>NC_064920.1:426582977-427832977 GCF_023897955.1 Schistocerca gregaria | reverse complement strand
GCTGGAGATGTGTCATGGTGTCATCACCGGGAACCAGAATCAAAACTACAAAGTCTCCAGTGTAAGCATCCAGGGTAACCACCACCAACAAAAAAGCAACTTCATCTACAAGAGTTCAAGAAAGGTTAAGCTGACGTTCTTTTTTGACCAAGACGACCCCTTCTGATTCACTTCTTGCTGCACGGGACACTCGCGAACTTTGAACACGCTTCGCCAAGCGATCAAATCAAAACTATCAGACAATCTTACCAGTTAGGTCATTCTGGTCCATGACAGTGCAAAGACTCGTACGGCCAATACACTCGCAGCACTCCTGCACAAATTCTAATGGGAGGTTATCGGCCACCGTCCATCCAGTCCTGACCTCTCTCTCTCTGTAATTACGCCGTTTTTGGACTCCTTAAAAAGGCTATGAGCGGCAAACGATTCATCTCGTACGACGACGTCCTGCTATTCGTGCGGTACTGGCTAACATCGCAGCCCCGGGAATTTTATATGAGAGCCATTCATCGCCTTATGTCACAGTGGGACAAGTGTCTCAACAGCCAGGGTAGCTAGTTCTAACACACAGGTACTGGTTTCTGTAATTATATCTGCGGCCGTTTCTTTTTGGGTGCCCCTTATACGCAGACGTGAAGAATAAAGATGTACAATGTTAATAACGTTTGTGAAATCCCTGAGCTAGCAGGACAGAGCGGATGCGGTTATATTTGCTGAAAGGGGCGAACATAAGTTACTGTCAGTTGCAGTCGACATATAAACTTTATTTCTTAAAATATACAATCACACAGGCAAGAATCAAAACTCAAGGTTTTAACGAAAGACCTCCTTTGATTTAATTTAGATCGGCTGAAGGCCACATCGAAAATCCAAGGCAAAGAAGGTTCCAAAAGATCGGCCTGGGAAGTAACATTAACGCACGTTTTGGCGAGACAGGCAGCCAGACCGACATGCTATTAATCGGAAGGGAGCCCAACTGACAACCAACCAACAAGATCAGTTCTGCTCCACCCGACCAGCAAAACGACAACAAGATGCCAATAGCACAACATTCTGCATACTGGTACCCAACCCAGCCAAGTCAGAATACACGCACAGAACTACCAACAACAGCTCAGCTGTCGAACTACACGCCGTGCTGGACAGCATCAACACGACGAGGAAATACACTGCCGAAAACTACGTCAACGACCAGGGCAGGTAACCGGAATGCCAACGGACACAAGGCAGAAGATCCCGCCGGTACGCTTAATTAATGAAGGAATGAATTAAATTAAGTTAAACACCACACAGGAAGATGGCTGAAATTCAGCAGATTTCAATGCACACACGTTGTTCCTCGCGGGAATCTCCCAGAACGTGACAACCAGGATCAAATGAAGAGATGTGATAGCAGTTGAGGCTTGATACTAGGTTCTGCTGAAAACTGATGCCAAGGCTGCAAATTTCCGTCCTATACGGGCTTCCGTGACGTACGTGGCGCATGCTCCGCTCATCACAGTTGCTGTCCTCTTAGACTGGGCAGAACACTGGCGGCAACGTTTTTAGCTGCGCTCAAGGACGTTTTGTTTCGATGCAAGATAGTACAAGGTTTTAAGCCCTCCTAAGAGGGAAGTAATTGTCTCTGTTGCCAACGGCCTTGCCGCAGTGTAACACCGAAGTTAAGCGCTGTCGTGCTGGGCCACGGAGGCTTCCTCGGCGCTCTGCCCCAGCCGACCGACTGCCTCACACACGGACACGGTCATAAGACCAAATACACTTCGGCCGATGAGACGACCGACCGTAAGACCAACCAACGGTCGTTCTCACTCCGGTCTCCTTCTGTTGGAGAGTGCACGTGTGTCCCCCGCGGTCAGCAAGTACTGTCTGTCAGTATCTCACTTGCGCTCCGTCCCCGACACTGCTCCATGCCTGACTGCACTCCTGGTCCGTCTTCAACTCCACTGCTGGTCCGTCTCCGACTGACTTCCAGACACAGGACGACCCGCAAATTCTATCGGTCGCTCCAGAGATGGTACGAGAATGCACTATTGATACGCGCTGCTGCTCCCACTCACAGGCAAGTAAGGCAGGAAGTTAGTGACGCCAATAAATGGAATAAGAAAACGATGCGACAGTAACGTAATAGAAGATGACAAACAATAAATAGCATGAACACGACCCGTGTATGGCTCAGTTCGTTTTATCTAAAAAGCTGTAAGGCTTTCATATTAAGAATTCGAAAGTCTTACTTTTCCGTATGCCCTCTTACATCGCAGGTGCTGTCTCCGGTGTTCTGCAGCAAGCAATATCATGGCGCCAGGCTGGAGTCACTAGCGCGTGTGGATGGCGTATCGGTTTATTAGCTGCAATGTATTACTGCATGAAAGAAATATAGCTATTTTTCTCAGCCATGAGTACTTTGAAAAAACTGTTGCAGCACCTTGTTAATATACCTTTCAATAGTTGCGAGTCTGCCGATAAAACATCGCCTCAGTTATTCGTGTTGCAATAATTGCTCACCACACTCCTGTTTTCACACCATGCGAATGCTCTTGGAGTACCAGATGAGAATTATCAGAAATCTAACGTCGATTGTTTTACGTGTCCACGTTCCCCGATAAATGCAGCCATGTTTAAGAGGAAAAAAGACCGTTTCATGACAAACTTCTCCGACACGCAGATACTACAATAGACAATTACAGTACTCCCAGTGACAGTACGTCAGCCGCAAAGTATTTTCTACATCTACATCTACATACATACTCCGCAATCCACCATATGCTGCGTGGCGAAGGGTACCTCGTACCACAACTAGCATCTTCTCTCCCTGTTCCACTCCCAAACAGAACGAGGCAAAAATGACTGCCTTTATGCTTCTGTACGAGCCCTGATATCTCTTATCTTATCTGTGGGGTCTTTCCGCTAAATGTAACTTGGTGGTAGTAAAATTGTAACTGCAGTCAGCCTCAAATGCTGGTTCTCTAAGTTTCCGTAGTAGCGATTCACGAAAAGAATGTCTCCTTTCCTCTAGAGACCCCCACCCGAGTTCCTGAAGCATTTCCGTAACACTCGTGTGATGATCAAACCTACCAGAAACAAATCTAGTAGCCCGCCTCTGAATTGCTTCTATGCCCTCCCTCAATCCGACCTGATAGGGGTCCCAAACGCTCGAGCAGTACTCGTGAATAGGTCGTATTAGTGTTTTATAAGCGGTCTCCTTTACAGATGAACCATATCTTCCCAAAATTCTACCAACGAACCGAAGACGACTATCCGCCTTCGCGACAAGTGCCGTTACATGCTTGTCCCACTTCATATCGCTCTGTAATGTTACGCCCAAATAGTTAATCGACGTGACTGTGTCAAGCTCTACACTACTAATGGAGTATTCAAACATTACAGGATTTTTTTCCTATTCATCTGCATTAATTTACATTTATCTATATTTAGATATCCACAGCTTTTGAAAGGCGTGATGTTTAGAAAAAGTGCACTAACAGCTGGTACAACTGTTGTATTGAAACACAACCGGTTTCGCGGCCTGAAGCAACATTATCAGGTCCAACACTGTCGAAGGTGTACCCATCACCCCTTGTCATAGTGTATTATTGAGTGGATATTGTCTACACTACGTTGGCGAGCGGAGGGTGACGAAGACGTGATGCTTCAATTTCGTAAAAATTGCTGTTGGGTGTATGACGTAGTTATAAAGATGCGTTTTAAAACTGGTCTGCATCGGTGTGACGTCAGAACAGCCCAGTACTGGGAAAAGTAGAAGTGGCCCCACAAGCGAATAAGACGAACCGTCACGTAATGCATGCCAGATGATGAATAGAACTTTGTATACAAGTTAGTAGTGTTGGAATCAGTGACTGAAATTGTGATAATTTTGGTTATATTGAAACATTTAGGGCGCTAACCTGGAAGATGTGGTCGGACTAACGACGTTACCTCCAGGTCTTAATATGCGGACTGATTCGCAAAATTCCTCTCTGCCCTAATTGGCATCTGTAGCGCATGTCTTACCACAAGCTAGTGCCTTGTTCAACTGCAATTAATCAGTTAGATTCCACCCAAATTTCATCAGTACTATTTTGCAATAAAGGACGACGACTTAAATTTTCTGATGGCCAGATTGTGCCCCAGTAATTTGTGTTCATTTCTAAACTTTCGTCGGTTTCTCATAGAGTGAGTGCGCGTGATTCCTTTGATTCTTATTCATCTATTAACGGAACGTTACGCTCGCCAGTTCCGTTGGTGCTGTCCGAAAGGAGTAAGCAGATTGCCGGCGCCGGGTTTCAGCCATCTTAGTCTCTTGTGCGGGCCGCTTCTACTCTTGCAAACCCTGGGTCGCCCTGCCGTCAAAACGGTGCAGGTAACTTTGAAAACCTGACACTATAACTACATGATCCACCCACCAACAGTTTGGACGAAATTAGAAGGATTACGTCTTTGTTACCCTGCGTTCGCCAATGTAATAACTTGGCAAAGAGCGATGGGTACACCTACGAACCTCCCCACTGTTGCAACTACTAATTCAGCTATAGACTGCGAAACCGGTTGTGTTTCAATAATTCAATAATTTTACCAGCTGTTAGAGAAGTTGAAGATATGGGAGGAATAACGGGATAATACACAGAGGAATGACGGGCTAATACATAGTATTTGAAAATGGGTAAAATGGGGTTGTGCAAATGAGGCTGAAAAATATATAAAACTATTCTATTTTTATTTTTTTTACGGAAATTCATACAGTATGGACTAGCTGTTGTTAGACATCTGTCATATCCTTTATATTGGAACACATATTTAAAAATAATACGCTGGTGTCCAAAATTGCAGCAAGTAACCACTGTTTCCCTGTCCTGTGTCTAATTCACGATATAATCATAAAAAATTTTCAATAGATGTCTATACGATCGTGTCCTGCACGGAAAATAGCATTCTGGCCAACGGAGAATCACTCCAATGATGACGTCAGGCGCCAGGGCACCTACCAAACGGGACTGGTAGGTGCCAGAGTCGCTGTGTGCGCAGTCACAGACGGAACAGTATGATAATGAGACGTAGAAGAATGGAAGCAGGACAGTCGCAGACTGAAGTAATCCTATGGATTAACGAGGATCGTTCTGTTTTTCGGATATGGCAACAGTTTATAGAGATCGAAACTCTATCCCGAAGACCAGACAGCGGCCGACCACGTGTACCATCAGAAATAGAGAACTATTATTTGACTGCAAGGGCACGACGGTACCGCTGTAATACTGCACGGCAACTGGCATCTCACCTCGCAATATCACTGGACATATATCGAGGCAAAGTGTGTCAAAAAGCTTCAACAGAGTGGCCTTTATAGTCGGAGTCCTACTGTATGTATACCTCTCACGCGTCTTCACTGAAGGGGACCTCTTGGATGGAGCCGTCAACATGCCACCGGGATGGTCTAACAGTGGGCCAACATTCTTCTCACAGATGAGTCCCGATTGGGTCTGGAGAGTGCTTCTCGACGGATTTGCATCTGGTGGGAACGTGGAACACGATTTTGGGAACCAACCATTGTGAAAAGAGACTGATATCGAGGATGACCGCTAATGTTGTGGGCAGGGATGATGTAGATCACTCGAACACCTCTTCTTGAAACTGTACGGTTAATCGGTAAGGTATAATTTCTGTCAGGTACCGTGACGACACCTTGGGACATCATATGCGGCTGTTGCGAGATTTTCTGGGTCCAGACTTCGTTTTGCTGCTTTTGTCAGGACTGTATTGCTGCCAGAGATAGCCACACCCCATACTGAGCGCATTAATCAATTGTCGGAATGTGTGTGAAAATCCGTTAAGTTTTTGTCTATCGTTATGCATGTTGCAGTTGTTCACGTTCTGTATTCTTTATATAATTTCTGCTTTAGTGTCACTGCAAAATATACGCGACCTTGCCAGATTTCGGCTTTTGCTTTAATTTTGGACACCAGTGTAATCTGTAAAGAGGCACAATAACATGTTAAGGCTTGTTTTGTACATTATCAAACATCCTAAATACAAAAAACCATTAACTGTAGTAAAAAGTACTGTAAAAGGGAAAATAGGTGATATCACGTATGGCTCAAGTAAGTCGAGCCAGTGGCCATTACATCTACATCTACATCCATACTCCGCAAGCCACCTGACGGTGTGTGGCGGAGGGTACCCTGAGTACCACTATCGGTTCTCCCTCCTATTCCAGTCTCGTATTGTACGTGGAAAGAAGGATTGTCGGTATGTTTCTGTGTGGTCTCTAATCTCTCTGATCTTATCCTCATGGTCTCCTCGCGAGATATACGTAGGAGGGAGCAATACACTGCTTGATTATTCGGTGAAGGTATGTTCTCGAAACTTTAACAAAAGCCCGTACCGAGCTACTGAGCGTCTCTCCTGCAGAGTCTTCCACTGGAGTTTATCTATCATTTCCATAACGCTTTCGCGATTACTAAATGATCCTGTAACGAAGCACGCTGCTCTCCGTTGGATCTTCTCTATCTCTTCTATCAACCCTGTCTGATGCGGATCCCACACTGCTGAGCAGTATTCAAGCAGTGGGCGAACAAGCGTACTGTAACCTACTTCCTTTGTTGTCGGATTGCATTTCCTTAGGATTCTTCCAATGAATCTCAGTCTGGCATTTGCTTTACCGACGATCAACTTTATATGATCATTCCATTTTAAATCACTCCTAATGCGTACTCCCAGATAATTTATGGAATTAACTGCTTCCAGTTGCTGACCTGCTATTTTGTAGCTAAATGACAAGGGACCTATCTTTCTATGTATTCGCATCACATTACACTTGTCTACATTGAGATTCAATTGCCATTCCCTGCACCATGCGTCAATTCGCTCTAGATCCACCTGCATTTGAGTACAATTATCCATTGTTGCAACCTCTCGATACACCACAGCATCATCTGCAAAAGCCTCAGTGAACTTCCGATATCATCCACCAGGTCATTTATGTATATTGTGAATAGCAACGGTCCTATGACACTCCCCTGCGGCACACCTGAAATCACTCTTACTTCGGAAGACTTTTCTCCATTGAGAATGACATGCTGCGTTCTGTTATCTAGGAACTCCTCAATCCAATCACACAATTGATCTGATAGTCCGTACGCTCTTACTTTGTTCATTAAACGACTGTGGGGAACTGTGTCAAACGCCTTGCGGAAGTCAAGAAACACGGCATCTACCTGTGAACCCGTGTCTAATGTCCTTTGAGTCTCGTGGACGAATAGCGCGAGCTGGGTTTCACACGACCGTCTTTTTCGAAACCCATGCTGATTCCTACAGAGTAGATTTCTACTCTCCAGAAAAGACATTATACTCGAACATAATACGTGTTCCAAAATTCTACAACTGATCGACGTTAGAGATATAGGTCTATAGTTCTGCACATCTGTTCGACGTCCCTTCTTGAGAACGGGGATGACCTGTGCCCTTTTCCAATCCTTTGGAACGCTTCGCTCTTCTAGAGACCTACGGTACACCGCTGCAAGAAGGGGGGCAAGTTCCTTCGCGTACTCTGTGTAAAATCGAACTGGTATCCCACCAGGACCAGCGGCCTCTCCTCTTTTGAGCGATTTTAATTGTTTCTCTATCCCTCTGTCGTCTATTTCGATATCTACCATTTTGTCAACTGTGCGACAGTCTAGAGAAGGAAGCACAGTGCAGTCTTCCTCTGTGAAACACCTTTGGAAGAAGACATTTAGTATTTCGGCCTTTAGTCTGTCACCCTCTGTTTCAGTACCATTATGGTCACACAGTGTCTGGACATTTTGTTTTGATCCACGTACCGCTTTGACATAGGACCAAAATTTCTTACGATTTTCGGCCAAGTCAGTACATAGAACTTTACTTTCGAATTCATTGAAAGCCTCTCGCATAGCCCTCCTCACACTACATTTCGCTTCGAGTAATTTTTGTTTGTCTGCAAGGCTTTGGCTATGTTTATGTTTGCTGTGAAGTTCCCTTTGCTTACGCAGCAGTTTTCTAACTCGGTTGTTGTACCACGGTGGCTCTTTCCCATCTCTTACGATCTTGCTTGGCACATACTCATCTAACGCATATTGTACGATGGTTTTGAACTTTGTCCACTGATCCTCAACACTATCTGTACTGGAGACAAAACTTTTGTGTTGAGCCGTCAGGTACGCTGTAATTTGCTTTTTGTCACTTTTGCTAAACAGAAAAATCTTCCTACCTTTTTTAATATTTCCATTTACGGCTGAAATCATCGATGCAGTAACCGCTTTATGATCGCTGATTCCCTGCTCTGCATTAACTGGTTCAAATAGTTCGGGTCTGTTTGTCACCAGAAGGTCTAATATGTTATCGCCACGAGTCGGTTCTCTGTTTAACTGCTCAAGGTAGTTTTCAGATAAAGCACTTAAAAATATTTCACTGGATTCTTTGTCCCTGCCACCCGTTATGAACTTTTGAGTCTCCCAGTCTATATCCGGCAAATTAAAATCTCCACCCAGAACTATAACATGGTGGGGAAATCTACTCGAAATATTTTCCAAATTATTCTTCAGGTGCTGAGCCACAACAGCTGCTGAGCCCGGGGGCCTATAGAGACATCCAATTACCATGTCTGAGCCTGCTTTAACCGTGACCTTCACCCAAATTATTTCACAATTCGAATCTCCGTCAATGACCTTCGATACTATTGCACTTCTTATTGCTATAAACACGCCTCCCCCTTCACTGTCCAGCCTGTGTCTGCGGTATACATTCCAATCTGAGTTTAGGATTTCATTACTGTTTACATGTGGTTTCAGCCAACTTTCTGTCCCTAGTACTATATGGGCGTTGTGACCTTTTATTAATGAGAGCAGTTCTGGGACCTTTCTATAGACGCTCCTGCAGTTTACTATTAGCACATTAATATTGTTATTCCCTGTTGCATTTTACCTACTCGTGCCTTGCCGCGTCTCAGGAGGCGTCTTGTCGGGCCTAGGGAGGGAATTCTTTAACCGTAAAAAAAACCCATGTTCACTCCATACGTACTCCGCTACCCTCGTACCCGCTTGCGGCGTGTAGTGCACGCCTGACCTATTCAGGGGGACCCTACATTTCTCCACCCGATAGCGGAGGTCGAGAAATTTCATCCCAGCTCTCCGCAGAATCCTCTGAGCCTCTGGTTTAAGCCTTCCACTCGGCTCCAAACCAGGGGACCGCGATCGGTTCTAGGAACGATACTACAAATAGTTAGCTCTGATTCCACCCCGCGAGCGAAGCTTTCCGCCTTCACCAACTCCGCCAACCGCCTGTACGAATTGAGGATGACCTCTGAACCCAGACGGCAGGAGTCATTGGTGCCGAATGAGCAACAATTTGCAGTCGGGTGCACCCAGTGCCTTCTATCGCCGCCGGTAGGGCCTCCTCCACATCTCGGATGAGACCCCCCGGCAAGCAGACAGAGTGAACACTGGCCTTCTTCCCCGACCTTTTCGCTATTTCCCTAAGGGGCTCCGTCACCCGCCTAACGTTGGAGCTCCCAATAACTAATAAACCCCTCCCCCCGTGTGCCTGCTCGGACCTTGCTGAAGGAGCAGTCACATGTCCACTCACAGGCAGAGCGGGCGATGCCACACGGCCAGCCTCCACATTGACCCTCCGCCTCGTGCGCCGCGAACGCCGCTGAACCCGCCACTCCCCTTGGGGAGAGGGTGGCCCAACCTCGCCCGGTACCCGCGAAGATGTCTCAACAGCAGGGACAGTGGGTGAAGCATGTAACACCTGGGGTGTACCTTGCGACGCACCAGACTCCCCACTGCCGCTACACTCCGAGGCAGCAGCCTGAAGACGGCTGACTGCGGCCATCAACACGCTCAGCTGTTCGCGAAGAGTGGCCAGCTCCTCCTGCGTCCGTACACAGTAGTCACATATCCTATCCACCCTAAGGAATCAATTTACTGAAGAGAGTTAAACAACTTTTAACTAGACTGCTAATACACTGCCGGCCGCGGTGGTCTCCCGGTTCTAGGCGCGCAGTCCGGAACCGTGCGACTGCTACGGTCGCAGGTTCGAATCCTGCCTCGGGCATGGATGTGTGTGGTGTCCTTAGGTTAGTTAGGTTTAAGTAGTTCTAAGTTCTAGGGGACTGATGACCACAGCAGTTGAGTCCCATAGTGCTCAGAGCCATTTTGCTAATTCACTAAAGGCGGCTGATTATTGACTAAACTGTGATTGCTAACCACTTATTGTAGAAAACAATGAAAACAGCACTACCTGTCTCTGGACTGTATTGAAAACAAACACTAGCACTACTGGCACTATGGCTGACTAAAGGGACTCTCTCTGATTGTATTCAAAACAAACACGAAATCTATGGAACACTATTACTAGCACTCGACAATTAAATCTTCATAAAAGCAAAAACACACCGTGAAGAAGTGACAAGTAAGAAAAATACAGTTAATACGTAAATTAAGGTAGCTCGCTGCACAGCAGACGTGAAGCAGACGGCGGTTAGGGCGACACTCGACGGCGGTTAGGGCGACACTGAGGTTGCTAAACAATGCACTCATTGATTAAAGCAATGACCATAACTGAATTACAAGTTTTTGAATATTCTGAGTCCGTTTTCAAATTTTCATAGGCAGTTTAAAATGTAAGTTCAGTTTTGCTTCTAGTTCTTTCTTTCTGTGACCATTTTCCTTAGATGAAATTTGCATCTTATAGTGATAAACTTGACAGGAGCCAGTACGTGGCTTTGCAAAGCCAAAATTGAAACTGATAACATATTTTACAATACATACCACCGCTAAGACGCTCCTTGTTGCTGTCTTTGCACTTACCTTGATAAAGACTTTACATCTTGCTAATTTTTAGTTGTGCACACAGATTCATCATGTTAGAATACTTTTTCCTTGAGCATTGACTTGGCTGGATAAGAAAACTTTTTACTCGTAAATGAGCCCATGCGAATTTTTAGTCCTCCTCGCTACATTTATTTGGGCGATTGTTACGTCTTCCCCACCTATCCACCTTAAATAAAATATTTAGCTTTTAAAGTCTTGTTAAACGTAAATCTATCACTGTGAATCTACGACTACTGTTTTGTTGCCTAATGAAACACAGGAACTATCTTTAGGAGTTCCAAACGTTTTCTTTTGTTGATTCACCGAGACAGGCGTCCATTTCTTATATCACAGAACGTTTGACAAGCTTATTTACAAATCTGAACGCCTACTTTACCTGAAGTAACCTTATAGATGTTGATCGTCTGTCGCCTACTCCTTTCTGGATCATCAGTGTACCTCCGCTTGACAGAATTCATATTCACACAACTGAATATATAAGAATTTTGAAGATAATTGCTACTTAGATTTCGGAAATCAAGAAACAAATCCTCCCGTATATCTGCAGGTACATTATCGAAGCATTTTCTAGCATAGGCTCAAACTGAAACTTGTGATTTTGTCTTTTCACTATATCCTTACATTTACTGTACTCTTTAGCACTGTTTAGCTGCTTCTTCTCATACGCTTTGCACCAATCCTTTCGATTACGCTTCCTCTTTCGATAACTTCCACTGATTTTTCAGACTTTCGCCAACGTTTTCGTTTTCTACATCCTTCATGTTCACCACTTATATTATGTACTGAATGTGCCAACTGAACGCTTCAAATACTCTAAACTAGGTTCATAAAGTGATTAATACTACATATTAGGCAAAGATTATATTTCATGTTTTCACTTTTATTAATTCCAATGTAATATACCTCAATCCCCAAACCCTATCAAATTACAGTTAATTATCTGTTGTCTGTTTATCATGTGACATAGTATTGGTAATACTGTTACCTAGCTAATGAGCTTCTTTCCGCTGGAGGGAAGAGCGGAAAGTTAGTCCGTTTTTGACGTTACAGAAATGATATCTAGCGAAATCCCAGAAATGCTCTGCGCTGTATTACATCCTTATGTGATATTTTGTGGTGGTACCAACGTCAATTTTTACAGTTACTGTACCCATAGCCAGTTTATCCGCGCATGTCTACACTTGTTCTTTATATCAAGTATCTCAGTCGATCCACTACCGTCACGGCGTAACGTTTCGGCTTCAGCACATCCATGGCTCTGTGAGCAAATGAGACGTGTCGCACTGTCCTTGTAAGGGGCCGAAGGCTTATGATGTGATCGCAGCTTTGCTACGGGTGTACTGATTCCCGTGCAAAACCAGAGACATCGTTCGCATATATCGAGAAACGTTCTGTATTAAGGAGCCTATTGAGAGTTTCCTAAGTCATTAATAATTGCAATAAAAATTGGTATCGTTATTAATCGAAAAGCGTTGTTAAATGACACATTTCGACACACTTCATACAAAGATACTGAAACCGCACATAAACTACGTCGTCTAAGTTCAGTTTTACATGCCTACATAATCCATGTCTCTAACTTAGTAGGCCTATACCATCAGGTTAGAAGTGCTGGTAGGCAGAGGTACTTTATTAGCAAGGAGTGGATAGATCGTACAGTTGCTGATTATTTGGCCATTCGCTTCGCACCCCCACCCAGCCAAGGTACAAGCAGTTGTTAACACACTCTTCCAATGCACTCTGCGTCAGTGACTGTAAGAGTTATTGATCATGAACGTATTCCTTTGGTGAAACGTTGACAACAAACGGCTATGATGATTGCTCAGGAACAGGGTCTTCGGACGAAGATGTAAGAATAATAATTCAACCACGAAGAACGAGGACCCTCCCGCCCCATTCTCTGGTGTCGTTTGTTGCGAGAGTAACCGATAGCGTAGGTAGAATCGTTCGTATGAATGGTAGGACGATAAAATATTTCAGTCACCACAAGATAAAATACTGCCTCCGACCTATAACGGTCGTGACTGACCATCTCTACACTGCGAGACAGTGTGAATCGACGTGTGGATGCGGCAAAGTATGTCTCGGCCAACTGAAAAGACGAGAAAAGAACGATAAAAGCGAGTGACCAGGTTATGGATTTTTTGAACGCTTGAGTGCTAGCCAGAGCAAGTAATACACTGAAGAGCCAAAGGAACTAGCACACCAGCCTAATACGAGGTGCATTCAAGTTCTAAGGCCTTCGATTTTTTTTTCTAATTAACTACTCACCCGAAATCGATGAAACTGGCGTTACTTCTCGACGTAATCGCCCTGCAGGCGTACACATTTTTCACAACGCTGACGCCATGATTCCATGGCAGCGGCGAACGCTTCCTTGGGAGTCTGTTTTCACCACTGGACAATCGCTGAGGCAATAGCAGCACGGGTGGTGAATGTGCGGCCACGGAGAGTGTCTTTCATTGTTGGGAAAAGCCAAAAGTCATTAGAAGCCAGGTCAGGTGAGTAGGGAGCATGAGGAACCACTTCAAAGTTGTTATCACGAAGAAACTGTTGCGTAACGTTAGCTCGATGTGCGGGTGCATTGTCTTGGTGAAACAGCACACGCGCAGCCCTCCCGGACGTTTTTGTTGCAGTGCAGGAAGGAATTTGTTCTTCAAAACATTTTCGTACGATGCACCTGTTACCGTAGTGCCCTTTGGAACGCAATGGGTAAGGATTACGCCCTCGCTGTCCCTGAACATGGACACCATCATTTTTTCAGCACTGGCGGGCAGCGGAAGTGTTTAAACTCAGCACAGTGTTCCTGGAGCCACTCTGTAGCAATTCAGGACGTGTGGGGTGCCGAATTGTCTTGCTGGAATTGCCCAAGTCCGTAAGAATGCACAATTGACATGAATGGATGCAGCTGATCAGACAGGATATTTACGAACATGTCACCTGTCAGAGTAGTATCTAGACGTATCAGCGATCCCATCTCTCTGCAACAGCACACGCAACATACCATTCAGAGCCTCCACCTGCTTTAGCAGTCCCCTGCTGACATGCAGGGTCCATAGATTCACTAGTTTGTAAAGTTTTGTGTCGTGCAGTCATTCAGGGTACATGAGTGGACCTTCGGCACCAAAAGCCCATATCGATGATGTTTCGTTGAATGGATCGCACGCTGACTCTTGCTGATGGGCCAGCGTTGAAATCTCCAGCAATTTGCGGAATTGTTGCACTTCTGTACCGTTGAACGATTCTCTTCAGTCGTCATTAGTCCCGCTCTTGCAGGAACTTTTCCCGGCCGCAGCGATGTCGGAGATTTGTGTTTTACCGGATTCCTGATATTTACGGTACACTCGTGAAATAGTCATACGGGAAAACCCCAGTTCACTTCTGCCTTGGAGATGCTGTGTGCCATCGGTCGTACACCGACTACAATACCGCGTTCAAAATCTGTTAAACCTTGATGCCATTGTAGCAGCAGTAACCGATCTAACAACTGAGCCAGAGACTTGTTGTCTTACATACGCACTGCCGACCGCACCGCCGCATTCTGCCTCTTTACATATCTCTGTATTTGACCTCTAGTGCCTATACTAGTTTCTTTGGCGCTTGAGTGTATTTGTACATTAAAAATCCGTGAATCAGTTCAAATTACGACGAATGAGTGCAGCAGCAATAGAGGTAACGCTATAGGGTTTCCTCTTAACCCTCGCAACACCACAGGATTGAGGGGGTACATTGTGCACACCTACTGAAAATTTGTAACGTAGTCAGATACTCTATATTAAAATTTAGAAAAAAAGTATATCTTTTTCGATGAATTTCTCTATCAGACTGTGTAAATGTTTTAAGTTATTCAATTAACTTTAAGTTTTTGTAGTAGATGTCTCTTTCCGCAGTTACAATGAAACATTTTGCGAATAAAGAAAAAAATTTAAAAATTAAGGAATTTGGCATTTTTAAAACTACCATGAAATGAGATAACAACGATATTGAAAATGCGTTAATATTATAAAGAGCTTGCTATTTGCAGGTTCTGGGCCGTACTTATGTAACATCAGTAGCTCTTTAACACGTATGTTGTCAATATAAGTCAAAACTATTAAAGGATATTCTTTTTCCTCATTTTTTGGGTGGGCATAACGTGCCCCCCCCCCCCCCCCCTGCTCTCGTGATGCAGTTTAAGGAAAACGCCTTGATATATCTAGGGTTATTGGCTACCCGCTATCAACGACATAAATACTCAGCCACGACGAAAACGATCGAATCGGCACAACAAAAATATTTCGGATTCCCTCTCTATCCATAAACAATGGCCTGCCAATGGTGTCCTGAGAATCTTTGCATAACAATTTCACTTCTATTGACACGCACACCTCTCGCCCGTTTTCCCCTCAAGCCATACATGACATCGTCGTACATGACTCAACTGGTGCCATCAGAGTGCAGGATAAAAGCCTTTTATATATTAATGGGTCATTGTCTTTCGGTGGTGGACTGGGACACTCCTTTTACCATGAAGAAGATCCTTGCATAGGCATGGAAACGTCATGCATTGAAGTTTGAAGAGGACTAGAACGCAAGGTACCTACTCTCAGTATTTTATCGTCGATGAGAACGGCCACGAAAGTTTGCAGACTAATATGCCACACACTTGGCCTTCATTTAATGTACACACTAAATGTTCAGCAATTAAACTCCATAATCTAGCCACAGAGTTCCATGCACTGAGTGGAGAACTATAATCGAGTTTGATTTATCACACACATGTTATATAAATATTTCCGTCTCAGACTGAAAAAATGTGTGTTTCAGATCCACATACAAAATCGGAAAATAGTTACAGAAGGCCAGTACTGTCATAAACTCCTACAACATCAACCATTTACGTAATTTGTCCAGAGTTATCAAATCAATATGATTTACATCGGTGGCTGAAGCTTTTACTGCTCTGACGATTGTCAGCCTATAGGCGTTTCTTTCGCTTGGTTTCGGAAAATTGAATTAAGTGTTATTTGGCCACATTTCTAAGTAAGGGAAATAAAAATGTGTGTGCTTGCTTTTATTTCGCCTACAAAGGATACTCCATGTCTGACGAGCGAGATGAAAGACTAATATTATCGTAAGGAATTTACATCGCTGATGAAGCTGCTTCTTTCTTTCCACGTGCGACATGTAGCATAAAATAAAAGAAATGAAATACGTGGAACAATGGAGGGTGAGATGGAAGGGGAAGGAAGAAACGCGATGTGGAAGGATGGAAAGCCTGGGGATGGGGGCGTTGTTGGCTGCTACCCAGTTCCTGTGTTTCTTTCTTTTTTTTCTTTTTTGAGAATACGATACCCCGCTCGTCTCGCGTAACAAAGTAAATTTAGGGAAAAGAACATTGTGCCCTTCCGAGAAAACTGTTTCCTAAGCAGCCCAGTACATTTCCAGTTCCTGGTACAATTGTCATGTAGCGCCGTTCTTTCTTGATATTGATACACTTAGTAGGGACAACTTTATTTTCACAGAACATATTTTGTTCAGATCGTTATCAACCGTAACACTAGTTCTGTGACACAAAGGATTATTTAGTTGCTCAGTTTTCTTTGACAAATAGTCCACATTTTAAAAGCAGTTATCACTATGATCTTCTTCATTAGCAACTCTGAGGCAATTCAAAATCTCTATGGTCCAATTTAGCTTCCAAACATGTGTAGTGTGACCTAAGCCTTTAACATCAGTGTTCGAAATTTAACATTTGGACTATTATCTCAAAGAATTGGAACATTATGGCAACTGTTCAAAATCACAAATACCAGTCTCAAAACAGGAAACAGAACGGCAAATTAAATTTTACACTGAAATATCCCTGTCACTTGTTGTTCAATGACACTCTGAGTATAATCCTATTATCTACTTCCTAATCAACTTCTCAGACGATACACCAACACCTAGATTCAGCTTCATAGGAAAATAAATATTCATGCTGAAAAGGTAGCATATTATGCGCTATTATTTAGAGAGCGTTCGCCAATGAGGACGCAGAAACATAAGCAATTAAGACACAGGTGTCTTACAACAATGGTCACTGAATATAACGTGCCATCCAAAACACTTATGGTCTGTTTATTGGTTCCTTATCTGTTTCTGAATCTCTACAGGTTCTATAATTTGGTTCCTGAAGATTTCAGACATACTCTACGTATACTCAGCTGTTGTATTATCTCCTCCAGTCTATTAAAAATCGTTTGTAATACGTCTATGTTCCTTTAAGTACCGGCAGAATGTTCCATAAAAATGTTATGTGCTGTATACTCGCTTGTTCTTCTACGCCTTCGAATGTATCAAGAAATGAAAGAGATGGTTTTTAATATGTCTTTGTTTTCAGAGTACCGACAGAAAAGTCCATGAATGTCTTCCAGTCCGACATACCGAAATTTTCGGATTTTTTTTAAATACCAACCTCTTTCCACACACCAATGTAAATATAACTAGTGAAATGTTGTAGAAGATACAGAAACGTTACCGGCATTCTTACTCCCGTGCCGAAAATAGTGCTCTTAAATCGATCTCGAAAGCGAATAACATATACAGTATAAAAAGTGGATGTGAATGTTGCCAGAATCCCAACTTTTGCAATAGCTCATTTGACAGAGGTACGTTCGAAGATAATGTAGTAGACAGAACTTCAGTTCAAGTTCCATTTAGGTATTGTCACAACCTATCGCTTTGGTTGCAGCAAGTTTGCATGCTCGCCCACATGTTTTCAAGGACTGCTTTATCAGTCTGACTGCGAAACCCGACAAAGTCACAGGTCATCCTCAAATCAAATCTAAAGTTGATCAACGGACATTTTTGTCACGCAGTCTCCCATAAACCTTTCGAAAAACAGTAATAGATATTTTCCTTGGATGTTCATCAACATTTGGAGGAACAAACTTGTTACAGCGTGCAGGAAATCTCGTCTGCCTACATGCAATCCAAATTTCTAAAACATTTCCAATTCATTTCAAACAAAAATTAGGTTTTTAACGATTGCTCACCGACGTTATTTTGTTAAGACACAGGGATGATGGAGGCATTTATTGTACACGTCCTATCATTTGCTGAATTTTCTCGCTGGAATAATAGAGCGAAACATATAGTCAGACATCAACCATTCCATAAAATCGAATCATTGGCTGATCGAAGCTGCCATTCAGAAGGTATTACCAGCTATTCCGGTCAGTTGTATTCTTGATGGATTCACGAATATGACCCCGCAGACCATAACGCAGATCCTACAGTCACGTTTATTATTAAATTTTGTTTTGGCACCAACTTTGTCAAAGAACACGCCGGCGTCCGGCTGTCATATTATGCAATAATGGTGCATTGAAAAAGAATAAATGTTGTAAATCAACGGTGACACAGTTATCTACGATACAAGATGTTTGTCCCTCCTTCAACTAGGGGCCCTACTGTATATTCACTGTCGCAGTTTATACTGTCACACAGAACTTCAAATAATCTAGTCAGTCCTCAGTACTTCTGTACTCAACTTCTCTCTGCATTGATTCTTCAGGACGACACTCTTAATCATTACTAAATTTTGCTTGTAACTGCTCCTGCGTTCACCTTAAAGTCCAGTACCTGATTTCGGAATCTCTAAACGAGAAGTAATCCAGCCACAGGTTTCCCGTATCTTCTTGCTTTTTTAAAGTACACCTTATAATACTGTGGGTTTTGAACAGTGTATTCGGCATATTGCAGAGCTCAAATAGTCTTCGCAGTCTCTCATTCCATCTGCCGAGCTCGTTCTCCCCCACAGCTCTTCTCTCTTCTCTGACAGTGAACCAATCTCCCATGATTAATAGTTTTTCATCTCCCTTTACATACGTTTTGCTTGCCCAATATCCTTATAAGCTTTCTCTGGCTTTCCATGTTGTGCTTCCTACGTCCACATGTATACCTGAACTATTGATCTTGGTAATGATTTGCTGTCAATTATGATGAGAACACACCTGTCACTGAACTTATAGTGGAACTGCTCTCCAATAGTGTATAACACAATACGAAGTCATTTCAAAATTTCTGTTAACAGTAAAAAATCGTGTTAACGCAGGACTGAACTGTTTCTTAATTTAAATATTATGAGTCAGTGTCAGTGCCTGTGTGTCGAAATTTCTAATTATTTCAGCGCAGCGACGCACATTTGCTTCTGTTTCACACCTAAAAGTTAATTATTGAGCGTAATTAGGCTATTATCTAGACTGCTAATAGCCCTGGCGTTTACTGCTACGTAATTACACACTATCCTCTCCAAAACAATGCACACAAAATATATAAAAACAAATAAAGGAGGCTTTGTAAAGCAACTTTCATAAAATTGTAATTTCAGTGCTCACAAGCCTTTCCAATGCTAGTTTACCCAGAATGCAGCAATATCACAGCAAATGAAACTTTGTTGTAAGACAAAAAATAAAACAGAAACATCTACATTCTACATCTGCATCTACATGGATACTCTGCAAATCACATTTAAGTACCTGGCCGAGGATTCATCGAACCACATTCGCAATTCTCTGTTATTCCTATTTTGTACAGAGGGCGAAAGAACAAACACCTATACCTTTCCTTAGGAGCTCTGCTTTCGCTTATTTTACCGTGGTGATCGTTTCGCCCTGTGTAGGTCAGTGTCAACAAAATATTTTCACATTCGGAGATGAAAGTTGGTGATTGGAATTTCGTGAGAAGATTCGGTCGCACTGACAAAAACGCCTTTCTTTTAATGATGTCCAGCACAAATCCTGTATCATTTCAGTGACACTCTCTCCCATATTTTACGATAATACAAAATGCACTGCCCTTCTTCGAGCTTTTTCGATGTACTCCGTCAGTCCTATCTGGTAAGGATCCCACACGGCGCAGCACTATTCTGAAAGAGGACGGACAAGCGTGGTGTAGGCAGTCTCCTTAGGAGATCTGTTACATTTTCTAAATACTCTGCCAATAAAACGCAGCCTTTCGGTAGCCTTCTCCACAACATTTTGTAAGTGTTCCTTCCAATTTAAGTTGTGAGTAATTGTAATTCCTAGGTATTTAGTTGAATTAACGGCCTTGATATTTCACTGATTTATCGTGTAACGGAAGTTTAACGAATTCCTTTTAGCACTCATATGGATGACCTCACACTTCTCGTTGTTCAGGGTCTACTGCCAATTTTCGCACCATTCAGATATTTTTTATAAATCGTTTTGCAATTTGTTTTGATCTTCTGATGACTTTATTGGTCGATAAACGACAGAACATCTGCTAACAACCTAAGACGGCGTCTCAGATTGTCTCCCAAATCGTTTATATAGATAAGGAACAGCAAAGGGCCTGTAACACTACCTAGGGACTCAATTCATTTGCCCGTAATTTTACTACATTTTTCAAAAACAGACAGATATATTATACTTTCACTGCACAAATTGCCAGGTGCAATGCAACGTCACATTCAATATATTATGGAGCAGGTAAGTATATGAAGGAACTTTTAAATATTCAAGTAATTAAATACTGAAACAACAATGGCTCAAGATTCTATTTCAAGGCAGAGAAACATATTTTAGTTTGGGATAAAATATTCCATAAGGACAAAACCACACTTAAATTCATTTAAAACACTATATTCTCATTTGTAGTGCGTATGAGTGGCCAATCTAGGAAACTGAGTGATGCCTGACTAAGATACAGCAGTTTCTTTTACGAATGTTACCGCAGGTGTTGACATGTAGAATGATACTGGCAGCTGCTCAAGGCTTGTCAGTGTGCGCCCCGTTTTATTAACCATATATCATTTTCTGGAAAAATGTAAAAACATATTCTACACCTGATAATAATCTTCATATTGCCCATTTACAGATTCTCAGCAAACTATTACGCCTATGGTCGTATTAACTGCAAGCCACTTTCCTACTGCAGCGTGTCTGTCTTTCTCTCAGTCGCAGTAGTTATTTCGGAAGCACGTTGCCAAATCGGGAAATGAAGCGCATCGAATCGTTCCTGAAAAAAACAACAGAAAAGCAGTAGAGCTAACAAGCGCGGTTATCATTTGATACCCCTCTGGCCCTGGAAAGACGACGTGCATTTTGATCCGATAATCGCATATGCCTCCTGGGGGATAGTAGAAGTAGTGATAATGGTTTCAAAGTCGTCTGCCAAGAGAGATCGCAGAGGCATAGCTAACAGAGGGCTGTCTGTTTCCATCCATTAATAGGGAATGCCAGAAGGCTCAGAGTGATTCAAACGCGTGAAGCAAGCAGGGAACCGCGCCACGGAGATGCACTCGTGCTTCTTACAGTCATCTGACGGAGTCTGAAACGGGTCAAAGTGTTGCCTTCCAAGCGGCGGGATGTTCCATATGGAGAACCGCCACACAAGTTGGACTTGCTGCGTCAGTTGTGCAACGATGCCGGTATCTGTGGTCACGTGAGCATTCTCACAACCACAGATATGGTTCTGGACGTCCAAGCAACACAAATGTCTGCCAGGATCGTCTTGGTGAAAGGGCAGCAGTGGCAGACCGTACAACTACCACAGCACAGATGAAATGGCTTGTGAGAGTGGACGTGACAACACAACTGCTGCCAACTGGTTATCAGTAGTGGGACTACATACACGGACAACTCTCACCCGTTATCCACTCAAGCCACAGCGTCGACGTACACGACTCGTCTGGTGGGTGCCATCAGATGATCACTTGGAAGACGGAATGGCGGGCAGTGTTCTTCCGTGATAAAAGCAGATTCTGCCTGCAGGCAAACCATGGTCAATTGGGCGTACGTCATAGACCTGGTGAGCGCTATCCGAGACACACTGGCCCCTACCTGGGCCTTATGCTTTGATGTGCGATAAATTACAACTCTCGTTCGCCTGTGCTGTTTCTGTACTGCATACTAATCAGTATGTGGCACGTGGAATGCTGTTAGACCCGTTCTTTTGCCATTCTTGCGACTGGAGGGCGATGTGCTGTTCCAACAGCACAATGCTCGCCTACACACTGCCCATGAAATCCAATGTCCTCCGCAGATATGCAACAGTAGCCCTGGACAGCACCATCTCCGGACTCGTTTCCAATCGCTGCATGTGATGGGTCAAGAATAGATTCGTGCGACTTATCAACCAACAACTGTTACAGAACGAAGCAATCTAGCAGGTGGCAGGTATGGCATCTCAGGACAGTATGTGCCATCTGTACGATAGACTGGATGCCAGAGTTTACAAACGCATTACCGCCCCTGGAGGCTACGCCACGTACTAATATGGGTGGTTCAACATGGGTCAATACTTGGTACCTCAGAACCGCTTGTGCTGTTGATCTAAAAATATAATCATTTTATACACTGCACATGCACTGTAGCAACAATAAATTTTAAGTGAATTGGAGACCTCTGAAAGCTTGTAGTATCTTCTTTGTGGCAGTGTATAATGTAGTGAAGTTTAAAACTGAAAACGTGAAACAATTAAACTGGTCCTAAAGGTAGAGTCACAATTATACCACGGTATATCATGGACACCATATCGAATGTTATCGCGTACTTTATGTGAGCTGTATATTGTGCACTCCTTACAAATGTTTCTATCCGTCAGAATCTACCACAGACACTGCATTGTCTTACAACGACGAAGATTATTAGGAAGTGTAGTTCTGCAGGCTTATAATTTCCTCAGTAATGTCCTTGGGTAAATCATAGTCGTAGCAATATTACCCTGCACTCATGTCCATATCTTATTGCCAAAATGAAATGCGAGGTTTTTACATTGAGTATATTTTGTTTTATTACCATTACATTCAGTTCGCTTAATACCCTTTCGATATCTACATTAGAATGCGGAAAGGAAAGAACACTGAATGCAATTTTCACTATTTCAGCCAATGGTTTTTCCATCTCTGTATGAACCAACCACACTAAAAAATTTTACCGCGTCTCTTATTTCAGTCCATTTTATATGGTGTCAGTTTTTTTTCAGATGTTATCTATTAATGAAATGACACTGGGATTATGAACAAATAGAAATTCCTATTCGATAACAGAGCGTTTTACTGGTTTTGGACACTCTCCCAGAGAAAAGTGTGACGTATCTTTACGAACTTCATTGTCCACAGGAAGCCGTTGCGGCATTTGTCTTATGAGTTCTGGACGGAATTCGTCACAACTATGACGCAACAATTTGACTTCATTATCAAAAACCTTCATGGAAGAAAGTTTTGTCTAGTATTCAAATCCAAGGTAGAGATGTGGGTGCATGTGAGCCTCAACTTTGGAACGCAGCATATCTAAGTGAAATGCAGGAATCCTAGCTTTTAACTAAGTAACTTCATGAGAAGAATTAGGTTACTCATTAACTTTGTTGTATCCTGACTTTTGGACTCAAATTTCTTATTCACTTTCTCAGTTTCCTGTACAACAGGATTTTAAAAAATGAGACTGAAGTAGTAAAAATCGTCTTCATTGTTAGGCTGCGTCACATTTCGTACATACAATCGACGTTTGCACCACTCTGCTGGGATTTCTTCACGATCTTGCGGTGTCCACTGATGACCGAAATCTGTCAGATCAGTGCAGCGTTCTCACGTAATGGGGAGTTTTCTCGCAGTTTTGCTGGAGAATTGAGATTATCAGGTGAAATTGTTTTGGATGCCATTAGTGGGCCAACCTCATTCGTTACAAAGGGATTTTTTCCTGCACGTACGCTGGACAAGAGTTACTGCTTAAAATTGCTCTTGCTACTATTGTTGGGCCGTGAACACTGGCTAAAAGTGAAACGGGCAGAACGAGAAGGACACGGTGTTCGTCGAAACATTATTGTCCACGTTGTTTGTATTACCCACACGCCGAGGCCGCGTATTCACTTCCATGATGGCGGTGAATCATGATGCCGGAAGTCTATAGTCATCCTCTTCACTGAAGTTAAATAGGTTCTTAGAAATTTCAGTACCTTCTCGGACTTTATTTCTATAACTGATGGTTGCCTATACTAGCACACTTAAGTTATTGACATAGATGTCAAGGCCACAGCTGTCGTGATGTGCCACTACCGCGAAATTCACACTTTGTTTCAGCCGCGTGTGGTGTTCGAGTTCATCAATACATTCTTAACAGTCCTTCTCATTTCGTCTATATGCACTTTTACGTAGCCAAGCCTCATCGCACAGACGCCCGCAGTGTCCAGGTAATCAGGTGCATCCACTTTTATTCGAAAGTATCTTTTATTTGGTTTTGACTGAAGAAAGTGGTCCCAATACCGGCTTTGTTTAGAATTATGTTTATGTGGTCAATGGCCCCAGAAACAAACGTTAACTGAGCAAGTAGGCGTTTCCTCTTCATTCCTATCACCATAATTTATAACTGGCTTTAAAGCCGTGTCGGTGGACAAATTGTCATAGCCCTTGATCTTCATTACCTTCTTTGTAAATCCAACTCCTGTTCCAAACTGTTGTCATCACTGATACAGAAGGTGCATGAAAACAGTGTGTTGAGCACTGCTTGCTTCTGGGCTGGATGATATTGCGAAGTGGCATCAAGTACCTATTTGTGTGAATAGGCTTTCTATACACTCTGTGTCCTAGAGTATTGTCAGATCTTCTGTATACGTACACATCTAGGAACAGGAGATAGACCTCACTTTCAGCCTGTAAGGTAAAGTTAATATGGGGTGAACTCCGCATAAGAATTTGTGGAACACATGAAGCTCTTCTTCGCTGTGTGGCCACATAGCGGAGCCAACAGGAAGGCTTCAAAGCAATGGCTATTCCATGAAAATGTCAGCTGCTACTGGCTGAATGGATGACCCCAAAGCAAGACCGCCAGTCTGTTCACAGAATTTATCGTTGTATTTAAAATAGCTCGATCGAAGAGATAAATCATTTAAGTCACAATCATCTGGAGCACGTTTCTCCTTTATGCTCTCCGTCGCATCTGACACTAGGATGTCAGTAAATGGCAAGGCCACATCGACTCTAACAAGAATGTCACTTACAGATGTCTTCAAAGTGCGTATAATCTCTAAATATTGTCTCGAATCTTTGACAAAAATATTTATTTTTCTAACTAGATGTATCAGTGTCTTACCTATTAACAAACAGACAGTGATGGTATCTTTACAATAGGCATAATTACAGGAAGTGTTTACAAACAACTTCAGTGAAGCATGCTCACATAGAATCAATGCGGGAGTCTAGACTCTATCTAATAAATGTGCCTGTCATCTTCTTAATCGCCATTTAAAATACTTGCTTTAAAAGCAGTAGCTCTCTAATGTAGGGACATAATACTTTTATATAATACTTCTTAAATGGTGATTAAGTGGATAACACGTACATATACTAAACAGAGTCGACGACTCCCACATGTTGTGTAGATAATATATGATTCTGTGAGAGTATGTTTCACTAAAATGATTCGTAGACATTTCCTGTAATTTTGCGTATGATGCCATCTCTGTTCCACACACAATGACGCAATATTTTAATAAGTATAATATCTCTCCCGAAGAAAACATTTAAAACTGTCGAAATCATGGAACTAAATCTGTAATTTGCATTTCCAATCCACTGAAACTTTTATTTACTTTTGTTTTCTCATTTCTATATTCAGGTTAGTTCATTTGCTGTAAAATGCTCCTATGATGAAAGTAGACAAAATCGAACCCTAGGGCTTCTAAATTTTTCATGGAAAATTCTTGATAGAAATTTCCATAGCGACTGGCTTGGAAATAAAGATAGTATGAAAAATAAAATTTCTATATGGGGGGCAGGAGGGGAAGTTACACATAAGAGTAACTTCGAATTAATTGTGAGTCACATCAATAACATTTACAACTTTCAGGTCAGTCAAATTCATCAAGTTCGCTTTGTGCTCCAACAACACACATGTTAAGTACCAAGGGCAGTTCCTAAATCCTGCTCTGATTTGAACCACAAATCAGTGATTTCTAGGTTACTCCATAATATATCAAACTATATTTGTAACTTCTTTAAGAAGGTGTTTCCTGACAGAGTTCCCGGAGGTTTTTCACTTTCGTCTAAAAAAATGAGATAACTGATGGTCTGGCACCTTATTTTCGGAAATGTGTTCATTACATTACACACAAATTTTTGATGACACTACAAATTGCTGAAATTAGTCAGAAAGTAAACGTTACATAAAAATGCGTCATACAAGAACTGGCTTTAAACGCAATTGAAATGGTGAAACGTTACATCAGAAATTATGTGAAGCCCTTTCTGAAGCCAGCTTTCCCAAAATAATTGCCTTATGCTGGACCCAAACATACATAATACCAATAAAAAACGTGTCTAGGCTCATACATAGTAGAAAATCTTTAACCACCGGAAAATGGGAAAGTCATACATTGTACAATGCCTGAGGAATGGCTATGGAACGTTTCGATAAAGACGCACTGAATTTCTTGTCAGTATTTACCATTATTTTAATGACTGGCCTGTTCGCTAGTTAGAAATTGAAGGGAGTCAGTTAGTTTAACATTCCATATCACAAGTTTCTGAGGTATAGAACAACAAGGTGACTTATTTTAAGACTTTCAGAATTTTCGAACTGAGGACGGTATTAAATATTAGTTTCCTAAGCATATACTTCTAAAAAACAATTGTGCTGTTGTTCGATCCATATCCTATAACGCCATAGTTGATGCTTTAAGGAAGCAGAACTTCATTACATAATTTCTTTGCATAATTGTTCAGTAAAGTTATACAGTGTCATCAAAGCCAAACACTTCTGATTCACAACTTCCTTTGGCTCGTGTTTTGAAGCTTTCTGATTTGAACAAATAAAAAGTATTTCTGAAATTCTTCATAATGAACTCTTTAAACTGGCTCTAGTCTGTTTCCTTTTGAGCAGCTAGCTGTTATCTCTTAAGTGACTGAAGATATTAGTAAACTGGAAGACCGTGACAAGTTATGATTTCTAAGGAATCTACAAAAACACTACATTACGACTCGCAAACATATGATGGGAAACACGTGGTTATCAAGTGAACCACTGAAAATGATTATGCTTTTTAACCCCAAATAAAGAGCATATAGGAGATAGAAGTTGCAAAAATTATTTCATTCGATGTCTGGCAAGATTACGTATTAGACGAGTGGAACCTATTACAGTTTGAAAATATGACCCAACTTAGACAACAAAGCTGTTCACTATTACTGGCAGCAGCACATCTTAAGAAGAGACTCATGATCCAAGGAACCAAAATCTATCAAAACTTGTTAAGTCTTCTATGACATTGTCCCAAGAAGATGCGGACATAGAGATTCCATTTAGAAGCACACATAATTGGAAGACAAGACAACGATGACCGAAAGAATTTGAGAGCTAAATGTGGGTTTTTATCTGTGACCATTCACTCACAACTCATTAGATATGGACAGCAATCCCACAGAAATTATACTGCTTGTATTGAAGAATGTGGAAGGTAATGAGAAGTTCAATTAGAAGAAAAGCAAAAATAGGAACAAAACCAAAGTCTCTCGAGAAGGAGATAAAAAACATCAATAACATGACAAAATTAAATGATTATGAGGCAGCTGCTCTGAAAGCAAAAAGAAAGAATCCTCTGTATAAGGGCACGAGAAGTCACACCACCCACCTCTTCTCTCCCCCCTCCCCATCCCCCCCCCCCCCCCACACACACACAAAATACTGACCAAAATTAAGAAATCACGAAAAAATGATATAAAAGCAGAAAAATTGCCCCACTTAAACTATTTTCTAAGATTCCTGCGAAACAGTAGTCCAGAAATATTTTCTAGAACTTTCCCAGTATTGTAGTGTAGGATGTCATTAGTTGTAAAAGTTTGATGTAGAGTTTTAATGTAAGTTACAGTTATCAATTTCAAACTACCGACACCAAATTACCAAATGACTTGTATATTATTAAATTTGTATGAAGGAAGAAATAGCCATATCCGATCTACAGTAATAATAGAGAACTTCTTAATGGATTTTTGGTAGCGATTATTAAAAATGAAAACAATTCATATGACCCATATCTGTTTACTGAAAAAAATTTTAATCATATAAATAATAATTTAAAAAATATTCTATCACCTTTTAATCACCTTTTGCAAATATTATGTCACTTTTTTCAAGTTGCACCATATATCCACATCTTGTGAAGGAATTGACCATCTGGTCTCACAGCGGGATAAATGTTTTAACGCGTTGACGATCACTCTTGAAATAATAAGCAACGTACTTACTTTTTTTCCATCTGTTTCCTTTTCATTTGAATGAGCATGTAAACCACTAGACAAGTAATGTTACTTAAAAACCATCATGATTGCAATTTTTTTTATTCATATGACCGGTTTCGGTTCATTCAGAACCATCTTCAGATGTGATATTTCAGTTACAGGAGTAACCCGTCCAAATCCAGCAATTTTCACATGCTGGATTTGGACGGGTTACTCCTGTAACTGAAATATCAGATCTGAAGACGGTTCTGAATGAACCGAAACCGGTCATATGAATAAAAAAAATTGCAATCAAGACGGTTTTTAAGTAACTTTATAAAATCACTGATTGCTGTTATCCCATAAGACATTATGTCTGTTTTTGCACTAGACAAGTTGTTTTCCCATACATATTGATTCTCCTTAGTTATAATTTGAAAGCTTAACAGTACACACAACAATATGCAGTTTTGTTCCCTTCCTTGCAGTAGACTGTAACGGAAAATCTGTATGTTAGGAAATCTGAATTGTCGGAAACTTGGTAATGCGTCCTCTTGGCAGCTTAAAGCAGTACGAAGTAATGTTATTGACACTACTAACCTCACAAATCCAGCAGCTGGCGAGGTCTATTTTAAATCTCATGCAGCAAAGATCCCAACCAATTTACCCATTCACTGTAAGTAACTTCAGTTTCCCCTCAAGGTATCGTTTGCAACAGTAATAAATAAGGCCCAGACACTCAAATGCGTTAGAACTGATTTACGATCACAGGGTTTCTGCATGGTCAAGTGAATGCCGATCTTTCACTAACCAGTTCATATTCTTATCACACAGTATAAATAAAAGTATATCCTGGATTTCGCTAATTGCATAGAGTCCAAAAAAGTAAAAACAAACTTAAAAATTAAAATATCTAAAAACAGGAATCTTTTCATTCAAATTCTATACAATGTACTATTATTTCGCTTTCCATGTCTTCAGAGTGAGCTATGTCGCAAAGAGGTTGTGAAGTAGAGGTTCTGTGACAATCTCTAGTGGTGCCTCGGATCAGGACCCACTTACCGTACCTTTTTGGCAGTTGGGAAGCATCGCTGCGTTGGCTAGCAGAGCACGAACTGCTCGTGCATTCGTGACTCTGCGCCCGCTGCTGTACCGGTGGATTCATTCCGCACAATGACTGGTGTGATTTATGTTGGGAGTAAAACAGCACTACCTCAGCTACCTACAGCGGTAACCAGGTGAAGCCATTACCGGTGGCTATTGACTTCAATCCTGCCGCACCGAGAAGCGCGTTTAAGCGCTCTCAGCGATCTGCGGTCACATTCGCAAATGACTCTGAAGGAAGGTGAGCGCCAGGGAAAATGACAGGGGCAGCCTAGCTGTCAGACTCTGTCGTTAAAATTCCGTTTGCCGCAGAGGGCAGAGCTGTGCAGCGACGACATGTGGTCGCATTACCCGTACAAGCCGATGCTGGCGGCACGGCAGTGTGCCGGCGCCTCTTTTGTATGCGTGAACCCAGGCGGCGCTGGCGTGCTGCCACCGAGAGATTAAAGCTGCCGCTTCCTTTGCATCCCCTGCAACACCATGGCTGTCGCAGGTGTCTGCCTGTTTTCTTTATTTTTCTTTTTACCTCAGTTTCCCACGTGAAGGCATGCATATGCAAACTCATACATACATAAATACGTGTCTGTTCTCGGATGGCGTGTCACTTCTTCGGAAAGAGCTACTTCCAGTGAGTTGGTGCTTCCTGTGAAGCTCTTGTAGCTAGTGGCAGGTTACCTGTAGGTGGTGCTCACAGGCCTTTGGGCTGTGCGAATTTGATAAATTGTAAGGGATGTGGCCTGGCTGCAGGAATTTGCGTAACGAAATTGCCGGAGAGGAAGTGCAATTTAAAGTGGAGGCATTCGAATACAGTCTACACACCGTTATGTCTCATCAAGTAGAAAGATCATTTTATGAAGAAGAAATTTACCGTTACACTACAAGTATATAGCGGAATATTACTGAAATGAAAAGCAATGACAGGTTTGAAGTACAGAGTGACTACTGTGAAGCGCCAAAGAAACTGGTACACGTGCCAAATATCGTGTAGGGTCCTCCCAAGAGGTTGTGCTCGAGGGAATTGACACTATGAATCGTTCAAGGCTGTCTATAAATCCTTAGGAGTATGAGGGGGCGGAGATCTCTTCCGAACAGCATGTTACAAGGCATCTCAGATACTTAACTTCCTGCAGACTAATATTGTGTGCCGGGCCGAGATTCGAACTCGGGACCTTTGCCTTTCGAAGGCAAGTGTTCTAGCGACTGAGCTACACAGACACGTCTCATGACCCGTCCTCACAGCTTCAATTCTGCCAGTACAGAAGCTCTTCTGCGAACCTTGCAGAACTAGCACTCCTGGAAGAAAGGATATTGCGGAGACATGGCTTAGCCACAGCCTGGGGAAGGTTGCCAGAATGCGACTTTCACTTTGCAACGGAGTGTGGGCTGATATGTAACTTCCTGGCAGATTAAAATTGTGTGCCGGACCGAGACTCGAACGCGGGACCTTTGCCTTTCGCGGGCAAGTGCTCTACCAATATCCTTTCTTCCAGGAGTGCTAGTTCTGCAAGGTTCGCAGAAGAGCTTCTGTGAAGTTTGGAAGGTAGGAGACGAGGCACTGGCAGAATTGAAGCTGTGAGGACGGGTTGTGAGTTGTGTGTGGGTAGCTCATTTTGTAGACCACTTTTCCCGTTAAAGGCAAAGGTCCCGATTTCGAGTCTCGGTACGGCACACAGTTTTAATCCGCCAGAAAGTTCGATGTCAGCGCACACTCCACTGCAGAGTGAAAATCTCATTCTCATCCCAGATATGCTCAAGAATGTTCATGTCAAGGGAGATTAGCTATCGGAAATGTTTACACTCAGAAGAGTGTTCGTGTAACCACACTGTAGCAATTCTGGATGTGTGGGGTGTCAGATTATCCTGCTGGAATTGCCCAGGTCCGCCGGAATGCACAATTGCCATGTATACATGCATGTGATCCGACAAGTACGTGCCACCTCTCAGAGCCGTATATAGACGTATCAGGGGTCCCACATCAACTGCACACACCCCACAACGTCACTGAGCCTCCACCTGCTTGAACAGTCTCCTGCTGACATGCAGGGCCCATGGATTCATGAGGTTGTCACCATATCCGAACACGTCCATCCCCTCGATACGAAACGAGACTCGTGCGACCAGGCAACATTTTTCTAGTCATCTACAACCCAATGTCGGTGTTGACGGGCCCAAGCCAGGCGCAAGGCTTTGTGTCAAGTGTACAAGAGTGGACCTCCGCTTCCGAAAGTCCATATCGATCATGTTTTGTTGAATAGTTCGCACACTGATACTTTTTAATGGACAAGCATTGAAATCTGCAGCAATCTGTGGAAGGGTTGCACTTCTGTCACGTTGAACGATTCCTTCCAGTCATCGTTGGTTCCGTTCTTGCAGGATCTTTTTCCGGCCACAGCAGTGTCGGAGATTTGATGTTTTACCAGATTTTTGACATTCACGGTGCACTAATGAAATGGTAGTACGGGAAAGTCCCCACTTTATCGCTATCACACAGATGCTGCGTCCAGCGCTCATGCGCCGACTATACCACCACGTTCAACTCACGTAAATCTCGATAAACTGCCTTTGTAGTAGCTGTAACCGATCTGACAACTGCGCTAGGTACTTTATGTCTTCTATAGGCTTTGCCGACCGCAGCTCCGTGTTTACGTATCTCTGCATTTGAATGCGTATGCCCATACCAATTTCTTTGGCGCATCGTTGTATATTAAAGTCCAAGTTCAAAACCCTGTAAAAAATCAATCGCTGCTCCGAGTGACGTCAAATTTGATTGAAATATTATCGGTGAAGGGAAGAATATTATGGAAACAAAAATTTTAATGAAGGTTTTACACTAGAGGGCACTGTGTCAGAATATGCCAAATAAAAGACGAAGGATATACATCTGTTCGTCAGTTTGCGTCTGAGACTCTCGGCATGATGTGACAACAAAATCATTCGCGGCTGATAAAGCTCTTTCACACGAATGATGACTGCGTGCCTGTAGCTCGGAGAAGTTTCACTCAAGGATATAGAAAAAGACGTTGGTGTGACATCTGCGGAGGGTCTGGTGACAATGATAACTAAATTCGGAAGATGTGTTATTTTAAGAGCAATGTGATTATAGAGAGGAAAACAACTGATGCGACCTCAGCAGGAGATGTGGCCACAACACCACAGGAGGGGTCGAGCAATGGTGTGCCAACGTGCAGTGCACTGGGAATTACATGAACTTCGAACGTGGCTGTGAACAAGTGCTATATAATTCTACGAAACATTCTGCATTGCTGTCCATACAAAATTACCCATGTTCAAGAGTTACTTTATACTGACCTGCCAGTAAGACAAATATTTGCTGCGGCCGCTGTGGCATAGCGGTTCTAGGCCTTTCAGTCTGGAACCGCGCGACCGCTACGGTCGCAGGTCCGACTTGGCCTCGGGCATGGACGTGTGTGATGTCCTTAGGTTAGTTAGGTTTAAGTAGTTCTAAGTTCTAGGGACTGATGACCTTAGATGGTAAGTCCCATAGTGCCCAGAGCCATTTCAACAAATATTTGCTCTAGAATTTCTTGCTCGCGATGAAGTGGACAATGACTGTCCATGGAACATCCTATCGAAAGACGAAGCTCGTTTCCATCTCAAAGGACATGTCAATAGAGAGAACTGCAGAATACAGTAAGGGAATTGGAAAATCTCCTTGCACGTCACCTGCGATCGCTTTATTCTGCAAAAGTAACTGATTGCTGCGACTTGACGGCATTGTTTATCTTAGAACCATAGATTTTTAAGGAGATGGATCCTGCAAATCCTTTTACCTGTACCGGCACTGGTAAATACTATGAGAGTCTTCTGCACAACCCTTCAACAGTGTAGATGTGAGGGTAGGGTAAGTGTCATGCAAGATGGCACCCCTTCGCACATTGCACAGACAGTAAAGCGGCTGCTGCAGACTTATTTTGGAAATGCTACACTAACCAGCCAACATTTCCAAGCATCTGGTCCCCCCAAATCACCTGATCTTAATCAGTTTGACTTCTAACTGTCGAGTTATCTGAAAGATGCTGTATTCGGTGCTTCAATTACAGACGTAGCTGGACTGAAGGCACACACTGAGCGACATATTTTGAACAAAAGCTCTGAGGCACTGATTTGTTGTGGAATATACTGTTTCTCTAGCTTAACGTGTTCCAAAAAATGGTGGAACGCATACTGAACCTTAGTGTGCCAAACTCAGGATAAATAAAAACAGATTCATTGTTGCTTTTATGTTGTTTTTGGTATCATGAAAATTGAAAACAGATTTCAATTACGTCTTTTATGTGTTTTTTGGCCACAGAACAGTGAAAAAACTGATGCCATTGTCAGCTTTTATGTGGTTTTGTGGCCTCAGAAACCGACCTTTCCCAACTGATGTGGTGTGGCCATGCCGTGGTGGCTGGGTTTAACCAACCGTTGAACGTCAGATTTCTACAGTCATGCACGTTCCATAGGGTTATTGGTTTAACTTGGAAATCACACCACAGCCATCGTATTGCAATTCATCAATTACTTGTAGCCGTGCGCATTTACTTTATGATGCTCACAGCGCCATCTACGGGGAAAAAAATGCCAATTTTTTTCTGATGAAAAGTATGCTGAAGTTTAACGCATTAGTCAGAAAGAATCAATACGCAAAGAAGTGGGGACAGAAGTACTAAGTAATGACGAGATACATTTAAAGTTCTCTAAGTCTATAGATACAGCAGTGGAATAGCTCAGTATGCAGCACAACTGAAGAGGAATTGGCATCTCTGAAAAGGGTCATCACAGAAGTAGAAAATAAAAACAAAGAAGGTAACTCCGAAGAAACCAGGGGTAATAGAAGAAATACTTCATTTAGTCGATGATAGAAAGAAGTACAAAAATGTTCCCGGAAATTCAGGAATATAGAAATACAAGTCGCTGAGGAATGAAATAATAGGAACTGCAGGGAAGCTAAGACTACATGGCTGTATGATAAATGTGAAGCAATCGGAAAGGAAATGATTGTTGGGAGGACAGACTAAAGCATAAAGAAAGTCAATACATTCTTCGGTGACCTTAAAAGCATGGGTGGCACCATTAAGGGTGCAACGGGAATTCCACTGTTAAATGCAAAGGAGAGAGCGGACAGGTGGAAAGAATACGTTGAAAGCCTCCATGAGGGGGAAAGTTTATCTGATGTGATAGAAGAAGAAACAATAGTCTACTTAGAAGAGATAGGGGATCCAGTGTTAGAATCAGAATTTAAAATTGCTTTGGAGGACTTAAGATCAAATAAGACAGAAGAGATATGTAACATTGCCTCAGAATTTCTAAAATCAATGGAGGAAGTGGCAACAACTCGACTATTCACATTGGTGTGTAGAATGTATGAGTCTGGCGACTTGCCACCCGACTTTCGGTCAAAATGTCATCCACACAATTCAGAAAATTGCAAGGGCTGAGAACGAGAATTATCACTCATTCAGCTTAACAGCTCATGCATCCAAGTTGCTGACAAGAATAACATACAGAAGGAAGGAAAAGAAAATCGAGTATGTCCTAGATGAAGATAAGTTTGGCTTTAGAAAAGTTAAAGGCACGAGGGGGGCAATTCTGAAGTTGCTATTGATAATGGTAGCAAGAATAATGAAAAATCAAGACACGTTCATAGGATTTGTCGACCTGAAACAAGTCTTCGACAATGTAAAATGGTGCAAGATATTCGAAATTCTGAGAAAATTAGGGGTAAGATGTAGGGAGCGACGGGTAATATACAACATGTACAAGAACCAAGATGGGATAATAAGAGTGGACGACAAAGAACGAAGTGTTCGGATGAAAAAGGGTGTAAGAGAGGGACATAGTCTTTCCCACCTCGAAGAAGCAGTGATGGAAATAAAAAAAAGGTTCTGGAGTGGAATTAAAATTCAAGGTGAAACCTTAGAGATGAAACGATTCGCTGATGACATTGTTATACTGAGAAAAACTGAAGAAGAATTGCATGACCTGCTTAACGGAATAAACAATCTAATGAGCACAGAATATAGATTGACAGTAAATCGAAGAAAGACGAAAGTAATGAGAAGCAGGAGAAATGAGAACGAGAAACTTAACATCAGGGTTGACGATCACGAAGTAGATGAAGTTAAGGAATTACGCATCCTAGGTAGTAAAACAACTAATGACGGACGGATCAAGGAGGATATCAAAAGCAGACTAGCAATGGCTGAAAGGGCATTCCTGGCCAAAAGTAGTCTACTAGCATAAAACATAGGTCTTAATTTGAGGAAAAAAATTCTGAGAACGTGCGTCTGGAGTACAGCATTGCATGGGACTGTGGGAAAACCGGAAAAGAAGAGTTTAAGCATTTGCGATGTGGTGCTATAGACGAATGTTGTAAATTAGGTGGTATAAGGTAAGGAATGAGGAGGTTGTGTGCAGAATCGGAGAGGAAAGGAATATGTGAAAACAGAAGGAGGACACAATGATAGGACATCTGTTAAGACATGAGGGAATGACTTCCATGGTACTAGAAGGAGCTGTAGATGACAGATTGGAATACATCTAGCAAATAATTGAGATTTATACTCTGAGATGAGGAGGGTGGCACAAGAGAGGAATTCGTGGAGGGCCGCATCAAACCACTCAGAAGACTGACGAACCCCTCCCTCTCCCCCCCCCCCCCCCTCAAAACAGAATGACGCTTACACCTTCTACAACATTATTCTGTTCAAATTTGGCGTTATTCTCGATAGTGGCTCTCCTTTTAAAGCATTTTGACAGGAACTTCAGTTCCAGTCACCCTGTGGACGCTGAACGCATGTAACTCCTGGAGTTAGCCATCCGATGGCAATATTACAACAGCATAAATGAAATCTGACAAAATAAGTCGAGTTCCATTTCTTTTTTTTTTTCTTTGCTTTCTTTCATCCAGATAATTATGGAGCAACGATGTTTACGATTCTTGCTTTGACTGAATATTCAGTTTTTTTTTTTTTCATTTATAAACCGCTGGTTGCCCAATGTCAAGAATTCGTTGTCGCATGTTGTTGTGCTTAGTCGACAATGTGAAGCCCCTTCTGCTGGTTACAATGCCTCGAGCTTTCCATTCACCCAGTTAGTCAATGGCTGTTTTAATTGTTTGGAAGGATTCGTCCTTGATACATGTCCATAAAAGTTCAATTCCCTCTTATTCTTACAGTTCACCTGACAAGCTCCTTTTTGTTTCGAACATTCTATCCAAACTCATAATATCTCAGCTATTTTCTGGTCAGGATTAAACATATAACGCCATAGAGAAACTCGGAAATTCCTAGTACTACCTGACTTTGGTATACAGAGTAGATACCACCTGTAGGACAGCTGATAGGTCACTTGAGGATTCAGTTCAGCGGTTCCATAAACTCTCTTAAGTCAGTAAATTAGTTCGCAGAGCCAATTTTTCCCAATTCCTACTATATTCGTGGGGATTTCACTGACTTCTTCACCAACACGTCGAACTCTGACGAATATGCTGAGCCGTTGCACTTATTTATGTTGAATTCGGTAGGATTATTGTTAATTTAAGACACCAAACACCAGATATTTTGATCCGTCGTCACCAGTCTTCCGTCTTGGCGGATTTCCTCTGTACGTATACAGCATATCACATACAACCGTGTACGCAACACGTGTTACATGCTGTAATCCTTTTTCGGTTTTAAAATTCTTTCCCTCTACGTTCCTTCTTGGTTGGTGTTAAATGCGTATGGCTCTATAAACAAACGTATCACCCCAATAATGGCGCTAAAGAGAATCGTAAGTACGCAGTTTTCACAGTAACCCTTTATTCCGGCGATTTTTCATCTACATTTTCAGTTTTCTTGGAACGCGAGAAATGCTTATAGCTCCTGCGTACACCGTTTTCCCGGTATCCGTGTAACATGCGACGCAGTGGCGTGATCCGAGATCTTAAAGCCTACTAGAGCTGCAAAAATATTTCTTTGTTTCGGTAACTGTGTCCACTGGGAAAATCCTTTCAATTTTTAGACTTAAATATGTCTGTAAGAAACCTGAAGACCAACAGATAGAGAAAGTGTATGAGGATATTGAAAGGGTAATGCAGTATGTAAAGGGGGACGAATATCAAATAGTCATGGGCGACTAGAATGCAGTTATAGGGGAAGGAGTAGAAGAAAACGTTAAGGAGAACATGGGCTTGGGCCAAGGAATGAAAGAGGAGAAAGACTGAGGTCTGTAACAAGTTTCAGCTAGTAATAGCGAATACCCTGTTCAAGAATCACAAGAGGAGAAGGTATACTTGGAAAAGGCCGGGAGATACGGGAAGATTTCAATTAGAGTACATCATGGTCAGACAGAGATTCCGAAATCAGATACTGGATTGTAAGGCGTACCCAGGAGCAGATATAGACTCAGATCACAATATAGTAATGATGAAGAGTAGGCTAAGAAGTGGAATACGGAAGTTCTAAGGAATGACGAGATACGTTGAAGTTCTCTAACGCTATAGATACAGAAATAAGGAATAGCGCAGTAGGCAACACAGTCGACGAGGAATGGATTTCTCTAAAAAGGGCCATCACAGAAGTTGGGAAGGAAAACATAGGTACAAAGAAGGTGGCTGCGAAGAAACAATGGGTAACAGAAGAAATACTTCAGTTGATTCATGAAAGGAGGAAGTATCTACATCTACATCTACATTCAAACTCCGCAAGCCACCTGACGGTGTGTGGCGGAGGGTACCCTGAGTACCTCTATCGGTTCTCCCTTCTATTGCAGTCTCGTATTGAACGTGGAAAGAAGGATTGTCGGTATGCTTCTGTGTGGGCTCTAATCTCTCTGATTTTATCCTCATGGTCTCTTCGCGAGATATACGTAGTAGGGAGCAATATACTGCTTGACTCTTCGGTGAAGGTATGTTCTCGGAACTTTAACAAAAGCCCGTACCGAGCTACTGAGCGTCTCTCCTGCAGAGTCTTCCACTTGAGTTTATCTATCATCTCCGTAACGCTTTCGCAATTACTAAATGATCCTGTAACGAAGCGCGCTGCGCTCCGTTGGATCTTCTCTATCTCTTCTATCAACCCTGTCTAGTGCGGATCCCACACTGCTGAGCAATATTCAAGCAGTGGGCGAACAAGCGTACTGTAACCTACTTCCTTAGTTTCGGATTGCATTTCCTTAGGATTCTTCCAATGAATCTCAGTCTGGCATCTGCTTTACCGACGATCAACTTTATATGATCATTCCATTTTAAATCACTCCTAATGCGTACTCCCATATAATTTATGGAATTAACTGCTTCCAGTTGCTAACCTGCTATTTTGTAGCGAAATGATAAGGGACCTATCTTTCTATGTATTCGCATCACATTACACTTGTCTACATTGAGATTCAATTGCCATTCCGTGCACCATGCGTCAATTCGCTGCAGATCCTCCTGCATTTCAGTGCAATTTTCCATGGTTGCAACCTCTCGATACACCACAGCATCATCTGCAAAAAGCCTCAGTGAACTTCCGATGTCATCCACCATGTCATTTATGTATATTGTGAATAGTAACGGTCCTATGACACTCCCCTGCGGCACACCTGATATCACTCTTACTTCGGAAGACTTCTCTCCATTGAGAATGACATGCCGCGTTCTGTTATCTAGGAACTCCTCAATCCAATCACACAATTGATCTGATAGTCCGTATGCTCTTACTTTGTTCAATAAACGACTGTGGGGAACTGTGTCAAACGCCTTGCGGAAGTCAAGAAACACGGCATCTACCTGTGACCCCGTGTCTAAGGCCCTCTGAGTCTCGTGGACGAATAGCGGGAGCTGGGTTTCACACGACCGTCTTTTTCGAAACCCATGCTGATTTCTACAGAGTAGATTTCTAGTCTCCAGAAAAGACATTATACTCGAATATAATACATGTTCCAAAATTCTACAACTGATCGACGTTAGAGATATAGGTCTATAGCTCTGCACATCTGTTAGACGTCCCTTCTTGAAAACGGGGATGACCTGGGCCCTTTTCCAATCCTTTGGAACGCTTCGCTCTTCTAGAGACCTACGGTAAACCGCTGCAAGAAGGGGGGCAAGTTCCTTCGCGTACTCTGTGTAAAATCGAACTGGTATCCCATCAGGACCAGCGGCCTTTCCACTTTTGAGCGATTTTAATTGTTTCTCTATCCCTCTGTCGTCTATTTCGATATCTACCAATTTGTCAACTGTGCGACAATCTAGAGAAGGAAGCACAGTGCAGTCTTCCTCTGTGAAACAGCTTTGGAAGAAGACATTTAGTATTTCGGCCTGTAGTCTGTCATCCTCTGTTTCAGTACCATTTTGGTCACAGAGTGTCTGGACATTTTGTTTTGATCCACATACCGCTTTGACATAGGACCAAAATATCTTAGGATTTTCTGCCAAGTCGGTACATAGAAATTTACTTTCGATTTCATTGAAAGCCTCTCGCATAGCCCTCCTCAAACTACATTTCGCTTCGCGTAATTTTTGTTTGTCTGCAAGGCTTTGGCTAAGTTTATGTTTTCTGTGAAGTTCCCTTTGCTTCCGCCGCAGTTTTCTAACTCGGTTGTTGTACCGTGGTGGCTCTTTTCCATCTCTTACGATGTTTCTTGGCACATACTCATCTAACGCATATTGTACGATGGTTTTGAACTTTGTCCACTGATCCTCAACACTATCTGTACTTGAGACAAAACTTTTGTGTTGAGACGTCAGGTACGCTGTAATCTGCTTTTTGTCACTTTTGCTAAACAGAAAAATCTTCCTACCTTTTTTAATATTTCCATTTACGGCTGAAAACATCGATGCAGTAACCGCTTTATGATCGCTGATTCCCTGCTCTGCATTAACTGATTCAAATAGTTCTGGTCTGTTTGTCACCAGAAGGTCTAATATGTTATCGCCACTAGTCGGTTCTCTGTTTAACTGCTTAAGGTTCTGGGAAAATCAGGAATACATAAATACAAGTCGCTGAGGAATGAAATAAATAGGAAGTGCAGGGAAGCTAAGACGAAATGGCTGCACAAAAATGTGAAGACATCGAAAAATATATGATTGTCGGAAGGACAGACTCAGCATACAGGAAAGCCAAAACAACCTTTGGTGACATTAAAAGCAACGGTGGTAACATTAAGAATGCAACGGGAATTCCACTGTTAAATGCAGAGGAGAGAGCAGATAGGTGGAAAGAATGCATTGAAAGCCTCTATGAGGGTGAAGATTTGTCTGATGTGATAGAAGAAGAAACAGGAGTCGATTTAGAAGAGATAGGGGATCTAGTATTAGAATCCTAATTTAAAATAGCTTTGGAGGACTTACGGTCAAATAAGGCAGAAGGGATAGATAACATTTCATCAAAATTTCTAAAATCATTAGGGGAAGTGGTGTGTAGAATTTATGAGTCTGGCGACATACCATCTGACTTTCGGAAAAGCATCATCCACACAATTCCGAAGACGGGAAGAGCTGACAAGTGCGAGAATTATCGCACAATCAGCTTAACAGCTCATGCATCGAAGCTGCTTACAAGAATAATATACAGAAGAATGGAAAAGAAAATTGAGAATGCGCTAGGTGACGATCAGTTTGGCTTTAGGAAAAGTAAAGGCAAGAGAGAGGCAATTCTGACGTTACGGCAAATAATGGAAGCAAGGCTAAAGAAAAATCAAGGCACGTTCAAAGGATTTGTCGATCTGGAAAAAGCGTTCGACAATATAAAATGATGCAAGCTGTTCAAGATTCTGAAAAAAGTAGGGGTAAGCTATAGGGAGACACGGGTCATATACAATATGTACAACAACCAACAGGGAATAATAAGAGTGGACGAACAAGAACGAAGTGCTCGTATTTAGAAGGGTGTAAGACAAGGCTGTAGCCTTTCGCCCCTACTCTTCAATCTGTACATCGAGGAAGCAATGATGGAAATAAAAGAAAGGTTCAGGAGTGGAATTAAAATACAAGGTGAAAGGATATCAATGATACGATTCGCTGATGACATTGCTATCCTGAGTGAAAGTGAAGAAGAATTAAATGATCTGCTGAACGGAATGAATAGTCTAATGAGTACACAGTATGGTTTGAGAGTAAATCGGAGAAAGACGAAGGTAATGAGAAGTAGTAGAAATGAGAACAGCGAGAAACTTAACACCAGGATTGATGGTCACGAAGTCAATGAAGTTAAGGAATTCTGCTACCTAGGCAGTAAAATAACCAATGACGGACGGAGCAAGGATGACATCAAAAGCAGACTAGCTATGGTAAAAAAGGCATTTCTGGCCAAGAGAAGTCTACTAATATCAAATACTGGCCTTAATTTGAGGAAGAAATTTCTGAGGATGTACGTCTGGAGTACAGCATTCTATGGTAGTGAAACATGGACAGGGAAAACCGGAACAAGATAATCGAAGCATTTGAGATTTGTTGCTACAGACGAGTGTTGAAAATTAGGTGGACTGATAAGGTAAGGAATGAGGAGGTTCTACGCAGAATCGGAGAGGAAAGGAATATGTGGAAAACACTGATAAGGAGAAGGGACAGGAAGATAGGACATCTGCCAAGACATGAGGGCATGACTTCCATGGTACTAGAGGGAGGTGTAGAAGACAGAGATTGGAATACGTCAAGAAAATAATAGAGGACGTAGGTTGCAAGTGCTACTCTGAGATGAAGCGGTTAGCACAGGAAAGCAATTCGTGGCGGGCCGTATGAAACCAGTCAGTAGACAGATGACACAAAAAAAAAAAAAAAAATCCTTATGCTTAGTGTATCACTCTTCTATTTTCAACCGCTCTTCATTATTTTCGTGCTTTTATAGCGTTTCAATAATGCTACTTAGTTGGGCAATTCCTCTAAATTGAATGTACTCGCTTATCGAGAAGTCTGAATTTATCCTTCTTGATTAGTGACCTTTCCTAGTTAACATAAGCCTAACTTTCAGTCTACCGGAAGTGCGACATGAACTTAAGCAGTGTTACGCATTCCATTTGCAATATTCATTCTTCTGATGACGTTTTCCGTTCGCGTTTGAATTGTTTCTTTAACATTTAAATTAAACCAGAGTTGGGACAATCTTCAGCCCTTCCCTACACCCTTCATAACACATGTTTCACCTTTCAATTTTACTATGCTCGGTTTGCTTTTTCAAATATGAGGGTTCTTCGAAAAGTAAGGATAGATGGTTCGATAAAAGGAAAACACAATGGAAATCTGATGATGCTTTGCACAGATGCGTTGGGCACTTAACCGTGAATTTACTTTCAAAACCTTTTCTTAAAAATTTACTTCATTTACTAGCGATTCATCAAGAACATTAACATATTTAATCACTTTATATGTGCGTGGAAGTAGTTGTCAGTGGGTGACTGATGAAGACATACCACATTTGTTTCAAACATGGAAATTTTATTCCTAAAAGCCCTTTTCTTTAAAAAAACAGATTTAAAATTATAATCAGAAAGCACCCTCTAAATATCAAGTTACAATTAATTCAGAGGCAGAAGGAAGAAAATTTTTGACTGTAGGAGTTTTCGGGCTGAGAACCTTGCCGCTCACAACAACCTCTGAAAGACTACACTGGTGCAAATCTGCAACATACCAGATTACTTTAAACTAAAAGTTTTAACAACTCACACATGCACATAAACTATGCACCCCGTAGGAGGGATGGAAATGGTATAAAACACTAACATTATAAGATTAACTTGCCACCGAAAGTGCAACGTGACTAAAAAAAAAATCTTACGGTGGAAGGGTGGCAACCTTATATACTAAAGTGACCATTTAAATGAAAACCCATGAAATGTAGTCATACAGAAAAAATACAAGGTTGGCCAAACATACTCTACATACATATATACCGCCTCTCAAGATGTTAGGTAAGATAAAAACATATTTCAGGAATTCGGCCGTTACACTTCAAGCAATAAATTCGTTAACACCGAATCCGACAAACATGACAGAGGCAGCTATTAACGTATGGCAGACAGACAGACACTAACTGCCTAACAAATGCGGATGAGTGACAGACGAGCAATCTGGGGACGAGAGACTGTCAAAGAAAACAAGTAGAATGTAACAAGTAAATGAAACAACATAACACGAATCACTTAACTTCTAATAAACCGCGATGTCTGGTGAAGACCTGGCGCAGGACACCCAAAACGCTCTCCCGAATCGTCCGCTGCCAGCCGCTTCAGCGGACACAGGAAGGCGCGCCCATCTCCCGTGTCACGGCGTCGCAGCTCGCACCGGCCAGACCGATGTCGTGGGTTGACTCCTGTTGCTCTCGTGTCGACCGCGAAGCCACTACCCCTCGCTATACGGCGCGGCCTACTGGACTAACGTGGCGACGTCACACGCGCCGACGCTCAAGACGGACCAGTCATCTTGTGTCCCGGTGCGCGACCAATCAACCGTTCCTTCTACACGACAATTCTCAGCCGCACTCTGCCGGGGCAATGAAGATACTCCTGCAGCGTTTTCGATGGGAAGTGTTTGATCACCCACTATACAGCCCGTAATTGGCTAGCAGGCCGCTGTGGCCGAGTGGTTCTAGGAGCTACAGTCTGGAACCGCAGTACTGCTGCGGAAGCTGGTTCGAATCCTGCCGCAGGCATGGATGTGTATGATGTCCTTAGGTTAGTTAGGTTTAAGTAAAAAAATGGTTCAAGTGGCTCTGAGCACTATGGGACTCGACTGCTGTAGTCATCAGTCCCGTAGAGCTTAGAACTACTTAAACCTAACTAACCTAAGGACATCACACACATCCATGCCCGAGGCAGGATTCGAACCTGCGACCGTAGTAGTCGCACGGTTTCGGACTGCGCGCCTAGAACCGCGAGACCACCGCGGCCGGCTAGGTTTAAGTAGTTCTATGCTCTATGGGAATGATGACCTCAGAAGTTAAGTCCCATAGTGCTCAGATCCATTTGAACCATTCGTAATTGGCTACCCCTGAGGTTCATCTCTGATCGAATGAACCGCTGGCTATGAAGACAATATTTTGACACAGACAACGAGCTCCAGTCCATAGTAGAAAATTGTCTAAAAGCACTGGCGGCTGTCTTCTACAACGAGGGAATGGAAAAGTTGGTACAACGCTACGTCACATGCCTACGTCTGAGAGGCGACTCTGTAGAGACGTAGCTGGGAGGTGTAGCTAACCGTTGCAAATATAACTTTTGATTCTCACTGTGGTTTCTATTTCGCGACCTATCGTTCCTTGGCCTCATATTATTCGTGACCCGCCAATCTCTATTCTTTATCCCCATGTATTCTTTGACTCACGTTTTAGAAGACTATATCAAGTTTAATTAAAAAATTATAATTAATTAAAGAAAGCCACAATTTTGTTGTAACGAAGTTGTTATTTAGTACACCTATTTCAGTGCTCCCAGTCAACTGTTACTATTATCGCTGCCATCTATTCATCTTAATGCTTCCACTTCAGATCCTATGAAGAGTTGTATAAGTATCTACACATTCATTGCTTTTGATGTAAGGCACTAGCAATATGTTAAGGAACGTATATTATCAATGAATCCACATATCTTTCGTTTACCACATAGCAACCAGCCACTTCCCAGCAAGGCCAAAATTCTGAGTTACAATGAAAAGCAAAGTGTTTGACACATAATAGCACTCTAGAACTAGGGCATTAACCGCAGTCACGTAAGTATAGAACATGAGGTGTTGCCGAGCGAGATATCCGCGCGGTCTAGGACACCTTCCTTCGGTTCCCACGGCTCCCCCTGTCGAGTTCGCCCTTAGGGACGGGTGCGTGTGTTGTCCTTAGCGTAAGTTAGTTCAAGTTAAAGTAACTAGTGTGTAAGCCTAGGGACCGATGATCTCATCAGTTGGCTCCCGTAAGGAATTAGCACCACAGTGAAGTGTTGCTTCAAGGTATCTGGTCAGACTCACCTCGGGGATGTGGCCCTTTTGTGAAGAGGTATTATGTTGAATGGGAGCACCACTTTTTTCATCAGCGTATCTCGGACCAATTCTGCCACCGCTCATATGAATTTCTAGAACCATTTGTGCTATTTTCCAGATTTCATTTGCTCTACACACATAAAAAAAGTTTTGCATCATCTCGAGTGCGAGAGTTCCGGAACCAAAATTGGAATATAGATCAACATAAACATCATTTCCGTTTTGCATCACCTCTGTTGCCGGCCGCGGTGGCCGAGCGGTTTTAGGCACTTCTATCCGGAACCACACAGCTGCTACGGTCGCAGGTTTAAGTAGTTCTACGTCTAGGGGACGGATGACCTCAGATGTTAAGTCCCATAGTGCTTAGAGCCATTTGAACCATCACCTCCGTTCCGAGAGTTCCGGAACCTGTACAGAAAATTGGAATAGATATCAGCATAAACATCATTTCCGCCCTTTTTATTGTTCATGAAAACCACACATTCCATGTTGTACCAACATACAGCGAGACCTTCAGAACTGGTGGTACAGATTTCTGTACACACCGGTACCTCAAATGCCCAGTAGCTCGTCGTCTTGCATTGATGCATGCCTGTATTCGTCGTGACATACTAAATACGAGTTCATGGAGGTAATGTTGGTCCAGATTGTCCCACTCCTCGACGGCGATTCGGAGTGGGTCCCTCAGAGTGTTTGGTGGGTCACGTCGTCCTTGAACAGCCCTTTCCAATCTATCCTGTTACGTTCGATAGGGTTCATGTCTGGAGAGCATGCTGGCCACTCTAGTCGAGTGATGTCGTTATCCTGACCGGATTGCCTCCAAACACTTCTCCGACGATTGTCTGACTGAAGGCATATGCCAATCCTCAGCTGTGCATTCGGCATGTTGTTGCGCCCATCTGTATCGTGCTGCATGGTGTCGCGGTTGCGAAGATGGACCTCGCCATGGACCTCGGGAGTGAAATTGCGCATCACGCAGCCTATTGCGCTCAGTTTGAGTCGTATCATGAAGTCCTGTGGCTCCACGAAAAGCATTATTCAACATGGTCGCTCTGCTTTCACGGTTCCTCCGAGCCATAATCCGTAGGTAGCAGTCATCCACTACAGTAGTTTCCCTTGGGTGCCCTGAGCCAGGTATGTCAACTAAAGTTCCTGTCTGTCCCTCTCTGTATCTCCTCCATATCCGAACATCATCGCTTTGGTTCCCCACCGCAGTAGTAGCCCTTGGGTGCCCTGAGCGAGGCATGTCAACGAAAGTTCCTGTCTTTCTGTATCTCCTCCATATCCGAACAACATCCCTTTGCTTCACTCCGAGATGCCTTGACACTTCCCTCGTTGAGAGTCGGTCCTGGCACAAAGTAACAATGTGGACGCCATCGAACCGCGGTATTGATGGTCTAAGCATGGGTAAACTACCGACAGCACGAACCGTGTTATAATGACTGGAAATGATCGGCTGTTGGACCCTCTTCGTCCAATAGGCGCTGCTCATGCATGGTTGTTTACATCTTTGGGCGGATTTAGTGACATCTCTGAACAGTCAAAGGGACTGTGTCTGTGATAGAATATCCACAGTCAGCGCCTACCTTCAGGAGTTCTGGAAGCCGCGGTGACGCAAATTTTTCTTTGGTGTGTGTATATATCATGTCCATGGTCGATGACTCCCGTCCGCATCTGTTGTTGTGGGTAAATTTATCGCAGATGAAGATATCGGTTGGAGAAAACGGCTCTCGAGAACTCCTAATTAAAGCTTGGATCAGTCGAAAAGATGCAAGGTGTGTTGTAAACCCCTGCAAATAAGAACGCAGCCTCATCCCGGATTCACTGCTCTTTTTCGAATTCCTTGCTTTCGATTTCCAAGTTTCCTTAACTGCGCGTTTGCAGGGACTTTCTAAGTAAACTGAATGCCACACTAACAATTCACTCCTATAGAGACTTGAACATCTTACAGAATGTTAAGACAAATTGCTCAGATCGTCCCGTTGTTAGATCAAAGTATACAGTGAGACCGTGTTGGTTTCTAACGAGGATCGGCGTATTCAGAACTAAGTTTGACATTTTCGCGCTGCCTGTAGTGAAGGGTTGTCTCACTCCTACAAACATGAGCCAGCGATGTAAGACTCTCGTGATAAACACCGCGAGTAAGTTAACATACAAAATTCGACATTAATCGTAAACTTAATAACTAGTTGGTAACCAGACAGCCCCTTGTATAGATAGCACTGATTTCTTCAGTTTATCACTACATCAGACGGTTCTGTGTTGAGTACAGTGACGTCCAGAAGTTCAGCAAAGGCCTACAACCATTAACCAATTCCAAATCATGCGAGGTCTTGACCGACTCAAAAAAGATAAGTCCTGTTAAAGTCGAGTGTCCATTGCTGAGGTGCAATATCATCTGGAGAAACTTTAACATTACGAATCTATTATCAAGTCTAAACTCACAGCGGCAGCCCATTGTGACAAAACCCTGACAAACGAGAAACTGAGAATCATTGTCTGCGTCCACCTGTGCCCAAGACTTGCGGGCGTACGGAAACGTGCCACGACATCAGCATACATGCGGACAAGCTGGTAATTATAGACCGAATAAACAAAATTTATATGGCCGGAAAGGAACTTAGGGTATTTATCTCGAGAAGCTTCGGCATTTGTGTAAACAAGGATTGTAGCACATACGCTAATACGTATGATTATTGTTCCCAGGTTGAATACGATCATCGTAACACTACAGTAGTGGAAAAGTATGTGAAACATACGGTACCAGACTACAAAATATAATTATTGTATAACGTTGAACTATGTTAAAATACAAGGTATTTAACTTTCGTATATTCTAAGAAGTAGCCAACGGGCATACTGCAATGGCAACCCAGTTTTCCAGTCAGATCACCGAAGTTAACCGCTGTCGGGCTGCTCTAGCAATCGGATTGGTGACCGCGCCGATCTGCGGAGCGCTGTTGTCAAGATGCATGCACTCAGCCCTTGTGAGGCCAACTGAGGAGCTACCTGACTGAAATCTAGCACCTACTAGCTGTCAACGGCCGGGAGAGTGGTGGGCTGACCACATAGCCCTATAGATCCGCATACAGTGACGTCTCTCGTCTGAGGATGACGCAGTAACCCTGTGCATTCCAAGGTCTGTTCCGACGGAGAAGTGCATTCCTAGTGTCTTAACAAACTAGTTGCATGCACTCTCCAAGTTAATCCTACGTGAGCCTCCTCACATTAGCATGATTATTGCAAAGTGCATTCACTTGAACCGCCTTTCTGCTGTCAAGCCTTGATCACCTTTGCAATTTGTACTCCTCACGCTTCTCAGATGTAAATGTCTTGTTACTAGGCCGTCCCGTCGGGCAGATCGTTCGCCGGGTGCATGTCTTTCGATTTGACGCCACTTCGGCGACTTGCGCGTGGATGGGGATGAAATGATGATGATTACAACACAACACCCAGTCCCTGAGCCTGGAATCGAACTAGGGACCTTAGGATTGACATTCGGTCGCTCTGACCACTTTTTTTGCGTATTGGTTGGTATTGTTAGTTGCGTTTGGTCTGGGCTGACGGCACAAGACATCCATGTAAGCAAATCATTGATCCCTTTACTCAGTTTTTTATTTTATTACGGACAGCAAACAGGCCTCTGAGCGAACACGCTGAGCTACCGTGCCGGCGTACCACTCAGCTACCGGGGGCGGCACTTCTCATATATCGATATGGGGAGTCTTTGATGCCTCAGTAGTATGTGTCGTACGAATCTACCTCTTCTGTTAATTAGTTTGTTCTATAAATTTAAGTTCTCGCCTGTCTCTTCAGTAGTTATCCGATCTACACATCTAGTCCTTAGCAATATACTGTGGAGCTACATTTTTAAATCTTCCACTCTGCTCCAGTCTGAAATACTTTTCGCCCATTTTGTACTTCCGTATAAGCCTACACACCAGACCAGTTAGTTCAGGAAAATCTTTCACATAAGCAAATTTGTGTGAGATGTTGAGATATCTTTCTTTTTATGAAAGAGTTTTCGTTTTCGTGCCACAGTAAGTCTTTACTTCTACAGTGGTTTTTTACTTTGCTGCTCAAATATCAGAAGTCTTTTAGTACTTTTGGTGTAACGTACCCTAATCTAATTCTCACATCCCCCGATTTAACTCGATCTTCCTTATTTCACTTTTGTTACTGTTCATCTTTAAAAAAATTTCTAACTACTATCCATTTCATTCAACTGACCCCCCCAAGTCCTTTGCCGTCTCTGACAGAGTTACATTATCAGCAGAACTTAACGTATTTATTTCTTTTCCCTTAGCTTCGTTTCCCTTTTCAAATTTCTTTTTGATTTTCCTCGTTGTTTGCTCCATCTATGGATTAAACAGCAATAAGCATGGGCTACGGCCCTGTCTCGCGAGTTCCATAAGTGGTGCTGTGCTGGTCAGGGAACATCTTTGCATTTCGTGATTACTGCTTACAAAAAGCAATGTTTGGTGCTATTTATTGACACTAATATCCTTCACAACACGTTTTCACAGTATGTTCCTCCATGGAAGAATGAGATGTATGGACGTCATCACTAAGTAGACATAATACGAGGTACGCTAGAAGAGCCTGCTAGATTTCAAAACTTACGAAAATACTAACTGTAGTCCTAACGTTTCTAGCAAAGCAAGAGGTTCACTGACGCTGGGGTACGTGGAAGGTAGGAGCATAAACGATTGCCGAATGGGTGCAGTGGAGGATGCAGAAGGACAAAAAAGCGCAATTAACCTCTAATATTTCTTCATACACGTGGGTTAAAGATAATTCTCGTGGTTAAGTCGACGAAGTTTTAATGCAAGTACCAACGACGTGAATACTTTGGAGATAGCATACGTTAAAGTCTAAAACAAAAGTCTTTCACTGATTGCAGGAATGGATTTTGTTAGGCAGGTCAGTGCTACGGCTGTGACCGAGTATGTCTGAGCTGACAAGGGTGCTGACTAAAGATATGTTATGGCAGTGAAGTGATGTGTACGTACCAGTCAATGTTATCTGCGCAGTCAGCTGGACGGAGCTGGAGACGTAACAAGAGTTTCAGTGTTGAACGTTGGAACGTTGAGAAATAGTGTACCACTCGCCACCATTTAATATTGGTACTATAAAGATTGTAACCGTCAGGGAACTGAGATTAGTGTCTTGCCTTGTCAGTAACAACTGGTATCACACCGGACAATGAACTGATGCTGACAGTGGGTGTAATTCCACTGTACTTCTTTCCAAGAAAGCTGCGTGCTTTGGAAATCTGGTGTCAGCTACCTTAAAAAAGGCTATGTCTCCTGGCGGAAACAAAGAGTGCTATTACACCTACACTGGGCCGTTAAGTTATCCGCTCTTGATCCCATAGGAAATACCCGAGGCAATCTAGAATAATGGATGAAATAAAATGAGCGTTTGGCGTCACTGGGCTGGAGGCCCCGTGCGTGTCAGGCCCGGCCGCCTTGGTACAGGTCTTATTACATTCGACGCCACATTGGGCGACCTGCGCGCCGGATGGGGTGAAATGATGAGGAAGACAGCGCAACACCCAATCCCTGAGCGGAGAAAATCCCCGGCCCAGCCGGAAGTCGAACCCGGGCCCGTAGGACGGCAATCCGTCACGCTGATCACTCAGCTATCGGGGCGGACTAGAATAATGGATGAGACGTAGCAATCAACACACCCGAAATTTAGAAGATTGTGGTATCTAATCGAATATTTCTGGCTTCATATGAATATGTTCTACCTTAAGAAAATTATAAATCCTCTCCCTTTCCAAAATGCCCGTTATCATGACTAGAAGTGGTGTTACACGATATTGGGGCGACTTTCATGGAGGTGATTAACTTTTCATCGTACTGAGTGGTTGTAATTAAAGTGCAGCTACTCATGGTGGTCCAATATGGCCCGTAATTATTGCATGCCACCGAAACTTGGTAGATAAACTAAGGCGTTAATGCGGAACCGATTTACACTGGAAAAAATTTGTTTCAATTTTGGACCTCAGGTGTCAACCTGACGCTGTGCGCTTTGTGTCACGGTGTGACATCCACGTTGTCATTTGACAAGCTATTAAGTAAGCGAAGAGTACAGCTATCGAGAAGAGCTACCATGCGCTGTTCGTGAAACTCTTTTATGTGTACGGCAGCAATTACCCTGCTACATTGAGACAGTTTCGCCGACCGAAAGGTGCGAAGTCCGACGTTATTAAATGGTTCAAAGAAGATGATAATAAAATTCTAAACTGCGGGTGGTACTCGTGTGATATCTGGAAGAAAAAGGTATCGTATGCCGATGATTACTGACGAGGTTGCTGTTACTGTAACTAACCAAGCAACAGGTGCACCGGTACTGCGAATGATCGTGCAGTGTCACGAGAATTGTCCATTCGACTGTCAGCAGCACGGAAAGTTTTGCAGTGTAGTTTACAATGGTACCCGTACAAGATCCAGACGGTGAAGCAACTGAAAACACAGGATCCGCAGCAAAGTTCTGAATTTGCTCTTCGGTTTCTGCCGCGAATCGAAGTTGATGACATGTGACCGGGCAGTATTCTGTGAAGTAACAAGGCACATTTTATACTACTGGTACAGTGAATACACTTGTGGTAGTGTTAAACCGCATGTTGTGCAAGAATAGCCTTAGCTCTCGCCTTCTGTGACTGCGTCGTGTGGATTCACAAGCATCTTTATTCCCGGTCCGTTACTCTTGAAAGAAAGTACACCCAGAGAAGCAGTCAGGTGTACCGTGATGTCTACACGTTAGCGAGACCTGATTTGACATCATGTGATTTCTGCTTTGGAAGAGCGCAACTGTGTGGAAACCACTGTCTTCGTGCAAGATAGGTCAGCTCCTCGCTTCACCAGCCCAGTGAAAGACCTACTTAACTCAACCTTCCACGAACGTCTTATCTCCGGGGGTTTTTCAGATGCATGGCCTGCAGGATCATTTGGTCTTAATCCAAGAGACTTTTGGCTCTGGGCATATATAAAAGTCGTATTACCAGGGACACGTTTGGACTCTATCAGATCTGAAAGCCAGTATACGGGAACACGTCGCTCAGATTGCACGTTGCTCAGATTTCAGCTAATCGTTTTACGGATTCATCATCTGGTTGACGTCTCCGGTGCTCATGTTGAAACATCTATGTAAGGGGTGGTTAATAATAATACTAACGTTGTGCTTTTCTCATTTTTTGACATTTTCAGCCACGCCCCACTCCTCATCCATTACGTATGGCAACATTTTTGTATGTCACTCATGCATTCAAAGCGCCAAATTTGCACCCGGTGGCCAAAACTGGGAACCATTTTATTCCAGCGAAAGTTGGTTCCGCATTAAAGCATTAGCTTGTTTACCGTGTTTCGCAGCCATACGAGAATGAAAGCCCACATTCGATATTCCTGCGTAACTGCACTTTCGTTATAGGCATGTTGTTGTTTTTGTTGTTGTTGTCTTCAGTCCTGAGACTGGCTTGATGCAGTTCTCCATGCTACTCTATTCTGTGCAAGCTTCTTCATCTCCCAGTACCTACTGCAGCCTACATCCTTCTGAATCTGCTTAGTGTATTCATCTCTTGGCGTCCTATATGGTACTACAATTCTGAGAAGGGCCAGCCGCCATCAAGTGTGCTATCAAACTAAGATTCCACAGAATTCCTTATTACCCGATTCAGACCTCGTCCAACGTAATTTCCGCACCACCAGTCTTGTCAGTTTAGTGATCTAAGCGTGTCTCAATCACCGACTGGAGTTACTAATTCTTGCTTATTCTGGACTGGCACTGACACCCACTTAATAAGTGGTGCAGTGAAGATCTGCTGTCTAGACGTTATTTCCATGATGAACATTTCACTTTACAACGGAGTACAAACTTCTTAACAGCATAAATATGTGTGCTGGACTAGAAAATTTCTGACTTATAATCTAAGTCAGTCGTACGTCTGTAGCCTGGTAAGGAGTTGGACGCTCCGTTTCAGAGAGAATGAATATCCGCAGCCGACTGGGGAATTCAACACTTCTTGCCCTTACTTGGGAGTATAATAACAAAATCAATGGTAGTCGAGTACAGTTGAGAATGGTAATGACCAGTGTCGTCCGTACTCCGTTATACGCGCCCCTGCAGTGCGGTGCAGCAAAAACAGCTATACTATTCAAAGCGCTCTGAGTCGTTCCGGAAAGTTCCCTGTTAACATTCAGTGTTGAGACCATTTCACCTGACTCTGCGAGACAAGCCACCATTACTCTCACTTTCGGTGCAAGCTCCCGAAATGATACTGAGAAAAATAAACAGGCCGCTCACTGAAAAGATAGAGGATATGAACAGAGCTTAAATTAAATAGGAGCATTAGTGTACCTCTGCAACATGATCATGGACAGTGGCAGATAATTATCGGGTTAAAAAAGTTTTTGCAGGTTTTTATTCCCTTCAGTGCAGCACTTAAAACAGATGTAAACAAACCGTCTCACCTGCTTTTCGTGATGACAAATCGTTAGAAAGTCTGTTTACACATCATATGAGATCCACATATTAGAGACTCCACGCAAACGGCACGGCCATTTTCGGTCTTGTCGTTATTTACAATTATTTTTGTAGATAGTTCAAAATAATACAAGGAATGTAAGGTAATTATATAAGATTCTGAAGACTATTTAAGATATAATCGGTGACTTAACATCAAATTTATAGAAAACCATTTTGATCTCATTATCGAAAAAAGTGAAAATGTCGGAAGATGAGGCTGATAATCACACTGTAAACTGTCAACTAGAATATAATACATAAGATTAGAAACAAAAACTGAAGCCGTACTGGGAGAAGGTTGGTACCAGAGAAGTAGTTATTTATGGAAAGTACACTGAAGAAAATTTGGATATTTTCCAAGTACATATGAACTGGGAGGAAACCTTAGGCGATGTTGGATGCAATACGATTTTCATAATGTTCAGCAGTTTGACGATAAAGTACATAAGCACTTAATGTTACATCTACAAAAACAGAGGGTGGAGTAGAAGTGAAGGGTAAGAAAATCCTCCATACTAAAAAAAGACGTCCTTTCCACCAGGCTGTTGTTTAACCGCTTCGGACCTGACTTTTTTCCGGAGAAAATAAAATTTTTCTTTATGCCGTAATGCTCATAGATGCTTTTTTCAATGATTTTTGATGCAGGAGCTATACAAAAATATGTAAACATTTTCAAAACATACTTTGTACACTTGGCTTCATGTTGTGGAATAAAATAAATAAATACAATATATTCTCTATTGTGATAAATCGTAAAATGATCATTCAGTAATTACCAGGAAAATAACAATAACAATATTCAAGTGTATAGTGCTTGTAGCGAACCAACCACATTTGTGTATACTGATGGTCACGAACTTCTGATCACTGCTAAAGTGATTTGTTGATATTTTCATAGTGATGCCCAACAGTTGGCAGCTCTTGAGCATGATCGAAAGGTTGAACATTCACAAATCTGTGCCTCAGGTTTCCATTGGGAAAAAATACTTCCGTTGCCGTTAAGACACAGTAGAAGTTAATGTACGCAGTTGTACTTTAGTAAGCGCTGCTGAAAAGTTCCGAACATGTTTTTATATTAAAGTCGACGAATGGATGTCATCCTCGCAAATATATCATTATAACAATAATTTTAGGCCAAGTACAGTAGCACAGGACATGATCGTTATCGGACGTCCCTTTGTACACCTCAAAATGAGCAAAAGCCGAAACTAGCCAGTAGTCTTCGTATTTCTTTGTTCGTTACGGCCAACGAAGAACCACGTCGATTCAGCTGTACCTTTATCCCAGCTCCAACGGTAGCCTTATTTTCTACTTGGTGTTGTTCTTTTCTCTCTTAGGTCGACGCTTCCCTTTCCTTCAGCTTTGGCTTTTCCTGGAACCTGGTTGTGTTCGTAGTTTTCTATTAAGTGGATCACGCTTCTGGTACAGTTTAGAAGAAATCTCCTCATGGATTTTTCCAACCTCTAGTAACCATGGCGGATCAAATGATAGTTGTAGCACCTGCAAAGGCTGGAAAGACAATTATAAGATTTCATACATGCGTATCTTAGTTTCAGTCCATTTTCTATTCCGCGCAACACGGAAAATGCAGAGTTTTTGAGCCATTCAAAATTTTTAACAGTTTCGTATCCGTTGATAACTAGTACTGTATTAACTCGGAATCTGTAAGCCTTATTTCAGAAACTATATTTAATACATCATGAATGTAATAGTGTATTTATTTGTGACTGTATATAATTGATTATAATTATAATGTAAATTTTGTAAATTTGTGGATAATAGCCAAGGGAACTCGCTTTATTTGTTCATGAGACCCAGAAATTATTAGATACAGGCTCCCAGGTAGATGCTATTTTCCTAGACTTCCGGAAGGCGTTCGATACAGTTCGGCACTGTCGCCTGATAAACAAAGTAAGAGCCTACGGAATGTCAGACCAGCTGTCTGGCTGGATTGAAGAGTTTTTAGCAAACAGAACACAGCATGTTGTTATCAATGAAGAGACGTCTACTGACGTTAAAGTAACCTCTGGCGTGTCACAGGGGAGTGTTATGGGACCATTGCTTTTCACAATATATATAAATGACCTAGTAGATAGTGTCGGAAGTTCCATGCGGCTAGAGGTAGAGGGTAGAGCCACGGGTCGTAACACAACTGAAATGCAACGTCCACTGTTCAAAGTGCCGTCAATGCGAACAAGAGGTGACCGAGACGTGTAACCAATGGCGCCCCATACCATCACGCCAGGTGATACGCCAGTATGGCGATGACGAATACACGCTTCCAATGTGCGTTCACCTCAATGTCGCCAAACACGGATGCGACCATCATGATGCTGTAAGCAGAACCTGGATCCATCTGAAAAAATAACGTTTTGCCATTCGTGCACCCAGGTTCGTCGTTGAGTACACCATCGCAGGCGCTCCTGTCTATGATGCAGCGTCAAGGCTAAACGCAGCCATGGTCATCGAGCTAATAGTCCAGGCTGCTGCAAACATCGTCGGACTGTTCGTGCAGATGGTTGTTGTCTTGCAAATGCCCCCTTCTGTTGACCCATGAATCGGGAAGTGGCTGCACGATCCGTTACAGCCATGCTGATAAGATAGATGCCTCTAATCTCGACTGCTAGTGATACGAGGCACTTGGGATCCAGCGCGGCGTTCCGTATTTCCCTCCTGAAGCCACTGATTACATATTCTGCTAACAGTCATTGGATCTCGACCAATGCGAGCAGCAATGTCGCGATACGATAAAGCGTAATCGCGACAGGCTACAATCCGACCTTTATCAAAGTCGGAAACGTGATGGTACGCATTTCTCCTTCTTACACGAGGCATATCAACGTTTCACCAGGAAACGCCAGTCAACTGCTGTTTGTGTATGAGAAATCGGTTGGAAACTTTCCTCATGTCAGCACGTTGTTGATGTCGCCACCTGCGCCAACCTTGTGTGAATGCTCTGAAAAGGTAATCATATGTATATCACAGCATCTTCTTCCTGTCGGTTAAATTTCGAATCTGTAGCACGTCATCTTCGTGGTGTAGCAATTTTAATGGCCAGTAGTGTAGTTGAAGGGACCGTGATATTCGAGTAGTGCCACTTCACCTGTGTGTGTGTGTGTGTGTGTGTGTGTGTGTGTGTGTACCCACCCGTCGAAGTGCCCTCACAACAATATGTTGTTACTTTAAAGTCCGTACCACCACTAGACCGTATTTTACTTGAAGTGTTACAATTACACGATCACGATTTCGACTTCAAAGTGCCATTATCAAATGTTTTAGTGTTATAGAGTGCCTAAGATGGTAGGTTTGCGTCACCTTGTTTCGATGACGACAGACACCTCGCCAAACGACTCACAATGGTTTGTTTTTTTCGCTGCCAGGACTCTGTAGACGTTCTGTGATGCTCTGGTTTTCCGCCAAAAGAAACTCGTATAGTGCAGCCCCCAGTCAGAACGTCATGAAACTTAAGCAGCTGAAGCAGGAACATTCCGCGATATCCTACGACAAATTCCGCGTTTTCCCAACCTAACTGGCCGAGCAAAACATATGTTTAATTACTTACATCATAATTAGGTTAATTTAAGGTAAACAAGCCTTAGAGTCTAGTAACTATGGTCCTTCAAGAAGTACCTTAGATTATATTTTGATTCGTGAAGTTACGTGTTGCTAGGAGGATGAGTGATAGCAAATAAACAGTAATGATCCGGCATGCAGGTATCGTCCTTAATTATTGGTGGTCGTAAGGGAGACCTTTCTGCTAGATTTGAGCGGTCCTTCGCGCACGAATACACCAGAGAGACAGCACAGAGAAGCGGTTTTGGCAATTATAAGAAGTCAGCACCTGGGAACTTGTTCAACACTGTGCTATTGAGCGCATTTTGGATGGCTACGAAAAGTGGGGCCCTCTGTACATTCGACCGAATTATACGAAATCCAAGGTCTTAAATAACGCCCACAGCAGCAGCTCTGCCCCACTGGCACCCGGGCTCTCCCGTTGTCAAGACCCGTTCCCGTGGGTGTTACGATCAGAGTGCAGACCACGTGGTCCTATGGAACAGGTGCCATCTTGAGACAGAGCAACTGCACGTTGTAGGCACCAAGCGGCTGATAGATTGCCATTTAGTCAAATAACAGTTAATGATATCGTTGCTACATAACTGAGACAATCAAATCATTCAGAGTGATGATGGCAACTCGTAATTACTATAGCATCCCGACCACTGGTACCACGATGCCTCTGGTAAGGTTCTGTTGCTATGTGCCATTATTTGTCAGCGTCTTTCTCGCTCACCTCAGGCAAAATTGAACCACATTCGTGACTGATATTGAACGTGTAAAGGCGACTACTAATTTAAATTTGCTTACAAGTTTCTCTTTAAAATATAATCATACCTCGTAAAATCTGCATAAACACAGTAAGTGTGAGAATTTACAAGAGCCAAAGTATTAGATACCTCGAAAGAAACCGAGTCATTCGGTCTTCACCCGCTACTTCCAGTTCTTTATTAAACGAGGACTTCAGTCTTTTTTCTATGCCAATTGAGAAGCTAACGTTCTGAATTCATCACTGCTAATCCAAACATTCTGCCATCCAAATCCTTTAATTAACCGACAAGCTCTAACTCTTCCTCATTTCACAAAACACGACAAAATTTTCCTCTTGACTTGTCAGTTTTAAAAGTCTCAATCTCAAGTCTATTCTGAACGTGTGAGATGACAGACATAACATCACTCGCTTAGTTACTCTGTTTTTCACTAAGAGACGGTGCGTGAGTTAGAGAGTCACTGCGTCACAAACGTTTTACTTTAAGATTTTCCAGTTTCTCATTTTTGGTTTTCCACATTCCATGATTCTGTTTCATAATATGTTGCGCTCCGGGCGTACTTTCTCTGAGACTTCTTTCTCAAATATTAATGTGTGTGTATGATACTGGTAGGAATCTTTTTGCGGGCATGACTCTTATTGACTGAGTTATGCTTCTTATATTTTTCTTACCTCATTTGCCATACGTTGCTCTGAACTTAAGTTCACCGCTAAGCTCATGTCTGCCGGCTGGGGTTGCCGAGCGGTTCTAGGCGCTTCAGTCTGGAACCGTGCGACCGCTACGGTCGCAGGTTCGAATCCTGGCATAAATGTGTGTGATGTCCTTAGGTTAGTTAGGTTTAAGTAGTTCTAAGCTCTAGGAGACTGATGACCTAAGATGTTATGTGCCATAGTGCTCATAGCCATTTGAACCATTTTTTTAATCTCATGTCTACTGCTCACTAATTACATTCGTTGACCTTAGTCTTACTCTCAGTCCATGTTCTCTTCATTCCACCCAACAGGTCCAGTAACCCTATCTCACTTTCAGTGACAGTAGCAATGTCTTCAGGGAATGTTGCACCTGATATCCTTTCACACGGAATAATCCCATTCCTATATCTTTAATCTGCGGAAGCGCTTCCACAGTGAAACTGTCCCTGACAGTTCAGTAGTTCCTTTTAACCATGAGACAAACACTCGCAACAAGAGTACTTTAAAAACTATTCCGCAGTGTAAAACATGCAGCAGACTAACAATAAAAATTATCACTGATATCTATGACATATGTGAATCATGTCAAAATGTTTTCATTTTCTCTTCGTCTGTTACAGTTGGCCCATAGCAAGGGGAAGAAATATATGAACTGAACACTCGTCCTACTGCAATGTCGGGCTCCCTAAGCACACCTTTAAAATACACAAAATTCAGTTTTTCCGTCGTTCCGTATCCTGCTGGATGCTGAGCATAATCGCGGATGTCCCTAGGACTGCTACGAGAGGCAAAAACATGTGTTAAGCAGGAAGCTCGCTGTTTGTCGTTTTTAATGAGAAACTAACAGCCGACAGTAGACATCTGTCGACTCCCTGGCGGGCAGCTTTAATTTCCCACAGCACGCCGAATTTAACAGTCGGTCTGTTGCAGAGGGGCATTAAAAAACCGAGAGGAGCTACCTCGTGGCTTGTCGTCCTAGCACTGTGTACATAACAGAATACGAACCATTAGGTACTACGTGTCGGCAGCGCTGAATCGTATAACGCTGCTTACTTCGGGATCTAGTGGCACTGTTGCAACGAAACGCTTAGGAAATGTTGGGCGCTGCCTTTTGTCGTGCGTTGTGATCTTTCGTGAATAAAAGTGGATCTAAATGTTGAATATAAAACGACATTAAGCAATAACTGTTCTATTAGGACAAACTTTATCTCTGTACAGAAATTCAAAAATAGTTTGAAATAAAAAATCACATATAGTTTTCAGTCACAGATGCGATTTAGTGAAGGCTGTCGTTAACGGTAATCTTGAAGTCAACACATAATGGAACAAAAATTACAAACGTATGGTAAGATCCAAACTGTTTTGGAATTTGGTTAAGCGTATCCATGTGTCTTAATCTCGGTGATAGTGAAAATTCAGCGAGATACCTGCATAGGCAGCTCACTTAAATGTTCTCGAACTAAGGGAGGTCGACAGGAGGCTGTGGAAGAGAGTAGGATAGTAGGAGAGGTAGGCACATAAAGTAACCTTTCAACTTAAAACTTTTCTGGGTGTGGTAGTATATAGTACTGCTGCTGGAAAATCACCAATCTTTGGCCCACAGTTGCAGCGACCTTCTTCTTGGTCTACTAGTGCGTTCTAGCTATGCAATGTCCATTATATTTTGTTGTTACTGTTCACTGCGCATGCCATTACGTGATAATTATAGAAAGATAGTTCATTTCATTGGTCACTTAAGGAAGAAGGAGAGGAAACTGTAGCACCTCCTTTTCTTTTTTCCAGTAACTCACCGAAAAATCTTAACACAAGCCTTAAATCAAACTTTAATTCTAGCACTATTGAGGATGAGGAACCGGGAAACACGAATGACCCACTAGCTTCACTTTAAGTTTGCATTTATTGCAACACAACCAGTTAAAACACCAAAAATTACGTGTTGCGATTGATTAGGTAGGTCACAGCTATACTGGCAAACAATTTGCAGAAAACAGATTAAGGCTTCCAAATCTAGAAAATTTAAATTCCACGAAAATTATCGAGTAAATATTTAAACTGGAGAACAACTTGGTTCAGATTTGACTGGTATACATGATAGAACAAACACTTTTCGACAGGATAAATCGTAGAACACGGAGAACTCAGCAGATTCATGTGTTACCGGAAGCCGGATCAGTTAGTTTAATTTGAGAGTGATATTTCAGTGGGCTTACTTAAACACTGAATGCCACTGTTTCATCCTTAACAATTCAGCATATAAAAGAGGTTAAAATTGCTCTTAAAAACCATTATTTCGGTATAACTTTGGCCGAGTACAACCCACTTAATAAACTCTACTACAATAAGTTACTCTCTAAACTATATAAAACTGTATATAAGAGGCAGGTAAAGATAGGGTAAGATTGACCTCCACAAAGCACTAAACTGATTAATTGGCCATAACACCCATCCCTTATAAAAAAAAAAATTAAAAAAACGCATGTCAAAACCCCACTTCACGGGCGGGACAAGTTTTACATAATTTAAAGTATAAAATAGTTATTTCAATAATTAACTAAAATCTCACAGAAAACTGGATAAACAAATTACGCAAATGCAACTTTAAGTCGCATTTGTCTTGGTTACTTGACGTGCGTCGTGAGTGGTATGCGACGTGCTGGTTATCGATTCAAACAAACCCAAGACTCAACAACAAAGCAACAAGAATTCATTTTCAATACATTGGGCTCAATATGAACACGAGAATGAACCCAGCACCACACAGCGGAAGAAACGGAAGACAATACTAAAGCGTCTGATAGGAACAGTCAGCAGCAGTCACGACGACTAATTTCGGCAATATGACCAGGTTACTGGATCACCGTTTTAACGGAATGTGAATGTCAGCCACCACTGAACAAAGGTGTATGTTAGGTCTTTACTTTGATTGATGCACACTCCGACGAATAGCTACCGGTACCGAGACACAGTCTTACTTCCACACCGGCAACATAGAGGAAACAGAACTGATAGAATTTTCATAGCGTCTTGAATCAGACACTTCTATTCAGACGCAAAGCCAGTAACCTTATCGAGGCCACGTCCACACTAGACATTAGCGGTGAACTTGAGATCAGAGCAACGTATGGCAAATGAGGTAAGAAAAATATAAGAAGCATAGCTCAGTCAATAAGAGTCTTATTCGCCAAAAGATTCCTACTAGTATCATACACACACATTAATATTTGAGAAAGAAGTCTCAGAGAAAGTACGCCCAGGGCGCAGCATATTATGAAACAGAATCATGGAATGTGGAAAACTAATAAGGAGAGACTGGAAAGTCTTAAGGTAAAACGTTTGTGACGCAGTGACTCTCTAACTCACGCACCGTCTCTTAGTGAAAAACAGAGTAACTAAGCGAGTGATGTTATGTCTGTCATCTCACACTTTACAGAATTATACTAAAAATTAAGTGGACTGATAGAACGAGAAGTGAGTTATACCACAAAATCATCAAGGAGAGGATTATGTGACAAACAGAACATCTACCATGATGGTAGGACGCACAGGGGCAAAAACCAGACTATGGGCACGCACTGTTGTAATGTGGAAAACAAATTACTGAGGACGTTAGCTGCAAGTTACATAAGTTGTAAGAGTTTGTACATGTAAGAGAATCGTGGCAGACGGCCGTAGTTGGCCAATGGGCATACGGTTGGAGAATATGCTGACATCAGCATCAGTAGTTTATTATCTGTGGTGTCACATTACAGCCAAGAGAACTGCCCATGTTATATTTTGCTGCCATCGGAATGAGTACATTCTTATCTCCAGGTCCATTCCAGGAGCCACGTCCTAAGGCCATGGACGAAAGAGGGAGGGGGAGGGTGGTACATCTTCAGCATTTTTTATAATAAAGTGTTTGTGGGTGCATCATCGTTTTCAGTCCAGCATGAAGCGCCCTCTAGTTTCTTATTATATGCTTATTTCGTTATTTCTGTTATTATGTTACTTTTTTTTTATTATGATTTGTGTTACAGACACAGCTCAGAGAATGTCTGATGTAATGTGACAGACTCATAACATGCTGCAAAAGGCGTCTGATCGAGTGCTGTACAAGGACACTCTGGTGTTCCTATCGTCAGACTTCAGACGATATTCTGACGACTTGTCGGACCTGCTTTTGTTTGACTATGCCAAAGTGCATCCAAAACAGCAACCTCAACCTGAGTCTTCCAAAATCCTACTGCCTATATAGGAAGATAGGAGGATTATTACAATGTAAAGTACCTAGTTTCAGCTACTTTCCAAGGTCACTCAGCTACACACTAAACCTATGGAAATACATCCATGTAGATCATCATAAATAGTGAAATTATTTTTTTGGTTGGTTAGCGAATAAGTCACGCAAATACTCTCGTCAAAAATCGTCACTAATTTCTACGTTTACATTTACACACAGGAAACAACCCTTCCTTTATGAGGTTTTCGGATTAGTTTTAATAACATCCAGGTTAATTTTTCACTTATAATTTAAATTTTCAGTGGAATATTATAATTCTTTCACCATGCAGCAATATGGCAGGTATAAAGAACGTATGTTCTCGAATTCCAATATATACCTACACATTTTTGTGGAACTTCCATATAGAGATTTATGTTTACAACTTCAGTAACCGAATTACCGTTAATGTTGTTATTCCACTGGTTTTAAATTCTGCAAATAGTTGAGCTATTGCGAGGCACACAGCTACAGTTCATCATAATTGGATACAATGTAATCATCCTTTTTAAGCAGATGCAAGTGAGAATAGAGCTTTATAAATCGATGTCTCCTTTAATGTAGTAAACAAATTCTAACTCATCATTTTCGGCTAGGACTCATACATATGGCTACTTACTATTGTTATTAACTGTAAATACAAATATTTTTTAATCCTCAGTTTAAGCCAGATTTCGCCACACAAACTGTGTGTGAAGCAATCTGGAATCCTTTCACATCTACAGTAGCTTCGTCTTTTTCCAGTTGCAGTTTATATTTGCCGTCTGTGGTAACCGTCCTCGCCAAATACTCCAATTTAACTTTTCTGTCTTCGACTTCTTCCATTTGCAGTTTTATTCTTCATATCTGATCATATATGAAGTGGTGATTTCTTTAATGGGGAATGGCTTAAGTCTGTGGAATTCATTCACTCCTTATGCTAGCACGTTTTGTGTAACATTGTTTGTGCGTACCAGCCCTAATTCTGAGATATTTATATCTGAATGGTGTTGAGAACAGTGTCCTGGTTTGGGAGGAATGTGTTTCTAATGCTGTAACATAGCACTCCTTTGTAATACTTGTATCGACAGTGTTGGAATGAGCGTTAAAAATCTCCAGATAGTTAAGGGTACATAATTAAAAGATAATGCAGGCAGAACATAATTTGTGAGTTTTTCACGGTGCTGAGCGTTCGAGAGGTTTATTTGTATAGCAGGTAATTTCTGGGTAGTGTCACTACCAATGTAGACAAACTCCAGAGCATTGTTAAACGCAACACAGTAGCTGCTCTGCAAGTTATTAGTTAGCTGACGCCGTATGGGTGCGACTGACGTAGTGTATTAACGTGACTCCATTTTCTGGCTGGTGTGTGGGACAATCGCCATTATTTAGGTTTTATTTTTATTTTTAGGCTACCACTCTCGACGATACATTACGCCATCTTCAGGTTTATACAGTGAATGCTATAACAGAGTAATAAGTACATACTGAAATTAAAATACAGAGGGTATTATCTAAGAGATGCAAGTATTGCATATTAATTTACGTAATTAAAATATATACACAGAAGGTTATAAGAGAGCAATAAGTACATACTAAAATACAGAGCGAATTTTCTAAAAGCTTCAAGTGTTACATATTAATTCACATAATTAAAAGAACTCCGTCTTAATTAAAATCTACATGATGCAACGTAATATGAGCTATCAAAAATTAATTAGTTACTCATGCAGATTGTGAAACCCTCAGTAACGTAATAGAAGTGTCTATAAAAAAGAAGTGTCACAGTAATGCAACCATCAGTCCAGTACATCCGTTGTCTGTAAAAATGTACGGTTATGCGTGGCAGACTCTACTGGTTTTTTCAAAAAGTAAAAGGCGAGTAAAGTGAGAGGCTAGTCATATGTAAAGTAGGTAACAGGATTCTATATCAGTTAAAGTAAAGGGGGTATACTACAAGCAATGGTACTAATCGTAGTAGATATACATAAAGGAACGATACCTTAAAAAGGCATTACATCTATGGAAACGGGATGGTTATTAAACAATATTCAACTAGGAGAAACCAAAAGAACACTCAAGGATAATGACTACAAGAAGCAAAAATAAAAATAAAATAGGAAGATTAAAAAATAAAACTTAAACATATGTCCGCCCATGCGATAAGACCATGGATACCACAACCAAACAGTGGATATTACGTAAGTTAACTGTTCAAAATGCACACCTTTTTTCACCCATAACACAAGGTTTTTATGTTTCTGTTTGTACGAACACTATTTGGAAAATGGAACCCACATCGGTTATTTCAGCAGAAAATTCCTATCATCATATTTCTGGGGAGTATCTATGGATTGAAGACGATTAACAGTAGTCTCGTTAAAGGAAGTCGCGCAAATAACAAATATATTTACAACGCAAGTAACAAATGATCCACACATCTCCTTCTGCAACCTTACAGATCGTCCCTTTTGTAATTCTACTTGACAGCCCACTTGACAACAAATTTTAACTACCATAATATTATATCAAAACAGTTCTGTAATAGGCTATGATATATTCAAATTCTTCTTGCAGAGCAGCCCACCATTTTCGGTGTAATTAATATTGCCATTCTCAGAAGCAAGATTGTCCTGTACTAACGACAAACCAAAGCCATCGTCAGTTAGTCTAGTATGCCTCACATTTTGTTGAAGGATGATCGTTACTTTGGAGGAATTCATTTTGACAGTTTCAGCTCACATTAAGACGACTCGTGGCTATCTGGCCTCCTTTATAGTCTAGAGATACAATATGGCAATACTTTCAATCACGTGATCTTCTGGACATGCGTTCTAAATTTCATAGCACTTGAAAACCATAGATACCAATCGCGTATACAGTCATTCTGTGGTGTGCTTCTAGAGCATTTCTAGTGTTAGCGTTAGGTCTTATGTATTAGGCATTAGGCATCAGGCATTATACCTTAAACGCTAGCCGGCCGGTGTGGCCGTGCGGTTCTAGGAGCTTCAGTCTGGGACCGCGTGACCGCTACGGTCGCAGGTTCGAATCCTGCTTGGGGCATGGATGTGTGTGATGTCCTTAGGTTAGTTAGGTTTAAGTAGTTCTAGAGGACTGATGACCTCAGATGTTAAGTCCGATAGTATTCAGGGCCATTTGAACCATTTGAACCTTAGACGTTAAATGTTAGACGTCATTGGTTAGGCGTTAGTCCTCAGGTGCCCCACACAAGCTGTTAGGTGTACTTGATTCCGCATCGTGCTTGCAAGTGGGAAAAATCTTACACAGAATACAACTTTATTTTTGCTGGATTATCATAAATATCAGATTTCTTGCAAGGCATAATGAGGCATCAAACACACATAACAGCTAGTGCGGAATACTTGATATCTGTTGCCTAATGAATGACACCTTACACTTAGCACCCAAAACGTAACAGCTGACACATAATAAGCAATGTATAACTTCTAATGCCTAACACAAGGCACTTTCTGTAAACACAGCAACGAATTATTGTATACATGATTATAATCCATTGAGTCAAAGCGCAATGAAATTTAGAAGGCGTCTGCAGATGATCAGGTCAGGTGGCTGGATTTGTTACATCTTCATAGTATAAAAGGAGACCTGCAGACGCCTCTCACCAGTTACCCGCGTTAGCTGAAACTGTCAACATGAATTGCTCCAAAGTACTAAACATCCTTCAATAATAATAAATAATTAAGGAGGACGACCAATTGACGAACATTTTGGTTTGTGGCTAGGATTGGCGAACCTGGACAATTTTGCAACTAAGACTGGCAGCACAACTTACACCAAAATAGATATGCTCCCTAACAAGAAGGGTTTAGCTACGCTAATGCCTGTTACAGAATCATCTTGTGGTAATATTATGCCAGTAAAAGCCTGTCACCAAGTGGGCTGTCAAGTTCAGTCACAGAATGTCTGTAATAGTGCGTAAGAGGGTGAGCGGATCATTTAACTGTTGTGTGTTGTTGTTGTTGTCTTCAGTCCTGAGACTGGTTTGACGCAGCTCTCCATGCTACTCTATACTGTGCAAGCTTCTTCATCTCCCAGTACCTACTGCAACCCACATCCTTCTGAATCTGCTTAGTGTATTCAGCTCTTGGTCTCCCTCTACGATATTTACCCTCCACGCTGCCCTCCAATACTAAATTGGTGATCCCTTGATGCCTCAGAACATCTCCTACCAACCGATCCCTTCTTCTGGTCAAGTTGTGCCACAAACTTCTCGTCTCCCCAATCATATTCAATACCTCCTCATTAGTTATGTGATCTACCCATCTAATCTTCAGCATTCTTCTGTAGCACCACATTTCGAAAGCTTGTATTCTCTTCTTGTCCAAACTATTTATCGTCCATATTTCACTTCCATACATGGCTACACTCCATACAAATACTTTCAGAAATGACTTCCTCATATTTAAATCTATACTCGATGTTAACAAATTTCTCTTTTTCAGAAACGCTTTCCTTGCCATTGCCAGTCTACATTTTATATCCTCTCTACTTCGACCATCATCATCATAACTGTTATATATGTATTAAATTCTCCAAGTTCGTCACTGTAAGGCATGGCTACAAGGCTTCTAAAATTGTAAGGAGACTACTAGGTTTGTGGGAAAACAGTAATGAGAACAATCGCAGGCATGTACAAAGTTATTGGTAACCGGCTTGTAGATTTTATAAAGTATTCATACAGCTATGAGAGACTCTTACGTCCTCCTTGGCTAAAGAACATGGTATTACCAGACTGGAAACTACGATATACAACTGCAGAATAGTATCTAATAATAGAATCCAAGATCGTTCGTAGTGAAATAGTTTTTCGTGGGCAGTTTCGGCAATAACCAGCTGCCATGCTCATATTCTCATCAAAACTGGTCATGAAATATAACATTTGACATCACCTGATGTTGGCTTCCGATATTGTAAATTAAAACGTTATTTAGCACCAACAGTACTTTTAAATTATGTGTTTACAGAATACATTGGGTGTTTGACCGTGTGAAGGACTCTTTTGGTGTTTCGATTCCAACGAACAGGCTTACGATCTGCTCCGCTAACAGAACAGCTACTGTGTGGTGTTGAACTGTGTTCTGCAGTTTGTCTACCTGGGCAGTAAGACTACCCGGAAATTTACTGATGTACAAATAAACCTCTCGGACACTCAGCACCGAGAAAATATTGTAAATTATGTCCTATCGGCATTTAGTTTTTATTATTTACTTGGAAACTGTATGGAGACACTCAGCACCGAGAAAAGCTTATAAATTATATTCTGTGTGCATTAAGTTTTTGTTATCTACGTGTACACTACGTGAGATTCTTAATACTGACTACAACAAGAGCTGGATATAAGTCTTATAAAGAAGTGCTGTAATAAAACAAGAGTAAAACTGCATTATATGACGTAGACAGTTACCGCAGAGGACAAATATAAAATGCAACTGGAAAAAGAATAAGTTACTAAAGACGCACAAGCAAAGTCTACAGTGTTTGATGAAAACTGGTTACCACTGGACAATTGAAGATATTCATATTGACTGTTAATAACAATAGTAAGTGGCCATATGTAGGAATCCTGGCCTAGACAGATGGACTGAAGCAAGTTTACTACATTAAAGGATACACGAAAAATCTGTGTATAAAGCTTCATTACCACCTGTATCTGCTTAAAAAGGACAGTTACATTGCATCTGAATGTGCTGAACCAGATGTTGCGCACCTAGCAACGGAACACTCATTTTCAGAGCTTAACTTCAATGGAGTATCAACATTTAACGGTAATTCGAAGCTGTATTCGAAAATTTTATAAGAATGTGTCGTTGAAGTGTTGGTAGCGTAAAACCAAGGCGTGTAGTCTTATAACAATAGTATCATGTAAGAAATAAGAGGTGAATTTAAATTCCGCGATAGTTCTTGGCTACAAGATTTGCAGAAAGGAACAGGAATAATTGTTAAAGCCACAAAACAAGTATTTTATAGCAGAAAATAAGACACATACTGGAATTAGAGAACATACCTTCTTCGTACCTTCAAATACTTGGCGGATAAAGATGTTCATAAGGGCCGGAATTATCTGCCGCCTTAGACATTTCGAAAGAAGAAAATAATTTTTTAGAGCCATCATCTCTGCACTTTCAACTTCTTTCTTTTACTTTTTTTGTAACGTTTCTGACCCATGAATTACGTAGTATGTAACACTAATACAAGGTTTCCTGCGTTTACGTATTAGAATTCACCAGCCTTGTATGTGTATTTTGTTTACCAATCCGCTGATACAGTTCTGTTTGTATTATTATGTAATACAATTAATACAGACATATGCTACTAATAAAACTGGTACAACTGACACAAATGTAACAAATTTTGTGTACAGCTGTACACAGTTTCATTGCTAAGATTCTGTTTGTATGGCTGGTTGAAGTATAAATAAAATATCTTTAGCTCATAATCAGTCGTACCCAATTTCATGTCATCTGAAGCCCGAGATCTAAGTTTTATGTCATCTGTAGCCTGAGGTCTAACTTTTAGGCCATCTGTAGCCCGAGGTCTGTTTTGTTAAATTCTTGTTCTAGTACTGATCTGTAATGTAGGACCATATCTTATGTAATCCCATAACTTTTTTTTCCTATAATTGTAAAAGCTACACAGTGATTGTACTCATTGTGTATCGCATTTGATGTTTCTGATATAATTTCTTTATTTAACGACTATGTTACATAACGATTTAGTTATGGGTTTAACGGCGGCCTGGAAGTAAACCTGCTCAGTGAATACGTCTATTTGCTTTCATTTTCCTACTGTCATTACCTTTTATAGTGTAGCTTTTGGGTTATGTAATGTATCATTGACAGTGGCCACTTTCTGTTACCTCCGAGTTCTTTGAAACCCTTAATCACGTTTGACGCATAGTTTACGAACAGCAAGAATTCTTATCGGTAAATTCACTTCCGGTGCAGTATTTTTTGACTTGAAATGTACACCCCTCACCGCCCCCTGAAACATAAATATGGCTATGATCTCCAATGTCATAACTGTGTTTGTCTTCATCTTGTTATTTTTAATGTGTTCATTTATTGTTGCCTCTAATAGCATTTTATACATAAACCAGTTTGTAATTTCATCTGATTGCCAGATGATGCCTGGAACAGGCGAAAAGCGTCACATGTAAAGGTTGGTTAATCTGTCTTGTGCAACCAAGACTGTTTCTTTTTCTGTTCTAAATATATATTACGATTGTTGCACCAGTGCCATTGCGGTAGTCTGGAAGTGGAGTGATTTTAATTATACTTTCTGTATCTCTTCATCTTCTACTTGCGGCATCTGTATGTGTACCTGAACTATCGTTGTCGTCGTTGGTTTGCTGTCGATTCTGATGAGAACACCTTATCACTGAATTGTTCACACTAACTCACCCTCCGGCCTACCTTTCTATTCATAATGAATCCTACTCCTGTTACAACTTCTTCTGCTGTTGTTGATATTACCTTATACTCATCTGACCACAAATCCTTGGGCATCTGCGTTATCTTTTCAGATTTTATAGCTTCCCTACCACATTCGAGCTCTGACATTCCACGACCCGACTCGTTGAACGTTAAACTTTTGTTGATTATTACGTCTTTTCCTCATGGTAATGTCCCCCTTGGCAGCCCTTCCCGGAGATCCGAACAGGGGTATGTCCATTACCTTTGGCAATGGAAAGATCAATATGACACAGTTTTCTTCAATTACAGGCAACAAATCCTGTGGATATGCATTTTATGTTTTTAGTGCAATGGTTTCCATCCTCATGCTTTTGAACGCGTCCTCATTCCGTTGAACGTTACTGATTCTTTCGCCTTTGGGGTAGTTTTCTATCCCGAGGACCAGAGCGTTGCCTACACTCTCAACTCCTTACCCTCTTTGACAAGTCCATTGGCAGAATGAGGATGACTTCTTACTCTGAAAGTCTAAGGCCGCTATTGGTAATGTTTCTTATTCGAAATTTATGCATTAGAATCTGGGACTGAGGACGTTTTGATTACTGATTAAAGACGCTACATCTACACCAGGGATATACAACCAATCCCGAGTGAGGCCAATCGAGAAGCTACTTGACTGAAAGTGGTGGCGCCGTTCGCGAAGCCTGGAAACGCCCTGGAGAGCGCTGCACAGAATAGTGCCGGTCACCAAATCTAACCACCGTGTCATTCTCAGCCCATAGACGCCACTGTATGCGAATATGAAGGGGCACTTGGTCAGTACACTAATTGGGTTTGCCTTCCCCAAAAGCTCCACTAGCTGCTCTTCGTCTCGGTGACACTACGAGCAGCAACATGCAAGTAAATGGTGAGATTTCACAATGGTAGAGATTTCGCTACTTGAATTAAGTTCCACTCAACTTCAACTTCCTGGGTCCAGTTGACAACAAGGTTGTACCCCTCGCGACTACAACCCTTCCATCCGCCAGCGGTCCCGGCGTGTTCTTGCGCTGCGCTGCTCTGGCTGCTCGTCCGACCCCTACCGAACTGCCGACTCACGCTGCATGGAAACACCACAACTTCGCCTCAAAGATAGAACCACCTTTACTAGATATCGATAACCGCCGCTGCTGGTACTAGCGGACAGACAACGCTTGCAAACGGAGTGGCCCAAATGAACACAAGAAGAAGACGACAACCGTAAGTATATCAACTAAACAATGCCGACATAGCAACGGCACCAACGCGAGCCGCAGTACGACTCAGTAACGAAACTGCACGCAGGGCAAAGAAACAGGTGCTCAAGTACCAAGGGAGCGGGATCATGTTTCATTCTCAGATATTCGAAACAGAATTTTCCTTTAGGTCAGCTGGAAGACTGGAGAACAATAATTGGCGAACACTAAGAGTATGCTCAAGGCCAAATTTAGGAAAAATACGTGATAAAGGCCTAAAAGAAGCAAGAAATAATGTTTCACCAATATACGAACATAGAAATTAGGAAGCTGAACGATATCATGCACAAATTGCTCGAACGTATGCGCTAATTCCCAATTTTGACACCCTCCGATGTTTAGCTGCTCTCACAGCGGCCGGCCGCGGTGGTCGTGCGGTTCTAGGCACTGCAGTCTGGAACCGCGGGACTGCTACGGTCGCAGGTTCGAATCCTGCCTCGGGCATGGATGTGTGTGATGTCCTTAGGTTAGTTAGGTTTAAGTAGTTCTAAGTTCTAGGGGACTGATGAATTAAGATGTTAAGTCCCATAGTGCTCAGAGCCATTTGAACCATTTTTTACTTTCAGTACAACTGTCTGATCCCTCCAACCCTTTTCCACTAGCGAATAGTGCGTGGCAAGAACGATTGTCGGTAAGCCTCTGTATTGGCTCCAATTTCTCGAATTTTCTCCTTGTGGTCAATATGTGAGATGTATGTGGTGGGGGGGGGGGGGTTGGGGGGGGGGGTAATATGTGGTCCGACTCCTCCTGAAAAGTGCTGTCCCGAAATTTTAATAGTAAATCTTTCTTTGATGCAGTTTGTTTATCATCTCTCTCTAGCCAGCTTAACGATCCCGTGACGAAACGCCCAGGTCTTCGTTGGATCTTCTCTATCTCTTCTGTTATTCCTACCTGACCTAGACAGATGAACAATACTTAAAAAACGGGCGAACAAGCACCTTATAAGCCAGCTGTTTCGAGGACGAGTTACATTTCCTTATGGTTCTTCGTATGAATCTGAATCTGGTATCTGCTTTTACCACTATCTGTTTAATGTGTGTCATTCCACTTAAGGTCGTTCTGGATATCTGCGTCTAGATATTTTACGCCAGACACTGTCTCCAGCTGTTGGTCATCAATAGCGTAGCTGTACAGTAGTGAATTTCTTTCTCTATGTATGCGCAATATGTTAAATATATTTACGTTGAAGGTCAACTGCCAGAGTCTACACCATTAATCAATTCTCTGCAGGTCGTTCTGCAATTTCCTACTATCTTTTGGGGTTGCTACTTTGGGTTAGACAACTGCATAATCTGAGAATACTTTTAAAGAACATCCGACGCTATCTAATAGAACATTTACATATATACCTTAAACAGCAACGGTTCTATCATAGTTCCCTGTGGTACTCCGGATATTAACTTTACATCTGTCGATTCTATTCCGTTAAGAGCGAACTGTTGAGTTTTACCTGCAAGAAAGTCTTGAATCCAATCGCAAGTCTATTACGATACTCCGCAAGCTCGTATTTTTTTCATTATACGGCAATGCGGGACGGGGTCAAATGCCTTACTGAAATCAAGGAACACGGCATTAACCTGAGCGCCGTTGTCCACTGCTCTGTGGATCTCATGGCGGAACAGAGCGAGCTGAGTTTCACAGGATCTCTGTTTTCGAAATCCATGTTGATCTTTGTAGGGGAGATGTTCATTTTCCAAAAACGTCACAATTCTTCAGCTTAAAACGTGTCCCATAGTTCTACAACAGATTGAAGTAGACGATTCAGGTCTATAAATGTCTAGGTCTCTCTTAGGGCCTGTCTTAAAATCGGAATGACCTGCGCACTTTTCCAATCGTTAGGTACCTTTCATTGCTCAAGCGGTCTACGATAAATTGGTGCTAGGAGGGGAGCAAGTTCCTTCGCATAACCATTATAGAATTTTATAGTTATGTCATCTCGTCCTGAAACCTTTCTACCACTAAGCGATTGTAGCTGCTTTACAATACCGCGATCGGTTATCTCAATATCTACCATTTCAGTGTTCGTACGAAGATTGAAAGGAGGGACAATGTTACGATCTTCCGCGGTAAAACAACTTCGGAAAATCGAATTCAGTATTTCGGCCATCTCTCTGTTTTCTACCGTTTCGGTCCCCTTGTGGTTGCTGAGAGAATGAATAGATGATTTTCACCGAGTTACTGATTTTACATACGACCAAACTCTCTATGCGTTTTTACTCAGGTCGGCTGACAACGTCTTACTCTCAAAATCATTGAACGCCTTTCTCATTGCTCCCCTTACGCTCATTTTCGCTTTTGTTCGACAGTTAGGTTTTTACTTCCCTTGAATCTGAGATGAAGTACTCTTTTTTTTCGTAGCGCTTTCCTGGTAAACCATGGTGGATCTTTACCATCCTTTAAAAATTTACTCGGAACATACTTGTCTAGGGCATATTGAACGATGCCTTTGAATTTTTTTCCATTTGTTCTCCACATATTCGTCTTCATCACGGAATATTTGGAGCTGACCGCTGAGATATTCTGACATTCGTATCCTGTCACCCTTTCTGAACAAATATATCTTCCTACCTTTCTTAAAATTCCTTTTAGGACATCCATCGTCATAGATGTTGTTACAGCCTTATGATCACTGATACCCTCCTCTACGTGTATGTTAACTGATTCGATAAATTCAAGTCTGTTTGTTGCCAGGAGGACTAAGGCGTTCCGTCATTACTTGGTTGTCTGTCTGCTGAAAGTAATTTTCGCACGAGACAACCCCAACAATGCCACACAAATCCCTGTCTCTGGCAACTGTTTTGCGATCCTGATCCAGGAGGTATATAAAAGCACCCGACCACCATTTTTGACCGTTTTTTATACTCAGTTTCACCCAGATTAATTCGCAATTGGAATCCGTGATAACCCCGCTAGATTTCATAGACCTTTTTTACTGCAATAAAGCGCCGCCACCTTTGATGACTAACATACCCTTACGATAAAGATTCCAATCTGCACTTAGGATTTCGTTGTCATTGACGTCTGGTTTCAACCACCTTCATGTTCCCACTGCTATCTTACAGAGAACTGATCCAATGAAGAGATACATGTCAGTGAAGATCGACATCTTGCACACGACGAATTCAGCTCATAAGCTGAATTAAGTATATTGTGAACTGTAAACAAAGTTTTTTTCCTGTAGGCCGTAACTCCACTTGTCGTCGAAGGATTATTAAGCTGGTGAATGTGGTAGATGTTACACAATGAAACACCAGGCCAATCTTTACCGTAGTGTGTGGACATGGTGTGTGGAGGCGTTGATCACATTAAGTGTGTTGAATAATGAAACATTCATTCCATTTGGAATTTATAGCTGTTACAGTAATTATGGTGCGACGCAAACGAACATAAATTTTCCACCGAAATCGTTGCCGGCCGGAGTGGCCGCGCGGTTCTAGGCGCTACAGTCTGGAACCGAGCGGCCGCTACGGTCGCCGGTTCGAATCCTGCCTCGAGCATGGATGTGTGTGATGTCCTTATGTTAGTTAGGTTTAATTAGTTAAAAGTTCTAGACGACTGATGGCCTCAGAAGTTGAGTCGCATAGTGCTCAGAGCCATTTGAACCATTTTGAACCGAAATCGTTGTAGTGTGAAAGCGAAGAGCTTTGGGGTATTTTTTTCCATGCCTCAAACACATGCAGTCCATGAATATTCCTCTTTTCTCACCTCATTCTAGACGTGCATTGATGGAGGCAAATAAGGGAATCCGTATAATCCTTGAGGCGTTTGTCTTTTGAACAGTAATCTGGTGTCTTGTCAGAGGCGACATCTTTATTAAAGGCATTCTGAACGAGCATTGAAGTAAGTTGCCAGTTACAACTTTTCCCAAAAGTATCCGCGAAATAAGTGAAAGTGATTGACAAAACAGCTGGAATTGACGTGCTGGGGATCCACATTCTATTCGGCAAAACGATACGCCTGTGGTTCTCTTGGCCATACTTTATGCGACACGTAACGGGGTCAGCGACAGTTGCTGTACATAAAGGGAGTTATTGACTAACTGGCGCGCGGGGTAGCGGCGCGGTCTGAGGCTTCTTGTCACTGCTCTCCACCGTCGGAGCTTCGAGGCCTCCCTCGGGCATGGGTGTGTATGTCATCCCTAGCGTAATATAGTTAGATTAAATAGTGTGTACGTTTAGAGACCGATGACCTCAGCAGTATGGTCCCATGGGACCTCACCACAAATTTCCTATTACCTAACTTCTAGTGCTTGGAAGGGAACAGTAAAACAATTTCAAGTATATAAAGGTGGTCAGATTTATGAGAAAAGCTTTTGTGGATACGCGTGAACAGTGAAATGGTTGATACAACGGCAGAGTCTTGCATTATAAGCAAATTGAAGCCGTTGTGGGAGGGGGGAGGGGGGACGGAAAGGGATTACTGACGCCAGCTGCATCAGGACTTAACGCGGATTCAGCGGCGACGAGCGAAAATGTGTGCTGGACCGGGATTTCCTGCTTGGTAGGCACTGCTTTAACCGCTGCAACACCTGATACAGTGATCGTGGCAATTGCGCCGACTATCTCTGCACGCGTCACGGCCGACCCACATCGCACCGAGCGCCACCTGTTCGCAGTCCCTGTCCAGTTCCTGTATGCTCGCTGCGCTGAGATCCCCGCAGGAGGTCAGACATGCCTATGTATCGGCACTGAAGAAGGTGGATCCATTGCCCACCTACACAAATCAGTAACATGAATGCGTGGTGGCTGCTCTTTCGAACATATCCGAAACGACAGACACCAAGCATTCATATAAGACTCTAGCGTGACAGGTGACCTCAGCGGTGTTTACATCGCAGTATACGATTCCTGCCGCGTAGCATTTCAGTTTTTATACAGCTCTTGGAAGTTTCTGCGGAAAGTTTCGACTGTAAGATTGAAAAGCGCTGTATGACTGAAATTTTCTTTCTTATGATTTTAGAATAAAAAATGTATATCGTACAAATTACAATAACTATACTTGCTTCAGTACCTCAGCTTATGCAAAATTACGTGACCTCTGCGAACTATTATTTTCTGAACGAGTCGTCTTGGTATCGTGAACTGTTTACGAAATAAAAACATTTTCTCGTCTTGCGCGATTTAAGCACAGCGTGGAAGAATGCCTCATATGTGGCGTTGCAGACAGTTGAAGCGATAAGAAAAGGAACGAGAGACCATTCTGGCGATGATACAAGCCGCCAGTGAGAAAATCACTAGCGCGCACTCTCAAACTCATTTCCAATGCATGGCGATAGTTGCTGTTCTGTTATACGGGCTCTCAACTCACTGACGCGTCCTTGTCTTGTAGAATTCCAGAAAATAAACTGCTTAACAACAAACGAAGGGTCGGCCGGAAAGGCCGAGCGGTTCTAGGCGCTAAAGTCTGGAACAGCGCCACCGCTACGGTTGCAGGTTCGAATCTTGCCTCGGGCATGGATGTGTGTGATGTCCTTAGGTTAGTTAGGTTTAAGTAGTTCTAAGTTCTAGGGGACTGATGACCTCAGAATTTAACTCCCTTAGTGATCACAGCCATTTGAACCAAGAAACGAAGGATAACAGAGTGTGAAATTTGCAAGGCATCGGCATGGATTTCAAAATGCACTACCAACCTAAGTACATTCTCAGTTTGGCCTAATTCATCAATAGACAGCTCCGAAACACGGAGTAACGAGGGATTCCACCAATAGCACTAGTCAACCTAAGTAACCTAAGGACATCACACACATCCATGCTTGAGGCAGGATTCGAACCTCCGACCGTAGCAGCGGTGCGGTTGAAGCAAATGCATGATCGAGTTGGGCAACTTAGCATACAAGTCAGGAATGGAGCCATTGAAACCCTGAGTGTCTATATGCTCTGAAACCTGGTCTGACTAACTCACAGCGGAACATCCTCCTCCGTACTAAAAACTTCCCCACCTAAATCCAGGATACTTGCACTGACTTCAAACTCCTTCACACACTTCATCAACTGGTTAACCGTATCCGCCCGCTCCTTATTGAAAACGCCTTACATTAACAAGTCGGTTATCCCAGTGAAAGAATTGGGCCTCAAATCCATTTCGGGCAGCCTGCTACCGTTAAGGAACTTAATATTACGATGCAGTTCAGCCAGTGCTGTGGAGCACGTAGAAATATTGACGTTTCCTGGCCAACGTTGTAAGGAGGGATTCCACCAATAGCACTATTCAACGCTTCACATTACTTGACTGTCAGTTCCACGAAGCCGCCCTCGTTCGGTGTCCGTCGACGCTTAAGTTCATATTCCAATTGCTCGCGTTTTAAATATGACAGGCCAAGGCAACCTCTGCGTACCATTGCGGCATATTGGTTTCCTGTAACAAATTATGACATCATTCATTATCTCTCACAATTAGAACTTTAAGGAGATAATCACAATTTAAAAAGTAGCTAATCTAACGCAAAGATTTCAAATAACTGTAAAACAGTTAACAATATTACATGTTCAAATATTGTGCCTCACAACACAAATTCATTATTATTATTTTTTATTGCTGTTGTTGAGGAAATGGAAGCTTCTAAAATTTAAAATTATTAGATGACGTAGTGCTGAACGACGAATACAACAACTTCAGAACTGACATATAAGCTGCTGGACAACTATTCAACACTGAATAATTTCTGAATTTAAAAAGCCGAACAATTAAAAAATCTTAGAAATGTATTTAGTGCAATACATGTTAAAAGTGGGGCACAGAAAGAAAAACAATTTCAGAACAACACTTTTTAATAGCAAACATGTAACTGAATAATAAGTGTTTGAGTCAAGAGCCGTATGCCCTTTATATCACACGATTGCACCGGTATTAACGATCATGGGGATAGGCAGTACGTGAGCAACTGAGGAACAAGCAGTTAACCTTAAACACCCTATGAGGTCACTATAATGCCACAGATCACGACTTCCAGAAGAATTTTTACAAATTATTTGGTTAGAGTGAGAAGGGTTTAATATGGGAAAAATTGCAAATGGAAAGCCTAAGGCCATATTGAAAAAAATACACTAAAAGTAAAATTAATAAAATGCCGGAGAGCAATACGTCGCAAGAGGTAGGCAGAGGCGGCCCACCTCAAAACAAGTAGTAGGATCAGCAAGCATGCGATCGAGAGTCTCGCCAAATGCACGAAGAAACTTTAGACCCTCGCAAGAGGCGCGCGGCGTCCGACGTAATGTGGCATAAACCGGCAGGAAAGCAGTGTGCTAATCCACTTAGCCCATGAATGGAACGCACCAGAAGAACACCTCTCCAAGCTCCGAGCTTTCTAAGTTACCTACAGATCAAACTTTCACCGTAACGCTTCCAGCATGTGAAAGACTATTTCAACACGGACGCCAACCAGTGCCCCAAAATCCGTCTCTCCCCCCCCCTTCCTCCTCCCCCCCCCACCCCCACCCCCACCCCCACGCAGAGACACCAGCTTTGCACCGGCTTCAGAGATCACTGCAAAACTCGCAACGGAGCGCAGTCGCGGCACCATGAGGGGCTCCAGAATAGTGAAGTCAAGCCAGTAGGTGGCGAAGCAGATATCGATTTGAGCCAGCACGGCTTATCAGTTACAACGGGATATGGGTACAGAATTTATTTTCGAGTAAGATGGCGCTCCGCCACATTATCATGTGAAGTAGTCGCGTATTTCCGTTGGGAAGTGCCGACGTGCACTGGATGTTTTTGAAGAACATCATACCCACCACGATCACTTGATTTCACCCCAACGTACTTCTGTGTATGCGTTAGAATTGAGTGTCTGTTTCCCAGCTTCCGGAAACGTCGACCAGTTGCGACAACGGGTAACGAAAACTGTTGCCACCGAACAATGAGACTTGCGTCATAGGATGGGGAAGGGAGCTGATTAAGATGTTACGTTTCAAGTGCAACAAAAAGTAGACACATTCAACACGTTTAAATAAAATTTGAAAATATATTGCATTCATTGCTGTATCAAACATTTCCACAAGCAATTTATCTGTTCACAATTAAACGTTACTTTTGTAGTTAGTTAGTTACATGTTCCATAGCTTATTTGAACGATTCCATTATCGAAATGGTTAGGGACAAGCTAGTTGACAGGATATGTATACGTTATTAGTGTTAACATTAGTGACCACTCATGCCAGTTGAATAGTAGGAGCTGTCCAGGAGAAATTAGATTTAAAACGTGCTATGTGCGCAAATGATGAAAAATTGTTGTTACTGCATTTCCAGGTCCTCTCTTGGCTACTGACAGCTTTGGCAATAGCTTATAAAGGTTACTTTTCCTTCTAGTGTTGTAGGTATGTACACCTCTCTACCACTCAGATTATGATGAATTTCATTAACGACAATATGTATTGTCACGGCTCAGTTAAAGCACCTTGCTCCTTTAAATAGTGCCTTCATGATGTCCGTAGGCGTACACCACATATTATTCTTACTGCTCGCTTTTATGCAATGAATTCTGTATTTCTAAATGATCCCGCACGGCAATTATGCTAAGAGCGGAAGTTTCTCATCTTAATTGTCTGAGAAGCTCAATAATATGCTTCCAGTTCAAGTTTCCATCACCATGAACACCCAAAAATTTGGAGCGTTCTACCCTACTAATTAACTACTGCTCATGTGCTAAATCAGTTGGTGGTATCGTGGTTAGCACACGAGTCGTATTCGGGAGGACGACGGTTCAATCCCGCCTCCGGCCATCCTGATTTAGGTTTTCCGTGATTTCCCTAAATCGCTCCAGGCAAAAGCCGGGATGGTTCCTTTGAAAGGGCACTGCCGACTTCCGATGAGACCGATGACCTCGCTGTCTGGTCTCCTCCCGCAAAAGCAGTCAACAGTTGTTGATATTACTCTATTTGTTGTACAGAACTGAATGTAGTGTTTTTTCAACATTTATAATCTGTTCTCAGAGAACCACTTAAAATTTCTTAGCAAAATATCATTTACTAGCTCCTCTGTTGCTTTCTCTCTAACGAGATATAACACAAAATTTTTCATGTTGAACGTTATGTGAAGGTCGTTCGCATATCTGAGGAATAGGAGTAGATCCAGATTTGAACCTTGTGGAATTCCCTTTGTGTATAACTAACTTATGAATATCCTCTATATTACGTCCTCCACGCGCTGTTCCAGGCTGGTCAGCTGTAGATCCCGGATGGGTCGCCACATAGAGTTCGGCGCTTGAAATGTGATAGCAGTTTTTGGAGGCACAACTCGTAACTTATTACACAGTATCACAAATACTGTAAAATAATATACTTTACCTTTATTGTTATCTGAAACTACTGCTGATATAATGGACTGCCTCCACCTTCCACCTCAATTCTAATTAGAGTTACGCGACTGCATTATTTGCCGTGTAGCGAATTTCGCAGCGCAGCTTCGGGTGAACACACGCGGAGCCACCTGGCGGGCGAGTGGCCAACTGCGCGGATCGATGGTGGCGCGCGGCCTTTGGCGCGCAGTCCGAGCTGACGGTCCGACAGTTGGCTGCGAGACAGCGGCGCGCGACGTCGTTGCTGGGTGTGAGTTTTGTGAGCGAGGCGCGCCGGTGCCCGAGTGTCGCGAGTGACAAGTGGCGAGGAGTCGGCGCCGGCGGTCCTGCCCCCCATCCTGCCCAGAGCTACTGGTGGCCGGCGCGAGCGCGAGTGCCTGCAGCTAAGCCACCGCGACCATGAGGCGACGCGCGGGCCAAGCCCTGCCTCACTGGCCCTCCGTGCGCTATGAGTTTTTTGGTGAGTAGCGCGCCCACTACCTGGGGCCGGCGGACTCCACACTCGGCAAGACACTAATGTTTACTACGTCACGCGGTGAACCAGGAGCAGCCAGTGGCAACAGAAATGTCAGGCCGGTTAGGAAACCAGTGTAGGCTTTTCCATTTCGTCGGAACTGTATCATTAGGTTATAGAAGTCAAAAATTCTATCTCAGTGTGCCGTCATAACCAGGTACGATGGGATGTCTTGGCATTGTTATTGCATCTGACAGGAACTCCGTATTTGGCCAACTGTTATTCAAATCGTACATAGATTTGAAATTTATAATTGCAATACAGTTGTGTAGTTCAGGCACCATATGAGCGTCCTAGGTTATTTTATCCATTGCTAGATCTTTTTATACTCCTTGATTGTATTTTAGTTACGAATTATTGCACGTGAACTCAATGAGCCATAAATAATTTTGAAAAACGAACTTACTATTTTTATAAAGGAATTACAGCTATATCATCTTCCTGAATTAATCAACAAACTGAAAGCATTTGCTGACAAACTGAGCGCATCAAGAGCGGCGCATCGAAAAGTATATTCGCACATTGTATGCTCTTAATGCACGAATCACGTGGCTGCAGTGGTCGCTGGAACCCATCAGAACTAGGCTTCCACGATGTCGTAAATAGTGCTCAGGGTGTCGGATGTTCCATAAGTTGCTGTAGCTGAAATTACACTATATAGTATTTCACGCCAGAGGAAGTCCGCGAGATAATCCTAAGCCTCTCCTTGTACGGGAATCACAGCAACTGCGCTTGTGCAGGACGTAGATACAAGGTGACATGTGGAGGTTTTGGTCGCTCTTGCAGTCGTGCTCGGATGACCGAGGCGGTTAAGGCGACCGCTCGCGTAAAGCAAGAAATCCGGGTTCGAGTCCCGCTCTGGCACAAATTTTCATTGTCACCAATACATCGTACTCCTCGAATTTATTACTTGTATGCAATATAGGTTCCCCCTAAAGTCATCTACCAACAGTCAAGATCATCCCTTAAAACGCTGACAGGAATTGTCTCAAAACACAGCGTACTACTGCTGTTGCAATCTTAAACAGCAGCCATGAGCCGATTAACAATTTATAGTATCGCAATTTTCAGTAACAGCCCACATCCACTGTAATTTGTTTCCATTGTAATTACTGTCGTTTTCTAATCGGTAATGATCAGAAAATCTCTACTGGAGTTTATTGCGTCATGGTCTGCGGGTGTGGCTTGCTACAGCTAACCAACGTTACGAACTCCCCCATTATAGGATCGTCCGTACACTGAGATAAGCTCAACAGAGCACATTCGTAAGGCAACTTTGTCGGCGGCAATGTCGATTTGTTCTCCTCTACACAGTCATCCGGTGAGTATAAAAGTTTATTACGACTTTGTCAGGTAGAATAAATGACGTGTTTCTGTGTGTTGTCATAAAATATAGGATAAGTAAGTGCAGCGTACGGTACAGTTATTCTCAGCAAGTGATATATGTGGCGGGGGAATGTTTGGGGTCCTCACTTGTGATACCGCACCACGATCATTCACAAGTTCGACAGAAAATGAAGGTAATTAAATACACACATTTTCGCCTGCCTTAGACAAGTAACAATAAAATAGAGGTTGATTTTTTCGAAGTTACAGCTTTCGAACATAGAATACTATGTAGATTTGCAAAAAAATCTTGTAATGAACGTATTATATGATGCTATCCTTATAACTGCTTTATCCGGCTTTTGTTCAACTTGTGTCGAATATGAACATGGTTATATTGACAGCTGAAGCTAGTGTAGCTGTCATATTTTAATTTTGTGTATGTATGTTACATACAAACTTAAAAATTTTTGTGAAAAGGCTTTCTACATTTTAATAAATCACGGAAGATCGCTTTCAGTTTACCTGAAAATGTCATGCATTTCAGGTGGTATATTATGTCAAAAATAATATTTATTTACCTAGTTATCTATTTTATTCGTAAGAGTTGACACTTTTGTTCATACGATTAGAAATAGTTCTGTCATTACAGATCAGGGGTCTTTTGTGAAGTGCACTAATTAAATCTGGTGAGTTACTTTACACTTGTATGGCTATCAAGTTCCTGTATTGCGTTGTTCTAATTTCCCTACATTATGACAAGAATGTTGATGATAATTTCGCTCTCCATTTGTTTTCAGACTGATGTAGGCGACAAAACCTGAACAGCTGAGTCAAAATCGGTTTTTGAAAGCACGTAAAAACCCATCATTTGTAAAAATTTCAGTTATTCTAAACCATACACATTCGTTCTATTAATTTATGAAAAAATATGCTTCGTTGCGTAAAGAATCTATACTATCATGTTCTTCATATGTGGTTACTAACATCTGATGTCTAACTAAATTAATAATCGAAAATATAATATTACAATTAATAAATTAGGTTTTTCATGTTAACCTTGAGCCGAAAATAATAAAAAATATATAAATTATCGCGTCATCTTAAGATAATACGTCACCGAGGTGACATGCTTCTTAGACACTATTTACACCAATTATTCGACACCACTTCGGAATTTATCTGCGCAGAACATAGAGCTACAAAAAGATGCGAAAAATTTTTAGGTCTCCCAACGTACTCAACTTTGGGTGTCTGTACGAACACGCTCTACAGACGTTTGTTGACAGTATTTCATGATCAGAGCACAGTCTAAATCGCCTGTTTCTAAATTAAACTGTGCTCTGTTCATGAAGCCATAAAACAAGAGCTAACACAATGCTAACCTTCCGTCCAATGACAACAAATAATTGAGATAAAACTATCAATTCTATGGACTCGCTGAAACAGAATTATGGGTACATATTTCTATGGTTAAAAACCATTCAAAAACCACGTTCGCACAAAATACTTTTTCTTTTTTTATTCAAGACAATCGATTTCGACAGTCTTAGCTGTCATATTCAGGTCCTACACATTTTTTTGGAGTAAAATATATTAATTTTACTCTGACCTCATGCACTAGATGTCAATTGGATAAAACTCAGCACATTATTAATGTTTGTCACTGCTAAAATACTGAAAAATACACTGTATCTTGTCCAAAAGCGATGTGCATATACAGGTTGCTCACAGATGCTAGTAAACGTTGCATCTTACACGCCATTTAAAGTGGATTCGCACTGTTTCGTATGTGTCCAGCGTATGTAAACAGATGTGCTTTTGTGTGCCATATTTATGTTAAGTTAGAAGCATCTCTGGACATGGCCTTTTGGACAAGGTTCCGTGTATTTTTAAACATTTTAGCGATGACAAACGTTTATAATTTGCTGAGTTTTTTTTCTACTTGACATCGTGTATACGAGTTTCAGCGTAAAATTAACATGTTTTACCACAGAAAATGGTGTAAGTCCTGAAGATGACAGATAATTCTGAAGAAACCTGTTCTCTTCAATTTAAAAAAAAAATATTTTGTGCCATCTTGGCTTTCGAATGATTTTTAACATCTACAACAGACTTACATAATTATATCGTTTGCACTAAGACAATATTTCTATTTTCTGTGTTTTGAGCGAAAGAAGAGCGTATGCTCCTAAGGTTTTGCATTACCTCATGGAGCGCGAAGGTAGTGTTAATGGGCCACTAACTGTATACGCATGTATTTCACTTGTTACCTTTACACGAGATGTGTATTGGTGGAAGTAAAATATATGTCCACCTGTAACAAAATGTGCATTGCTGGAATGTTTATCGTAAAGCTTCGATTCCAATGCGATGGATGATGCGGCTCCAGCGCATGGCTATGGCGGCGTGTCTGCTATTCGTATAAGGGGAGCGGACGCAAGCCTTTGTACTGGCGCGCCGGTTGCAGCGCGACTTCAGAGGTGTACCGCTGTACTTCTCTATCGAGCTGTTCAGTCGTACCAGTTCTCATGATCCGAGGTATTGTCAGCTGGGGTAACTCCTCCCGTTCACAAAGGGTATTTCTGACTCAGAAACGGCCAGTTCGAGCAATATGGGGTGTAAGTTCGCGAACTTCTTGTCAACCTCTGTTCAGGCGTCTGAGAATTCTGACACTGGCGTCTTAATATTTATTTTCTTGTCGTTAGTTGTTAAGAGTATCAACTTAATCCCAAGAATTAACTGCTTTAACCCAGTTAATGATGGGCAGAATTACAATCTGCACTTAGATGGCACGTGCATGACCCTTGCGCAGAAACGCGTTTCGTACTCAGCTGCATCCATTTTCAGTAAGCTACCACAAGAATTAACAGGAATATACGCACGTTCAAGAGTAAACTAAAGAATTTCCTCTTGGGTCACTCCTATTCTATTGGGGAATGGCTGGGGAAAATGATATATAGTTGATTATGATAATGTACGAGTATACTCACAGCTTATCCTCTGCATAGGATTCATCTAGATTTGATTTTATCAATGTTAATTTCATGCACTGACTCGTTCCATACGTCTTTGAACTTGGTACTACGGAACTATGCCTGTAAAATAATAATGTGTGTGATGTCGTTAGGTTAGTTACGTTTAATTAGTTCTAAGTTCTAGGCGACTGATGACCTCAGAAGTTAAGTCGCATAGTACTCAGAACCATTTGAACCATTTTAATAATAAAAAATAAAAAGTATTGCACATCTTTCTCTCCGGTTGTTTCTCAAATACAAATGAATGAAATCAAAATTCGGTGCTAGAACAGTCAAGCTTGGTGACCCATAAAGTCCGTCACTATCTAAAATTTAGTACCAGCGCCAAATCGGTGATATGCCCTCTTATAGAGAAGCCCTCAATGCTTTCAAAAACCCCTCTAGCCTCTCAAGACATTTAATTTTCTCTTGGCAGTTTCTATGTGTTCTAAGAGGATAAGAGGAAAGAGTGCGTGGGAGTAAACGTGTCCGGCGCGACATAAAGAAAAATGATCTCATAAAACAAATCGAAATAAAAGTAGGTACCAAGATGAGATTTACTGGCAAAATTGTAATAATAATAATTCATGCATGAATGAAGTGGTTTTCAAAACGCTCTTTCGAATAATTCTTGTGTTTTACTTATCAGTCTGCGACTTTTATGAACTTGTATTGTTAGAAGAGATACAGAAGACATCATGTACAGTCATGCGTCTCGTTCTGGGATCTTTCAGTGTCGGCGAGAGCGTTTCGGAGATGCTGAATAAACTCCATCGGCGGACGGTACAGGAGGGGTTTTGTGCATCAAGAAGAGATTCCTTCTTGAAATTCTAAGGTCGGGCGTTCCAGTAAGTGTAGGACTACGTATTACTTCATCTCGTGTACGTCTCATGAGAGAAAATCGTATGAATTTGAATTCATAATGATAATACTAATGTCGTCTTTCTTGCTGGCACCATACGTGAACGGGGCGGGGACAGTGAGAAACGATATTGGCTCTAGGAATACCCTTCATCACCCACCATAAGGTCTCCTGCGTAGAGCTATAGACATTCAAAAGCACCTCGCAGCATTTTATGTACGCAGCAGGAGTAAGTAATAACTGCTAAGCAATTTGTCAATACTAGATCAGCTACCATGATGCGTAACATATTTGTAAAACGTGAAAGTGGAGAGGACAGATTTTTCCAGTAAGAATTCTTACTCCTTAGAGATTGTAGATGAAGAAGAAAAGTTTTCTTATTCGCCTAACTATCGCCGAGCAATAGTTAATTACCTGAGTTGAGTGTTTGAGAGCTGAAAAGAACCTAGTGACACCCAAGTATTGCAAGGAGTATCCTTTACTGTTCCACTAGGACTATATTTCACTTTACTTGAAGCATATGAATATTGAGAAGCACCCTTCACCACCGCTGATGCAGTTTATGAATCATCAGTTTTCGTCACCACAGTTTTTAATGTGCACCTCTGCCAACTTTCATAACGTATCAAACACTTCCATTATCACAAATTTATAGTAGGCATCTACAAAAATACATAAGACCACAAAGAAAAATTTTAACAGCTGCGAAATTAAGAGCCCATTTTTTTGGGGCAAAATACCCTACTCGTTTCGTCATCCTACAGTTCTCAGGAATGCATTCTTTTTTCTCGAATACTTTCAATGTTGCTTTCGAGTCATTACTATATTAACTGGTTATCTTGCAAGCCATGTTTATAAATTTGTCAGATTATAACCTATGCAGCTTGGTGGTATGACAAAGTCAAATGGCGAGTATTCAGAGATTTGTACGGTTGCAAAGAATTACGTAATGTGAATACCGCCGTTAAGAAAAGCCCTACATTCTGTTTCCCAATAAATGTACATTTACTTCGAGGATATGCGTTTATTGATATGGGAATATTAAACTTTTCACCTCCGGTTTTTCCAACCCTTTGAAGTGGTTGTGTTACATATATCGTCGTTGGTGTTTGTGTTTGTGTTTTAAGACTTTGTAAGTTACCATGTAGTGTCACACAGGATAAATATTTTACCACACTTTCAAGAAGGTGATTTTTACAACCATGAACTCTTAAAGGAAGCCGACTAATTACTTACATAGAGATGATAAAATATGCAACTTCTAAATCTTTACTTTGTTTCAGACAAAACAGTGTTTACAGACTGTGGATGTAGTAAAAAAAACTTGAAACATTTTCAGTAGAGCAATAGCATCACACTTCAACAAAAATGTACTTTATGAATTGTTGAAACCACCGCGATGCCTCTCTAATTAGAGGGAATGAAAGGCTATATGTTACCCAACTTTGAACATTATATGCAGATGTGAAATAAAATATAACGACATGTTAGCGCTTTCGCAAAAGAGCAACACCGTGACCTAACCAGTAATGTATTGGTCATTATGTTCCAGGAACGACTCAAGGTTTTGGTCTCGCCGGTTGAGCAAAATATTCGCAAAAGACACGATGATCTGACCTCATGCCTGATGTGACTTCAAATCAAGTGGCTGAAGTTTCAGTCGTCGCACTGGAATCACTCCCTGCTGTGATTTTATTACAGATTCTCCCACTGGACGTTGTTGATCGTCTCTATGATATCGACCAGTTGAGCGACTTCTTTGTGCAGAACTGATGACAAAGTATCAGTTAACAAATTCGCATGTGAGAGGAAGTCAGTTGATGTTTAATATCGCAATAACTCAAAATTTCGGGAACACATCTCTCCTTCGGTTGGAGAGAAATGGGCGAGGTATCGTTCTGGACTTGGTGAAGAAACCGACTCGACAGTCACACAACCGACTCGACGGAATCTTGAAAAGGAAACTCGGAGTCACAGAGAAAGGACAAGAGCCACAGCTATGTTTTGTTTGCTGCAGATACGATTTATTTGCAGACCTATTTTGTTTGCGATTCAGGAACTGCAAATAACTAGCCGATATTCGGTGAGATACTTTTGTAATAGTTCACGAATTGAAAAATGAGTCTTTCAAGCGTAATGAATATTGTGGATTAATGACAGCTGTGTTGACAATCTCATAGTGGAACGTGTGACTAAACAAATAAACGAAGATTCCGTTCGCGAACACGACACTTACGTAATTACCAGAAATTTTTACCAACTACTTTCTTTCTGTTGGGTGGTTATATCCACCTAGTTGGGTCAGGTGCCTGTCTTCAATATTTCATGAATAACGGGAAAAACTTGATGTCACGTAGTGATAATATTTTTAAAATACATCATTCCCTTTCGTTCTTCACGATAATATTTCTCACGGTGCACTAGTCCATGTCGGGGACAGTCGCATTGCATTTGTAATGGGATTTATCGTTAGTGTGAATATTATTTTGAAATAAATTTTTGTCTCATCACGTTTCAATAACATTTAAATTAATGTCAATAAACTGATAAATATGTGTACCTAATTTATTTCAACTATTCATATGTAAATTAAATTAATATTCGTAACAGTCGCTTCATTTCATATACGAGTAAATCGCTAATTAAATAACAGATCTAGTAGTTGCTGCAACAACGATTTCTTTCTCATGGAAACTGCATTAAACTCTTATTAAATGAGCCAGTGATCTATGCCGCCGAGGTAAAGGGCTCATGGTATTACAGAGTTCGTATAATCGTTAAGTTAATCAAAAATTTCTTCACATTTCACAGACTTGTATTTAACACTACCTTCCTTCAGTTCTCATTATTGTCGAAGCTCAGTAACTGAACTGAGACGTGAGAATAAAGCATTCGTTCACGGTGTATGTGTCCCAGCACAACCCCCGACTGCTCAGTGTAATGGGATTTGTTTAAAATTGCCCATGTTGCATGGAATTCGTTCAGGTCTACGTCTCAATAAAGAAATTTATAAAATACTTGCAGCGTCAGTCACGTTTATTTTACAATCATTAGTGTCAAGACACGTATTTGCTTGTCGACATCAACAGCTGACTAAGTATTATCTAAGAGTCATATGTTATTCGTAGATTCATGCGAAGTAAACACTCTAACGTTAAATAAAATAAAATAGTTAAAATAGTTTATGACGTTGCTGCATATCTGAAATCATCTTTTTACCGCCATGAGACCGAAGACTACGTTATATAGGAGAACAAGGCGCCAGTAGCGAGACGAATATCAGTCGTATAATCGCAGTGAAGGTAATTGTTATGGACAAATAATCTAAAAATTCTCCCGGATATCCGTATCCATACTGTTAAGACAAGTAAATATTTACATTATTTGCATGAGATATAATAATGGATCATACCCTAGCAATCTTCATGGAGTACACCGTTGAAATAATCCGTACCATGAATGTGCTGGAATAAAACAAGAGATTTCAAACATTTTTCCAACTGATTTCATACAACAGTTACTCAGATCTCATCAATTATTACCAGGTAATATAGCAACTCTCCTTCATCAGAACAGTATATTAATTTAAGAACTAATACAGACATTTTAAGTGATTATAACTTTTAGGGGAAATATAAAATCCTAGAAAATTCCTAAAACTCTGAAAGCAAGGCAAACACAGTTTCTGTGTATGCCAGTCGGTTTATGTTGCGAAACGGCATTTCTTAACTTGTGGGAATATATCCTTACCTGACACAAGAACAAAGAACGCCATCACGGCAGACTTCCTCATCATGGGCGACAACATTACGGAACATAACTTCATTTGCAGACCAAGCACAACGAGTATTTCTCACTTCTCGTGGTTCTGTAAATGAGAGTTTCTGTTTAGGTAACAATTTGACACTTGATAGTAGCACGCTAAGAATCGTGCCAAAAATTATTAGAAAATAAATGTGACTAAAGCCGAGAAAGACCTAATTTTAAAATGGAATTATTCTGATGCTCTATATTCTATTGTTCTTTTCTAGAAAGAGAATTGGCTTGTTTGTTGAAAACAATTCCGCGGCGTCAGTATTTCAAGGACATAGATGTACAACGATGCAAGAACTTGCACAAACTGCTTGGTGAGAAAAGTTGCTGGTAAGCTCTCGACATCGGGGTTTTAGCGATCCAGCCGTATCAGATGACAGGGCTGGATTTCCCTGAATTATTGGACGACGAGAAAATTCGGTGTACACTGAGCGGAAGCTCTTCGGCAAACACGGATTCTCCGCACATCTGCGGCTGAGGACCGCACTTGCTTAGAGCGTCTGCTGCCGGGAGTCTTAAAACTCACCAAATGAGAATTTAACGCTACCGAAATTCATTTCCCGCCTGGTTTCCGCGCAGCAAACGCTGACAAATTAAGTCTACCGCTGCACCAGGGAGCTTAAATATTCTTGTAACAGTTTCTGCAGCGTTTCCCTCACACACTCTCTCTCCGTTTCCTCTCTTACTATAGTTCATTTCCCTTTCCTCGTCTAGAACGTTAAACCTCTGAAGTAGTGAAACAGGACGTTCATCCACATTCTACTTCTCGCAAAGAGCTTGTAAATAATGATGACATTACGACAGACCTTCCACTACAGCTGTCCAGTTTACTCAAATTGCAAGATAATAAGCATCTTTAGCAATTATAAAATGATAGGTTATGTTGACGATTAGCCAAGTGTACCTTTAAAATACTAAATCATTGCGCTCATGTAGTATCTAATGTTCAGTTTCGGTGTTCTGTAAAGCTCGTGCGAAGAAACCGAAAGGTCACGGGATATAATCTTGGTCGAACTGCAGAATTTTTTGTGTACCTTTAAGCTAACCTTAGGTTTTAATGCTGTGAAGGTACGTTGCTCAGATTGTACGATAAAAAGTTGGTTCCCTGTCGCGGTAGGATAATTGGGTAAGTCTAGCGACATCCAGATCTTCGAGGTTGCGTCCAGTTGAAGGATTTGCACCGAACAGTTTGGCCACGCGAAATTACTACTACTACTATTATTATTTCCGATAATTCGTTGTACCTCTATGTATCGTGCTGTAAATACAAATGGAAACTATTTCCCTTTCAACGCCAGCAATAATAGTAAATAACTAATTTTCCCGAAATCAGACATAGCTGAAACACTATTTATAAGACCACACAAGTACGCTTCTCTTCTAATTCATGAAGATATAACAATTTCCACAAACACCACATAATAACCGACTCTTCCGAAGAAACTATACATACAATTTTATATATTTTATTGACGAAGATTTTAACAATAATTTACTCGAGAAAAAAACGGAAAGAGTAAAAGATAGTACTATATAATAACCTACTGCACAGTCACGAGTTACCTACGAAGCTCATCATGGTGTTCATGTCTGATACTCTAAAAGGCGTCTCAAGCAAGCAACATTAATTTCCTTATATAAAGCATATTTGCAAAATCTTGTCGATAGGCAATGCAAAGTTATTCTGAGATCTGTAGTGAAGTCACAGTTCTGTCAGTTACTACATAAAATTATCACCTCACGCCAGACACACAGTACACCGCATTCGGTACATAAAAGCTTAAGTATTCCTCAATAAAAAGAAACATCAGATAAATTAGAAGCCTGTAATATGTATGTTTCAATGTACGTACCGCTGATATGATAGATTTCTCCGGCAGAGAGAGACGATCGGTCACATGCGCCAATTACAAATTTTCCTGGGAGTACTAAATGTCAGTATAACGTTTTATGTAAGCTACGTACTAGATCATGAGGCTCTTGGAAATGAAAATCCGAACCCTTGTGATTTAAGTATACACAGAAAATGTCAGTTCCTTAGAACAGACCAATCATTAATTAAACTCACAGCTGCGGACCGCATATGTCATAGACGCAAGTAACTGATCAATAAAACTATTATGTAGACACGAAATGGAGAGTCGAGATCAATGACGCAACAGTCAAAATTTTTTCACAAGTAAGTTATGGTAGCAAAGCGAGGTTAATGACGGGCTGTGGGGGCAGTAGAAGCAAAACTGCGATTTCGTTTTGTTTCCAATTGTATTAACTGGTCCCTGCTAAAAGGGAATTCCGTTTATGGTAATGAAATGGAACAGTCTCCTCCTTTCCCTCTTAATTTAAGACGTTGACAGTCAAACTTTGAACCGGTTTAATTTTTCATCCTTAGAAGCTTGTACACATTCGATTGCGGAAACATGTGCAGCTGGAAGTCCATGTATACAGAATTGATAATCACGTGAAGCGTAACTATGTGACTTGACGGAACTGAGAGATAGCACATTTAAACCATGTAATTTCTCACGGTATTTGGTACTGAGTTCACTGTCATGAACGTAGTCGTTCTCGAGACAGGGACACAAATAAAATACAGCATATAGCTTTGGATAAGTAGTTGCAAAAATAAAAGTAAAATATATGCGAATGTTTTCCTCGCTCCTGTGTAATTTATGTATTCAGTATGAAAAATGCCAGTTTTCGCGCTTATTTGTGCAACTTGTTTCTTTCTCTACCTATCTTCCGCATTCTCCGAAACTAATACATACAAATAACTACTCGCTGGATTGGAAAAGAAACAAAGTGAAGAGTGAAAGTCACCTACAGTGCTTTCACTAAAATGAATGCTGTTTTAAATACCGTGTTTCCGTAACGTCTGTCACAGAAAGCTTAGCATCGCTCGAAATGTTAGGCGAATAGGTGGTAGATACACAAAGAAAGTTATCTACTGAACTCAGAGACATGAGAGAAAGGTGAGCGGACGATCTTATTGAAGCAGGATGACGGCATCAAGGGACACGCCAAAGCAATATGGATGTCCACTAGTCGGTTTCAAAGGGCTAGTTTATACAGAATGTCCCTCCTTAGGTCATCAGGCGTATTCCTCTGGTATTTCGGCTGATATTTGCAATTTAGTGTTAGCAACGCGTACCTGGAGTCAGCACGGACACATACTGCTCGTCTGGTCTTCCATTCGACATGCACAGACGACGGGAAACGTCGCAGGACTTGAAAGGTTTTATTCGATTTTCATTTTTTTCATCACTCTTTCATTACACTAATGAGAGAGCATATCTGTAAACATACATGTGCTCGAATGGTCAATTGTACATCATAGCTGTCTATTAATTACATACAATTGTTTATTTAAATCGACCCAGAAAAGTAGCATCCGTTATCCACCTTCCGTACACGTTAAATACATCGACTTTATACATAAGATAGTTTAAACAACTGTTCGAATGTGACATGCTCCATAATGACAGAACAAGTATTTCCAACTCATTTTCAGGAAATTACATGCAATTATATTCATAACAACCATTACCAATAGTTACATGTACATCAGAATAAAGACCTGCACTACATAGTGCACCATTACCGAAATTCTGTAAAATAATTTATAATTGTAACTGTATATGCGTGCAAAACATCGACTTTATGTACAAGAATTTTGCTACTGCTACTCAAAAGTAATGTGCCCCCGTAATAACGAAAAAAATATTTTATAACAGTTCTAAGCAGTCGTGATAGAAACATAGGAAGAAGGACGTGTATGACATAACATACCATTAACGAATGCTTTGTAACGTAAGGTGTAGCACTCTTAGGCTATCTTGCGATCTGACTTGTTATTATGTCAAATTCGTAAGTAGTATTAATGCACTCAATGTATAACAATTCCAATTGACGATGATGAAATCCCATACTACGAGGGTCAGTCAAAAAGTAATGCCTCCTATTTTTTTTCTACGTTTAATTGTCAGGAAATTTAAATGCAATTACATAGGTTGAAAACCACAACATTGAGGATCATTTTGTCATTTTTCAATGTAATCTCCGCCCATCTCTACAGTTTTGGTCCATCTTTGAACAAGGGCATGTATCCCAGCACGGTAAAAATCACAGCTCTGCTTCCTAAGCCATTGACGCACGGATGTTTTGACGGCCTCCTCATCTTCAAAATGAATCCCACGATGAGCTTCTTTTAGTGGCCCGAACAGATGGAAGTCTGATGGTGCCAGGTCAGGGCTGTATGGGGGATGAGGCAAAACTTCCCATCCAATTTTGACAATCTCGTCAGAGGTGTGACGACTGGTGTGTGGTCTTGCATTGTCATGCAAAAGAAGAACATCTGCCATTGATTTTGTTGGGCGAACTCGATGAAGACGTGCTTTAAGTTTTTTGAGGGTTGTGACGTATTGAACAGAATTTATTGTGCATCCCTGCTCCAAAAAATCAACCAGAATCACACCCTCTGTATCCCAGAAAACTGTTGCCATAACTTTCCCTGCCGATCGCACAGTTTTGAATTTTTTTCTTCCTCGGCGAGCTTGTGTGACGCCACTCCATTGATTGCCTCTTTGATTCGGGTTCAAAAAAATGCACCCATGTTTCGTCCCTGGTCACAATTTTTTTCAGAAACTCATCTCCCTCCAAACGGAAGCGCTGCAAGTGTTGGGAGGCTATTGTTTTCCTTGCCTCTTTATTCTGATCGGTTAACATTCTTGGAACCCACCGTGCACAAACTTTTGAGTACCCCAATTGTTTAATAATCGTGATCACACTGCCTTTACTAAGAGAAATAATGCGACACTTCATCTGCAGTCACCCGACGGTCACCACGAATGATGTCATCAACTTGCTGAATGTTGTGTGGAGTCACTGCACTCACCGGCCTGCCGCTCCGCTTTTCGTCAGTCAACGGTGTTTGCCCTTCAGCTTCCTTACAACGACGAACCCATCGTCTAACAGTGCTGACATCCACTGTCACAACACCATACACCTTCTTCAGTCTTTCATGAATGCGTATGGGCGTTTCACCTTCTGCATTCAAGAATTCAATCACACAACGCTGTCTCAAACGAACATCGATGTCGGCCATCTTACAAACTTCTGCTGTGCTGCCACCTGTTGACACAGAAAGTTACTACTGCAGTGGATTGCAGAAGAAGGTTTGAGGAATGGCGCTAAATTCAAATTTTTCACTTAACTTAATTTTTTTAAGTAGAAAAAAATGGGAGGCATTACTTTTTGACCGACCCTCGTACTTTAGAGAGCGTAGGGGAACGATGCCGGAGGCCCGCACCGCCAATTATGGTACCTGAAAATGACTTAAGGCCGAAATTGTACGTCGTACCTCAAATAAACGAAACGTCATCTGAAGGCATGAGAAAATCATTTAATATACAGGGTGGTCGGAAACAGCAGGAAAAGCTTGTAGGGGTGTTGCAGGGTAGATTGCGCAGGGTAGATGCTACCCACTAGATAAAATTAGTGTCAGTTGTCCCACACAGTATATAAAAGCGCATGGTACTGCTTAGCTTCGGTTCACACTCGAGTCTTACTACTGTCGTAAGTCAAAATTTTACAATGTTATCTCGTTAAGTTTTAGGAAACCAAATGAATCACACGTCTGGCGACGCAGTATCTAGCGTGTCGCTTGGATTTGAACTCGAAACAACCTGATCAGCTAACTTCAATGTTAATTAGTTCGTAAATCGAGAAATGTGTCGAATTTTTTTTTCTCAACAATTTTTTCTGGGCGTAACGTACGCTGCAACACCCATACAAATTTTTCATATTATTTCTTACCACTCTGTCTATACGGAGTGAGAAATCATGTAATGGGAACAATCATTATTAAACATAAATTGTTCACATAAGATTGCAGGCGGTGCTAAGAGTCTTTCTATTCATGTAGCAAGCTGTGGAACGGCAAATATCCACGGAAACAGCAGAGTCTACAAACCAGGTGCGCTGCATTTGCATAGTATCTACCGCAGTAAATTTATCGAATTATTTTCGACAGTGAAACCTTAAGGTCACCACGTGGAAAAAGATATTTTAGAAGCTAATCATTTGCTTGGATTGTCAGCCGACCGCTGTGGCCGAGCTGTTCCAGGCGCTTCAGTGCCGAACCGCGCCGCTGCTACGGTCGAAGGTTCGAATTCTGCATCGGGCATGGATGTTTGTGATGTCCTTAGGTTAGTTAGGTGAGTAAGTCTAGGAGACTGATGACCTCAGATGTTTAGTCCCATAGTGCTCAGAGCCATTTTTTTAATTGGCTTGTTGCATTTCATGCTCAGCAAGTGAGACTGTTATAGGCAACACGCACGGCATAAGAACGCTGCAGCTGTCTATACCCTGCTACGCCTCAGTGGTATAGCTAACTATAAAATAACAGCCTATTACTTTTTTTTCTGTGGTACCATCACGAGACTTACGGTGGATGTAGTAGAATTATAACGCAATCTGTATCGAAAATTAGTTATTGAAGCAGCCCTAACTGTATTTTACGTACAGAATAAAGTTTCTCCAACGTCACTGATGGAAATTCCTTAGAAGTCTCTCTTATTACTCGTACGATTGAATTTTTTTTTTTTTTTTTTGATGTACAAGTAGTATCATTCGCCTTTCATGTAATTACGTCTCATAATTCGACGTCAGAGAGATCCCAGACCATCTGCGCTCAGGAATAAATCACTTGATTCTAATTCGCAGCGTATCCAGGCCTTTTCTGAATTTCGTCAGTGTATGAAAATTCGTGATGCTCATGCCCATTACCCCATAAGAATCCACATTCAAAGAAACGTGACTTCATCACAGTAAGTGAATTCAACCATTTTACCAGCGGATGGAGGCCAGTCGTTCAGGATGACGTCTCAGGTTCTAGCAGCAAGGAATTATTTAAACCCATGACATCTGCAAGGAAATTATCAAATCCTGTGATCTTTGAACATTGTGGCACGCTGTCGAATGGTTTTCGGCAACCTGGGAGTCCGAACACGTCCGTTCGTCAACGTGTATAGCATGCAAAATGTCGTGTGCGAAAAGTACCAGCTGAAGTTATGCTTTGCAAAAACAGACATAATGTCTTTTGGGACAACAGCAATCAGTGAAATTATAATGTTACTTAAAAACCGTCTTGATTGCAAATATTTTTATTCATATGACCGGTTTCAGTTCATTCAGAACCATCTTCAGATCTGATATTTCAGTTACAGGAGTAACCCGTCCAAATCCAGCAGTTTTCACATGTGACGTAGCATGTGAAAACTGCTGGATTTGGACGGGTTACTCCTGTAACTGAAATATCAGATCTGAAGATGGTTCTGAATGAACCGAAACCGGTCATATGAATAAAAATATTTGCAATCAAGACGGTTTTTAAGTAACATTAGAAGTTATGCTTGCCAAACTCGTGATGAATTTCGTAGAAATTCTTTCTTTTTTTCTTTTACTTGTATGTAATTATATTACGTCTCTTAACACCTTTCATGACATTGCGACAGATCGGAGTTCAAAGTGCTCTGTATTTAAAGCGACTTTTCGTTTTATTTTTCTCATTGGCAGAAGTAACTTGTAGTTTTTTCCCCTACCTTTAGCAAGTCCTTAGCGATATATGTAATCTGGGAAGGAGGCTTTATTTCATATAGTTTCTGTGTACTGTATATGAAAGATCATGTCTGAGCCTGGAATAATTATTTCTATATCATCCATTACGGAGTTAGTGTAAGGTCGAAATGATTCATTTACATAAATTTTTCGTCCGCGCGATGTTTCGGCGAGTATCACGCGTTCGTCGTTAGATTTATTATCTCTATCGCTCTTTCTTTCTCTTCTTCTCTCCGCTGTACAGTCCTCTACAGGCAATGATTTTTTGGTAGCTATGGACTCTGAAATTAAAGCAATGCAATAATGTTTGCTTGCTTAGTAGTTCAAAATTTTTCATGTTTACCCTTTCAAACAAATTTCTCTTTGTTTCATAAATTCCATTTCCGCTCCTCTTGCCACATTTCTCTCTGAAATCAGACTGCTGTTATTATTTTAGCAAAAACATTTTGCTTCAGGGGCAGTGGCATGTTTTATGCGGCATACTTTTTGCAAATTCCTTTACGGGTTGCTACATCTCAGTCATTTGTTTTTGTTTGACTGTTTCATCTCTGGAGCCCCACGCACAGCTATAATCTATTACACTAGCAGCAACACAACCTTAGCGTCACAATGTCCCTCCGAGTTCCTTTTTACGAATGTTTTGCAGAGAATACGGTACATAAAAAATGTTAAGTATTGTCCACCACAATATTCACGGAGGTGAACCGCCTCTTAAACTATCCGTCACCTTCCTTGAGCAAGGTTACTTGTATTGTGAGTATCGTCCGCTGGAAACAAAAATGTGTAGGAGCGATCCATTTATGGAGACTGGAATGTTGCTTGTGTGAGACTCAATGTTGTATGTCGCAGTCATGTTTCTGTTGAACAGCTGAAGGAATAATGGGAAAGTTGCAGAAGCTTCGGCTGTCATAGTTTGATAGCTAGGTAATTAATTCTTTCTGCGGGGATTTATCCATTTACAAGTGATTTTACATGCGTGTGTGTGTGTTCCTGTGGTGTCTGTGTGGATGGGTGGTTGGGTGTGCAGGTGGTAGTGAGAGTGCGAGAAAGAGAGAGTGTAATAAAAACGGCAGGTCAGCTTAAGAATATAAGCCAGATATCGTTACTTTTCTGTAGCTCAAAAATCATAGCTTTATATGTATATATTTTGTGTCATAATAAAATGTGGTTCATTGTCTCTATTAGATTTACCCATTTAATATTGTTTCTTTTATGATGTAAGTTTGCACACACAGTGCTTTGTGCACTTCAGTTTTTGTCAAACTGTCGCTTCTTTTGTATTGCTATTCATTTATTTCCCCCGACAACTTGATATTTAATGTAAATTTCTAATTTAGTTTGCTAGAAGTTTCTATGGAGAGGAAACACAGGAACAGTACAAAACCTGCATTCCGAAACCGCACGCCGTTATGCTGTATTGAGCCCCTACGCTGCCGGCATCACGCACACCACATTCGCCTGGCGCGTAGGCTACCTTGCCGCGCCCCAGGAACTACATGCCGAGTCTGTAAAGGAAAGCGCAGATAATACGACTTTCAGTGTTGCTCACTAAATATATTTCATAACAAATTTCGGTGTTCGTGAAATTGCTTAAGTCAATAGTGTTGTCAAAGTGTGACAATAGTTACTTAGCTCCTAGCAAGTCCACCTGTTACGTTCACTTTATAGGATACATTGGGTAAATAAAGTTTAGTAGTAGAATTTTTGTAGTTCGTTTCAAATATTTCTACAGCATATCACATAAAAACTATTACCAACTGACAAGTTAGAAGTAAATAAGGAAGCTGTACAACTGTCATGCAACACATGACCACAAAAACTTGTTTATTCCTTACTGTTCAGTTGAATATTTCCTTCAAAGTTACGAGCTTTGGATTCAAAGTGGCATAACATTAAAAATAGTTTCGCACACGTCATATAAACACGTCAAAGAAGCAAAAGTACAGCTGTGGAAGAACATACAGAAGAAAATAAAACCTCGTTAGTGTTGTGTATGTACCAGAGCACCAAAGGAGTAGAGCCCTAATTTTCCAGGTCGTGAGATCGTAGTGTGTTATTACTTATCAGTAGTGTTAGTTTTCTAGATTTTAACTAAATGAATCTCATTGCGCTGGAAACAGAGAGCTCAATGAATATATGGTCAAAATAATAATTTTGTGTTGCATATGGTTAAGTACACAATATTGGAAAGAATTGCAATTTTCACACTAGGTGCTCGAATGATATACTTACCCTGGTGTTTTCATATTGCGAATAGGAACTGTCTTGACTTTTGAGCTCAGTCAGTGTCAGATAATCTTTGTCTACTTAGAAAAATGACATGATGAAACTTCTGAATCTAACCTCGTCTAAGCACATGAAGATGAACTAGTTTCATATGCCACACAGCCACAGTGGCCAATATAAGTTTAACTAGTTGCAGCATCATTACCCATTTAAGGTTTACGTTAAGTCAGTGTCTCATGATCGAGGAGTACAACATATGCAGGTTACTCCAAAGGCGATGGTACAATTTCCAATACAGCAGAACGAAAGGATCACAATAAGGAAACTTTTCCTTTTCCCAGTGACACGCGGGATCAGATATTTATTGTGCAACCCAAACGTACAGCCTGTAAATACACAGACGAAGAACCGGATGTTCAGACCGGCTATAATATCGATCGCGGCTGAGCACGCGTTGAATGGTCCCTATCGCACAGTAAAAGCCACCGAAGCAAACGAGCTCGGTCTGGAAAAGTATTGCCACTCTTTTATTTAGAGAACTGGCTGAGACACGCAAGTATGACAACAGAGTCAACACGGAAGATGTAAAGAAACAGCAAAATAAGTCACAGCAGTTATAATTGGCATTGTCAGCCAATGTCAGCTGCGTGTATCTCCTTAAAAAATGTCTTATAATGATTGCATGTGTGTACTTATATAAATAAAATAATAGCATTATTACAATCGCGAAAAGGCATTACATTTATTTACCTCAAACTTCCGAAACTAGTCCTATAAAACAATCCATCACCAACAAGCAACATGAGCCATGTAATTTATCATTGGTATGTCATATGCATAATTTCTACAAGCTTCAGAGCACCTAAAGTACAAGAAATTCATAACTACGCTCAAAAAACAAAAGATGCAAGAACAACACATTTAGCAGTGGAATGCCATATCAACTACAGCAACGGTTACCGTCAAGTGGACCATAAACTACATTTTATAATTAAATACAAGGTTTTGCGGGTATATTCAGGACAAAAAATTAATGCAGATATTGGCTTATAATCTATATGTTGTAAATTACATTCTACATTAATAGAGAGTTTCTGATTTCGTTTCAGAATTACAGGGCGCAAGTATTGTAAAAAAAGAAGGTTAATTATAACTGACACATAAAATCCAAACAATAAATATACAATTTTATAATTGTACTAATAAATGAAAAGCCCGCTAAATACGTCACAATTGTTGTGAAACACCTATCGGAGATAAAACTAAATTGTGTTCTTGCAAGGAGACGAGTCTTTTAATTCCTTATTAAGGAAAACAATATCTATAACAAAGCCAAAAAACCAGACAGCGTCAAATTACGTGGTTAATAATTTAGGAGTAATACTAAGAAGCGATGAACGTTTCCGTAGCTGCGTGGGCAGAATGGCTGACTCCCTTACGGTGGACGGGTTGGATTACCGCTACTGCTAGGAATTTCTCTTTGGTAGGACTGGAACGGGCTGCACTTAGCCTCGTGATGCCCGTCGAGAGGCTACATGACCGATTAGTAGCGCTGCCGGCTCACGACCGAGCGAGGTGGCGACTCGCATTCGGGAGGACAACTGTTCAAACCCGCGTACAGACATTCCGATTTAGGTTTTCTGTGATTTCCCTAAATCGCTTCAGATAAGTGCTAGGACGGTTCCTTTGAAATGGTAGGGCTGACTTCCTTCTCCTACCTCCCCTAATCCAATGCGACCGATGACCTCGATATTTGCCCCCTACCCCCCTCCCACATCAACCCAACTCAACCGGATCACGAAATCTGTCAACGGTCGGGAGAACGGTGTGCGACCCCACACCTCTTCACAGAGCATTCAGTGACGTTATAGACGGAGGATGACACGGTACTGACGGGCCCGCCATGGTCTATGGATGGAGTTCTTTGTCTACTAAGAAGCGATATGGGATGGGTCGACGACATGAAGTCAGCATCAGGAAAGGCGAAAAGACCACTTGGATTTGCTGGAAGGATTCTGCGTAAGTTTGATGCATGTGTTGTGGAAGTTTCATACAAGGCTCTAGTCCGACCAACTGAACTGTCGCGACGTTAGATATTGTTATCACCAGCCATGACAACAGATTTCTAACGAATTCAATGCGCTGTTAGGATCTTAAGAGGACTGTAAAGCACTTGTGAAAGTGAAAAAGAAATGCTCGTAGAGGTGAATAGAAATCCTTGAAAGGCATTTCTCCCTCAACCTTGTTGTGGTAAATAGAGAGAAATTGTAATAGAGAAAGGCAGTGCGAATTCTCTGCAGCCAACGTTGAATACTTCGCGCAGTGATCACAAGATTAGTATGTGTGTGTGTGAGAGAGAGATATTTATGTGTGCAGAGCCGTACACACAGCCATTTCTTCTTCGCTCAGTACATGAACGGAATAGACCGCTAACAGATGAGATGAGCACCACCATGCACAGTACAGCGAACAGTGCGGAATACCTGTAGATGTATGTGAAGTGGAAAATCTCATAATGAACGCATCATAGGTTCTCCTTCGCGGCTAACCTCCTTGGCAAGTAGTAAACACAGACAACATCAGACATGTTCGAATAACAGTTGGTCGTCGGTCTCGACAAAAACTCCAAAGCATAGCACAAATTACACTATGTCATCAAAAGTATCCGAACACACCCAAAAACATACGTTTTTCACATTAGGTGTATTGTGCTGCCACCAAATGCCAGATACCCCATATCAGCGACCTCAGTAGTCATTAGACATCGTGAGAGAGCGGACTGGAGTGCTCCACGGAATTGACCGTCTTCGAAATTGGTCAGGTGATTGGGTGTCACTTATGTCATACATCTGTACGCTACATTTCCACACTCCTAAACATCCCTAGGTCCTGTGTTCCCCATGTGATAGTCAAGTGGAAACGTGAAGGTACACATACAGCACAAACGCGTACAGGCTGATCTCGTCTGTTGACTGACAGTAACCGGCGACAGTTGAAGAGGGTCGTAATGTGTTACAGGCAGACATCTATCCAGATCATCACGAAGGAAATCCAAACTGCATCAGGATCCACTGCCAGTACTATGACAGTTTGGTGGGAAGTGAGAAAACGGATATCATGGTCAAGCCGCTGCTCATTAGCCACACATCACGCCGGTAAATCCAAACGACGCCTCGCTTCCTGTAAGGAGCGTAAACGTGGGACGATTGCACAGTGGGAAAACGTTGTGCGGAATGACGAATCACGGAAACAATGTGGTGATCCGATGGCAGGGTGTGGGTATGGCGAATGCCCCATGAACGTCATCTGCCAGAGTGTGTGGTGCCAACAGTAAAATTCGGAGGTGGTGGTGTTATAGTGTGGTCATATTGTTGATGGAGGGGCTTGCACCCCTTGTTGTTTTGCGTGGCACTATCACAGTACGGGCCTACATTGATGTTTTAAGTACCTTCTTGTTCCCCACTGTTAATGAGCAATTCGGGGATGACGACTGCATCTTCCAGCACGATCGAGCACCTGTTCATAGCGCACGGCCTGTGCCGGAGTGGTCACACGACAATAACACCCCTGTAATGGACTGGCCTGCACAAACGTCCTCACCTGAATACTATAGAAAACCTTTGGGATGTTTTGGAACGCCGTTTCGTGCCAGGCGTCACTAATCGACATCGATACGTCTCCTCAGTGCAACCATTCCCCAGGAAACCTTCCAGCACCCGTTTGAACGTATGCTAGCGAGAGTGGAAGCTGTCATCAAGACTAAGGGAGCGCCAACATCATATGGAAATCCAGCAATACCAATGGATGGTGCCTCGAAATTTTAAGTTATTTTCAGCCAGGTGTCCGGATACTTTTAATCACATAGTATATATAAATTCGTTATTCTCTCGAACGCCACTTCGCTAAAAGTGAAGTACATCATTAAGTTCGAATGCTAGGGGCAAATGCAGAAAAAATTGTGTTTTGGGCATCAAAATCTGTGGAATTACGTTGCTATGAAAAAGACGACTTCGACTGTATGATAAATATTTACTTATGAACCATCGAACTTCATGCAGTTAGAGACCCACATTCTGGGATACGTTGTATATAAAGAAGAGCGAACTGCATAAAGATACGGTTTCGGTTAAAATGTAGGTGAACTGTACGCGAAACTACACAGGAAAGTTAAGTACCCACTTTTATTTTGTTACTTAGTTCAAGCGATAATAAGTAGACGACCTAACATTCTGTGTCCAATGTAATGAAACTATTCAGCCGTCAAGAGGCTAAAAGTCAAGTCAAAATACTGCAGGTTGCAGGTAACCTTATTCCTATACGTGAAACCTCGAGTAAGTAAAAAGCGGCAAGCCGGGTGGATGTAAAATAAGAAACTAAGTATACATGTAACTGCTGAAAACTTACATGAACCTGGTAGGTAAAAAAAAATCTCAAAAACAGAGCCAGTTACCTTACGTAACGAAGATCAAGTCCAGGTAAAATGCTGCAGGCTATCGTCGGGATAAAACAAGGACTGGGGAAGGGAAAACTAAAAATATTATACGACACACGACATGTGTAACACTGTCGAGGCGTATAGCGAACGCCAAGACTGCAACTGAGCGGGACCGAGGTAGGTGGCGCAGTCACAGCCCACTGGACTCGCATTCGGGAGGACGATGGATCCAACCTCTAAATAACTTCAGGCAAATGCCGGGATGGTTCCTTTGAATGGGCACGGCCGACTTCCTTCACCATCCGTTCTTAATCGAATGGGACCCATGACATAGCTGTTTTGTCCCCTTCCCCCGAATCAGCGAACCAACCGAACCGGGGCTGGTACCAAAAAGGAAAAAGGGCACATGAGCGTATGAATATTTACAACCAGGGACGGCATAGCAACAGAATCAGCAGAGCTCAGGTGCAGCCTCTACGTCAGTTACTCTATTTGTCCTTCTTCATCATTCTTCCCTAACACCACATTTCTAAGCCTTGTATTCTTTTCTTGCTTGAACTCCTGGTACAAGCCTAGAACATAGCCAGTGGTAGGACTTACGTATTTTTTGCGGGACTACTATCAGCGCTTGCCGTGAGGTATTGATATTAGCTGTTTAGTGTATGCAGCCAATGAGGCAGCATGTGGTGTATGGGAAGAAATGTGAGATTTTGACATAAATGTAACAACATGTCGAAAATAATAACAAGCCCTGTTATGAATTTGAATTTTGTACTCTTATATTTCTTGCATTACCAACATACTACAAAATCTTGACGTATTTGTAGGAAACAGAAGGTAATTTTTGACAAGCTACAGTATAAATAAATGGTTCTCGTTTCAGTCGCAGCAATATAAGCTAATTTTTGTTAATGTTCATCATGAAATGTCGTTCCAAGAAACTGTCCAATTCATTCATCTGCTGTTCCAACTCCTTTACTGTCTGTGACTGAACTGTACTATCATTTTTTTAATCTTCTCTCTCAATAATACCCTTATCACATTTCTCCTTAGTTCCCTCAAATGAATTTTTTCACACTTAAACTCTAATAACGCTACTTCGTTTTGTAGACTTTAAATTACGTGCCAGTCTTTATATTTGATGCCCAACAACCTTAATGCCTCACTCTCTCGATTAGCAGGCTTACTGGACACGGAATCTCATTCATCCTGAAAACGGTACCCCATCAGCGCTGCTGTGTTTTATGGGACATAGCTGTCGCTACAATTGTAGCTAGCTTGTGTCAGACGTGGGTTACAGTTCATGAAATGGATAGTGGGGCGGGGGAACTTGCGTTTAATGTGAAGTCTGCGGTTTCCTTCAAAATACCATCATAACAACAATCAACCTACCTGAAACATTCTTCCCCTTCAGGTGAGTTCCCAAAAAGAAAAGTCCAATATCACACCCATACTTTGGGAAAGTTGTGTACACAATACCGCTTCTCAGACAAATCGTAAACTGAGCACTATCGCACAGAAATCTATAATTTTTCAGTGATAGTACAGTTTTAGTTGTGACTTTTTGATTCAATGCGCTTCAGTAGTCATTACTTTTGGTCATCTTAGGCGGAAAAATGAGTATGATGTACTGGTACGTAAAAATGTCTACACCACATACACGAGCTCTTGCGAAATTGTCGTAGAAAGAATTTATAAGTAAACTTATACTTCGCTAGCAAAACTACCATAGAGATAAACTGTGACTTAAACGGGAGTAATTTAACAAAACTTGACATTAGAAAGGACTAAGTCTCTACACATTGCAATCATACACAAGAACTGTAAATTAAAAGTTCATAAAAAGTAAGTACAGTAGAAGCAAAAAGAATGAAATTAAAATTAGTTACTCCCGTTTGGGATACAAGGTTCTTTACGAACTCCCTGCATGAATTATAAATGTAATCTGAATGTATTTAATATAATAATGACAGTATCTACACACATATTCAATCTTGCGCCATCTGCCGTCACACTTTCTCCGCGATTTAAGGTTACTAAATTTGTCAGTTGGAGAAAAAAATTTTCCTTCGTGCAACATAAGACCAAACCTTAATGCCGATTCCTTCTGTACGTTGCATTGACGACAGTGATCTTACATCATTTTGCAGAACTCCTTTTCAATTCAGTTATTTCTCTCGTTTCTCGTTTATCGCAGAACTTAACACTTGTTTACTGTTCGGGTTTGGGTTTCTTCATCTTGAAAACAAAGTCTTACAACAAAGCTCATAGAAATCCGGCTTGCTATCCACCATTTAGCCACATTCTTTTTCCTTTATTGTAGACGTAAGCTTCCGCCGCTTGCGTAAGGTGTTCGTAACAAGGTCATCCCTCCGAGGACTCTCCATGCACCCGGCCTTCAGTATTTTTTGTATCTATTGCGACACAGTGCACAACAAAAGTGTGCTTTCCCATTCAATTATTTACATTACAGCATCAGTTTTCATATTTTAATAATTTCGAGATTTAGAACTTTAAAAATAGCGGCATATCTTTCATTCCAGAAGCATTCAACTGTGCTTTGTAATACCCTCATATCGATATCTCAGCGATGAGATGCGTTTAAGAATCTTTAACTACCCTCAGCGATGTATTTTGTTTACAAAAAACAAATGATTGTTTTACGTCTTCTAAGCTGCAGCAAAGGAGCCACACTTCTATTTTACCTCTCGTGACAAGTATACGCCGTTTTTCCATTACGGGCGAGGTAACCATTAGTAATATGTAACATTTACGTAAATGTTGTAAAATTCAACCAGTTTTCCAAATAATGTAATTAGTCTCACTCATCACTATATTGCATGATTTTCAATGTTTCTATGTACAGCTTTATCCCGTCTGTGGGCTGTTCCCTTACGCCGGTAACACATTTTGCCAGCAGAAATTGTCAGTGTTGTTAGTGCAAATTCCACGGCCCAATATATCTAATAACCTTGTCTTCTTGAACGTCTATCATTATTTCAGTTTCAAATAACGCGGTCGCGGCATCCCTTCGTACATCGAGGAAACACCGATGGAAATAAAAGAAAGGTTCAGGAGTGGAATTAAAATTCAAGGTGAAAGAATATCAATGATACGGCTCGCTGATGACAATCCTATCCTGAGTGAAAGTGAAGGAGAATTACATGATCTGCTGAACGGAATGAACAGTCTATTAAGTACAGATAATGGATTGAGAGGAAATTGAAGAAAGCCGAAAGTAATGACAAGCAGCAGAAATAAGAACGGCGAGAAACTTATTATCACGATAGATGGTCACGAAGTAGATGTAGTTACGGAATTCTGCTAGCTAGGCAGTGAAATAACCAATGACGGACGGAGCAAGGACGACATGAAAAGCAGACTAGCAATGTTAAAAAGGGCATCTTTTTTTTTTTTTTTTTTTTTTTTTTTTTTTTTTTTTTTTTGACATCAGTCTACTGACTGGTTTCATGCGGCCCGCCACGAATTCCTTTCCTGTACTAACAAACATCTTCATCTCAGAGTAGCACTTGCAACCTAAGTCCTCAATAATTTGCTTGACGTATTCCAATCTCTGTCTTCCTCTACAGTTTTTGCCCTCTACAGCTCCCTCTAGTACCATGGAAGTCATTCCCTCATGTCTTAGCAGATGTCCTATCATCCTGTCCCTTCTCCTTATCAGTGTTTTCCACATGTTCCTTTCCTCTCCGATTCTGCGTAGAAACTCCTCATTCCTTATCTTATCAGTCCACCTAATTTTCAACATTCGTCTATAGCACCACATCTCGAATGCTTCTATTCTCTTCTGTTCCGGTTTAACCACAGTCCATGTTTCACTACCATACAATGCTGTACTCCAGACGTACATCCTCAGAAACTTCTTCCTCAAATTAAAGCCGGTATTTGATATTAGTAGACTTCTCTTGGCCAGAAATGCCTTTTTTGCCATAGCGAGTCTGCTTTTGATGTCTTCCTTGCTCCGTCCGTCATTGGTTATTTCACTGCCTAGGTATCAGAATTCCTTAACTTCATTGACTTTGTGACCATCAATCCTGATGTTAGGTTTCTCGCTGTTTTCATTTCTACTACTTCTCATTACCTTCGTCTTTCTCCGATTTACTCTCAAACCATACTGTGTACTCATTAGACTGTTCATTCCGGTCAGCATATCATTAATTCATCTTCACTTTCACTCAGGATAGCAATGTCATCAGCGAATCGTATCATTGATATCGTTTCACCTTGTATTTTAATTCCACTCCTGAACCTTTCTTTTATTTCCATCATTGCTTCCTCGATGTACAGAATGAAGAGTAGGGGCGAAAGGCTACAGCCTTGTCTTACACACTTCTTAATACGAGCATTTCATTCTTCATCGTCCACTCTTATTATTCCCTCTTCGTTGTTGTACATATTGTATATCACCCGTCTCTCCCTATAGCTAACCCCTACTATTTTCAGTATCTCGAACAGCTTGCACCATTTTATATTGTCGAACGCTTTTTCCAGGTCGACAAATCCTATGAACGTGTCTTGATTTTTCTTTAGCCTTGCTTCCAATATTAGTCGTAACGTCAGAATTGCCTCTCTCGTGCCTTTACTTTTCCTAAAGCCAAACTGATCGTCACCTAGCGCATTCTCAATTTTCTTTTCCATTCTTCTGTATCTTATTCTTGTAAGCAGCTTCAATGCATGAGCTGTTAAGCTGATTGTGCGATAATTCTCGCACTTGTCAGCTCTTGTCGTCTTCGGAATTGTGTGGATGATGCTTTTCCGAAAGTCAGCTGGTATGTCGCCAGACTCATACATTCTACACACCAACGTGAATAGTCGTTTTGTTGCCACTTCCCCTAATGATTTTAGAATTTCTGATGGAATGTTATCTATCCCTTCTGCCTTATTTGACCGTAACTCCTCCAAAGTTCTTTTAAATTCCGATTCTAATACTGGATCCCCTATCTCTTCTAAATCGACTCCTGTTTCTTCTTCTATCACATCGGACAAATCTTCACCATCATAGAGGCTTTCAATGTATTCTTTCCACCTATCTGCTCTCTCCCCTGCATTTAACAGTGCAATTCCCGTTGCACTCTTAATGTTACCACCGTTGCTTTTAATGTCACCAAAGGTTGTTTTGACTTTCCTGTATGCTGAGTCTGTCCTTCCGACAATCAAATCTTTTACGATGTTTTGCGTATTGATTCTTCCTGACTAATGTGAGGAACTTCAGCCTACTCTTCATCACTACTATATATATTGTGATCTGAGTCTATATCTGCTCCTGGGTACGCCTTACAATCCAATATCTAATTTCGGAATCTCTGTCTGACCAAGATGTAATCTAATTGAAATCTTCCCGTATCTCCCGGCCTTTTCCAATTACATCTCCTCCTCTTGTGATTCTTGAACAGGGTATTCGCTATTACTAGCTAAAACTTGTTACAGAACTCAATTAGTCTTTCTCCTCTTTCATTCCTTGTCCCAAGCCCATATTCTTCTGTAACATTTTCTTCTACACCTTCCCCTACAACTGCATTCCAGTCGCCCATGACTATTAGATTTTCGCCCCCCTTTACCTGCCCTGAACCTCTATCCGCTCCTCCGCCCTCTTTGACAAGGCAGTTGGCAGAATGAGGCTGACTTCTTATGCCGGAAGTCTTCGTCCACCAATGCTGACTATTTATCAAAATTTTATCAGTATCGGGGATCGAACCCGGGACCGAAGACGTTTTGATCATGAGTCAAAGACGCTAGCCCTAGACCATGACCTTAACTTAAGGAATATATTTCTGAGTTTGTACGTCTGGAGCGCGACATATGGTAGTGAAACACGGACTGTGGGAAAACTGGAGCAGAAGAGAATCGAAGCATTTAAGATGTGGCGCTACAGACGACTGTTGAAGGACTGATAAAGTAAGGAGTGAGGAGGCTCTGCGCAAAATCGGAGAGGAAAAGAGTGTATGGAAAACACTGATAAGGATAAGGGACAGACTGATAGGACATATGTTAAGACACGAGGGAATGACTTTCATGGTACAAGAGGGAGATTTAGAGGGCAAAAACTGTAGAAGAACCAGAGGGTAGAACACATCCAGCAAGTAATTGAGGACGTAGGTTGCAAGTGTTACTCCGAGATGAAGAGGTTAGCACAGGAGAGGAATTCGTAGCGGGAAGCTTCAAACCAGTCAGAAGACAGATGATCAGAAAAAAAGAAAGATTATAGATCTTCCAGCCTGACCCACACACTCACGCTGTTGCGATGATTCTTTATATCTGATCCATTTCAGCTAAATTTTATTGCCATCAGTAATTCCGAAATCCAGCATCTAGCCATTAAACCTTTGGTGAATATCGTTCACCTATTGTCATGTGATACGCGAAGGAGAGAGATATATAGCTTGCGACCTGGTTTCATCGTATAAAAATTTAAAATTTGCCAGTAACAATACCTCTCAAGTTCCCTCTGTATTCCTTGCAGCTTCAGAATTTCGTTATTATGCCTCAACTAGCTTTTGATCGATTGGTAAAATACGATGATATTTGTGTCAGGTGCCAGTCGTGGATGAATGACTCGTGAACATTAAGATTCCTCAAATAACGGACTTCCCAAATTCCCTACCTGAACATAATGATTTGTGATGACTTTGAATGTCGACGTCGCTCCAAACCTCGGTGCACAACATCACTGCTTCACTGGTTTTGGCTCTAGAGGGAGATGGCTGTCATTCCTCCACAGACATACAGGCACCTCGCTCAGAGGGAAGAATTCCGGAAACACAGCCGTGTATGGAGTTGAACTACTCTCGTACAGTTCTGTTGACCCAACTGTGCCTCCGATTGTGAAGAAGAGAACGCAACTAGTGTGCACTGTTCAGTTAGTCGAGCTTAGATCGTGGACACAATGTCACTGTACAAAGGACTGTAAGCACTGGAAGCTGGAAATTGAATAGGCAGACATAAGATGTATGTCATATCTACATTCAGCCACTATTATAAGAAACACATCGTTTGAGATCAGGCAAGTAGTGGTAATTCAAGTAGCCAGCAGATGTATGGCTCTGCCTTGGTTTACGACAGTGGTATTTACGGACGTAATGAGATGTTAGAGTGAGACAGGGTCCGATCATCACGTGAACAGAATATCAAGAAGGATACAAAAGTGTTACAGAGCTCAGAATGGGGTAACACCATACTAAATTTTAACAAGCGATATATTTGGACTTAATGCCTGTAGGAAGATGTGAGCATTTGAATAGACGGCCATTATTTTAATTATGGGTTTGTCATTTTTATACCGTCTGTTGGAGTTCTGGGTGGATTTTTCAATTTTTTGTTAGCTTAACACATGTCCTTCCTCTGCCGAGGAAAAAAAAATCGGCTTGTTCAACTTTGGGTCCATTCGAGTTACATTGCCTCTCCATACAACGCGTTTACTAAACAACTGACCTACTGTGTTAGGATTCTTGCACATTTCATCCATCTCACATTTGTAGTGGGACCGATGTTCTACAGTTTCCGTGCCTTTTACTGAGCCAAAAATTCGCCTTTGTGTGTGTATTTCTCTTTTCTACGCTGGTAGAATGTTACGCCATGAAGGCTCAGTTCGAAAATTATCAAATTTTGTAGAAATTTTCATCACTTGGATTAAATGAAGAATATTTCGTTCCATATGGCACTAATGCCCATCAGCAACGTCAGTAACTTCGACATAAAGGTTTTCTGGGTATGGTTCCGCGTCATTTTGTGTAAGACTGCTGCTGGACAAAACCAACGTCTCGGCCACGGTTGCAGCGGCCTTCTTCTGGGCCTACTGGTGCGTTATAGCTATGCAGTGTCCCTTATATTCTGGTATTACTGTTCACTGCATATTCCATTACATCATAATTTTAAAATCATCATTTCACTGGTCACGTAAGGTAGGAGGGAACTTTATTTTAATAGGTTACTGCAGTGGAGGGAGGTTTTAACTTCTGTTGCCTATTGGTTCTTGTATTATGTGCCATGATTGGTGGTCTCCGGCGAATGTGAAGTTGGCTCCAGTTTACAAGTGCCGGAGGCCAGCCGCGCGGCGGCTGTTACTCGCCGGTAGGGCTTGAGCCTCGGGTTGAAAGTGCGGTCTGTTGGGCGCTGATTGGTGGTAGGTAAGACAGGGGAAGCCTGAGTCCATCCTCTCTGTTCATGTTCTTAGGATGTTTAAGTACTTCGATGGCCTCTCCGATTTTGAGTTTCGTCATATCCGGCTGCTTGGCGAACACACGCTTAATGTAGCAGGTAATTGAGCAGGTACATTCAGTGGAATATGTGAATATCGTCAGCAAAATGTGTTGGGAATACATTCACCAATAAACAAGCAGTAAATTAAATTGTCATTCCAGATGGGACAATTTTACTGCATGACAGAAGAAGTTCTGTTAACGATAAACGTTTTTCCATTTCATCATATTGAAGGGGCTATCAGCGAGAAAAAGTTTCGTGAATGTTTGAAATTATATGTGAGTTTTGTTACAATTCACCAAGAGCCTTTTAATGTTAAATACTGGATGAATAAAGCCCAGGTCCTTGCGCGTCGTGAGCCCCATCTCTTTGTTACGGTGATTGTTCTTTTTCCCTCAGCGATTCTTTCCATATGATATCAAACCACGCTTGGTTGAAACCGGTGTTCCGATTTCGGAGGACATGTAGCGTATACATACACACATTGTTACATTTTTATAAAATGTATCGATTAGGTGAGGAATCATTTAATAAGAAAATCGCATTGTGTAAAGGGCAACTTCTGATAGAAAGAAGCGTCCGTCCGCCTGAGCTCTTTGCTATTAAGGAGGACTCGAATTTCGTAGAATTCATTGTGGCGTTGGAAGAATTACAGTAAAGTTTTCTGAAAGTTTTGGGGACACTACCATACGTTACTTGTTTTTGGATGGTTTTTGAGACAATTTGCCGTTTCGCTCGAAAGAGCCCCCGTACTTGTGTAGATGGAACAGACGCTGCAGCAATGCAGTTCTCGTCCAAAAGACATTATTTTATGACAAAACTGTCGAGGTAGTCTCCGATGTTTTCCTCCGGAAAAGTTTCCAGGATCTCCATAATGAAGTTGCAAAGATGAATGTTCAAAAGTGCGTGAAATCTTATGGGGCTTAACTGCTAAGGTCATCAGTCCCTAAGCTTACACACTACTTAACCTAAATTATCCAAAGGACAAACACACACTAACATGCCCGAGGGAGGACTCGAACCTCCGCCGGGACCAGCTGCACAGCCCATGACTGCGGCGCCTTACACCACTCAGATATGCAAAGATGATACAATGTTTTGATCTACATACGTGCATGAAAGACTTTCTTCGATTATGATATTAATTGAGTCATGATTACATGGCAGCCCAAATGACAAAAATCTGAGAAACCATCTGTATCTGTCCTTATTGTGACCCTTAGTACCAGGCATGACTTTGACCGTCTTCAGTGCGCCGAGAACAATGAAATTGTAATGAAAATGTTTTTGTTTGTGGTCTGAGTTGTCATGAAATATGTCAAGCCTCATGCTAGACATTCAGTGTTCCTTGCTCAATTGCACTGCCACCTAAACCCAGCATATTCGCAATTTCAACCTCTTCCCCCTCTTCCCTCTCAGACAACGTGGTGTGATAATGGGGGAAATATGCAGCCATTCCGCAGAACTCGGCACGTGAGTGAAAGCACTGCATGCGCGCTGTATTGTAGCCAGTTCCAGATCTATAGGAATGACTTTTATGTACTGAAAATACCGGGAAAAACTTTCATAAGGCTAATATTTTTACTATAGTGTGTCACAAGTATCTAAATACTAAATTCTCAGTTTGATAACTATTCCTTCAAGGTATCCATGATGTAAGACTTGCTGTGTCTGTTAGGGTATTTCAATGTAGTCTCTTGTTTTAATTTTCGTAATTCTTGCTCTCTCAGTCGCTGCCCCCTTGGGTACATTACCATGCAATGTCACATGTGGGCAGGTGGCTCAAAACGTGTTTCGAACAGTTTACGTTTTTCCTGATTTTGAATTACAGTAATTTTCATTACTTTACTCTTTACTTGAGAAAGCTGAAGCAGATCAAGGAAGAAATGCACAACTGTCATAGCGACTAACATAGCGAGCTTCGCACCTACGCAGGTAGTGTAGTGTTTGGTGACGTCACGCGCAGTAGAGCACGCCGCGCACGCCTGCAGGCTCAGCGACAATAGCGCTAGGCAGGTGTCTGTGTCACGCGAGGCTGAATGGCTGACGGGGCGCCTCGGACGTCCGGCTGCGTAACTGGTGCGATAGCCGCTGCGGGTACACTGCACGGCACTGTACTGTCCCTGTCAGCAAGCCCATCACTCGCCTAGGCGGCTGTCGCGGCACGCCGTGCTGCGCCACGTTGACGTTGTAATGCCGCCGCCGCGCCCGTAGCTTACCAGCGAACAAGCGTGCACACATACATGTACAGCCAGAGCTAGTACATCTGCGACGCACGTGAACTGTTCGCCATGACTTTTTTTCTTTAAAAGTTGGACTCCATGAAAATATCTACATCTTCACGACTGCTCAGCAATTCCATACTAAAATATTTGGCAGAAGAGTCATTCAATCACTTTCAGACTATTTCTCTATCATTACACTCTCCGACTGAATTTTTTTATGCTGAGAAAAATATAAGGGGCTATCTGTTTCATTTTCTAAAAGCCGTCAAAGCCAAGTCACATAAATATATCTGTATTTACAAGTTATCGGTTTCGACTGACTTTGCTGATATCTTCATGTCTTCAAAAATTTGTGTTCTACATTGTGTTCATTTTCAGTTGGACGTTGGGCCAAATTGTCATGCACATGAAATTTATCACATAAAATAAGGAATTGTGATAAATAAAACATTTAAAATCTAGAAACACGTGGTGCACACGGCCATGTCCAAATATGCAGTGCTTACAGATGACCGTTACGTCTTAAAAACACGTTATACAATCAAATAGATAGTAACACATCAGTTAACTTCGCTGGACCTGCTGTAAACATTTAAAACCAACTTTAGACGTATAAGGCACAGCTTACGCTATACATATTCTAATAAATGTTCTACACGTCGTCTACGTTGTATTTTCAATTAATTCAACATGTCCAGCTAACGTTAACAAATGTTCTACTATGTATTTTATTGTATAATCTCTTTTTATGAAGTAACAATAATTTGTGAGAGCTGCGTATACAGACAGGGTCATGTGCACAAGGTGCTCCTTATTTTAAATGTTTTATTTATGTCAAACCTTTATATTATGTGCTACATTTTAGGTACATGACAACTTGACGTGAGATCCCACAGAATATGAACACATTTTATAACATAAATCATTAAAGACCAACAAGAAAATCTGTCAAAACCGGTTGTTTCTAAATAAACATTTATGCGATCTTGGCTTTAGAAAGTTTTTATCAGTTCAACTCTCCAAGAGCATTTGGGAAAAACGAACGCTTAAATCTCCACCGCGGCCGGCAGTGATAGTTTTTGATAGAGTTAGAACATCGTTCGTGATCTGAACATGGCTCGAAGATTCTTGGATATTTTATCGAAGGTAATTATGGGCAGTTGCATGGCAGTTAATTCGATATCAGACATGTTCTTCTGGTGTTAGACCAGCTATCGATGTGAAAACGTCAATAGTGCGTAAAGTTCAAAAATGTTTTGCGTACTGAAATACTAAAACGTAGTGTAGCTCAACGGTATTTTTAAGGAACATGTTATTACCTAATCCCGTGCGAACATCGTACTCTGAATGGATAAATATCTTCGTGGATTACCTACTTGGCTCTGGTTCAAATGGCTCTGAGCACTATGGGACTCAACATCTGAGGTCATTAGTCCCCTAGAACTTAGAACTACTTGAACCTAACTAACCTAAGGACATCACACACATCCATGCCCGAGGCAGGATTCGAGCCTGCAACCGTAGAAGTCGCGCGGTTCCTGACTGAAGCGCCTAGAACCGCTCGGCCACAACGGCCGGTGATTACCTACTCCTTACAGAATTCGACGTCAGTTCTTTATTTAAAACCAGAAGCCCGCACCGGTTTCACGTGACGGGACTACTTGTCTGACGTAGAATTATAAATGCATTATACATGCAAGCCTTCCTCGTGACTGCGTCTGTCTGTTACTGAAAACCGCATCAAAATGCATGCAGTAATTTCTGTGGTTAGTCTTCACATACAAACAGCAAAACACAGCGGGGTACTTCATCACTGTTATGCATTTAACTTCATCATGGCAACCATACGCTCAGTGACCCTTAATCGGTTTTAAAAGATACGTGAAACTATGAGAAAATCCCTCCTTGTGCATTTTGTACATCTCGCACATCACACTGACTTCACTGTCGGCCACGTCGTCGAATCATTGAATCATGATAATTTTTGCACTTCGTCATTTTGCGATAGGCATTTCTTCTTCAAAAAAGAATCACTGTTTTGCATTTCAATCAGCTCGCGGCAGGAGTCAACGGTTTTTTTTTCTGCTGTCAAGGTGTGCAGGATAAACTGTGCAGACATCTCTTGTTCAGAATTATGGAGAATGTATAGAACAATTGGTTTAGAGATGTTGCTCCACTGCGATTTATGACACATCGTGAACACAATAGTGTCTCATGTCCACAATTTGACTCGTCTGCTCACAAATCACTGGTCGTGATTTTTCGTTTTCGTTTTTTTTTATTTTACTATAGTGACTGGTTTATTACGGCCGTCTACAGCGAATTTCTCTACTGTGCCAATCTCTTCAGTCCACAGTATCACTTGCAACCTATGTCCTCAGTCATTTGCTGGATGTATTCGTCTGTTTTCTTTCACAGTTTTTACCCTCGACAGCTCTTTCTAGTAACGTGGAAGTTATTCCCTGATATTTAACAGATGCCCTGTCATCCTGCCATTCCTTTCCTCATCAGTCCACCTAATTTTCAACATTCTTCTGCAGCATCACATCTCAAATATTACGATTCTCTTCTGTTTCGATTTTACCCCAGTCCATGTGTCATTAACATAGAATGCTGTGCTACAAATATAAATTCTAGAAACGTCTTCCACAAATTAAGCCCTATGTTTGACACTAGGAATCCCATTTTTACAGTTCTAATCTGCTTTTTATGTGTTTACTCCGTCCATCGTGGGTTATTTCGCTGCCTAGGTTGTAGAAGGCAATGGAAACCACTGCATTAAAGACAGGTAACGTGTATCCACACGACATGTGGCCTGTAATTGAAGAAGTGTCATGATGATCTCTCCATTGGTAAAAGATTCCGGAATAGTCCCCCATTCAGATCTGCGGGAGCGGACTGCGAAGGGGGAGGTTACCATGAGAAAAAGATTGAATGATCAACGAAAGGATATCGTTCTACGAGTCGGGGCGTGGAATGTAAGAAGCTTGAACGTGGTAGGGAAACTAGAAAATCTGAAAGGGAAATGCAAAGGCTCAATCTAGATATAGTAGGGGTAGGTGAAGTGAAGTGGAAGGAAGACAAGGATTTCTGGTCAGATGAGTATCGGGTAATATCAACAGCAGCAGAAAATGGTATAACAGGTGTAGGATTCGTTATGAATAGGAAGGTAGGACAGAGGGTATGTTACTGTGAACAGTTCAGTGACCGGGTTGTTCTAATCAGAATCGACAGCAGACCAACACCGACAACGATACTTCAGGCATACATGCCGACGTCGCAAGCTGAAGATGAACAGATAGAGAAAGTGTATGAGGATATTGAAAGGGTAATGCAGCGTGTAAAGAGGGACGAAAATCTAATAGCCATGGGAGACGGGAATGCAGTTGTAGTGGAAGGTGTAGAAGAAAATGTTAGAGGAGAATTTGGGCTTGGGACAAGGAATGAAAGAGGAGAAAGACTAATTGAGTTCTGTAACAAGTTTCAGCTAGTAATAGCGAATACCCTGTTCAAGAATTACAAGAGGAGGAGATATACTTGGAAAAGACCGGGAGATACGGGAAGATTTCAATTAGATTACATCACGGTAAGACAGAGATTCCGAAATCAGAGATCGGATTGTAACGCGTACCCAGGAGCAGATATAGACTCAGATCACAATATAGTAGTAATGAAGAGTAGGCTGAAGTTCAAGACATTAGTCAGGAAGAATCAATACGCAAAGAAGTGGGATACGGAAGTACTAAGGAATGACGAGATACGTTTGAAGTTCTCTAACTCTATAGATACAGCAATAAGGAATAGCGCAGTAGGCAGTACAGTTGAAGAGGAATGGACGTCTCTAAAGAGGGCCATCACAGAAGTTGGGAAGGAAAACATAGGTACAAAGAAGGTAGCTGCGAAGAAACCATGGGTAACAGAAGAAATACTTCAGTTGATTGATGAAAGGAGGAAGTACAAACATGTTCCGGGAAAATCAGGAATACAGAAATACAAGTCGCTGAGAAATGAAATAAATAGGAAGTGCAGGGAAGCTAAGACGAAATGGCTACAGGAGAAATGTGAAGATATCGGAAAAGATATGATTGTCGAAAGGACAGACGAAGAGCTTTGGAGGACTTACGGTCAAATAAGGCAGAAGGGATAGATAACATTCCATCAGAATTTCTAAAATCATTAGCGGAAGTGGCAACAAAACGACTATTCACGTTGGTGTGTAGAATATATGAGTCTGGCGACATACCAACTGCCTTTCGGAAAAGCATCATCCACACAATTCCGAAGACGACAAGAGCTGACAATTGCGAGAATTATCGCACAATCAGCTTAACAGTTCATGCATCGAAGCTGCTTACAAGAATAATGTACAGAAGAATAGAAAAGAAAATTGAGAATGATCTAGGTGACGATCAGTTTGGCTTTAGGAAAAGTAAAGGCACGAGAGAGGCAATTCTGACGTTACGGCTAATAATGGAAGCAAGGCTGAAGAAAAATCAAGACACGTTCATACGGTTTGTCGACCTGGAAAAAGCGTTCGAGAATATAAATTGGTGGAAGCTGTTCGAGATTCTGAAAAAAGTATTGGTAAGCTATAGGGAGAGACGGGTCATATACAATATGTACAACAACCAAGAGGGAATAATAAAAGTGGACGATCAAGAACGAAGTGCTCGTATTAAGAAGGGTGTAAGACAAGGTTGTAGCATTTCGCACCTACTCCTCAATCTGCACATCGAGGAAGCAATGATGGAAATAAAAGAAAGGTTCAGGAGTGGAATTAAAATACAAGGTGAAAGGATATCAATGATACGATTCGCTGATGACATTGCTATTCTGAGTGAAAGTGAAGAAGAATTAAATGATCTGCTGAACGGAATGAACCGTCTAATGAGTACACAGTATGGTTTGAGAGTAAATCGGAGAAAGACGAAGGTAATGAGAAGTAATAGAAATGAAAACAGCGAGAAACCTAACATCAGGATTGATGGTCACAAAGTCAATGAAGTTAAGGAATTCTGATACCTAGGCAGTGAAATAACCAATGACGGACGGAGCAAGGAGGACACCAAACGCAGACTCGCTATGGCAGAAAAGGCAATTCTGGCCAAGAGAAGTCTACTAATATCAAATACCGGCTTTAATTTGAGGAAGAAATTCCTGAGGATGTACGTCTGGAGTACAGCATTGTATAGTCGTGAAACATGGACTGTGAGAAAACCGGAACATAAGAGAATAGAAGCATTTGAGATGTGGTGCTATAGACGAATGTTGAAAATTAAGTGGACTGATAAGATAAGGAATGAGGAGGTTCTACGCAGAATCGGAGAGGAAAGGAATATGTGGAAAGCACTGATAAGGAGAAGGGACAGGATGATAGGACATCTGCTAAGACATGAGGGAATGACTTCCATGGTAATAGAGAGAGCTGTAGAGGGCAAAAACTGTAGAGGAAGAAAGAGATTGGAATACGTCAAGCAAATAATTGAAGACGTAGGTTGCAAGTGCTACTCTGAGATGAAGAGGTTAGCACAGGAAAGGAATTCGTGGCGGGTCGCATCAAACCAGTCAGTAGACTGATGACCAACAAAAAATGTTGCAGAATCCCTTAAATTCGTTCACTTCGTATTGCCTAGTTCTGTTGTCAAGTTCCTCGCTGTTCTTGTTTCTGTAGTAGGGTGTATAATAATTTTGTTTAATTATTTATGTGTTACGTATGGTTGTTCAGAGCAGAAAAAAACGGAAAGACTTATTATAGGTTAAGAGAACGTTTTAGAGACTTTGACACGGTAAGCCATAATATACGGAAGCAGTAACAATTGAACAAGGAAGGTGGGACGCGTGTGACATTGGTCACGTTTCTGCCCAACGTGAGAAGGCGGGTGACCAGCGTAAGTTGCGAGGAAGCATTCAGTACTTCGACAAATCAATGACCGAGCAGAGGAGCAACGCTTCAAAGCAAATAACGACCAGTGCTGATCGCATATCAGTGGTCATTGCTGCAGGAATTATCAGCATTCTGAACCCACATGCCTGACGTATGTGGCAATGTGGACGGGGACGAGAGGGCAATGTCTGTCCACACCAGCCTAAAGGCAAAACAATTGGAAGCCGGCTCGTGTGTCGACATTGCTCACGTTTCGGCCCAACATGAGTAAGATATGTATAAACGATTAAGAAACTTAGCTACATTGGCGGAAACACCGAACAAATACCTCCGACAGACGGGAGTTAGGTGGTCCTTTGAGATGGTCCTTGGGAGAAAGTAGAAAGTAGACATGAAGAAAAGTCGCCTGGACGGACCGACCGATGATTAGTCAGCGAACGTCATACTTCGCTACAACGACTTAGCCGCTAAGCTGCTCGACAGAAGAAGATGTCGGTACCGCACCAACAGGTCAACGCAGATGATGCCATCCCAGATGTTACCAGAAAGAAGTTCGTGTGGTGCATGCCCAGGTGGCTAATGAGTAAGGAGGAACTGTGGCCTCACCAAATGGGTAATCTGTGAACTCCGCCAGAAGAAGCCGAACCTGAGGGTCGCTGGTTCGGTTCCGGAATGGAGCACGCTGCATCATGCCGTAGCTGCTAGTTAATAACGCAACGAGCGAATTCGCAAGTAGAAGGCTGCCCCGCCGCCGCATAGAGTCACTGGCTCACGGGCACGGTACCGAAGGAAGAGTGCACTCTCGGCGTGGCAGTGCAACACGAGCCGTCGCCGCATTAGCAGTCACCGGAATCTGCGCGCTAGGACTCCGCCATTCCGCAGCCGCTCGGAACTGAGCGAGTGAAAAGACAACGTATTAGTCTGTTGAAAGAGCCTTATGGCTCAATAAATGACTGCTAGTAGAACCACCTATGTTTCACTCGATCCTCAACCACTGAGCCAAGAAAAGAGCCCACTCGACCGACCACAAACTGTCGCTTTTTTCCCGCCATCCCTCACAAAATAATGACCTTCGCTCCCCTCTGGCACTGATACTCGCTATCTACAGTCAATAAAACTTGGCCGCTCCACTGCTGATCATTACTTTCGCCATTCTTCAGTTTACTTTCACTACACATTCTGTACTCATTAGCCTGTTCAGTCATTCAGCAGATCGTGTAATTATTCTTCCCTTTCACTAAGGGTATCAGCTTCATCAGTGAATCTTATCAATGATAACTTTGAAACATCCCCTTAGAAAAATTTATGAATTACTGTGCTGATAAACCTCTTACGTTATTTGATTTTCAAACAGCTGAGCACAACTGAACGTACTCAGACATTTCTCTCTTTACCTATTCTGGTCAACACTAAACTGACACACAATATTTTTAGCGCAACGTAATCTGACTTTCAGTAATCCCTGCAAATGAATGGCCCTGACTGAAAATAACCTGTACCTTTCATGAATCACTTACCTCACAAAAATCTTCGTTACTCGAACTACTGCGATACAGCGAGCGGCAATACTGCCAGTGAAGTAAAAGATTCTTATCTTCTGAAGGCACTAACTACTGATAAGCATAGTTAGCAAATGAAAGATTTTTATAGAGAACAAGCAATGTATTTACCTTAATAGTATTCAAAAGTCATCATATATATATATATATATATATATATATATATATATATATATATATATATTAGTTCATGATATACAGTACTATAAATTTACTCTTTCTGATGGACACACGTCCAGTTCGTCCGCTCTCAAAACTCCGCCATCTCTCTCCCCACATCCACCACTGCTGGCGGCTCACCACCAACTGCGCAACGCTACGCGCTGTTCACATCTAACTGCCCAACAATACAATAGCGAATATTCCAACAATGCCAACCAGCCACAGACTGCACACAGCACAGCCAGTGATTTTCATATAACGTGGAATTACCAACATAAAAACTTACGCAGTCTACTTACACCTTTTACCCAGAATTTCATTCCCTGCCTTGGTCCATTCTTTTATTTTCGTTATTAGTTGTTAGAGATTAAACAATAGGGGCAAAAGACTACATCCATGCCTTACGTCCTTCTTAATCCTAGGAATTCGTTTTTGGTATAGCATTCTTGTTGTTCCGTATTGGTCCCTGTACGTATTGTATATTACCCGCCTTTCCCCATAGGGAAAGACTTTCAAACATCTTGCAAAGTTTTTCATTATAGAATGTTTTTTCCAAGTCGACAAATCCTATGAACGTTTCTTTATTTTTTTTAGTCTTGCACCGATTATCAACTGTAGTCGAAACCGTCTCTCGAGAGCCTTTGTCTTTCCTGAAGCCTGACTGATCGTCATGTAACACATCTGCAATTTTCTTATGTAACACTTCTTAAACTCTCTGACACGACAGGGAAAAAAAAAACCGCCTCGGACCTCATTGTACGGACGATATATTCGTGCTGATCTGCCCACACAATTCGATTAACGTATCGTATACTTCACCAAAGAAAACAACAAATCTCACTGGTAATTTTTCCTTAGTGGTACTGCCAATGGCGATTACTCAACTGTACACGACATGTAAGTTTTCATCCTAAAGTGCAATACTTTTCCATTACACCAGTGAAATCATAGATGTTTAATGGTGGGAAACATGTTTTAGAAATAGTTAATTTTGCGCCATATAAAGTGCCAAGCACATACAATGTTTTACGATTGGACACAAGTGGTTGCCTCTGCGCCGCGTTATTGGGACTGCGTAGTGAAGTAAGCCATTGAAATCCGGCTATCTGACAGAACTATAAGCAGGGATAAGGGGTATCCCTTAAGTAGGAGTTGGAATCCTGTTTTGTTTTTGCATCCAAAAACAGCGGTCTTTGTTTCGGTGATCAAAAGATATCAACATCTTGTGATATCGGTTTGTTGTTTCCGCGAGTTTTCCCCACCGGTGCGCTGTCGTGCTTTGAGCTAGAAGGCAGATACGTTCGCGCAGTCGCTGTGGGCTTACCATACAGGCGGTGTATAAGGGAGCCGTCGCTACTGTTCAATTCTATTTCCGTGGAGTCAGAGCGACGGCTTACTCACCTGAAGATGGTGGCGTGTTCGAGTTGGACACCGGATGTAAATATCGTCCACTACTTCGCGCAGAGCATGTTTACATAGCCATGCGAAATTATTTTCCCACAACACCATAATTTATCGTGGATACGTATATAGTCAACAAAAATTAGTTTCGGATTGATAAAAATAAGTAAAAAGATCAAAGAAGTAAATAATGGTCTGGTACAAGAAATTACACCAGATTTATTATCCGTCTTGACTGCAATTTTAATTTTATGACAATTTTTGGTTCAGCATGAACCATCCTCAGATGTCCATCTGATTGTATCATTTACAACAGTAGGTCGTCTAGTTATCAGCAAAATATACATTCATACTATCCTCTCCGTGGGACATTCAGATCGACTGCTATTGTTTTTCATATTCAAAAATGCTTCAAATGGCTCTGAGCACTATGGGACTTAAGATCTAAGGTCATCAGTCCCCTAGAACTGAGAACTACTTAAACCTATCTAACCTAAGGGCATCACACACATCCATGCCCGAGGCAGGATTCTAACCTGCGGTTAGAGGTCGCGCGGTCCCAGACTGAAGCTACTAGAACAACTCGGCCACAGCGGCTGGCTATAATTTTTCAAGATAAATACATCCGCTCCAGTTTTACTCGACTGGAGCGGATATACTCATCACAAAAAATTTACATCCTAAGTCACATAATAAAAACAGTTTGCTACATGATGTAGCCTATAAATTTTTCTGAAAAGTGGACAGAATACACTGGTCACCGACACAATCAAATCATAGGGTGGAAACCGGCCTTTTAAAAAATGAAGCGCAATCGAGATGGACAAAAAATCGTTTCAGGAACAGTGACGGCATATTTTATCTACAATTACATTATTTCAATTGTTGCAAAGGAACGAGTTCTTAGAGTACCGGTAGAAGCAACACATTAGTGCTCAGACTTGTGAAAAGATACTGAAGCATTTAGAAAAAAAAAAATAATATTAGTTGAGTATATAGTTCCTCTTGTGCGGCATTCAAAACTGTGTAACTCAACGAAAAGTTAAAAGAGAAATTGTAGTCAATAAATACGTGGAGAAGTGAGAAAATCGGAATCTGTAAACTTCATAATGGAGAAAGAAAATTAAGAAGTGGTAAGGTTCGAAGTTGAAGCAAATACAATGCAAAGAAGGTAATGAAACACGTTAGGGGCGGGGGGTGGTGCGGGGTAGGGAAATACGTAGGTAAATCGACGGTAAACGTCTAAGGTCTAAGACATAGTTTACAGAGGTACCTGAGTCGTCTTACAACGAAAAAATAACATGACCAGAAAAAACAAAAAAGAGCTTTTGAGCATAAAAATTTCTTTTTAACTCTTCAAAAAAGAGTAATAAACAAACTCATTTATGAAGTCACAGAATGTCGATCTCGTATAATGAAATTGTTTTGTAGGCTTAACAAAGTCTCAGTTACCCAGTGTGTTAGAGTTTAAAAGTTTAGCCATCTTGGGAATGGTTAAGTTTATTATAGCCAATGTCCCTGCAGACGTACAGAAGACAGTACCTTCGGGAACTGGAACTCAGCTTGTGCCACTAGGGCTCAGATTGCAGAGCAGATCAAAAGCAGCCACACAGCCCGGTCCTCGGGGCGCCGCAGTGTGGCGACGTGACAGCAGGCACTCGCCATCGCCAGGGACTGCGCCGGAAGGCGAGTGGCCGCATCAATTCGCGGAATGCGCAGTCTCTATCTACGGATGGAGCGCTATAAATTGTCTGCAATCCGCGGCGGCGACGGCGACGAAGTAATGCTTTGTGATCGGATGGCAACGGATGCTCGCCTTCCTAGACAGACGGTCGCCGTGCTGTGTGGCGTTAAGCCACTGCAGCACACACAGCAGCAGCTCCAAAAGCGGCTACACACAACTATGTTCACCAAAGAACCATTCTGCCAGTTCTTTGAGCTTCGGTTACGAGGGACGAAATTAACGAAGTGGTCGCGGAGCGGTCAATGCTGCTGGATAAACATTTGGCTCAAATCTAGGGCAATCACGCCCGGGGCTAGGGGGCCGTCGCCTCCCCTAATGCCCTTTGCTCTTAAGGAAAGACAGGGTGTATACGACCCGGGACAACAGGGAGATCCGGGAAAAAAGTTCAAATGTGTGTGAAGTCTTACTGCTAAGGTCATCAGCCCCTAAGCTTACACACTACTTAACCTAAATTATCCTAAGGACAAACACACAGACCCATGCCCGAGGGAGGACTCGAGCCTCTGGGAAAAGCCTGGAATTTTTTCATCCGGGAGAAAACCGGGAAAAACCCGGGAATTTTTCAGAATTCCGGGAATTTTTCATTGTTTCAGTTTTTTGTTAAATTTTTATAACTTTGACTGCAAAGAACCACTACTCTGACAAAAAATATTACTGTTGCTCGCCACTGCAGAATAATAGTGCAGCAATAAAACACGAACGAGATATAAAAAATTAAAATAAAACTTAAGTTTCAAAGGAAATGCACCATATACAAGAACAAAACACAGTGCTCATACAAGAGTCTGCCAACAGCAAAGTGTGCCAAAGGTTTTAGGAAGACTATGCAATGTCTCAAACAACAAATTGCCTCAGATGAGCGTGACGTCACAACTGTTTACATTAGAATCGTTTGCGAGCGAGCTGAAGTGCATATGCAGTTGAGTCGCGTATGAGTAGTACCTTCTCCCACTTCTGGCTACAGAAGTGTGGCAGTTAGCTGTATAAGCAATAGCAGCAAGCAGCCATAAGCTACCCGGAAAAATTTTACTGGTGTGCTGCGCGGGATTAGCCGAGCGTTTTTGGGGCGCTGCAGTCACGGACTGTGCGGCTGAGACCTCCCTCGGGCGTGGGCGTGTGTGATTGCCCTTAGGATAATTTACGTTAAGTAGTGTGTAAGCTTAGGGACTGATGACCTTAGCAGTTAAGTCCCATAAGATTTCACACACATTTGGCCAATCTTTTCGGCTGAGGCAGTCAATTTATTTGAAACAAAGTCTTTAATCCCACACTATCGGGCTAGTTTCAACTGTTCACTGCATCTGAAGTTCACGTTTTCATCTTCTAGTACGTATGGTTATTCTGCCATAATAAAGAACCAAACATGAGATAATACGGTACTGGTACGCCAAGAAAATTTACATATGAATCTGGACATACGAATGTGCATTTAAGCCGAATATGCATTTTACTATGGTTCACAAAATTCCTATTCTCTTGGAGTATCGTCTAATGTATTGTTTCTTTTATGACATAATATGAGATATTTTAATGTTTTACACGTACGACCGTACGGGCTTCCTGCATCATCATAGCTGCGCAAATGCGGCGATGCCTGTCATCTGAAACGAATATATTTCTAGCAGGTAGGGAAAAATATTCAGAATGGTTGTTTCAGAAGCGTTGCTTTGAAGTAAAGTAAATTTCCTTTCACATAAGATGAACTCGGTGCGTGACTGTCCGATGAATTTCGTAAATCACACAGCGTTTGATTCTCATTCAAATATCAGATCTTTGAGGACGACCATTTAGAATATTTTCGAGCCGAGAACATCAGACATTTATGTCGTTATTAAAAAATTTTCTGTCACATTTGTGTGATGTATCTTAAAGTGTAAGACGTGCAAAAAAAATCAACATTACAAGTGAAAGCTTCTCTTACAGTTTATTAATCTTAGAGACCAATATTGTACGTGTAAGCTTTCCTTTTCTTGTAGCAACACTCCATATATTAATATAAAACTATTACCTTTTCCTATTTGTGTGTTCGTGTTACTTAACACTGCTGTTGCAATCGCCTGACTACATCACGTGTCCTATGTTCTGAATATCCGCTGTCATCGACTGTCGAGATCGCTTGACACGAGCTACGACTGGTTTACATAAGCGAATCGCAATCTCGATTTCAAAATAGCATACTGTGTTTGGTGGAATTCGAATTTATACTTCCGTGTAATAAAATATGCAGTGTGCATGTTGCTGCACATCAGACATCTTTCCAAAACGTGATTTTTCCCCTAAGTTTCGTTTTTTAAAGCGCCGGGAAATACTCCAACAGTGTTTAAAACCACAACCATTGTAAGGATTGATAAGTTTTACAGGTCCGAGCAAAAGTATACTGTTACTTAACACGGGAAAGTGTATTTTCGTCCAGGAGAAAGTGTATTTTAAACTGGGAAATCCAGGAAAAATCCGGGAATTTCTTTTCCTTGTCCTTGAAAGGGAAAAATATACGGCAGTACCCCACTTTGTAAGCTATCGTATCGGCGCCCTTAGTTCAGATTCTCGTCTTGCCATGCAAGCCTTCCCATCTCTCCACAAACCCACAGGGTTTCTGTTAATCCGTTTAACGAAAAATGCTGCAACGGTTTCTTTCAAAATAAACCAGTCCATTTCATTCTGCAGTATTCCTCTAACCCGAGTGTGTGTGCGTACGTAATGGCCTCCTCACCGGTGAAAAACTAAACTGTAAACTTACCCCTTCCCCATCCCCTTCCCCCCAGAAGGGCGGGGTTATTAAAATGCTAAGAAACAGTATGACTGCGTACTGATTCCTACGTAAGTCAAAACTGAATGCAAGCAGTGACTACATTTAAATACATTACAGAGGCTGTGGGTCCACTCGTCAAAACGCATAGGAAAAAGTGTATGGTACGATTGTAACTGAACTCACGAATGCGCATCACTATTTCAAAAAACTGTAGAAAGGAAATTGTTCTGATTTCCAACGTTACACTTACGACATTTGACGGCAGAACAGTCATTTATAACAGCACCATCTCAGCGCCAAATACACAAACTTTCTCCTTGTCCTAATAGGCCGTGAAACCACAGTATGGGGACGAACGTACGCATGGGCTAGCAAGAAATATGGGCCGCTTTGTTTCTCGTGTTTGCAGTTAGAAGAAATTTGCAGTGTTTGGAATAATGCATACAAAGCATACACTTCGCTCATCCATTCTTGGAATAAAGCGTAGACTTCACTCCGCCATTTGCTAGAACTTGAGTGATGTACCTTGAAACAGTCCCTTATTAAACCCACCGTTATTGACTACTTGACTAAACTAACGGATTACAATAGTTTGACCGTGTGCCACTGATAAAGGTTGATCGGTTAATATTTGCAAAAAAAATGGTTCACATGGCTCTGAGCACTATGGGACTTAACTTCTGAGGTCATCAGTCCCATAGAACATAGAACTACATAAAACTAACTAACCTAAGGACATCACACACATCCATGCCCGAGGCAGGATTCGAACCTGCGACCGTAGCGGTGGCGCGGTTCCAGACTGTAGCGCCTAGAACCGCTCGGCCACTCCGGCCGGCTTAATATTTGCACAGAAGTTGTTTTGAATCAAAGCCAACAAAGGTAATTAAGATGTCAGCTACCAATAATCGGTACATACTTTGTTGTTAATGTTGTATATCTTTGTCTAAACAGCACGAAATAGGCAGTTACTCCCTTCGTCTGTCAAAGTAACAACGGTTAACACATCACGAGTCGCCTCATGCCAACATTCTTCATATCGTACTGAATACACAATCCTCACTGCAATTCAAATCGTGAGTATCCGGCGCGACACGTCAAGCAAATCACACACCTGACGCCATTTACGTGTATGCTGTACGTCATGCCTACAGCTTTGGGTGACACACACAGCCATTGAACAATTGTAAACGCGGTCGGCCATCCTGCCGAAGTCCGTCCAGCTCGCTTAACGGCTAACCACTTACTTGCTCGGAGCCTCAACACTGACTTCTCTCTGACGAACTGGGCGCTCGACAAGCTCGACTATCGATAGTACCTATTGCAACCTGCAAGAGGCAAAGATATATTGTCCTCAGTACGTAAGAGGCGGTTAACCCCTTACATCCCCGCCCCCTCAAAAGGGCTTCTTTGCAATCGGAGAAGGAAAAGAATATAGACAGGAGTTCACAGTAATAGAAACAGAATAAACATATAAATTCAAGTACAATGAAATTTACAAATTGAATGGTAACTCCTCTGACTCCGGTCGTAAACTGCCTCTACAAAAGGGATTACATCTAAATTGCAAACTATCCTAATAACACCACTCAAAAATGGTGATTTCTTGAAACAATACTGTCATATATAGATTATAAAAAACTCCTCTACAGCAACTGATGAAGTATACAACGATGGATATCTGTTGAATCATACTCTAACAAAACTATTTTCATTTCGATTAGTCTCAGCGAGATGTCCAATCTAGATAACTACCAAAATCCTACTGTATTATCTCGACACATCACAGGAGACAATTACCTCTGAGCAGACTAATACCTACTTAATCTAACACTTCAGTGATCAAAAACATAGTACATAATAAATAATACTTAATACACATGCAGAAAAATGACAATAATTTACTCTCTACTCAATCATGCATATATCAATCTACTGTCAGTGTGGTCTTTACAAGATCAATATCTACAGAAATGTCTCTCTTGTTTGTTACAAATAGTATTTCCTGCTTTTGAGTGTCTGTTATTAACACAGTTTACAAATGGTCCATATCTAGGTCACATTAATACACGCTACAATATTCTTAATAAAAATACTTCCACACTATAATGAAAAACTGTATCTCAGTTCTTATGTGCAATTTATGACTCACGCTCAGTAGCTCGGTACTGGCTTGTGTTGAAGTTTCGAGAACATACCTTCATCGAAGAGTCAAGCAGTATATTGCTCCCTCCTACGTATATCTCGTGAAGCGACCATGAGGATAAAATCAGAGAGATTGGAGCCTACACAGAGACATACCAACAATCCTTCTTTCCACGAACAATACGAGACTGGAATAGAAGGGAGAACCGATAGAGGTACTCAAGGTACCCTCCGCCACACACCGTCACGTGGCCTGCGGAGTATGGATGGTGATGTAGATGTAGATGTAGATGTAGATGTAGAAAGGGTTAAGTCTATACTCCTCATTAAAACCCATAATCCTGAATAGATATAAATTTAGTAACTCAAAAACAACTGATACTTGAGCACCAGTTCTATAGAGCTCTATTCTCCAAATACACATAATAATAAAAAAATATCCGTACACATTTATGTTTAAGCCTGGCTAGGGCCTACTGTATCGTCCTGATTACTTCTCTCCTCTTGGATGCCCCAGTCTTCATGCCGACAGTATCTCTTTATGTTTTCAACATGTTGCCATGCACTCGATGGATTCGAATATATTTCAGATCCACAGTATTGGAGTGTTCGATCCTGATAATTTTTGTGTTTCAGAATCTGTCTTCTTCTAATTAGTATGTACTTTCACCAACACTATTTCTCCTACCCTATAGGTTATGTCTTTCCTGTCTCCTTTTCATCTTCTCCCTTATGTTTCTATCCACAAGTTGAAGTTTCCTCGCCCAAGTAAGGTTACCTCGTTGTGGGTATTCCATCAACTCTCGTAAAACGCTGTCAGGTCCCTGAGTAAGTAAGATTTCGCACAGTGCAAATATTGCTGAATCGTGCGTCAGGCGGTTCCGAATACAATCGAATTCTTTTAGATTTTCCTTCCATGTACCATGTTTCTTGTGACTGTAGGTCTGATAGATACGATTTAACTCCTTCATCATCCGTTCTGGAGGGTTCAAAGCCAATCAGTCTCTGTAGATGGTGATCTGGTCTTGATGCCTATTCATCATTTCCCTCCACTCCTAGGATCAGAGTTGAGATCCATTATCACTTAGGATTCATTTAGGTTTACATACATTGCTGAAGTAATCTTTTTGAAACTAATTAATGATAGCCTTGCTGGTCACTTTCTTTGATGGATAAGACTTCACAAATTTAGATACTAATTCTTCTGCCACTAGAATTTGGCTGTAATTTCTTTTTGCCATAGGCATGAGACAGAACAGGTCCATTGCCACGATGTCTCTAATTGATTCTGGTGTGACCTTTATGCTGAACCATGGTAATTTTAGTTTTCTGACAGATATCGCAAGTGCTCAGCACCTTGTGTATACACCTTCTCAGGTTGTTGAAGATGCAGTCCAGTTTCAGTTTTTTGAAGCATTTCTTAGGCCCATAATGTGCATTGCTATACCAAATGAACTTGTCTATCATACGCTCTAGTATACATAATCTCCAGCTGTCTTTCTTCTTCTTGATGGATATAATAGTATGTCCTCTTCCTTTCTTCATCAGCACATCTATACTTATGATTAATTTCAGTGTTTTGTCCTGGTTCTGCTCTCTACCTATGTTCCTCAAGAACCTCTTTACAAATTCTTCATGCTCTCCCTTCATTAAATTTATCCAAACTTCTCCTTCTTCTGGTCTGCAGACAGTAGTTCCTAATGAATCGAGTGGTAACTTTGATAATACATGAAGTGTGGTAAGTGATTTGATAGAAGTGTATTTCACTTCGAAGTCTTAATCTAGCAACGCCAATGCCCATCTTATCAAGCGGATGTGTCTCACTTTTAGTTGAGAACGTTAGTGCTTTGTGATACGTGACCACCTTTACATATTGTCCTGCTACATAATATCGGAATCACTTAAACCCCACATGATAGCCAGTCTCTGTAATGCTATCTGCTTTCCCATGTATTCAAGCATCTACTACCAAAGGCTGTGGACTTTATCATCTCAGTGTCTCCTCCTTTCTTGCTCTGGTATAAATGTACACCTACTTCATAATCTGAGGTATCTGCTCCCAAATAAAAGTCTCTAGAGAAATGAGGATTTCATAATATAGCTGTATTATACAATGCTTCTTTAATGCTTTCTAATTGCTGTTGACAATCGTCTTTCCAGTGCCAGGTCATTTTGGCTTTAGTAATTGTTCTCAATTTGAGGGCAGTGAGTACAGGTCCCTTCAGGAATTTTCGATAGAACTCACAGATACCAAAGAATACTCTGTTGCCTTTTGTTACATGGAACTGGAAATTGACTAAATGTCTCTAGCTTACGTGGTTCAGGGTAAATACCCTCTTCTGTGATTGTGAAGCCCAAGAATTTTATCTGTGATTTACCAAATTCTGACTTATCCAAGTTTTCTGTCACCCCTGCTCCGTCAGACAGCTGCAAGACTTCCTCAAGTTTCTCTAAATGTTTCTCCCATGTCCCACTTGCAATTAGTTTATAATCCATATAAACAGTAACCTTCTTCAGTAATTCTTCATCCAAAGTTTTGTCCAATGCTCTAATGAATTCCGAGACAAACCATTAAGCCCAAATGGCAATACTCTAAAATCGTAACCTCTGCCAGCATATGTGAAGGCAGTATAATGACGTGATTCAGGAGTCAGAGGTACTTGCCAGTAGCTGGTGGTTTGGTCAATGCAAGTAAGTATCTTTGCACCCTGAAAACTTTGAACTAATTCATGTATAGTTTCTGGCTTGTCTTGTTCTGGTTCAGTGACTTTATTTACTGTATATGCATACAGAACTGTTTTCACCTCCCCATCTTCCATGTCTACCAAAAATAATGGACTATTGTATTGGCTCTTGGTCCTCTTAATAACCCCCAGGTCAACCATTCTTCGTGTTTCCTCTTCTACCACTTGCCTTTTAGCCTTAGGGATGGACTATTGTTTAACACTGAGAGGCTTGTGTTCCTTAATTTTCAATTTACATTCTACCCCTTTCATGGTTCCTGACTGCTGAGAGAATACTCAGCTTATGTAAGACCCCCACTAACCTCTTCCAAATCTCTTCACCAAATGGGTCATATCTTTTAGTTTCATGCCTATATCAGCTTCACTAGATTGATCCGCTTGTGCTAATCCCTCAAAGAATATCAGTTTTTCCTCATCATCCTGTTGCTCTTCTGTAGGCCCCTCCTTGTAACACAAATTCATCTGTTGGAAATCTTCTTCCACTTCTGAATCCTTATGTTCTACCAATGTCCAATCTCTCCTTTCTCCCTCACATCCTTTCAGTCACACTGTGCCCTCATCGAAATTCGTGATTTGCTTCTATTTGGTTCAGCCAGTCAGTTCCCAAAAACTGCCACCTTAAGACCTGGTACCACCAGAAATGTCGCTTCATGTACTTCTCCCTCTACTTCAAAACCAATCAATGTTTGTTCCTTAATGGGCACCTACAGCATTTACAACACTGATATCATTTACAGGAAAACTAGGTGATCTGGCGTTAGTATTTAGTATTTGTTCATATAGCTTTTGAGATACAGCACATTCTTCACTCCACATGTCAACTAGGGCATCAACATCAAATCCACGCCGACCGCTGTGACCGAGCAGCTCTAGGCACTTCCGTCCATAACTGCACTGCTGCTACAGTTGCAGGTTCGAATCCTGCCTCAGGCATGGATGTGTGTGACGTCCTTAGGTTAGTTGGGTTTAAGTAGTTCTAGGTCTAGGGGACTAATGATCTCAGATGTTAAGTCCCATAGTGCTTAGAGCCATTTGAACCATCTAATCCACACATCTTTATCCTGATTATAGGTAATCTCAGTTCTTTGAAGCTCTGTTCCTTTTACTTCATGATGTCCACTCTCAGGTCACCATCATCAAGCCTAATCTGATTTATATGGGTCCTCCTTTGTCTCACTCCCAACTGGACTTCCTCTGGATCATCATCTAGTTGGCTGAACTCTTTCCCTCCTGATCTTGGACCTAACTTCTTCTTTGCCTGCCACCTTCTCTCTCATACTCCCTTTTATCTTCATCTCTTATAGAATCGCCTTGGAACTGACGATTATTTCATAGTCCCTAGCCGGCTGGGAAGGCCGAGCGGTTCTAGGGGCTTCAGTCTGAAACCGCGCCACCGCTTCTAGGGAAGTGATGACCTCATAAGTTAAGTCCCAATGTGCTCAGAGCCATTGAAGCATGGTCCCTTCTCCCATGATTTTGGTCCCTTCTCCCATGATTGCCTCCACTTCTTCGGTTGAATGATTGAGTATTAAACTGATTCTGTTGATAATTTTCTTCTCTTTGACCCTGCTCAATTGCTTCACTATTTTCTTGCCTACGTGTGGACACCAATTGCTCCAAAATCTCCAGTAGGGCTTGTCTATCTGTAATCATACTTCCACATAAGGATTCTTCCATCCTCTGACTTAATCTTCTCTTAATTGCAGAAATAGTTACCTCATCATTTAAGGGTTGCTTTAAGCTTTCATTCAGTCCTCATAAATGCTCGGCAATTTCTATCAAGGCACGTCTCCAATTATTGAGAGACTTGGAATGCACCAGGTTTTCCAATATTGCACATTAATAACTCTTCCATTAGCACTTCTTTAAAAACTCTTCTTCAGACTGCTTATAACTACTAAATTTGTCTTTCTTCTACACTCCCTTTGTAAAAGCTTCACCTTCCGTTCCATCACAAAATGAATTTTGTTATTGTCTCGAAATGCCTCTCAGCCATCTCATAAAAATCGTAAGGTGCAGATATCACTTCGTTTTATATTCTTAGCACAAATGAGCTTGAAGATGCCTATTAGCAACACTCATTAATGTTATCGCTTTACCTTCCCCAATAGCCAGTGTTGCATTACCAATCGTTCTGTCCGTCTCCTCAGTTTTCGTTTCTAAATGTTGGATTTCGCCTTGTAAATGTTACATTTCCTGTGCAATCCTCCTGTTATCTTCTTCCTTCTGCACTGCTATTGCGTTTTATATATTTTGAGCTAATCCAATCTGTTTGTTGCCTAGTCACTTGATAGCTACTTCACATTGTTGTTGCTTGTGCGTTATCTCCTCGGTCCTTCTCCCTGATTCTTCCTTAATTTCTTGAACCTCTTCATGGGCTTAATCGGTTATCTCTTCTTCCACCTTCTTCACATCTTCTCAGAGCAGATTTATGCTCAACTGGAATCTGCCTTGTCTCTCCTTGCAGTCTTTCCTCACATCTTCCTTATAATCATGTTGTTTGCGTAATGTCATCTGAATCTTTTCGTTGACGGTGTCGAACATTTCTTGGGTTATTCTATTGGTTTCCTCGATTTTCTGATTGGTGGCTTTCGTTTTCGTTTCAGTCTTTTCTTGGATTGTTTTATTGCCTTCCCTGATTTCCTCCATTTTCTGATTGGAGGCTTCAATCTTGTCATCAGACCTTTCCAGTATCACCAGTAGCACGTCTTTCTGTCCTCCCTCTATAATGCTTCACTTTACTACTCCTGGGTTTAATTGGTGTCTCGAGGTAATTGGTGGAATGCGCTAATGGGATTTCTATCGACAGTCCCCAGTCTTTGACTCCTGCATCACGTCTATCCTCCTGTCCTATCTCCTCCTTCTCAGCTTCTACCTCTGTAGTCTTCTGCTTGGTCTCAGTGAACATGTTTGGTTAAGTACGTTATATACCAGAAGTACGAGGGCTGTTAAATTAAGAAATGTTGGATGGTTCTATGGGACCAAACTGCTGATGTCATTTGTCCCTAAACTTACACACTAATTAAACTAACTTACGCTACGGACAACACACACACCGATGCCCGAGGGAGGACTCAAACCTCCGACGGGTGGAGCCGCGCGGACCGCACCTAGGTGCCTAAGACCAAGTGGCTAGCCCGCGCGGCCAATAAAGAATGATCATAATTTTTTAATGATAGTAATGTCTTGCACTAAAATTTAATCTTACGATATTCTTTTTGGTAAATGTGCAACAAACGCGCTGCAGCACTTTCATTGTTGGGACTTCTGGCTCCCACCTGTGAGAGGCAGGAAAGATCAGACATGTTCAGTATCGCCCACCGCTGTAGTGGAGGTAACAATATGCGGCTTTGTAATTCTGCTTTCACTCAACAGATCTTCAGCTGAGGCCTATACAGTGTTACAGGAGGCCTATGGAGAGCCTGTTCCTTCCTACAGTACAGCTCGAAAGTGATCTAAAATATTTAAGGAGGGGAGACAATCAATTTCAAAGGAAGGTGGAGCCGGTGCTCCAGTTGCTGCTCTTGCGGAAAAAATATCAACACTTACATCTTGGATATTCGTGAATCCAGCCGGGTGTTTGCGTCGTTCTCCCACTGTATTTCAACAGCGTGCCGCGCTGTCTTCTTCAGGTGCTACGTGAGACTGGTCCTTGCGTCGATCGAGTCCAGTATTTATGCCTGGAAGGAGCTGGGCGTTCCCTAATCGGTCCGCGCCGAGACGAGTGTTCCATCTGTGGTCCGCGCACGCCAGTCTCAACTTCAATGGACCCCTCCTGTCGCGGATGTTCCGACTGCCTCCCGCGGCCGTTTTGGTCGTCCTCAACTATTTTGGTCGTCATCTGAGGCGTGTCAGACCCGATCTGAGATGTTGGTTACTCTGTCTCATGACTGTTACTATGATTTCCCCTTCTCTTAAGAATTACAACATCTACACTGCTGCTGTCATTGTGAGAGAGGATCGACCAATTACCTTATGATCACTTTATGAAATAATGAACATTTCATTGGGTTCCACACACGCGTAGGTCACAGAAAAAATACACTTGTTACGTGTTTGCGCACGATGGGTTCCAAGACTTAATTCCTGAACAAAAGGACATTCGCGTAAAGGTCTACAAGCAGCTAAAGCTGATGTTAGAGCACGATCCGGAGTTTCTTTCAAATGTAATCACCGCTGATGAAACTTGGCTACATTATTTTGATCCTGAGAGCATACAGCAAGGCTCAGTGTGGTGATCTCCGTCACCAACCACCAAAAAAACCAAAGTGGTGGCTTCTGCTGGGAAAGCTATGGTCATCTAATTCTTTGATATTCATGAAATTGTTTATCGGCAAGTTGTACCTGCACACACATTAGTAAATGGTCAATACTACGGGGATGTCCTGAAAACATTGGAAGTCCATATCAGGCGCAAAAGACCACCTTTGCGTGAAGCAGGCTGGATGCTGCACCACGATAATACGTGGCCGCTCATTGCCAACGTTATTGCTGAGTGTCTTACAAAAATCAACGTGAAGTGCATCCCTCACCCTCCCTATAGTCCGGATTTAGCCCCATGTGACTTTTTCTATTCCCTAACATGAAGAAACTGCTTCGTGTGAGGCAATATCAATCTTCAGTAGCAGTGGTGAAGGCTGCGGAGGCGATTTTGCTCTCAAAAAATGATTTCCAGCATGTATTTGAAGACTGGCAGAAACGCTAGGACAAGTGCATCGCATTCATGAGAGACTATTTTGAGAATGATCATCAAAATTATGGGGATGAGTAGAGGCAAGTTGTAAAAAAAAGATTATCATCATTCTTTACTGAACAGCCCTCGTACGTTCCACGGATGATTTCCATGAATAGAGCGAAACACGATAGTATTTTCTTTGCTGCATGACATATAGGAAACTTTATTCTTGTTCAGTACGAGTATGGAATGACGTTGTGTGGCGCGGCTGCCGGGATCGTCTCCGTGACTCAGCAATAACAATAGCCTCTACATTATCGCCTACATATCAGTTTATTAGTCCACCTCAATCTACACGTTTCTAAGTAGGTTTAAAGGTAGTTTCGTACGTAAAGTCAGAGTACAACACTTCTCTGATACACTTCTAATGAATATGCAATCGGTTACATCACGATAATGTGTACCCCTGTCTCTCATTAATATCCACTTTTCACTGTTTTTCAGGCGAATTTCCGTGCTTGTGCTCCACAATACTGTTTATTAACACTGTCCCTGTCGTTCCATACTGCCCATTACTTTTCATTATGAGGTGTTGTTAGTCTCTATTATCCCGCAATTTTGCAATTACGTCGTAATACACTGTCCAAAGTTTCTTACACAGACTTTCAGAATAAAAACTATTATAAGGTACTGTTTATCGAAGATTGTTTTTCACGCAATTTTTCATTTGTTCACGCATATATAAACTAACGTGAAGATTTTGTTACCGCTTGAACTTTTGCTCATTGTCTTAAAACTACCGATTAAATCATTTATTGTTATTCTCCTTCTCATATCGTCTGTCCATAAATTGCACAATGTCCTTTCATGCAGCGTCACGATGAAACACTCCCTATTAAACCCACCGTCATTGATTAGTGGATTATAGCCTAACAGTTCAAAATAGTTTGACCATGTGTACCTGATCAAGGCTGATCGGTTAATTGTTTCGTATCAAACCCGACAAAGCTAATTAGGATGTTAGATAGCAATAATCGGTAGATGCTTTGTTGTTATTGTTCTATATCTTTTGTCTAAACAGCACGAATGAGGCAATTACTCCCTTCGTCTGACATAGTAATAACGGTTAACTCATCATAAGTCCCCTATTAATGTCGTCACACGCCAATATTCTTCATATGGCACTGAATACAGAATTCTCACTGCAATCCAAACCGTGGGTGTCCGGCGCGGTTGTCGCGTAATCACGGGGCACAAATGAACACTTAAACACACCAAACAAATCTCGCAATTAACGCCATTTCCGTATTTGCTGGAGGTCACGCCCACGGCTTTGGGTGACACACACAGCCGTTAAACAACTGTAAAAGCGGTCAGCCGTCCTGCCGAAATCAGCCCTGCTCGCGCAGCTGCTAACAGCTTCCTCAGAATGAAAACTATTATACAGTGCTGTTTATCAAAGATTGTTTTCACGCAGTTTTTCTCCGGCGCACAGGGCGCACAACTTTCGATAGTATATACCTACACTAGTACCTACCTAAATTAGGGCAAAAAGGTTTCAATGCAAGAATTAGATGGCGGTACAGATACCGTAATCGGCAGTGTTGCTGGTGTTGAGCCATATCGTAAAGAATTAAAGTCTGTTTTGGATAAAGAAGTTAATCTGTGCCACAGATCTACAACGCGTATGAAACTCACTTATTTTGTAAGTCCCTACCCGTCGATTCACAGGTCAGGCGGAAATGGTTCATACCATGCTTATTTAACCTCTATAAAATCTACATTTTATATTCCTAATTTTGGGTACTCATCTATATTTCAGAAGTAAAATTAGTTTCTTTTGTTCCTCTCTACGGCCACAAAAATAAATTTTTGGTACTCGGGGTATCGATTTTGGTGAATGGAGTCAGTCTTCAGATCTGTTTGAAACGTATCCTACTGAAATGAAGCCAGAGTGACACCATCAAAAGAGACAACCAAAGTCAGCTAGTCATCGTGGAACATAACGAAAAATATTGTCTAAGTCAGGCCACAGAGACGTCAGAGTCATAATATGCTACTGTTCGTAACCAGTCATTTCTGTAATCAGGGCTTCCGATTGGGACTCGCCCCGTTTAGAATTAGGGGTACGGAGGCTATCAGGGAATGGTCACCTAAGCCGAAATCGGAATAACACTTTTGTTGTTATTCTTAAATGAGGTACAACTGCATAAAATCTCTCTCTGAACTTTTCTTTTGGTGCGAATGGTGAAAAAAGATTACTAAATAAAAAAACACTCAATAAAAAAAAATTCGAAGACTTACAAGTGGAAATGTTAATTAAAAAAGTAGTGCAACACGGACTACATAAAATATTGGTTTTTCAGTGAAAAAGGTGTTTTGTGCTACACAAACAAATGTATACTTTTATATCTAAAAAGTCCAATATAATAAAAAATTAAAGTAAAAACAACAGAAACCTAAATTTTACTATAGAAAATAAAGTTTTGTTCTTTCACACAATGCAAATTAGTTGAACAATACTTACGTACTTTTCAATCTAGAAGAAAAAGAGTTTATCGCTTACTACGTTTTCGCTCTTCATGCTTTCAAACTTCAGCCTCAGTTTGCTACTAAACATCACTCCCCCATTTGCTAGAATTTGATTGACTATCTGTTGAGCTTGTTTTACAAATAACTGGTGAAACTGGTGAAGAGTGTAACTTTCATCTGAGGCTTATTCTGTTGGAGGTAAGAAATATTATCATACTAGCGTTGATATTTAAGTAATCTGCTGTAGAATGTAACTCACTCAAACCGGGTTCTTTTTTCACCGTATGGTAATGCGCAGTGTCAGTCGGGTGACAATCTAGAAGAAAAAGAACAGTTGTCACTGCAATAGAATGAACCCCAAAGTCTGGACAAAACTCACGTGCCCAGCAATCACACTACTTTCAGTTTCGTTCAAAACATTCCCCACAAATAATGTTGGTTTGAAAAACCTCAACTGACACGTCATTATTGTATGCCGTTTCCCTACAATAGATTTTAATCTCCTTAGCAGTGTAGTTCTAGGAAAGTTAAATCGATTGACATCAACCTTATCAGTAGCTTCGCCTTCGAAAACACTTGAAATAATCATTGGTGTCTCACACAGTCCTCCCCACGGCCTGCATTGGGAGGCTTCTTCTTGAACGTTGGGTCTGTGCCCCAAAAGCAAAGAAAATGTGACTCATACCATCCGACTTCGATAGGACTTATTCCACCCGACTGAAACTGCGTATTAACATACGGTAAAAAAAGAAACCGGTTAGGTGAGTTACAATCAACAGCAGAATACTTAAATATCAACGCTAGTATGATAATATTTCATACCTCCAACAGAATAAACCCCAGACGAAAGTTACACTGTTCACAGTCGAAAACAAAATTTATTTGTAAAACAAGCTCAACAGAGAGTCAATCAAGTTCTAGAAAATGGCGGAGTGAACTTAAGTAGCAAACTTGGGCTGAAGTTTGAATGCATGAAGAGCGAAAACGTAGTAAGCGATAAACTCTTTTTGTCATTCCATTCAGAGGGGAAAGGGCGCGGGTGGTTTGGGGTGTCAGAGAGAGTAAATTTTTGAAACCGTCTGCACTTATAAAGCGCTGTAATCTGAAATTTTGGATCAATGTGTATTTGCGCGCCGTCAGTTATGCTGTCTGAAGAAAAACACGCAGTTTCTGACTGTATTACTTACCTTATTGTGTTAAACTGCTAATGAGTACATTATGACAGCATCTTAAATCGTTAAGGTGTGCCAATACTTAAGCCAAATATGGGAAGTGGAATTTTTGTTGCCCTACGATCCATCCGATACCGGGGTCCAGGTTCCGGAAGAGCATTTCATTATATAGGTTATCGCGTAATGCCGACCGGCTTGCGCTTAATCCTCTGTTAATCGTGTGGATGATGTACGGAGGGGTACTGGACCACCGCTACCCTGCCTGTTATTAGCTCTCCAGACGCAGCAGCTGCTACCTGGCATTCAAGGTGCAAGGTTACTGTATGCTTCTATTTTTTAGCTGTTTCTTACGCTTTGAGCCATTAGATAGGAATCAATTGAGAAAGTGGCCTTGTAATACTGTGCACCTGTATTGTAATTATGCTTCTCTCCTACTGCGTGCTGAGATTAACTGTGAGTGAAAATTTCTTTCTATTGTGTGATTAACTACAACAGCCTTAATTTTAAATAATGGCAATGGACTAATTCATGGAACGGATAACGTGACAAGCACACAAAACGACGCGCTCAGTAATTGGGGCTGTAACCGCTTACTCTTGTCTTGCAACAATTTTCTAGTGAACTGTCAAGGAAGGAATGACTATTTCATTCAGCATCACCAAAGATTGCTGGGGCGCTCCTATTCATTTATGTGAAATGAAATTATTCATCGAGTAACTGGGATAAGAAAGGTAACTCCATTCAGTTCCAGCACATATTTTAAAGTAACTGAAAATCTGTTGCCTATCTGAACACGCTCTCGACTCATTTGCATACATTGTTATTACTTCTCTTTTTTTTCCTTCTTCTTCTTCTTCTTCTTTTTGGTGATGGGGGTCACCAGTCTTACGACCTCTTGTATCATTTGCAATCTACGTCCTCAATTATTTGCTACATGTATTCCAATCTCTGTCATCCTGTAATGTTTTTGCCCTTCCATAGCTCCCTCGAGTATCACTGAAGTCATCCCCTGATGTCTAAACAGATGTCTTATCATCTGATGCCTCCTCCTTGTCAAGGTTTCCCACATATTCCTTTCCTCTCCATTTCTGCTCAGAACCTCCTCATTCCTTACATTATCAGTACACCTAATTTTCAACATTCGTCTGTAGCACCACATCACAAACGCTATGATTCTCTTCTGTTCCCATTTTCCCACAGTCAGTGTCTCACTATCGTACAGCGCTGCGCTCCAGACGTACATTGTCAGAAATTTCTTCCCCAGATTAAGGTCTGTGTTTGATACGAGTAGACATCTCGCGGCGAAGAATGCCCCTTTTGCCAGTGCAAGTATGCTATTGGTGTCCTCCTTGCGCCGTCCAACATCGGTTATTTTGCTGCCTAGGTATCAGAATCCCTTAACTTTATCTACTTTGTGACCATCAATCTTGATGTTCAGTTTCTCGCTTTTCTCATTTCTGCAACATCTCATTGCAGTCATCTTTCTTCGATTTACTTTCAATCCATATTCTACATTCATTACATTGCTCATTCCATTCAGCATACCATGTAATTCTTCTTCACTTTCACTCAGGATAGTAACGTCATCAGCGAATCGTACCACTAATATCCTTTCACCTTGACTTTTACTTCCCTCACTGCTTCTTCAATGTACAAATTGAACAGTAAGGACGAAATATTACATCCATGTCTTTTTAATCCGAGTGCTTCGTTCTTGGTCGTCCAATTTTAATATTCCCTCTTCAGTTTTGTACATATTGTATATTATCCGTCTCTCTCTATAGCTAAACTAATTTTTCTCATGATTCCGAATATCTTGCCTCGTTTTACATTGTCGAACGCTTTTCCATATCGGCAAATCCTTTGAACATGTCTTGATTTTTATTTAGTCTTGCTTCCATTACGAACCGTAACGTCTGAATGCCCTCTATGGTGTCTTCACATTTTCTAAAGCCAAACTGATCGTCATCTAGCGCATCTTCACTTTTCTTTTCCATTCTTCTGTATATTGTTCTTATCAACAACTTGGATGCATGATCTGATTGTGCGATGATTGTCGATCTTGTCAGCTCTTGCGGTCTTCGGAATTGTGTGCCTGATATTTTTCCGTAAGACAAATGGTATGTCACCGGACACATACATTCTACAAACCAACGTCAATAGTCGTTTTGTTGTCACTTCCGCCAATGACTTTAGAAACGCTGATGAAATGTTATCTATCCCTTCTGCCATATTTGATCTTGAGTCCCCCAAAAGCTCTCTTAAATTCTGATTCTAGCACTGGATCCCCTATCTCTTCTAAATCGACTCCTGTTCCTTCTTCTGTCACGTCAGACATATGTCCACCCTCATAGAGGCTTTCAATATATTGTTTCCACCTATCCGCTCACTCCTCTAAATTTAACAGTGGAAAACCTGTGGCACTCTTAATGTTAACACCCTTGCTTTCAATTTCATATTAGGTTGTTTTGACTTACCTGTATTCTGAGTCTGTCCATCCGACAATAATTTCTTTTTCAAGTTATTCATATTCTTCGAACATTTCGTCTTTGCTTCCCAGCACTTCTTTATTTCATTCCTCAGTGCCTTATATTTCTGTATTCCTGAATTTTCCTGATCATTTTTATACTTCCTTCTTTCACCGATCAAATGAATTATTTCTTCTATTACCCATGGTTTCTTTACTGTTATCTTTTTTCTACCTATGCTCTTTTTCCTATTTCTGTGATTGCCATTTATAAGGATGTCCATTTCTCTTCAACGAAACTGCCTAGTGAGTTACTGCTTACTGCTTTATATATAGCCTTAGAAAACTTCAAGCGTATGTAATCTCTTAATGCTTCTGTATCCCACTTCTCTGCGTATTGATTTTTCCTCACTAATCTCTGTAACTTCAGCCGAATCTTTCTCAGTACTGTACTGTGATCTGAATCAAATCTTCGCGTATCACATGGCGTTTTCGAAGTAAATCTACTTCACTTGTGATTCCTGAACAGAGTTTTCGCTATTACTAGCTGGAATTTATTAAAGAACTCAATTAGTGTTTCTCATGTCGCATTGCTTGTCCTAACCCCTTTTTCTGCCTTGAACTTTTCTTCTGCTCTTTCCCTTAAAACTTCATTCTAGTCCCCCATGTCTATTAGATTTTAATGTACTGTATTACCCTTTCAATATCCTCATATTCATTCTCTACGTCTTCATCTTCAGCTTGCGACGTCAGCGTGTATACCTGAACTATCGTTGACGGTGTTGGTTTGCTGTCGATTCTGACAAGAACAACACTGAACTATAACACTCTCTTTGCCCTACCTTTTTATTCATAACGAATTTTACTCCCATAATACCATTTTCTGTTGCTCTTGATATTACCCTGTACTTATCTGCCCCGATATCCTTGTCTTCTTTCCATTTCATTTCATTGACATCTACTACATCTACATTCCGGCTTTGCATTTCCCTTTGCTGATTTTCTAGCTTCCCTACCACTTACGAGCTTCTGACATTCCACGCCACGATTCGTAGAAAGTTGTCATTTCTTTCAATAGTCAGTATTTTTCTCATGGTCATCTCTTCTCCCTGACCGTTCCCTCCTAGAGATCCGAATGGGGGACTATTCCGGTATCTTTTGCCAATAGAGTTATCATAATGACACTTTTTCGATTAAAGGGCACAAGTCGTGCGGATAGAAGTTATGTGTCTTTAATTTAGTGATTTCCATTGCCTACTGCATCCTCATGCCGTTGACCATTGCTGATTCTTCCACATTTAGTGACAGTTTCCCACCCCAAGGACAAGAGAGTGCCCCGAAACTCTGTCCGCTCCTCTGCTCTCTTTGACAGGGCGGTTGGCAGAATGAGGGGTGACCTGTCATGTCGGAAGTCTTCGGTTGCCAATGTTCATTATTAATCAATGTTTAAGCAATAACTGGTTTCTAAGCGGGTCCGAGGACGTTTTGATTATTAATCAAAAACGCTGCCGCTAGACTACGTGCTTGAATTCCTAATTGGCGTCTTTCGCTTACTCTATTATTGGTCACACTATTAAGACATAGAGTGGGGGGGGGGGGGGGGGGTTAGGGGAGGGGATGAATTATCTGTCTCTCTCTAAGGCACAACATTGCTATGAAATGACATGTTGAAGTAGACAGTTAGGCATTACGCGAAATATCACTGCTGCATAAATTAAAGCGAAACCCCAATCGTACAGGACAGGAAAGCTACGCAGTGAAATTCCTGTGCATACGCAGTATGCATCTGCCCTCGAGAGGCGATCCAACTTGGGATGTTAATTAATTACATATTTTAGGCAACACCAATTTTGATTGATTACGATAATATTGATGAACGCCATGATTGAGAATGACTGATAGAATTCTCTCTCATATAATTCAAACGCGTGCTGGCGGGAACGGTACTACCATGTTCTATCTCTAAAATATATCAACGAACTTCGTCAATCAGTTATAATGGGCGGGGGAGGCTGAAGGCCATTATCATAGCCAGATTATCGTGAATGTGACTGGATTGGACGCCAAACGTAAGGGAAAAAGAAACTATGCCGATCATTATTACTCACATGGCTTAAAGATTCGTGAAACACTTCACTAATTTTTTCGTGCGTCATATAAGCTACATACATACACACTCAACGTGGCCCCAGCACAGAAAGGTCTTTAGCATTAACACACAGAAAATCAAAAAAATGTTAATTACAAGAAACATACCTCCGTTAATTCGCTATAAATGTATTAATCCTTCAACGCGATTAAACTTTGCAAAGCCGAGATACAATGGCTGCTACAGCGCTCATTCATACGTGGTGCATACACGTCCCGTGAATACAGGATCCAAAGAAATCCGCCAAAATTTGCAAAATAATTTCACAAAAAAATAAGGAGATCTGGTTTCTTTTAGCATTAGCAAGAATATTCTACTCTTTCCTGGTCAGAAAACACATTGTTTCTCGCACCAAGGGCGCCCCAAAGAAATGTCGCGAACATGTGCTCGCGCCTGTGGTAGAAAAAAAACGGCTCGAAAAAGTTAAGTTTGCTCCACAAATTTAAACTGCTGAATTAATATTTCTACCCGTTGACGAAATGAGAAAATTTTTAACACTTGTCGTTCATGATATAGCGTAAGAAGTTGAAGGCTTCTTCTAGGGAAAAAAAACTGTTGCAGCTTACACCCACAAACTTCTCTAATTGGCCAAAATAATGACGATTGCGACATCGTTGCATACCTGTGTAGCTGCGACAGAGTTAACTAAAACATCGCGAATCTTATTGGTCGTGGTATATCGCATTTTACCAATCTTACCATCAACCAGACCGAGCGCCTACATACACTCCTGGAAATTGAAATAAGAACACCGTGAATTCATTGTCCCAGGAAGGGGAAACTTTATTGACACATTCCTGGGGTCAGATACATCACATGATCACACAGACAGAACCACAGGCACATAGACACAGGCAACAGGGCATGCACAATGTCGGCACTAGTACAGTGTATTTCCACCTTTCGCAGCAATGCAGGCTGCTATTTTCCCATGGAGATGATCGTAGAGATGCTGGATGTAGTCCTGTGAAACGGCTTGCCATGCCATTTCCACCAGGCACCTCAGTTGCAACAGCGTTGGTGCTGGACGTGCAGACCGCGTGAGACGACGCTTCATCCAGTCCCAAACATGCTCAATGGTGGACAGATCCGGAGGTCTTGCTGGCCAGGGTAGTTGACTTACACCTTCTAGAGCACGTTGGGTGGCACGCGATACATGCGAACGTGCATTGTCGTGTTGGAACAGCAATTTCCCTTGCCGGTCTAGGAATGGTAGAACGATGGGTTCGATGACGGTTTGGATGTACCGTGCACTATTCAGTGTCCCCTCGACGATCACCAGAGGTGTACGGCCAGTGTAGGAGATCGCTCCCCACACCATGATGCCGGGTGTTGGCCCTGTGTGCCTCGGTCGTATGCAGTCCTAATCGTGGCGGTCACCTGCACGGCGCCAAACACGCATACGACCATCATTGGCACCAAGGCAGAAGCGACTCTCATCGCTGAAGACGACACGTCTCCATTCGTCCCTCCATTCACGCCTGTCGCGACACCACTGGAGGCGGGCTGCACGATGTTGGGGCGTGAGCGGAAGACGGCCTAACGGTGTGCGGGACCGTAGCCCAGCTTCATGGAGACGGTTGCGAATGCTCCTCGCCGATACCCCAGGAGCAACAGTGTCCCTAATTTGCTGGGAAGTGGCGGTGCGGTCCCCTACGGCACTGCGTAGGATCCTACGGTCTTGGCGTGCATGCGTGCGTCGCTGCGGTCCGGTCTCAGGTCGACGGGCACGTGCACGTCTTCCGCCGACCACTGGCGACAACATCGATGTAAATTTTTGGCTAGATCATAAGGGCCAAACTGCTTAGGTCATCGGTCCCGAAGCTTACACACTACTTAATCTGACTTAAACTAACTTCTGCTTTGGACAACACACATGCCCATGCCCGAGGGAGGACTCGAACCTCCAACGGCCTCCCGCATGCCCACTATACGCCCTCGCTCATACGGTTCACGTCCACGCTGTCGCGACATGCTACCAGTGTTAAAGATTGCGATGGAGCTGCGTATGCCACGGCAAACTGGCTGACACTGACGGCGCCGGTGAACAAATGCTGCGCAGCTAGCGCCATTCGACGGCCAACACCGCGGTTCCTGGTGTGTCCGCTGTGCCGTGCGTGTGATCATTGCTTGTACAGCCCTCTCACAGTGTCCGGAGCAAGTGTGGTGGGTCTGACACACCGGTGTCAATGTGTTCTGTTTTGCATTTCCAGGAGTGTAGTTACCTGCGTTCTGTCCTCAGCGCGTACCAGCTAACCGTGCCCCAGTAGGCTACCTACCAGATACCACGGCAACTTTCCTATTGGCAAAAGTTCAACCTCCGCCTTCTACACTCTTCAGAACTTATTTTTCTGACGTCTCTCAAGTAATTCCTGTGTTTGGCTTACCTACTTTCTGTTTTGAGAAACCCACTGTGTCGTTCAACTATTTGTGGAACAGCACTTCACCTTGCGAAATCCACCACATTCATACAACATGCCCTCATACATACTGGGAAAGGTACAGAGAGAAAGAGGAAGTGTGAAACAATGCAAATTTATTGAGAGAAAACACTTAGTGGCCCCTCTCCATGTCCCTGGATTCGGTTTCTCCCGTACAATATCAAATAGCAGTTCCACAATCACCTAATGAACTTCTTATATCTTTGAACTGGGATTTAAGCAACAGAAGCGTGGTTTACGTTCATGAAGTGTACTCCCAGATCCGCTTTGGAGCAACTTTACAATCTGCGTTAAGATGTTCAGTGCGACGTGTTCTAGCTGTCCCGTCGATTAAAAATCCCCGGCAGCGCCAGGAATTAAATCCAGGTCGTCCGCAGATATGTCGCACACGCTGACTGCTCATCTAATAAAGATGATTCAGGAATGTGAAACAGATAAAGAAGATCTCTCAAGGGGCTTGGTAAACCAAGTTAATTAAATTTTTCAGTTTTAATAATTTTTGTATGTTTAGGTATATGCATCTGTTTTGGGTACTCCAGTCCATCCCATCGCAGATGCACAACCGAAGATACTTTTTGTAACTGTAACTTACACAATTTGCAAGTAAAAAAAATGCTCATTTTTCGGTAGTAATATATGCGGAATACAAAAATAATACATTTCTGCGGAACAAATACAACATACAAAGTTATCGTGGAACAAGAAACTTTTTTTTGAAAAGACATGATGAACTTCTCGTTTGGCATTTTAACGACAGCGACACTGACCACTAAAATTTATTTCAAGTACTGTTCGTATTACTTAGTTCGTGAGAGCTAAACTTTCCCGTTGTTGTCATAGGTTGGACATTTTACATCACTAAAAGCGAACTTCACATGTTATTATATATTAATTTGAAGCTACCGTCCGCTGTATATTGCCGCGATCACTGACTCACAGTACTTATGTGCGGTCCGTTCAACTCCATGGTAACCGGTTGAAATGGTGGTATTGGAAGAAGGTTTCACTGGCAGTAGTTGGACGGAAACGTAAGACTTTAAGCCATTGTCCTGAAATAAACCTATATCTCTCCGCAAGTCTCTGGCGCTATTCGAGAGATGTAAGCCACGTGCAGGCACCGCATTACAATCCCACATCAAACACAGCTGATATCCTAATTTACACTACTTTTAGTTATTTAATAAAAATAGGCATTGTTCCACTTAAGCCGGCCGCTGGTGGCCGAGCAGTTCTAGGCGATTCAGTCTGGAACCGCGAGACTGCTACGGTCGCAGGTTCGCATCCTGCCTCGGAGGCGTATGTCTGTGATGTCTTTGGTTAGTTAGGTTTAAGTAGTTCTAAGTTCTAGGTGACTGATGACCTGAGATGTTAAGTCCCATAGTGCTCAGAGCCATTTGAACCATTTTTTGTTCCACTTAAGAAAGTGTATGTTTGCGCAAAGTACACTTTCTTCATAGTATTACAATCTGTTGAATGACTAATAACACGGGGCATCTGACAGTAGTTATACCTCGCCGATTCACCCGTACAATTTCATGAAGAAGTATTCGAGCGGTCAACATAATCTGTGCCCACACCATTACGGATGCCCCTCGATATCGGTCTCTTTATTTGGGTCCCGAAATCATGTTCCACGTTCTCTCCCGATGCGAACCCCTCGAGAATCAGTCACCAGTCACCAGTCACCAGTCTGCGAAAAGAACTCACTGTGATCGTCCAGTGGGCGTGCTGATGGCTTCACTATAGAGCCTCAGAGTCCGCGCGGCTCCCCCCGTTGGAGGTTCGAGTCCTCCCTCGGGCATGGGCATGTGTGTTGTCCAAAGCGGAAGTTAGATTAAGTCAGATTAAGTAGTGTGTAAGCTTCGGGACCGATGACCTAAGCAGTTTGGCCCTTATGATCTAGCCAAAAATTTACTAATTTTTCCAGTCTTGAAGTTCCATTTTGTGAAGACGCGTCGGAGATATCGATACTCCAGGTCTCTGCAGAAGCCTTCTGTACACCGTTTGCCTCGATAGAATACATCCAGCGGATGCTGCAAGTGTAGATGCCAGTTACCGTACAGTATTAGGGCTGTACCGTAGTGCCCTTACAGCCAAATAACGGTACTCAATTTCTGATGTCACACGTGGTCAGCCCTGCCCTAGTCTTAGTCTCTATAAACTGTCACCACATCCGACGAACAACAGAACGATTCACATTAAGCCATCGGAACACATCAGTTGGCGATTGTCGTGCTTACATTCTTGCTATGGCCTCCACCGCAGAAGTATGGTTGACGTCTTCTCTGTGCCACACAGTATAGTCTGTAACTATGCATACAGCGATTTGGGATGTGGGACTACACGGCAAATACATCGCCGTTTGACAGGTTCCCTGACATCATCCTGGCTTGGTTGTCCTTTGACCGGAATGCCGTCTTCTGTGCTCAACACGATAGTACGGACATCTGTGTAACAGTTGTTATAATTATATCCCACTGTTCAGAAATCTGTGCCCGTAAAAGATGTAGACTCCATTGAAGAGATTGTGGAAGTCCTTAGTGGGAATTTTGCATAGCTACTACAAGAATGAAATCTATATTCTATCAGTGAACCGAAATCTGCCACCTACTTCACTGGACGAAGCGCACTAACGTAAACTAAAAGGCAATTGTTTTGACAAACTTGAGCGTTGTAAAATGAGAAAGTCATTCACTGCCAGGTTTAGAACTTTAAAATTACATCTGGTTTTAATACAACTCACTTTAGGAGTCCAGCAGCGGATTTCAGAGTGAGAGTATAAAAGTTCCGCAGTGAGGGATACGGGGAGAGGACGTTAACAGCGGCAGAGGTCGTTGCCCCTGGATGGGTGCGGCCCATACCCAGAGACGGAGCTGGGATGCGCTCGCCTCATTCGGTTTAAAGGCCCGGCCAGCGCCCCACTGATGGTGGCAGGGGACGTCTTTTATGCCGGCTGGCGGCAACAGCCGCTGCCCTGGTCACCGGTTGCACGCTTTATGGCGACTGCTTTTAGTCGATGCCCAGTCTGTGTGTATGTGTGTGTGTGTGTGTGTGTGTAGGGGGAGAGAGGGCAGATGTGAGCATTGCAGCAGTACCTCTCTGAAGCTGTTACTCGTTCCGCAGCAGGTGAGTCCCTGCTAAATATTCCTGTTGCTTGGACGTGTCTACGTGTCATCTGTGCATCAGTGTCATTCAAAAACGCAGACTTCTTTTTCCATATCCATATAAATGTTCATGAACTTTTCAATTCTATAACAAATACAGGTTATATATACAGTCTTTTCAGACTGTATTAAAAGTTTGGTTTAGACCGTAAGCTTTTCGCTTTATTTCAAAGCATCTTCAGCGCTTATTGCGAAAATGTGCTGTCTCTTACAAATTTGTTCACCAAGACCAAAAAAAAAATTCTTCTGTTTTAAATTAATCCTATTAAACAGTATTAAATTACAATTATTCCTCATGATTCTTTGATCCCCATTTCATCACTGATATTCTTCTACACGTGCGTATTACACATAAGTGTTGAACAGTATTAGTGTTAGTATCAAAAAGTATAGAATTCGAGTTATTTCTCACAAACGCTTTATTCCTTACTTCATTCCTAATGTTGGTCTACACTTAATTTCAGACACGAAACGTTTTTACAATCTTGGTAAACAGATATGTAACAAAAACCACATTGTCATAGGAGCCACTGTAAACGCATTTAAATAAAGCGAAAAGCGTATGTTATAAGTCAGATGTGTTGATGCATTAGTTCGTATCGTTTTTCCGTATGTTCAATAAACACAACAGATATAAAGAACAGAGATTTTGAACCTGGCAGATTAAAACTGTGTGCCGGACTGAGATTCGAACTCGGGACCTTTGCCTTTCGCTGACAAGTGCTCTACCAACTGAGCTACCCTGCGAGCAGGAGAGCTTCTGTAAAGATTGGAGGGTAGGAGACGAGGTAATGGCACAAGTAAAGCTGTGAGGACGGGGCGTGAGTCGTGCTTGGGTAGCTCAGTTGGTAGAGTTCTTGCCCGCGAAAGGCAAAGGTCCCGAGCTCGAGTCTCGGTCTGGCACACAGTTTTAATCTGCCACGAAGTTTCATATCAGCGCACACTCCGCTGCAGAGTGAAAATCTCATCCTGGAAACAGAGATTTTAGTCATCAATAATATATTCGCCTTTGTTACAACGAACAGGCAACGCTTGGGTAACTTTTCGACTCGGCGACTGTAGAAATCACGTGGTTTTGAGGAGAAGAACTCTGAGGGCGCAAGATCAGGTGAATAATGTGGGTGCGGAACGACTTCCCAACCGAATTCCTTGTAGTGGAGTCGCATCACTTCACGCAGTCTTTCTGGTCGTTGTTAGTGGATTGCGTTTGCAAGACGTCGCAGTGGTGGTTACAACTCGCAGAAGCAATTCGTAGTACACCACAATGCCACCGATCCACCAGATATTTTGTGGATGCGCGTAGGTCTGTTAAGGGCAGCTGCTACTTTCCTTGCGCTCATCTACTACATTTTCTTCCTCATGTTAGCATAAAGAGACAATTCTTCCTCACCAGCAACAGTACAACATAGGAATGGTGGGCCTTCTCACGTGCCAATTGATGACGAGAAAGAAGACATGCACATACGGATAACTGCTGGTTTTTGGGTTTCTTGACTTAGAGCAGGAGGTACGCATACACCCGTTGTTTAAACCTACGCATTGCAAGAAAATGTAGCACGGTGATGAAATTGTCACAGTTCATCACATTTGCCAGTTCTCGAGTACACCGACGTCAACCATTGTAGATTAATGCGTTTAAGCGACCTTCATGAAACCCCGAAGATCTTCCTGACGTTGAGAGTCACTAATATAACAATGATCCTCCTTACAAGGAGAAAACCATTTCATTTCCGTGCTCTGTCCAACGGCATTATCCACATACACGGCGCAAATGTTACAGTCTGCTTCTGCTGAAATCATCCCTCTGTTAAACTCATACAGAACATGTCGGAAATGTCATGATTTCTCCACTTGTTACTCCGTTTTCTAGGGTCCATAGCTCCACTCACTAACTCCAAATGACAACATATACTACTGGCCATTAAAACTGCTACATCACGAAGATGACGTGCTACAGACACGAAATTTAACCGACAGGAAGAAGATGCTGTGATATGGAAATGATTAGCTTTTCTAGGCATTCACACAAGGTTGTCGCCGATGGCTGACATGAGGAAAGTTTCCAACCGATTTGTCATACACAAACAGCAGTAGACCGGCGTTGCCTGGTGGAACGTTATTGAAATGCCTTGTGTGAGGAGGAGAAATGCGTACCATCAAATTTCCGACTTCGATAAAGGTCGGATTGTAGCCCATCGAGATTGCGGTTTATCTGATCGCAACATTGCTGCTCACCTTGGTCGAGATCCAATGACTGTTGGGATGGTCTCGTATCACTAGCAGTCGAGATGAGACGCATCTTATCCGCATGGCTGTAACGGATCGTGCAGCCACGTCTCGATCCCTGAGTCAACAGATGGGGACGTTTGCAAGACAACAAACATCTGCACGAACAGTTCGACGACGTTCGCAGCAGCATGGACTATCAGCTCGGAGACTATGGCTGCAGTTACTCTTGACGCTGCATCACAGACAGGAGCGCCTGCCATGATCTACTCAACGACGAACCTGGGTGCTCGAATGGCATAACGTCATGTTTTCGGATGAATCCAGGTTCTGTTTACAGCATCATGATGGTCCCATCCGTGTTTCGCGACATCACGGTGAACGCCATACTGGCGTATCACCCGGCGTGATGGTGTGGGGTGCCATTGGTTACACGACTAGGTCACCTCTTGTTCGTATTGGCGGCGCTTTGAACAGTGGACGTTACATTTCTGTGTTACGAGCCGTGGCTCTACCCTTCATTCGATCCCTGCGAAACCCTACATTTCAGCAGAATAATGCACGACCGCATGTTGCAGGTCCTGCGCGGTCCTTTTTGGATACAGAATATGTACGACTGCTGCCCTGGCCAGCACATTCTCCAGATATCTCACCAATTGAAAACGTCTGGTCAATGGTGGCCGAGCAACTGGCTCGTCACAATACGCCAGTCACTACTCTTGATGAACCGTGGTATCGTGTTGAAGTTGCTTGGGCAGCTGTACCTGTACACGCCATCCAAGCTCTGTTTGACTTAATGCCCAGGCGTATCAAGGCCGTTATTACGGCCAGAGGTGGTTGTTCTGGGTGCTGATTTCCCAGGATTTATGCACCCAAACTGCGTGAAAATGTAATCACATGTCAGTAGTTCTATTATAATATATTTGTCCAATGAATATCCGTTTATCATCTGCATTTCTTCTTGGTGTAGCAATTGTAATGGCCAGTAATGTATAAATTCAGATAGCAACAGTGAACCAAAAATACAAAATGACATTTGATAAATAAATCCATACAAAACAGGCACTGCGAGCATATGTAGCACCTATTACTTCAGTTGCAGTCGCAAAAGACAGTATACAACCTCTGTGACGGTACTTAAATAACTGCTACTGTGGAAAAGAAGCCTAACAACGATAAAGACAATACGTATTTTTAATTCTATATTTGCTCATAGTCTCCATGCACCTTATTCGGTATAATTAAAATAAAATTTTCTTGATTGCTTTTCTTTCTCTGTTTCGGAGTTCTTCATCCTCACTTTTTTGTTTCAAATGAATGTTTAACCCCATAACAATATCTGCTTTGAGAATTGTATTGTAGTGTCCTAGTCTTGTGTATTACTAAATAAAATTTTGTTATAAATATCTTTTGTAGACCTCGAAAGTGTTTCCATTTTGTAACATCGGTTTTCATAACTAATCTTTTCTAGGTCACTTTTCTGAATGACCACCTCCAACGACCTCCATGTCGACGGCATGTTAAATCCAGTCTTCCGTCCTTTACTGCATAGTTTAGCCTAAATATTTGAAGCGAGAAATTGTCAGTAGAAGCAGCGTATTTTCCACAACAGCATATAAGAAAAGTGAATTCTTTTGTTTATACTCGTTGATCAGAGAGTAATTCTTATTAGTATTTCTATTTGGCTTCTGGCAATTTTCCACCACTCACTCAATTGAGCGATACATGCCTTGATCAAATACGTTTGTTAGGAATCAAATGAATTGATAGACGTAAAACGTAACTAAGAAATTACCGGTTTTTCTAATGGTTTTGCGACCAGCTAAATGTACAAATATTTGTTTAAATACGGGGCTGTTGCAAATGATTCATTCGTTTTGGAAGCTCTACGATGATACTGATACTTCTGGTCACACGGCACACGTCCAGGCTGTAGTCAAGTACTTTCAATACCTTGCGTAGTTATATCCCGTCTACATCTACATCGCACAGGTACTCGTCAAGCCACCGTAAGGTGCATGGCGGCGGGTACCTTGTACCTCTAAAATCTTTGTTTTCCCGTTCCACTCTCAAACAGAGCGAGGGAAGAACGATTGTCTGTATGCCTATGTATGAGCCCAAATCTTTCTAATCTTATCTTCATGGTACTTAAGTGCAAAGTGTGGTGGCGGCAGTAGAATCGTTCGGCAGTCAGCTTCAAATGCCGGTTCCCAAATTTTTCGCAGTAGCGTTTCTCCAAAAGAACGTCGCCTTCCCTCCAAGGATTCCCATTTGCGCTCCCAGAACATACACTCCTGGAAATGGAAAAAAGAACACATTGACACCGGTGTGTCAGACCCACCATACTTGCTCCGGACACTGCGAGAGGGCTGTACAAGCAATGATCAAACGCACGGCACAGCGGACACACCAGGAACCGCGGTGTTGGCCGTCGAATGGCGCTAGCTGCGCAGCATTTGTGCACCGCCGCCGTCAGTGTCAGCTAGTTTGCCGTGGCATACGGAGCTCCATCGCAGTCTTTAACACTGGTAGAATATCGCGACAGCATGGACGTGAACCGTATGTGCAGTTGACGGACGTTGAGCGAGGGCCTATAGTGGGCATGCGGGAGGCCGGGTGGACGTACCGCCGAATTGCTCAACACGTGGGGCGTGAGGTCTCCACAGTACATCGATGTTGTCGCCAGTGGTCGGCGGAAGGTGCACGTGCCCGTCGACCTGGGACCGGACCGCAGCGACGCACGGATGCACGCCAAGACCGTAGGATCCTACGCAGTGCCGTAGGGGACCGCACCGCCACTTCCCAGCAAATTAGGGACACTGTTGCTCCTGGGGTATCGGCGAGGACCATTCGCAACCGTCTCCATGAAGCTGCGCTACGGTCCCGCACACCGTTAGGCCGTCTTCCGCTCACGCCCCAACAGCGTGCAGCCCGCCTTCAATGATGTCGCGACAGGCGTGAATGGAGGGACGAATGGAGACGTGTCGTCTTAGCGATGAGAGTCACTTCTGCCTTGTGCCAATGATGGTCGTATGCGTGTGTGGCGCCGTGCAGGTGAGCGCCACAATCAGGACTGCATACGACTCAGGCACACAGGGCCAACATCCGGCATCTTTGTGTGGGGAGCGATCTCCTACACTGGCCGTACACCTCTGGTGATCGTCGAGGGGACACTGAATAGTGCACGGTACATCCAAACCGTCATCGAACCCATCGTTCTACCATTCCTAGACCGGCAAGGGAACTTGCTGTTCCAACACGACAATGCACGTCCGCATGCATCCCGTGCCACCCAACGTGCTCTAGAAGGTGTTAGTTAACTACCCTGGCCAGCAAGATCTCCGGATCTGTCCCCCATTGAGCATGTTTGGGACTGGATGAAGCGTCGTCTCACGCGGTCTGCACGTCCAGTACGAACGCTGGTCCAACTGAGGCGCTAGGTGGAAATGGCATGGCAAGCCATTCCACAGGACTACATCCAGCATCTCTACGATCGTCTCCATGGGAGAATAGCAGCCTGCATTGCTGCGAAAGGTGGATATACACTGTACTAGTGCCGACTATGTGCATGCTCTGTTGCCTGTGTCTATGTGCCTGTGGTTCTGTCAGTGTGATCATGTGATGTATCTGACCCCAAGAATGTGTCAATACAATTTCCCATTCCTGGGACAATGAATTCACGGTGTTCTTATTTCAATTTCGAGGAATGTATCTTTAACACTTACGTGTTGTTCGAAGCCATCGGTAACAAATCTGGCAGCCCGCCTCTGAATTTCTTCCATGTCTTCCTTCATTTCGACCTGGTACAGATTCCAAACACTCGAGCAGTAACCAAGAATAGGTCGCACCAGCTTCTTATACTTGGTCTCCCTTACAGGTGAATTAGTCTTTCCTAAAATTCTTCCCTACCACAGCCCTAACGTGCTCGTTCCATTTCATATCGCTTTGCAAATGTTACGCCCAGAATTTAAAGCACGACACTTGTAGTACTCTAACCGAACATCACATGTTTGTGCTTCCTATTCACCCGCATTAAATCACATTTCTCCACATTCAGATCTACCTGCCATTAGCCAAACGAGCTAGAAATTTTAACTAAATCGTTTTGTATCTTCCTACAGTCATTTTGACACCTTACCGTACACCTGAGCATCATCATCGAACAACAGCAGATTGATGCTCACCATGTTTGCCAAATCATTTATGTACTGGGTGATCAAAAAGTCAGTATAAATTTGAAACTGAATATATCACGGAATAATGTAGATAGGGAGGTACAAATTGAAACACGTGCTTGGAATGACATGGGGTTTTAGTAGAACCATAAAAATACAAAAGTTCAAAAAATGTCCCACAGATGGCGCTTCATCTGATCAGAATAGCAATAATTAGCCTAACAAAGTAAGACAAAGCAAAGATGATGTTCTTTACAGGAAATGCTCAATATGTCCATAATCCTGCCTCAACAATAGCTGTAGTCGAGGAATAATGTTGTGAACAGCACTGTAAAGCATGTCCGGAGTTATGGGGAGGCATTGGCGTCGGATGTTGTCTTTCAGCATCCCTAGAGATGTCGGTCAATCACGATACACCTGCCACTTCAGATAACCCTAATGCCAATAATCGCACGGACTGAGGTCTGGGGACCTGGGAGGCCAAGCGTGACGAAAGTGGCGGCTGAGCACACGATCATCACCAAACGACGCGCGCAAGAGATCTTTCACGCGTCTAGCAATATGGGGTGGAGCGCCATCCTGCATAAACATCGTACGTTCCAGCAGGCGTTTATCTGCCACGCTGGGGATGATGCTATTCTGTAACATATCGGCGTAGCTCTCACCCGTCACATTAGCACTTACAAAACCATAACCACGCATTTCCTCGAAGAAAAAGGCCCGATAACGGTAGATGTGGTAAATCTAACCCATACCGTGACTTTCTCGACGTGCAGTTCTGCTTCCACGACAGTTCTAGGATTTTCGGTAGCCCAAATTCTGCAGTTGTGGGCATTGACAGACCCTCGGAGAGTGAAATTAGCTTTGTTGGTCCACAACACGTTACTCGACCAATCGTCATCTTCCGCCGCCTTTTGAAACGCCCATACCGAAAATACCCTCGGCCTCACTAAACATCCAAGTAACAGTTCATGATGCCGATGGGTTTTGTACGAATAGCATCGGAGGGTACGCCTAAGTGCCAACCAAACAGTAGTGTAGGGAATGCGACTGCACGAGCCCTGACTTCCCCGTGCATAGACGTACCCGCTGCAGTCTCCATTTCTTCCTGAACTGTCACAGCAGCAATACGCCTTGTGCTCGGTCGGCCACAATGGGGTCTATCATATAAACAACCCGTGGCTTCGAACATAGAAATCATTCTCGCCATGGTTCATTTGTCAGTGGACCTTTACCCGTTCGAATCCCCTTGCTATGGCGATGGAATCGTAATGCTGAAGTAGCACATTCTCCATTCTGACAATACAGCTTCACTAAAAGCGCCTTTTCAGGTAATGTCAACATGCTGCAATTGCTGGCGCATCTGATTCTCTTTCGAATTACAGCTCCTTTTATACACGATTGCCATGCGCAGTCACTGACGTTTTGCTGTCCATCGCCATGTGTCGGACATTTTGTGAACTTTGCTTTTTTTTTTGTTCTAATAAAACCCCATGTCATTCCAAGCTTGTGTGTTAATTTTTACTTCTCTGTCTACATTATTCCGTGGTTTATTATGTTTCCACATTTATACTGACTTCTTGATCACCCGGTATATGGAGAACAACAACAGTCATATCACATTTCCTAGGGCACTCTCTGATGAACATGAGCAGTTGAGGACAACACACTGAGTGATACAACTTAAGAAGTCTTCGAGCCACCATATGTCTGTTTACTTGTTCTATATGCTTGTACCTTCGTTAACAGCCTACATTGTGGCACTGTGTCAAATAATTTTCGGAAATCTAAAAGTATCGAATCTGCCTATTGCTCTTCAAACATTGTACGCAGTATATCACGTGAGAAAAGGGCAAACCAAGTTTCACACGAGCGAAGGGTATCGCAGTAACTTTGATGTGTTCTCTGAGCTCCTAATTGGACAGTTGCGGTATTTAAACACGGTCATTAATGTACCTCCAAAGGAAAAAAGTTAGGCCAGGCGACTTGAGGGGCCAAGGCGACAGAGTCACATCATCTTCAACTCTACGCCAAATCCAGCTATGTTTGTCGTTTAGGTAGAGACGAATACCTACACCCCAATGAAGGGAAGAGCCATCTTGTTGGAATACGAAATTCTCGGAATCAGCAGCCAGTTGCGGAAACAAACTGCTAAATATCAGATTACGAGGTGCCCTTCCTCCTCTTCTCACAGGAGAAAGACATCCCATACAGTTTCTTCTGTGACACTGCACAGAAAATAATGTTCTGCGAATTTTGTTCATGCGCCACAGTTCCATGAAGTTGCCTTGTGGCTATTAACGTTTCCATATAAATGGAAAGTCTCGCATACACCAACACACTTGCTAGTCGCATTTTGTCAATGCACTGGCAGGAACCTCGCAATTTCGGTGATATTAGGTTGTGCTCGTGCGTCAATCGTATTTGTACATGTGTACATGTAATACTTTGGTTAATATAAGACTTCGAAACGAATGGGTCGTTTTACAGTAGCCATGTAATATGAAAGGAGTAGTTGAATGTTAAGTACAATATGGAATTGCAACTTTATCAAGAATAATTATTTGATACGAAACTGACAGCATGGAATTATTTGATAAGAAACTGAAAAAAAGGTAAAAGGTAACATTAGGACGTTAGTAAGTAAACGAAATCAAGTTATTCATACTGCTGTTAAACACTGTTTACCATCAGTTTCCGTACAATATTTCCATGGTTGCTAAAACAATCCCAACGTAAACATTATGTTGTTGTTGTTGTGGTCTTCAGTCCTGAGACTGGTTTGATGCAGCTCTCCATGCTACTCTATCCTGTGCAAGCTTCTTCATCTCCCAGTACCTACTGCAACCTACATCCTTCTGAATCTGCTTAGTGTACTCATCTCTCGGTCTCCCTCTACGATTTTTACCCTCCACACTGCCCTCCAGTGCTAAATTTGTGATCCCTTGATGCCTCAAAACATGTCCTACCAACCGATCCCTTCTTCTAGTCAAGTTGTGCCACAAACTTCTCTTCTCCCCAATCCTATTCAATACCTCCTCATTAGTTACGTGATCTATCCACCTTATCTTCAGTATTCTTCTGTAGCACCACATTTCGAAAGCTTCTATTCTCTTCTTGTCCAAACTAGTTATCGTCCATGTTTCACTTCCATACATGGCTACACTCCAAACAAATACTTTCAGAAACGACTTCCTGATACATAAATCTATATTCGATGTTAACAAACTTCTCTTCTTCAGAAACGCTTTCCTTGCCATTGCCAGTCTACATTTTATATCCTCTCTACTTCGACCATCATCAGTTATTTTACTTCCTAAATAGCAAAACTCCTTTACTACTTTAAGTGTCTCATTTCCCAATCTAATTCCCTCAGCATCACCCGATTTAATTGGACTACATTCCATTATCCTCGTTTTGCTTTTGTTGATGTTCATCTTATATCCTCCTTTCAAGACACTGTCCATTCCGTTCAACTGCTCTTCCAAGTCCTTTGCCGTCTCTGACAGAATTACAATGTCATCGGCGAACCTCAAAGTTTTTACTTCGTCTCCATGAATTTTAATACCTACTCCAAATTTTTCTTTTGTTTCCTTTACTGCTTGCTCAATATACAGATTGAATAACATCGGGGAGAGGCTACAACCCTGTCTCACTCCTTTCCCAACCACTGCTTCCCTTTCATGCCCCTCGACTCTTATTACTGCCATCTGGTTTCTGTACAAATTATAAATAGCCTTTCGCTCCCTGTATTTCACCCCTGCCACCTTTAGAATTTGAAAAAGAGTATTCCAGTCAACATTGTCAAAAGCTTTCTCTAAGTCTACAAATGCTAGAAACGTAGGTTTGCCTTTTCTTAATCTTTCTTCTAAGATAAGTCGTAAGGTCAGTATTGCCTCACGTGTTCCAACATTTCGACGGAATCCAAACTGATCCTCCCCGAGGTCCGCATCTATCAGTTTTTCCATTCGTCTGTAAAGAATTCGCGTTAGTATTTTGCAGCTGTGACTTATTAAACTGATAGTTCGGTAATTTTCACATCTGTCAGCACCAGCTTTCTTTGGGATTGGAATTATTATATTCTTCTTGAAGTCTGAGGGTATTTGGCCTGTCTCATACATCTTGCTCACCAGCTGGTAGAGTTTTGTCATGACTGGCTCTCCCAAGGCCGTCAGTAGTTCTAATGGAATGTTGTCTACTCCGGGGGCCTTGTTCCGACTCAGGTCTTTCAGTGCTCTGTCAAACTCTTCACGCAATATCGTATCACCCATTTCGTCTTCATCTACATCCTCTTCCATTTCCATAATATTGTCCTCAAGTACATCACCCTTGTATAAACCTTCTATATACTCCTTCCACCTTTCTGCCTTCCCTTCTTTGCTTAGAACTGGGTTGCCATCTGAGCTCTTGATATTCATACACGTGGTTCTCTTCTCTCCAAAGGTCTCTGTAATTTTCGTGTAGGCAGTATCTATCTTACCCCTAGTGAGATAAGTCTCTACATCCTTACATTTATCCTCTAGCCATCCCTGTTTAGCCATTTTGCACTTCCTGTCGATCTCATTTTTGAGACCTTTGTATTCCTTTTTGCCTGCTTCATTTACTGCATTTTTATATTTTCTCCTTTCATCAATTAAATTCAATATTTCTTCTGTTACCCAAGGATTTCTAGCAGCCCTCGTCTTTTTACCTACCTTATCCTCTGCTGCCTTCACTACTTCATCCCTCAGAGCTACCCATTCTTCTTCTACTGTATTTCTTTCCCCTATTCCTGTCAATTGTTCCCTTATGCTCTCCCTGAAACTCTGTACAACCTCTGGTTCTTTCAGTTTATCCAGGTCCCATCTCCTTAATTTCCCACATTTTTGCAGTTTCTTCAGTTTTAATCTACAGGTCATAACCAATAGATTGTGGTCAGAGTCCACATCTGCCCCTGGAAATGTCTTACAATTTAAAACCTGGTTTCTAAATCTCTGTCTTACCATTATACAATCTATCTGATACCTTTTAGTATCTCCAGGGTTCTTCCACGTATACAACCTTCTTTCATGATTCTTAAACCAAGTGTTACCTATGACTAAGTTGTGCTCTGTACAAAATTCTACTAGGCGGCTTCCTCTTTCATTTCTTAGCCCCAATCCATATTCACCTACTATGTTTCCTTCTCTCCCTTTTCCTACACTCGAATTCCAGTCACCCATTGCTATTAAATTTTCGTCTCCCTTCACTATCTGAATAATTTCTTTTATTTCATCGTACATTTCTTCAATTTCTTCGTCATCTGCAGAGCTAGTTGGCATATAAACTTGTACTACTGTAGTAGGTGTGGGCTTCGTATCTATCTTGGCCACAATAATGCGTTCACTATGCTGTTTGTAGTAGCTTACCCGCATTCCTATTTTCCTATTCATTATTAAACCTACTCCTGCATTACCCCTATTTGATTTTGTGTTTATAACCCTGTAATCACCTGACCAGAAGTCTTGTTCCTCCTGCCACCGAACTTCACTAATTCCCACTATATCTAACTTTAACCTATTCATTTCCCTTTTTAAATTTTCTAACCTACCTGCCCGATTAAGGGATCTGACATTCCACGCTCCGATCCGTAGAACGCCAGTTTTCTTTCTCCTGATAACGACATCCTCCTGAGTAGTCCCCGCCCGGAGATCCGAATGGGGGACTATTTTACCTCCGGAATATTTTACCCAAGAGGATGCCATCATCATTTAATCATACAGTAAAGCTGCATGTCCTCGGGAAAAATTACGGCTGTAGTTTCCCCTTGCTTTCAGCCGTTCGCAGTACCAGCACAGCAACGCCGTTTTGGTTAATGTTGCAAGGCCAGATCAGTCAATCATCCAGACTGTTGCCCCTGCAACTACTGAAAAGGCTGCTGCCCCTCTTCAGGAACCACACGTTTGTCTGGCCTCTCAACAGATACCCCTCCGTTGTGGTTGCACCTACGGTACGGCCATCTGTATCGCTGAGGCACGCAAGCCTCCCCACCAACGGCAAGGTCCATGGTTCATGGGGGGGGGGGTAAACATTATAATAACCACGAAAGGTTAGGCGTAGTTTCCGAGAGACGGAAACATGATCCCGAAGACAAGCCAGTGTTGTTTGACCATTCGTACGTAATGGACAGATGTATCATGACGTATGTTATACATCTGTATGCAGGATGCCAGAGGTTGCTGGCAAACGAGAGAAAGTAATTTGTGCTGCCAATCAATGATTGCCAAGGGCATTCTCAGATGAAAATTCACGACACTTGCATTGCATCTTTTTAAAACAGTTTTGTGTTAACGCTAACTCCTTTGATGAACTGGTATCCGAGCTAACCGACTCAATAAAACTCGAAGACGTATAATGAAGGAAATAATATGCTTCTTGGCTCGTTTCGGAACGCTGGCCATGATAACAGTTTTGTTTCAGATTTGTGTGACACTCTCAGGCTGACTGAACGTATCTATCACGAAGAAAGCAACTCTTCTCTTATCTCTCTCTTTCTTAATCCGTCATTGTAAGAATAACGTAATGAAGCACCCATTTTTCATTCTAGAATTATTCCTTTGGATGCTTTAAATTAATCTTGAGTCTAGCTTCTGTCTTACTCGCGGATAACCATGTGAGGTGAGGAAAATGATGAAATCAGTATTGAGTATTGCCGCCATTACTGGCTACAACCGCTGCTACACGCATTAGCGTTGAACAAAATAGGTTCTGGATGTGTTGTTGGGGTGCAGCAACAACACATCCAGTCCATGCTGCTTCCTCATACAGCAAAGATAATCTGGCGCAACAACGGATGGTTTATCCTGGGCCAGTCGTCCCACAGTCATCGATCAGATATAATCGCGAGAACAGAGAAGCAAAAGCAGCAGTTGAATCAGATGCGCAACGAAGAAGTCTTGAACATTGCGTGCCACATGTGGTCGCGCATTAGCCTGTTGCAATATGGACGTCGGCAAGCTCTGAAGATATGGGAAGTCAGCAGACTGTAACGCTGGCTGGTTACTGCACAGGAAACGCGCATTAAGTGAGTGCGGGAGTGGAATCCAGTACCTCCGCAAACCGAAAATCGGGTGCAGGACGAGTATGGCGATGCATAAGACAAAGAGTCCTACAGTCTCTCAGCACGGTGTCTCCAGACTCTAATTAGACCACTGTGGAGGTTCATCGGTAAAAAGCAACGTCGTTTCATTCGAGTTGTCCGCGTCCGTCGTTCACCGCATCATTGCCGGCGCAAACGCCTGTGGCGTTCACTCAGTGGTGAACGCGGCAATGGACGCCTTTTGAACAGTCCATCCTGTAGCTAACGACGTTGACTGGTACGAGTGGACATTGCTTGTTGTGAAACAGATCGAATTTGTTGTGATATGGTTCGTGATGTGGCAGAGCAACCCATCACCGCCATGCGCACAGTATGCCTGACACAAAGTGTAGCGGTGCAACGAGATAGGTGCAGTCGTTCCCTCCTGCATCCAGCTGTTGCAGATCCGCATCACACTTGTTTGGTTCAAGCGGATATATCACCGATGTCTCTGAGAGATAATCGGCAATCCCTATAGGCAACTATTCTTTTTCGGGTGATGTCTGAAACGCGCTAAAAAGACGCTCGGTGTCTTCTATAGGCATACTGAAGTTGCTTTCTCAAAACAATCAGACCGCAGAACCATCCCTGTACGACTGCATGATCGTTTGTTCCCCATTGATATAGAGCATACAGGTGGAGCTACTGGCGCCCGTGATGTACGCCTGCGTTGAAATGTTAATCTCATCGCCACAAGTGCGTGATGGTAAAAAAATTTCATCTAATTTGGATGGTTCCTTCAGACTGTTGTATTTTGGGTGGCCAGCAGCGTAGGAACAACAGATGCGAGGACCACAGAACGACAGATAACTCGTCCTAATAACAGGTGAGCTCACTTATCTTCTAGTTACAGGGTTCAGAAGCCACTGCTCCACAAGTGTACAACTGCTGTGAGCACACACATGTCCAGTTTTTGTCGTAGGAACGCAGCATGAAGACTCCGGAAGACCTTCTTTTGCACGGTATAGTTCGGCAGCTCGAAATGTCTGAGACTCAATAAGTCGTTGGAGGTCCCCTGTAGAAATACTAAGCCATGCTGCCTCTACAGTCGTCTGTAATTGCGAAAGTGTTGCGGCTACACATATGTTTGATCGGATTCATGTCGGACAACATGGATGACCCACTCATTCCCTCAAATTGTCGATAATGTTGTTCAAACCAATCGTGGACAATTGTTGTTGCGAGTCATGACGCATTTTCATCCGTAAAGTGAAGTTTATGAATGACTGCAAGCGGTATCCAAGTAGCCGAACATCACCATTTCCAGTCAATGATCAGTTCAGTCGGACCGGAGGACCCAATCCATTCCATGTAAAACCCAGTCCATTCCATGTGATATCAGGCTACATCGTTATGGAGCCGCCATCAGCTTGCACAGTGCCTTGTTGGCATCGGTGCTCCGGTGATTCGCGGAGACTGCGCCACACTCGAACCCTCTCTTACCAATTGAAATAAGGGACTCATCTGACCACACCACGGTTTTCCAGTTGTCTAGTATCCAAACGATAGGGTCACGAACCCAGTAGAGGCACTGCAGGCGATGGCGTGCTGCTATCAAACGCTCTCGAGTAGGTCGTCTGCTGCCACAGCGCACTAACGTCAAATTCTGCCATACTATCCTAATGGTTACGTTCGTCGAAAGTTCCACACTGATTTCTATAATTCTTTCACGCAGTGTTACCTACGTGTTAACTCTAATAGCTCTAAGCAAAAGCTGCTCATTTCGGTCGTTAAGGGAAGCCCTCTGTGTTGTCCCGGGATTTGTGAAATTACAAGTTGACAATGACCGTGAATTGTGAATTTTGACCCGCGTCGGGATAAGGCATCCGAATCCGAAGTAAATAATGATTATTCCGCGGGAAACAGGAGACGTTATAACTTGATCGTTATTGAATGACTAATTTCATTCAATAATGATCGGTAAATGAAATAATGGAAATAATTTGGAAATAAATTTTGCCAGTGGAAATTTTACCAAAAGAAATGATTAAGTTGTAAAAGCAATTACAAAATCGGTCGCCAGCTCAACTGATGAGCGACAGTACTGTTAAGTACCTGAATAATTGTGTCAAAAATAAAGTTTACCTGTTTGTAGCGCAGCAGGTGGAACGGGGACTTTTACGTAAGTGCTGTGTCAGGCTCAGTATTCATAAAAACGATGTCGTAACAATCTAACTACACTTATATTGTTCATAATTTGTCAGCTAAGGGCAATGCTGACAACACAGATTTTGATAATGGACTGTCATTCTGCCTTTAAAATTAGGTACTTTGCACAGTTTAATCAACTGATAATGAAATGCGCTACCACTGTCATCTGTATATGTGCATATCGCTGCGACTGTTGTCACCTCAGTGTGTGTTAACACTTGATTTCTTGTAGACAGAGCATGGTCACGAAACACTTCGTGTTTACATATCAATAAGCGGCCGGGGAGCTAATATAACTGCAAACCTATGTATCAGTCTTGATTAGGCGTAAAGGCTTAGCCATTGAACTTATCTGAATGCGTCAATTCTCACTGGTCCCACAAATGAGGCAAATTATTCGTGATATTCAGTTTAAAGTTCGGGAACAATTGCTCGCTTGTTACTTTTCTTCGTCAAAGCAAACCGAGCATAATTCGTGCTCGAATCATAACAACCACAACAAGGCCAATGGCCTGTCCATCTGAAGCGTGCTGTGAAATAATGTACCACGCCAATCTGCGTACAGATGTATGTGTTGAAGAGTTCCATTATCCACGGGACAATCAGCTTTAATCACAATGCGTCCGCTTTCCTACTTCAGCCAATCTGAATGGTGTGTTTAAATCGGCGGCTTATGGCTTCCCTGCAGCCTGCCAACTTTGGCCTCTATTTGTTGTCCACATAACGCAAACAATGCCATATTTTCGTACCTACGAATTTTTCTGTGATTTAATAAATTCATACCTTTTATCTCGTGACATTTTAGTTTGGTATGCATCCATGTTTGAGCCGTAGTCTTTGGTCATGGTTTATTACTTCAGATTTCTCCTTTTGAATTCTCAAGAGTCCCTGAAAATTTGTATCCTCATTACATTAACACCCTTTATGTATCAAACGCTGACATTGATACGTGCAGAACTTAATGAAATGCTTGACTTCGACAAAGCGTACATAGAACATGAATTCGCAGTTTTAGAAAGTGAAATGCTATTCGAACTGAAAATATTTTAGAAATCTGGGTTTGCCGGCCGCGGTGGTCTAGCGGTTCTAGGCGCTCAGTCCAGAACCGCGTGACTGCTACGGTCACAGGTTCGAATCCTGCCTCAGGCATGGATGTGTGTGATGTCTTAGGTTAGTTAGGTTTAAGTAGTTCTAAGTTCTAGGGGACTGATGACCTCAGATGTTAAGTCCCATAGTGCTCAGAGCCATTTGTACCATTTTAGAAATCTGGGTTGATTCAAATTTAGAAGTAGCATTACAGATGTAGATGTGTATGATGCATTGGATGAGGTCCTTGTGAACTGGATGCCATTCTTGTTACAAATATACACTGAGCAAGTGCTTGCACAATTCCTGAACGCTCTAGTGTGCCAATCACCGGTTAAATCGGTATATGAACAGTCTGCCACAGTTCATGCATCAAAGGCGCTGAAAATAATAACACACAGATATGAGAAAGCAAACTGAACATCTGTTAGATGACGAAAAATTTAGCTTTAAAAATGACACAGGCACCAGAGAGATTCTAACAGTGTGTTTGATAATGAAAGCAAGAGTAAGAAAAATGGAGACATCTTTATAGCATTTGACGAACTAAAACATCTATTTGTGAATTAAAATGCTGTTAAGATGCAGAAAGATACATGTTACAGACAAGAACGGATAATACAATATACGTAAAATAATGAAGAGAGAAAAATAAGAATGGAACACCAACAACGAAGTACTCGGATTAGGAAGGATATAAAAAAAACGATGTACTCTTCCGCCCCAACTATTTAATCTACAGCGTGTTGCAGGAGGAATGTTAAGTATTGAGAGATATGATGGGAAGACCATTCAGCACAAGAAAGTCGAGTAAACATGGGCTGCAAAATGCATACCTTAAGAGCTGTGAACACCTCTTCTTCTTCGATTCTCTGAAACGAACATCTTTTGCTGCAAGCCCTTTGCTTTCCATATTTTGGGACGAGATAAAACGGACCAAAACAAGACAAAATTGTTCGAACCTTAAAAGTTATGAATATTTCCCCAGTAGAAGATATATGTTTAACGGTAGTGATGATGGAAAAGTGCTCACAGCTGTAAGGTATACACTGCAGAGTGATGTTCGGTGGACATTTTTCATTTTTGTTTTGTTTTGGTCCATACCACCACGTTTCAAAATATACAAAAGAAAGAGCTTGCCAAAGAATAGATTTGCTTCGGTATACTGAAGATGAAGTGCTCGTAGCCCTTAAGGTATGCATTTTAGAGTCTAGCTTAGAAGACGCAACAGTTCTACTACGGAGACTGCCTACTCTACTCCAGACTGTCCTCTTCTGAAACACTCATGTGTGGAGACATCGTAAAAGTTCGAAGATCTCGAAATAAGGGATGGAGATTCATGAAAATGATATGCGATATTGGGTGACAATCATTAAAACAAAGGCGAATTTCGTTGCGGTGAAATCTTTTCACGAAATTTCCGAACGCATAAATATTTTCTTTACACCAACCTGTTTAGGGAGATATGATCATAGTAGCAAAACAAGAGAAATCAGAGCTCGTGCGGGACGTTTTAAATGTTTGTTTTTCTCGCATGTTATTCGGAGGTGGAAGGGCGGGGGAAATAATCAGAAGGTGGATCGATGAACATTCTACGAGACATCTGAATGTGAACTGCAGAGTTGTCGTGTAGATACTGAAGTAGATGCTTTCGTATTGCACCTAAACTGTAAGTCAAAAGAAAATTCGAGCAAATAAGTAACAAATTAAATACAAAATGAATCATTTTCATCCAGACTTCGTGAATGACATCCTGCTACGGTTTAGATATGAAAACGTGTTGCTCTACCTCTCCAAGCTGTACCGGACACAACTGCACTACTTGCCAATGTACTTGTTAGGTTGCTGTTCCTATACCGAATGATGGGTGACACACAAGTGACTTCAGTTACAACCCGACTTCGTGAAGACTTTGTAGTTAGTACTAGAAGATATCAAGTTTCTGGTGACTAGAACAAAAGAAGACCAAACTAATAATCGCCAAGACATGGACCTGTACTGAGCTCCATCAACGACTCTATTTCAGTACCGATAAACCTATTGCCACACAAGAAGCACGTCCCGCTTTCTCCGCGCCAACAAATCGCAATTAGTCAGGTAAATCTTCCCTCGTCCCCTTTCACGCCACAAACAGCTATTCTTATCTCGAACATGTAGATGGCTGCAACAAGCAGGTTATTTATATTTTTCCTTCGTCTCAAAAGGCTAGCGATTTGTCACTTGCACTACTAGAGGAGATCGTCATTTCGGGGAAGTTACGTCTTCGCCACTGATCTGGTAAAAGTGTCCAAACAGATGGGAACGAGATTCGAGTGTCCTTCATGGTCAAAAACAGGAAAACTGGAGATGACCAGATGAGGATGATTCAATTTCGTTCGATCAAACTTAAATAGTATAAAAAATTGTACCCATCCGCAAAAATAAACCAGTTCCCATGAACTACATTTGTTTCTGTAGTTCTGCCTTGTGTAAATGGAAAGGGACTGCGGTTGAACGAAGAGTTGAAGTCGGCTTCCGTAGATATCTGACACTCTCTGCATAAGTGGACTCTCCACACCTGTCATTAGCGGCTTCAGTCTGAAACAGCGCGACCGCTACGGTCGCAGATTCGAATCCTGTATCGGGCATGGATGTGTGTGATGTCTTTAGGTTAGTTAGGTTTAAGTGGTTCTAAGTTCTAGGGGACTGATGACCCCAGATGTTAAGTCCCATAGTGCTCAGAGCCATTTGAACCTTCTGAAGAGTTGAAAATAAAAATCGACAGCCGTAAATTTGTTCATTATTTTATATGACTACCAGTTTCGGTGCCTCATCGGCAGCATCTTCAGGCCCCATAAGCGTAGCTAGATAATGATCTAAACGTCTGTGTTATTGCAGAGATCAGTAATTTCAGTTGGCTTCCGTAGATATCTGATACTCTCTGCATACGTGGACTCTCCACACGTGTCATTAGCGGTGCGGAGGGTCCACATCTACACAGAAGTTTTATAAATCTACGGTAGGCAGTTAAAACTGGTGATCTCTATAATAGCACAGATGACTTACCTAGCTATGTGTACAGTGACCTGAAGATGGTGGCAATGTATCGAAACTAGTAACGAAATAAAATAATTAATAAAATTACGGCTGCCGGTATTTTCCCGTTGTGCATTTGTGGTTGATTTAAAACTGTTCAGTTCGAATATTAGATGAATTTATTTTTTTAACGGTTTATTCCTTGAAGATGTAGTTTCATCAGATTTTGATAAAATGTTTTTCCTTCTTTTTCCTAACGCTCGCTGCCAATATTTCGTTATTACTGAATGCGTTCTGAAAAATCAAGCAGCAATTCTTTGTTGCACACGTCAAGTACCCCTCATTACTAAATATAGTAGACTGCTGCCAATGCAAAACATTGTGATTACAGCCAGCCCACCTGCAACTGAATACTGTAGTCTCGATACGTGATTTCAACTTTCTAAGGCATTTTGTAGGTGCCTCGATGCGGCAGGTGTTATAAATAGTACCAGCTTGTAACTAAAGGCCGAAATGTAGTCCGGAATATGGAGCCAGGACAAAAGGGAGTGAGGCAAAATATTGTACAGTTTCGGAGGGGGACAGATCTCTAATTCAGTGCAAAAGACCGACACCCCTTTTTTCCCAGCTGACGCTAGTGGAAAAAAGACGGAGGAAGGGGAGAGAGTGAAAAATACGAAACTGCGGCGGGAAAAGGTGTTTCAGTAGGAGGGTGCAGCGCACGCAGTAATGTCGCGACTATAAAGAAACAGAAGCACTCTGTTAGCCTGGCGACGAGAGGCGGGCGCTCCCATAAAGCGGAAGCATGAATCACGTTTTATGAGTTTCGTGCCTGATCGGGCCCAGCTCCTGCCCCTCCCACTGCCCCACACCTTCCCCGCCAACAGCACACAGCCGGTGTCTGAATCGCGGAATGCGCGCAGCTTCAATTTTTACAGTCCGCTGGCGCGCGGGTGAGATGGTTTGAGGGGGAGGGATGGTGGGGGGGGGGGATGTGTATGTGTGTGTGTAGGCCTGCAGGCGGAGCAGCTATTGCGGAAGCACTACACCCCCACCCCTCATCCCACCCGCAACCCGCCGCGGTAGCAAAATCCAGTACAAAACTCTCTCGCGTCCACTCTTGTGTTTTATGCCCCCTTTGTTGGCGATTAATGCGCTTGAAAATATTCCGCTCCACTGGGCGTCGCGTTGGCCACCGATTGGTGGTATCATCCATGACACGGAAAGTAATAAAACGAAAATGTTGTGAAAGTATCGGCTCTAGGTCATCAGCAACATTTAACAGGTATAATCAAATATTCAATGCGGCGATAAAACGTATGGCTTCCTCTCCGCCACGCATGGATAAGCCTTAAAGGGAAGTCCGAATTAACAAAAAAAAGTGATACATCTGGTTAGTGTAGTTAAACTTTCAAATAGAGAAAGGAGTAGCATTGAAACGTCGATGCATTAACATCATTCCGGAGCAATGTATAAGAAGAATCCACTTTGGTCTCGGAATAGTTGAAGACTTTCTGTAGGACTGGAACATATAAGTTTCCTTTAATTTACCTCTATGGTCACAATCTTTTTTGTTTAACAGATTACCGGTTTCGGTCTTTAATGACCATCATCAGATCGGTTTCATAAAAACAAAGTCCTAATGTACTGCAGCCATAGTGGTATCGTCAAATGTTAAATGCGGAATCAGCACCAGAATCGTCAAATACATAAAAAATCACATCACCAGATGCCACTACGGCTGCAGTACATTAGGACTTTGTTTTTATCAAACAGATCTGACGATATGCATTAAAGACCGAAACCGGTAATCTGTTAAAGAAAAAAGATTGTGACCATAAACGTAAATTAAAGGAAACTTATTACATATACGGGTTACTGTGTTTTTTCGCGACGATGTCGCAGATGTGAGACTGGGAGATATTACATTTCATTCATTAATGCAAAACTTTCCGGACGCAGTGAATTAAAGTAACACAGGAAATTCCATACACGCAGGGGAGACCGCGGCTGCTTGACATAGATTTTAGTTTTTGATCTTTCTGCAGTTTTGTGCAGTACTTGTACAGGCTCTGATGAATTCGGCAGACAGCGTAACGGTTTTTTGCAAAATCATATAGGACCCATTAATTAAATATGTGTCTAGATAACCAAAAAGACACTCTTCTTAAGAGCTTGCAGCTATTCTAACTAGCCCAAGCTGACCGTGATTCGTCTGTCCTAATTCATCAGCACTTTCGGACGTTAAGGGCCTACCTAAGCGTGCTTCACTCTCCACTCTTGAGCGGCTGCCTTTGAGTGGGTTGTACCACTGCTCTCTCTGTGGGGTACTCATTGTTCCGACTCGAACCTCTAAGCTTAAAACGAAATTTGATGTAATATCGTCGTTCAACTATTTCTGTCGTCACAACAGAAAATCCGACGGCCACCACGTTCCCTTGCGAACATCTGCCTAGCTAACGACTGGTTTTTCCACAGTCACGAATAACAATTAGCCTTGCACACTACGAGTGCCTGCAAAGGTAGAGAGCACGCGCGCCCGAATACCACTGTTGGTTCCAACAATAAAATTCTTTTCGAAAAGCCCTCGTATCAAGTGTCAGAAATTGTATACTTTTATGTCAATGACCGCAAGATTTTCTCATATTTCATTCTATAATAGGTTTAATCAAACACGAAACTCTTCAGATCGGTCTACGGAATACAGAAATAATGTATGTAGCTGTTGGAGCCGTGTAACAGCACACTCGCCAGTCGGGCAGTTCCGCGGTTTGCCTCCCGAGGCCCAGATCACTCCATACCCGTCCATCCACCAAGGAAAAATCTCTGGGACTACCAGTGGCGGCTCGTGACTATACACTCTGCGTGTTATCAAATTTTTAGATTGAGATAAATTTGAGAGTGTGAAATTAATAGCATCTTCTGTATAACAGTTATGCTTACCAACAACTTTATACAACCACGGCCAATGCCAGTAATAATGACAACAGTAATAATAATAATAATAATAATAATAATAATAATAATATGCATACCTTATCTGCCAACAGAAACAATTCATTTTATGGAATTTTGTTGTTTTGTAAATAATTAAGTATAGTTTAGGGCAATTACGAAATAACGTGCAAGCTTTCGTAATTCTCCTTTTCCCATTTTTGCGTAAGTCGGAGTTTTCGTGTTTTTCCATTTTTTCGGTTAAATGTACAAGATCCGCAACAGATGTATTAGTTCACGAATTAACTTCCGGGCTGAAAATCGAATATTCATACGCCACCCCCGAATAACAACTGTACACTTCCTTGTTAAATGTTCGCTTGTAGTTACGCTTATTTAATTTCGTCACTGCGTCAAAGGATTTCTTCTCGGACGCCCTATTTCCTTTGCGGCTAACTTCTCCTGGTAATTTACTCTTATGTTCCCAGAATGATAGTTTCACTCTGCAGAGGAGAGATACGAAACTTCCACGCAGATGAAAGCTGTGTGCCGAACCCAGACTAGAACTCGGGATCTTTGCCTTTCGCCGGAAAATGCTCTACCGACTGAGCTACTAACGCACGACTCACGACCCGTCCTCACAGCTTTACTTTTATGTTAGGATTTAAAACAGATTCGCCGGCTGCGGTGGTCTCGCGGTTCTAGGCGCGCAGTCCGGAACCGTGCGACTGCTACGGTCGCAGGTTCGAATCCTGCCTCGGGCATGGATGTGTGTGATGTGCTTAGGTTAGTTAGGTTTAAATAGTTCTAAGTTCTAGGGGACTAATGACCACAGCAGTTGAGTCCCATAGTGCTCAGAGCCAAAACAGATTCAGCACAGCTCATGTTTTCACTTCATCCAAAAGCCGATTCCCTCACAGTACGCAACTAAATCCAAACACAAACTGTGCAGCTTGGGCCTAACACACAGATAAAGCTGTACCTTCATGAGATCAACATACTGCAGAAACATGAACACATGCTACAATCTCACAATCGATGGGGATGCCTGTTAGGCCCTTATGATTCTCTCCGCCTCAAATGGATTATTGCAAGACATAGCTTAATCTACTGTAACTCATTCAGAAACCTGCAAAATAAGTTTACTGTTAATAAAGCTTTAACATATGCTGACATCTGATGTAATTTTACTACAGTATGTAGTGACTGAATTAGCATATCTGAGGAGTGTGCTGTCACCTAGCAGGATTTATATCTAGCTAATGGGGATAGAAGTTGCCGCATTGTGCCACCGCCTGGTGGCACTGACGCAAACTTCTAGTTGAGTGACAAGGGTTACCTGTCTACATTGTGAATTGTGCACATTGTTTATGAAATCCGTCTGTATTTGGTCCGTGAGGAAATTACGTCAAGCGAGCTGCGCATGCGAAAAAGCTCCTTAAAACGTACACAATTGAACATGTGATCGCAACCCTGATGCCGCGTTTCACAGAAACTAGATGAGGAGTAGCGTGGTACTTCAAAGTTCTGTACCTTCCATACTGCAAAATCTATGTTACGTTTAACAGCAGTCAAAGAAAAATAACCACTAAATCCGCAACGTGTCGGCAGTCAGGGCGTTCACATGCTCTTGTGCTGCCTTACAGCAACCGCGCCAGTGGTCTTCCACATAGCAGCCAGCCGCACTGAGCGTTCACTTCGGAGAAGACGTACGATGGGAGAAGGGCTGTTGAAACCCTTCTCTGACCAACCAGATGTAGATTTTCTGTCATTTCTCTCAACTGCTTGGGGCGGAGTTGGTGTCATGTCTCTGAAAGGGCACTGTCGATTACCTTCCCGGTCTTTCCCAAATCAGAACTTGAGCTCTGTCTCTAATGACCTCGTCGTAGACAGGACGCTTTGCATTACTCTTCCTTCCCTCCGAAAGGGTCAAATACGGTAGTTAGTCTTTCAGCTTTCATATTTTCTGAGGCTGGATTTGCCGACTGAAAACTTTGTTACCATACCCTTTTATTAAGACAAGTGTGACGCCCTACGATTATACTTACCTGTTTGTCATGTCCCAGTTTTTCACTAATTGCGTGTATCTTTATTAATTGCTCATGTTGCAATGTTCCCTTCTATAACGACACACATTAATACAGTCTGTTATAACTAGACCTGAAGAAGATCATAACCCACTTAAAATGCAACAAAAATGTTTGTGATCAAAGACTGATACGAATTGTGCTGTAAGACGTATACCATAGGAACTTCCAACAAAAAACGCTTACAGATTCAATGTGAGCATGTACACACAGCATCTGAAGAAACTGTCTTCCTAAAACTTTAACGTCACAATATATTAAATAATTTCGACTGAAATAAGAGGGTAGCACTTCACGTAGTGTTAGTCACACTACGCACGCATCATGTGTTTTTAACGAGGGCGATGAAGTTTCTTGTTGCAGAGGTATACTGTACTTTGACTGTCTCATTTTTCATATCTCCAGCAATCGCCACTTCTTAAATTACGGATCTTTCAAACTCTAGTATACCTTGCAACCTTATCCATTACGCTCTCTGAGGAAAGATAGTAAAATCTGAAAAAGATTCAGAACTTACCGAGGGAATGGAGTATTTGCTATACTATAGCATCAAACTGACTTTTGTGGGATCACTTGCATGACTTCCTTGATTAACAGGTAGGCTGTACCCAAAACCGAATACTAAAATGAGTCGTTAAGAAAGTTTCATGACCAGTAATTTATTTTGTTTACGTAAAGAATCGTCATAACCAAAGTGTAAATTGTATCTGTGTGTTAGCTACGTTTTGAAATTTAGAAGTCACACATATGTTCCGCAGTTAACATGTATTTTTAGTAATAAATTTTGGAGTGATAAGCATACTCAGCTGCTGGCTAAAGCTGAAAAAGTGTGCTTACACACTAGGGATTTCAGGCGATTTGAGGACAGTAAAGTGTCAAAATTCACAGATGTTAAGCAGAAGTCGCTTTTTTATATGTTAGTTTCCAGTACTAGTTAACGATTAAATAGAGAAAAATTCATGCAACGCATTTAGTATTCAAAGTCAATAGTTTTCAATCTGTAAGTGTTTACAGATTTTCTTCTCTCAGTTGTTTGTGGGGCTGCTAAGCCCATTCATGCGTCAGCAGTTGTATAAGGCTGAAGACATTTTATGCGAAAGATACCGTATGGTGAAGGAAAAGTACGAATAATTGATACGTTTCCTTATTTTTACGATTCATAGAGGAGAACCTCAATTTATGCCATTCCGCAACATTATCGTTATCTGCGGCGAGAATACTACCAACTGTATTTCAGTTGGGTTCATACTCATGTCGCAACAGAGCATTTGTTATTCTTAGAAATATGGTCGTGCTTTGAATACCTTGTAAACACTTTGCTCCTTGAATATTTACGTCATTCTGGTAGATAACTGATCGATATAATAAAGTGTGACCAATTAGAAATCTCATCCGCCGTGTTAAAACAGGGAAGGATCAACTGTACGGACACCTCACCTTTTTTAGTGAGAAATAAGCAACAAATACCTCGTAGACGTTTATTCTTGCTTATCATCAATTTGATCGTGAGATTCATGACCATTAATGTCACCGAAACTGGTGCGTGAAGTAGTGTAACGCAATCTGCAAATACACTAGCAGATAACATTCGTGACTTCAGAAAAAGGAACATCCCACATCACTTTTTCTGCTCATGGAGTACATGCAGTGGTAGGTTTCATTCCTGTGTTCACTGCCCAAAAGGCTGTTCCCTGATGTAAAATTTTCTGGATTTTCTAAAAATTTTATACGAGAACATCTCTTATAGCAAGCGATATTACGTCGAAATTGAATAAACAGTTCATAGACTATAGCATTGTACACACTTCACTTCCGCCCTTGGTGGACGAGCGGTTCTAGGCACTACAGCCTTGAACCGCGTGAACGCTACGGTTGCTGGTTCGAATCCTGCCTTGGGCATTAATGTGTATGATAGATTAGTTAGGTTCAAGTAGTTCTAAGTTACAGGGGACTGATGACCTCAGGAGTTAAGTCCAACAGTAGTCAGAGCCATTTGAACCATTTTGAACACACTTCACTAGAAGCTTCAAGGTACAGACAAAGACAGAAACTACAGTTGATTGTAAAAGATTTTCTAAACGTTCATTTCTTCTCCAATAATATCTTCATTCGAGGATTTCCAAGGAGAGTCATTGATAGTATCATTATAAATTCAGAAATACGTAATGATGAAGAACGAGTCCTAACACACAGATCAAGTAGCGAATATATATTGTTTTGGTTGAACGATTAATTAAAGTGGTTGTCAATGAATTTTGCCAACAGCATGTAACTGAGATGTTACTTTGTTTGACTACCAGTCGCAATTACGCAGCTGTTGGCGAATTTCATTGATAATTTCTCACCAGCTGATGTCCTCTGTCCATGACGGATCAACAGAGACTAATTAAATTTAACTTATGATATCTGCATGTACGCGTAAAATTAACAAGGTTGTAAGTTTGGACGTTATTTTATGTAAGCGCAAAGAAAGTTTAATGCCTTGAAACATGAAATTCTCAAACTTTGTTATTAAACTTTCAAAGACTATCAGTGAAGCCACTGTGGACACAGAACAATACTAGAATGAACAGTCGTGATGAGACATTGGGCAGACGATATCTATCGCCAATGATACGGATACGTTTCCATCAGGGAAACTTCGCCGGTCACCCCCCAGCCACTCCAAAACTTCTTCGTGTATCCAGCAACACAAGATAGTTTATGTCTATTATTTTCATGTGAGCGATATGGCCGTCATCAATAACTTTGTGGAAGGCGCTAAACGAATTGGAATGTCAATTTCCTGCAAATATCACACTACTCGGAACAAAAAGTACAAAACGTACTAAAAAATTATGGGATTTTGAGGATATTGTACCTACTGTTATGAGGAGATGTACTATAAAAGTAATACGTCCATCGTAATTTCAGGACCTACCGCTACTGAAAATCCACACCAGGTACGCCGCAGTAACAATACAACCTGAACAGGTCAAAAGCCTAAAACAATTAATAATTCATAGAAGAGAAATACTTGAATCGTCTACACACGGTTATAAGATATATGGGAGAGTGAGAGTAAAGAAGTTGTAGAGCACTAAGACACTAAAATGCTTTCACAGAGTTTATCCATTACTAACGTTCACTGCAAGTAACTCAGGTGATTGGCAGCCGCAGTAACTTAAAAAATTAAAAAATAAAATGCTGAGAAGATTAGACCGTGCTGATCCTACCTGAAGATGAGTATGACATATCAAAAAAAAAGTGCCAGTGTGTGTGAATTCCTAAGGGACCAAATAGCTGAGGTTATCGGTGCCTAGACTTAGATACTACTTAAACTAACTTATGCTAAGAACATACACGCCCATGCCCGAGAGAAGACCCTCAACCCACGAGGCCACTCCTCGCTGCTGTGAGGTATGTTTAAACATTTTTTGTAGTTTTCCACACTTTTAGATTTGTTGTTAAATCTAGAACCAGCAGAACCTCTATTTTCATTCCCTTTCGAACACATTTCGGTGAAACATATACCATAACAAAAATAGTGAATTTGCTCGGCGTTTTCTCACCTCCTGCCAGTAAACACACACACACACACACACACACACACACACACACACACAAACATGGTAGTCAGATAATACGACAGAGTTTTGAGTAAGTTAGATACAGAATATGAATATGTTAAATTACTCGTCAATTATATTGCTACAACTATGCCCGAGGGAGGACCCTCAACCCGCGAGGCCACTCCTTGCTGCTGTGAGATATGTTTAAACATTTTTGGTAGTTTTCCACACTTTTAGATTTGTTGTTAAATCTAGAACCAGCAGACACTCAATTTTCCATTCAATTTCGAACACATTTCGGTGAAACATATACCATAACAAAAATAGTGAATTTGCCTTGGCGATTTCTCACCTCCTGCCAGTAGACACACACACACACACACACACACACAAACATGGTAGTCAGATAATACGACAGAGTTTTGAGTAACTTAGATACAGGATATGAATATGTTAAATTACTCGTCAATTATATTGCTACACCTATGCCCGAGGGAGGACCCTCAACCAGCGAGGCCACTCCTTGCTGCTGTGAGATATGTTTAAACCTTTTTGGTAGTTTTCCACACTTTTAGATTTGTTGTTAAATCTAGAACCAGCTGACCCTCAATTTTCCATTCCCTTTCGAACACATTTCGGTGAAACACACACCATAACAAAAATAGTGAATTTGCCTTGGCGATTTCTCACCTCCTACCAGTAGACACACACACACACACACACACACACACACAAACATGGTAGTCAGATAATACGACAGAGTTTTGAGTAAGTTAGATGCAGGATATGAATATGTTAAATTACTCGTCAATTATATTGCTACACCTATGCCTGAGGGAGGACCCTCAACCCGCGACGCCACTCCTTGCTGCTGTGAGATATGTTTAAAAATTTTTGGTAGTGTTCCACACTTTTAGATTTGTTGTTAAATCTAGAACCAGCAGACCCTCAACTTTCCATTCCCTTTCGAACACATTTCGGTGAAACATATACCATAACAAAAATAGTAAATTTGCCTTGGCGATTTCTCACCTCCTGCGAGTAGACACACACACACACACACACGCACACACACACAAACATGGTAGTCAGATAATACGACAGAGTTTTGAGTAAGTTAGATACAGGATATGAATATGTTAAATTACTCGCCAATTATATTGCTACACCTATGCCCGAGGGAGGACCCTCAACCCGCGAGGCCACTCCTTGCTGCCGTGAGATATGTTTAAACCTTTTTGGTAGTTTTCCACACTTTTAGATTTGTTGTTAAATCTAGAACCAGCAGACACTCAATTTTCCATTCCCTTTCGAACACATTTCGGTGATACTTATACCATAACAAAAATAGTGAATTTGCCTTGGCCATTTCTCACCTCCTGCCAGTACACACACACACACACACACACACACACACACACACATAAACACACAAACATGGTAATCAGATAATACGACAGAGTTTTGAGTAAGTTAGATACAGGATATGAATATGTTAAATTACTCGCCAATTATATTGCTACACCTATGCCCGAGGGAAGACCCTCAACCCGCGAGGCCACTCCTTGCTGCTGTGAGATATGTATAAACCTTTTTGGTAGTTTTCCACACTTTTAGATTTGTTGTTAAATCTAGACCCAGCAGACTCTCAATATTCCGTTCCCTTTCGAACACATTTCGGTGAAACGTATACCATAACAAAAATAGTGAATTTGCATCGGCGATTTCTCAACTCCTGCCAGTAGACACACACACACACACACACACACAAACTTGGTAGTCAGATAATACGACAGAGTTTTGAGTAAGTTAGATACAGGATATGAATATGTTAAATTACTCGTCAATTATATTGCTACACCTATGCCCGAGGGAGGATGCTCAACCCGCGAGGCCACTCCTTGCTGCTGTGAGATATGTTTAAACCTTTTTGGTAGTTTTCCACACTTTTAGATTGGTTGTTAAATCTAGAACCAGCAGACACTCAATTTTCCATTCCCTTTCGAAGACATTTCGGTGAAACATATACCATAACAAAAATAGTGAATTTGCCTCGGCGATTTCTCACCTCCTGCCAGTAGACACACACACACACACACACACACACACAAACATGGTAGTCAGATAATACGACAGAGTTTTGAGTAAGTTAGATACAGGATATGAATATGTTAAATTACTCGTCAATTATATTGCTACACCTATGCCCGAGGGAGGACCCTCAACCCGCGAGGCCACTCCTTGCTGCTGTGAGATATGTTTAAACCTTTTAGGTAGTTTTCCACACTATTAGATTTGTTGTTAAATCTAGAACCAGCAGACCCTTAATTTTCCATTCCCTTTCGAACACATTTCGGTGAAACATATACCATAACAAAAATAGTGAATTTGCCTTGCCGATTTCTCACCTCCTGCCAGTAGACACACACACACACACACACACAAACATGGTAGTCAGATAATACGACAGAGTTTTGGGTAAGTTAGATACAGGATGTGAATATGTTAAATTACTCGTCAATTATATTGCTACACCTATGTCCGAGGGAGGACACTCAACCCGCGAGGCCACTCCTTGCTGCTGTGAGATATGTTTAAACCTTTTTGGTAGTTTTCCACACTTTTAGATTTGTTGTTAAATCTAGAACCAGCAGACTCTCAATTTTCCATTCCCTTTCAAACACATTTCGGTGAAACATATACCATAACAAAAATAGTGAATTTGCCTTGGCGATTTCTCACCTCCTGCCAGTAGACACACACACACACAGACACACACACACACACACAAACATGATAGTCAGATAATACGACAGAGTTTTGAGTAAGTTAGATACAGGATATGAATATGTTAAATTACTCGTCAATTATATTGCTACACCTATGCCCGAGGGAGGACCCTCAACCCACGAGGCCACTCCTTGCTGCTGTGAGATATGTTTAAACCTTTTGGGTAGTTTTCCAAACTTTTAGATTTGTTGTTAAATCTAGAACCAGCAGACCCTCAATTTTCCATTCCCTTTCGAACACATTTCGGTGAAACATATACCGTAACAAAAATAGTGAATTTGCCTTGGCCATTTCTCAGATCCTGCCAGTAGACACACACACACACACACACACACACACACAAACACAAACATGGTAGTCAGATAATACGACAGAGTTTTGAGTAACTTAGATACAGGATATGAATATGTTAAATTACTCGCCAATTATATTGCTACACGTATGCCCGAAGGAGGACCCTCAACCTACGAGGCCACTCCTTGCTGCTGTGAGATATGTATAAACCTTTTTAGTAGTTTTCCACACTTTTAGATTTGTTGTTAAATCTAGAACCAGCAGACTCTCAATTTTCCATTCCCTTTCGAACACATTTCGGTGAAACATATACCATAACAAAAATAGTGAATTTGCCTTGGCCATTTCTCACCTCCTGCCAGTACACACACACCCACACACACACACACACACACACACACACACACACACAAACATGGTAGTCAGATAATACGACGGAGTTTTGAGTAAGTTAGATACAGGATATGAATATGTTAAATTACTCGTCAATTATATTGCTACACCTATGCCCGAGGGAGGACCCTAAACCCACGAGGCCACTCCTTGCTGCTGTGAGATATGTTTAAACCTTTTTGGTAGTTTTCCACACTATTAGATTTGTTGTTAAATCTAGAACCAACAGACCCTCAATTTTCCATTCCCTTTCGAACACATTTCGGTGAAACATATACCATAACAAAAATAGTGAATTTGCCTTGGCGATTTCTCACCTCCTGCCAGTAGACACACACACACACACACACACACACAAACATGGTAGTCAGATAATACGACAGAGTTTTGAGTAAGTTAGATACAGGATATGAATATGTTAAATTACTCGTCATTTATATTGCTACACCTATGCCCGAGGGAGGACCCTCAACCAGCGAGGCCACTCCTTGCTGCTGTGAGATATGTTTAAACCTTTTTGGTAGTTTTCCACACTTTTAGATTTGTTGTTAAATCTAGAACCAGCTGACCCTCAATTTTCCATTCCCCTTCGAACACATTTCGGTGAAACACACACCATAACAAAAATAGTGAATTTGCCTTGGCGATTTCTCACCTCCTACCAGTAGACACACACACACACACACACACACACACACAAACATGGTAGTCAGATAATACGACAGAGTTTTGAGTAAGTTAGATGCAGGATATGAATATGTTAAATTACTCGTCAATTATATTGCTACACCTATGCCTGAGGGAGGACCCTCAACCCGCGACGCCACTCCTTGCTGCTGTGAGATATGTTTAAAAATTTTTGGTAGTGTTCCACACTTTTAGATTTGTTGTTAAATCTAGAACCAGCAGACCCTCAACTTTCCATTCCCTTTCGAACACATTTCGGTGAAACATATACCATAACAAAAATAGTAAATTTGCCTTGGCGATTTCTCACCTCCTGCGAGTAGACACACACACACACACACACGCACACACACACAAACATGGTAGTCAGATAATACGACAGAGTTTTGAGTAAGTTAGATACAGGATATGAATATGTTAAATTACTCGCCAATTATATTGCTACACCTATGCCCGAGGGAGGACCCTCAACCCGCGAGGCCACTCCTTGCTGCCGTGAGATATGTTTAAACCTTTTTGGTAGTTTTCCACACTTTTAGATTTGTTGTTAAATCTAGAACCAGCAGACACTCAATTTTCCATTCCCTTTCGAACACATTTCGGTGATACTTATACCATAACAAAAATAGTGAATTTGCCTTGGCCATTTCTCACCTCCTGCCAGTACACACACACACACACACACACACACACACACACACACACACACACATAAACACACAAACATGGTAATCAGATAATACGACAGAGTTTTGAGTAAGTTAGATACAGGATATGAATATGTTAAATTACTCGCCAATTATATTGCTACACCTATGCCCGAGGGAAGACCCTCAACCCGCGAGGCCACTCCTTGCTGCTGTGAGATATGTATAAACCTTTTTGGTAGTTTTCCACACTTTTAGATTTGTTGTTAAATCTAGACCCAGCAGACTCTCAATATTCCGTTCCCTTTCGAACACATTTCGGTGAAACATATACCATAACAAAAATAGTGAATTTGCATCGGCGATTTCTCAACTCCTGCCAGTAGACACACACACACACACACACACACAAACTTGGTAGTCAGATAATACGACAGAGTTTTGAGTAAGTTAGATACAGGATATGAATATGTTAAATTACTCGTCAATTATATTGCTACACCTATGCCCGAGGGAGGATGCTCAACCCGCGAGGCCACTCCTTGCTGCTGTGAGATATGTTTAAACCTTTTTGGTAGTTTTCCACACTTTTAGATTGGTTGTTAAATCTAGAACCAGCAGACACTCAATTTTCCATTCCCTTTCGAAGACATTTCGGTGAAACATATACCATAACAAAAATAGTGAATTTGCCTCGGCGATTTCTCACCTCCTGCCAGTAGACACACACACACACACACACACACACACAAACATGGTAGTCAGATAATACGACAGAGTTTTGAGTAAGTTAGATACAGGATATGAATATGTTAAATTACTCGTCAATTATATTGCTACACCTATGCCCGAGGGAGGACCCTCAACCCGCGAGGCCACTCCTTGCTGCTGTGAGATATGTTTAAACCTTTTAGGTAGTTTTCCACACTATTAGATTTGTTGTTAAATCTAGAACCAGCAGACCCTTAATTTTCCATTCCCTTTCGAACACATTTCGGTGAAACATATACCATAACAAAAATAGTGAATTTGCCTTGCCGATTTCTCACCTCCTGCCAGTAGACACACACACACACACACACACAAACATGGTAGTCAGATAATACGACAGAGTTTTGGGTAAGTTAGATACAGGATGTGAATATGTTAAATTACTCGTCAATTATATTGCTACACCTATGCCCGAGGGAGGACACTCAACCCGCGAGGCCACTCCTTGCTGCTGTGAGATATGTTTAAACCTTTTTGGTAGTTTTCCACACTTTTAGATTTGTTGTTAAATCTAGAACCAGCAGACTCTCAATTTTCCATTCCCTTTCAAACACATTTCGGTGAAACATATACCATAACAAAAATAGTGAATTTGCCTTGGCGATTTCTCACCTCCTGCCAGTAGACACACACACACACAGACACACACACACACACACAAACATGATAGTCAGATAATACGACAGAGTTTTGAGTAAGTTAGATACAGGATATGAATATGTTAAATTACTCGTCAATTATATTGCTACACCTATGCCCGAGGGAGGACCCTCAACCCACGAGGCCACTCCTTGCTGCTGTGAGATATGTTTAAACCTTTTGGGTAGTTTTCCAAACTTTTAGATTTGTTGTTAAATCTAGAACCAGCAGACCCTCAATTTTCCATTCCCTTTCGAACACATTTCGGTGAAACATATACCGTAACAAAAATAGTGAATTTGCCTTGGCCATTTCTCAGATCCTGCCAGTAGACACACACACACACACACACACACACACACAAACACAAACATGGTAGTCAGATAATACGACAGAGTTTTGAGTAACTTAGATACAGGATATGAATATGTTAAATTACTCGCCAATTATATTGCTACACGTATGCCCGAAGGAGGACCCTCAACCTACGAGGCCACTCCTTGCTGCTGTGAGATATGTATAAACCTTTTTAGTAGTTTTCCACACTTTTAGATTTGTTGTTAAATCTAGAACCAGCAGACTCTCAATTTTCCATTCCCTTTCGAACACATTTCGGTGAAACATATACCATAACAAAAATAGTGAATTTGCCTTGGCCATTTCTCACCTCCTGCCAGTACACACACACCCACACACACACACACACACACACACACACACACACACACAAACATGGTAGTCAGATAATACGACGGAGTTTTGAGTAAGTTAGATACAGGATATGAATATGTTAAATTACTCGTCAATTATATTGCTACACCTATGCCCGAGGGAGGACCCTAAACCCACGAGGCCACTCCTTGCTGCTGTGAGATATGTTTAAACCTTTTTGGTAGTTTTCCACACTATTAGATTTGTTGTTAAATCTAGAACCAACAGACCCTCAATTTTCCATTCCCTTTCGAACACATTTCGGTGAAACATATACCATAACAAAAATAGTGAATTTGCCTTGGCGATTTCTCACCTCCTGCCAGTAGACACACACACACACACACACACACACAAACATGGTAGTCAGATAATACGACAGAGTTTTGAGTAAGTTAGATACAGGATATGAATATGTTAAATTACTCGTCATTTATATTGCTACACCTATGCCCGAGGGAGGACCCTCAACCAGCGAGGCCACTCCTTGCTGCTGTGAGATATGTTTAAACCTTTTTGGTAGTTTTCCACACTTTTAGATTTGTTGTTAAATCTAGAACCAGCTGACCCTCAATTTTCCATTCCCTTTCGAACACATTTCGGTGAAACACACACCATAACAAAAATAGTGAATTTGCCTTGGCGATTTCTCACCTCCTACCAGTAGACACACACACACACACACACACACACACACAAACATGGTAGTCAGATAATACGACAGAGTTTTGAGTAAGTTAGATGCAGGATATGAATATGTTAAATTACTCGTCAATTATATTGCTACACCTATGCCTGAGGGAGGACCCTCAACCCGCGACGCCACTCCTTGCTGCTGTGAGATATGTTTAAAAATTTTTGGTAGTGTTCCACACTTTTAGATTTGTTGTTAAATCTAGAACCAGCAGACCCTCAACTTTCCATTCCCTTTCGAACACATTTCGGTGAAACATATACCATAACAAAAATAGTAAATTTGCCTTGGCGATTTCTCACCTCCTGCGAGTAGACACACACACACACACACACGCACACACACACAAACATGGTAGTCAGATAATACGACAGAGTTTTGAGTAAGTTAGATACAGGATATGAATATGTTAAATTACTCGCCAATTATATTGCTACACCTATGCCCGAGGGAGGACCCTCAACCCGCGAGGCCACTCCTTGCTGCCGTGAGATATGTTTAAACCTTTTTGGTAGTTTTCCACACTTTTAGATTTGTTGTTAAATCTAGAACCAGCAGACACTCAATTTTCCATTCCCTTTCGAACACATTTCGGTGATACTTATACCATAACAAAAATAGTGAATTTGCCTTGGCCATTTCTCACCTCCTGCCAGTACACACACACACACACACACACACACACACACACACATAAACACACAAACATGGTAATCAGATAATACGACAGAGTTTTGAGTAAGTTAGATACAGGATATGAATATGTTAAATTACTCGCCAATTATATTGCTACACCTATGCCCGAGGGAAGACCCTCAACCCGCGAGGCCACTCCTTGCTGCTGTGAGATATGTATAAACCTTTTTGGTAGTTTTCCACACTTTTAGATTTGTTGTTAAATCTAGACCCAGCAGACTCTCAATATTCCGTTCCCTTTCGAACACATTTCGGTGAAACATATACCATAACAAAAATAGTGAATTTGCATCGGCGATTTCTCAACTCCTGCCAGTAGACACACACACACACACACACACACAAACTTGGTAGTCAGATAATACGACAGAGTTTTGAGTAAGTTAGATACAGGATATGAATATGTTAAATTACTCGTCAATTATATTGCTACACCTATGCCCGAGGGAGGATGCTCAACCCGCGAGGCCACTCCTTGCTGCTGTGAGATATGTTTAAACCTTTTTGGTAGTTTTCCACACTTTTAGATTGGTTGTTAAATCTAGAACCAGCAGACACTCAATTTTCCATTCCCTTTCGAAGACATTTCGGTGAAACATATACCATAACAAAAATAGTGAATTTGCCTCGGCGATTTCTCACCTCCTGCCAGTAGACACACACACACACACACACACACACACACACACAAACATGGTAGTCAGATAATACGACAGAGTTTTGAGTAAGTTAGATACAGGATATGAATATGTTAAATTACTCGTCAATTATATTGCTACACCTATGCCCGAGGGAGGACCCTCAACCCGCGAGGCCACTCCTTGCTGCTGTGAGATATGTTTAAACCTTTTAGGTAGTTTTCCACACTATTAGATTTGTTGTTAAATCTAGAACCAGCAGACCCTTAATTTTCCATTCCCTTTCGAACACATTTCGGTGAAACATATACCATAACAAAAATAGTGAATTTGCCTTGCCGATTTCTCACCTCCTGCCAGTAGACACACACACACACACACACACAAACATGGTAGTCAGATAATACGACAGAGTTTTGGGTAAGTTAGATACAGGATGTGAATATGTTAAATTACTCGTCAATTATATTGCTACACCTATGCCCGAGGGAGGACACTCAACCCGCGAGGCCACTCCTTGCTGCTGTGAGATATGTTTAAACCTTTTTGGTAGTTTTCCACACTTTTAGATTTGTTGTTAAATCTAGAACCAGCAGACTCTCAATTTTCCATTCCCTTTCAAACACATTTCGGTGAAACATATACCATAACAAAAATAGTGAATTTGCCTTGGCGATTTCTCACCTCCTGCCAGTAGACACACACACACACAGACACACACACACACACACAAACATGATAGTCAGATAATACGACAGAGTTTTGAGTAAGTTAGATACAGGATATGAATATGTTAAATTACTCGTCAATTATATTGCTACACCTATGCCCGAGGGAGGACCCTCAACCCACGAGGCCACTCCTTGCTGCTGTGAGATATGTTTAAACCTTTTGGGTAGTTTTCCAAACTTTTAGATTTGTTGTTAAATCTAGAACCAGCAGACCCTCAATTTTCCATTCCCTTTCGAACACATTTCGGTGAAACATATACCGTAACAAAAATAGTGAATTTGCCTTGGCCATTTCTCAGATCCTGCCAGTAGACACACACACACACACACACACACACACACAAACACAAACATGGTAGTCAGATAATACGACAGAGTTTTGAGTAACTTAGATACAGGATATGAATATGTTAAATTACTCGCCAATTATATTGCTACACGTATGCCCGAAGGAGGACCCTCAACCTACGAGGCCACTCCTTGCTGCTGTGAGATATGTATAAACCTTTTTAGTAGTTTTCCACACTTTTAGATTTGTTGTTAAATCTAGAACCAGCAGACTCTCAATTTTCCATTCCCTTTCGAACACATTTCGGTGAAACATATACCATAACAAAAATAGTGAATTTGCCTTGGCCATTTCTCACCTCCTGCCAGTACACACACACCCACACACACACACACACACACACACACACACACACACACACACAAACATGGTAGTCAGATAATACGACGGAGTTTTGAGTAAGTTAGATACAGGATATGAATATGTTAAATTACTCGTCAATTATATTGCTACACCTATGCCCGAGGGAGGACCCTAAACCCACGAGGCCACTCCTTGCTGCTGTGAGATATGTTTAAACCTTTTTGGTAGTTTTCCACACTATTAGATTTGTTGTTAAATCTAGAACCAACAGACCCTCAATTTTCCATTCCCTTTCGAACACATTTCGGTGAAACATATACCATAACAAAAGTAGTGAATTTGCCTTGGCGATTTCTCACCTCCTGCCAGTAGACACACACACACACACACACACACACACACAAACATGGTTGTCAGATATAACGACAGAGTTATGTGTAAGTTAGATACAGGATATGAATATGTTAAATTACTCGTCATTTATGTTGCTACACTTATGCCCGAATGAGGAGCCTCAACCAGCGAGGCCACTCCTTGCTGCTGTGAGATATGTTTAAACCTTTTTGGTAGTTTTCCACACTTTTAAATTTGTTGTTAAATCTAGAACCAACAGACCCTCAATTTTCCATTCCCTTTCGAACACATTTCGGTGAAACATATACCACAACAAAGATAGTGAATTTGCCTCGGCGATTTCTCACCTAATGCCAGTAGACACACACACACACACACACACACATACAAACATGGTAGTCAGATAATAAGACAGAGTTTTGAGTAAGTTAGACACAGGATATGAATATGTTAAATTACTCGTCAATTATATTGCTACACCTATGCCCGAGGGAGGACCCTCAACCCGCGAGGCCACTCCTTGCTGCTGTGAGATATGTTTAAACCTTTTTGGTAGTTTTCCACACTTTTAGATTTGTTGTTAAATCTAGAACCAGCAGACCCTCAGTTTTCCATTCCCTTTCGAACACATTTCGGAGAAACATATACCATAACAAAAATAGTGAATTTGGCTTGGCGATTTCTCACCTCCTGCCAGTAGACACACACACACACACACAAACATGGTAGTCAGATAATACGACAGAGTTTTGAGTAAGTTAGATACAGGATATGAATATGTCAAATTACTCATCAATTATATTGCTACACCTATGCCCGAGGGAGGACCCACAACCCGCGAGGCGACTCCTTGCTGCTGTGAGATATGTTTAAACCTTTTTGGTAGTTTTCCACACTTTTAGATTTGTTGTTAAATCTAGAACCAGCAGACCCTCAATTTTCCATTCCCTTTCGAACACATTTCGGTGAATCATATACCATAACAAAAATAGTGAATTTGCCTTGGAGATTTCTCACCTCCTGCCAGTAGACACACACACACACACACACACACACACACACACACACACACACAGAAACATGGTAGTCAGATAATATGACAGAGTTTTGAGTAAGTTAGATACAGGATATGAATATGTTAAATTACTCGTCAATTATATTGCTACACCTATGCCCGAGGGAGGACCCTCAACCCGCGAGGCCACTCCTTGCTGCTGTGAGTTATGTTTAAACATTTTTGGTAGTTTTCCACACTTTTAGATTTGTTGTTAAATCTAGAACCAGCAGACCCTCAATTTTCCATTCCCTTTCGAACACATTTCGGTGAAACATATACTATAACAAAAATAGTGAATTTGCCTTGGCCATTTCTCACCTCCTGCCAGTACACACACACACACACACACACACACACACACACACACAAACATGGTAGTCAGATAATACGACAGAGTTTTGAGTAAGTTAGATACAGGATATGAATATGTTAAATTACTCGTCAATTATATTGCTACACCTATGCCCGAGGGAGGACCCTCAACCCGCGAGACCACTCCTTGCTGCTGTGAGATATGTTTAAAAATTTTTGGTAGTTTTCCACACTTTTAGATTTGTTGTTAAATCTAGAACCAGCAGACCCTCAATATTCCATTGCCTTTCGAACACATTTCGGTGAAACATACACCATAACAAAAATAGTGAATTTGCCTTGGCGATTTCTCACCTCCTGCCAGTAGACACACACACACACACACACACACACACACACACACACACACACACACACACACACACAAACATGGCAGTCAGATAATACGACAGAGTTTTGAGTAAGTTAGATACAGGATATGAATATGTTAAATTACTCGTCAATTATATTGCTACACCTATGCCCGAGGGAGGACCCTCAACCCGCGAGGCCACTCCTTGCTGCTGTGAGATATGTTTGAACCTTTTTGCGAGTTTTCCACACTTTTAGATTTGTTGTTAAATCTAGAACCAGCAGACCCTCAATTTTCCATTCCCTTTCGAACACATTTTGGTGAAACATATACCATAACAAAAATAGTGAATTTGCCTTGGCGATTTCTCACCTCCTGCCAGTAGACACACACACACACACACACACACACACACACACAAACACAAACATGGTAGTCAGATAATACGACAGAGTTTTGAGTAACTTAGATACAGGATATGAATATGTTAAATTACTCGCCAATTATATTGCTACACGTATGCCCGAAGGAGGACCCTCAACCTACGAGGCCACTCCTTGCTGCTGTGAGATATGTATAAACCTTTTTAGTAGTTTTCCACACTTTTAGATTTGTTGTTAAATCTAGAACCAGCAGACTCTCAATTTTCCATTCCCTTTCGAACACATTTCGGTGAAACATATACCATAACAAAAATAGTGAATTTGCCTTGGCCATTTCTCACCTCCTGCCAGTACACACACACCCACCCACTCACACACACACACACACACACACACACACACACACACACACAAACATGGTAGTCAGATAATACGACGGAGTTTTGAGTAAGTTAGATACAGGATATGAATATGTTAAATTACTCGTCAATTATATTGCTACACCTATGCCCGAGGGAGGACCCTAAACCCACGAGGCCACTCCTTGCTGCTGTGAGATATGTTTAAACCTTTTTGGTAGTTTTCCACACTATTAGATTTGTTGTTAAATCTAGAACCAACAGACCCTCAATTTTCCATTCCCTTTCGAACACATTTCGGTGAAACATATACCATAACAAAAGTAGTGAATTTGCCTTGGCGATTTCTCACCTCCTGCCAGTAGACACACACACACACACACACACACACACACACAAACATGGTAGTCAGATATAACGACAGAGTTATGAGTAAGTTAGATACAGGATATGAATATGTTAAATTACTCGTCATTTATGTTGCTACACTTATGCCCGAATGAGGAGCCTCAACCAGCGAGGCCACTCCTTGCTGCTGTGAGATATGTTTAAACCTTTTTGGTAGTTTTCCACACTTTTAAATTTGTTGTTAAATCTAGAACCAACAGACCCTCAATTTTCCATTCCCTTTCGAACACATTTCGGTGAAACATATACCACAACAAAGATAGTGAATTTGCCTCGGCGATTTCTCACCTAATGCCAGTAGACACACACACACACACACACACACATACAAACATGGTAGTCAGATAATAAGACAGAGTTTTGAGTAAGTTAGACACAGGATATGAATATGTTAAATTACTCGTCAATTATATTGCTACACCTATGCCCGAGGGAGGACCCTCAACCCGCGAGGCCACTCCTTGCTGCTGTGAGATATGTTTAAACCTTTTTGGTAGTTTTCCACAGTTTTAGATTTGTTGTTAAATCTAGAACCAGCAGACCCTCAGTTTTCCATTCCCTTTCGAACACATTTCGGAGAAACATATACCATAACAAAAATAGTGAATTTGGCTTGGCGATTTCTCACCTCCTGCCAGTAGACACACACACACACACACAAACATGGTAGTCAGATAATACGACAGAGTTTTGAGTAAGTTAGATACAGGATATGAATATGTCAAATTACTCATCAATTATATTGCTACACCTATGCCCGAGGGAGGACCCACAACCCGCGAGGCGATTCCTTGCTGCTGTGAGATATGTTTAAACCTTTTTGGTAGTTTTCCACACTTTTAGATTTGTTGTTAAATCTAGAACCAGCAGACCCTCAATTTTCCATTCCCTTTCGAACACATTTCGGTGAATCATATACCATAACAAAAATAGTGAATTTGCCTTGGAGATTTCTCACCTCCTGCCAGTAGACACACACACACACACACACACACACACACACACACACACACACAGAAACATGGTAGTCAGATAATATGACAGAGTTTTGAGTAAGTTAGATACAGGATATGAATATGTTAAATTACTCGTCAATTATATTGCTACACCTATGCCCGAGGGAGGACCCTCAACCCGCGAGGCCACTCCTTGCTGCTGTGAGTTATGTTTAAACATTTTTGGTAGTTTTCCACACTTTTAGATTTGTTGTTAAATCTAGAACCAGCAGACCCTCAATTTTCCATTCCCTTTCGAACACATTTCGGTGAAACATATACCATAACAAAAATAGTGAATTTGCCTTGGCCATTTCTCACCTCCTGCCAGTACACACACACACACACACACACACACACACACACACACAAACATGGTAGTCAGATAATACGACTGAGTTTTGAGTAAGTTAGATACAGGATATGAATATGTTAAATTACTCGTCAATTATATTGCTACACCTATGCCCGAGGGAGGACCCTCAACCCGCGAGACCACTCCTTGCTGCTGTGAGATATGTTTAAAAATTTTTGGTAGTTTTCCACACTTTTAGATTTGTTGTTAAATCTAGAACCAGCAGACCCTCAATTTTCCATTGCCTTTCGAACACATTTCGGTGAAACATACACCATAACAAAAATAGTGAATTTGCCTTGGCGATTTCTCACCTCCTGCCAGTAGACACACACACACACACACACACACACACACACACACACACACACACACACACACACACAAACATGGCAGTCAGATAATACGACAGAGTTTTGAGTAAGTTAGATACAGGATATGAATATGTTAAATTACTCGTCAATTATATTGCTACACCTATGCCCGAGGGTGGATCCTCAACCCGCGAGGCCACTCCTTGCTGCTGTGAGATATGTTTAAACATTTTTGGTAGTTTTCCACACTTTTAGATTTGTTGTTAAATCTAGAACCAGCAGGCCCTCAATTTTCCATTCCCTTTCGAACACATTTCGGTGAAACATATACCATAACAAAAATAGTGAATTTGCCTTGGCGATTTCTCACCTCCTGCCAGTAGACACACACACACACACACACACACACACACAAACATGGTAGTCAGATAATATGACAGAGTTTTGGGTAAGTTAGATACAGGATATGAATATGTTAAATTACTCGTCAATTATATTGCTACACCTATGCCCGAGGGAGGACCCTCAACCCGCGAGGCCACTCCTTGCTGCTGTGAGATATGTTTAAACATTTTTGGTAGTTTTCCACACTTTTAGATTTGTTGTTAAATCTAGAACCAGCAGGCCCTCAATTTTCCATTCCCTTTCGAACACATTTCGGAGAAACATATACCATAACAAAAATAGTGAATTTGCCTTGGCGATTTCTCACCTCCTGCCAGTAGACACACACACACACACACACACACACACACACACACACACACACACACACAAACATGGTAGTCAGATAATACGACAGAGTTTTGAGTAAGTTAGATACAGGATATGAATATGTTAAATTACTCGCCAATTATATTGCTTCACCTATGCCCGAGGGAGGACCCTCAACCCGCGAGGCCACTCCATGCTGCTGTGAGATATGTTTGAACCTTTTTGCTAGTTTTCCACACTTTTAGATTTGTTGTTAAATCTAGAACCAGCAGACCCTCAATTTTCCATTCCCTTTCGAACACATTTTGGTGAAACATATACCATAACAAAAATAGTGAATTTGCCTTGGCGATTTCTCACCTCCTGCCAGTAGACACACACACACACACACACACACACACACACACACACACACACACACACACACACAAACATGGTAGTCAGATAATACGACAGAGTTTTGAGTAAGTTAGATACAGCAGAGTTTTGAGTAAGTTAGATACAGGATATGAATATGTTAAATTACTCGTCAATTATATTGCTACACCTATGCCCGAGGGAGGACCCTCAACCCGCGAGACCACTCCTTGCTGCTGTGAGATATGTTTAAAAATTTTTGGTAGTTTTCCACACTTTTAGATTTGTTGTTAAATCTAGAACCAGCAGACCCTCAATTTTCCATTGCCTTTCGAACACATTTCGGTGAAACATACACCATAACAAAAATAGTGAATTTGCCTTGGCGATTTCTCACCTCCTGCCAGTAGACACACACACACACACACACACACACACACACACACACACACACACACACACACACACAAACATGGCAGTCAGATAATACGACAGAGTTTTGAGTAAGTTAGATACAGGATATGAATATGTTAAATTACTCGTCAATTATATTGCTACACCTATGCCCGAGGCTGGATCCTCAACCCGCGAGGCCACTCCTTGCTGCTGTGAGATATGTTTAAACATTTTTGGTAGTTTTCCACACTTTTAGATTTGTTGTTAAATCTAGAACCAGCAGGCCCTCAATTTTCCATTCCCTTTCGAACACATTTCGGTGAAACATATACCATAACAAAAATAGTGAATTTGCCTTGGCGATTTCTCACCTCCTGCCAGTAGACACACACACACACACACACACACACACACAAACATGGTAGTCAGATAATATGACAGAGTTTTGGGTAAGTTAGATACAGGATATGAATATGTTAAATTACTCGTCAATTATATTGCTACACCTATGCCCGAGGGAGGACCCTCAACCCGCGAGGCCACTCCTTGCTGCTGTGAGATATGTTTAAACATTTTTGGTAGTTTTCCACACTTTTAGATTTGTTGTTAAATCTAGAACCAGCAGGCCCTCAATTTTCCATTCCCTTTCGAACACATTTCGGAGAAACATATACCATAACAAAAATAGTGAATTTGCCTTGGCGATTTCTCACCTCCTGCCAGTAGACACACACACACACACACACACACACACACACACACACACACACAAACATGGTAGTCAGATAATACGACAGAGTTTTGAGTAAGTTAGATACAGGATATGAATATGTTAAATTACTCGCCAATTATATTGCTTCACCTATGCCCGAGGGAGGACCCTCAACCCGCGAGGCCACTCCTTGCTGCTGTGAGATATGTTTGAACCTTTTTGCTAGTTTTCCACACTTTTAGATTTGTTGTTAAATCTAGAACCAGCAGACCCTCAATTTTCCATTCCCTTTCGAACACATTTTGGTGAAACATATACCATAACAAAAATAGTGAATTTGCCTTGGCGATTTCTCACCTCCTGCCAGTAGACACACACACACACACACACACACACACACACACACACAAACACAAACATGGTAGTCAGATAATACGACAGAGTTTTGAGTAACTTAGATACAGGATATGAATATGTTAAATTACTCGCCAATTATATTGCTACACGTATGCCCGAAGGAGGACCCTCAACCTACGAGGCCACTCCTTGCTGCTGTGAGATATGTATAAACCTTTTTAGTAGTTTTCCACACTTTTAGATTTGTTGTTAAATCTAGAACCAGCAGACTCTCAATTTTCCATTCCCTTTCGAACACATTTCGGTGAAACATATACCATAACAAAAATAGTGAATTTGCCTTGGCCATTTCTCACCTCCTGCCAGTACACACACACCCACACACACACACACACACACACACACACACACACACACACACACACACACACACACACCCACACAAACATGGTAGTCAGATAATACGACGGAGTTTTGAGTAAGTTAGATACAGGATATGAATATGTTAAATTACTCGTCAATTATATTGCTACACCTATGCCCGAGGGAGGACCCTAAACCCACGAGGCCACTCCTTGCTGCTGTGAGATATGTTTAAACCTTTTTGGTAGTTTTCCACACTATTAGATTTGTTGTTAAATCTAGAACCAACAGACCCTCAATTTTCCATTCCCTTTCGAACACATTTCGGTGAAACATATACCATAACAAAAGTAGTGAATTTGCCTTGGCGATTTCTCACTTCCTGCCAGTAGACACACACACACACACACACACACACACACAAACATGGTAGTCAGATATAACGACAGAGTTATGAGTAAGTTAGATACAGGATATGAATATGTTAAATTACTCGTCATTTATGTTGCTACACTTATGCCCAAATGAGGAGCCTCAACCAGCGAGGCCACTCCTTGCTGCTGTGAGATATGTTTAAACCTTTTTGGTAGTTTTCCACACTTTTAAATTTGTTGTTAAATCTAGAACCAACAGACCCTCAATTTTCCATTCCCTTTCGAACACATTTCGGTGAAACATATACCACAACAAAGATAGTGAATTTGCCTCGGCGATTTCTCACCTAATGCCAGTAGACACACACACACACACACACACACACATACAAACATGGTAGTCAGATAATAAGACAGAGTTTTGAGTAAGTTAGACACAGGATATGAATATGTTAAATTACTCGTCAATTATATTGCTACACCTATGCCCGAGGGAGGACCCTCAACCCGCGAGGCCACTCCTTTCTGCTGTGAGATATGTTTAAACCTTTTTGGTAGTTTTCCACACTATTAGATTTGTTGTTAAATCTAGAACCAGCAGACCCTCAGTTTTCCATTCCCTTTCGAACACATTTCGGAGAAACATATACCATAACAAAAATAGTGAATTTGGCTTGGCGATTTCTCACCTCCTGCCAGTAGACACACACACACACACACACACACACAAACATGGTAGTCAGATAATACGACAGAGTTTTGAGTAAGTTAGATACAGGATATGAATATGTCAAATTACTCATCAATTATATTGCTACACCTATGCCCGAGGGAGGACCCACAACCCGCGAGGCGATTCCTTGCTGCTGTGAGATATGTTTAAACCTTTTTGGTAGTTTTCCACACTTTTAGATTTGTTGTTAAATCTAGAACCAGCAGACCCTCAATTTTCCATTCCCTTTCGAACACATTTCGGTGAATCATATACCATAACAAAAATAGTGAATTTGCCTTGGAGATTTCTCACCTCCTGCCAGTAGACACACACACACACACACACACACACACACACACACAGAGAAACATGGTAGTCAGATAATACGACAGAGTTTTGAGTAAGTTAGATACAGGATATGAATATGTTAAATTACTCGTCAATTATATTGCTACACCTATGCCCGAGGGAGGACCCTCAACCCGCGAGGCCACTCCTTGCTGCTGTGAGTTATGTTTAAACATTTTTGGTAGTTTTCCACACTTTTAGATTTGTTGTTAAATCTAGAACCAGCAGACCCTCAATTTTCCATTCCCTTTCGAACACATTTCGGTGAAACATATACCATAACAAAAATAGTGAATTTGCCTTGGCCATTTCTCACCTCCTGCCAGTACACACACACACACACACACACACACACACACAAACATGGTAGTCAGATAATACGACAGAGTTTTGAGTAAGTTAGATACAGGATATGAATATGTTAAATTACTCGTCAATTATATTGCTACACCTATGCCCGAGGGAGGACCCTCAACCCGCGAGACCACTCCTTGCTGCTGTGAGATATGTTTAAAAATTTTTGGTAGTTTTCCACACTTTTAGATTTGTTGTTAAATCTAGAACCAGCAGACCCTCAATTTTCCATTGCCTTTCGAACACATTTCGGTGAAACATATACCATAACAAAAATAGTGAATTTGCCTTGGCGATTTCTCACCTCCTGCCAGTAGACACACACACACACACACACACACACACACACACACACACACACACACACACACAAACATGGCAGTCAGATAATACGACAGAGTTTTGAGTAAGTTAGATACAGGATATGAATATGTTAAATTACTCGTCAATTATATTGCTACACCTATGCCCGAGGGTGGATCCTCAACCCGCGAGGCCACTCCTTGCTGCTGTGAGATATGTTTAAACATTTTTGGTAGTTTTCCACACTTTTAGATTTGTTGTTAAATCTAGAACCAGCAGGCCCTCAATTTTCCATTCCCTTTCGAACACATTTCGGTGAAACATATACCATAACAAAAATAGTGAATTTGCCTTGGCGATTTCTCACCTCCTGCCAGTAGACACACACACACACACACACACACACACAAACATGGTAGTCAGATAATATGACAGAGTTTTGGGTAAGTTAGATACAGGATATGAATATGTTAAATTACTCGTCAATTATATTGCTACACCTATGCCCGAGGGAGGACCCTCAACCCGCGAGGCCACTCCTTGCTGCTGTGAGATATGTTTAAACATTTTTGGTAGTTTTCCACACTTTTAGATTTGTTGTTAAATCTAGAACCAGCAGGCCCTCAATTTTCCATTCCCTTTCGAACACATTTCGGAGAAACATATACCATAACAAAAATAGTGAATTTGCCTTGGCGATTTCTCACCTCCTGCCAGTAGACACACACACACACACACACACACACACACACACACACACACACACACAAACAAACATGGTAGTCAGATAATACGACAGAGTTTTGAGTAAGTTAGATACAGGATATGAATATGTTAAATTACTCGCCAATTATATTGCTTCACCTATGCCCGAGGGAGGACCCTCAACCCGCGAGGCCACTCCTTGCTGCTGTGAGATATGTTTGAACCTTTTTGCTAGTTTTCCACACTTTTAGATTTGTTGTTAAATCTAGAACCAGCAGACCCTCAATTTTCCATTCCCTTTCGAACACATTTCGGTGAAACATATACCATAACAAAAATAGTGAATTTGCCTTGGCGATTTCTCACCTCCTGCCAGTAGACACACACACACACACACACACACACACAAACATGGTAGTCAGATAATATGACAGAGTTTTGGGTAAGTTAGATACAGGATATGAATATGTTAAATTACTCGTCAATTATATTGCTACACCTATGCCCGAGGGAGGACCCTCAACCCGCGAGGCCACTCCTTGCTGCTGTGAGATATGTTTAAACATTTTTGGTAGTTTTCCACACTTTTAGATTTGTTGTTAAATCTAGAACCAGCAGGCCCTCAATTTTCCATTCCCTTTCGAACACATTTCGGTGAAACATATACCATAACAAAAATAGTGAATTTGCCTTGGCGATTTCTCACCTCCTGCCAGTAGACACACACACACACACACACACACACACAAACATGGTAGTCAGATAATACGACAGAGTTTTGAGTAAGTTAGATACAGGATATGAATATGTTAAATTACTCGTCATTTATATTGCTACACCTATGCCTGAGGGAGGACCCTCAACCCGCGAGGCCACTCCTTGCTGCTGTGAGATATGTTTAAACCTTTTTGATAGCTTTCCACACTTTTAGATTTGTTGTTAAATCTAGAACCAGCAGACCCTCAATTTTCCATTCCCTTTCGAACACATTTCGGTGAAACATATACCATAACAAAAATAGTGAATTGGCCTTGGTGATTTCTCACCTCCTGCCAGTAGACACACACACACACACACACACACACAAACATGGTAGTCAGATAATGCGACAGAGTTTTGAGTAAGTTAGATACAGGATATGAATATGTTAAATTACTCGTCAATTATATTGCTACACCTACGATTTTTGCATCAACCTATTAATGAATACTTTTTAAAGTACAGGGATTCACCCTTATATCAATCCACGAAATAAGCAATAGTTTTACACTTCCTGTTAGGTTGCGTTGACAGTGGTAGCGACAACGATAGTCAGACGCCGTCGCTAGATAAAGTCCGAGAACATCGGCCGATAGCGTGGTCATAGTGCGTTTGATCTTCTTCGTCAGTTTTTGGCCAGATCAAGGAGGTTATGTTAGAATATCTTCAATGTATGAAGTAGACTTTAACCTCCGGGGGGGGGGGGGGGGGGTGCGGGGGGGGGGGGATACCACTACCCCTCCGTGCTTAGATACGAGTGCTGTATATCGGTTTCTGCAGATTGAAGAGACGCCGAATGCATCTGAATGCAATCTCTTGTCTCCCAAAGAACGTGGCGATCACTACACACTATGTCCTCAGTTATCGGAGTAACCAGACAACTTTTACGAATATATCAGATTACAGGAGAAACGTTCTGCTACATACTCGAGCTATTTCGTGGTGACCTTGAAAAGCAAGTTATAAACTGTTTCGCTTTTTTTCAGGTTGTGGAGACGTACGTCAATTAACCTTCATCGACTATCATGAATTAGCACAAGAGACAGATAAGCATAAAGTGTAGCACGAGATACTCTGAAAACGTGATGCACTTGAAAGTGGAAACACGTACCGTACATATAGCACTTCATATTAACAGAATCACTACCCAACTGGCATAAAACGCAATTAAGCAATAATAATAATTTGGAGACAACTAACGACAAAAAAGATCCAATACAGTAGCTATAAGTATATAGGTTCCCCTCTCTTTTCACTTGAACAAATTATTTTTTGATGTTATAATCAATGCCTAAAATTTCCAATAAATATTTTTCCTGTTTGAGGATTCGTGTAAACCTGCGATTTCAGTTCATAGCTTCTGAACTATATATCCCGATTATGATATTTTCAACCTCAGGATGTCACAAACTTACTACTTCTTGGACTAAATCTTCCAGTATCTCACGCTCCATATTTCGCGCTCCACATCGTCGGTCAATTTGGCCGAAGGAAACAAACTGATCTGAATTTGACCGACTGTCGTTCGAAGTCTGTACGTTCTGGCCGTAAGATTAGCTATAGTGGCACACCGATCAGCCGTATCCGGCCGATGTGGGCCATCGGGGAAATTCACCGATATCGCAACCACTGTGATCGCCGCCTTGTGGACATCTAGGAATACCTCCACTATCTGCAGCTCGATCACATTTTCACTTTCCTACGGCTACAAAGTGGTTGGAGTGTTGTGCGCAAAGATTTCTTCACGTAGTATCCACGAGAGGTGATCAGCCATGTGCGGAGGCTCAAACTACGTTCATACGTGGCCATTTATCAGATATAATGTACGGATGATGGCGCAGTGTAAGAAGAAAGATTTTGTTTTAGTGTCCCACAGACGACGATTTCATTGTAGACGCGCTACAGTCTCGGACTGAGGAAGAGAACAGAAAGAAAACGGCCGTGTCCTATTCAAAGGAACCACACTGGCATTTGTCTTAAGTGGTATACGGAAACAACGGGAAACCTAAATCTCAATAGACGAACTGCATCTCATTGGACGAATTCAGATTTGAGTCGTGGTTCTCTTGAATGCGACGCCAGTTCCTTACAACTACGACACCACGTCCTGATGAGAATTATGCTAGATAGGTGAAGTTTACGATCATCTTTATCCAGCCCAGTGGGATCTCTCATAGAGAGTGCATTATACACGTGAAGATACAGGAATGTCCTTCGCTACCGGAACGTCAAGTTAACGGTCCAGTTCAGAGTTCCTACGTAAGGGAAACACGCTAAGCCGCAGACAATGTGTTCTTGCTACAAGCCTTCTGATGTCTCCGCTCGACAGCCCATAACGGATAATGCGGTACGAAGCAGCCAGAATACAGCTGCCTGTATTTAGTGTAGCGTCGTCTCGTTTCGTGCCGTTGGGTCCCGTCTAGTCTCGGAATCTAGGTTAACGCCTTCTACAACTGCAGCGGGCGCAATAAAAGAAGAACGAGAACCCTAAAGACGCCGAACGGGAAAGCTCCCTCCAAATAACAGAGAACGCATTCAGCGTAAAGCATCTCGGTTGCCATACACAGCTCGTATGCAACGCGCCGCGAGCACTAAACCTTTACGACGGCACAATGTCCGTCCACGTTTCTCCTTGTTTCAGCAGTCATATGGTGCCACAGCGCCACCTAGCGTGGCTTTAAACTGCGGATGAAATACGTACCAGTTACTGGTATCACTTGTAATGGTACAGCAGCCTCTGTGCCGCATCTATAGCTGCAGGAGTGGCATCGAGCGAATATTATCCTTCGACTTATGGGTTAGGTAGCTTGGTCGGGATTTAACGCTGTGCTGGTTTAAGGACGTGCAACTCCTGTACAGCAATGCATTGCCGAATTCCGATTCACCAATACAAACGAGTTTTCTTTTTTTAACTTCTGTATAAAACGCGATGTAACGTCTAATATACTTTTATTTCACCAATTACGCCCTAACTTGATTTGTATGAACAAGAAAACTCTCTATCATGCAACTGAAATGAAATAAACTGGAGTGAAAACTCAAGCACAAAAAAGCTATCACATGATATGTCACTGTCAAATAAAATGGCTCGATGAAACTTGGACCATACACAGAAGGAACTGCTGCATCATTGTGCAAAAATAACTGAAATAGATATGCAATGAGACGAACAGAAATGACGCTTTTATTTAGAGACAGTAATTACAGCGAAGCTACCGTGATTTATGATGGTCACTTGGACGTTACAAAAGGCGGGGTGTATGATCACCACAAATAACAATACGTGCTTTGCAACGTGTTCCCATTCTGGCCAGAAGATTGGTACGGAGTGTAAGTAGGCTGTTTAGGTTTTTATGTTGGTAATGTCACGTAGCGCTCTGTATTAAAATCACTGCCTGTGCCGTGCGCAGTCTGTGGCTCGTTTGCATTGTTGGAATATTTGCTATCGTAGTGTTGGGCAGCTGGATGTGAACAGCGCGTAGCGTTGCGCGGTTGGAGATGAGACGCTAGCAGTAGTGGATGTGGGGAGAGAGATGGCAGATAGAATCTTTTATTTAGCTGGCAGTATTGGCGCTCGCTGTATTGCAGTAGTACGAGTAACGAAGATTTTTGTGAGGTAAGTGATTCAGGAAAGGTATAGGTTATAGTTAGTCAGGGCCATTCTTTTGCAGGGATTATTCAAAGTCGAACGGCGTTGCGCTAAAAATATTATGAGTCAGTTTAGTGTTGATCAGAATAAGTAAAGAGAGAAATGTCTGAGTACGTTCTGTTCTGCTCACCTGTTTGAAAATCAAATAACTTAAAAGGTTTATCAGCACAGTAATTCATTAATTTTTCAAAGGGGATGTTTCAGGAGTTATCGTGGTAGAGCGTTCCATTACCCTGCCAGTGCTATAAAAACGGCTGGATGACCGTCGGTGCAAGTACAGCAATGCGTCTCCCCAACGCATCCCATTCCGGACGTTCTCGATGGAATTTAAGGTGGGGGTGGGGGTGACGAACAGGCCGGTGCATCCGCCGAATATCCTCTCGTTGCAAGAGCTCTACCAGCTGCGCTGCTCATTGCGGACATGCATCGTCAGCTATGAAAATGAAGTCAGCGCCGAATGCACTTCTGAAAACATGCAAATGGGAAAGGAGTACGGAGTCACAATAACGTTGACCGGTGAGTCAAACCTCTTCAGAAACTCGGTCGTCAATACACACACACAACATAATGCCTTTCCACATCGTAACATCAAGTTCGTCAGTGCTGGACTCATGTCCATATTGCGATACATGGGAAAACGTGACGCTAGGAGGGAAGCACAATGTTGCAATGGCGTTCTGACTTCCAAATCTTTGCGAAAACATAATGGAGATTTAAAATTATTTTAGAATTATCGTTCAGTAGCTGTGAATATTAAGAACATATACAGCGGTAACGTTTTGTCATTGCCGATTAATTACCTCGCGATGATCTTACACGAGAGAAAGTGGAAACTGATTAACTGCTCCGTCATCTTTGTGTTCCCAACTAAAATAGAAATATAAACTATGTTTCGTTTAACAAGTTTATTTCAGTGGCATTTTTGTGTCAATTATATTGAATCTGCGTAGCAATATAGACATTCATAATGCGATCAATCTTCGTGATGTTAATTGTTGTTGCAGAAGAACTATAGTAAGATTCTGCCCTCCAAATTTACTGTCAAAAACTGGGATTATATAGAATGAATTTCTCAGTAGTCAGGTAGCATGGCGATGTTTATATAAGAGTATAGAATCGTCAACGTTTTCTAAAGACTGATGAATACACATATAACAAGGTGTTTTGAGTTGATTACTGAATAACATACGTAGTACTAAACCAAAAAATCACACGTGTTATCTTGGCTTGCATTATTTTTTCTGTATATTAATCTCTAGGGTCCAGCAGTATTTTGTAAACGACAGTACTTTCCATATGGATTTTCGGTATGTATATTAACTGTCCCCTTTTGATTATTGTACCAATAGCAAAAAGTAATCAAGTGGCTTCTATTTATTATTATTTCATCCCCCCACCCAACATGGGAAGGGGTAGGCTGTCAGCGTATACAATTTGCTGCTCTTCAGCCACAGCAGATTAAAATTTTAAACACATGATATAAAAACTGGACATAGCAGTTGAAAAAAAAAGCGTTCTGTATCATAAAAAGACAGATTGTCAATTGCTTGATTTACAATCTAAAAGGTTGATTTGATGAGTAATTAAATTGTAGACACAGATGAAAGGAAAACGCATGTCGCACACACACACATATAGGCAGACGGTTGCACAAGGTGAGACCGAAAGGAGCATGTGTCGAGTGATTAAAATAGATACATCGATGAGTGAAGAGATGTCTGGATGTAGACTGCCAGGGATAAAGGTGTCTTGCGAACATAGCATGCAGAGTTAGTGCACAATAAGGGTTTGCGTGGATGGATGTTCGAAGAAGGGACGTGGGAAAAGTGGAGGCCAATGCTGTTCCGAACCAAGACTTAGGAAGTTGTTGGAGAGGACTGGAGAGGAAGAGAGTCCTCACAAGACGTGAATGGTAGGTATCTCCAAGATCTGACAGGACAGGTATATATCTGGGCAGATTTTATGGTCAGGTAAGGGAAGGTGATTTAAATTTCGCTGGAAGGGGATGTCGATGTTGTGAAAGTGTAGTGTTGGGAGAAGTAGTAGTAGAGGCACAGTAGAGCACCACGACCAATGAGCAGGGGAGAGAGGAACTAGGGGTAGGTAGTGTTGAGTTTATACGTGACCGGATATTGGAGGTTTTCAAGATGGAAGAGTAGGAAGAGTAGGAAGGGGAATTTATAAGTTGGTGTCCGACGTGGGTGACGGGGGGGGGGGGGGGGTAAGTGAATTCGAAAGGCTAGGCGGAGAGCATGGCGTTCGAGGATCTGCAGGGCGTGGAAGAAGGAGGGAGGAAGTCCAGGCCACATTGGTGTATCAGGGGATGAGTTGGAGTAGGGTACGATCCCCAATGGTTGGTGTACGACGTTATAGGTGTGGAGAATAATGGAAGGGTGCAATCCCCATGTTCTGCTGGGTAATAGTTTTAGTAATTTTAGTCTCTTGTCGGGTTTCTGGTGAATGGTCAGTAGATAGGGCTTACATATTAGTCAGCAATCAAGTATTAGTACGATGTATTTTAATAAGTTAGCTGTGTAGGACGATCGTAAATAGTAAGGTAAGGACATGGTGACACAAGCTACGGTAGGTTCAGCCTGTACTTAGTGTATGAGTTTTGGTAGGGTTGATTTTGAGGAGCCACTGCTTGCACCAGGAGGTGAACTGAACAAGCTGGAGGCATCGTAGGGATTTCTGAACGGTAGGACACAGGGGAGAAGGTAGTCTCATCGGCGTACTGAGGGAGATGAACGCCAGGAGGTGGTTTGGCATAACAGCAGTATAGAGGACAAACAGGAGAGGCGAGAGGACAGATAATTGGGGAACACTTTGAGCCGGCTGGAAGGTATGGGAGTTGACGATGTTGATAGGGACGCAAGTCGGGCAGTTAGAGAGAAAAGATGCAATTAGACAGTCATAATTTATGGGAAGTGCTTAGATCCATCCCTTAGACGGGAGCCCAAAGTGCCATACATGGACGAAGTTTTTTCAAGACCTAGGGAGACAGAAAGAAAAGCAAATCTGCGGTTATTGATTTGGTAGGGCATGTGCACTAGTCGGTATCACAGGAGAAAATCGACAAAATCCATATTGATGGACAGAAATGGAAAGTTGTTGTTGAAGATGTTTATAGATACGTTGGGATAGGATGGCAGTAGCCCATTACGAAGTTTATGTTCATTCTTCGTGTTACATATATTTACGTATTTCACGTCGGATCTAGTAATCAGCACGATCCTACAAGTTCAGTTGTCGAACTGTGCTCACAGTGCTAGTACAGTGATGAACAAGAATTTATTTTTTATATGAATCATACGCTCGTGTTACTATATTGTAATTAGCAATATTGTAGTTAGCATCAACGCATTTACGTGTGGGTGACTGGAGCTTCTTTGCCCCCTATCGAGAGAGTGCAAATTCCGTATTCGCCAGTTTTAAGACGGTATACAAGGGTGGAGCGGGAACTGAGCTGGGCTTTCAGACTGGAGCTTGCAGCGAGACTGGTAGCCACATATAAATTCTTCGCTTCTTTGGTGGCGTTTTCATTCCAGGTCTGCAACATTTCGATGCCGCGGATGCAGGTTATGATCCTGCTACGCAAGCATTTCACTGAGGTGTATCTGCTGCGAGATCGTGGTAGCAGTCATCATCACTATCATAGTCACCATCATCATCATCATCATTATATGAAGGAAGTTTATAGTGTGTTTCGTCTGCTGAGTTACATTTTAGCCGGCTGCTGTGGCCGAGCGGTTCTAGGCGCTTAAATCCGGAATCACGCTGCTGCTACGGTCGCAGGTTCGAATCCTTCCTCGAGCATGGCTGTGTGTGATGAGCTTAGGTTAGTTAGGTTTAAGTAGTTCTAAGTCTAGGGGTCTGATGACCTCATATGTTAAGACCCGTAGTGTTTAGATCCATTTGAACCATTTAGTTACATCTTAATTAGACTTCAATGTACTAAAGCGAGTGAATGTACTACTGGTTTGGGTGAATCTCGATAGTGCACGTGCAAGATCTGATGTCCAATCATTTACGTATCATCGAAAATTGGTTCTGCGTTTGATGTTTAGGAATGAGGTGCCAGCTATTGTGGTGCAATATGTTAAATTTACGTATTCCTTTTATTTAAGATTCCAAAGACAGTGGCAACAGTAACTTGTGAACTCAAGCAATTTAATTTAATACGTAAATAATGTACCTCTGGCTGGGATCTTGTTGCAAATTTCACTTTGTTTTTAGCCGACTGAGGTGGTCGTTGACCGTGATGAAATTTCCTTATTACGGTCTCTTTTGTGGGTGAGGATTTTCACTTGTGTTGAACTTATTTAACGACACCTCTGAAGAGTACATTCTCCAGGTTTGGTTTCCTAGGTATCAGCTGGCACTCAGCTTCAATGTGTGTGCATGGCCCAGTGGCGCCATGTAGGCTAGTCAACCGATTTACTGAAACATTGATATGATAAATTGTTGTATGCTGTTTGTTTGTGGAAAGGCGTAACTCTGGTACCCTCAAATAAATTATGTAAGTAGCTGCTACCTCTGGTAATGCTCACGAATCAGTAGTTTTGATATGATCAGTATTGGTAAGTAAGCTATTGTATGTACAATAACATCAGCTTCTCTCGTATGTCTACTTGTTCACAGAAGCATATCTCGTGATATCTCCCCCTCTCCTCAGATCCCTCTCTCCCCGCTCCCACCGGAGCTTCCACAATGCATGATGAAGTGGCATATCTAGCATCGTTGCTGAGTGGAGCATACGGAGGGCCGTAGGCAAGAGCGCGCATGTGTGGTTTGTGCTGTTAAAACAGCTATACGTTTTATAATGTGTACACTATGGAACAGATTTACTACATTTTTGAGATGGTTTATGTTCACTGATGAAACAATGAAAAAGAAATTGTTTCATTCCTTATTTCACCCTCTTAGAGGTCAATATTTTTTTTAACGAAATCGCCTCAGTTGTTTAGTTGTAAAATTGGACGAATACAGCTCCCTTATTGTTTAATAATATCAGTGACGAACTATCGATTAAACAAGCTGAAGATTGTGTTAATTACGTTAAATCGTATTATATAGAGCCAATCAACTAATAAAAGCATATTCACAAATAGTAAATATATATTTTTCTCCAATTCTCGTGATATTTTTCAAATCAATAAATATCTCGTATTCCACGTTTTACAAAGCAGACCCACTTCCGCATCAATAATATTATTATGAACTGTTGCATGTGAAGTAATATTGTTTTTTTCTGTTTTAGAGCTTCAAAACCTAATTGTTTTATTATTCCTGTCTAAATCTAGTAAGCACGCCGTTGAGACATGCAGCGCGTGTACATAATTCTTGTATCAGCTTGTGAATGAAGTTTTTCAGGATGACTCTTCAACTCTATTCGATGGGTGTGGGTCTGCTCTTCTGGTACTGGAATTAAGTTGTGGATTGCAATTTAACTCGTATTTCTGGACTTTTGTCAGTTAGTACTTTTGAATTAATTGAACGCTGATGCACAGTGATCCTTTTAAGAGAAAGCATTTTATTGTTTAAATTGTCTGATTTGCTAGTTGGTGATTTTAAACTATTCAATATACCTTAAAATATTTTAATTTAATCGCCAAGTGTGATCAGGTTACCCACGAGTGCCTTATGTACAACAGTCGGTGTGAAATAAATCGTGAAACTTGATTTTGCTGAGTGTGGGTTTGGCAGTTTACCACTTACGGATTCCCACATCCTTACTGACATTTGAATGAATTCGACAGAATTTCTGATATGAACTGCTACGCTCCGGTACGTGGATGAACAGCAATCCTGCTCTATTATACACTGGCCGTGCGATATGTAAACATTGTTGATACAAGAACAAAGAACTCTTTAGAGGAATGATTATGCATTGACATACTACATAGTGAGCTACTGCTGGAGGCCGAAACAACTGTCAGAATCGCGATCATTATTAAATATAATTAGTGTTCTGCCCAAGGTTGTTATGACGATTTATTTTTTCCATTGTATGCAAAATATTTGGACGCCTGATCCAACTGCCCTCTCCAGTTGCTGCTGGTTTTTCTGTTACGTGTACTCGCTGCCTAGACTCCAACCAATATTTTGTGGAGGAACCTAAGTTGAAGAACTGTTGCTTCCAGTTTTACGTAGACAGTAACACTGGCTCTTCTTTATAATATCATTTCCACTTTATCGCATTTTAGAGCGTGTTCTGAGATCAACGTTATGACGTTAATGGAAGAAAGCAACTTCTCTGAAAGAATCGACACAATTGCTAAAAAAAAAAAAATCACTTGTATGAAGCAGAATGTGCTTGATTCATGCACGTTATGTTGCAAACAGCAGATACTGGTGGACAGGTAGATTATGTCTTTTGCGAATGTCATTAGACACTATAGCACTAACCAAGATAATATCATATGGAGTATCTTTGCAGATAAATTAGTGGATAGACGAATATTAGACTGATAGTCTCGTACATTATACTAGCCGGAAGATATTCCTCAGAAACTTGCCCTAAGAATGTGTAACAGGAGCTTTAACATCTTCAGCACCCATAAACTGTAACGGACGAACAAAAAGTTCCCATTTGAAGGCGTTGCTGCTGTGTTTATAGTACCCAGTGGGACTCTGGAGCACGAGTAAGCAGACAAGAGATTAGTGAGGCATTCCTGCCTTTCCGACGTGCATTCTTTAAATGCAGACACGTGAACTATAGCCATGTTGTCATCAAATACTTCCAAACAGGACCCAAGAGTTGCCAAAGGATAAATCCGGTAGTTATCGACAGGAGAATGAAGAACGTGTATGGAGTGGCATGTCTGTCGGAAACGACTGTTGTCGAATGCTGCTCTAAGTTCGGTACGCGACACAGCGGTTCGACACAGTACATTGGACCATCTGACATAGACACCAGCCACATCCATACCGGACAGTAACAAGCAGTGGTTGATGACTCGATTAGGGCGAATGGGTGCATAACCATACCAGCACAAGCTAAGGATCTCAACATAAGCTTCGGTACTGTGCGAAACATTATCCGGTAGGAGCTAGGCTGCTGTAAGGGCAGCATCCAGTAGGTAGTCCGGGCACCGAACGTCGTAAAGTCATCATACACATCTATGCCCGAGGCAGGATTCGAACCTGCGACCGTATCAGCAGCGGGGTTCGGGACTAAAACGCCTAGAACCGATCGGCCACAGCGGCCGGCCCATATGTATATGTGCATATCGCTATCCCATGACTTTTCTCTCCTCAGTGTATATTTACATGTAGATGACTTCTATGGATATTTAATAAGATTTTCATCACGCTCATCGTTTCGACGTACGGCACGGCACGCAGCCCAGTATTTAAGTTGTAGCTCGAAAGATACCGCTCGGCCGGGCGTCAGGTGCATCGACGGTGGAAAGTAACAGTTCGGCAAATATTTGAGGCAGGGCCCCGTAATGGTCTCCAGGCAGGCTCATCACTTAAGCGCCCACGCGCCACTCTGCGCAGCACCGGGCACAGGCGGGCCCGACTATGAAGTTAGCCCGCGCACCGCGCCTTTGATCCGCAGTTTCCATTAAACAAGATTACGGTCCGCCTGTTTCGCTCGGCAACTCCACCTGCAGAATGGCGCGCTCGCCCGCCAGCCGTCTTAACCCGTTTGAAATCCGCCGCCATACACACGGCACGGCGAGGCCCCATCAGCCGCTGCCTGCTGCGGCGCGCATGAATCAATTATTTCACTCCGGCGCCGCGAGCACAGTATTCCGCTTCACTAGCAAAAGACCTCGCTGCGGCGCCGGAGGGAAATGGCGTAAATTAAGTGGCAGCTTCACAGGAATTTTAACTCCGCGGAAAATTTCGTTAGTAATGCTCCGACTGACGGCAGCTCTCAAAGATGGAATATAGTTGAACGGCGGATGTGCGCCCGCTCTAGCGCTGAGCACCGATGACGTCACGTCTTCATTTACTTGCTACTTCGTGTTCAGAAATGAAGTAGTTACTTACAAAGACCTGAAGAAATTTTGTACTACTGGCAGCATCGTAATGCATATGGCGAATAAGCAGATCGACTAAGATGTGTGACTGAAACTTCCTTTTTCCACCAAAAGTTTGCTTATTATCATCCCTCTGACAAGAAGTCTTCTTTATACTGTTGTCCATAGCTTTGATAAAAGTTGTGTTCGACAGCTGTAAAGCGTCTAATGGAAGATTTATTTCTATAAACTCTCAGTTGCTTTATTGTAAACTGGAACCTCTCTGGCTGTATTAGAGGGAAAATGAGAATCTACCTCCCTAAACCACTATTGGGAAAACAGGAACTAATACCTTTTATTATTCAGAATTTCTCTTCCTACATTAATAATGGGAAATGCATTTCAAATATATTCTTTATGTAAAATTAAAATATAGTAAGGTCAGGAATTATTATTCTAATATATCTTACCGCTACGAACAATTATCTTTGGTATGGATATTACATATTAATCTTTCTCATCGAAGTAAAGGTAGAAACGTTTTAATTCAGAAATATTAATCTATCACGTTCAAGCCAAATTTAATACAAGCTTCTGCTAGTGTGGTTTTACGTAAAGATAAATTTCAGCAATCACTGATAACCGTGCAGTGTTAAGTGAAAATCAGGCTATGTAAATTATTTTAAACTGCAGGTTGTTCAGAATGTAGACTACTTTTGGGTGTTAAATTAAAATACCATATGAGCTGGAAACATTTACGTACCGGTAAATGTTCAGGAGATGAAGATGTTTTCGTTTCAAAGCAAGAACAAATTTTTGAAATACATCACTGACACTTATTATTTAACTGTAATACAAATTACATGAATAGCCGGCAAGCGTCTGTATACTGAGTGGCCTAAGTGGCACGTGCGAAAGACAAGAGCTGAACAACAAGATCAAAAAGACAATAGATTAGAAAAAGATAACATGGCGTGTTTCCTTTGAATAGTTGTTCATGGAATCTTTATATGTCGCCGAGAAATCTTAAGTTTCAGTATATTACTTGTGGTGTACATTCTTTCCTAAGCTAATGTCACTGTAATTACTTTCACTATTAATTGGAGGCGTCACAATTGAAACAAGTTACTAGTTGCGTTCTACGTTGTTAACCATATTCGGACAATGGGCAAAAAGCCGTTTTAGAATCCTGCTTTCTGATGTGTTACACATAGTTAACTTGCTGTCTACTTTACATTCTGATGTTTGCGTATGTAGCTCAGTAATAATGCATCGATGTTTACTGCACCAGAAAGCGAGGTACTGAAATACTTTTTGTCCAGTACCACAAAATGATCGTTATAGACCGAAGCTACTAACACATTTCATTTCTTTTTCTTTCTGCTTCATCTTGTTTCAGCTTTTTCGTAGTCATAAACCAGAGTGTAACATAGTTAACTTTAGCAGTACCAACGCATTTTCCATAGTATGTGCTACCAAGAGGGGCGGGGGGGGGGGGGGGGGAAGGAAGGAGAGTGCTTTATGTCCGTCACAAAAAAAATTAAAATATTTGTTAACCGTATTTAAACTTTTAGTATCAAAATCCTTTTTACATAGATACTGATGTACATGTCGGGTCCACAGCTTGAACTATTTTTAGTACGATCTTAGTAATATCAACGCATTTGTTTAACGGGTACACAGTGGGGAGGAGTTCTTTATGATCAGCACAAAATAATTTTAAAAAAATGACAGCTTTCGTTAATTGTCGTTGACTTTTATTCACAACATACTTTTTAAAAATATAAAAATGTCGAAGAAGTGTCCGGAACTTGAAAGTCACGTTCAATTCATATTTAAATATTTGGGTTACGTCATACTGAAAATTTGAAATAGTTACGGAATCTGGTATTATAAATAATTAAAAACAATAAACATATTTTTCACAATTTTAAAAATGTAAAGCACATAACTGGAACACAATATTTTCAAAAGATGGCCACAAAGTAACCTCCCGACCCTTCGCTTTGCGAGGGTTAATACTGGAAACCTATACAGATGGAGGTACTATTACAGAAGTAAAATACAAATTGCCACTTCCTTCAGTAGTTAATACTGCATTAGTCAGTACAGATGCACTTCTAGTGTAAACTTTTGTGTTAAGTCTCCCTCTAACTTGACTATTTTATTGATGCCCTGTCTTAACAAGAAATGCAATAGTTTGAGGCCATTGAAGAGATTGAAAAAATTTTGCGTTCTCGTCAGAAAGACTTTTAAGGACTGGAAAAATGTTCGATCATCTACGGGGATCCTATTTCAGAATATGGAAACGTTATTAATTAAAAAATACTATGATTTAATGCTAGACTGTAAAAATTAGCATCACGGTTATCTGCTTCCAGAAGCGTCTCGTTGATTTACATTACCGCTTTAAGGAGGGATTGTCAGATATTATGCTTCCATCTGAAGGCTATGTCACACTTACAGGGTGACAGTTATTGAAGTATATAGAAAAAACATAAATTAGTTAGAAACTGTGCCATGGACATACTTCATTCAATACGTGAACGTCACTACAGGTATTAGGTTTTAGATTATTACATCTCCGATCTGCCTGCCGAATTGGCGATAATGTGGTTCAGGCGAATAGCAAAATTCTGCATCACATGCTGAAGTGTCGGGATATCGATGCTGTCGATGACCTCATGAATGGCTCTTTTCAGCTCAGCAATGGTTTTCGGGTTATTGCTGAACACCTCATCTTTAATATAGTCCCACAAAAAGCAGTCGCTTGTTTTCAAATCAGGAGAATCTAGCGTCCAATCGTGACCCTTGCCAGTGTCCTATGGGACACTCGCATTCGGTCCCCAAGGTTCTCCTCCAGGACATTACTCTCCTGCTTAGATGGGCTCGAGTTCCGTCTTCTGTGAACTACACCTTGTCGAAATCGGGGTCACTTTGGGTAATGGGGATGAAATTTTTTGTAAACAAACGTCGACAGTTCTGTAGAGGCCTGGTCGCTACTGCTGTGGAGGCCGATTGTCACCGTTTGTGAGCTCGTGGTTCAAATGATTCAAATGGCTCTGAGCACTATGGGACTTAACATCTGAGGTCATCAGTCTTCTAAAACTTAGAACTACTTAAACCTGACTAAGCTAAGGACATCACATACATCCATGCCCAAGGCAGGATTCGCACCTGCGACCTTAGCGGTTACGCGGTTCCAGAACGAAGCACTTAGAACGGCTCGGACACACCAGCCGGCCTGTGAGCCCGTGAAACGGCTTCTAGCGTAGTACACCACTAAGACAATTTCTCCCTGCCATTACAACACAGCTATGCCCCAGGATCAGGTAAAAGGATAGGAGAACGAAGGTTCTACAACACTCCAACAATTAGTAACATAGTCACATAAATGAATCAATAGGTTTTACTTACCTTTTGACTTGTCGAATAATAAAGTCTGCAACACTGCTTGCAATATAACACAAAATAGGCCCTCAACGACTGAGAGCAAATAATCGTAGGTAAACTTCGCAGTACATAGCAATTGCAACTTACAACAACTGTCTGTTCGCTTCTAAGAGTTCACTTAACGACGTTTCCTGTCTAAGTCTGCCATGGACGATGATCCATAACCAAATGCGCGAGAGCTGCTTTTCTGTCTTCGTAGAAGGCTTCTGTTCCTTGTCGTCCGGTCATTGGCGGATTGTACGCGTCCGGCAATTGGTCGAGGTGAAGTCGATATCTTCATCCTCAGCGCCCTCCGAGGCGCTGGTGGAACTCGCGCACGTGGCGACTCTGCATGGCACTGGCAGCAGCTCCCATCTTCGCGCCTGTGTAGCTTTTGCCCTGCTGTGTCTTGTTCGGACGACACAGCAAACTCATCTCCCAAAACCTTCACGTACCGTTTGGTAGTCATCGTGCCATCAAGGAATATCGCACCGATTATTCCATGAGTAGACGTTGCGCACCACGCAGTCGCCCGTTGAAATTGGAGAGTCTTCTATCGCGTACAGTGCAACCTGGTACTGATTTGATTCACTGATGGGGCTCCTAATTGCTATACCACCTACTGCACTTCCCCGCCTTAAGCCCTCTTGAGTTCAACTAAATTTCTAAATTGAAAGAAACACTTCACGTCATTTGCTTCAGAACTACTACAAATTCGTCGGGCAATAGACTGCGCCGCTCGAACCGATAACACAACTGGCACTGCTAAGAGTATCGTACGACTTCCACGTCGCTGGCAACGAGTTATACACAATGCTTGTGACTACTCTGAAGGTCAGTAAAACACGTATCTGTTCTGTACGAGCTGTAAATAAATAGTTGCCACTATTAATGTTCCAACCCTCGTAATTGCTATCTAATTTTAGTAAATTAAGTTCTGAATTAATTAAAATGTAACTGCGTTCTGAAAGTGTTCTTAATACAAATTCTCTATTTAAACTAGACTGAACTGCATGCGACTACTTTAGTCTTTAATAAAACTTGCATCTGACTGCGTATTTAACTGAACTGAACTTTATCTGACTGCATGAAAATATTGTTGGAAAATTAAGACTCAAAATGCACATCTGACTGCATGAAAGTTAAGTGGTAAAAAAAATGAAAGTCAACAACCTGTATCTGACTGCGTCTGTGGACTTAGCTCGTGCACTCCTTACCGTTTAGCCGATAATAAAACATATATTATCTCAGCCGTAGTGCAATGGCATAAAATTGTCATTCTAGATAACTTTACTCATTTTGGCCCTGTGTGTTACTTAATAAAAATTCTGTCCTGATCTGAATAATTTGCTAACTGTGCAATGGAATATAGATTATTTTACTCTGATAAATGAAATTATTAGCTTTACTCATGGGAACTTTACTTTGATGTACCTTTTGGTTCAATGCAAGCACAGGATGCGGAAAACGACATAAGGTGTGAAATGATACTCTAATTTTATCTAAAAATATTTATTGTTCAAACTTTTAAGGCACATGCGAAAAACTAAAAATTTAACTTCTATAGCATGGACTTACGAGAAAGTTTCACAAAACGCTTATTGCGTCAGCAGTGGAATTTCTATCTAGCTTTTAGACATTATTCAACCAAAGAAAACCTATTTCATTAATTATTCTTTCTAGTTTCCCCAGGTATGTGCTGAGTTTCGCTCAATATATAGCTTATTATGTGCGTAGCGCCAATTCTTACTTTGATGCTGTCGCGACCCGGCTGCCTCCTGCAGGCATCTAGCTCCGACTCGAAACACGTCTGCTGTTTGTGCGCCTCTTCTCACCACTCTCTAACTTTCACCGCGTGCTCCTAGCTCTGTTAGCTGTCAGAGATCTTACTACTCGAAGATGTACTACTCGTCCAACCTTGCGGTTGGGAACTATCGACAACTTTCACTGGCTCTATCCTGATCGATCCTCAGCACATACCTTTCAGTTCTAAGGGGCGAAGGGCGACAGCACCTATAACCACTAATGCGAAAAGTCATCCAAAACCACCGAATAACTTTCGTCCACCGAATTAAAAGTTTGTTAGTCTCATAAAAAAGGCTTTGAACTCCATATGGAAAATGCCCCAAAGAAGTTCTGCATTCAAACAGTTAAAAGTTCGTCCCACGAATTGATCTAAATTCTTCTCTAAATTCAGGATTCAAATCACTGTCAGAATTAGCATAGTACACATCGACGTATTTCCTCGTATTTCTACAGCAGTGCACCTTTATACTGTTCCCTAACTTGAATCGATTCACAAGTAACTATTTTCTCCATTGGTGATTAGTCACTGCTTGGCGTGTGCAACTTTAGAAGACTTGGGACAACAGAGGACTATTTTATTTTATAATTTTTAAATAAACTCTATGACATTTTCTCTTCTGTGACTGACCATTGTCTCCGTGCCGTCGGCTGACCGCTGTCAGTGGCGCGTTTTACGCAGCATTGTTTTTCTACTATCATAAGATACAGAAATTCTCCTCATTATGGACCGTTGTTGTCTTCTTAGCTTATTCTATATTAAGCAACATCCCAAGACAAGTAAGACCGCTCGATGGCTTGGCTAGTGACATAAAATAATACTGTCACAATAAGCGGAACGTTTTAAGTGGGAGAGAGGGGTGGTGGGGTGGGGAAACGTCTTAGGAGACATTATGTGCCCGGTGATGTAGTTACGCCATAGGGCGTATATAACGTCTCACAATATTTATTGGGCAGCAGAGCGGAAAATGTTTTACAGAAAGTACGACGGGTGTTCCATAAATAATGCAGCACATTTTTTACGGCCAATTTGGGTTGAAAAAATACGGAATTTCTTCTGGGAATCTAGGAATATTACAACTTTGGCCCTTAGTTTGTCATGAATTCTAATAGATTAGCTTCAATATGGAGCCTGTAACGGAGGTGCATTCTAAGCAGAGAGCTGTTATTTAATTCCTTTTGGTGGAAAATTAGTGCATCGCAGCTATTCAAAGGTGCTTGATGTCTATAGATACCTGTAAGTGAACAAAAGCACAGTGAGACGTTAGGCGAGGCTTCTGTTATCATCGAAACAACGTTATGAAAACCTATAGACGACGAGCATGCCGGCTGGCCGCACACACCTGTGACTGCAGCGATGTTGGAACGTGTGGACACTCTCATTCGGAGTGTCGGCGGATCACAATCAAACACGTCGCTGCTCAGCTGGACTCCTCTGTTGGTAGTGCTGACACACTCGTGCACCGGTTAGGATACTCAAAACTGTGTACCCGCAGGGTCCCTCGGCAACTAACTCATCACCCCAAAAGGCAACAAAAGACCATCTTTGAGGATTTTCTTGCGCGGTACGCGGTTGACGTTGAAAATTTTTTTGTAGAACTTAGTCACAGGTGATCAAACATAGGTTCATCACTTCGAACCGGAAACAAAACGGCAGACCATACAGCGGAGCCACGCTCCTCTATTCTGACCCTCAGACAGTAAAGTGAGTGCGATTGACTTATGGGACTGTGAAGGTGTTAATCTGTTTGATGTACTCCATTACAGTGGAACGATCAGCTCTAAAGCGTATGTGGTACTCTCAGGAAACTGAAGAAACTACATCAGTGTGATCATCACCTTTTCTTTGAAAACGCACGGCCTTACACAAATGAGAGCACTGGAGAGGATCTCATGAAGCTTTAGTGAACTATACTTCTTCTTCCTGATCCACCTATCATCCCGGATCTGGCAACTTCCGAATTTTCTTGTTTGCCCCAATGAAGGATGCACACCGCTGGAAGCATGATGTGGATATGGGGAGGTCACTGATGCAGCTCCGACTTCGACCTTATATATATATATATATATATATATATATATATATATATATATATATATATATATACTGTGGCTAGGGCCCCACCGTCTGGCAGACCACATTCTGGGTGCCGGTCTTTCAATCCGACACCACTTCGATGACCTGCAGATGATGAGGATGATAGGATGATTACGAGGACAGCACAACACCCAGTCCCTGGGCGGAGAAAATTCCCCGACCCAGACGGTATTCGAACCCGGGCCCAGAGGATTGACGATCCATCACGCTGAGCATTCAGCTATCTGGGACGGACAATTCGACCGGTAGAGTGGTACCACGTCGGCATACAGACCCTCCTAGTAACGTAGCTGTAGGCCGTCGCATTCAACGGACATTATGCTGAAAAATAAGGTTTTCTGGCGGAAAGAGAGACGCATAGTATGATGACTCGGAATCCGGAATAAAACCAACTTGCTTTGAGAAGATCTAGTGCTGCATTTCTTATTGAACGGCTTTGGTATGTCAAACGATTGTACGGCAATGTTAACTCATTCATTCCCTGATTCCCGCGTATAAATGTAAAGGGTCGGTTGGAGGGATGGCATGGCGAGCCCTGTCTTGGTAGGCGCCGTCATGGTCGGCCTCTGGTGTCTCCCTCTGCGACTTGACGGCATCGCCGATATCGACTGGGGCACGCGGCCCGCGGTGGCCCGGGGGTGGCCTAAGTGGCGAGCTCCGAATAGCCGGCCATCATTACAGCAGCAGCAGGCCGCCGGCAGCGCCATTGTGGGTGCGTTTAGGCCGCGCCCGGAAGTCCAATCTGCGCGCCATTGTCTGCGCACCTCTGCTGCGTTTACCGCGCCGGTGCGTGACCGGCGGGCGCCGCGCGGCGCTCGAGCGACTGCGCGAATCCACTGGCCACGCGGACCAAACTGTGAGCGCGATTATAATGGCGGTTTCATTAGGAATATCGCCGTTTTACGCTGTCAAACTGCGCTTTGAATGTTGGCTCATGCTGTTATCCTACAACTGAACACCATGTGACACATATCAGAAACCCAGTGGACAGGTGAGTAGAAGCCATACAGAATGCATAGAGATATGGATGCTACTGTTCCTTCAGTTTTGTTTCTCGCATCGACACTATCGGCCTGAAAGTAAATGACTCTTTTCATTGGGAGACGTTGATCTTGTGCTCAATATTATTGCATGTCCAATACCCTTCTAAAGCAGACTACACTTGAATAAAATTACACTCTAAGAAAAAAAAACGAACCATGAAGGAATTATCCGAAAGAGACGGAAATCGACAGATGTGATGCAAATGTAGAGACAAACAAATGATTACAGTTTCAGAAAGAATGAGGGGAATCAGCTTCACAGAGTCAGCAAGTCAATCACTAGTAGGTCCAACTGTCGACTCTATGCAAACAGTTACTCGTCTTGGCGTTGACTGATGGAGTTGTTGGATGTCCTCGTGAGGACGTGCCATATTCTATACAACTGGCGCCTTAGATCGTCAAATCCCGAGATGATTTGAGGACCCTGCCATTTCCTCTTTTGATTCGTCAGTCCTTTGTTTTTACGCGGCCCGCCACAAATGTCTCTCCTGTGCCAACCTCCTCACCTCAGAATAGCGTTTGCAACCTACATCCTCAATTATTTGTCTAACCTCTATGGTTGCAATATGAGATTTTCACTCTGCAGCGGAGTGTGCGCTGATACGAAACTTCCTGACAGATTAAAACTGTGTGTCGGACCGAGACTCGAACTCGGGACCTTTGCCTTTCGCGGGCAAGTGCTCTACCAACTGAGCTACCCAAGCATGACTCACGCCCCGTTCCTCACAGCTTTATTTCTCCCAGGAAGTTTCATATCAGCGCACACTCCGCTGCAGAGTGAAAATCTCATTCTGGAAACATCCCCCAGGCTGTGGCTAAGCCACGTCTCCGCAATATCCTTTCTTTCCGGAGTGCTAGTTCTGCAAGGTTCGCAGGAGAGCTTCTGTAAAGTTCGGAACGTAGGAGACGAGATACGGGCAGAAGTAAAGCTGTGAGGACGGGGAGTGAGTTGTGCTTTGGTAGCTCAATTGGTAGAGTATTTACCCGCGAAAGCTGAAGAATCCGAGTTCGAGTCTCGGTCCGGCACGCAGTTTTAATCTGCCAGGAAGTTTCATACTTCTATGGTTATTGTCCTCTACAGCTCCCTCAGTACCACTGATGTCATTACCTGCCCACAATGCTCTAAATTTTCTCAGTTGGGGATAGATCCGGTGACATTACTGGCCACGGTATCTTTGCTGTATCTTACTGAAATGTAAGCCGACGATAGCTTGCCACGAAGAGCCAAAAATGGAGCGTTGAATATCGTCGACGTACTACTGTGCTGTAGAGCTGCCACGCTTGGCGACCAAACTGGTCCTTCTGTGGAAAGAAATGACGCCTCAGATCATCAGTCATGGTTGTCTGGTCGAATGGTGGGCAACAGCCAGACTGATACCCCCACCGCTGTCCGGGCCGTCTCCAGACAGGTCTTAGCTGGTCATCGGAGCTCATTTCTAAGCGGGAGTCGTCACTGAAGGCAATTTTATTCAAGCCAGTGAGATTGTATTTGACTGAACCTACTCACTGAGGGGTTTTTGTTCTTCGACTCACGGTATGTAACTGAGCTATGTGACTTCCCTTGTATACATCTGACGCAATTCGGTGTGTTCCAGTGATATTTGCAAGCCTGTTCGCTCCGCTACTGGCATAAAAACTTTGAATTCAATCAGTTTCAGAATCCTCTGCCATAATCGTTGTGCTATGTGCTAACGCTGGGCACTTCGTTCTCCTTCTTCTAGATTCTCAATGATTATAACAGAGTTATGGTTCCTTTAATTACGCAATTTTTCGATAAACACTTTCATCACTTAACTGTATGGGGCATATTTGATTCTCTTATCACAGTATGGATAAGTGCGTACTAATTATCTGCGTTATTGAATTGTTAAGGTCGCCGGACCTCATTGCATGTTGCCTTTTGTAACTGCTTCCTTGGGAACAAATGTTTGGTTCTCAGTATTTTATATAATTAATGACAGAAACTAAAAATTTTAAATATTTTCTTAATCTACTCATTCTGCATCTACATATATACTCCGCAATCCACTATACGGTGCGTGGCGGAGGGTACCTCGCACCACAACTAGCATCTTCTCTCCCTGTTCCACTTTCAAACAGAACGAGGGAAAAATGACTGCCTATATGCCTCTGTACGAGCCCTAATCTCTCTTATCTTATCTTTGTGGTCTTTCCGCGAAATGTAATTTAGCGGCGGTAAAATTGTACTGCAGTCAGCCTCAAATGCTGGTTCTCTAAATTTCCTCAGTAGCGATTCACGAAAAGAACGCCTCGTTTCCTCTAGAGACTCCCACCCGAGTTCCTGAAGCATTTCCGTGACACTCGCGTGATGATCAAACCTACCAGTAACAAATATAGCAGCCCGCCTCTGAATTGCTTCTATGTCCTCCCTCTATCCGACCTGATAGGGATCGCAAACGCTCGAGCAGAACTCAAGGATATGTCGTATTAGTGTTTTACAAGCGTTCTCCTTTACAGATGAACCACATCTTCCCATAATTCTACCAATGCACCCAAGACAACTATCTGCCTTCCCCACAACTGCCATTACATGCTTGTCCCACTTCATATCGCTCTGCAGTGTTACGCCCAGATATTTAATCGACGTGACTGTGTCAAGCGCTAAACTACTAATGGAGTATTCAAACAATACAGGATTCTTTTTCCTATTCATCTGCATTAATTTACGTTTATCTATGTTTAGAGCTAGCTACCATTCTTTACACCAATCACAAATCCTGTCCAAGTCATCTTGTATCCTGCTACAGTCACTCAACGACGACACCTTCCCGTACACCACAGCATCATCAACAAACAGCCGCACATTGCTATCCACCCTATCCAAAAGATCATTTATGTAGATAGAAAACAACAGCGGGCCTACCACAAGCTACCACTCATTCATAGGTACAATCTCGAGTTAATGGTTTATCACAGTAAATGAAGTATTAAAACTAGAAACTGTGCATGTGCTGCTGTCCAAAATCTTTTGAGACTGATTTTATTTGTGGCATATAAGTGACATCAACGCGGTGACAACGGTGGCAACTTGCACAATTGTTAACAAAAGATATGTATTCAATTAGTCAGTTATGAGCAGACACTGTTAAGTACAGGACATGCAGCCCTAATATATCAATAGCGTTTCGCAATGAGCCAACAAACTGAACACCTCTAAAACAATTGTTTAAGACATTCTCCAGATTATTTTAAGGAAGAGAGAAGTGTTTGCATGGTCTGTCCCATGGATCTGGACTTCCAAACAAAACCAACGAAGTGTGCACGGCTGTCGTAACTTGACATATGAAAAATGCGGACAGTTCCTTCCTCGCAAAAGGTCCTCGACACTTGGTGTTATAAATACGATCCTACCATAAAACTACAAAGCGCTGAATGACATTCTGATGGTTCCCCAAGATCGAAGAAGGTGCAAATGTGACGCGCGAGTTGAACTACATCTTACATGGTTGTATTAACGTTGTGTGTGTTGTACGCAAGTGGGGACAGACGATGCAGCACATCTGAAGCATTAAAACCAACAAACTTAACTTTTCTCTATAATTTTTTTAAACTCAGACTCGTAACTTTTTTGACCGACTACGTATTTCTTGAGGTGACGCAACTCACGGCGTGCAAATTACCAAGACTATATTCATCCATTATTTGAGAATGAGAGCACTTAGTGACTACAAACATCAAACATAATTCCGAACCTTTTCGAAACGCTTTCGCGCTGACGCTCTCCAGGAAACAATGAAAGGAGAAAAAAACAGTTTATTCATGTAGTAAAACTTCATCATCAGGCGTAGCGTTTTAATTTATTATTACCCTGATTGTTATTATTGTTGTTGACGTTTTTACTGATGATTGAGAAGAAATTTCATCATTGATAATCATGGTGTCTTCTAAATTAAAAGTTCGAGTACATCGAAACCAACGGAAGATATTGTCTCTCAGAGATGAAGAACCTTACACAGGATAGTAATTCGCGGTGAGCTGCGTCAAACCAGTCAGGATACCTATGAGGCCAAACAAAAAACTCTTAATGTTTGTTTACGATATTGTGACAGCTCGACGCAACTACTACTTCCTGATACCATCAAAAATGTGCAAATGTGTGTGAAATTTTATGGGATTTAACTGCTAGGATCATCAGTCCCTAAGCTTGCACACTACTTAACCTAAATTATCCTAAGGACAAACACACACACCCATGCCCGAGGGGGGACTCGAACCTCCCCCGGGACTAGCCACACGCTCCATGACTGCAGCGCCTGATACCATACACGTGAGATGTTGCTCAGAGCTACGTACCAATCGCGAGGCCATTCTCCACCCACTCAATTCCCCATCCCCCACCTCTTGCGACGCCCATCCTCTCCCCTGCATAGTCCATCTGCCGTTGCGGACTTCTACAGACTGTAGTTGTGCGCTGCAGAGCACGCTGCCCTACCAATTCAGCCATAACTCGTTACCTGGCAGTTACCTCTGCAATCGATGCGTTTAATCGGCTTAAGCAACAAAGCCGCTTTGGTGTTCACGCTCTGTACACACTGCTCTGACAGCGCATCCTCTGTGTAGAGGCGGACTCCGGAATTACAAATATTCCCTGGCAGATTTCCAAGAAACTAATTAAAGCGCTCTGTCCTGCGACGACGGCTTTGAGTCGGCAAAAGCGCCCTTCCGTGCTACCAGATCACTCTACGCTCTATAAATACGGAGAAATGCAGACAGCTGTGTTTCATGTAGCACGTAAAACTATAAAAGAAGTCACGTCAGTATCTTTCTCGCACTGTCAGCAAAAAGAAGATTTATGTATAACACAGCATGTGGGAAATCGCAGGAGACTATCCTAACGGAAACTACAAGCTCATTACGAAACGCACACTTTTTGCTTACTGGCGTAAGATTTCTGTATTTTGCAGTCATTATTACAGTCTTGTCATCTAAAACATCTTCCAAGTTATAGAAGGCAGCTAATGCAACAAAAAAGTATTGATCAGTGTTTATGACCCACAAAAGGTGACACGTGTCGATTAGCAAATGGCGCTATAAATTGGTGAGCTCCTGCTTTAAGCTGCAGTTTAAACAGTTGGTAATACTGCGCCCTTATTGCTGCAAGGATACGGCTTGCGCGCTAGAACGTGTAACATCAATACTTTTTATTAATTGTAATTTAAATAAGAACTGGCCAAAGCGTTACATACATCTCTCAGAACTCTCTACGTCCTATTGATTAAAATAAATCTGAGGTAAGAAAATACATGATCAGCCCAATTCACTTCACGCGTTGTCTGACTACACAAATAATGCCACATAAACCGACCTGCACTGAGAACTGGATGATAACCAGAGGCCTTGGGGTAGCGTCTTTGACTTCTAATGAAAACGTCCTCTTTTACGAAATCAGTCTCATTCGGCCAATTGCTTTGTCAGAGGGCGCCGAGGAGCGGACAGAGTTTTAGGGGTGGGAAACTGCACCTAAAAGCCGTGAGGATCAGCAATTATCAATGTAGAAGACAAGGGAAACCGCAGCATTGAAGACACATGATGCGTATCCACAAGGAATGTAGCTTGTAGTTGGAAAGTGTCATGATGATCTCTCTTCTGCGAAAAGATTCCGGAACTCCGGGAGGAGACTCATAAGGAAGAGATGACCAAGAGAAAAAGACTAAATTATCAACGAAAGGATAACGTTTTACGAGTGTTGGGCGTAAAATATCAGAAGTCTGAACGTGGTAGGGAGATTGCGAAATCTGAAGAGGTAACTGCTGAGGCTCAATAGTGAAGGGTCAGTGAAGTGAAATGGAAAGAAAACAAGGGTTTCTAGACAGATGAGTGTTGGATACTATGAGGAACAGTAGAAAATGGTGAAACGGAAGGACGATTCGTTATGAATAGGAAGGTAGGGCAGAGAGTGAGTTACCGTGGGCAGTTCGGTGATAGGGTTGTTATCGTGATGTTTAGGATTGTTATCATCAGAAGTGGCAGAAAAAGCAACACCGACTGCGATAGTAGAGCTATACATGTCGACGTCGCAAGCCTAAGATGAAGAGATAGAGAAACTGAATGATGATATTGAACAAGTGATTCATTACGTAACTGGAAACGAAAATCTAGTAGTCATGGTGAAGTGAAATGAGGTTGCAGCAGAAGGAGAAATAAAAAGGGAGACGAGTGAATGTGGGCTTAGTAGTAGGAATGAGAGAGGAGAAACACTAATTGCGTTCTGCAATAAGTTTCAGCTTTGACAACGAAAACTTTATTAGAGAACCAAAGAGGAGGAGGTATACTTGGAAAAGGTCAGGAGATACAGGAAATTTTCAGTTAGATTACATCATGCTCAGGCAGAGATTCCGAAATCAGACCTCAGATTGGAAGGGGTGTGCAGAAGCAAATGTATATTCTCATCACATTTCGTTTATGCCGAAGAGTAGGCTTATGTCTGAGAGACAGGTCAGGCAGAATGAATCCCCAAAGAAGTGATATACAGAAGTACTATGGTATGGAGGGATACGCTTGAAGTTCTCTGAGTCTACAGGTATTGCGATACTCAGTAGCTCATTAAGTAGTTCAGTTCAGGAGGAATGAAAATCGCTAAAAAGGGCAATTACAAAAGTTGGAAAGAAAAACGCTGGTACAAGGGAAGTAACTGTAAAGAAACAATGGGTAACAGAAGAAACACTTCAGTTGATCAGTGAAAGTAGGAAGTGCAAAAGGTTCAGGGAAATTCAGGAATACAGAACTACAACTCAGTTAGGAATGAATTACACTATTGGGCATTAAAATTGGTACACCAAGAAGAAGTGCAGATGATAAACGGGTAATCATTGGACAAATATATTGTACTACATGTGAGTACATTTTCACGCAATTTGGGTGCATAGATCCTGAGAAATCAGTACCCAGAACAACCACCTCTTGCCGTAATAACGGCCTTGATACGCCTGGGCATCGAGTCAGAGCTTGGATGGCGTGTACAGGTGCAGCAGCCCATGCAGCTTCAACACGATACCACATTTGATCAAGAGTAGTGACTGGCGTATTGTGATGAGCCAGCTGCTCGGCCACCATTAACCAGACGTTTTCAATTGGTGACAGATCTTCAGAATTTGATGGATAGGGCAGCAGTTGAACATTTTCTGTATCCAGAAGGGCCCGTACAGGACCTGCAACATGCCGTCGTGCATTATCCTGCCGAAATGTAGGGTTTCGCAGGGATCGAATGAAGGGTAGAGCCACGGGTCGTAACACATTTGAAATGTAACGTCCACTGTTCAAAGTGCCGTCAATGCGAACAAGATTTGTCCGAGACGTGTAACCAATGGCACCCCATAACATCACGCCGGGTGATACGCCAGTAGGGCGATGACGAATACAATCTTCGAATGTGCATTCACCGCGATGTCGCCGAACATGGATGCGAGCATCATGATGCTGCAAACAGCACCTGGATCCTACCGAAAAAATGACGTTTTGCCATTCGTGCACCCAGGTTCGTCGTTGAGTACACCATCGCAGACGCTCCTGCCCGTGATGCAGCGTCAAGGATAACCGCACCCATGTTCTCCGAGCTGATAGTCCATGTTGCTGCAAACGTCGTCGAACTGTTCGTGTAGATGGTTCTAGTCTTTTAAACGTCCCCATCAAACTGTTTGTGCAGATGGTTGTAGTCTTGTAAACGTCCCCATCTGTTGACTCAGTGATCCAGATGTGGCTGTACGATCCGATGCAACCTTGCGGATAAGATGCCTGTCATCTCGACATCTAGTGATACGAGGCCATTGCAATCCAGCACGGAGGTCCGTATTACCCTCCTGAACCCACCGATTCCATATTCTTCTAACAGTCATTGGATTTCGACGAACGCGAGCAGCAATGTCGCGATTCGATAAACCGAAATCGCGACAGGCTAGAATCCGACCTTTATCAAAGTCGGAAACTTGATGGTACGCATTTCTCCTCCTTACACGAGGCATCACAACAATGTTTCACCAGGCAACGCCGGTCAACTGCTCTTTGTGTATGAGAAATAGGTTGGAAACTTTCCTCATGTCAGCACGTTGTAGGTGTTGCCACCGGAGCCAACCTTGTGTGAATGCTCTGAAAAGCTAATCATTTGCATACCACAGCATCTTCTTCCTGTCGGTTACATTTCGCGTCTGTAGCACGTCATCTTCGCGGTGTAGCAATTTTAATGGCTAGTAGTTTATCAAATCTACCTACCAACATATAGTGACTACCATTGTCCTATAATGTAATGCATTAGAACTAATTTAAAAACTTGAAAGAAAGTCTGAACCCTTTGATTTTGTGACAGGACAACGTATGCTGTTTCAGTACGTCCACGTACTTCGCCCTACCAACTTATTACTGTATGTGTCAATTGGATCTTTCATGTACGCAACGGGTTTGATGCAGTTGCTACTGACGCAGATTAATTTATCTTGATCTGACACATGTCCTGTAGTTGAAGTCGTTTTTCAAGTATGTATTACGAGACGAATGTTGTATAGATATATGATATTCTTTTCGTTTACCTATATGTATAAATTGATCTTTCTCATTGTACGTACCAGAGGATGGTTCGTTTTCCAACCGAAACTTATCGATTGTAGTGCAGTGCTACCGCTGTTGTACAAATCATGATTTTTTTAAAATCTGGAAGCTACCACCTCCTTAAATATGTAACATCGTTTGGCGACGAAAATGCCCATCGCTCTTGGACAGGTGCGCCCTACAGCCATTACCCTCTTTATGCCCATAATGCAAACGACTAGTGCGGGTATTTCAACACTTCGTAATTACAAGTGCTACAGAACAATGTCACGTGACTAATGAGGAGATGCTGAATATGACTGGGGAGAAGACAAATTTATGGCACAACTGACTAGAAGAAGGGATCGGTTGATAGGACACATTCTGAGGCAACAGCGGATCACCGAATAGTACTGGAGGAAGCGTGAGGTGTACAAATCGGAGACCAAGAGATGAATGCAGTAAGCAGAGTCGGAAGGGTGTAGGTAGCAGTAGTTATTCGGAGGTGAAGAGGCTTGCACACGATAGAGTAGCATGAAGAGCTCCATAAAACCATTCTGTGGACTGAGGACCAGAACAACAACCATCCGAAGATGCGTTATATGAGCTTCAAACTGGTACTTGGTAAACAACTAAATTTAAAGTGCCTGGCTGTGGCTACTCTATAGCACTGCCTAATAAATGAACATAGTGTTTTTTAGGCTACACAATAATTTTAACGTACGAAGAGTGCAGCTAAGAACTGAGCAAATATGTTTAGGAGGAAGTTGGTAGGGAATGCGTGCATAAATAGATACGGATTTAAGAAAAAGGGTCTTACATGTTATTCCTACACTTTAGTAAGCAGGGGGAATCAATTTTGGTGGCAATTATAAAAGATGCTGCAGAAAAAATTAATTATCAGTCTAATGTGAATTATTTTTATTCAGCTGCGTAAGGTGTCAGCGTAAAAATATTTATGCTGTACAACTTCCAAGAAAGCAGAAATGTTGTTACCAAGGAGTCGACGATACTAGCTACAAGTTCCTACAAACACAGCTGATGTTCTCTGACCCTAATGCGAACACTGTAACTGTTAATTAAACCCAAAATACCTGGGTTAGAATGCCATATTTTACGATACTGATTCTTGACCTCTAAGTGTCCAGCTGTGCATTTGGTCGCACGACGGGGATTAGCAGTCTGTGTACGAGGATCGTAGTTGGAGCTAGACACATGGGAAATTCCATTTCGGAAATCTTTAGGGAATTCGATATCGCGAAATGTTCAGTATAAAGAGTGCGCCGAGAATAGCAAATTTCAGCCATTACCTCTAACTACGAACAGCACTGTGGCCGATGGCCTCCACTTTACGACCGAGAGCAGCGTCGTTTTCTTAGAGAAATCGGTGCTAACAGACAACGAACACTGTGTGAAGGAACCACAGAAATAAATATGAGACGTACAACGAACGTATCCTTTAGGACAGTGCAGCGATACCTCGCGTTAGTACGCTATGCCAGCAGACTACCGATACGAGTGCCTTTTCTAACAGAATGACGTCGCCTGCAGTGCCTCTCTTGAGCTCGTGACCATAGCAGTTGGACCCTAGACGACTGTAAAATCGTGACCTGATCAGACGAGTCCAGATTTCAGCTGGTAAGAGCTGATGGTAGAATTCGAGTGTGTCGCAGACCCCACGAATCCATGGACCTAAGTTGTCAACTTAGCAAGCTGGTAGTGGCTCCATAATGGTGTGGGCTGTGTTTACATGGAATGGGCTGTGTCATCTGATCCAGCTGAACAGATCACTGCAAATGGATATATCTGGTTGCTTGGAGACCATTTGCAGCCATTCGTGGACTTCGTGTACCCAAACAACGAGGAAATTTTATCGATGACAGTGAGCTATTCCATCAGGCCACAATTTTTCGCAATTGGTTTCAAGGACATTTTGGACAACTTGAGTGAACGTTTTGGCCACCCACATCGCTGAACATTACTCCCATCGAACATTTATGGGACATAATACAGAGGTCAGTTTCTGCACAAAACCCTGCGGTGGCAACTGTTTGGCAATGAAGGCAGGATGGTCCAGTATTACTGCAGAAGACTTTCGAGGACTTGTTGAGTCCATGCCACATCGAGATGCTTCACTACACCGACTAAAAGAGGTCCGACACGATATTAGCAAATTTCCCATAAGTTTTGCCACCTCAGTGAAGTACATATTAATTATTATTATTATTATTATTATAAGGCTATTTACAATCTCACATGTTATACCAAACCGAACGGGACAGAAAATAAGCTATCTTTCTGAGGTTTATGAATTTTGTCTAGTTATTATTCCATTATCATCACTACGAGTCTCTATCACTGCGAGACTTTTTATCTTTTGTTACAATCTCTTCTAACTGAATCTTCCTAAATTGTGATAAAGCGCTCCTGTAAAAATTTCCGTTTATTCTTTCCAGCTATAAAGCTTTGATTTGATTGTAACTGAAGCAGTGTCAGCTAGAGTAATTCTCTGGCCTAGCATTAAGAAGTGTGTACTTAAATTCCCTATGGGGCATCCAAATTAGGTTTCCCCAAGTCGATTAAGACAAATTGTAGAGTGGATTAATAGAAACGGAAGTAGCGGATTCCTTCTTCATCTTTGTGCACTTCGAACTTATCGCCTGCCTGTAATAATCTAATAGTCGACGATATATTATACTGTATTCTAATCTTCTATTATAAGGTGAGGATGAACATACACGTTAAATGAAATGTAGTGTGGCTAGGGCCTCCCATTGGGTAGACCGTTCGCCACTTCGGCGACTTGCGTGTCGATGAGGATGAGATGATGATGATTAGGGCCACACAACACGCAGTCCCTGGAGAAAATCTCCGACCCAGCCGGTAATCGAACCCGGGCCCCTTGGTATGACATTCCGTCGCGCTGACCACTCAGCTACCTGGCGGACAACATGCACGTGAAATAAGAGAAATACCGTAGTAATGGAGGTATGTGGGAAGAGACACACAAGCGATGTTTGCAGCTGCGAGTTTGTGGAGTAAGAGCTTACTGTGATAGAAGGAATGCTAACTGATGATTTCATAAATATTCGCAGAACCACATGATTGATATCATTCTCTTAATCTGCAGTAATTATTATCTTTGATTCATAATAATAGTTTCAGGTTTCTCTGCACAGCGAATTAATGTTTGAGACGTGAACTGGTAGTGAGACAGCTATTAAAGTAACATATACTACAAAAATTATTAAGCCTATTATAAATATGAATATAAAGGAATTATACAGCTGATTCCTTCCAATTGCAAGAGTAGTCACGTGAAAAACAAAGACAATTTCAAGAGATATTATCTAAGGAATACGATTTCTTTTCATTATTCGACTCCTTTTTAACCAGCTATCTGACTTGGAAGTAATTTCTACTGTTCTAAAATTCTGCTTTGAACAATGCTGCATCTGAACTGTAAATAATAGGTGCAATTTCGGCGTATGTAGTGTGAACTACAACGGTTTACCTACTTGTTTACTGCCGTTAATCATATGAAATTAACCTCTGCCCGCTTTATTGCGTAAACATCACAGTTTACACTACTCTGTTAATTTTGTTAGCTTTCATTTGACGTCATTCACCCATACAGGCAGAATACACAAACAGATACTGATTAACGGTGACCCAAATCACACTAGTTATTGACGCATTTATGAATCGATTTTCGATGGTACGTAGCGATATAAAATTTTCTCTCGTACTTTGAAATACAAAACGTTTCGGGAGTGTCAGGGTTAAACCATCGACAAAATTAACTCTTATGTATGAATATTTCTATGTTTATACAGCTTTACCTCACACTCCGGTCTGTTTAACACCACTCAAACAATACACACAGTCACAGCGAAAATTTCGCAGACACCAGAATAACGTTGGAAATTCTTTGTAAGACCACTTCATAGCGTTTTGGAGCATAGCATGAAATCATATATGTAGTAAGTATAGCTTATTCCTACACAAATGCTCCACAAGTTAATACATTGCACTTCGCGTCTTCCTTACCTCTGTGTTGCCGTGAGTGTCTTTGCATCTCTGTTCACACCAAAATTCCTCGCATCGTGTTGTGATGAGGTACCCTATGAGAATTAGAACCATTTTTCAACATGTGGATTTGTTCTTTAGGATTAAGAAAGCACGGCGACAAACGAAAACTGCATTTATCTCGGAGTCGAGGGGTACCTCCATGACAGTGGCGAACCCGTTTGTTGAAAATGTGGCAGCAAGCCTTCGACTGCCTTCGATCTCTGAAACTGTTACGATCGCAAACAACAGAGCGGTATTGAGGCTGCGAAAATGGCGTTCTCCCTACGTCTTTCGCCGCTGCATTACACTTTTACAGGACTCTTCTAACAAATCCTCCATTTACGATGCATACAGCCTACACTTTCAAAGTAACCTGATATTTGTGACGACATAAATGGATATCCGACACTCAACTGACTTTCTTCCTCTTATCCTCGTACTTGATGTAACTCACTTTGCTTTTTTCCACACTAAGGGCAAATTTTCGCTACATCAAGTGGATATTTGAAGTTATTATCAGTATTCATATAGTTTCTGAACATGGGTGCGGAAGGTACCACATACACTGTCCCTTCGCATTGTTGCTCATTGCACCGGGCAAAGTTTTCAGTGCATCCCGTACTATGGGTAACGAGCTCCTTTTAAGGAGAAAACGTTCTCTTCAATAACTGATATTCCTCTGAGGTACTTGTGGTCTCCTCGGGTTTTCACTATGTGAGGAACGATATTCTCCTCCAAAGGCATTCTGGAGCAAACGTTCCAACCACAGATAAACCATTACTTGAAGAAACACAGAAACCAGCCATTTTTATGATACTTTCTTTAGTCCAAGAGTTGTTTCAGTTTCCATCCTCTTTCAGATGGCATAAAATACACATTTTCCATGATTATTAAGTTCAGGTCGAATGCATTTCTATCGCTGCAGCTGTGTTTTATTATTTATGTTGAAACATTTTGTTACACGTATGTAGTATGTGACGGATACAGGTGATGATATTTCTGTTGATGACGGAGGACTGTGAACAACATTACATTAGTATTTACGTCACTTCATGATTATAAGTATAGCTGTTATAGGTTGCATAGTACCCCCAAGAAAGTGTGACAAGAGCAAGCCATTAACGCTTACTTTTCCCTGGACAGCAGGTCAAGAATTGAATCAGTGACGCGTAGAAGAAAACTGGTTCGTCTATTCTGACAGTTGTAATTCGCTTAGTAGCGCAGTTACGGTCATGCAGAAAACATCAGGTAGTAAGGTTTGTCACGAATTTGCGAGAAGACAGTTCGACACAGAGAAAAAACGGCTAACACACACACATATAAAAATATCTCCACTTACACCCGTTACACTTTGTATAAAACAAATATATTGATTAAAAATTCAGTGCCCGAAATGACAGACACGCTGAAGAAGACGAAAACAATAGGCAACTATATATCGAAAAGGCGTATTGGCAGAGTGCGAAATACCCAGGAGGTCAAAGGATGCGTTTGAGAATAAAGCAACATTGAACGTGCTTCACCCCTTTATTAGTCTGAGTCCAAAACGAGCATAATGAACTGCAGTATGTAGCCGGTACGGATGGCTTAATGAAAAATGTGTATTCTATAATCATGATGTGCCTGCGTCTGGGTAGTCTGAGTATCGTCGTGGTATTCCTGGTAGTCCTAATAAGTGTTGTTGTCCACTGCAGGAATTATTGCAAATAATACGTCGTGTGAGTCCACAATAGGAAACACTTCCGTTCTTACATAGCCCCAAAGAAAGAAGTGTGATGGGATGAGTTCCGGAAATCTTGTAGGTCAACGGACGGCTGATCCACCGATTAATTCTCCACGTACTGGTTCGGCGAGGGTTGCCGGACCACATCATGCTGGAACCACATCCTCCCTCTGGTTTTTAGAGATACTTCTATCAATAACGTTAGCAAGTGCTCTTGCAGGAACAGTCTGTACATTGATCGCGTGTGACAAGGTGCCAACTAGTAGGGCTCCACCAGCTAGTGACCCAACCTTATTGGACCACATGGGTCTGATGACCTCGCGTAATTATGGAAGGTTGATTTTCAACAGACCATAAATGCGTGTTATGACAGCTGTTCATGCCTTCCCGAGGAAATCGAGCCTAATCCGTAAACCTAAACAGATGTACTCTTTAATCCTTAGCGCACACGCATACGCATGTTGATTAATGAAACATATTTTATGTTGGCTCCTTTACGACACTGATAAGCTGGGGTACTGATGCAACGCATCATTCGTAATGTGACCTGCTTGCTGACGCATATATCGTTCACATAGCGTATGCTGCCCTCCATCGGTGTACCAGTAAAATGTGTATCTCTTACGCATGTGAATGTAATACGAGGAGTTACAAGGACTGAATAAAAGGCGTCTGTAGGGCTGAAGATGCTGCTGTTTTAACCTTAATGACGATGCAGTCTACAACGAACGGTGACATTCAGCCAAAATCGGAGTGCAAACTGAAAAAAAAAATGTGTTCGCTTTTCAGTAAGTCCTTTCCGGATTTTCTAATACAACAATAGATTGGGCTCTATCTTTCATTTCATTTCACCGATTCCTACGGCTTCACTTTTCAGTAGTTTCAATACTTAAATCGAAACGAGAAGTGATTCATTGATTTCTTATTCTCATATTATTTATTGATTGAAATAAATCTTACATTTTTTGAGTGACTATGAAAGTTAATTACATGTCAGCGAGAACAAATATCTCTTTGAGCGACAGTTAACCTCATACTAACAGCTTTACGTAACATTTTTTTCTTCGTTTCAATTGTTTTGTTGTACATCCAAGGTGTCACAGTGGAATGCTGTACTACAAGATCCTACTTGTTATTCCGTCTGGAGATTGTAGGTCCATGCAGCACCTGTTGTGACTAATGGATTTCTGATTTAGAATTCCCTCTGTTGCACGCCGCCTATCGAGTACCTCCAACAAGAAATAAAAATACAACAGAAGTATGTGAATATACGAGACAAAATCTCACCTACAAAGAAATAAGAGTTTTTTATGCCATTTAATATTACCATAATTATAATAGAATTATTTGCGCAAACATTTGCTCAGTTGCAGAAGACAAGGGTATAGAAATATCAGCACCTCTAAACTTTATGAGAAAATTCTCGAATTTAATTCAGCCGAATTCTGTTCTTCTACAGCTGCACCACCTAAAGATTCGTAAAAACCCTGCAGCGCGTCTTGCTGTGATTAAAGTTATTAAAAACGGTTGGTCGATATATTTCTTTACGTAATTTAATACACAGTCAGATCATTCAGCCATCGCTATAATGATTAAATCAACCTTAGACGTATTGTTTTTGTTGTTGTGGTCTTCAGTCCGAACATTAGTTTGATGCAGCTCTTTGTGCTACTTTATTCTGTGCACTACTGCAACCCACATCGTTCTGATTATATTTACTGTATTCATCTCTTGGTATCCCTCTACGATTTTAACCCCCCACACCTCCCTCCAACACTAAACCGGTGATCCCTAGATGTCTCAGAATGTGTATTATCAACCGATCACGTCTTCTACTCAGGTTGTGCCATAAATTTCTTTTCGCTCCAATTCTAAACAGTACCTGCTCATCAGTTACGTGATCTTACCACCTAACCTTCAGCATTCTTCTGGCGCACCTACGTATGAAAAGCTTCTACTCTCTCCTTTTTACATTGTTTATCGTCCTTGTTTCACTTCCATACATGGCTATACTTCATACAAATATTTTCTGAAAAGTCTTCGAAACACTTAATTCTATATCCGATACTAACAAAATTGTCTTCTTCAGAAACACTTTCCTTGCCATTACCAGTCTACATTTTGTATCCTCGCTACTTCGGCTACCGACACACTTTGCTACATAAGTATCAAAAGTCGTCTACTTCTTTAAGTGTCCGTTACCTAATTTAATGCCCTCAGCAGCACCTGATTTAATTCGACTGCTTTCCATTATCCTTGTTTTGCCTTTGTTGGTGTTTTTCTTATATCCTCCATTCAAGACAGTGTCCATTCAGTTCAACAGCTTTTGCAATTCTTTAGCTGTCACTGAGAGAAATGCAGTGTCATTGGCAAACCTCAAAGTCTTTATTTCTTCTCCCTGAACTCTTTAATTCCCATTCGAAATTTTTCTTTCGTTTCCTTTATTCCTTGCTCAGTGTGTAAATAGGCTACAACCCTTTCTCACTCCTTTCTCAACCGCTACTCCCATTTTTTTCCCGTCGTCTCTTTTTAGGCGGGCCTAGGTAGCCGAGTGGTTCTAGGCGCTACAGTCTGGAACCGCGCAACCGCTACGGTCGCAGGTTCGAATCCTGCCTCGGGAATGGATGTGTGTGATGTCTTTAGTATAGATAGGTTTAAGTAGTTCTAAGTTTTAGGGGACTGATGACCTCAGATGTTAAGTCCCATAGTGCTCAGCGCCATTTGAACCATTTTTGAGTCTTCATAACTGCCATCTGTTTACTGTACAAGTTACAAACAGCATTTCTGAAGTTTATCACGTGCTACCTATAGAATTTCATACAGTGTATTCCGGTCAACATTCTCAAAAGCTATCTCTAAGGCTACAAGCGCTATAAATGTAGATCTGCCTTTTACTGACGCATCTTCTAAGATGAGCCGCAGGGTCAGTACTGCTCCGCGTGTTCCTACATTTCTCCGAAACCCAAACTGATCTCCTCCAAGGTCTGCTTCTACCAGTTTTCCATTCTTTTCTTATTTTGCCACCATGACTTATTAAAGTGACAGTTCGGTAATTCTCACAACTTTCCGCCACTGCTCTCTTTGGAATTGTCATTATTATATTCTTCTGGAAGTCTGAGATCATTTCACCTGTCTCACACATCTTGCACACCAGACGGAAGAGTTTTGTCACGGCTGGCTGGCTCTCTAGAGGCTGTCATTAGTTCTGCCTGAATTTCGTCTACTCACAGAGTCTTGTTTCGACTTAGCTCTTCCAGTGCCCTGTCAAAATCTTCTAGCAGTACCACTTCTCCCAACTCATCTTCATTTACGTCCTCTTCAGTTTCTATAAATTGACTTTCTGGCTTGTATTATTTTACATAAATCTCTTGTTTTTCATTCTGCTCAGCGGGATTAGAAAAAAAAAACATCACTAAAACTTTACTCTGGTATACGCCCTCTTCAATTTCTATAACATTGCCTTCATCTGGCTTGTATTATGATTTAGATAAATCTTTTGTTTTTCATACTGTTCAGTGGGATTAGGAAAAAGATACCATCACTAAAACTTTACTGTGGTATACGTCCTCTTCAATTTCTATAACATTGCCTTCATCTGGCTTGTATTATGATTTAGATAAATCTTTTGTTTTTCATTCTGTTCAGTGGGATTAGGAAAAAGATACCATCACCAAAACTTTACTGTGGTATACGTCCTCTTCAATTTCTATAACATTGCCTTCATCTGTCTTGTATTATGATTTACATAAATCTTTTGCTTTTCATTCTGTTCAGCTGGATTTAAAAAAAAAGATACCATTATTAAAACTTTGATCTGGTATAAAGGAAAAGCATCTGACAGAGGGATGAGCCTGGCGCCCGCGGAGCACTGAGCTCAGCGCCGCGGCGCGTCGCAGTCCTCGCACGGAGGCTGCGGGCCGGCCGTAGCTCATGCGGCGGGAATCTGATTACGTCCGCATCGTTTATGGCAGCGGGCCGGCAGCCGCTGGCGTGCGTGGCGCCGTCACCATGTCGGCTGCACGCTAGCTCACTCCACTGCCCTCCGCAGCCGCCCGCGTCACCACACACGCATGACTCGGTGTTCTGGCCGATGAGGAACAGTAGAGCAGTTTCATCATCAGGTAACTGCCAATCATACTGGCTTGCACGCATCTAGTAGGGACACGAGGAACGTCACAAACAATAGAGACTAAAAGTTCTTATTTTATTGTTTTTGTCATCAATAACGTAGAGATAACGCGAGAAAATATACGGTAGAAATTTGGCCTTTTTATTAGCCAGAAGATGTTCCGGGCGTTTTCAGTTATCGGTCTGTTAGGTTTGGCCTTCAGTATACAACAATTCATCGTAATTACGCTTTATAATTTTTCACGTGTATTCTACTATGCACTCCATCTTCAGGTAACGAGTGGCCTACCGGGACCATCCGACCGCCGTGTCATCCTCAGTGGGGGACACGGATAGAAGGAGTGTGGGGTCAGCACACCGCTCTCACGGTCGTTATGATGGTGTTCTTGACCGAAGCCGTTACTATTCGGTCGAGTAGCTCCTCAATTGGCATCACGAGGCTGAGTGCACCCCGAAAAATGGTAACAGCGCATTCCTGCAGGATGGTCACCCACACAAGTGCCGGCCACGCCCAACAGCGCTTAACTTCGGTGTATCCACTGCGGCAAGGCCGTTGCCGTATTCTACTATGCCATTACAAAAAGTGGAAGTTATGAATAAATCATCGAAACATGACACCAACGGAAACCTAGCATAAAGTGTTCCTTTTTCGATAAGAAATGTCCGCCTTTTTACTGTGAATTGCTCATTTATTTTACACTTTATTTCTCGAGTGCATGTTGAAATGAAAAATAAAAATGAGTACGTATCGTACAGTACTACAAAACGGAAACAATCTGTCATTACGTATTTGAAAATATTACTTACATGTTAAAATGCGTCCGACCTGTCTGTGAAGTGTCATCGTGAAAACACATTGATCTTATTGGCCAGTTGTTGCATTAGATGATATGAGTACATATATGGCTGACATTATGCATAATGAATAAAATCACTAACTTTTAAAATTGAATATAAACAGTCACAACCAAAATAAATTAATGTCCTTTTTTTTACTTTTTTGTATAAGGTTACCGGTTTCAATCTGCTTTATACCATCTTCAGATCCACACCATGATGTTGATTGTGGCTGTGAACGGAGCAGGAGCTGCACCTCCACGAATGCTAATCTTATACAAAAAAAAAGAAAAAACATAAATTACTTGCGGATGTGACCATCTATATTCAATTTTAAATAATAAATATAACCTTCTGTACTCCAGAGAGATATCAAAAATTACGAAATCACTTACAGCCGGTTTGACGGATTTAACACCTAATACATTCTTGTGTCCTGCATTCATCACTTCTGTTCATCAACTGACGTTAACGTATGTCAGAACAGTGGACGACATCGCGACAAAGACTTACTTTTTTTTATGCTCTGGTGATACAAAGCTGTACAGGCACCCATTTCAGTCCATTTTCATTCTAACAGAGCACACATTTATGAAGAAGATGCAATATATGTACAAAATATTTTAATGCTCTGGGATATGCAATATTTTTGGTCTTTCCGTCTTCTGCAGACAAAAATAAATTTCGGTTGCCTTATTTGTGATTATGAAACATATAAGGCCGGTATTACACTATAAAATTTCTTTGTCAAAGTTGATATGTCAAATATTTATGTCAAAGAAATTTGATGGTTTATTAGGGAACTTTGTCAAATGTGTTAATTCGACTCTTTTTTTTTATATTTTTAATAAACTTGCCTCGACAAGGTTGGAGGATAGCAAGGGACACATTAATCGTATATTTATGGGCAAGTGGAATACGCTGCAGGCGACTTTATGTCCGCAATCACAGCTACAGCCATCCACCTCTACATCTGGGAACATCCAGGCATCTTTTCAGCAAGTCAGAATAGGGAATAGAATATAAAATTCTTCATCTGTTTCGTACCTTTTATTAATTTTGTAGTTGTTGGGACATTAATTCCATTATTCACAAATAAAAATAGTTCTTATTTCCCATATAGTGCACTAAACATTTATTCACATTCCTGTATTGCCCCTTCAGTGCTTTATAAATCGCTTCACACCTTTCTGGAATTACACTCCTGGAAATGGAAAAAAGAACACATTGACACCGGTGTGTCAGACCCACCATACTTGCTCCGGACACTGCGAGAGGGCTGTACAAGCAATGATCACACGCACGGCACAGCGGACACACCAGGAACCGCGGTCTTGGCCGTCGAATGGCGCTAGCTGCGCAGCATTTGTGCACCGCCGCCGTCAGTGTCAGCCAGTTTGCCGTGGCATACGGAGCTCCATCGCAGTCTTTAACACTGGTAGCATGCCGCGACAGCGTGGACGTGAACCGTATGTGCAGTTGACGGACTTTGAGCGAGGGCGTATAGTGGGCATGCGGGTGGCCGGGTGGACGTACCGCCGAATTGCTCAACACGTGGGGCGTGAGGTCTCCACAGTACATCGATGTTGTCGCCAGTGGTCGGCGGAAGGTGCACGTGCCCGTCGACCTGGGACCGTACCGCAGCGACGCACGGATGCACGCCAAGACCGTAGGATCCTACGCAGTGCCGTAGGGGACCGCACCGCCACTTCCCAGCGAATTAGGGACACTGTTGCTCCTGGGGTATCGGCGAGGACCATTCGCAACCGTCTCCATGAAGCTGGGCTACGGTCCCGCACACCGTTAGGCCGTCTTCCGCTGACGCCCCAACATCGTGCAGCCCGCCTCCAGTGGTGTCGCGACAGGCGTGAATGGAGGGACGAATGGAGACGTGTCGTCTTCAGCGATGAGAGTCGCTTCTGCCTTGGTGCCAATGATGGTCGTATGCGTGTTTGGCGCCGTGCAGGTGAGCGCCACAATCAGGACTGCATACGACCAAGGCACACAGGGCCAACACCCGGCATCATGGTGTGGGGAGCGATCTCCTACACTGGCCGTACACCACTGGTGATCGTCTAGGGGACACTGAATAGTGCACGGTACATCCAAACCGTCATCGAACCCATCGTTGTACCATTCCTAGACCGGCAAGGGAACTTGCTGTTCCAACAGGACAATGCACGTCCGCATGTATCCCGTGCCACCCAACGTGCTCTAGAAGGTGTAAGTCAACTACCCTGGCCAGCAAGATCTCCGGATGTCCCCCATTGAGCATGTTTGGGACTGGATGAAGCGTCGTCTCACGCGGTCTGCACGTCCAGCACGAACGCTGGTCCAACTGAGGCGCCAGGTGGAAATGGCATGGCAAGCCGTTCCACAGGACTACATCCAGCATCTCTACGATCGTCTCCATGCGAGAATAGCAGCCTGGATTGCTGCGAAAGGTGGATATACACTGTACTAGTGCCGACATTGTGCATGCTCTGTTGCCTGTGTCTATGTGCCTGTGGTTCTGTCAGTGTGATCATGTGATGTATCTGACCCCAGGAATGTGTCAATAAAGTTTCCCCTTCCTGGGACAATGAATTCACGGTGTTCTTATTTCAATTTCCAGGAGTGTATTTTGGTTATAATGTGCAATGTGATATTTGAGGCTGTGTTGTAAGCCAGCTCCCTCCGGTGTCAAGAAATCCCAGTGTCACAATTTGCTTGTTTTCTGCACGTAAAGCATTTCTCAAAAGAGTATTCTCTTTTGTAATAAGAGAACCCACATTACTGAGCAAATACTGAAACACACTGTCATCCTTTCGTAAGTAATTTACGTCCTCTATTAGCAGTTCTCGTAACACATTTTGCTGAATGCTTTCACTATCTCGACGTACTACCTATGGCTTCAACCAAGTGTGTTTCCTTTTTTTCCCCCGCTTATCTTCCAAATACACACACAGTGCAATTGTGGTACTAGCAACTGCAACACGTAATAAGAGGTTGTTGTCCCCCATCTCGAAATTTGATGAAAAATATGACGACAGTGTAATACCCCTTTGTGGCGCGACATCAAATATCTTTGTCAAACAAGTATGACGAATGTTTGATCATATCTTTGATCAAATCTTTGTCAAAGAAATATGATAGTGTAATACCGGCCTACTGAGCACTTGGAGTTCTCCATACTTAATCAACACTCTTAAAGACGTTTGTCAGCGACTTCGCCCGCGTCGCATATATTTCACATATATTCAACGTATTTACATGTATTTCGTCAGTATCTCAAACGAATTTCGTCGTGCAGTTTCATGAAAATTGTGCGGAAAGTTGAAATTCAACCAGTAACTGATTGTCGTTTCCAGAAAAACGGCTGACAACTGTCTGGTTCTCCTATATTTTACACTAGGTGACTCTAAAGAGGACCTTACATGTATGTGTGCTAAGGAGCCGTATGGCAAGATCTTTGGCTTCGAAAGGCGCTGGCAAAATTATTGGTTCGCTGCAGTGCTCATTCTCACGATGTGCTTGATGCAATGAACAACGCAAATGAAGGACAGATTGCGCTTGATACTATTAAAAGTATTTTTCGCCACTAATTGCTGGGAACAAATATCGACAGGTCATTTTCAGACATACCTCTACATCAACCTTCTCACCCTCACACCTAACCATAGCGGGAATGGAGATATCGTACTCTCACTGTTATTTTTACACAAATGATGAGATATGTATTTACCAAATTGAGTTGAAATAGCTGCAGGCGTTCCTGGATTATGGCTTTACATCACTCTTTCGCACCATAAATCTTCAGCTGTAAGGCTGCTACGGGTGACTTGCTGTTCAGTAAATTTTTTCAGATAGCGACTGATACTATATCAGCCAGTTTTGCTACAAATTCCTTCAAACTTACCGGAGACACTCTGGTAGGCTGATATGCCACAGTATTCACACCCTGTCACCCCCCTCTATTGGGATGCAATATTATCAAGACATACCGTCACGGAAGAGGTATGCTCTCATTTTATGAAATTTGAAATGATAACCAGTGCTCTTTTGGACATTGGATAAATTTTTACTAGTCAATAGGTGTAAGGCAAATGTTTTCGAATATGCTCATCATCAGAATATCAGTTCAGGGGGAAGAACTTATAACGTTACCTTTTTTTATGTGCCATATTCATATGACCTCATACTGCCTGTGTGATGTTCTAATGTCCGACCTGACATTCTGAAGGTGAGTGTATTCCAAACCCGTCAATAAAGCAATTCCTTCCACCTAGTGACTATTAAATATTTATCCAACCCCCATATCAGCAGTGGGAACATTTTAGATGTCAATAGTAAGCCTAGAAATCCCGAAAACTATGAATTTGGTACTAACGTAGGTCGTTATACAATACTGTATCACGTCTTCTGATCCCCAAACAAATGCAATGCCGGAAAAAATTGTATACGCTATGTTTGCAGTACGCTCTTTTGGTTCCAGTTCACTCGAGATTTATTGTTGCAACACTGCATATGGAGTATAAGGAAATCATCACATTTACAGATCAATAGCACAAGCTGCTCTAAGGTACCAGGTATCGAACCATGCCGAAACAACCATATTAGTACTTGGTGTAGACTTTCAGTCGATCACACAGATGGCAAATACTGTCCTGGGATCCATTACGCCTCACCTGCTACCAGCTCTCATAATTCTGTAAGAGCTGTTAGAAGAGGAATCGCACGAATCACTTCTCGTCCCATCATATCCAACATGTTCTCAACTGGACACAAGTCAAGAGACCGTGCTGGCCAGTGTAATTGCTGCACATCTTGCTCAGCACGTTGAGTTTCACGAGCACTGTGTTGGCGAGCATTAACCTGTTGGAAGAACACATTGCCTTCCTGTTGCAAGAACCGCAAAAGAGAGGGTCTAACAACATTTTACAAGTACCGAGCGCTCGTTAGCGCCTCTCCAGAGAAACAAAAATGGAACGATGGTTGAAGCTCACTGCAACTCAGACCTTAAGGCCTGGGGTGTGGCCTGTGCGTCTTCGACGAATGCACTCTGCAAAACAGTGCTCATCAGGTCTACGCCGTACGTGGATACCGCCACCACTTGCGTGCAGACAGAATCTGCTTTAAACGTTGAAAACCACAGGGCGTCATTCCGTCTTCCAAGTGATCCTCCGACGGCACCCATCGAGCAGTGCATGTTGATACTGTGGGGTGAGCGGAAGACGGATTAGAGGTATGCTCTTCCCGTAGTCACACTGCTTATAACCGGCTAGCAGCAGTGTTGACGCGTCTGTGTTCCTGATGTGCCACTGCTGCCCTTACTCCGGTCTGCGAGCGTCTGTGCTGCATGGACATCCAGAATCTCGTCTACGTGTGTGAGAATGTTCGCGTGGCGCGTGAGAGCAGCATCGTTGCAAAACTGACGCGGCACCACCAACTAGTGCGGCATATCTCCGAGAGGACCATCGCGCCGTTCGTAAGCCACTATTTATCTCTTTCAGACTCGATGAGTAGGCTTTTGAATACAGGTGTGCGTCTCCGTGGCATGGTTGCCTGCTCACTTCACACGTTTCCATCACAGTGAACCTTCTGGTTGTGGAAATTTCCTGTTGAAAGGTAGACACAAATAGACCACTAGTATCTATTTCAGAACATTGAAACCATTACCAGTACGTATACTATCCCCCAGGTGGCATATGCCGTTATCAGATCAAAATCGACCTAGTCTTTCCAGTTGCCCTAATTTTTTTTCCGGGAGTGCATTCAAAACATTTCGATTAGATCATTTATTTTTTCAGTCCCAGTTGCAATTTTTTAAATACGTAATGTAGTTCGATCTACCTGGATATTCCTCAGATCTATGTATTTGCAGTAGCAGCCCCTTGGGTCTATGTCACGACCACACATTAGGATTCCGTTTTCACGCTATGACAGTCCGACTTAAGATTCTGACAAAGAGAGGACGGATTGTTGATGCAATTACGTACATCCGAACATGATTCAGGGAGATATAAACATGAAATATACAGGGTGATCAAAATGTCAGTATAAATTTGAAAACTGAATAAATCACAGAATAATGTAGATAGAGAGGTACAAATTGACACACATGCTTGGATTGACATGGGGTTTGATTAGAACCAAAGAAATACAAACGTTCAAAAAATGTCCGAAGATGGAGCTTCATCTGATCAGAATAGCAATAATTAGCATAACAAAGTAAGGCAAAACAAAGATGATGTTCTTTACAGGAAATGTCCACCATTATACCTCGAAAATAGCTGTAGTAGAGCAATAATGTTATGAACAGCACTGTAAAGCATGTCCGGAGTTATGGTGAGGCATTGGCGTCGGATGTTGTCTTTCAGCATCCCTAGAGATGTCGGTCGATCACGATACACTTGCGACTTGAGGTAACCCCAAAGCCAATAATCGCACGAACTGAGGTCTGGGGACCTGGGAGGCCAAGAATGACAAAAGCGGTGGGTGAGCACACGATCATCACCAAACGACACGCGCAAGAGACCTTTCACTGGTCTAGCAATATGGGGTGGTTTTTTTTTCTAGTAAAATCCCATGTCATTCCAAGCATGTGTGTCAATGTTTACCTCTCTATCTACATTATTCTGTAGTTTATTAAGTTTTCAAATTTATGCTGACTTTTTAATCACCCGCTATTTAAAGTTGCGCAACTGAGACTGAAATATTAACAAGATTTTATAGTTGTTTTAAATATCAATACAGTTTTCGTTTAGCGGCGAGTATATCGTCTGTAGTGAAACAAAGTAAGTTTTGTATAATAGATCAAACGTATCACTGTATACGCTGTTTGGCCATACGTTCGTGCAGAGCGTAAAGCCTCGCTGGCTACGAAGTGTGGCGTTGGGGGAGCGCGGCCTTGGCACCCCATTACCACCGGCGTTCGGCCGGCTGCTGCGGTGTTATCGCGCGCCCGCCGGGCGTCCGCGCCACGCGCTGCCGGAATGCCGGATAGCCCAGGCCGCCGACCGATTGCGGCAGAGAGCCGCCATTCAGCCGCAGACCGTGTCGGCAGTCGGCACTCCGCAGCCACCCCTCCTCCTGCCGCTGCCGCTGCCGTGTGTGGGGCGTGCTCCGGGATGCCAGCGAGGCTACCGCAGCGGCGGCAGGCATCCCTGTTCCCTGTCTGACAGCCGGAGCGAGGGCGGCGCGGCGCACAATTAACTCGGCCGTGCGAGTCAATCGTCCGACCAGCAGTCTCCGACAAGTAGTGTTGCAACACATCCCGATTTTCGATGTAATTCAGATTTTAACTTTGTCATGAATTGTCCCGCCTCGTTATTTGTGTGGCCTTCAGTCCAGAGACTGGTTTGATGCAGCTCTGCATGCTACTCTATCCTGTGCAGGCTTCTAATCTCGCGGTACCTATTGCAACCTACATCCTTCTCAATCTGCTTACTGTATTCATATCTTGGTCTCCCTATTTACCCTCCACGCTGCCCTCTAATACTAAACTGGTGATCCGTTGATGCCTCAGAACATGTCCTGCCTACCGATCCCTTCTTCTAGTCAAGTTGTGCCACAAACTCCTCTTCTCCCCAGTTCTATTCAATACCTCCTCATTAGTTATGTGGTCTACCCATCTAATCCCCAATATTCTTCTGTAGCACCACATTTCGAAAGCTTCTGTTCTCTTCTTGTCTAAACTATTAATCGTCCATGTTTCATTTCCATACATGGCTACATTCCAATCTAATACTTTCAGAAGCGACTTCCTGACATTTAAATCTATACTTAATGTTAAATTTCTCTTCTTCAGAAACCCTTTCCTTGCCATTACCAGTCTACATTTTATATCTGGTCCACTTCGACCATCACCAGTTATTTTGCTCCCAAAATAGCAAAACTCATTTACCATTTTAAGCGTCTCATTTCCCAATCTAACTCCCGCAGCATCAGCCGATTTAATTCGACTACATTCCATTATCCTCATTTTGCTTTTGTTGATGTTCATCTTATGTCCTCCTTTCAAGACACTGTCCATTTCCGTTCAGCTGCTCTTCCAAGTCCTTTGCTGTCTCTGACAGAATGACAATGTCATCGGCGGACCTAAAATTTTTAGTTTCTTCTCCATGGATTTAAATTCCTACTCCTATTTTTCTTTTGTTTCCTTTACTGCCCCCTCAATATACAGCTTCAATAACATCACAGAAAGGCTGCAACCCTGCCTCACTCCCTTCCTAACCACTGCTTCTCTTTCACGCCCCTCAACTCTTATAAATGCCATATGGTTTGTTCTAGGCGCTTGAGTCCGGAACCGCGCGACCGCTACGGACGCTGGTTCGAATCCTGCCTCGGGCATGGATGTGTGTGATCTTCTTAGGTTCCTTTTTCATTAACAACATTTTTATATTTTCTCCTTTCATCAATTAAATCCAACATTTCCTCTGTTACCCAAGGCTTTCTACTAGCCATTGTCTTTTTACTTACTCGATCTCATATCTCAAAGCTACCCATTCTTCATCTACTGTATTTCTTTCCCCCATTGTTGTCAATCGTTCCCTAATGCTCTCTCGGAAACTCTCTACAACCTCTGGTTCTTTCAGTTTATCCAGGTCCCATCTCCTTAAGTTCCCACCTTTTTTGTACTCTCTTCAGTTTTAGTCTACAGTTTATAACCAATAGATTGTGGTCAGAGTCCACATCTGCCCCTAGAAATATCTTACAATTTAAAACCTGGTCCTTAAATCTTGGTCTTAGCATTATATAATCTATCTCAAACCTCCCAGTATCTCCAGGCCTCTTCCGCGTATACAACTTTCTTTCATGACTCTTGAACCAAGTGTTAGCCTTAGAACACCAAATATCCAGTATTTTGACTACAATTCGAAAAATAACGAGCATTCACTTTAAAAAAATTTCAATTGTGTGTAAATTCCAAAACCCAAGTTCGAACGCGTCGATGGCGGTAACGAATAATGTTAAAATACGATGCACCATGAGGTCGCGATAAACCTATAATCGAAATGTTTGTCTACGCGTATGCCCTGACCTTACGTTTCGAAACCGGCAGCCTTAGCTTCGAAGACATTATTATGTGACTTTTCGTAAACATATTATGATTTTGATACGAGGACTAACCGGAAAACTCTAAAGATCGGTCGCGAAATGGAAACCACTATGAAAATCTAAACTGTTTTGTTTGCAACAGTTAGCTACTTCTGCACATAGTCGTTGCTCTGACTGAGACATTTGTCGTTGCGTTGTACCGATTTGCCACTTCCCCTGTCATAGAAGGCAGCCTCATTTGCTTTCCGGCATTTTTCTGTGGCAAAATGTTGTCTTCATAGCTTGCGGTTCGTTTGAGCCGAGAGATGAGTATTAGAGGAGGCCATGTCGGGACTGCACGGTGGGCTATCAAACACTTCCCATCTAAAACGCAACAGGAGTGTCATTTTTGCCCCTATAGTGCGCGGCCGAGACCTGTCAAGTAGAAAGAACTGCATGGCATCACGTTAAGTTGGGTTGCATGAAAAAAGTCGAAATCTCTTGACGGGCTCCCACACATGGCAGAAAAAACTATTTTCTAGACATATTTACCTGCTCACTATGCTTTCAGAACTTAGACACTGCCCAACACATCTATACTATGTCATTGTATGACATCTATACAAAGCTTCATCTGATTTTTCAGTCTCCAGTTCGTTCCTTGCTTTCCGAGTAGCCTTCGTATGGTAAAAACCATTCAAAAGCCAATATCGCAGGAAATATCTTTTATTCAAGACAACGGGTTTCCACAGTCTTAGCTGTAGGCTTCAGGTCTTAAACATTTTTTGTAGTAAAACACGTTTATTTTACGCCGAACCACATGCACAAGATGTCAAGTGGACAAAGCACATATTTAATCTGCCAAGAAGTTTCAAAGCACATTATAAACGTTTGCAATCGCTAAAATATTAAAAAAAAACACGGTACCTCGTCCGAAAGGCCATGCCCATATACATGTTGCTCACAGATGTCTGTTACATTATACAAATTCTAGCAACCGAAATCTGACACGACCCGGAAAAGCAGACAGGCCGGCCGAGGGGGTCGCCAAAAACCACAGAAAGACAACAGCTTTGGACAACAGCTACGGACGGATACGGCAGGATGACAAGTCCGAAGAGCGAACTAAAGCAGGAGGCGGGACGTAGCAAGATCAGGAAGCGAACAACTATGCGTATGAAGTACAGCGCAACGGCGCAGTCGGAATACGACTGACGTCTGAGCCCTTGCGGCCCTTGCCGGCTTTGTAGGGCCCACGTGAGCGCCGATAGGCCGGTGCGGTAAGCGTGGGGCGCCCACAGCACTGTGGCCGCGACAGCAGAGCTCGTAGACAGGGGCGCCGCCTAGCAGCTGTCGCCTACGTCAATGCTTTTTGGTGGGCTGTTCAAATTGTCGGAACAGGATACCAGAAGTTACTGTACACAGTAGCACATCTGACACATACTAAACAGTGCCAACCCGCTTGAAATGGCGAGTAAAGTACAACATTCGTTGTCGAAATCTTCTGTCTATGGTAACAAGTCAGTCCAAGAACTAGCATACTTCCTCTTTCGGAGGCAATTTCATCCCGCGGTTTTGGTGGAGGAAAGAAACTTATCAACGAGGCATCTATAGCTCGTGAAAAGAGACCACTGTCCCCCTTTAATGGCCAGCTTCACTGGTTTTGGCATGTTGTTGTGATCTTCAGTCTGAAGCAGCTCTCCACTCTCCTCTATCCTGTGCAAGCAACCCTCCTAAATCTGTTTAGTTTATTCATCTCTTGCTCTACCTCTACGATTTTTACATCCCACAATTACCTCCAGTACTAAACTGGTGATCCGCTGATATCTCAGTGTGTCCTACGAGCCGATCCCTTCCAGTCAAGTTGTGTCATTAATTTCGTTCCTCCCCATTTCTATTCAGCACCTCCTGATTAGTCAATTGATCTGCCTGTCTAATCTTCAGCAGTCTTCTTTATCGTCACATTTCAAAAGCTTTTATTTTCTTCTTTTTTTAAACTGTTCATCTTCCGTGTTTTACTTACGTACATGGTTTTATCATAAGATGTGCAAATGTTTTGTTGGCACTATGCAGCTACCACTTTACGAAAGGTGTTGAATATACTGGAGCAGTTGTCACATTACTCGACTCCTCCCGTTTACATTAAAAGAAGCAAACACACCACAGGGAGGGGAAAGGTCGCAAGGAAAACTGAATTCATAAAAAAATAAACACAGACTTAGTCTCCTAGTCAAGAGGCCATGTGTTGATGTGGCACCGAAAATACGAACAAGATCACTACCCACCGTCTGCACGTTCTAACCGTCACCATCCTCTTGTGGCACAAAGTGAATTCATAAATTCTGTAGTAAGTTTAAATTTCGGTGGCTACTCACAATTTCACAATAGTTGGCACCCTGAGATAGTGACACACTGGAGAGAGTGAGAGAGAGAGAGAGAGAGAGAGAGAGAGACAGACAGACAGACAGACAGACAGACAGAAACGGTAGCGGTAGAATATAAATAAACAGTTGTCAAAGTACAAATCCGTTATCGTTCTTCGTTGTTGTCGAAATATGTAGGCACGTAATTCATGTCCACACTAGATTCTGAAATGCAACTTCATATACTCGTCTAGGGATTGCGCGGCTTCATTTTCTTAACTAATAAGAGCACTCTTTGACTTTCTGTTGTCGAGTAGATATATCATTAGTTATTTCACTTCACAATCCAATTAACTTCAACCTCTGTACTAACTCAGTTATACATTCGTACTCAAAACTCGTACTGAACAAGAACAAAGATTTGCCTATAAGAACACGTAGCAAAGAAAATACAGTACTATCTTGTATCGCTTTGTTCACGAAAATCATCCTTAAAACGTATGAAGGCTGTTCAATAAAGAATTATCATAATTTTTTCGACAACATACCTTCACACATCATCATAATTTTGATGGTCCTCAAAATTTTTTCCTATGAATGCGATGCACTTGTCCCAGCCTTTTTGCCAGTCTTCAAATACATGCTGGAAATCATTGTTTGAGAGGTTCTTTAACATCGCCTCCGCAGCCTTCACCACTGCTTCACAAGATTGATAATGCCTCCCACGAAGGCGTTCCTTCGTGTTAAAGGATGGGTTAACCCGAACTATAGGGAGGGTGTGGGATGCACTTCACGTTGATTTTTGCAGGATATTCAGCAACAATATTGGCAATACGCGGCCGCGCATTATCGTGGTGCAGCATCCAGCCTGCTTCGCGGAAATGTGGTTTTTGGCGCCTGATATGGACTTGCAATGTTTTCAGGACATCCCTGTAGTATTGTCCAGTTACTGTGTGCAGGTACAACATTCTGATGTATCATTTCATTAATACCAAAGAATGAGATGACCATAACTTTCCCAGCGGAAGCAACAACTAATGCTTTTTTTGGGGGTTGGTGATGACGGAGATTTCCACACTGAGCTTTGATGTTTGCTCTCAGGATGGAAAATGCAGTAGCCAAGTTTCATCAACAGTGATTACATTTGGAAAAACTCCAAATCTTCGTCTAACGTCAGCTTTAACTGCATGCATACCTGCACGCGAATGTCCTTTTGTTCGAGAATCAACAGTCTTGGAACCCATCGCGCACAAAAATCTGTAAAGTGTAATTTTTCTATCACCAGCGCATCGGTGGCTTCCAATGAAATGTTCAGTATTTCAGAAATTGATATTGAGGTAATTCGTCGATCCTCTCTCACAATGACAGACAGCAGCGTTTATGTTTTCTTCCGTAAGAGTAGTAACTGGAGCACAGGATCCACGTTCTTTTGAAATTCACTGCTTTCCCTCTTTAAATATATTAAACTACCTTCGAGCTGTGCTGTATGGAGGAACAGGCTCTCCATATGCCTCCTGTAACATTGTATATGCCTCAGCTGAAGATTTATTGAAACGAACGCGGAATTTCAAAGCCGCATATTCTTTCTATCGTGTTACCTCCATTGCAGCGGTAGGCGATACTGAACATGTCTGACCTTGCCAGCCTCTCACAGGCGGGAGCCACGAGTCCCACCAATGGAACTACCACGTGTTTTTGCACATTAGGCTACCAGATTATCGTAAGATTAAATCTTACCTCGAAAGATTATGACCATAAAAAATTATGATTGTTCTTTATTCAATAGCCCTCGTACATTACAAAAAGAAAATAGAAATATTTGTTTATTATTGCCTATCTTCTTAAAGTGTTTATACAGGGTGGTCCATTGATCGTGACCGGACCAAATATCTCACGTAATAAGGGTCAAAGAAAAACTACAAAGAAAGAAACTTGACCAGCTTGAAGGGAGAAACCAGATGGCGCTATGGTTGGCCCGCTAGATGGCGCTGCCATAGGTCAAACGGATATCAACTGTGTTTTTCAAATAGGAACCCCGATTTTTATTACACGTTCCTGTAGTACGTAAAGAAATATGAATGTTTGAATTGGGCCACTTTTTTCGCTTTGTGATAGATTCCGCTATAATAGTCAAAAACAAATTAAAATAAAGAACGTAGGTAAGTTGGAACATTTTATTTTGGTTGTTCCGATATGATACATCTACCTTTGTGAACTTATCATTTCTGCGAATGCATGCTGTTACAGTGTGATTACCTTTAAATAACACATAAATGCAATAAATGCTCAAAATGATGTCCGTCAACCTCAATGCATTTGGCAACACGTGTAACGACATTCCTCTCAACAGCGAGTAGTTCACCTTCCGTAATGTTCGCACACGCATTGACAATGCGGTGGCGCATGTTGTCAGGCGTTGTCGGTGGGTCACGATAGCAAATATCCTTCAACTTTCCCCACAGAAATAAATCAGGGGACGACAGATCCGGTGAACGTGCGGGCCATGGTATGGTGCTTCGACGGCCAATCCACCTGTCATGAAATATGCAATTCAATACCGCTTCAGCCGCGCGCGAGCTATGCGCCGGACATCCATCATGTTGGAAGTACATCGCCATTCTGTCATACAGTGAAACATCTTGTAGTAACATCGGTAGAACATTACGTAGGAAATCAGTATACATTGCACCATTTAGATTGCCATCGATAAAAATGGGGGCCAATTATCCTTCCTCCCATAATGCCGCACCATATATTAACCCGGCAAGGTCGCTGATGTTCCTTTTGTCACAGCCATCTTGGATTTTCCGTTGCCCAATAGTGCACATCATGCCAATGTACGTTACCGCTGTTGGTGAATGACGCTTCGTCGCTAAATAGAACGCGTGCAAAAAATCTGTCATCGTCCCGTAATTTCTCTTGTGCCCAGTGGCAGAACTGTACACGAGATTGAAAGTCGTCGCCATATAATTAATTCCTAGTGCATAGAAATATGGTACTGGTGCAATCGATCTTGATGTAGCATTGTCAACACCGACGTTTTTGAGATTCCCGATACTCGCGCAATTTGTCTGCTACTGATGTGCGGATTAGCAGCGACAGCAGCTAAAACACCTACTTGGGCAGCATCATTTTTTGCAAGTCTTTGTTGACGTTACATATGTGGCTGAAAACTTCCTGTTTCCTTAAAAAACGGAACTATCCGGCGAACGGTCCGGACACTTGGATGATGTCGTCCAGGATACCGAACAGCACACATCGCACAAGCCCGTTGGGCATTTTTATCGCAATAGCCATACATCAACATCATATAGACCTTTTCCGCAATTGGTAAACGGTACATTTTAAAAGGGTAATGCATCACGAAGCAAATACCGTTCGAACTGGTAGAATGTTATGTGATACCACGCACTTAAACGTTTGTGACTATTACAGCGCCATCTACGACAAAGCGAAAAAAGTGGTCCAACGAAAACATTCATATTTCTTTACGTAGTACACGAATATGTAATAAAAATGGGGGTTTCTATTTTTAAAAAACGCAGTTGATATCCTTTTGACCTATGGCAGCGCCATCTAGTGGGCCAACCATAGCTCCATCTGGTTTCCCCCTTCTAGCTAGACGAGTTTCGTTATTTGTAATTTTTTCGTTTGGTGCTTATTTCTTATAGCTGTTTGGTAGTAGGTTTCTATATTCTGAGTCAGTAACTTAGGAATCAGTGATTCACGTTATTGAAGATCAGTTACTCATTTTATCTTACCGAACCATTTTCATTACAACGTCAAGTCACTCGTTCAGCTTGAAATTTATGAAACAGGTCTTATTGATACCTTTCTCATCTCTGCTCTCCCCTCTCCCTCTCCCACCCCCCTCCTCCTCTCTTGGCAGGTCCCCAGACTCGTACACGCTCAGTGGACAATCGCGCGCCGGAGATCATCGCCTCGTGTTTCTGTGTGTGACGTCGTTCGTGCTCAAGTGTTCCAGTGTTATTCGTTTTGTGCTCCAACGTTCGCGTGTGACAATTATCGTCTCTGTGTGTGTCCACGTGTCTGCACAATTTTAACTGGGACTCTACGCCCTTGAACGGCTCCGTGTATTTTGAAAGTGTCTGTCTCCATCTATGTATCCAACCTGTTTACTCTTTGCTTGTCTTCATTTGTATCTTCTGTTTTCTCTGTGGCCGAAGAGCGGCGTACTGTGCCGCTGATGGCCTACCTGTAACAGGTATGAAAATAACAATAAAGAAAAAAATAATCCCTTTCCTATATCGCAGTCCTCTGATATGGAAACTACCGCTCTCTTTTCCTGATCTGAGCTCGTCCTCCGTCTGTAATGAATTGGTCGTCTACGTGACGCTGAAGCCTACTCTGCCTTCCTTCGGTCGCTCCTCAACATAAAGCAGGTGCAGTGTAATGACGTCTGGTCGACTGCTGAAGTGAGCGAGGCGTCGGCACGACAGAGGAGGAGGTGTGGTCAGCAGCTTCCGGTCGCCGGTAAGTGGGGGTGGCCGCGCTGCCTGGCGCTGCGGTTCCGCAGTGGCGTTGTCCGCAGCGCGCCGCCGCGGCTGTGGCGGGCTCGGGGCGGGCGCCATTGGACACGGTCGTTAATGCCGAGATTTACGGGGGCGCCCGGCGACGCCGGGCGCCGCGGCGCGCACCGGCGCGGGACGCCGCCTCACGCGACGCCCCGACACGCGACCTGCCGCCGCTCTTACACCGGCCGGCCGCGCACACCGGCGCCGTTCTACATCGCCCTGGCGTCCCACCCGACCTTTTCACGGCGCTGCCGTCCCGTTCTGAGTGTCGTGCTACTTCTATGAATCCCTCTGGCACTACACAGGGCTTTCTTTCTCTATGTGCAACACAGCTGATGTTCGATGTCACAGTAAAGTAGAGATCCCAAATTTCGTCACCATACTAGGTTCGGATCCGTACGGCTGCTCTGTCTGTAATTTAGCCCAACTTTACAGAACCTAATATGAACTGAATTGGAACTGATTTTAGTGATTACTCAGAATTGTAGAACACGCAGTATAATATAGTTTATTGAAACTAAACTACACTTCTCGAACAATCACTATATACACACAAAAACAAATAACTTGTAGACGACCATTCATCAAGATTGTCGGTGAGGTCTGTCGGAGTTGGTCCTAGCTCGGCGAGGAACTGGCTGTACTGCTGCTGCGCTGGCCTTATAAAGCCGGCGGAGGCCGTCGGAGTACTCCAACTTTACCTGTATCTGTGATGCGATCTCTGCAGAAAAAGGTTCACATTAGTCCCTAGAAAGTTCTTTTTAAGAATTGCTTTCCTCTTGGTTACGCCTGCAAGTGCTTGTGTATGTTATATGGTACACAGGGGTGTCTTGAGTGTAGTCTGCCGAGGAGGGGCAGTCTGTGACACACGTAACATATTACAATTTAGTTTGATTTGTATTAAACGCGCAACTGAAGTGAAACAATTATCTGGCTTAATTAAAATTTCCACATACATAGCGTCTTGACAACATTGTTGCATATTTCTCGAAAGCACAACACCATACAAAAAACTGGTACCTGCTAAGCTAGACTTTTTGTTTCTGAGTACATGTTTGAACTGTTGCATGAGGCAATGCGTAATGATAAGAAATGGGGGTAGGGAGAATAACTATTCCTATGAACTGATATACCAAGACAACAATTTTAGAATGAAGTATTTGGTCAAAAAGACTGAGTAACACTTCGCGTGATCTTTATGCGTAACATTGGTCTGAACAATAACGCGCTTAACCAAGTGAAGACCGCATTAAAAAAGGTACATAGTTAACAGACAATTTCTACAAAAATCAATCAGCTTAATCAATTAACACACAAATCCAAGACTCAGGGAAATGGGTTGGTCTTTCTCTCTCACCTCCGAGCAACTTAAATAGCTGCTAATAATCGTTCCTAACTGCGCAGTGGTGCAGTCTTACCTAAAACTTCTTCTCTTAAAAAAAATGACATTATTGACAATTTATATTCCTTTCATTTTTCAGTGCACCCATCATAATCATCTTTGCTCTCCTTCCTTCATCAAACAGATACAGTCAAAAGTCCAGACAATCCTACAGAATACGTGCATCACCTACCACATTTCAACTTAGAATGTATCACACTAGGCAGGGGAAAAAGACTGTGCCATGACAAGACCAAACATTGTTTAAAACTAACGTAACTTGCTCTCCGCTCTCTCTCTCTCTCTCTCTCTCTCTCTCTCTCTCTCTCTCTCTCTCTCCCTCTCTCTGTCTCTCTCTCTCTCTCTCTGACATCCACATCCATGATTTACAAAACCTAAATGACATGACCACCTAACAGGTGTAAAAAATAGCAGGTCACATTCCCCGCACATAGGCGAAGAAATTATGTTTATAAACATGGGTCTGGAAACGCTTTGTTTCCATGTTACCAATCATTTTCTCCAACACATTGAATGACGTGCACTTCATTCACCATTCAGTGCTCGCATTTCATATTTCTAATCCCAGCATTCGGTAAAATAATAATTCAGGCAATATTAATTATTTCTATGGGTTGCCTGATTTATTTGGCCACTTTTACAGTTTGTCTCACTCTGACCTGTGAGAGGATCTTGGCGCTAGGAATTTTCTTTATTTAGGGGCGAGGGCAGCAGTCCTCCTAGCAGCCATGATGGCTTCCCGTTCCCCATCCTTTTTGCGATCGCCAGAGTAGCACGTGGTGTCGTTTGAACGTTCAGTAGTGGCCAAAGTTTCTCCTGCTCTCAGTTCCCCAACCTGCCTTACCAACCTTGTAACTGCTATTTCTGCTCGATTTTAATGACGCAAGGTCGCCTCCCTGTCAAATTCCGGCCCTATGTTTGGCCAGTTCAGGTGCGCGCCCGTTTTTCGCGGGTAGTCGCCAACCGCCCTCCGCGGGTGGGTGGTGGACAAAGGGGCAGTAGTTCAGTGCTAGTGTGACCGTGCCGGAGACCGGAGGTGTCGCTTCCAGGAGATGAAGTTCGGTAAGCATGAGCGCCGACGTGCACTGTAGATTAGGACCCTACGGCTCAGAGGTAACCTTATAGGTCATTCTGAATAGTTTCGCGTCTTGCACCTTTTATTCCTTTAGTACGGGAGGCTACCTAGCGATTCACGCACAGTAGTATCTTTCGTAGTCTTTGGCTAATTCATGGTGGTGGTCGTTGCATGCCTGCAACCCCTTCCTTTACTAAATTGGACCCCATTTGATAATACGGCGATCGTTACTAAAATTCCTTTTCTCCTGCTATCATTACTTGTTATGAACGTACGTTGGGGCAGGCTCCTGAACACGAATCCGTCTCCCCACCCCCCTCAATTTGGTTTATTATTCTTCAATATTCAACTGTTTAAAAAATGAGTCGTTTAATCTTACATTCTTTCTGTCATTACGTGAAATCACCCTAGTGTCACAGAATAATGCAGAACTATAACGGTCGTACAGGTCTCGCGCCATTAACGATAGGATAAAGATTCAATATCACGCCCCTGGCACGACCATTGCACGCATGGAACCAATAATAGTAATAATCATTTTCAACTATACCCCACTGATAAACTGGGAATTGTTCACGGCTCGGTGTGAGCACTAAATCCACTTGATGTGATGGAAGTAGTGGCCTCTGTTTTACCTTGTTTGTTTAGATGGTCTCTGAGCACTATGGGACTTAACATCTGAGGTCATCAGTCCCCTAGCACTTAGAACTACTTAAACCTAACTAACCTAAGGACATCACATACATCCATGCCCGAGGCAGGATTCGAACCTGCGACCGTAACAGCCGCGTGGTTCCGAACTGAACTGCCTAGAACCGGTCGGCCACCGCGGCCGGATTTTGTAGCCAAACGTGTGGAGAATAACACGGTTACTGGAACCGGAATAAAGCCAACCAGCTTTCAGAAAGAAAGTGTTGGTTACTTATTGAACGCCTCTCATAGAAGCCCAGATCACGTAATTATGTGATACGGAATAGAAGGAAAATAAATGATAAACAAATACACATCCCTCTGCAACGCAACTCTGTTATCTGTCCTTAAAGATTTATCAGACGATCCAAACCCATAAACACCACACACACACGCACGGTGAGAGGCACAATGAGAGAGACAGTTTGTTCGGTGTCCGGTAAACAGTGAGGCAGCACATGTTTAAAAGTGCAGTTTCACTGCAAAGTCATCGTGGAAACCAGTGAAAGCAATTGTAAACTTACTGCTCACGTATAGACGCATATATATGCAAACACAACTTTCCACACAGAATAAAATAATGTTAATCACAGCAGTTTCACATTCACATTCTTGTATTTTGTATGTCAATAAGTTTTCTTTATTACGTTCTCTGTGGTTGCAGATGACAACCTTTAAAAGAAAAGCAGCTATGTAGCAAAGTACAGAAAGCTGCAGAAACCACATCAAGTGTTAACGAGATAGAAAAAAGAAATCCTGTTCTTCAGGTTTGTGAACACTTGACCTAAAAATTGAGGCTGTATATGTACCGATACTAAAACGTAATTTTTTCTGTTATTTCATAGAAAACAAATTAAATACAAGCATGTATGGGTAGACATGCCTTCTCAAGGCGGCACGTATTAAAAAACGAAGACTAAACTCGTCATTTACAGGGTGTTCCGAAAATAAATGATCACACTAACAGATATGGTGTCAGAGACAACAAAAAACATATTTCGATAAACAACTCGGTGTCTGAAATGTGTACTGCGTGAACATAGAATATCCAGGGGGTCACAGGGTGTGCCTGAGAATCAACAATGTGAAGTCTCTTTCAGTTATTCATTCTTTTATCAGTATTACATTACAAGTGCAAAACGAGCACCATAACATTCATCGCAGAGCCGGAATCGACATAGTAGGGAATTTTTTGTTTTCAGTTGAAAATGTGTGGGCTGTTCATATGTGTGTGGCCACTGGAGAAATTCGTGAAACTAATTCTTCTTCTGAGTGCACAGGAGTAGAATACAATTCGGTTTTCATATAGCCCCAGAGGAAGAAGTCAAAAACTTTTATCATATTGTTCAGTCTATGGTCACAATACCTGTTTGCTTGTTTTCTTCGGACTATTGACTTCGATCAGATCTTCAGATCTGTTTAAAATGTATCCTAATATAATGAAGCCAGAATGGCATCGTCAGAAAAGGCCACTCTGGCTTCGATGTAGTAGGATATGTTTGAAACTGGTAAGAATATTTTCGCCACTGAACGAAACATAAATTCTGAGGTAAAAAAAATTACGATCTTACACTGGTATAAAATAAATAAATTCTACACATCTTCGATTACCGCTTTTCCTCGCGACTATGTCGCAGCTTTTGGAAGAGATCTAATGGGAAGACGTTTAATGACCATGCAAGCCGTTTGCAGGGCTTCATGCTATGTACAGCTATCATGAAATAGGCAATACAGGACACGTTACGTACTGTTTATTGGTTCGACGCGACCTTAGTGTAACGATGTTTGATGAAGGTATTCTTTATTCATCTCCTTCGTCACGGGCATACGTAATGATGCTTAGTGCTCACTCAATATTCGATTCTGACACTAGTTGGTTAACGAAATATATTAGTTACTGCCTCCGTCACCATATTTCTCTGTCTGGACATAGATTATTTTCAACTCTCTGTATGAGTCTCAAGGTTTATTGTGACCACTGAAAACAAACATTTTCTGTGCCTTGTCGCACTGCCCTTCAAATTCTAGAATGCTATACGTTTTGATCTCTTTGCTGGTATCTTTTTCAGTATTCTAATTTCATTCTCAAGTGGCTGAACGCTAGAATACTGAAGTACATTGGAATAATTCTAAAGATGATTCCAGATGAGGGGTTGGAGCATTCTAAAGTTTGAAAAGGAACGTTAGATGTCCAAACAAGACAGAAGGTTTCCCCATCAATAAATCCGTTGTGCTAATAAACCACTATGGAAATGATCTTCATTGAACATGGGTCCTAAGTTGTGACAAATTGTTTACATGGTTTGATACCGCCTGCAGGTGTCACCTTTTACTTTATTAGTTGTAGGATTGTATAGTTTCCGTCTTAAACCATTTTAAAATATCAGTACTAAAATTCATGGCACGACCTGCACCCAGGGAACATTTTGGGGATGAGTTCGAACTTTCACCTCGCTTCAGGCCCAAATGTCCAGTACCATTACCTTCCGTGGTTTCAGCTCTTGAGCGAGAATGGGTTGCTATTCCTCCACCGACATTCACACATCTCATTATTAGTGTCTGTGGCAGATTTCAAGCCGTCATAAAGAGGGGTGAGCACACCCGATTTCAATGTCCTCTAATAAGTGTATTTGATTAGACAGTATATTTCCATTAGGTACAATGGACACTACTTTCGCTTCGGACTGTTACTCATTATCAATAGCGGCTTTTTATGTGACGTTGCGCAAGTGTTCTGCAAGTGAGACACATGAGAGCAAACTGTGAAGGAGAGTAACTTTGGATGGCAGTTATGTCTATGCCTATTCGTATACAGCTCACAGGAACGTACCCGAAGTGAATTTTCGATTACATCTCTACTACACACAATAAGTTATTATATTATGAGAAATGAGGACTTCAACCGCCTATAGGCATTGAAATAAATCAGTGGCGAAATCTGAAAATTTTTGCTAAACCGGGACTCGAACCCGGATGCTCTGCTTCTCTAGAATGTTTGTCTTAACTCATCTGTGATCCGGACACGCTTCCCATTCAATCCAAATTCTCAACCTCTCACCCATCCCTTAGCCCCACTGCTCGCCGCCTTCGCTAAGTCCCGCTGGTGTTCTGAAGATATGGTGCATCCGCACAGAAGGTACCTAAAGCCGTCCTCGCTCACATGTGTATTGATACGTGATGTCTGTTCTGTCCTAAATAACGAAAGATATGAAAATAAGGGATACTCAATCTAAAATTAAACTTATCACAACCAAGTAATCATTTAAACTTAAAAGTTTCTACTGGACAGAAATTCTATAATCAGATATTAAATAATATTTACCCAAGATAAAAATTATTGTTCTAGAAAAAGAATAAGGAAAGAAAATTTAATGAACAAATATAAAACAAGTATACGGCCTAAGATGAAAAGCTCCGCCTGCCGAGGTGGCCGAGCGGTTCTAGGCGCTACAGTCTGGAAAAGCGCGATTGCTACGGTGCCAGGTTCGAATCCTGTCTCGGGCATTGATGTATGTGATGTCCTTAGGTTAGTTAGGTTTAAGTAGTTCTAAGTTCTAGGGAACTGATGACCTCAGCTGTTAAGTCCCACAGTGCTCAGAGCCATTTTTTTTAAAGCTCCATATCATCCATTCCACAAAACAATATTTTTAATTAAAATACTCAAGCAAATTTAAAGAAAGGAATATTCACACTTCAGACAAAGAATATTTAAAGGCAATCAATGTCAGGCAGAACAGACACAACTTATCAATACAATAAGCTATTACACACGTTACCAAGTATTGTCAGACAATGCTTTGATAACCTTCAGAGCCTTATTCGAATATCCCGAATTCCTTTAGCTCATCGCTTTGTCGAGCTGTCTCGCTTGCCTTCTCCTGCAACCTTCTATCGGCAAAATAATGTTTAATTTCGTTTCAGAAATCGCCGTTATTATTCAGCCATGGCCGGAGATCTGTTACCGTTAGCTGGAATCGAATTACAAGCCCACTCTCCAGTGGTGAACATCTGTAGCCACTTTCCTTCTTCCTAAGTCGCCCGACGCAGAAGCAGCCATGTATCAAGCAGTGAGACACATATCGCCAGTTTAAATCTCTGAATAATGCCTGTGCAGACCTCTACCTGCCAGACTATTTAGTATTCGACATTAGAGGACTTCCCCCCCTTTAAGTTTTACGATCATCATCTTATATACGCTAAACGAGAATCTGGTTCATAAATGTATTTACTTTTTATTTACTTACTTAACATGATCTAATTAGGGACATCATGCCCTCTTTTACATCGGACTAGGTTTTCACACATACAGTAATTTTTCCATATCATTGTTACCGATGAAACAACAATTTTAATGTGACAAATGGTACTTAAATGTTTTGGGGATCTTTAGAGACAGTGTGAGTAAATAATACTATCAACTAATGAAGTGAAGACTGGCAGTGTTTCTACTAGTGGTGCTCCTGTCACTAATAATAATAATAATGATAGACACATCAAAAAAAGTTTTGCATCACCCTGTTTCCCAGAACTCTTGCAGATAGACGTTGACTGTGTATATTGTATCACACACACAGTCCCTTTGACTGCTGAGTGATGTCACTAAACCCGCCCAAAGACGTAAACAACCATACATGAGCAGCGCCTATTAGATCGGGTGGGGGGGAGGGTCCATCCGACAGCCGATCAGTTCCAGTCATTCCACCAAGACGGAGGTACATGGCTAGTCGTTTCTGTAGTTAATCCATGCCTAGACGGTGAATACCGCAGATCGATCACGTCCGCATTGTTACTTTGTTTCAGGAAGGACTCTCCACAAGAGAAGTGTCCAGGCTTCCCGTAGTGAACGAAAGTGATGTTATTTGGATATGGTAGAAATACAGAGGGACAGGAACCGTCGATGACATGCCTCGCTCAGGCTGTCCAAAGGCTGCTACTGCAAAGATTGACCGCTAAGGAACGCTTACAGCAACGCCGCCCTGCTGAATAATGCTTTTCGTTCAGCCACTAGACGTAGTGTTACCACTCAAACTGTGTGCAATAGGCTGCATGATGCGCAACTTCACTCTCGACGTATATGGCGAGATCCATCTTTGTAACTACGACACCATGCAATGCGGTATAGATGGGTCCAATAACATGCCGAATGGACCGCTCAGGATTGGCATTAAGATCTCTTCACCAATGAGTGTCGCATATAACTTCAACGAGACAATCATCGGGGACGTGTTTGGAGGCAACCTGGTCAGTCTAAACGGCTTAAACACAGTGCCCAGCGAGTGCAGCAAGGTGGAGGTTCCCTGCTGCTTTGGGGTGACATTATGTGGGGCCTATGTCCACCGTTGGTGGTCATGGAAGGGGCCGTAATGGCTGAACGATAAATGATTGCTATCCTCCGACCGATAGTGCAACCATATCGGCAGCATATTGGCAAGGCAATCCTATTCGTGGACGACAGTTCTCGCCCCCATCGTGCACATCTTGTGAATGACTTCCTTTAGAATGACGATATCGCTCGACTAGAGTGGGCATCATGTTCTCCAGACAGGAACCCTATCGAACATAACTGTGACAGATTGAAAAGGTTCGAATCCTGCCTCGGGCATGGACGTGTGTGATGCCCTTTGGTTAGTTAGGTTTAAGTAGTTCTAAGTTCTACAGGACTGATGACCTGAGAAGATAAGTCCCATAGTGTTCAGAGCCATTTGAACAATTTAGGTTGGAAAGGGCTGTTTACCGGCGACGTGATCCACCAACCACTCTGAGGGACCTACGCCGAATTGCCGTTGAGGAGTGGGACAATCTGTACGACGAGTACAGGCATGCATCACTGCATGAGAATGTGCTACTGGGTATTAAAGGTACCTATGGGTACAAGCAATCTGGACCACCACATCTGAAGATCTCGCTATATGGTGGTACAACGTGCAATGTGTGGTTTTCATGAGCAATGAAAAGGACAGAAATGATCATTACATTGGTCTCTATTCCAATTTTATGCACAGGTACCGGAACTCTCGCAACCGAGGGGATGCAAAAAAAATTTAATGTATGTAGTAATAATAATAACAAAAATAGTGACAAGTAAGAAAAGATATAAGAGGAATTAATACATCTACGAAATAGGTGTTTTCGGATATAGCGAGTTTTGGTGACAGGAAATTTAAGGCGACTACCAGCTAAGAATATTAGGAAATGAGGAAGATCTGATTGGAAAGTAAAGAGATAACGAGTGCACACTGGAATAACGGTATTCATTATTGTCGCTTGAGTAGATGCGTCATTAACTGCCTTCTAAAGGTAGAGATGGTATTAACTTCTCTAATATAATGTGGGAGGTGATTCCTAATTCCGGTTCCTCCTACAGAAAAGGACTACGAGAAAGTGCGCAAACGAACGAGTAGGTCGGAAAGGATTTTGATCTGATTAGAACTGGTGTTTATGCCATTTTGTTCAGACAAGAGCGTAAAGGTTGGCGAAAGAAATGAAGGGCAGTGCGCCTTGATAAGACAGTAGAGAAGACAGCGGATATGGATATCTCTGCACTCGTCTTCACGCACCCAGGATAGCTGTACATGTGATAGTGAAATTTGATCAAAGAGTCAACATCACAGATATAACGAACATAGGCATTCATAACCAGTACCAGGCATCCTGAGGTTTCCTGAAAGAGACAATGCAGGAAACATTATTGAAATCAATAAAGGGATGCAGAAGATTTTGTACAAGTCTGTTTTTCATATCAAGTGCTTTTTATGTTTATGTAGGGCGTGGCGGAAATGCTGGTGCTTTCTTTAACACTGCAGTTACGTTTCATTCTACTTTACACTTTCATCTGTTATTACTACTGGGCTCTTTGCTGAAGGAGAAAAGTTGCTGTTTGTCTCACTTGGGACTGGAGATGGCAGGTATTCCCGATATTTAGGGCAAATTAGCCTACAATGGCCAATCAGTACTGCTTGGATCATGCTAAGTAAAAGTAGTTAAAGAGAAAGCTGATCTGTAGAGCAACAAAATACTCTGAAAAGAACTCGTTTCAAGGAACTGTAAACCAAACTGAGAAAGGTAAATAGCGCGCAGTGTGGCTTAAGAGGAAGATATTTTTAGAGCTCTTGTAAACGTGTTAATTCACAAAGGTAAAAACATGTTTCCAGTATTCGGCTGTAAACAAATCAAGTGTGAACGAAATAGAAACCCTGAAAGTGCAGTAAAATTTCTAAATTTGTACTATCGTTTAGCCGTTCTTGTGAGGTCTGTCTGTTTCGACAAATGAAAAATGACAATCAGCTGGCAGGCCACTGTAGTATCGTATAAACAGAAGCTGTGTCAGTGCAAGGCTGACCGCCCCATCGCCGCATTGGAGCTATGACATGTGATACTTTTTTTTTTAATAGTGGAGCTGTAAACCTGCGTAAATGTATGGCAGGATGAAATCATAATGCCGTACTTGGTGTGTGTCCCTGCAGAAAGTGTACAAGTGGAACGTAAAGCTAAGACATTTCGAGCCTGAGCGCGACACCCCGAGTAGAGACAAACGAAAACATTGGCGCATAGAAGAGATACTACAGACAAAGAGGCGTATTGCTGTAAACGGAGTAGCCACTATCAACGATATTAGTCTTCATGCTGCGATTCAGCACACTGTCCGTTAGATGGGTTGCTTGCAGAATTCACAAATCGTCGTGTCGATACCTATGTGAAACTTTAGTGTAGTTTTTAGGTCGAAGATAATGAATTTCTGGACACGATTGTCACAGTACATTACAATTTAGTACACTATTACCAAACTGTAACGAAAAGTTTGAGAAAGTAATGGCGCCGTAGCTCTTGAAGAGGTGAAAACGCGGGGGGCACGAATGGCAGCACGCACAAACAAAAGAATTCTTCTTATGAGGTAGTCATGCGCTTCAGAAGAAGCTTAATGCGTGCATTACACGTATTGGGGTCTACGTCACAAACAATAAAGGTCTTCTAAGGACGTATTCATGTGCTTGCCACGCAGTGTGCAGGTAATGGTGACTTGATCGGAAAAATTATATAACTGTAGTTTTTCTTTATTATATCATCTGCATTACGGTAAATATTCAAGGATTTTATTTGAATCACCCTTGCACATACAGCGAAACACCACAGTCTCGAAACAAGTTTCAAAATGATGTATAGAAAATGTATAACGCCGTTGACAGGGTGTCGAAAACTCGCATCACTACATGTACCACAGTGTTAAATGCCACTCAATTATTTACAGTGCCAAAATTACAAACAAAAAATATTTTATGCATTGTACTCCATATGACGCATATAAGACATGATTATTGATGCCCTCGATATCTTCATATCATTCAGGAAATACATGTAATACTTTTGATTTAAAAATTTCTTAATTTTTTTCAATTTAAAATTAACTTAGGTAACAGATATGCTCTTCAAACTAACACCCTTCTGGCGAATAATAGCCAGTTAGTTCACAGCCCCAAGTGAGAAATTTTACGCAATTGTGATTTCATTCTTATGTCCGACAATTAGTATACAGCTTATTTCTGATTTAACTGCCCCCCCCCCCCCGTCCACATCCGCTGACCCAGCACGTAATCAAAGCTGAACAAGTGGTTTAGAAGAATGACGAGATATATCGTGCAAATACTGTTGTTTTTTTAAAAAAATAAAAAGACCACATAATTTAGCATTTCTTAAGTCACTAAATGTTTCATAAACGGTTGTAGGTATCACGTAAGATTTCCGACAACTTGTAGAATAGAAAAGAGTGGGTAGTACTTCACCGCATGCATAGTATTCTCATATCTAGATCTAACCAGCTACTAACAAAGATTTTGAATGAAACGACCTACTTCTATAACGTTCTTTAGCGAACGAGACCATGGCCATACTGCTCTTATCAGTATTAGAATTAAATATTCCACAAAAATTAATGGGAAATTAGACATTTGCTAGGCCCTTGTCTGCCGGAATGTACTGTTTCAACGACACTACTCGACATTTACACGGCAAGACTGTGTAATTGTTTCCCACACAAATTCAGGTGATTCCTTTCTGACCTTTGCTTCCCCTCTCCATCATTTTTTTTACTGTTCGTCGCATACATCAGTTACAGGGATCGATCGAAAATTTTCCATTCGAAGGTCGTACAGCCCAGTGTCGGAATGCCAATCAGGCAAAATCACTGTGAGCGCTGAAGCAATCATCCGAGAACACCGCGTCCCGCTGGGTGAAGAAGTCCGTAGCTGCCTGCTGCTGCCGGTCGGTGTGGCCCAGCGGTTCTAGACGCTTCAGTCTGGAACCGCGAGACCGCTACGGGCGCAGGTTCGAATCCTGCCTCGGGCATGGATGGGTGTGATGTCCTTAGGTTACTTAAGTTTAAGTAGTTCTAAGTTATAGAGGACTGATGACCTCAGATGTTAAGTCCCATAGAGCTCAGAGCCATTTGAACCATTTTTTGAACTGCCTGCTGCACATCCTCGCCCGACAGGAACCGTCGAGCCTTGAAGGCCTTTTCGGAGAGACCGAAGGTGTGATAATCCCTTGGGGATAGGTCAGTACCATTGAGCGGCTGCTCGAGTGTTCCCACTTGCCCAGATCGACCGGCGTCTTGCGAAGAACCGCGAGTAGCACGGAATTTGGTGCACTATTCCACAACGGTGGTTTTTAGCTAGAATGCTGTCCCTCAGATATTCCTGATTCTCCGATCCGTGTCTACCAGTGTTTGTCACTCCCCGCAGCCAAGAAAAGAATAACAACATGTTGGTAAAGTTTGAACATTTTTGGTAATAGCACCGATATAGTCCACATTTCCCCATTTACCGCATGCACGTCGGAAAGGGCAAACGCCATAATATTCCCATAGCCTACATGCAGGGCCTATATACCCGCATCGGAGTGGCGCTACGTTGCATATATGCCGCAGCAACGTCGTCAGACGGAAACTTCTTGATCGCCCCTTGTACTTTGTCCGTATAATATAGTAGTCTGCGCCAGTACTCACTTGGGTGTCACTTCTGGCCTGTACATTCTTATCCTTTTAATGTTTGAGGATAAAATAATCTAAGATTTATTTATGTATTTATATACGCCGGTCTACATTCCATTGGAACTACTGACGGCCTTGGGAGAGCCAGTCCTGACAAAACTCTACCATCTGGTGAGCAAGATGTATGAAACAGGTGAAATACCCTCAGACTGCAAGAAGAATATAATAATTCCAATCCCAAAGAAAGCAAGTGTTGACAGATGTGAAAATTACCGAACAATCAGTTTAATAAGCCACAGCTGCAAAATACTAACACGAATTCCTTACAGACGAATGGAAAAACTAGTGGAAGCCGACCTCGGGGAAGATCAGTTTGGATTCCGTAGAAACACTGGAACACGAGAGGCAATACTGACCTTACGACTTATCTTAGAATAAATAATAAGGAAAGGCAAACCTACGTTTCTAGCATTTGTAGACTTAGAGAAAGCTTTGGACAATGTTGACTGGAATACTCTCTTTCAAATTCTAAAGGTAACCGGGGTAAAATACAGGGAGCGAAAGGCTATTTACAATTTGTACAGAAACCAGATGGCAGTTATAAGAGTCGAGGGACTAGAAAGGGAAGCAGTGGTTGGGAAGGGAGTAAGACAGGGTTGTAGCTTCTCCCCGATGTTATTCAATCTGTATATTGAGGAAGCAGTACAAGAAACAAAAGAAAAATTCGGAGTAGGTATTAAAATCCATGGAGAAGAAATAAAAATTTTGAGGTTCGCCGATGACATTGTAATTCTGTCAGAGACAGCAAAGTACTTGGAAGAGCAGTTGAATGCAATGGACAGGGTCTTGAAAGGAGGATATACACTCCTGGAAATGGAAAAAAGAACACATTGACACCAGTGTGTCAGACCCACCATACTTGCTCCGGACACTGCGAGAGCGCTGTACAAGCAATGATCACACGCACGGCACAGCGGACACGCCAGGAACCGCGGTGTTGGCCGTCGAATGGCGCTAGCTGCGCAGCATTTGTGCACCGCCGCCGTCAGTGTCAGCCAGTTTGCCGTGGCATACGGAGCTCCATCGCAGTCTTTAACACTGGTAGCATGCCATGACAGCGTGGACGTGAACCGTATGTGCAGTTGACGGACTTTGAGCGAGGGCGTATAGAGGGCATGCAGGAGGCCGGGTGGACGTACCGCCGAATTGCTCAACACGTGGCGCGTGAGGTCTCCACAGTACATCGATGTTGTCGCCAGTGGTCGGCGGAAGGTGCACGTGCCCGTCGACCTGGGACCGGACCGCAGCAACGCACGGATGCACGCCAAGACAGTAGGATCCTACGCAGTGCCGTAGGGGACCGCACCGCCACTTCCCAGCAAATTAGGGACACTGTTGCTCCTGGGGTATCGGCGAGGACCATTCGCAACCGTCTCCATGAAGCTGGGCTACGGTCCCGCACACTGTTAGGCCGTCTTCCGCTCACGCCCCAACATCGTGCAGCCCGCCTCCAGTGGTGTCGCGACAGGCGTGAATGGAGGGACGAATGGAGACGTGTCGTCTTCAGCGATGAGAGTCGCTTCTGCCTTGGTGCCAATGATGGTCGTATGCGTGTTTGGCGCCGTGCAGATGAGCGCCACAATCAGGACTGCATACGACCGAGGCACACAGGGCCAACACCCGGCATCATGATGTGGGGAGCGATCTCCTACACTGGACGTACACCTCTGGTGATCGTCGAGGGGACACTGAATAGTGCACGGTACATCCAAACCGTCATCGAACCCATCGTTCTACCATTCCTAAACCGGCAAGGGAACTTGCTGTTCCAACAGGACAATGCACGTCCGCATGTATCCCGTGCCACCCAACGTGCTCTAGAAGGTGTAAGTCAACTACCCTGGCCAGCAAGATCTCCGGATCGGTCCCCCATTGAACATTTTTGGGACTGGATGAAGCGTCGTCTCACGCGGTCTGCACGTCGAGCACGAACGCTGGTCCAACTGAGGCGCCAGGTGGAAATGGCATGGCAAGCCGTTCCACAGGACTACATCCAGCATCTCTACGATCGTCTCCATGGGAGAATAGCAGCCTGCATTGCTGCGAAAGGTGGATATACACTGTACTAGTGTCGACATTGTGCATGCTCTGTTCCCTGTGTCTATGTGCCTGTGGTTCTGTCAGTGTGATCATGTGATGTATCTGACCCCAGGAATGTGTCAATAAAGTTTCCCCTTCCTGGGACAATGAATTGACGGTGTTCTTATTTCAATTTCCAGGAGTGTAAGATGAACATCAACAAAAGCAAAACGAGGATAATGGAATGTAGTCTAATTAAGTCTGGTGATGCTGAGGGAATTAGATTAGGAAATGAGACAAAGTAGTAAAGGAGTTTTGCTATTTGGGGAGCAAAGTAACTGACGATGGTCGAAGTAAAGAGGATATCAAATGTAGACTAACAATGGCAAGGAAAGCGTTTCTGAATTAGAGAAATTTGTTAACATCGAGTATAGTTTTAAGTGTCAGGAAGTCATTTATGACAGTATTTGTATGGAGTGTAGCCATGTATGGAAGTGAAACATGGACGATAAATAGTTTGGACATGAAGGGAATAGAAGCTTTCGAAATGTGGTGCTACAGAAGAATTCTGAAGATTAGATGGGTAGATCACATAACTAATGAGGAAGTATTGAATAGAATTGGGGAGAAGAGAAGTTTGTGGCACAACTTGACCAGAAGAAGGGATCGGTTGGTAGGACATGTTCTGAGGCCTCAAGGGATCACCAATTTTGCATTGGAGGGCAGTGTGGAGGGTAAAAATCGTAGAGGGAGACCAAGACACGAATACACTAAGCAGATTCAGAAGGACGTAGTTTGCAGTAGGTACTGGGAGATGAAGAAGCTTGCACAGGATAGAGTAGCATGGAGAGCTGCACCAAACCAGTCTCAGGACTGAAGACCACAACTACAACAACATACCATGGTCTAGCATAAATTTTCTTCCCCATTGATTTCAACCATTATACACTCAGAGGCAGTCCCTTTGTGTCTTAATTCGTAATGGGTGGTGAATCAAAAATGGGCTGTTCTTCCATACATGTCAGAAAGAACAGGCACCATATATATACGAGGTGGTCCATTGATAGTGACCGGGCCAAATATGTTACTAAATACGCATCAAACGAAAAAACTACAAAGAACGAAACTCGTCTAGCTTGAAGGGGGAAACCAGGTGGCGCTATGGTTGGCCCGCTAGATGGCGCTGCCATAGATCAAACGGATATCAACTGCGTTTTTTTAAATAGGAATCCCCATTTTTATTACATATTCGTGTAGTACGTAAAGAAATATGAAGGTTTTAGTTGGTCCACTTTTTTTGCTTTATGATAGATGGCGCAGTAATAGTCACAAACCTTGAAGTACGTGGTATCACGTAACATTCCGCCAGTGCGGACGGTATTTGCTTCGTGATACACTACCCCTGTTAAATTGGACCGTTTACCAATTGCGGAAAAGGTCGACATCGTGTTGATATATGGCTATTGTGATCAAAATGCCCAACGGGCGTGTGCTATCTATGCTGCTCGGTATCCTGGACGACAATATCTACGTGTACGGACCGTTCGCCGGATAGTTAGGTAATTTAAGGAAACAGGATGTGTTGAGCCACTTGTGAAACGTCAACTACGACCTGTAACAAATGATAATGCCGAAGTAGGTGTTTTAGCTGCTGTCGCGGCTAATCCGTAGATCAGCAGCAGACAAATTGCGCGAGAATCGGGAATCTTAAAATCGTCGGTATTGGGGAAGCAACATCAACATCAATTGCACCCGTACCCTGTTTCTATGCACCAGGAATGGCATGGCGACGACTTTTAACGTCATGTACAGTTCTGCCACTGGGCACAAGAGAAATTACGCGACGACGACAGATTTTTTGCACCCGTCATTCACTAACAGCGGTACTGTAAACCGGCATGCTATGCACTATAGGGCAACGGAAAATCCACGATCGCTGCCACAAGTGGAACAGCAGCGACCTTGGCGGGTTACTGTATGGTGCAGCTTTATGGGGGGAAGGATAATTGGCCCCCATTTTATCGATGCCAATCTAAATGGAGCAATGTATGCTGATTTCCTACGTAATGTTCTACCGATGTTACAAGAAGATGTTTCACTGCATGACAGAATGGCGATGTACTTCAAACATGACGGATGTCCGGCACATAGCTTGCGTGCGGTTGAAGCGGTATTGAATAGCATATTTCATGACAGGTCGATTGGTCGTCGAAGCACCATACCATGGCCCGCACGTTCACCGGATCTGACGTCCCCGAATGTTTTTCGGTGGGGAAACTTGAAGTATATTTGCTATCGCGATCCACTGACAACGTCTGAAAACATGCGTCAGCGCATTGTCAATGCATTTGCGAACATTACGGAAGGTGAACTACTCGCTGTTGAGAGGCATGTCGTTACACGTATTGCCAAATGCATTGAGGTTGACGGACATCATTTTAATCATTTATTGCATTAATGTGGTATTTACAGGTAATCACGCTGTAGCAGCATGAGTTCTCAGAAATGATGAGTTCACAAAGGTACATGTATCACATTGGAACAACAGAAATAAAATGTTCAAACGTACCTACGTTCTTTATTTTAATTTGAAAAACCTACCTGTTACCAACTGTTCGTCTGAAATTGTGACCCATATGTTTGTGACTATTACAGCTCCATCTATCAGAAAGGGAAAAAGGAGGTCCAACCAAAACATTCATATTTCTTTTCGTACTATACAAATATGTCATAAAAATGGGGGTTCCTACTTTTAAAAAACGCAGTTGATATCCGTTTGACCTATGGAAGCGCCATCTAGCGGGCCAACCGTAGCTCCATCTGGTTTCCCCCTTCAAGCTAGACAAGTTTCGTTCTTTGTAGGATTTTTCGTTTGACGCTTATTTCGTGAGATATTTGGCCCCGTCACGATCAATGGACCACCCTGTATATATATAAAGACGAGACTGCCAATGATCTCTTCAGTGCAGATGCGCACCATTTCGGACTCTTATGGGAATCGGCAAAATTCAGCGAGGAATGTGATAATGGGGAAGGGGTGCTACAAGAGCAGTGTGTGGATGGATAAGTTGACAGTTTGAGCCCCACGGAAGGTGTGACATGTTAGCTTATTGAGCCTTGATGTCTGCTGTGTCCAGATGTGTTACTGGTCAGAGCATCTCCCTAGTAAGCAGGAAACCCGGTTAGAATCCCGGTCCGGTAGAAATTTTCAAGTTCCCCAATTAATTTCAATCACTGTCTGTAATTCGTGTCATAAGATTTGTTTCTTCATAGTTTCTTTTGAACTCCCTCTGCTTGTGTTTTGTGTAGGTCCATAGTTGTAAAATGTCACATATATGTGGAAAAACAATTTTTGTACGTATAAACTCTCGCTGATGTTGTGTGCTTTATTCTTAAGTTGTCTGGGCGTTACCTAAAATGCCGAGAAACGGTTTGTAATGAACTGTATAATAAATGTGAAACATCGACACCTTTAACATTTGAGAAATATTTATAGTGTCAACGTTTTTTGGGGGCATCCTGTGTATTCGATTGAAGATGGGCAACGAATTCTGTGCCTTGGTGAGATGAAAGAAAAGTCTGCGGCAGTGAATACGACATTTCTAGTAACCATGGGAAACTACATTCGCCAGACGAGACAATTCGCTGCGGAACTTCGCAATGTACATGTACGAGCATTCGTCACACTTACGGAAAGATATGTTCGATCCGCGTAGGAGCTGCAGAATAAAAGCCCTAACTCCGTGGAATCCCACCCCCGTCCCTCGCCGCCCGCTCCCTCTGTGCTCAACGCGCGCCATCCCGCAGTGCGTCAGCGACAGAGTGCGAAGTTTGACGAATGAGCAGGGCCGATTGTTTTTACGTTCGCGCTGTCACAGCAGCGCCGCCTTCCGTCGCGAGGCACCTGTCAAACGGCGCATACACGTTCGCTCGCGAGCTGACGGGCTCCAATTAATCTGGATTCACTGTTGTTGCGCGGAAGCCGTGCTACCACGTACAGCTTTTAGGGGGGAACGTGACTGTTACGAATTTCATTCTATGGGAAAAAAATATTTCTATTTTCGCGCGGGCATTTTAGGTGTCAAATTTTGCAGAAAATCCTACATTGTGACTACTACTTAGTTTTCAGTGCTGTTAACTATAAGTTAGTAAATTGTCAGCAAGGGTTTGCAGGAAATGGAGGCAGCAATCCCGTCTCCCACACAGACCTCCACGAGATGAGGATGCATGCATGGGTGGCGAGAGGGGGGGGGGGGGGGGTGAGGGCATAAACCCCGCCTGCTTTCCGCAATACAGTCACCTTATCCTGTGCGTCACGCTTCAGCGAAAGAGCTTAGATACTGTTCGCAATTGATAGTGGCAGTATTTTATATACTGACATGTTTATTAAAGATCGTAACTGCTCCAATAACGCAGATATCACTGGAAACAATGGTGGAGAGTGTGTTCCACCTTGGAACACTTGACATACTTCCGCCTCTAGCCACCCATGTAATAGAAATTTAAAACAAGGCGTCAAACAAAGGCTTTTACTACGTTTGACTTTCATCATTGAGGAGAAATTAATGATAAACTGATCCAGTTAGGATTATACGGAGCTCTCACGGTGAGCTGTTCATCTGGTTCTCTTTTGTTTACTTTGTTGCCAGTAACTCCACGTAAATAACAAACTGGCTTGGACAAAGAAAATGGGATTCTGAGTTTAATTGGAAATGTGAAAATAAGAAAAAAGTGCAAACACGATGGCAAGCAAATCTTGTGACTGCGTCATCGTCACCTATAACCATAACTAAATTACGCAACGAATCTGAGAGGGAAGTATGTGTGTGACCTGAAGAAGAGATGCTGTGGCAGGAAGAAATCAATGATGGATGAAAGGTGGCAGGACACAGTGGTGCAGGCTTTCACAAGATCCCCAAAATAATCCATACGACAAACTGCGCGTGAATCAGTTATAAACAGATCAAGTATTCAGTGCATTTTAAATGAAACAAAGTGGAAACTATACATTCCCAGGTTGATACTTATGATGAGTAAGGACTATCCTGATAGGCGTCTCTAATTTTGTGAATGGATTTGCAATGATGAACACTTCACTTATGTCAATTGCCATAACTTTTTGTACCCGGCAAGAGATAGCCCTCTTGTTACGGGAGAAAAAGCTGTTAATCTCTCCAGGTTACCAGTGTGGTGTGATATGTGTGTCAGAAAACTTGTAAGGCCATTCTTTTTTTGAAGGGACAGTGGCAGGTTAAAAATAGTTAACCACGTGGTGGGAACGAATTCTACCAGCCGTTCACCAATTGCACCGACATGTAGATTTTTTTCACTTAGACGGTGCACCGTCAGATTACCAACGTGACTTGCGGGCATTTATTGATGACATATTCTTTGAGAGATGGATAGACCGACGAGGAAGTGCTGAGTTTCCAGCCAGACCTCTTTCTTTGGGAACACCGAAGTACACCGTCTACGCCACAAAGCAGAGTTCGCTGGATGACATGAGAGTGGCGTTTCTGATTGCCCATGAACACATTCCAACAGCAACCGTAACACACGAGTTTCACAGGATTGTAGTTGCTGCCAACAGAGGACATTTTGAACATCTTTAATGGTAAAACACCGTGATAAATATCGAGACCATCTTTGTGACTTAAAAAGTTATAGCTTTTGCCATTTTTCTTCGAGTTGTTGAAATTAAAACAGCGCAAACCCCATTGCGGGACAGCCTGTGTAATATCGTATTCCATTTGGAAACAATAGCAACGACTTAAGTTTATAGCAGCTGTTCAAAGGAACGACTGTCAGTTTGAATGTGTTGTTGCGTAACTGATCACTGCACACTCTCAAATATTCCTGATGAAACAGGCATCCAAAACTTCTTTACATTCCACAGGGGGTTGACATCGATTTCATATGCCCCTTAGGAAAAAACGATCCTTCGATCACGCAGATCAGGAAACTGGGTCCCCCATGTACTCCAAAGACTGTTCTAAATTGGAGATTGTTACCGTCATGTTGAAACATCTTCTCATGGACAAGATGTACAGACTCCAGCAAATGTGGCAGCATATGATGAATGAAATCCAGATGACACGCATCATCGTAACCAGCAAGCTGATACGGAGAATCGTTTTGGTGATCTGAGACGAGAGTAGCGTATTGATTTTCTTCATTCCAAACAGAACTGTTGCGACCAACACAGTTAGAAGGGCATCATCCATTAATAATGCAGACGACGCAAGATTATTAACTGACCGGAATGAACCCTTGGTTCAGGGTTATAGCTCCCCGTGTCTTGCACACGTTGTTTGCAACAGTATTACTTTCCTTATTGTATTTTTCGAATTGTGACTATTTCGGGCGAGATCAGTGGTGCTTATTGATGATTTTTCTTACACGATACTTCATCATCTTTTAATATACTGATGTGTGAACATTTCTTCTTCGATAGCGTTGGGAGTTCTGTGCCGTTTGGACGATCAAATTTTCTTTTTCCACTGCGACAGATTTCTTCTGATAAGGTTGTCACCTCGGGCGAAAATTTTCTCTCTAAACTATTCCGCTTCCTGGTCACTATATCTGAGGAGCATACATCAAATTCACATCATTAAGCTCTCGAAGTGACTAATGCTATATCTTTGAAACTATATGTGAATTGCAAACTGAGGTAAACTCCACCGTGGACACATCACAGACGATTTTGGGTCGTTTATCAAAGTAGCTGGAAGGGCGTCGCTGCAGCAGTTAACCTACTTATAGGTTGTGGATCATAAATAGTTTAGAAGTGCGTGACACATGCGCATCGCTCATTCAAGATACCTCGCTGCTCGAAACATTTAACTGATGTATGTTACCATCTGTATAATTTTAACTGTATAAGTTTGAGATGCTATGAGACATGGCTCCGCAGGTGTTAATTGTGATAGATACCGGCGAAAACATCAGACAACGTCCGAAGGTGAATATCTTCCATACGTGGAAGTTGTGGGGAGTAAGGGCAGACACCGTTTCTCTAATAAGTTTTTTTTTTACCTTTAAAATTTTACAACTTTATTGATTCAAGTGGCTCTGATCACTATGCGACTTAACTTCTGAGGTCATCAGTCGCCTAGAACGTAGAACTAATTAAAGCTAACTAACCTAAGGACATCACACACATCCATGAACGAGGTAGGATTCGAATCTGCGACCATAGCGGTCGCTCGGGTCCAGACTGTAGCGCCTAGAACCTCACGGGCACTCCGGCTGGCTTACAACTTTATTAACCTCATTTTAAAACAGTAAGTGAACACTCGTTATCATAAACATTAAGATCCTCAATATGGTTTCTTAATGAAAGTGCCTGAAGCAGTGTTTAGCGAACAGTCTCTCGAATAATAACGGATCAAATAACAGCTCTCAGAATAAATTTTCAACGCTTAAAACTCAAATTGCCTTTCTAAGCAAAGGAAAAAATACGAGTTGCATAATGCAAGGTTAATAAAAGATTCTAACGCAATATGGCAAAGCCAAAAGTTTCCTAGATATCACCTGTGATCTCTAAGAGCAATAAAATATTGATCGCCGGCAGCGGTGGCCGAGCGGTTCTAGGCGATTCAGTCCGGAACCGCGAGACTGCTACCGTCGTAGGTTCGAATCCTGCCTCGAGCATGGATGTGTGTGATGTCCTTAGGTTAGTTGGGTTTAAGTAGTTCTAAGTTCTAGGGGACTGATGACCTCAGATGTTAAGTCCTATATTGCTCAGAGCCATTTTGAACTAAATTATTGATAACAAAATTTTAATTAAAATAGCAACTTAAATTCAATGAAATCTGATTGCTGTCAACGTTCAATCAAACCCCATAGCATCTGCGACGCGCACCGTTCACAAAATATTTTCCTTCCTTTTAATCACTCTACACCATAAACCTCCCTATATGTGATTCATATGACACCCAACGAGTTGTGACAAATAATTAAGCATAGATGTTATAAATAACCAAGTAAGCAAATCTCTTCCTTTCAAAATAAATCGAAAAACACATAAATCAACTCTTAAGCTGAATGGTTACATCCGAAAAAAAAATATACAACTCATATCTTTTATTTCGTCGTGGTCATGCGCTGTTGTGTACCGTGCTGTCCTTCAGGATCACATGCAGCACGGGAAAGATTTTCCACGACGTACAAAACGTTAACAGCGCGCAAGCAACTTACACAATTGGATACTGGGATATGGATGCGGCTCGCAAATCTTAAAACGTGCGAGGGAGTAGGTGCGCTACTACCGAACACTTGGACTGTACCGCAACGCACCAAACAGCAGTACAGTGGGGTAGAGAAGATACAAATCAACAACTGTTGCAAGGCAACCTCAGAAAAGGCAGTAAAAAAATATGTGGGGTTCTAAACTCTTGGGAGGGCCACACCAAACCACAGAATGACGTCTCAAGCTGAACTATGAAGAAACTACCGGCGATTTCACCAATAAAAGTAGAACTGTAAAATACGATAAGAAGTCAACTGCAATTGACAAGATTCATGAGCGTCAGACTGAAAAGCTCCACAGTCAATCTTTCCATTACTACAAACACTTAACAGTAGCTCGAAAGTTCACTTGTGGACACTTCTAGAATGTCAAATTACTCGTTATAGCTATAGATAACAGAGTTTAACATGCTGGGGCCAACTTAGGTTTCTTAATAAGACAAGCAGTGATTCGATCTCTCACTTAGATCAACCTTCGATCCAAAACAGTCATTCATTTTAAAGTAGCTAAATAGATGACAATGCCGATGTCAAAGCTCTCCTCCCAAGGAGCGTTATAACTGGAGGTTGCAGTACCGAAGCAAAGCTTACACCACTCACAAATCTAATATACGCGCTACCAACCTGCTACTTTTTAGAATTCTTATGTTCACCTCATACACCACACTTGCCGTAATTCTTCGTCGGAATTCAAGGGCAGATACAAGAAATCACTTCTCAGCCCTTGAGTGACCAAACGATGACCGCCATCGGGACAGCCCACGGCGTTCCGTCCCCAGCCGACAGCTTCCGCGGGGCCCAGCAAACAAGCGCCCCGTCACCGAAGTCGCTCCTCACGCACAGTGCAGAGCTAACTCACCGCCAACCCCTACATCCTCGTTCTGTCGCCTCGCAGCGCGTGAGAAGCCAACTCGACAAAGATATGCGGCGACCAGAGAGTCAAATCCGATCTCGATATTGACAACCTGGTGAGTACTGAAAAGGTGGGTGATTTAAAAAAGAAAAAAAAAATTAAATAGCGAGCTGTACCGGCTCACTATGTACACTACTGGCCATTAAAATTGCTGCACCACGAAGATGACGCGCTACAGACGCGAAATGTAACCGACAGGAAGAAGATGCTGTGATATGCAAATGATTACCATTTCAGAGCATTCACACAAGGTTGGCGCCGGTGGCGACAACTACAGCGTGCTGACATGAGGAAAGTTTCCATCCGATTTCTCATACACAAACAGCAGTTGACCGGCGTTGCCTGGTGAAAGATTGTGGTGCATCGTGTAAGTAGGAGAAATGCGCACCATCACGTTTCCGACTTTGATAAAGGTCGGATTGTAGCACATCGCGATTGCAGTTTATCGTATCGCGACATTTCTGCTCGCGCTGGTCGAGATCCAATGACTGTTAGCAGTATATGGAATCGATGGGTTCAGGAGGGTAATACGGAACGCCGTGCTGGATCCCAACGGCCTCGTATCACTAGCAGTCGAGATGACAGGCATCTTATCCGCTAGGCTGTAACGGATCGTGCATCCACGTCTGGATCCCTGAGTCAACAGACGGGGACGTTTGAAAGACAACAACCGTCTGCACGAACAGTTCGACGACGTTTTGCAGCAGCATGGACTATCAGCGCAGAGACCATGGCTGCGGTTACAGTTGACGCTGCATCACAGACGGGAGCGCCTGCGATGGTGTTCTCAACGACGAACCTGGGTGCACGAATGGCAAAACGTCATTTTTTCCGATGAATCCAGGTTTTTTTCACAGCATCATGATGGTCGCATCCGTGTTTAGCGATATCGTGGTGAACGCGCATTGGAAGCGTGTATTCATCATCACCATACTGGCGTATCACCCGGTGTGATGGCATGGGGTGCCATTGGTTACACGTCTTGGTCACCTCTTGTTCGCGTTGACGGCACTTTGAACAGTGGACGTTACATTTATGATGTGTTACCACCCGTGGCTCTACCCTTCATTCGATCCCTACATTTCAGCAGGATAATGCACGACTGCATGTTGCAAGTCCCGTACGGGCCTTTCTGGATACAGTTAATGTTCGACTGCTGCCCTGGCCAGCACATTCTGCAGATTTCTCACCAACTGAAAACATCTGGTCAATGGTGGCCGAGCAACTGGATCGTCACAATACGCCAGTTACGACCCTTGATGAGCTGTGGTATCGTGTTGAAGCTGCATCAGCACCTGTACCTCTACATGTCTTCCAAACACTGTTTGACTCAATGCCCAGGCGTATCAAGGCCGTTGTTACGGCCAGAGGTGGTTGTTCTGAGTACTGATATTTCAGGATCTATGCACCCAGATTGCGTGAAAATATAATCACATGTCAGTTCTAGTACAATATATTTGTCCAATGAATACTCGTTTATCTTCTGAATTTTTTCTTGGTGTAGCCATTCTAATGGTGAGTAGTGTAGTAACAAACTGAAAAATGTGAATTAGTCCTCACCAAACGTACTTTATTCTAGTGACTGTTTATAGGCTCACATAAACGAATGTACACTTGACAACGCAACAAACAGTTGTTAGACAAAATGTTCTGTTAGGGTCAAAGTGACGAAACACTCGATCGACAAATTATTGAGTAACTTTGTGGATCTGGTTCATTAACCTATTAGGATTGACGGAAAATCAAGGAAGAGCAACGCGATTCGTCGTTAATTTGTATAATCAGTAAGAGATAGTCACACTAAAATTCCGTTAGCCCACATTCTTGTACACGTCAAGAAACACTTTACTTACTCTTAAACACATTCGCGTAATGACAGGACAAAATCGGAAAAATTCGAGGAGTACCATAACTGAGCTTCGAGCGTCCATCAATGAATACCGCTCGGTTGCTCGCAGCAGTGAGATTTAAATGCATTTTGGGGCTGTTATATAAATCTATGTTCAGAGTTATACGACTCCTTACATGTATGAACTGTAAAACAAATATTTGTTTTATCACTCATTCTGTAAAATTGGGTGAGTGGGAAAAAGATTTCAATATAAAAAACTGGTAATTTTGAAAAAGAACTGAAATCAAAATAATATGAAGTTTTGGCTCTTTTGACAAATATTCAGATAATTGATTTTGGGACATAGCTCATGATTTTATAACATAAAAGATAAAAACTTTATATATCTATTCACTTAACAGAAAGAGGTGAATAGAAGTAGCGCCGTTAATCTTTTTATTGTTTCTAATTATTGGTCCTTTCGATGAAATGGGGCGTGTGAAAATCTGTTTCTGTTCCAGGATAATCAGAAACTAAATTCATCTGATTCAAAAAAACTTTTATTAAGTCAAACGGTAAGTCTATTGCATAGATCGTGTTTTTTAATCTGTTTTCCAAATAAACAGTGTCATATCCCGAATTGCGTAATTGTAAAATCAAATTGATGACCCTGCTTTATTTGTTAGTATATTAATTAAAAGTATCTTCCATAAAAGTGATAAAATCTTTGAATATACAAGTCGTATGTGCGCCACATGTAACCGAGAGCTTTCGAACGACATCTCCTTCACTAAAAAATTACTCCTGATCCATGAAAGTACTCAGTCTTGATTTTTCTAGTATTGCTCCTGTATAATCTTCGCCTTCTAAATAACAAATTTTAAATGTATACAATCCAAATGATTCATATATTTGCTATAAACTTTAGTTACACCGTAATCTCCTGGTTCATTTCCATCAACTTCTTGGTCTTCTTCTGGAGTAACTGAAGACTGGTGTTCCTATTCAATCAAAAAAAACCAAAAACATAACTACTTTTTCTGTTAGTCGAAACATCAGTCAGATGAAAGTATACATTAAAGCTGAACTCTTGGTTAATGAAGCGAAATTTAAAATTTGGTTTGCAGGTAATTAATTTAAAACAACATAATTTGTATTGATATTTACAGCCAAAGTTCGAAGTAAGTAAATTGAGGACCACGTCCGATGAGACTACGTACGTTTCCCCTGCGTAATAACTGATACTAATCTTTCTGTGTCTCGCTATTGAGGCTGTGTTTTAAAGGAATCCACTGACTGACATTCTGACAATCTTATAAACAGAAACAAGGGTTACCCTTTAAGTAAGATTTGAAACCCTTTTTTATCAGACGTTAGGAAACAACGTCTATTGATGCAGATATCTGAATAATAATTGATAGCGATTTATCGACCTTGTCAGATTCTTTCCTGTGGCGCTATATGTATGCTTGTGCTAGATGGCACTTACGACGTTACTTGCGCACTCATTCCGTGGAGTAAAAAGGAGCCATCGCTCTCAGTCTGAATTCAATTCCGGCGAATACGTGCAACCGCTTACTCACCTGAAGATTGCGGCTAGGTGGGCCACTGGGCCCCGGAAATATTGTGTCGAGGTGATTTCATAATGCGGTGCAGAACCGAGAAGATCATTATCACGTCCTATGTTTGTGACAGAATAAACAAGACATAGTTGACAATGTCGCCAGATTTGAAATTAACAATTTCCCTGTTAGACTGGCTCACTACCAACGTAGGCAAAAGTATCTTCGAGTGATATTTCCCATTTGTCTCCCAGCACGATAGTATAGAACTTTCTTGGAAGTTTCATGTCTGTTCACTCCATTGTTCCTGTTCATCAAATTTTAAGGTAATGATTAATTCTGGTAAACTATCTTCCACAGCGGTAAGAAAATTATCGCCAAACTCCTAGTGCTTCAAGCTATCATTAGGCTGCAGTCCGTGTATCAGCTGCAGAATCAGTTGTACTTAATTATGCAGAATCTTCATGTAGACGCTGGTGACCGCAGCTTTTGTCGTCGTCGTTGCTATACATGTGCAGGTTCCATAGGAAACGTTCAAGCAGTCTGCTGTACTTTCGGTAAGTGTTGGCTTTGCAGATTTTCGTAGATTATAAGAGCCTTTTTACTGCAAGTTCTAGCTTTAGCGGGAAGAGTACCATATCCAAATTCCGACCAAATATCCTCAAAAGCGAAAAAATTCCCTTTGCACATAATTATGCACACATCCGCTATGATCAATCGGTATTGCAAACATGTTCTCTAAAACCACGGCATAATCGATCAAACGGAGGTATCACCACAGCAGAATGAAAGCTTTCAGCGCCAGTGCTGAAACAATCGTTTTGGGCATCGGACCACGTCATTCTGACAAGTTAACTGCAGTGAGGCTGGGACGTTTTGCTGCAGGATAAGCTGTCCATGGCTACGCGTCGATTTGCTGTTATTCATTATGACCCGCTAGGTATCACAGGCTACAGCCCTACGTTCAGTCACTCCACAGATGTCTACACTCTGAACGCACCAACGTCACACAGGACAGTTAAGTGACGTTTGGTGGTCGCGGACAGCCTAGGTATGAAAATATGTAAGAAAGACCTACAGCCTGAGTCAGGAGGAAAGGTACATGCTTTGAGGGGTGATAGTTTTACTGATTCTGAACAAAAAACTTCGTGTGAACGTATGCCCTATTCCGAACGCTTTCCGAGAGAGGACACTATCACTTATGTACCGCACCCTCCAGCGAAAACGTGTCGCAGTACAAAAATAAACAATATTAAATTTCCTACAAAACAGACTCTACTCATTTTTTGTCTCTAGAACTAATGGTTTGTGCGTAGAGACAGCGATAATGGAAAACTCGCTCGACGCACATGCGCTGTAGCTTACGTAGTTTTTGTAGGCCAATTTGAGGTAGCACATTGAGGTAGCAAGCTGAGACGAAAAGTTTGATACGGGACACTTGTGGTCTATCAAGTCGGGAAAGTACCTAAAATTGGCCTAAAGAAACGGTTCTTCTAATGACAACGGCCTCCTGAATTCTCCCCGTCTGGACATATGAATTGGCGACTATCTTACCTGCAGACTATCGTACCCAAGAGAGAACAATATCAAGCCATATATAATAGAACTGCATGTCTCTACGCTATATTTTCCCCTTGCTTTCAGCATTTCACAGCAACCATCATAGCAACACCAGGCCAGTCAATAACCCAGACTGTTGCCCTTGCAATTATTGTAACTGTTCATGAGGCATACGTTAGTATGTCCTCGCCACACACACCTCTTTTTGTACCTGCAGTACAGCTATCTGGATAGATGAGGGACGCAAGACTGCCCACATCGGGTGACTGCATGATTCACGAGAAAATTCAATTGCATATTTGTGGTAGTTTGAGACCACAGACAATTTGCACTCACCTTCGCACGGAGTAGCAAGTTATAATTTTTAGCACCTCACGTCATTCTTGTTTACATATCATCATTTACCATCTGTCTGTGCATTATATACGTTTACTTATTCTCTGTGGTTTTGAGCGTGCTCTGTTGCGAAGTACAATACAAAGGAGCGATTTAACTTTTTTGTCTGCAGGCAAGCAAAGGGTCTCTTTGGCGTCTCGCCAGGTGCCTCGCTTGTGCTGTCCCGAGCTCACCAGGGAAGTCCTCGTCAGCTCACTCTGTCTTTGACCATCGATTGCCTTGGGCCATCCAAGGGCAAGTGCTGGCACTCACGTGGGATATAGATGCTATGAGCAATTTTTAGAACAGAATGTTATTTCAAGTGTTATTCTACAGTGCAAGAAAAAAAATTGCATCCCCCTCAAGGACAAGTTCATTTTATTGCCGAGTGAGGTCACAGGTAGTTCAGAATTGTAAAATAATATGATACCACATTCAGACGAAAAGAAACACAGGTCATTTTATAGCGTGCAAGAACAATACGATCAATGCACAGTCTATCCTCTCCGGTGTCAGGCATCTTGCACCTTTTTCTACAGTTAGGCAGTGGTTCTTGCAGGCCGTGGAGACCAAGTAAGTTTCTCCTTTATTATGTCCCATACAAGTTCATTTGGTGAGAGACCTGGTGATCTTCCTATACAGGACAAGCACGATGCGTTGCAGCAGCCGTATGTCGTCGTGCATTGTCCTGCTGAAAAAGCGCATCCTTTTCTGTCGGAGAAATGGCGGTAGCACGGTGATAACAGTCTTTGCAGTGTTAGGGACGGGGGAGGGGGGGGGGTTATTTTAGCCTAGAGAAACATCACATGTGACCGCGACTTGTGGCTAATGGCCACCCACAACATGAAGCCTGCGGTGGGACCTGTGTCCTACGCGAATACACTCTCGAATAGGCAGCTCAAGCCGTAAATATGTATTTCCATCACTCGAATACAGACAGATCCCAATCTCGTCACTGACGACAACAGAGCGCCATTACACTCAACAATCGATTCATTCACGCCACCAGATTAGTTTCGTTCGGTGACGTCGTGACGTGAGTGATAGCCTGGACAGGAAAACTCGTGATTTTAACCGTGGTGCAAGCAAACGGTTGCTAGTGGTACCTGACGATGCAGCATGTGCAAAATGTGCTGGCAATTCGTCGCTCGATGATAATTCGGTCGTGGCCACCGCTTCCAGCGCAATTCGTCGGTCTTGTGAGTCAGTACTACGTGGACCTCCAGAAGCTAGTCTACATGTCTAGAAACGCACCACAGATAACTGTTGAAAGCAGCGACGTACCAGAGATACACTGTCCTCATCATGTGAAACAGGCCTTCTATATGTCTATCTAGTATCCGGCAGGCCAGCATTGTGACCCCGTTCTAATGGCTGATGCTGTTTAGTAGGTTTGCATACTCGTCGGTAGGGCAAGGTAGTAACCTATAAAGGATCTTGCAAACCCTGTTCGCCTCTAAACTCAGCAAGTTACTGTGTGCAGAGTCAATATAAAGGACGCATAGAGAGCCCTCCTGAACGTCATCTGATCGGCGATGTCAGTGGCAAATAAATCATCAACACTACAACTCCTCAGTACACACAAATTACACACTGGTGTGATTGAACACAGCCCTTGAAGGTGCTGCGTTTTTGATGTGTTTTACGTTTGAGGAAATTTGGTTCCTTACCGGCGGATAACCTACATTACTTAAATTTTCTTGTTCTTGATGGCACGTCATACTTGGTTAGCGAGTTTGAGCCCATATTTTATCAGTATTTATTGTACTTCTCTGTCCTTGAAATGGTACTCAGATCTAACGCAATTGCTTGTTGTTATAGTGGAAACCTTGATGGCGTGTTTAAATTTTATTTATACAGTCTTTCATGCACTCATCCTGAATCATCTGCATTTTATCTAAAGTGTTCACGCCGTATGTTTTTTTTTTATTTAGTTAAGGCCTATATATTTTGGTTACCCATTGGTTATTTGGTTTGCTTGGCTTACAGGTCCAGTAGTGTTGACTATCGATTTATTTTTCTTTGTAAGATGTGTTAACTGATAATTATCTGTGTGATCTACCAGTATTTTATTCAGAAATTATTTTGTCGGAAGGTCAATGCAACGCCACTAGTTCAAACCTTAACTCAAATATGTTTAAATTTGAAATATTAATTATCCATTAAATATTTCGCTGTGTGAAGGACGGTCTTCGTTCGCCACAACTGACCATCGTGGTCTTAAGCAGTGACCAGTAAGTGACATAAGAAGGTGAAATATTTTATTTAACGTCCTAAGCACGATTCCTCTCATTCCGTAACGCTATGTCCGTCTATGAAAATTTAAGAGTGTATAACTTATTAGCCATCCATTTGCAAACATTTTTCAACGACAGAGTGTACTAAAATAACCGGGCGAAATCAGTTACGGAAACCGCATAGGCTGCCCATCATTGGAATACCAAATGAGCAGCCAGACATTTTAATGCTATGGAGTATGAGAATGACAAAATTCGCGTTGACAGTAAACAACCGTTTTCCGTCTATTCTCTTGCCAGATAAATTTGGTCTTGCCACATTCCAGTTTCAGCTTCCACTCTGTATACTGAAATAGTGTACCTTTGTTGTTATTCTCTGATCGAAGAAAATATTGGTTTTAAAAAAATAATTGTTTCTGATAGAATACTCAAATACAACAAACATTCTGCATCTGCTGTTTGTGTTTTCAGTTCGTGCACACAATACAGTGTTGTATGCAAAGAAATTGGGCGCTCGGAAAACTTAAGAAGAAGAATCTGGAGACAATGAAAGTCAATGGCTGCATAAGACAATGAAAATTAAGTGAGAACATGGAATACTATAAATTTGTCATCCAACATCTTATTGTAAGGTGCGAAAAATTATTTGATACTGGTGAATGAGACAACGCTTAGTAATTACTAAATACGTATTTGAGTTTAATATATACCATGAAGTATATATTTGGTGTTTTAAGTTTGAGCAAATTTGATTCTTTACCGGTAGCTTGCCTACATTGCTAAAGTTTCCTTCCTGTACATGGAGCAGCCATACTTGGTTGGCGAGTTTGATCCCCGATTTTAATGTATCAGTATTTGTGGTGTTATCGTGCACTGAAATTGGCACTCAATGCTAATGGAATTTCCCGTTGTTTCAGTGGAAGCCTTGTGGGCCAACTCCACCTCCCCCCACTCTTTGCCAACCTCCTCCTCGCCTCCTGTGCATCACATCCTCTCCTCACTACGCCCATTTCCTCATTCACCTCCAACCCCCCCTCTCTCTCTTTCCTTTTCCCCTCTCTCCGGCCTTCACCCCTGCTTTTTGTTACTGCGGACAAGACGTTCATTGTGTAATGAACCATCCTCCTCTAGCATTGCCTCACTGTTATAGGGGTAACCGATACCATGTATAATGTCGAATCTCGCATTGATTAAATTATCTTGGCTGTTTCATTGAAATAATTCATATTGATTTTGTATACGTTGTATTATATTTCGGGATAAATTGTATAGAAAAAGAAATTAATGTGTTACCATCGATATGTACTAACAGTTAAAATTATTCTCCTTTTTAAAATATTTGAAATTACAAAATTTGTGACACACTTGAAGTTCATATTATTAATTGCGCAGTCAGACTCATACTATTAAATTTGTTTATGGATTTATTAATGAAAATATGATATAATTTGGTAAAGATTCACCTACTGTCGAGAAAGTTTGTAAACTCTGCAATACTGCAGAATGTAAAGAGTGGTGGGCATGCCTCTGATAGAAACGCAGGTATTTTGCTGTACTTGTCAACAAGTGTAATTATTGGTCTTTTGAAAGTGGAAATTGTAAAATCAGTGTGATTTATAACAATGGGATAAAATAAAAGATATTCACAGCAACAGGGAACCTTTCGACAGTTATTTTGTCATCACGAACCTAAGAAATCGAAATTTCTGCAAGAAAATACTCCTAGACAAGTCTCTGAGCAGTCGACATCAACAACGAGATAATCAAGAAAAGTAAAAAGTTCTTCTATTGTAAACTTACTCTTATCGTAATTCTCAAAAGTTGTTCAAAAAATGATAACTTTAATGATGATGTGTGGGAGGGTAAGATAACGATTGGAAACTGAAGTTGCTTAAAACGTATGGGTAAATCAGTTCGGATCATTGATATACACGTATAAGAAAAACGTCTCAAGCTGCTGATTCTGTAAACATAGTAGTTTCAACAACAATATTTTGCGTAGCTTTAATCTGCGAAAAGGTATTATAGTCACGAGCCAATAATCGTTAAATTCACCTTCCCTTTTGTTAATTTTTTTTAATCAGTGAGTAGGAAGTTAACTTCATGTAAATTAAAGATGGAGGGGTTGTGTTGTTGTTGTTGTCTTCAGTCCTGAGACTGGTTTGATGCAGCTCTCCATGCTACTCTATCCTGTGCAAGCTGCTTCATCTCCCAGTACCTACTGCAACCTACATCCTTCTGAATCTGCTTAGTGTACTCATCTCTCGGTCTCCCTCTACGATTTTTACCCTCCACGCTGCCCTCCAATGCTAAATTTGTGATCCCTTGATGCCTCAAAACATGTCCTACCAACTGATCCCTTCTTCTAGTCAAGTTGTGCCACAAACTTCTCTTCTCCCCAATCCTATTCAATACCTCCTCATTAGTTACGTGATCTATCCACCTTATCTTCAGTATTCTTCTGTAGCACCACATTTCGAAAGCTTCTATTCTCTTCTTGTCCAAACTAGTTATCGTCCATGTTTCACTTCCATACATGGCTACACTCCAAACAAATACTTTCAGATACGACTTCCTGATACATAAATCTATATTCGATGTTAACAAATTTCTCTTCTTCAGAAACGCTTTCCTTGCCATTACCAGTCTACATTTTATATCCTCTCTACTTCGACCATCATCAGTTATTTTACTTCCTAAATAGCAAAACTCCTTTACTACTTTAAGTGTCTCATTTCCTAATCTAATTCCCTCAGCATCACCCGATTTAATTTGACTACATTCCATTATCCTCGTTTTGCTTTTGTTAATGTTCATCTTATATCCTTCTTTCAAGACACTGTCCATTCCGTTCAACTGCTCTTCCAGGTCCTTTGCTGTCTCTGACAGAATTACAATGTCATCGGCGAACCTCAAAGTTTTTACTTCTTCTCCATGAATTTTAATACCTACTCCGAATTTTTCTTTTGTTTCCTTTACTGCTTGCTCAATATACAGATTGAATAACATCGGGGAGAGGCTACAACCCTGTCTCACTCCTTTCCCAACCACTGCTTCCCTTTCATGCCCCTCGACTCTTATTACTGCCATCTGGTTTCTGTACAAATTATAAATAGCCTTTCGCTCCCTGTATTTTACCCCTGCCACCTTTAGAATTTGAAAAAGAGTATTCCAGTTAACATTGTCAAAAGCTTTCTCTAAGTCTACAAATGCTAGAAACGTAGGTTTGCCTTTTCTTAATCTTTCTTCTAAGATAAGTCGTAAGGTCAGTATTGCCTCACGTGTTCCAACATTTCGACGGAATCCAAACTGATCCCCCCCGAGGTCTGCATCTACCAGTTTTTCCATTCGTCTGTAAAGAATTCGCGTTAGTATTTTGCAGCCGTGGCTTATTAAACTGATAGTTCGGTAATTTTCACATCTGTCAGCACCTGCTTTCTTTGGGATTGGAATTATTATATTCTTCTTGAAGTCTGAGGGTATTTCGCCTGTCTCATACATCTTGCTCACGAGCTGGTAGAGTTTTGTCATGACTGGCTCTCCCAAGGCCGTCAGTACTTCTAATGGAATGTTGTCTACTCCGGGGGCCTTGTTTCGACTCAGGTCTTTCAGTGCTCTGTCAAACTCTTCACGCAGTATCGTATCTCCCATTTCATCTTCATCTACATCCTCTTCTATTTCCATAATATTGTCCTCAAGTACATCGCCCTTGTATAAACCTTCTATATACTCCTTCCACCTTTCTGCCTTCCCTTCTTTGCTTAGAACTGGGCTGCCATCTGAGCTCTTGATATTCATACACGTGGTTCTCTTCTCTCCAAAGGTCTCTTTAATTTTCCTGTAGGCAGTATCTATCTTACCCCTAGTGAGATAAGCTTCTACATCCTTACATTTGTCCTCTAGCCATCCCTGTTTAGCCATTTTGCACTTCCTGTCGATCTCATTTTTGAGACGTTTGTATTCCTTTTTGCCTGCTTCATTTACTGCATTTTTATATTTTCTCCTTTCATCAATTAAATTCAATATTTCTTCTGTTACCCAAGGATTTCTAGCAGCCCTCGTCTTTGTACCTACTTTATCCTCTGCTGCCTTCACTACTACATCCCTCAGAGCTACCCATTCTTCTTCTACTGTATTTCTTTCCCCTATTCCTGTCAATTGTTCCCTTATGCTCTGTCTGAAACTCTGTACAACCTCTGGTTCTTTCAGTTTCTCCAGGTCCCATCTCCTTAATTTCCCACATTTTTGCAGTTTCTTCAGTTTTAATCTACAGGTCATAACCAATAGATTGTGGTCAGAGTTCACATCTGCCCCTGGAAATGTCTTACAACTTAAAACCTGGTTTCTAAATCTCTGTCTTACCATTATATAATCTATCTGATACCTTTTAGTATCTCCAGGGTTCTTCCACGTATACAACCTTCTTTCATGATTCTTAAACCAAGTGTTAGCTATGATTAAGTTGTGCTCTGTGCAAAATTCTACTAGGCGGCTTCCTCTTTCATTTCTTAGCCCCAATCCATATTCACCTACTATGTTTCCTTCTCTCCCTTTTCCTACACTCGAATTCCAGTCACCCATTACTATTAAATTTTCGTCTCCCTTCACTACCTGAATAATTTCTTTTATTTCATCGTACATTTCTTCAATTTCTTCATCATCTGCAGAGCTAGTTGGCATATAAACTTGTACTACTGTAGTAGGTGTGAGCTTCGTATCTATCTTGGCCACAATAATGCGTTCACTATGCTGTTTGTAGTAGCTTACCCGCATTCCTATTTTCCTATTCATTATTAAACCTACTCCTGCATTACCCCTATTTGATTTTGTGTTTATAACCCTGTAGTCACCTGACCAGAAGTCTTGTTCCTCCTGCCACCGAACTTCACTAATTCCCACTATATCTAACTTTAATCTATCCATTTCCCTTTTTAAATTTTCTAACCTACCTGCCCGATTAAGGGATCTGACATTCCACGCTCCGATCCGTAGAACGCCAGTTTTCTTTCTCCTGATAACGACATCCTCCTGAGTAGTCCCCGCCCGGAGATCCGAATGGGGGACTATTTTACCTCCGGAATATTTTACCCAAGAGGATGCCATCATCATTTAATCATACAGTAAAGCTGCATGTCCTCGGGAAAAATTACGGCTGTAGTTTCCCCTTGCTTTCAGCCGTTCGCAGTACCAGCACAGCAAGGCCGTTTTGGTTAATGTTGCAAGGCCAGATCAGTCAATCATCCAGACTGTTGCCCCTGCAACTACTGAAAAGGCTGCTGCCCCTCTTCAGGAACCACACGTTTGTCTGGCCTCTCAACAGATACCCCTCCGTTGTGGTTGCACCTACGGTACGGCCATCTGTATCGCTGAGGCACGCAAGCCTCCCCACCAACGGCAAGGTCCATGGTTCATGGGGGGGATGGAGGGGTAGGGAGATTAAAGGAAAGGAGAGGAACTAATGATATCAGCTGCATCGGAACTTAATGTGTAATTAGCGACGACGAGTGAAAATGTGTCGCAGATTAGGACGCAGTCCCAGAGACTCATGCTTACTTGGCAGTTGCGTTAACGAATGCGACACCAGAACGAGGTATCTATCGCAAATGCACGGAATATCTCAACCCGCTTCCCAGCTGACCATCACTCCCACCTGTCGCCACCTATCTGCAGTCCTATCGGCACTGAAAGTTGTGGATTCGTTGTCCATCGGCGAATCAATTATATGAATACGTAGTATATGTTCTTTCAAAAATATCAGAAAGAACAGACACCGCGCATTCATATAAAACAGAGCGTGGTTATGTATAAAATTTTCGTTTCAAAGAGAAAGAACGTGTTTGTGAGAAACATGTTGTCTAATGGTTTAAATACGTTCATATCGTAGCTGAAACCGACTGCTAGAAGGAAATCAAAACAGCAGACTTTCAAAGTCCAGCACAGGGAAGCAGAGCGCAGGAACTTCAACAGAAAACTGGTGCATTGTTGCTTAAAAAACTATATGGCATACTTGATTTCAAATGTTAATCAAACTGTCGTGTAAAAATTTGAAGTAAATATCTGAAGGACGATTCGAGATGTTCAGTAACATCGTATGCTCTTTAAATATTATATACATAAAGAAATATACAGCTCATGCCTGTTCCAAGGTTTATTCGAATATTATGTAAAAATTTGCAGAAAAGCGATCGAGCACTTTTCGAGATTTTTGATTTCAGTCTTACACTATGGCCTGCCCTTATATGGAAGTATAGATTTTGTATATCTGTTTATGTACCGCACATATTAAAAAAATATGTACAATGTGTCGGTCCGAACGTTTATTAGACTATCGTGTAAAAATTTGAAGTAAAACGGGCAACTACACCTTGTATGTTCATAGTGGTATACACTATGTGATCAAAAGAGTCCGACCACCCCAAAAGTCTTCGTGAGAGAGCAGAATTGGGCGATCTGCGGAACTCACGGCCTTCGAACGTGGTCAGGTGATTGGGTATCACCTGTGTCATACGTCTGTACGCCACATTTCTGCACTCCTAAACATCCCTAGGTCTACTGTTTCCGACGTAATAGTGAAGTGAAAACGTGAAGGGATACGTACAGCACAATAGCGTACAGGTCGACTTCTTCTGTTGACTAACAGAGACAGTTGAACAGGGTCATAATGTGTAATAGGCAGACATCGATCCAGAATATCACACAGAAATTGCAGACTGCATCAGGATCCACTGAAAGTGCTATGACAGTTAGGCGCGAGGTGAGAAAACTTGGATTTCATGGTCGAGCAGTTGCTAATAAGCTACTCATGACGCTGGAAAATGCTGAACGACGCCTGGCTTGGAGTAAAGACGCCTCGCTTGGAGTAAGGAGCGTAAACACTGGACGATTGAACAGTGAAAAACCGTTGTGTCGAGTGACAAATCACGGTACACAATGTGGCGATCCGATGACAGGGTATGGGTATGGAGAATGCCCGGTAACGTCATCTTCCAATGTGTGTGGTGCGAAAAGTAAAATTCGGAGGCGATGGTGTTATGGTGTAGTCGTGTTTCTCATGGATGGGGCTTGCAACCCTTGTTTCTTTTGCGTGGCACTACCACAGCACAGGCCTATATTGATGTTTTAAGCACCTTATTGCTTCACACTGCTGAAGAGCAATTCGGGGATGGCGATTGCATCTTTCAACATGGTCCAGCACCTGTTCATAATGCACGCCATGTGGCGGGGTGGTTACACGGTAATAATATCCCTGTAAGGGTGTCGCCTGCACAGAGCCCTGACTTGAATCCTACAGAACACCTTTGGAACGTTTTGGAATGGCGACTTGGTGCCAGGCCTCGCAGACCGACATCGATACCTCTCCTCAGTGCAGCACTCCGTGGAGAATGGGCTGCCATTCCCCAAGAAACCTTCCAGCACCTCTCTGAATATATGCCTGCGAAAGTGGAAGCTGTCATCAGGGCTAAATGTGATCCAACACAGTACTGAATTCCTGTATTACCGATGGAGTGCGCCACAGACTTGTAAGTAATTTTCAGCCAGGTGTCCCGATATTTTTGATCACATAGTGTAGATTAACTTAGGGTTTGCAGAGGTCCGCTGTCTCTCCTGGCTATCCTGTCACTATGATCTGCTTATTGTCTGCAGTCTCAAACTAAGATACATCTTGCTTAACATGACTATCTGCAAGTTTCTGTTAACGACACGTTCAAAAAGTTTTTGTTCTGATATGGGCTTCATTACTGTCCTTCGTGGAATTCCGTAAGATTGAAATAGTGTATCGCAGCTTTGTGCGTAAGCACACTCGTAAGTAGACAGAATAAAAGATGAAGGGATGGAGAGATATATACACATATTAAACATACAGACATATTCAACAGGGGGGACGCATACAAGATAAATACATGTCATAACTCGAAATTCTAAAAATTGCCAACAAACATGAACTTACGTGCGAGACGGTAATCCCAAAATTAACACGCTGCAGGAAGAAGGTTAATCATCACTCACTGCATTTGATACATCCTTCATTTCTTTTGCAGCTTACAAATGAGTGCAGGTGAAAAAAATTCTTTCAATTGGCCCCGTAAAAATATGATACATTTAACAACATACTGCATTTTCATATAAACTTTACACAGCACAGTGAAATTTTATGATCGTAAGTGATCGTGCAGCGAACTGCCAGAGACCACGATTCTGGAATCACCGAGAGCCATAATTTATCCACTGTTCTCAGCTTCCTTTGTGCCGACGGCTGTGGCGAAAACGCAGCCCCGAATAAGCTTCCGTGATGAATATGCATAATAAGGGATTTCGTTCTGAACGCTCGACTAAATCCGCACCAACAAAGCCGTGATTTGTGTGTCAGTGACACATGAAATATACCTACTTCCTGCTGCCCGAGCATCGTACAGTTCTGCGGAATAGCGTGGGAAAGGATCTTTCTGGGAGGGGATATCGAGTGTGTGACCATTTGGGTAGAATTCCGCTTTCAAATATCGCAATAAATTTACTCCGTCAACCGATGCTACAGTATATTGCGAAAAATACATTATTTCAATATCTCTCCTATCGTATTGATTGGTAAAATCAAATACAGCAAACTAATTTCCTTTCCTGTAATCCTGCCCAAATCAGAGCAGCGAAGGACAAATTAAAAATCTGTTTCAGTTTAAATTTATTCGTCTGTGTGCCTTGGTTTCATCAGCTTGTAGCAGGCTGGATGACCTTTAAAAGCAAACGCACAGTTCGCATTTGAAGACGTAACATTTTAAACGACCTAAGGACTAAAAGGAACGTTTTGAAATATATTGGAAAAACAACAATCTATGACATATGGAATTATCACGCACGTTTTTATGATACAAAACATTATTATTATCATCCAGGAAATATAAAGTACATCGGAAAGTCTGAGTAAACTGCGTCGAGTTGTACGAAATAAGAAAATTAAAAACTTGACAGCAGAAGCCGTCTTACACATTTCGTTATTCAGACTAAATGGTCCAATTCGAACAGATGTGTCGTGCCACGGCGGTTGACAAAACATACCTAAACATGAATTGTTAAAACATTAAACAATGCGAAACAAATTCATCAGTTAGCAGTATCATTAAATGGAGCAAAAAAAAACTGCCAATGGTTGCGTGATGTAAAGGTACGTAAGCAGACAAATCTTTCTTCTCTTCAGAAAATAATCGTGAAATCTTTCGCACTACTGAAAGTTGAGTCTGAAAGAAATCACCAACAGTTTTGTCTTTATATAGGATGCTTGCCCTTCCACACCGTTCAGTGCCACTGTGTGTTCTTTTGATGAGCACTATTAGAAGTAAGGTAACTCTAAGTTCTGAAGAAAAACTGATGCGTAACTTTCTTGCTGTGCTCACCTCAACAGCAGCAGTTTTTTGGTCAATAAACTCCTTTTCCTCCAATTTGAATGTGTTGAATGGTAAAGGAGGCTGTGCTGAAGTAATCACTTTTTGTAAATCATCAGGTACTAAATAAACGTTTAACTACCTTCTTTCGCTTTAATTGAACCAAAATTTCTATAGCAGGAAACTGTGGTCTGAAACGAGATACTTACGTTATATACAGTCACACACGCCACAAGGCATCACGGACATATACATACATTTACGTACACTGTTTATGTTTTGTCCACAGCATTTGTCGTACCAAATCACAAGTTTCCTTTTTTTCCAGTTACAAAGACGGTGTTTTTATTGAAATTCAGAACATGGAATATAAATGATGTCCTGTTTTTAGCCGTATTGGACTCTCTATCACCAATCCACAATAACATTATTGTCTCATTGTTGTCATAGAACACATCCGAGTGTATAAGAGTTGGGAGGAAGGGTAGGTAGTGTTTTACTGTGAACAATTCAGTGATTGGGGTGTTCTTGTCAGTATCGACAGCATACCAAAACCGACAACAATGATCCAGTTGTACAAGCCGACGTCGCCAGCAAAATATGAAGAGAGAAGGAAATTATATAAGGATACTGAACGGCTAATTATGTTCATAAAGGCAGTTGAAAATCTAATGGCCGTAGGGGACTGGAATGCGGTTCCAAGGGACGAAGTAGATGACAGCGTTATGGAAGGATATGGAAATAATATTGACTTGGCAGTAGTAATAAGAGAGGAGAAAGACTAATTCTTGTGCACTAAATTTCAGCTAGTAATAGCGAATACTCTGTTCACGGATCAGAGGAGTTATACTTGGAAAAGGCCAGGAGATATAGGAAGATTTCACTTAGATTACATCGTGGTCAGGCAGAGATTCCGTATATATATTATATATTACCCGTCTTTCCCTATAGCTTACACGTACTTTTCTCAGAAGAAACAACTGTAACAAACAATACTTGTCGCAGACCAATTACTAATATAAAAGTGACAATTTCACAACACGACAAATATGACAAATGTTCCAGCGCCTTGTGTTCGTCGGTGTACAAATGTATTAAAAAGGTTACTAAATAAAAAAGTTCGGTCATCATTATGATTTCTCCTTGTAAGTAGAGGCTACGGCCGTGCCGCAGTGGATACGCCAGTTCCCGTCTAATCAACGAAGGTGAGCACTATCGGGCTTCACCGGCACTAGGATGGGTGACCGTCCGGGCCGCCGTGCGCTGTTGCCATTTTTCCGGGTTCACTCAACCTAGTGATGTCAATTGATGAGCTACTAGACCGAATAGTAGCAGCTCCGGTCAAATAAAACTACAGGGTGTTTCAAAAATGACCGGTATATTTGAAACGGCAATACAAACTAAACGAGCAGCGATAGAAATACACCGTTTGTTGCAATATGCTTGGGACAACAGTACATTTTCAGGCAGACAAACTTTCGAAATTACAGTACATACAATTGTCAACAACAGATGGCGCAGCGGTCTGGGAAACTTTATAGTATGATATTTTCCACATATCCACAATGCGTAGCAATAGTATGGCGTAGTCTCTGAATGAAATTACCCGAAACCTTTGACAACGTGTCTGGTGGAATGGCTTCACATGCAGATGAGATGTAGTGCTTCAGCTGTTCAATTGTTTCTGGATTCTGGCGGTACACCTGGTCTTGCAAGTGTCCCCACAGAAAGAAGTCACAGGAGTTCATGTCTGGCGAATACGGAGGCCAATCCACGCCGCCTCCTGTATGTTTCGGATAGCCCAAACCAATCACACGATCATCGAAATATTCATTCAGGAAATTAAAGAAGTCGGCCGTGCGATGTCGCCGGGCACCATCTTGCATAAACCACGAGGTGTTCGCAGTGTCGTCTAAGGCACTTTGTACCGCCACAAATTCACGAAGAATGTCCAGATAGCGTGTTGCAGTAATCGTTTCGGATCTGAAAAGTGGGCCAATGATTCCTTTGGAAGAAATGGCGGCCCAGACCAGTACTTTTTGAGGGTGCAGGGACGATGGGACTGCAACATAGGGCTTTTCGGTTCCCCATATGCGCCAGTTCTGTTTTTTGACGAAGCCGTCCAGGTAAAAATAAGATTCGTCAGTAAACCAAATGCTGCCCACATGCATATCGCCGTCATCAATCCTGTGCACTATATCGTTAGCGAATGTCTCTCGTGCAGCAATGCTAGTGGCACTGAGGGGTTGCCGCGTTTGAATTTTGTATGGATAAAGGTGTAAATTCTGGCGCATGGCGTCATTTGGACCGCAGCTGCAACACGGCGAACGGAAACCCGAGACCGTTGTTGGATCACCTGCTGCACTAGCTGCACGTTGCCCTCTGTGGTTGCCGTATGCGGTCGCCCTACCTTTCCAGGACGTTCATCCGTCACGTTCCCAGTCCGTTGAAATTTTTCAAACAGATCCTTTATTGTATCGCTTTTCGGTCCTTTGGGTACATTAAACCTCCGTTGAAAACTTCGTCTTCTTGCAACAACACTGTGTTCTAGGCGGTGGAATTCCAACACCAGAAAAATCCTCTGTTCTAAGGAATAAACCATGTTGTCCACAGCACACTTGCACGTTGTGAACAGCACACGCTTACAGCAGAAAGACGACGTACAGAATGGCGAACCCACAGACTGCGTTGTCTTCTACACTCCTGGAAATGGAAAGAAGAACACATTGACACCGGTGTGTCAGACCCACCATACTTGCTCCGGACACTGCGAGAGGGCTGTACAAGCAATGATCACACGCACGGCACAGCGGACACACCAGGAACCGCGGTGTTGGCCGTCGAATGGCGCTAGCTGCGCAGCATTTGTGCACCGCCGCCGTCAGTGTCAGCCACTTTGCCGTGGCATACGGAGCTCCATCGCAGTCTTTAACATGCCGCGACAGCGTGGACGTGAACCGTATGTGCAGTTGACGGACTTTGAGCGAGGGCGTATAGTGGGCATGCGGGAGGCCGGGTGGACGTACCGCCGAATTGCTCAATACGTGGGGCGTGAGGTCTCCACAATACATCGATGTTGTCGCCAGTGGTCGGTGGAAAGTGCACGTGCCCGTCGACCTGGGACCGGACCGCAGCGACACACGGATGCACGCCAACACCGTAGGATCCTACGCAGTGCCGTAGGGGACCGCACCGCCACTTCCCCGCAAATTAGGGACACTGTTGCTCCTGGGGTATCGGCGAGGACCATTCGCAACCGTCTCCATGAAGCTGGGCTACGGTCCCGCACACTGTTAGGCTGTCTTCCGCTCACGCCCCAACATCGTACAGCCCGCCTCCAGTGGTGTCGCGACAGGCGTGAATGGAGGGACGAATGGAGACGTGTAGTCTTCAGCGATGAGAGTCGCTTCTGCCTTGGTGCCAATGATGGTCGTATGCGTGTTTGGCGCCGTGCAGGTGAGCGCCACAATCAGGACTGCATACGACCGAGGCACACAGGGCCAACACCCGGCATCATGGTGTGGGGAGCGATCTCCTACACTGGACGTACACCTCTGGTGATCGTCGAGGGGACACTGAATAGTGCACGGTACATCCAAACCGTCATAGAACCCATCGTTCTACCATTCCTAGACCGGCAAGGGAACTTGCTGTTCCAACAGGACAATGCACGTCCGCATGTATCCCGTGCCACCCAACGTGCTCTAGAAAGTGTAAGTCAACTACCCTGGCCAGCAAGATCTCCGGATCTGTCCCCCATTGAGCATGTTTGGGACTGGATGAAGCGTCGTCTCACGCGGTCTGCACGTCCAGCACGAACGCTGGTCCAACTGAGGCGCCAGGTGGAAATGGCATGGCAAGCCGTTCCACACGACTACATCCAGCATCTCTACGATCGTCTCCATGGGAGAATAGCAGCCTGCATTGCTGCGAAATGTGGATATACACTGTACTAGTGCCGATATTGTGCATGCTCTGTTGCCTGTGTCTATGTGCCTGTGGTTCTGTCAGTGTGATCATGTGATGTATCTGACCCCAGGAATGTGTCAATAAAGTTTCCCCTTCCTGGGACAATGAATTCACGGTGTTCTTATTTCAATTTCCAGGAGTGTATATCTTTCACATCACTCGCAGCGCCATCTGTTGTTGAAAATTGTAACTACTGTAATTTCGAATGTTTGTCCGCCTGAAAATGTACTGTTGTCCCAAGTATACTGCAACAAACGGTGTATTTCTATCGCTGCTTCAAATAGACCGGTCATTTTTGAAGCACCCTGTATCATAATGAGCGGGAGAGCGGTGTGTTGACCACACGCCTCTCCTATCTGCATCCTCAGATGGTCCCGTTGGGCCACATGTGGAGTGCTTGTAAGTAGCAAATGCAGCAAAAGAGTACAGTAGCTCACAGTTCAAATTCAGAGGTAGCACGCGTGAAACAGTTCGAAAATTCTGCATTTGTATTAAGGTCTTGCTTACCGCCAGTCATTACGCTAATAGCCTATTAAGTGATTTAAAAAATGCGCTTGAGTCAGGAGGTTTACAGTACAAGAGAGTCGTTATATAGACAATACCACAAAAGCAGTACTGTCCTCAAGCAAATACAGCTAAACGGTTTTATACATTTTAAACACATAAATCAGTGATGCAGTTCCTAATGCGTTGATTAGATCCATGCAGTTTTTTTCTTAAACGCGTATCTTGAAATGGCTATTTATTAATAGAGTTTATGATTAATTTTTAGTGACATTAAAACTGAGCAGTATTTCTGCAGTCTTTCTGGATACCCTCTATACTATCCAAAGCAACAGCTGCTTAACTACTGTATTACTAAGTTAGTTTTTGGCATACACACCTTCAACATTGCTTCATTTACATGCATTTGATTCGTGATGTTCAGAATGTAATTCATCTCAGCACACATTATAAAATTAAAACAGAAAGAGCTTTTGAAAAGTATGTCTAGCATTCAAAAATATTTGTTTGAAAATAAGCTGATTCTTAAATGACGAAATTACAATTTCACGCAATGTCAGGAACTGAGAAAACGTAGACCTATCAGAATTACACAAGTATACAAGTGCACATGTGTTGTAGGTGGTACACGCCGTGTGCTTACAGCTTATAACAGCTGTTCGAATGACGACTAGTGACCATTCATAGGTGCGCCGTTTAATATATTATTATTGGTTAGCTAAATAACAAATTTTCTTTATTTATCTAGTATTTTAAATAAATATTCTTTATGTGTGCTTTTATTTTAATTAGTGGCTTAGTTTAGTTCCTTATTTCCTTTTATCATTAATCTCCTGGAAACCCGGAAAATATAAATATTTCGTTTTAAATGCCACAAGAGAGCAAAAGATGTAACCCGCAGCGGTGATTTCGTCGTTATCTTCTCCACCTGAAATCTCTAAAACCTTCACTCGCTACGCAGATCGTTCGGCACAACGGTGTGCTATGTTGTTTGATGAGTCGGCATGATAGGTACCACAATTTAGCAAGCTAAATTTTATTAATTGAGAGATAATCTCTCGGCTAATTATGACCGTGAAAAATGCAGGTTTGTTCTATCGTTCCAAACTTCTCCTCCGAGCCGTCTACGTCTCGCAATATCTGTACCGTGATAAGTAACTAAGTTTCGGTACTGATATATACACACCTTGAATACTTGACACTAGTTATTGTATTTTATTTTGTGCAAATAACTATTTGAACATTTACTATATACCGTAATGGCGTCTCAGAACAATACAATCTTTCCTTCTCATACGTCCGATCTCTCCATTTCCTTCACAAAGAGTCCAGAAAACAAAATCTTTGGTTCAGTAAGACACAGAGATGGGTTAGTAGCACGGAACGTCTGCAGTCAGTATATGCCGTCCACTACAATATAAATTCGTCGCACCCAAGTTAGGGTTTCATAATGCATTGGTATACCGCAGCCGATAAGTGCAAACTCCACTCCCACATTCCGTCACGCGAGCGAGAGGCGTACGAGAACTTTCCTTAAACAAAATGTTTTCACGGTTGCAAACACGAAACCAACTAAGTAAACCACAGCTCGGGTCACCAGCACCTACACCACTGACCGACTTCCAGATTTTCTCATCTCTGTTTCTAGGTAACAGCGACTCTCAGCATGAGTCGAACGTCCCTGACAAATTTCTGTGATGTATGGTTTGCTCACCCGGCAGACCTGCAAACCCTCTCACGCCTTTGGCACGCGTGCGGCCTAACCCGGGAGGGATTACATCAGCAGACGACGGAACTTTAATGACGTACTCTGACTGGACCAGCAGGCGGCAATGCGAGTGCCGCTAGAGGTCGCTGGTCTAGCGGACCAGTTTGCTTCCGCGCACCGTGTTGTCGTAAATATACTGCTCAAGAGAATTAGGGTAACATGACTTTGGGAGTCTGTCATATTCCACCGAGGATTAATTGAGGACTGGATATGCTGCCAAATTATACCTTTAGCTTTTGAAACTTAAGCACACAACAAAATATCATTACATCCTTGCCCGTTTGCATAAAAAGAACTGAAATGTCTGACAATCATTCACCCTGTCATCGTGAGTGCTGATCATTAGACTTTAAGAGCTTCAATAACGTGTATGCCATCCACGAGCGTTTATCACTGACACCAAAGTGGTATGCTCCTTATATGACTGAGAAGGTCATCCTTGGGATCGTTTCCGGGTCTTCAGAAGCATAATGTGAGAGTTTTTGGAGAATCTGTGGTGGAACTGACGACCACGAATACATCTGTCAAGCAATTCCCAAATACTCCAGATGCAGTTTAGGTCGGGATTGACCGCCGGCCATTCAATTACTCTCCAGGCTGAGGTCCGCCACGTAGGTCCTGGAATTAGAAGGAATTCGAGGGCACCACTGTACACAACACCCACCACATTATCCAACAGGATCTGTTCGATGTACTGCTTCGCTCTGCGGCAACCATAGACAAGAACGAGATTCATACGGCTGTCAAGTAAACGACGATGAGAGATAAGGAATTGCTAGAAGCTTTTGACAGATGACGGCAAGACCTAAGTGGAAACAAGGCCCCTGGAACAGCTGAGACACCCTCTTAACTATTGAGATCTTTGGAACAGCGAGTCATGACAAAAACGATGCACCTGGTGTGTAAGATATATGAGGCAGGCGAAATAGCTTCAGACATCAAGAACAACGTAAGAAATCGAGTTCCAAACAGGCAGGTCTAAAAGCTGCGAATACCAACTAACCTTCAGTTTTATGTCGTTGTTGCAAATTATACCTACTAATTATTTACAGACAAAACGAATAAACTTATAGAAGCCGACCTCAGGGAAGATCAGTTTGGGTTCCAGAAAAATACAGGAACACTCAAGGCAATCGTGACTCAAAGATATATCTTACAACTAGGTTGAAGAAAGGCAAACCTACGCTTGTAGCGTTTGTAAATTTAGGAAGTACTTTTGATAATGTTGACTAGTTCATTGTCTTTGTAATTTTGAAAGCAGAAGGGGTGAAATACAGACTACAAACGATTATTTACAACCTCTGCAAAATGAAGACTGGAGTTATGAGAATTGAAAGATGTAAAAGGTATGCAGTCTTGGGAAACAGAAGTGACAGTTTTATAGACAGTAGTAGGGCTATAGCGACTACGGAACATTTTGTTTACATTGGGCATTTGTCCCACTGATGTCGATGACCTAGTGACATCGCCATCCCTATGAGTGGCGTCACCCTTAACTTCATCGCTGCCATCAGCGACGTGTTCAATCTTATCAGTGGACAGCCACACCCTCTGCCCTCTTCCATTTCCCTAACAGCTCAGGGTGGCAGCTCTTGGTGACAGCGACTTCCCCCCCCCCCACCCCCCCCCACCACTCCAATTGTCTTGTCCGTCATATCACAAGAGGCTTGAAAGTCCTCCTGTTCTGTAGTTCTCACAGAAAATATAAAAAATGTCCCGACTTAGTCAGTCACTGACGCTTCATTGCCTCGCAATACAAAAGGGTTTTTAAAGCTAAATCTACGAAAATTTGTATTTCACTTCTCAGCTAGAAAAAGAGAGTTTTATTGCATTGGAAAATTCAGACAATGAGGTGGTGAAGTAGCGGATGAAAATTTTTATGGAAATCGTCATTTTTATCTGTTTTCCGTCTTTCCCTTAGCTGCTCTAAATTTGTGAAGGTAAGTGTCTATGCAACTAAATGAAGGAAGTTTGTTCATTGCCATACACGTTTCTCTTCTTTATTTGGGAAGCATCATCAGTGGTCTGAAATGAATGTCTCCTTTTATACATACAAAAACGTATTATGTGGTAGGTATAATATGCTGTTATATAAGCAACTTTTGTAGCACGATACATTCACAATACGGAACTTGTGCTACGAAAGTTGCTTCTAACCTAAAAAGTAAGAGAAAAACACGACAAAATGTAAAATAGCAGCTTATTATATCTACCACATAATACGTTTATTGTATGTATAAAAGCAAACATATATTTCAGGCCACTGATAATGCTTCCCAAATAAAAGAAGCGATACGCGTATGGCAATAAACAAACTGCCTTCATTTAGTTGCATAGACAGTACATACTTTCACTATTTTATGGAAAACAGTCATTTTTAAGGTATATCTATGAAAATTTGTATTTGACTTCTCTCTAGAAATAAGAAATATCCATTTCACTGTTTTCGGAAATACAACCCATAAAGCGCTGAAACAGGAGATGAAACGTTGTATGAAAATGTTCCACCGTGAAAACATTTTTAAAGCTAAGTCTGAAGATTAGTATTTGGCTTCGCGGTTAGAAATGAAAACTATGTGTTTCACTGTATTTCGAAGTTGAACCCCTAAAGGCGTCAAATAGGTACAGACTGATTCACAGCTTCATCATCACCGAACCGCTAAGGAAGTTTGGACAGGGAGTGGATCTTATACTATAGGCATTGTTTAAGAAGGGATTGGCCGAAATTCAACTTCTAAAGTGGTGAAATGAAGGATGAAAGGGATTTAAAAATATGTTCGTATTACGGCAACTTTGAAGCTAGATCTACGAAAAATTATATTTGGATTCCCAGCATATATAAAAAATTACATCTTCAGCCTTTTTGGAAATTCAAACACTAAGGAGGTTAAATAGTAGGGATTTTTTAAATAAATCATTATTAAGGAAACTATCAAAGTATTATTAAAGTTACATCCACATTCAATTGCATTTGACTTCTCAGTTAGAAACCAAAAAAGTGTGTTTTTCAGTGTTTTTGGCAATTCAACCCCGTAAGGGTCTTTAACACGGTACGGAAAGCTTTACGTAATTATTTCTTTATGGAAGCACTTTCGAAACTAAATCTGCAAAAATTTTCTCTGTTAGAAATAAATAAATATTCCACTGTTTTTGGAAACGCAGCCCCTCAGACAGTGATATAGGAGTTGAACCATTTTTCAAAAAGTATTTATGTGTGTTCTTAGAATGCATCAAAACATAGCCCAACTATCCTATCACAAGCACCATGCCACGACGCTGGAAGATTGCACGATATGTCCGGGTGTCAGCTTCTGGCTGCGAACCTATTAAAATGGCACCTTGTTGGCGAACTCAGGCGTCTACGCTAGCCACGTTGCCTTTCATCCAGCCTAAAGAAAGCCAGTGGTGCTCAGCTGCATAGTATGTCTTTGAAAGAGACTGCCCCTTACCACTGCCATTGTCACCTGGGCTCAGATTTCCTGCAATTAGGTGGAGGCCGCTGCACACAGCTCTCCTGTCTCCCATACCTATCATAAACGGAGAGAACACCAACAGATCTTGGAAAATATACAAAGTAAGTAAGAGCCGTCACCTGATTTAGTACGAGCACAGCGTAATTAAAGCCCTCAATACTTTATTGCCTTTCTATCGAGAACCCCTGAGGGGGAAGTTAAGGAAGTTAAATGAGTGAGGATAAGCCAAAAGAGTTGAATATCTCTCATAGTCAAATGAAGGTGCACGCGTATTTGGCTGCAGTGTTCTTCGCAGGTGATCAGGACACAAGCTCCTCAAAGCGTGTAAGAAACAAATGGTTAAAATGGCACTGAGCACTATGGTACTTAAGATCTGAGGTCATCAGTCCCCTAGAACCTAGAACTACTTAATCCTAACTAACCTGAGGACATCACACTTATCCATACCCGAGGCAGCATTCGAACCTGCTACCGTAGCGGTCGCCCGGTTCCAGATTGAAGCGCCTAGAACCGCTCTGCCACATCGGCCGGCTGTGAGAAACACCTATATTGAACACAGTTCGTAGTGTAATTTTCTTTTCTCTTTCCGAGATTGTTAATTTCTGTGCTATTTTATTTTTCGAAAAGTAGCTGCAAATATGGAAACTGGTGCACGTAAAAATACAATGCTTTTACTGTGCTTATGGGGAAGGATTTTACGGGACACACGACTTCCCCTTCTCTACATACCCCCCCCCCCCCCCCCAACCTCCTTGGACGTGCGCCTGTTTTCCATGGCTCGTCAGCAATGCGGAATTTACGGAAAGCTGCGTACAAAATTCCGCCGGTGTTCCCGTTCCCTGTTGGCCGCAGGCGCTCACACGCTCGCGCCGCAGTTACCGTAACAATACTTGAATATTTAACACAACAAATACCGCGGGCTCGCAATATTGGGCCAACGCCGGACAATGGCGGCACTCGACAAATATTGGTATTCATAGCGGCCGCTGCAGCGAATCGATGCAACATTAATAATCCGAGGATTACTGTGCAAATGGCGCGCCCGTCGATGCGCGGCTAAAGGATCATATTTTGTAAGATTTAACACGAGGCACGTGACGCGGATGCGGCGCTGGGGGCGGCGCGCGATGCGGCCGCTGCATTTATCACCGGCGTCACGCACAGGACTCTGTTTCAGGGGGCTGTGGGGGCCGAGGGGTTGCGGACGGGCGCTCCAGGGGGCGGAAAAAGTGCCCGTGCGCGCGCCCCGTGCAAGTTCATTAACCTAAAAGCTCGCCGCCGACGGCGCCGACCGAGCGGACAGAAAAGCCACTGTACTCTCTCCGCTCACAAACGACGCACTCCGCGTCTCCGGTTCGACAGCGTGTACAGATCTGCACCCGAGATACCGCAGACATGTGTAAACGGCGGCCGTGAGTACGCTTGTATACAGTCGCGAATCTGACTAGATCTCCGCTGTGTCTTTCTCTCCGTCCCCGTCGCCTTCCTTCTAATTAGGATGTGTTTCTGCTGCTGGTAGCGCAAGGTACATTTCGAAATTGTTGCTTTTAGCATTTGTTAGTTTCTCTTTTTCTACATTCACATACGCATACATAGTCCGTAAGGCACCGCATGGTACAAGGTACCCTATACCATTACTAGTCGCTCAATTAGAGCGAGGGAAAACCATTCCCCCATGCAAGCCGTAATCTTATCTCAATGTCCTTACGCGAAATGCACCCTGGTGGCAGTAGTTCTGGAGTCAGCCTCAAATGCCGGTTCTCTGAATATTCTCAATGGTGCTCCTCGAAAAGAACGTCATCTTCACTCCAGTGATTCCTATTTGATTTCCCGAAGCATCACCGTAACATATACTTGTTGCTTGAACCTACCGGTAACAAATCTAGCACCCCGTCTCTAAATTGCTTCGATGTCTTCCTTTCCAGCCTTAGTTGCCGAGCGGTTCTAGGCGCTTCAGTCCGGAACAGGGCTGAAGCTACGGTCGCAGGTTCGAATCCTGCCTCGGACATGGATGTGTGTGACGTCCTTTGGTTAGTTAGGTTTAAGTAGTTCTAAGTCCAGGGGACTGATTACCTCAGATGTTAAGTGTCATAGTGCTCAGAGCCATTTGAACCATTTGATGTCTTCCTTCAATCCAACCTGATACTGATCCCAAGCACTCGATCAGTACTGAAGAATGGGTCGCACTGGTGCCCTATAGGCGGTCTCCTTTACAAATGGACCACACCGTTCTAAACTTGTCCCACTATTCCGAAGTCGTCAGTTCGCCTTCCCTGGTACAGTCCTAACGTGCTGTCTCCATTTCGTATTGCTTTGCAAGTTTACACCGAGGTATTTAATCGACGTGACTGCGGCACATTTTTAAGGCTGCACTCGGACTTCATGTGTTTGGTTTTCCTACTCATCTGCATTAAATTAGATTGTCCTTCATTTGTAGCCAGTAGCCATTCATCACGCGAACTAGAGATTTTCATCTAGTATCCTTTCTACAATCGCCGACCGGAGTGGCCGTGCTGTTCTGGCGCTACAGTCTGGAACCTAGAGACCGATGCGGTCGCAGGTTCGAAGCCTGTCTTGGGCATGGATGTGTGTGGTGTCCTTAGGTTAGTTAGGTTTAAGTAATTCTACGTTCTAGGGGACTGATGACCTCAGAAGTTTAAGTCCCATAGTGCTCAGAGCCATTTGAACCTTTTTACAATCACTAGACGAGGGCACAGTCCCGTACACCACAGTATCACGATCAAACGCCATAGACTACTAGTCACCTCGTCCACTAGATCATTTATGTATACAGAAAATAACAGTCGTCCTATCATACTTCTCTGGGCCACTTCTCTCTGATGAATACTTGCCGTCGGGGTCAACATACTGGGTTCTGTTTCGTAAGAAATCTTCGAGCTACTCAGATACCTCGGAGCATATTCCGTATACTTGTAGCTCCGTTAATAGCGGGCGATGGGGCACCGTTGCAAATGTTTCAAGGAAATATAAGAATATGACCTCCGCCTGTTGCCCTTCATCCACAGTTTGCAGGATATCATGTGAAAAAAGGGCAAGCTGAGTTTTGAACGCGCGATGCTTAGTAAAACCAAGCTGATTTGTGGACAGTAGGTTTTCCCTCTGAAGCAAATTTATTATATTCGAACTGACAACATATGTTCAACGATGTTGCAGCAAAACGATGTTAAAAAGATTGGTCTGTAATGTTGCGGGTCCGTTCTTTTAACCTTCATATATACAGGAATCACCTGGGCTTTTAGTTTCATTCTGCGAACTTTTATAAAGAACTTAAATTATCCTCAGTGTTGTCATCAATGTCTGTGTGACGCTGTCCGACACGACTACCTCTCATGCTCCAGTCTCTCTATTTCACAGTGACACCTTACGCACTGGTCGTCTTCGGCACTCTTCTTACTCATAGGATTTTAAGGTGCGCGGACATTAGTTTCTTAGAGCAGTAATATGCAAAAAAAGAAAAAAATTCCTAAAAATTGCCTTAAAGATTAGTAGGTTTTCTAGCGCTATTAATTGCTAATCATATCCAGTTTTGTAATTAATCGTCGGTATATGAATGCATGCAATAAGAGTAGACTAGAGTGGAATTCTCTGCGGACTGACAAAGAGAAGTGATGGTCTGGAGTGTGATTCCTTTTCATAGCTGGACCCTTTGGTTTTTATCTGGGGCACCCGTACAGCACAATGGTACGTCGACGATACTCTACACCCCGCTTTGTTGTCCTTCGTTGCAAGCCATCCTGTGATCACATTTAAGAAAGAAATTTCAGAAAGAAAAGACGACCTGTAGAGAATTGATGAATTATGCAGGCTGTGGCAGTTGGCAGTTGACTTTCGACGTAAATAAATTCAATATATTGCGTATACATCGAAAAAGAAATCCACTACTGTACAGCTACACTATTGATGACAAACAGCTGGAGACAGTCCGCCCCCGGTAGCTGCGAAAAAAATGTGGCCAACATGTCAGAATGTCAACCCTAAGCGCACGGGCTCGATTCCCGGCCGGGTCGGAGATTTTCTCCGCTCAGGGACTGGTTGTTGTGTTGTCCTAATCATCATCGTTCCATTCCCATCGACGCGCAAGTCGCCGCAGTAGGGTCGAAAGACCTGCATCCGACGGGAGGCCCTAACCACACGACATTTTAGCTGGAGACAGCGTAACTATCCAGAGCGACGTTAAGTGGAATGAGCATATAAAACAGATATGGGGAAAAGCAGATACCAGACTCAGATTTATCGGAAGAATCTTAAGGAAATGTAACTCATCCACGAAAGAGGTGGTTTATAAGGGACTTGTTGGCCCGATTCTTGAGTATTGTGAATCCATCTGGGATCCCTCTCCGGTAGTACTGATAGAGGAGATAGACAATATCCAACGACGAGAGGCTCGTTTCGTCAATGGATCGTTCAGCTGTCGAGAGAGCGTTACGGAGATGCTAAACAAACTCCATTTACAGATGTCACAAGGGAGACGTTATACATCACGGAGAGATTTACTATTGAAATTTCTGGACAGCACTTTTCAGGAAGAGTCGAACAACATATTACTTCCATCCACATACATCTCGCGTATTGACGGCGAGGAGAGAATTCAAGAAATTAGAGCCAGTACAGAGGCTTACCGGCAATCATTCTCCTCGCTGACTATTCGTGATATGAACAGGGTTGGAGGCATCGGATAGTGGTACCGAAAGTACTCCCCGCCATACACCATCAGGTGGTTTGCGGAGTATGATGTACATGTAGATATCTATGTATTAGAATGCATAATCATAATAACTAGTTTGCGTCAGTGGCCAAACAGGGCTTTCGTTTTTCTTGTAGTGGGGAATCTCCCCTTCTCCCCTTAATACTCAAGTCTCCACCCCCTCCCCCATCCACCCATATCCCACTGCGGTTTCATCTCCTGTGTAGCAGTTTGTGTCCTTTAGGGAACAATGTTTTACAAGGGTATTGAATACAGGAATATACTGATAGCGAAAATACAAATCTACATAAGAAATGACTTACAATGCAGAAAGTAGTTCTGTATCAGTACCTTCGCAGCACAGCGCTGGTGGAGCGCTGTTAACGCAGTGGTTAGCACACAGTATCCATCTTCCGGAGGGAAGAATACAAATCCCAAGCCGGACAGCCTGATTAATGTTTCAGCGATGTTCCTGTAGCACTTCAGGCGAAAGAAGTGAAATTTCCAGAAAGAAAACCATGAATAATAACCGTCCACCTATCAGTCCATTTCATCTCTGGGAATTTCACAGTAAAGCCTACTGACAGGTACACATAATCGGGCTATACTTCAGCTTAGAAGAAATGGTTGCCTTGTGATTTCCCTTACGTCTATGGGCATCTGTACAATGCTCAGAGATGAGTACAATATTTATTACGTGCTCTCTCCCTAGTATGTAAGACAAGTCGAAGTTTCCAAACGTTCACTCAAGCAATCTTGTACACTTTGCTTATTGATGTTCTACTGAATTTGTAGGTGTTAAGTAAATGATGTGTAAATTAATCGCCAACCGTAATCTAATGTTGACAATTCCATATACATGCATTTATTGACATTTAGTACGGAAACAATTCGCAGCGTAAGTCGGGTAATTCAGGCAACTCATACAGATTTATTTCACATGTAACTCAGCATCAAGTAAAAGTCTGTACATGCAGTTTATATCTTCTCATTGATAATTGATATATATTGCGAAAATGAAATAACTTACCACACACGATTTTATTTGTTTTTCCTTTTCACTAATCACAATCTCTGTAACATATTCCCTATGACCGTATATGTATTGGTAATCGAAGATACCTAAACTTTTGGACATCTGAAGTGTGGTAAACTACCTGTTAACAAATGGTAGCAAGTTACAAGATACCAGTTGTATACTCACGTGTATACTGACTATGCCTCGCCGACTGATTATTCACACTTCAACGTACAGACATCTCGGAAAGCAATACAATAAATTCGTTGCTCGTCTCATGTTACAGTTCAAGAGCTGTTTCCTTCCGGAGAAACTTGCCTGTGTTAACTGTGCTTGTTGCCTATTTACTAGCAAATTCACAGAAAATAATTCTATAGAGAATACCTAGTTAAACGAAGAGGCAGAGGTGTCACGGTAAACCCTGAATTTCACTTATTTTTCCATTTCCTAAACGCAAGAGCATGTCGTTGATCTCCTCTGGCTATAACGTGGAAATATATATTAATTTAGCCTAGTTCTGGATAAGTTAAGGAATGTTTATGGCTAAAGCTTATTTACGGATCATTAAGTTTCTCTTTGTTTGATCAGTTTTTGTTTAGAGCATCATAAAAGGATTACGAATTGTCATTACGTGCCATCGGTTTCTTCCATCACTTTAAATTAAACTTCGGCCAATGGGAGTGGTGTAATCGATATGTCACCACTATGCATTGTCCCCATTGTAGCTAATTGAGATATTGCGAGTCAACCCATCTCTACAAGTAATGGGGCTCGATCATTTTTCCATACGTTGTGTTAACGTTAACTACTCGAATAAATAATGGTAGGTTTCAGCCTTACTTCAGTTCCTCAATGGGAATATTGGGCCGTGGTGTTATACGTGCCAGAGAACTCGAAAGTTATGTGTATAAAAAGCCTTGACTACCCTCAAAGGTAGTTACAGGAGAACCCTGTTACTCTGAAGATACGCAGAAAGTAAATTTCTAATGCCCAAGAGAATAAACATAATAAATAACGCGACCTGACTCGAAAATGAACAGAATGGAGTCACTCAACAGACATTTCATAAATTCAGTGCAACGAAATAAAAGGGTACATGAATGTCTAATATGTGTAAGTAGCACATAAATGAACAAATTCGTGAATGCAATCGATTACTTCGAACGTGTGTCAGCGTTCCACTTACAGCGATCAGTTGCGCAATAAGGCAGCCTCCCTCCTCATCCCCTTTTTGTGAACAAATGAGTTTATATTGTCGATTGTAGTTAGGTATTATGGCGATTAATTCCAATTCTAACTGCCTTAGTACATAAAACTGTATTACTTAAGAGAGGCAACTCAACACGATGGGAACCCAGCAATGATGACATACGTTTTAGCACCACCTGAAACCCATCTAGCATACAAAGATATTCCACTTAGCGTTATTTGTAATTCTCTGAGCCAGAAATGTAGTCGAGTGGCAATTAATCAGAGTGACTGTGACTTGCATAGTTAACTTTCGTAAGACAATAAGACGACGGAGCGCCATTGAGTCTCTTTGAATATATCAAACACATCGACGGAAAAAAATTTCAACACCAAATGATAATTAGTGTGGAGTAATGAAATTTCTGTGAATACAGTCTGAGTAACATATTTAAATAATTAACATTACAAGATCATGGGTTAATGTAAGCGCGAGATACGTCTGTAAATGTGAAATTCTGGTACATTAACAATTGCTGTAGCCGCCAGAATGTTGAATATAAGCGTGCAAACGTGTATGAGTTGTGTTGTAGACGAGTCAGATGTCAGTATATGGGACGGAGTTCCGTGTCTGTAGCACCGGATTGGTCAATACAGGGACTGTCAATACTATTTGTGGATGACGCCGGAGTTGTCGGCCGATGTTGTCCCATATATGCTCAGTTGGGGACAGATCTGGTAGTAGAGCAGGCCGAGGCAACGTGACGACATTATGTGTTGGGCTACAACAGCGCTTTGAGGTCAATTGTTATCGTGTTCGAAAACACAACCTGGTATGCTGTTCATGAATGACAACACAACAGGTCGAATCACCAGACTGACGTACAAATTTGCAAGCAGGGTGCCTGTGGTAATCACGAGAGTGACCCTGCTGTCATACGAAATCACACCCCAGACCTTGACTTGAGGTGTGCCTAGCTCACAGACAGGTTGGCTGCACGCCCTCACTTATTGTCCTTTTAATCAACACACGGCCATCACCGGCACCAAGGCAGAATCAGTTTCATCAGAAAACGCGACCCCTGCCCTGTCCTTCAGTGACAACACTGAAGTCGCAAATGGCGGTGCTTTGGGATAAGTGAAAGGCAGACTACAGGGCGTCTGGTTCGGAGTTGTCCTTGAAGTAACCGATTTTTAACAGTTCGTTGTGTGATTATGGTCCCAACTGCTGCTCAGATTGCTGCAGCAGATGCAGTACCATCCTCCGCAAGCATACGCTGAACAAGGTTGTCTCGGTAGTGCAACGTGGCCGTCTGGAACCCGGTATTCTTGCAACCGTACATTCACGTGACCATAGCTGCCAGCAGTCAAATAAAATGGCTCCATGCCAGCCTAGTCTTTCTGCATTACCGTAGAAGGAATATCTATCTGTTCATAGCCCTGTTACACGACCTCTTTCAAACGCAGTGGGGTGCTGATATTGCCGTCTTTGTTTAAAGGCATTCTTCACTGACATCAGTTCACCACTTCCATTATCAAAGGTAACTGACTCTTAAGACCGTTACAACGTGTATTTGAAGAAAACATAATTTATATCCTCATAGTGACGCTACTGGGCCCTTCTTAAGCCAATAGCTCTAAAACTTAATAGACATCATCTTTCAAATCTAGAAACACGCCCACAATCTTTTATTAATCTCACACAACACTTTTGTGGTGTTGTCACCTTTTTCCATCTGTGTGTAATGAAAGATGTAGTTCCGACAAATAAATTAGCGAGACGTCTTTTGACAAGCAATGTACTGACTGTAAAGATGAGAGGAAAGCTTTACAGGCACATAGTGATAATCTAACCTACAATTACAATGTTCAACGTTACACACCAGAGCAACATTGTCTGAAATATGTAGTTTGAATTCCTCGACAAATTAATCTTCACGCTTCATGAGAAGCTAGCACCTTTGAAATCGTAATAGCACGGGTGAAATAAAGCAATATGTGATGCAATAAACAGTTTCCAAACAGTTCGTTATAGCAATCTTTGAGCACCTACTGCACTGTGCGAAAACATGCGGTCGGATACCTGCGGACACGGTAATACAAGCAAGCATTCCCCGAACTAATATCGCTGCTTAAAACTAACCATCACAGTAAATACTCTGAGTGGGCCTCACTGGATCCTGTTGCATTGCAATGTCTTTCTACAGCATAGAGGTCGGCCAGACAAAAGCAGCTTGCTTCTCAGCGTCAAAACCACAGCACAAAGTGTCACCTCGGTTCCGTCATTCCAAGTTTAGACAGGAAGTGATAAAATGTAATGGCGAACTGCACTTAAACGAGAGAGCCCACATGTCCCACACTCGTGAACGAATAATTTTTGCACAGGCCAAACCGGCTCCCCAGAGACATACTCATAAGTTTGGTACATTCGACAAGCAAAGTGGTTGCTTGAGAGCTTATATCAGTATATCAGAACTGGTTATCGCAAGATCTCATTGATTATAGCAAATATAAGAATCTCGACACACAAAAAGAAAAAATATACTGTGATGAAGTGAATGTTCTGAGTAAAAGGCATCTTTCAATCTAGCCGCTTGATCTGACACTACTTCTTTATTCGTTCCAGTCCACGTTACCCAATAAAGTGAATGATTCAATTATACGTCTAGCCTCTAGCTAATCAAGCCATTCCTTGCACACGTGGTTGCCGGTCTAGCGGAAGTGCCGGATTATTGAGTGTATCTTAAAATTACTGTGATCACATAGGGATTATACTATATTAAATTCAAACATATATTCATTTTCATAGAAAACTTTGTCCTAGGGTGTGCATATATACAATAGTATCACTAACTACGAAACATGTTCCGCTTTTGTTGGTTGTAGCAATGATAATATTCGACAGAAGTATGATTTATCACACAACTGCTTTACATGCCTTACATCGGTGTTGCACGTTTCCGATTGCTGCATAATTTATTCCAGGAAGACGTCTGCAGCTTCAGCACTAGCAGTGTGAGATAGATGGCTTCCTTATGTGCCCTCTTTGCCATCACTTCCATCATAACTTTACTGTACGCTTTTGATTACCTTTCCATGTTGCAGTTTATTCATAAATAGTTTCTCGGACAACATTATTGGTCAACTGCAATGGCCTTCAGCGAAGAAACTCAATTACCTTTAATTTCGGGCTTCTGCTTGAGGTCTAACACAACTTGTTTTCTTTTGGAAGCCATGAGACTGAATCGTAAGTTATGCCACAATTTCAAATATTTATAGCATTGTTTTACCATGAAATTAACTAACAACATTGTTACACACGAGAATTCATTTCTGAATGCGTCATTTCTACTTGAGCGACTAACGGCTGAATGTTCAGAGGATTAACGAGAGGCCGGGCTTCTGAGGGCCGGATTAGCAAGAGCTTAATGTAATTGCGCGCCAGAGAGAAAATGACTCGAACTCCAATGAGATAGCATTGTTATAAATGAAGGTCTGGTTTTTGTTTTATGCAACCAAATAACTGAACTTCATGTCAGTTTAACTTACGGAACACTTTTCCTCATATTGGTTTTTAAACTGACCTGCTACTGTGTGTTTTTCTCCACTAGATAATATGAAATACACTGTCATAACTTCAATTTCTTTGGAAGTTTTATAGCTGCAGGAATTGTTTCAGTGCGGTGAAGTTTAGTGAGAAGTCTGTTCCTTTGTATTGAACCCTTGCGAAATATGTGCCATAACTCAATTGTCACAAGTCTGCAACTACAGATTGAGAAAGTGAACTATATAGTACTGGAAGATTGGTGGTTAATCGTTCAAGTGATTCAAATGGCTCTAAGCACAATGGGACTTTATATCTGAGGTCATCATTCCCCTAGACTTAGAACTACTTAAACCTAACTAACCTAAGGACATCACACACGTCCATGCCCGAGGCAGCATTCGAACCCGCGATCATAGCAGCAGCGCGGTTCCGGACTGAAGCGCCTAGAACTGCTAGGCCACAGCGGCCAGAGGTGGTTAATCGTGTACGAATTAGTTGACACCATAGGCATGTCTGAAGAAAGGATACAATTATTTAACGTAAAGAAGTAACTACGGAAAATGCACCCATTCGATAAATTTAGACCAAACGCTAACACTAAAACGAATATCTCAGAAAATTGTGTGTCCAGAAACGAAACTGCTATCCGGCAGTCACAGGTAAATCGCTGTCACCGTACCAAGAAATGAGATGTCAAAATTTATCTGCCAGAACATGTGTGGCCAGAGTTTCAAACGACACGAAAATGACGCTTCCAAATGATTGTCTTTTAGAAAGTAAAAAAGAACCTGGCAATTCCGGGAAAATACTATGGACGAAATGGATCAAATAGTACATGACGAGAGACCTTGAGCTGAATGATAAAGTTGTAGGAGGGCAATCAAACTACCTTGAAAATGATTTTCCGAAGGTAAACCTGAGGCATTTCACTTAGAGAGTTTTGGAACTCCCAATAGCTCGTGTACAGATATTTGTGTCCGAAAACAATTTGTTTCAAAAGAAGACATAACAGCAGGTGTAGACGGAAAATTAACGGATCCGGCTGAATCATGTTTCGATTATGTGATCTTTTTAAAGCTTGAGACAAAGCGCATATAGTGGAATAGTGCAGTTTTTCTCTGCAGAACTTCCAGGTTACATGCCCACGGTTGTACTTATTTCGTGGATAAACTGATTCCTTTAGTTCTTGATATGAAAGTGATGTGCCACTGAAACCGGTAAAATAAATACGGTAGCGATCGCCTACGTTTCGCTGTCTAGTAGAAATACATACGCCTTACTGTCGTATCGTCCTCAAAGTTATTTCGTTCTTTTTTTACGTTGATTTAATCGAGAAGAACAACTAATAACGTTTTATCTACGACATGAGGGATATTAAAGAAAGTGAGTTACATGTTTTTCGCCACTGTGCTCCGTCTTTGGTGCTACCTTAGTTCAAAAATAGTTCAAATGGCTATGAGCACTATGGGACTTAACATCTGTGGTTATAAGTCCCCTAGAACTTAGAACTACTTAAACCTAACTAACCTAAGGACATCACACACATCCATGCCAGAGGCAGGATTCGAACCTGCGACCGTAGTGGTCGCGCGGTTCCTGACTGTAGCGCCTAGAACGGCTCGGTCATACCGGCCGGCGCTACCGTTGTGCCAAACCGCCACTATAGCCATGCGGCGAGTGATTCGCACTCCCTAGCAGAATGTAACGCAAAGTATAGAACTATAAATTACACGATGTCAGATCTGGAAGCTGGAGAGATCTGTAAAAATTTGAGTCCCTAACCGTTCTTTCCACCTACCTGTCGTCTTCTAAAGTTGTGTACCCAGCGCAGAAGACAGCTCGTCGGTCGTAGGATCTTTTTCATCGGGGACTGCTATGCAACATTCGAACATCAACCTGTGTTTGTGCTTTCTTTGTGGGATGACACTTGCTCAGGTTAGTCTCTGTATCTACAGAGGGCAAGACCTGTACCACTGGCAATGATGGTAGGCGACACCTCTCATTAATGTATCCTGTTTGTTTATATTTTAAAATATCACTTTTTACACCATCTTCTACAACACTCGACATAGCTTTCTTAATGGCACGGGAACTTTTCTTACAATTTCCGATACAGAATACGACATGTCCATCTGATACAAAGATACACGTCCGGCTCTGAAGAACACCCGTAACAGATTGACTATCGCAACCGAAGTACCTCGTCTCGCAGGCGCGGCGAAGTGACCCGAAGGTGTCCGAAGCACTTCGGTTGTAATGTCATTACTCATATGTTTCTCAAAACTAGTGAAATTTAATAAACAAAAACGGTAGACTCGTAGGGTAACCATGAGAGACTGTCATACTGAAAACTGGCTTAAATACAATGAAACGTATACAAATAATTAATAACAGAAGTTAAGCGTTGTGGCGCTTAACTCCCGAATATGCCGACCAATCAGAAGCAAGATCAGTACTATTGGGGCACTCTCCCGTAGAAACGTTACATACTGTGCCATCTGTTGCTTATACCTCATTCCACTTTTGTATTATATGCTACTTCACGTGTATCAAGCTGCGTTAAGGCGAGCTTCTAGCAAGATAAAATATTGGAGGCCACAGCGAGGAATGTCACAGAACATATCAGTCACGGCTATTGTAAATGATTCATTCGTTTTCAAATCCCTATATTTTTCAAAGAATTAAAAGTACAAGTATTACTTATACGTAAATAGAACGGTGAACACACTAAGTTTGTGTCTTGCACTCTACAAATGTTCTATGAGTGCATTTCTAGCAATACGACGCGACACTCATCCAAGCGCTAGTCAAGTTCATTCCATGTCTTGGTCTTGTCAGCAACATTGATTTGCTGCCTGAGCTGTCCCAGAGTTCTTGGGAGTAAGGGTACGTAAACACTTCAGGTACCCCTAAAAGAAAAACTTACAAGGCGTTAAGCGACATGGTGGGGAGGGGGGGGGGTCAAAGAAACGAAGCCACATCATCACCTCCACCACGCCCAACCCAGCGATGCTTAAGTTCGTCGCTCAGATAGTGACGAACAGCGATGTTCCAATGAAGCAATGCCCCGTCTTCCTGGAAAATGAAATTCTCAGAACCCTCTTTCAGTTGTGGAAACAATCACAACTGCAACGATTCAAGATACGAGGTACCCGTCAAAGTCTGCAAACGGAAAAAAACGTCCTGCGCAACTTAGACAGTATCACTGCACTGGAAACATTAACAAGCGATGAATCTCGTTCCTCTGTCAATATTTTGAAAAGAATATGAGTGCACTCTACGCCCTCATTTGCGACGATTAACCTTTCCATATAAATGGAAAGCCTCGTATGCTCCAACGCGCAAAAACTCTTTTCTTTGTTGTCGCCGTTTTGTCAAAGCACTGCACTCGCATCACCAGAAAACCCGGTGAATTTACGGTTTATGTCAAATTTCGACATTCAATACCTTGGGAAACATCGAATGGAAACGAATGAATCATTTACAGCAGGCCTTTATTTAAAAATATGGAAAATTACTCAATGAAATGTTAGCCCACTTATATTCCTCTCGATAAGATCTACCCGCAAACATAAACGCACGTAGTACGGCCACACTTCAAATCGAAACAGTTCAAAGCCTACAATTTCGCGGACCCACTACATTCATGGTATAGTTCTCGAACTTCTGTTGTATTCTTTCGTGCTGAAGATAGTTGCTCAATAATACTCCAAGCTTTTTTTGATACTTTGTTTGTGGGTCCCAGAGTAAGAGCTTCCCGATTAAGCATTCACGTAGATTATAGTGTTTGTTATCAGCGATATCTGCATCTAATCTGGTGTTCAGCCGGCCGGTGTGGCCGAGCGGTTCTAGGCGCTTCAGTCTTGAACCGCGTGACCGCTACGGTCGCAGGTTCGGATCCTGCCTGGGGCATGGATGTGTGTGTGATGTCCTTAGGTTAGTTAGGTTTAAGTAGTTGTAAGTTCTAGGGGACTGATGACCTCAGACGTTAAGTCCCATAGTGCTCAGAGCCATTTCAATCTGGCGTTCATACAATACAAACACGAGTATTTATATGTTTTTGAAGTTAGAAACATATTTATTTATCAGGCTGAAACCGTAAATATGTACTGTCATATACGCTCGACAAAGGAATCGTATTCTGGAATAGTGACCTCAGCCCCTGTCTAGTCATCGTTTGCCGGGTAGTTACCTAACAGCTGCAGATGGAAGCTCTATGTCTACTCTACTGAGCTCATGCTCGTGGTCTTGAATTCGGCAAGCCGACAGCACAACAGATCGGCAGCAGCGCTCACGAAAGGAATGCGACTGGATCAGAGTCCAAGTGCAGTACACAAATTTGTCACATAATTTGTGACACTCCTCTTCAAAGTGCAAGGTTCATGCTGGGCCTAACTTACTTACGGATTACATCCTTCGTACAAATTTATGTATATTGTGATATAATTCGATTTTCATCGCCGTTAGTGTGGTCGCGCTACGAAATGTTTGCTGCCAGAGGGATGTGGGGTGCCATAAGAGCGAAGTTCGCTGTTCACATGCAGGAGTAGCGGACCCCTAACTGCAAACATCAACTGTCTCGTTTTATCACTTGAAACAAAACGCTTCTTTTTGCAGATCTACGGATATATTTGCATTAAATTGTAAAACACTTGTATAAATCGCCAAAATAAATTTATCATCTCATGCCGCGTTTAACGAGAACCGCATTACCAGATCTGTGGCATGAAACGTAGGATACAAGATATCGAAAGAAGTATGTTGCAACAACGTGATAACATCAGTGAATATACCTACCAAAGTCAGTACGAAGTGTCTTGTCATTTACACACAATACTACCGATAATATCCACATGAGATTGGCAGTTCGACAGCGTACAAAGTAAAACAATTTCACTAGTAGGTGGCCTTAGTGAAGGCAATGTCTATAAAATCACATAACAAGCATAATCATTATATGGCAGGTGTTTCTCAAAAGTAAATATATTATTTAGATTTTGTACATAAGAAAAGTTGTTAATAATTGGATGAAATTGGTACCACCTAGGCCATGAGAAAAAGATTGAATAATCAACGAAAGGGTAATGTTCTACGAGTTGGGGCGTGGAATGTCAGAAGCTTGAACGTGGTAGGGAAACTAGAAAATCTGAAAAGGGAAATGCAAAGGCTCAATCTACATATAGTAGGGGTCAGTGAAATGAAGTGGAAGGAATACAAGGATTTCTGATCAGATGAGTATCGGGTAATATCAACAGCAGCAGAAAATGGTATAACAGCTGTAGGATTCGTTATGAATAGGAAGGTAGAGCAGAGGGTGTGCTACTGTGAACAGTTCAGTGACCGAGTTGTTCTAATCAGAATCGACAGCAGACCAACACTGACAACGATAGTTCAGGTATACATGCCGACGTCGCAAGCTGAAGATGAAGAGAGAATGTGTATGAGGATATTGAAAGGGTAATGCAGTATGTAAAGGGGGACGAAAATCTAATAGTCATGGGCGACTGGAATGCAGTTGTAGGGGAAGGAGTAGAAGAAAAGGTTACAGGAGAATATGGGCTTGGGACAAGGAATGAAAGAGGAGAAAGACTAATTGAGTTCTGTAACAAGTTTCAGCTAGTAATAGCGAATACCCTGTCCAAGAATCACAAGAGGAGGAGGTATACTTGGAAAAGGCCTGGAGATACGGGAAGATTTCAATTAGATTACATCATGGTCAGACAGAGATTCCGAAATCAGATCCTGGATTGTAAGGCGTACACAGGAGCAGATATAGACTCAGATCACAATATAGTAGTGCTGAAGAGTAGGCTGAAGTACAATACATTAGTCAGGAAGAATCAATACGCAAAGAAGTGGGATACGGAAGTTCTAAGGAATGACGAGATACGTTTGAAGTTCTCTAACGCTATAGATACAGCAATAAGGAATAGCGCAGTAGCCAACACAGTTGAAGAGGAATGGACGTCTCTAAAAAGGGCCATCACAGAAGTTGGAAGGAAAACATAGGTACAAAGAAGGTAGCTGCGAAGAAACCATGGGTAACAGGAGAAATACTTCAGTTGATTGATGAAAGGAGGAAAATCAGGAATACAGAAATACAAGTCGCTGAGGAAAGAAATAAATAGGAAGTGCACGGAAGCTAAGACAAAATGGCTGCAGGAAAAATGTGAAGACATCGAAAAAGATTTGATTGTCGGAAGGACAGACTCAGCATACAGGAAAGTCAAAACAACCTTTGGTGACATTAAAAGCAACGGTGGTAACATTAAGAGTGCAGCGGGAATTCCACTGTCAAATGCAGAGGAGTGAGCAGATAGGTGGAAAGAATACATTGAAAACCTCTATGAGGGTGAAGATTTGTCTGATGTGATAGAAGAAGAAACACGAGTCGATTTAGAAGAGATAGGGGATCCAGTATTAGAATCGGAATTTAAAAGAGCTTTGGAGGGCTTACGGTCAAATAAGGCAGAAGGGATAGATAACATTCTATCAGAATTTCTAAAATCATTAGGGGAAGTGGCAACAAAATGACTATTCACGTTGGTATGTAGAATATATGAGTCTGGTGACATACCATCTGACTTGAGGAAAAGCATCATCCACACAATTCCGAAGACGGCAAGAGCTGAAAGTACGAGAATTATCGCACAATCAGCTTAACAGCTCATGCATCGAAGCTGCTTACAAGAATAATACACAGAAGAATGGAAAAGAAAATTGAGAATGCACTAGATGACGATCAGTTTGGCTTTAGGAAAAGTAAAGGCACGAGAGAGGCAATTCTGACGTTACGGCTTATAATGGAAGGAAGGCTAAAGAAAAATCAAGGATTTGTCGACGTGGAAAAAGCGTTCGACAATATAAAATGGTGCAAGCTGTTCAAGATTCTGAAAAAAGTAGGGGTAAGCTATAGGGAGAGACGGGTCATATACAATATGTACAACAACCAAGAGGGAATAATAAGAGTGGACGACCAAGAACGAAGTGCTCGTATTAAGAAGGGTGTAAGACAAGGCTGTAGTCTTTCGCCCCTACTCTTCAATCTGTAATTCGAGGAAGCAATGATGGAAATAAAAGAAAGGTTCAGGAGTGGAATTAAAATACAAGGTGAAAGGATATCAGTGATACGATTCGCTGATGACATTGCTATCCTGAGTGAAAGTGAAGAAGAATTAAATGACTGCTGCACGGAATGAACAGTCTAATGAGTACACAGTATGGTTTGAGAGTAAGTCGGAGAAAGACGAAGGTAATGAGAAGTAGTAGAAATGAGAACAGCGAGAAACTTAACATCAGGATTGATGGTCACGAAGTCAATGAAGTTAAGGAATTCTGTTACCTAGGCAGTAAAATAACCAATGACGGACGGAGCAAGGAGGACATCAAAAGCAGACTCGCAATGGCAAAAAAGGCATTTCTGGCCAAGAGAAGTCTACTAATATCAAATACCGGACATAATTTGAGGAAGAAATTTCTGAGGATGTACGTCTGGAGTACAGAATTGTATGGTAGTGAAACATGGACTGTGGGAAAACCGGAACAGAAGAGAATCGAAGCATTTGAGATGTGGAGCTATAGACGAATGTTGAAAATTAGGTGGACTGATAAGGTACGGAATGAGGAGGTTCTACGCAGGATCGGAGAGGAAAAGAATATTTGGAAAACACTGATAAGGAGAAGGGACAGGATGATAGGACATCTGCTAAGACATGGGGGAATGACTTCCATGGAACTAGAGGGAGCTGTAGAGGGCAAAAACTGTAGAGGAAGACAGAGATTGGAATACGTCAAGCAAATTATTGAGGACGTAGGTTGCAAGTGCTACTCTGAGATGAAGAGGTTAGCACAGGAAAGGAATTCGTGGCGGGCAACATCAAACCAGTCAGTAGACTGATGACAAAAAAAAGGCCGTAGCTGCTGGGCTATTTCGATATGTGCCCCTTTCCTATGTTCGGACTCCAGCAGCTTTCAAGTATTGCAGCTAGCCCTTGTTCGTACAAATCTGGTTTCACTATCGGCATCTACTAGCCGAATTGTTTTCCTCGTACAATGTCGTACTGTCTGTTACTAGGGCCCTGATAGTGATACTGAATAGTAAATCACAACATCATGGTAACGTAGGGAGAGCAGCATTTTCCCCGTGTTTTAGTATATACCACGAACACACTTAGAAACGAGTCACAGCATCCGCCAAGCTGATGATAACTCAGAAGTAAAATCGGCTTGTCTCTACTACTAATGTCTTTTCTGGAAATGTCCACTGCAGCAAATATGCGCTTGATGGAAATTTGGCAGAGAGTCTGGATAGCATTATGATTTACACTGGATTAAATCAGAACGGGTTGTTCTAAAAACATTTTGTGCGAATGTCTTCCCTTTACTCTCAACATTTTTCTAATGCGGATACCCTGTTACGTCAAAACTATAATTGTAACTGACGTAATGAGGTTGGAGTAACATAAACATATTAATCCTCTCATCTCTTCAGCATACTAATCTCTGGGGAATAATACCGGACAAATCCGTCATTTGTGTTGATATCAGCGGCTGCTATGTAAATGGTTTATTAATATTTATTCTATGTTTGTAGCTATTGAAACGTGGTCGTTCGACGCAATACACGTTTCAGTTTACTCAATCAAAATTATCGCCAACGGTAGAGTTTTCTCGATCGTTTCTTGTTTACAATGGATATGCAATGTCTGCATGCACTACTAGTACCAATAAAAAGAAACAGGAGACCATAAACAGGAAATAACAAAACACGACAAGCCTAACTGGTTAGTTGTTGTTGTTGTGGTCTTCAGTCCTGAGACTGGTTTCATACAGCTCCCCATGCTACTCTATCCTGTGCTAGGTTCTTCATCTCCCAGTACCTACAGCAGCCTACATCCTTATGAATATGCATAGTGTATTCATCTCTTGGTCTCCCTCTTCCATTTTTACCCTCCACGCTGCACTCCAATACTAAATTGGTCATCCCTCGGTGTCTCTGAACATGTCCTAACAACCGATCCCTTCTTCTAGTCAAGGTGTGCCACAACCTCCTCCCCAATTCTATTCAATACATCCTCATTAGTTATGTGATCTACCCATCTAATCTTCGTCATTCTTCTGTAGCACCGCATTTGTTTTCTTCGTACAATGTCGTACTGCTGGTGTTACTAGGACCCTGATGGTGATACTGAATAGTAAATGACCACGTCTTGGTAACGTAGGAAGAGGAGCATTTTCTCCGTGTTTTGGTATACACCACGTACGCTATTGTTGATGTTCATCTACAGGTTAGTAGGAAGGCAGTATTTGTCGGACCATCAGTAATACAGTGGAGTGGGAATGAGAGAGATGAATGACCGTTTTCCCATGGGAATGAATGAGAGAAAGAACCGTGTTTTCATTCAGTGGGTCAACTCTCACTGACGTGGAAGTGAGCAGCTAACTGTTATAGGACTATTGCTATTTACTACTTTGAAAAGCCGAAGAACGTGTAGGGCCCCCGTGATCACGCAGAAGTGCCGCAAAACGACTTGGAATGTACTCGATTAATGTCTGAAGGGAAATGACACCATGAATCCTACAGGGCGTAAGAGTACGAGGGTGGAGGTCCCTTCTGAGCAACACATTGCAAGCCATCCCCGATATGCTCAATAGCGTTCGTGTCTGGGGTGTTTGCTGGCCAGCGAAAGTGCTTAAACTCACAAGACTGTTCCTGGAGCTATTCTGCCGCAATTCTGGATGTGTGGGGTTTTGTCCAGCTGGAATTGCACAAGTCCATCGGAATGCACAGTGGACGCCAAGGAATGGACGTTATCCGACAGGATGCTTACGCACATGTCACCTGTCAGAGGCGTATCAGGGTTACCATATTATTACAACTGCACACGCCCCACATTACAGAGTCTCCACCAGATTGAACAGTCCCCTGCTGACATGCAGGGTCCTTGGATTCATGAGGTTGTCACCCTACACGACCATCGATACTATTTGAAATGAGACTCTTCCGACCAGGCAACATTTTTACTTTCATCAACAGTCCAATATCGGTATTAACTGGTACAGGCGAGGCATAAAGGTTTGTGTCGTGCAGTCATCAAGTCTATACGAGGTGGCCTTCTGCTCCGAAAGCCCATATCGATTATGTTTCATTGAATGGGTCCTACACTAAGCACCTAATCAGTACAACACCAAAAATCCATAAGAAAAGGAACACGTGTAATTTAAATAAGGAAAGATTACTCAACAGTGAAGAAAATTATTAAATTAAAAACAGGAGAAAAGTAACGAAGTAAATAATCAGATATAATAGGAATCTTAAGCAGTTTGTTAGTTGAATGGTCCTCTTCAGTAGTTGTTGGTCCCGTTCTTACAGGATCTTCTTTCGGCCACAGCGTGTGTGTGAGTTAATGGATGACATCAGAAGCCACGTGAGGCTTTATGCAATGGTTCTGTTATATAGAGATAAGTTGCGACGTTAGAACACTGTAGTGAAATGAAGCAAGAGTGTAGGTTCTCGACACTTGATGTATTGAATGACATTTGAGCCTCAACATAAACAAATGTAATGCATTGCCCTTTAATAGGCGTAAAGACCACTTATTGCATGATTAAATTAACGTCAATCAAGTACTGCAAGCCGTGACGCACATTAAAGGTCGGGAGGAGTATGCAAGAATTACATAAAAGTAGTCGCAAGGAAGGCAAATGGCAGAATGGGAGAGTCTTCAGGAAGTGTAGCGCAGCGATGAAAGATGAATCTTATAAAACCCACGTTTTACTAATACCTGAGAGTTGATCGTCAGTCTGGGACAGATACCAGAAAGAACTACTGATAAGACTAAACAAAGAAGATTCGAGGAAGAACTGAGAGTAACGACGATCCGTCACCGAGTTCGTTTAATAAACGCAGAAGTGTCATCGAGATGTTCAGCCACCTCCGATGGTAGACGATACAAAAGAAGTGTTGTGCCCCAGTGAGTTTTAATGTTAAAATTTCGTGTACGCGCTTTCCTAGGAGAGTAAAAAAGTTTAATGCGATCTCCTGTGTATGTCTCGAGAAAAAAAACCATGAGAAATCGGACAGAGGCTTACCGCCAACCCTTCTTCCCACGAAACATTCGCGACTGGAATCGTTTGGCATTGGAGTCGTATAGCACATGGCAGCAGCATATATAATAAACGAGAACACAAATGCGTAGCTTCTATTATAGACGTAAAGGCCGTAATTAAAATCCCATAACACACACAATATTAACATACCATTGGATAATAGTTGGCGAGACATAGATCATGTATCCACTTCATAGCGTGAGATGTGGATTTTATACTGCCCTTCTCTGAATTACCATAATTTCTTATTCCCTATTTGTAATTATCTTACTACAGTGCATGTGTTGTTTATAAATACGATACTGTGTGCCTTTGGACGTATGGAAGTTTAGGTTCAAATGGTTCAAATGGCTCTGAGCACTATGGGACTTAACATGTGAGATCATCAGTCCCCTAGAACGTAGAATTACTTAAGCCTAACAAACCTAAGGACATCATCCACATCCATGCCCGAGGCAGGTTTAGAACCTGCGACCGTAGCGGTCGCTCAGTTGCAGACTGTAACGCCTAGAACCGCTCGGCCACACCGCCAGATGGAAGTTTCGGTCTGGTCATGAGTCGTGCTCGGATAGTGTATGGTAAGGCAGTCGCATATGGTAATCGATAAATCGGGGTTCGAGTTCCGGTCCGGCACAAATTTTCATACGACTACTTGGCTGATGGTTTCCCGCATTCACAACTGTTAATACATTTCACCTATTTATAGAACATAGACTTGCGTTTTGTGTAGGCACTTCGGATACAATTTAATCGAATCTTTTCTTTGGATGTGGCACCCTTGAAGTGCTTTTGAGACGTCAGTTATAAGACATTGATTACTGAGTTTTTCCCAGTCCCTTTTCCTCGTGTCTGTTAGGTTGAAGGTGTTCTGTCCTCTTACTTATTTATTTTTCAGTATTGGCTTCCGTGATTCCAAGTATGTATTTGAAAAATTCATTACGACATTTTGAATTAATGATGGAGGGCTACGTTAATGAGCCGGAGATGATACGCATCCTTCCGTGTAGTGCACGTCTACCTAGTTGGTATGGTGACTCCTTTGCCAGACTGGAGAACAGTACGCTGCAGTGGTGAAGACTGCTGACATTTCTGCTGTTCGTATCATGCATGCAACTGCACTCCGAGAAATGACAGTCATAGATAAAGAACTCTCCGCTATAACACCGCACAGTGGCTTGCAGAGTGTGTACACATTGAGGTCCTTTTTTTTGTTTCAGCCCCAGATCAATCGCGAAATTGAAACCACGAAAATCCGGTGTAGCTTTGTACAGATGTGTTGCGTAGCTTCGAGTATACCCGTCTGTCGCGTCACGATGCACTTTTTAGTTACGAGCAAACAGTGAGCACGTAAAAATGCCACGCAAGCACTGTCTCCCACCCAGTTCGAAGTGCCTGCTGAGGAGTTTCGCCTGGTTTCATGCAGCTCAAATACCGTAACTGTCACGTGTTTCCTTCGTCATTACAATTATCGGCCGCACACTACACTGGCAATGAAGATGCTCCTGCTGCGTTTTGGATGGGAAGTGTCCGCCTGGATTTGCTTCCGCCGATTTTCATCTCTTCTCTCACATTACCTAATGACCCTAACAACAGCGTTTTGGTAGAGACCACAAATTGCAGGCCAGCGTAAGCATTCGGACGAAACCACAGGCAGCTTCCTTTTATGACGAGGATATCTGAAAGTTGGTACCACGCTACGACAGATACCTTCGAAGATGTAGACGTAGATACTGATAGACAGAGACCACACCGAGGAGACAAAAGTCATAAGATACGTCCTAATTAGATATAATTTTCCCGGTTTATCGCAGTATTCGACGTGACATGGACTCAACAATTCGTTGGAAGTCTCCTGGAGAAATACTGAGACAAGCTGGGACTATGACTATCTATAATTGCGAAAGGATTTTGTGCCCGAGCAGACCTATCGATTATGTCTCAAAAATACTGGATCGGAATCATGTTTGTTGATCTGGGTGACCAAATCATTGGCTCGAACTGTCCAGAATATTCTTCATCAACAATTGTGGCCTGGTGACGTGGAGGATTGTTATTTTGGGTAACATGGCGTACACGAATGTCTTCAGATAGTCTCCAAGCTGCCGAACATAACCACTTCTAGTGATCGATGGTTCATTTAGACCACAGGACCCAGTACGTCAAATGTAAATACAGCCCACAACACGGAGGAGCCACCATCAGCTTGCACAGTGCCTTGTTGTCAACTTCAGTCCACGGGTTCGTGGGGCCCGTGCCACACTCGAACCCTACCATCAGTCCTTACCAAATGAAATCTGGACTCATCTGACCAGTCCATGGTTTTACAATCCTCTAGGGTCAAGGAGAGACGCTGCTGGCGAAGTCGTACTGTTACCAAAGGCATTCGCGTCGATCGTCTGCTGCCATAGCCAACTAACGCCAAATTACGCCTCTCTGTCCTAAAGCGTATGTTCGTCGAACGGTCTCACGTTGATTTCTGCGGTTATTCCCAGCAGTGTTGCTTGTCTGTTAGCACCGAGAACTCTACGCAAACGCCACTGCTCTCAGATGTCAAATTCAAATGGCTCTGAGCACTATGGGACTGAACATCTGAGGTCATCAGTCCCCTAGACTTAAACCTAACTAATCTAAGGACATCACTCACATCCAAGCCCAATGCAAGATTCGAACCTGAGATCGTAGCACCAGCGTGGTTCCAGACTGAAGCGGCTAGAACAGCTCGGCCACAGAGGCCGGCTCGGTTGTCAAGAGAAGGTCACTGCGTGGTTCATGGTCAGAGGTAATATCTGAAATTTGGTATTCTCGGGACTCCCTTGACACTGTGCATTGCGGGATATTGAGTTTGCCAATGATTTCAGAATTGGAATATCCCCTGCGTCTATGTTTATCTACCACTCCACGTTCAAAGTATGTTAATTTCCGTCGTGCGACCATAAACACGTCGGAGACCTGTCACATGAATCACCTCAGTACAGCTACGTCAGTGAACTGCTCTCTCGTACCTTTTCACGATACTACCACCAACTGCATATCTGCATATCGCTTTCCCATGACACCTCACGGTATCAGGAACAGCCAATGGGGCACACCGACAGGTGCTCTTCCCTGCAGCATGTCTTCTCGGGAGATGCCATGGAAAAGGGACCACCCTGTCGGTGGAGGGGGGGGGGGGGAGCGGGAGGGGGGACAACACAGCGGACGTCCGCAGGTAGGGTTGAGGGTTGGCGTTAGGGCCAGTGGGGCTCCTGAGGAGGCAGCAGCCGGAAGGAACGGCCGCGGCCCGCCGTAAATCAATCGCGGAGGAGAGCGGCAGATAAGGAATGGCCCTCGATGTAGCTTGTCGCGGCCGCGCGAGTTATAGGCCCTTCCTGCGTCCCGGCGCCGCTTTCTTGATTTATCGCCAGCCGAATTTAATCTCCATTGCCTCGCCGCACCGTGCCGCCTCCGCCGTAATAGATGTCTGCCAGCAGCGCGACGGATCCCCGCGCCCGCGCTGCGCCGCGTCTCGCGCTAAATTAGCCACCGCGTCGCTCCGGCGCACCAGATGCTGTCGCCCGCAGTCGCTCGCTACAGGGGCACCTCGCTTCCTCCCCCAGTCGTCCGTCTCTCCGCATTTCCTGCTACTACTGTGGGAATCACTTCGCCCTGTGTAGCATTTCCGCGCTTAAAAATGAGAACAAGTTCCTGCCGTGACGCATTCTTATGTCGGGCAATCAAACCGCGCAAGATGTACGAGGTACATTCCACAGTGATATACGCTTTACTTTTTCCCATTATTCTTGATCCTGCTGGCAAACATCGAAGAAGTATGGTAGTATTAAAGGAGTCCACTCCCAGACTGCTGTCCGCAGCTCGTGGTCGTGCGGTAGCGTTCTCGCTTCCCGCGCCCGGGTGCGATTCCTGGCGGGGTCAGGGATTTTCTCTGCCTCGTGATGACTGGGTGTTGTGTGATGTCCTTACGTTAGTTAGGTTTAAGTAGTTCTAAGTTCTATGGGACTGATGACCATAGATGTTAAGTCCCATAGTGCTCAGAGCCATTTGAACCTCTGAACCCAGACTCCTATATTAGAAGAGAGCCAGGGGGGAAGCGGTAGAGAGGCTCTAGTTACGCTCGAGAGTGCCTACACGTTTGTTAGGCAGCAGTAAAGGACTGTCTTCCAAAAGAGCCACACTACGGCAAGGCCGGCGGTGCAGCGCCTCCGTCAGCAGCGTGCGCTCGTCTCGCAGTATCTCCAGCACACGGCAGCTATCGTCGACGGACTCTAGCGGGCTCCAGCTCTACATAGTGATATCCACAGTACAGTCGTTGACGACGAAGGTCTGCACTCTGCAGCTACGTCCCAGGTCCTCCTGAAGTGCTCGCTTCCGTGCAGTGGCATCGGTGTCTGCCACAGGAACGAGATGTTCTGCAGCGGTGCCACTCCTCTCTCGAAGTGGATGACGAATAGCGTCCAGGCCACGCAGATTAAGCCTCCAGCAGGCGACAGCGGGTTCCACACCCCATCAGTGTTGCCTCAGAAGTTGACAGTGTAGTTGCGAATTGCAGCGTCCTCTCAGCAAGACTCGCGGATGCATAGACGTTCGAAGACAGCGAGGCTTGCCGAGAGTCGACCTCCATAGCCTCCTCCCTAGCTGGATAGCTCACAACCGGCACAAGGGAGGAGACTGTGAACTGGACAGTCGGCAATCGGCACTCAGCTCTGCGACACTTGTTAAGAGAAGTGGAGTACTTATGTTGTAGCTCCCCGTGCGCTGTGCTGTCGTGAGCATGGGTGTGATATCACGTGTCTGGTTCACCCTCGCTGTCACCTTTTCTAGTGCTTTCAGAGTTTCGCAACCTTCCACGGTTTTTTTTCTGCTGGATCAGCATCTGAATACTTGGGTTTAATACTTGGGTTGGGTCGTTGCGTACGTCTCATGACATCCGTTAAAGTTCGTTTGTTCATAGTTCCACTCAGTTTTTTTTTTTTTTTTTTTTTATTACAGAGGCCAACCAGCTCTCTGACCAAACGCGCTGAGCTACGGTGCCGGCAAATCCAGCTGAGCCACCGAGGGCAAAGAGGATAGTGCGACTGCATCCACTATCTGGTGCACGCCTCCTGTGAGACCTTCATTCTCACCTTGTATGTCCACACACTACATTCGTAGAGTCCCACCCCAACACACTCATTACTCGTCGAAGACATTCTTACCAAGTGCCGTAAGAGTTCGGGGAATAGGTGTGCATCCGCACAGAAGAAGAAATTCATGGCCAAAACTGTCAGAACTTTATACTTATATGGATATGAATACATATTGTTGTGTTGTATCTAGCCTTCCTTACGAAACTGTGCTTTCTCATTACTATGACGGTATCTCACGGCTTCTCGACGTCATTATGATATTCTCTTGCAGATATGGACAGACACACGATATGTACCCTATAATGCGACAGCTTCCCTGTTTGATGCAACGCGCTCAGTGTCTACCCCTGATACCAGTCTACCGGTCATTGACATGGAATGTCTCGAACCAGTTACATGCAAACTATAAGTGCATGAAAAAATTATACAAGAGGTAATGACACTTAAATATCATGATACTCAACTGTCCAGCAGTGGAAATGTCGTAAAGGAAGTTAGACGACAAGGAGCAAAAGCAAACAAAGTGGCAGAGTGTTTAAATGATACTCTTTGGAAAAACGAACTTAAAGGGAAAGCGTCAAAGATAAAAATATACAAAACAATAGTGAGACCATTTCCGACATAAACAGATTTACTATTGACATTTTGGGTCAGCACTTTTCAGGAGGAGTCGGACAACATATTACTTCTCCACACATACCTCTCGCATATTGACCATGAGGAGAAAATTCGAGAAATTAGAGCCAATGCAGAGGCTTACCGACAATCATTCTTCCCACGCACTATTCGCGAGTGGAATAGGGTTGGAGTACCCTCCGCTACACACTGTCAGGGGGCTTGCAGAGTATGATGTAGATGTAGATGAGACAAGACTGCAAACATCAAAAACCGGGAAAACTTTGGAAACCATGTAAATGAAAATTGTGCTATGGATTACAGAGAAACAGAGAGACAGAGAGAAAAAGAGAACGCATTAGAGAAGGATGTAGAGTGCACTCCTTTTGTTGTGTATAGTTTCGTACACAAAGGTAAGGAGACATAAGCTGTTGAGGATTGTGACAATTTCCCTGTACGAAAACTGGGCAGGAGCAGAAATGATTAGCGAATAAGCTAACACAGTGAACTGAAAATTCACTTCTATCTCTCCAACATTATGAAGACTCATTACAAATAATGCAGCAAGACACGGAGTAAAGCTATCGGTGTTAATTGTTTCAGACTCTGCGTAGCATCACGTAGCAAAGAGGGGCTGTGTTGCTGCCGCCGGCAGTCCTGTGTCATGGTGGGAGAGTGCGGTCGTAGTTCACAGCTGCTGGAGGCGTGGCTTAGTAGCCGTGCCCTGTCAGATCCGCCTGATGCCATGCATCAGACGGAAACTTGCAATTCCGTTCCCAACTCTTGAGACCCCCATGGAAATGGAATGCTACGTCCGCCTGCTTAGCTGGGTGGTAACGCGTATGTCTCCCGTACAGGCGCCACGGGTTCGATTTGCAATATGTGGAACAACATTTCAGCCTTCGCAGCCGTAGTTGTTCGATTCGCATGCGGAAGGGCATTGTCTCCTTGGGAGAGCACATTTTCGCGAAGGTGCACACTCTCCGCACACTGCCAACAACAGCTTGTGACTATACTCAGTGTTTATACTCACAAGGAAATTACGTCGTCTAGCACTTACCTTAATGACAACACTGCATGTTGTGGGCTTCCATAATGGCAGCAGTTGGGAGAATGGGATCTACTATGCATGGATTACGCTTCTCGTGATTGTTCTGTCACCTACGGCTACACCAGAGTACCACATACCTGCAACTGTAATGACAAGTCCAATGGCGCAAGACGACTGATGCGGGAAAAAGAGTATAGATCAATATGAAACGACCGACGTAGTTTGAGGTAGGTTGTGTTTGCAGTGCTTTGTTCAATGAACCACAAAGGTATATTCTAGCAAATTGCACTTGATTATTCCCTAGGGTCGATGCTTATTTGTATCTTCTGCAGCTACCATGATGCCCCAATGCACTTGCTCTCCATAAGCCGCGGCTTCTAATATGCTATTAGAAATTAGTCAATCTTGGAGTGGTTCTGAGGGATATTAACAAGATCCTAAAATAAAGTCTCCATACTAGGAATGAGAACTCATTTCATAATGAAGACGAAAATGAGGAAACGAGTCTGCACGATACGAGAAACAGCCTCGGCTCATTAATCACTGTAACGACGGCGAAATGTGATTATAATAATCCGAACACCACAGTATTCACAAAACCGTGCTCCTTCTCTATTTATATCTTTCTTCAAACGGTCACAATATTCAGAATAAAACTGAGCTATTTTCTTTTGCACTTGCGGTCTGTACGTGCTCACAATGTGCATGGGAATACAGGAATGGGTGCAAAAGTTTCCCGAGGCAAACTTAAGGGAAAGCACTTTCACTTAAACGAAATAACCAGTCGTAACGCACACAAGTTGCGTGTATGAAGACCAGTCTTACACTCCGTTAGACAATGTCTGACTATATTTCACCAGACCGCATAGGGCGCACACTCGTGACTGACCAGCAAAGACCGCCAACCATCCGTAACATTTTCTTTTTATTATTTGCCGTTGCAGGGTAATTTTTAATAATTAAAATTATAGGTATATATAAATCAGCATTGTTGAAGTCCATGCAATTGTTAGATTGCCTTCTTAGCTATTTACATATAAAATATTGGCATTAGAAATTATGCACTTTTGGTGCCATATCTGGAATGGTTCATTAGTGCCCTCTGCTCCCTGCTCAAAGCGCAAATCAACCTGTCTCATCGCTTTTACCTCAATTCCAGTCCATTTGGCATGATCATCTGGCACCTGTGGAGTGAGTAATCTATCTTTCTTACAGGCTCCATAGTTACATACGACAGAGTACGCAGTTCGGTACAGTGCATAATGGCACACAGTATGGCACAAGCGGCACAACAGCATCAACAAGAAATCACTGCCCCGTGCTCTCATCTTAACAAATGGTCGTACTCATACAAATCCACCATCATGAGTTGAATTTATAAATAGTCAATCGAGAACGAAGAACACGGATTAAATATTGCATAATACAGTTATACCTTCTTTCGCACTCCTCAACATATACGTCGCAAAAGTAATGACAGTGTGTGTGTGTGTGTGTGTGTGTGTGTGTGTGTGTGTGTGTGTGTGTGTGTGTGTGTGTGTTGTGGTCTTGAGTCCTGAGACTGGTTTGATGCAGTTCTCCATGCTACTCTATCCTGTGCAAGCTTCTTCATCTCCCAGTACCTACTACAACCTACATCCTTTTGAATGTGCTTGGTGTATTCATCTCTTGGTGTCTCTCTACGATTTTTACCCTCTACGCTGCCCTCAAATACTAAATTGGTGATCCCTTGATGCCTCAGAGCATTTCCTACCAACCGATCCCTTCTTCTAGTCAAATTGTACCACAAACATCTCTTCTCACCAATCCTATTCAACACCTCCTCATTAGTTATGTGATCTACCCATCTAATCTTCAGCATTCTTCTGTAGCACCACATTTCGAAAGGTTCTATTCTCTTCTTGTCAAAACTATTTATCGTCCATGTTTCACTTCCATACATGGCTACACTCCATACAAATACTTTCAGAAATGGCTTCCTGACACTTAAATCTACACTCGATGTTAACAAATTTCTCTTCTTCAGAAACGCTTTCCATTCCGTTGTCAGTCTACATTTTATATCCTCTCTACTTCGACCATCATCAGTTATTTTGCTCCCCAACTAGCAAAATTCCTTTACTACTTTAAGTGTCTCATTTCGTAATCTAATACCCTCAGCATCACCCGACTTAATTCGACTACATTCCATTATCCTCGTTTTGCTTTTGTTGATGTTCACATTATATCCTCGTTTCAAGACACTATCCATTCCGTTCTACTGCTCTTCCAAGTCCTTTGCTGTCTCTGACAGAATTACAATGTCATCGGCGAATCTCGAAGTTTTTATTTCCTCTCCATGGATTTTAATACCTACTCCGAATTTTTCTTTTGTTTCTTTCACTGCTTGCTTAATATACAGATTGAATAACATCGGGGAGAGGCTACAACCCTGTCTCACTCCCTTCCAACCACTGCTTCCCTTTCATGCCCCTCAACTCTTATAATTGCCATCTGGTTTCTGTACAAATTGTAAACAGCCTTTCGCTCCTTGTATTTTACCCCTGCCACCTTTAGCATTTGAAATAGAGTATTACAATCAACATTGTCAATCCCTTTCTCTAAGTCTACGAATGCTAGAAACGTAGGATTGCCTTTCCTTAATCTTTCTTGTAAAATAAGGCGTAAGGTCAGTATTTCTACGGAATCCAAACTGATCTTCCCCGAAGTCGGCCTCTACCAGTTTTTCCATTCGTCTGTAAATAACGCGCATAAGTATTTTGCAGCTATGGCTTATTAAACTGATTGTTCGGTAATTTTCACATCTGTCAATACCTGCTTTCTTTGGGATTGGAATTATTATATTGTTCTGGAAGTCTGAGGGTATTTCGCCTGTCTCATACATCTTGCTCACCAGATGGTACAGTTTTGTCAGGACTGGCTCTCCCAAGGCCGTCAGTACTTCTAATGGAATGTTGTCTACTCACGGAAGTTTGGTTCGATTTAAGTCTTTCAGTGCTCTGTCAAACTCTTCACGCAGTATCATATCTCCCATTTAATTTTTATCTACATGCTCTTCCCTTTCCATAATATTGTCCTCAAGTACATCGAGCTTGTATAGACCGCCTATATACTCCTTCCACCTTTCTGCTTTCCCTTTTTTGCTTAGAACTGGGTTTCCATCTCAGCTCTTGATATTATACAAGTGGTTCTCTTTTCCCCAAAGGTCTCTTTAATTTTCCTGTAGGCAGTATCTATCTTACACCTAGTGAGATAAGCCTCTACATCCTTACATTTATCCTCTAGCCATCCCTGGTTAGCCATTTTGCACTTCCTGTCGATCTCATTTTTGAGACGTTTGTATTCCTTTTTGCCTGCTTCATTTACTGCATTTTTATATTTTCTCCTTTCATCAATTGAATTCAATATTTCTTCTTTTAGCCAAGGATTTCTACTACCCCTCGTCTTTTTACCTACTTGATCCACTGCTGCCTTCACTACTTCATCCCTCAAAGCTACCCATTCTTCTTCTACTGTATTTCTTTCCCCATTCCTGCCATTTGTTCCCTTACGCCGTCCCTGAAACTCTGTACAGCCTCTGGTTCTTTCAGTTTATCTAGGTCCCATCTCCTTAAATTCCCACCTTTTTGCAGTTTCTTCAGTTTTAATCTACAGTTCATAACCAATAGATTGTGGTCAGAGTCCACATCTACCCCTGGAAATGTCTTACAATTTAAAACCTGGTTCCTGAGTCTCTGTCTTACCATTATATAAACCTTTTATCTCCAGGGTTCCCCCATGTATACAACCTTCTTTCATAGTTCTTGAACCAAGTGTTAGCTATGATTAAGTTGTGCTCTGTGCAAAATTCTACCAGGCGGCTTTTTCATTTCTTAGCCCCAATCCATATTCACCTACTATGTTTCCTTCTCTCCCTTTTCCTACTCTCGAATTCCAGTCACCCATGACTATTAAATTTTCATCTCCCTTCACTACCTGAATAATATCTTTTATCTCATGATACATTTCATCAATTTCTTCATCTGCAGAGCTAGTTGGCATATAAACTTGTACTACTGTAGTAGGCATGGGCTTCGTGTCTGTCTTGACCACAATAATGCGTTCACTATGCTTTTTGTAGTAGCTTACCCGCACTCCTATTTTTTATTCATTATTAAACCTGCTCCTACATTACCCCTATTTGATTTTGTATTGATAACCTTGTCTTGGTCCTCCTGCCACCGAACTTTGCTAATTCCCACTATATCTAACTTTAACATATCCATTTCCCTTTTTAAATTTTCTAACCTACCTGCCCGATTAAGGGATATGACATTCCACGCTCCGATCCGTAGAACGCCAGTTTTCTTTTTCCTGATAACGACGTCCTCTTGAGTAGTCCCCGCCTGGAAATCCGAATGGGGGACTATTTTACCTACGGAATATTTTACCCAAGAGGACGCCATCATCATTAACCATACAGTAAAGCTGCATGCCCTCGGGAAAAATAACGGCTGTAGTTACCCCTTGCTTTCAGCCGTTCGCAGTACCAGCACAACGAGGCAGATCAGTCAATCATCCAGACTGTTGCCCCTGCAACTACTGAAAAGGCTGCTGCCCCTCTTCAGGAACCACACATTTGTCTGGCCTCTCAACAGATACCCCTCCGTTATGGTTGCACCTACGGTACGGCAATCTGTATCGCTGAGGCACGCAAGCCTCCCCACCAACGGCAAGGTCCATGGTTCATATATATAATGAGATTTTCACTCTGCAGCGAAGTGTGCGCTGATATGAAACTTCCTGGCAGATTAAAACTGTGTGCCGGACTGATACTCGAACTCATTCTGGAAACATCCCCCAGGCTGTAGCTAAGCCATGTCTCCACAATATTCTTTCTATCAGGAGTGCTAGTTCTGCAAGGTTCGCAGGAGAGCGTCTGTGAAGTTTGGAAGGTAGGAAACGAGGTACTGGCAGAAGTAAAGCAGTGAGGACGGGGCGTCAATCGTGCTAGAGTAGCTCTGTTGGTAGAGCACTTGCCGCGAAAGGGAAAGGTCCCGAGTTCGAGTCTCGGTCCGGCACACAGTTTCAATCTGTCAGGAAGTTTCGGTTATATGTATGGATTAAAATTCAGGGTGAAACGATATTAATGATGAAGTAGACTAATACGATTGTTGTCCTCAATGGAAGTGAGGAAGAATTACAGAACCTTGTGAATGGAATGAGTGTGCAATATGAGTACAGAATTGAGGGCAAGCAGAAGAAAAACGGAGGTAATGAAGTGTCAAAGAGGTTAGCGACAAACGTAACATCAAAGTCGAGAACTATGAAGTAGACGAAGTGGTGGAATTCTGCTATCATAAAAGCAAAAGGGCACATGACAACAGGCACCAGTATGACATAAATAGCAGAAAAGAGGGCATTTGCTGCTAGAATCAAACGTTGATCTTAATTTGAGGAAAAAAATTTCTGAGAATATACGTTAGGAGTATAGAGTTGTTTGCAAGTGAATCACCAACAGTAGGAAAAAAAGGTAACAAGAGAACCCAAGCGCCTGAGATGTGATGCCACAGAATGATGTTCGTAGTAAGTGGACTGATTAGATAAGAAATGAGGAAGTTCTCCGTAGAGACTGCGAGAAAACAAATACACGGAGAAGAAAGTGGCAAGTAAATGGGATAATATGACAGGATCTTCTTGACGGCAGCCGGGTACATCGTCCATGGAACTATAGTGAGACGCAGAGAGTAAATACGGTAGAGGAACACAGAAATAGGATTGTATCCATCAAATAACTGACGAACTAGGGTATAAGTGCTACTCCGAGTCGAAGAGGTTAGCTCAGAAGAAGAATTTGTGGCAGGCCGCATCAAAACAGAGATAATCCGAAGTTGACTTCAGGGGATTCTGTCCCCGAAGCGTAAAGGCATGAAGATCATAGCCGCACTGGTAATGAACTTGAGTGCTGCTAGGATAGGCGCTCTGGATGGATATCCCTGGCTCAATGCCAGATGTGTCTATCGTCATCTAATCGTCTCTCAACTCAATATAATAGTGCAGCAAGATGCGCTGGACCCCTGGGTAGAATCACATGTGTCCGCGCTGAATCTGAGCGCTGCACGCATATGTTTTAATATCCCGCACGAGAGTGATGCGTAACACACAAACAAGGTAATCTGAAATAATAGTACTGTATAATTCTTAGAACCATTACATTGTCATAAAGGTATACAGTTAGTTTCAGATGGTAATGTAATTATGGTTTATTTCGTTGGTTATGCAATTACTTTTCTTTCTGTGAAAATGCCCTCAGAACGGTGAAAGAGCCTGTAATACGCAGTTATTAAAACGCGGAAGATGCGATCCACGGTTTCGTCGGTGTCCATGTGAGGCAGTGGAAGTAGTGTAATGTAGATGCTTCCGCTTCGTGAGCCATTGTACCGAACTTCATTACATTCCGTGAACTCATACAAGAGATGAATGTCGGCCAACTGTTTATCAGTAAAGTGTTCGTTTATGTAGTCAAAAGAAAGCACCATGAGTGAATGGAAAAACTTTGTTTCCGCAAAAGTCACACAGACAGAACCGTTCTAAATTGCGCTGTTGTGCAAATACTTCCAGTGGAATACAGAGACAAAGGAAAGTGGGAATGGGAAATCAAACTTTATGCAGTAACTGCATAACGAGGGCTTGAAACCAAGGGTCCCTCATACCAAAATATTCATCAAATTTTCCTGAACAGCCTCCTAAGTTATGTCGGTGGAATTCTGTTTCGCCCTGTACAAAGCGCTATACGACGCGTTTTGATATACATGAACGCGTTATCAGGCAATGTATGTATGTGACCAGTACGCAAAATAGTGGTCGAGTTTCATTTTTATGGGTGCTGTTTTTTAATAAAACTTGCCAGGTAAAGAAGCCACGTTTCTCAAGCCGTACAGCGAAAATTAACTTCTTTTATAGTTATGTAAATTAGTGTAAACCCAAAATTTAGCTCTTTCAGTCATCCTTCCCTCAAACATGGGTCATCATTACGAGTATTAAAAGGAAACAATTTGAAGGGCGATCTTGAGTTTTCAGTGGAATGTAGGCTCATTGTGAAATGAACTTGAAGGGATTAGCACTGCTTGATAATCATTTTTCTTGCTACTCGTTAAGAGACGTACTATGAAGGTAATATTTCCACTCTTTCTATCATAGAATTCCGTGTGTCCCGAGAATTCTGTTTCGCCCTGTACAAAGCGCTATACAATGCGTTTTGATATACATGAACGCGTTATCAGGCAATGTATGTATGTGACCAGTACGCAAAATAGTGGTCGAGTTTCATTTTTATGAGTGCTGTTTTTTATTAAAACTTGCCAGATAAATTAGCCACGTTTCTCAAGCCGTACAGCGAAAATTAACTTCTTTTATAGTTATGTAAATTAGTGTAAACCCAAAATTTAGCTCTTTCAGTCATCCTTCCCTCAAACATGGGTCATCATTATGAGTATTAAAAGGAAACAATTTGAAGCGCGATCTTGAGTTTTCAGTGGAACGTAGGCTCATTGTGAAATGAACTTGAAGGGATTAGCACTGCTTGATAATCATTTTTCTTGCTACTCTTTAAGAGACGTACTATGAAGGTAATATTTCCACTCTTTCTATCATAGAATTCCGTGTGTCCCGAGAATTTAGCATTTATGACGTTATTTCCTGGCTTGCCAGGGGAGCTAAAGTGATAAACTTCCATGAAGCAGCGTTGACGTCCACTTGATGGGACTCATCTTAAAGCGATCATCCACACAAGCGTTCTGAAGAAAGCTCGAGTGTTATTGTCCACAAACTTTCGCTCCAAAAATTTACGTCAGCACATGCAATTACTGCTCGGGACCACTTTGAAGAAGCTGCAAAGTTAAGTTGTAGAATTTCAAGTATCAAGATCATTGTGTGAGTCAACCTGATCCTTAGTTAAACTGAAGTGATACATTTCATTCCTAATCGCGGAGACCTGATCACTATATCCACTATAACTAGGGACATGAAAGGTAATTACTACAAAAAAATGATTCTACAAATGATGACATTGCTCTTTAGTACACGGAAGGACATTATATACCACGAAAATTGAGGCAAAGGTGCATATTATATGATACGTGAATTATAGCCTACAGAAACACGTTTACACGGAAAACTAGACTGGTCTGCCACGTGGTGGACAGATTATAAGACATTTAACTTATTTAACTTCAGATTTCCAGGGACAATGGAATTTAGAGGGAGATAGAAAAGGATTACTGCTGGAGGCTGCCCGACAAAGTGTTTCTTTGCAAGGCATACTTACGTGAATTACAAATATAAAAATATATTTTAAACGAAAGAACATAGCTACCACATGCAGTCATTTTAATTCAAAGAGTAACTGATATACTTGGAGTGCAAGAGGCCTGGGATCATTAATAGACCAGGTAATAGCCGACCAAAAAACCATGGTTATGGTACAAAATACACGAGTTAGGGAGGAATTGACAAATCAATAGATCGTTTCGTACTTGTTAGTAAAACAATTCTTTGGAAGAGAAATGGTACAGACGAGAAAAAAGGGAAAGAGGTATTATGACTAAAGGATTATAGCATAAGAGACCTTTACCAAAGACGAGTGAAAGACACTTATATAGAATGGAATAAAATCGAACAACGCATTATAAGAACAGGTACAGAAGTGTTAGGGAAAATTAGAGTAAATAAAAATAAGAAAGTCTTAAGGACATGGAATAAAGAAATCAAACAGATATTAAGAAAAAATAAAAAGCTTCCCTGATTTAATACAAAGTAGCTGTGACGAATCAGAAGAGAAATACAAACGAGAACTAAACCTGATTAAGTCGGAGAGAGATACTATGAAGGTGGATATAATAGAATTTCAGGACTTGCTGAAACACTATAAATGTCTTTGGTGCCGTCATGATAATCAGGCGATAAAAGAAGAGGAGATGATGGAAACAAAAGATATAGATGACTACAGAAGTGCTGGACGACGCATTAAGGAAAAAGAAAAGATTAAAGGACCAGGATTCGGAAGTAATTAGTGTGGAATTACGGAAACAGGGATAAATGCCAATGAAACATCGTTTCTGCATTTGATGATTATATGTTGGCTTGGAAACAGGATACTGGAGCAGTGGAGGGTAGTGAATATAGTGTGAATCATCAAGGAAGGTGATAGAGGCAGTGCAAAAATTACAGAATACGTATCTTGAACACAGGATGCAAAATATATGCTAAGATACTTAATGCTCGTTTGGAATCCATTTCAGGGACCAATGCATCTGAAGTTCAAAATCAGTTTTAGTAAAGGAATGTCTTGCTTAGATAATATATACACAATAACAGAATATTTGAGAAACAGAGAGAATAAAATTTTCCGATTCACATTGAGTTTGTCGATTTTAAAAAGGCCTTCGACAAGGCAAATAGGAAGATAGTACTAGAAATTTTACAATGACTGGGTACCCTAAACATCTTATATCAATACAAAGAGCCTGTATTTGAACACACAGATACTTGCAGTTCCACAAAATGTAAGAGAGGAGCGATAATATTAATTATATATCCAGCAGTAACACAAGAAAGTACTCTTTCTCTGACACTGCTTAATATGTGTTTAGACGACACTATCCGTATGTGGCAAAGTATGCTCCCAACACAAGGTAATAATCTACGATCAAGCAAATTTATTAATTCGCTGTTATCTGCTAATGCCCCGCTGCTTACAGAGAAAACAGAAGTTGGATTGCAAAGAGCATTACATAAGATGCAGTTGGTCTCAACGTAATATACACTAGTGGCCATTAAAATTCTACCCTTCATTCGATCCCTGCGAAACCCTGTATTTCAGCAGGATAATGCCCGACTGCATGTTACAGGTCCTGTACGGGCCTTTCTGGATACAGAAAATTTTCGACTGCTGCCCTGTCCAGCACATTCTTTGACCTACTGAAAAAGTCTAGTCAATGGCGGTCGAGCAACTGGCTCGTCACTATATGCCAGTCACTACTCTTGATGAACTGTGGTGTCGTTTTGAAGCTGCATGGGAAGCTGTACCTGTACACGCCATCCAAGGACTGTTTGACTCAACGCGCAGACGTATCAAGGCAGTTATTACCGCCAGAGGTCGTTGTTCTGGGTACTGACTTCTGAGAATCTATGCACTGAAATTGCGTGAAAATGTCAAAAATGGTTCAAATGGCTCTAAGCCATATGGGACGTAACTTTTGAGGTCATCAGTCTCCTAGAACTTAGAACCACTTAAACCTAACTAACCTAAGGACATCACAATCATCCATGCCGTAGGCAGGATTCGAACCAGCGACCAAGCCGTCGCACTTGAAAATGTAATAATATGTCAGTTCTAGTGTAATATATTTGTCCAATGAATACCCTTTTATAATCTGCATTTCTTCTTCGTGTAGCAATTTTAATGGCCAGTAGTGTATTTATTCCAATCTACTACTAGCATATTCTCTCCTTTCCCTGTCCCCTCTCCCTGTCCATCTATCTTACCTATCTCCTCATCTCCGCCAGCCCCTCTCTTTGTCCACTTCCTGCATGCACTCCCCCCCCCCCCTCTCCCCCGCTAACCCACCACCGTACCACTCTCTATACATCTCCAGCTGCCATTCCCTCTGTCCATTTTCGCTACTTGATTTCCTACGTTTCGCATTCCCTGTCCTTCTCCCCTATTTCTGTTTATCTTCTCTTCCCCCCTATAATTCGCTACCCTCCTTCCTCTTGTCTCTGTCCATCTCCGCCTCTTTTCTTTCTCTGTTCATCTCCTCCTTTCTCCATTTCTGCCTCCCCTCTTTCTTTCTGTCTCCTTCTCCCCCTATATGTGTCTGTCTCGTCCTTTCACCCCTCACTGCCAGTTCGTTTTCTCCTCCCTGCCCTTCTCTTTGTACGTTGTCAAGCTCCCCTTAACAGGAGGGGAGTGGTTCTTACCTCCATAGTTTCTTCCCAGATGATGTAGTACGTTCACAAATTTTGGTTAAAATTGTTACAGGTGTTTCAAATGAGCTTTTTACCTATGGATTTGTCCGCATATCCACGTGCCAAATCCACGTGCCAAATATATGTCAAATGTACTTAACACATTTCACACGTATTTGTGTATAAACTGGTGCCCACAATTAGAGCAGCAACTGCTATTTCCCAGTCCTGTATCAAATTCACGATATAACCATACTAATTACGATCGTGTTCTGCACGGAAGATGGCATTGCAATCCACAGACTACCATACCAACAATGACGTCGGGGCACCTATCAAGTGGGATAGTATTTGCGGAGTAGTCCCACCCCTACAATCGCTGTGTACACAGTCACAGACTGTGCAATATGGGACAGAGAAAACGCCTACAGACTCGCTGTGTGAAGAACCTTGGGAAATTTAGAAGCAGGTGAGTTGCAAAGGAAGACTGGAAGAAGGTGAGTTGCAAAAGAAGATTGGAAGTAGGTGAATTGCAAACTGATTTGGCCCAGTGGCTTAGTGTGACTCGTTCTGTTGATGAGGCGACTGTTTAAAAGGCAGAAACTGTATCGATGAGACCAGGACAAGGCCGACCGCGTGTGGCATCTGGAATAGCGGATCGTTATTTGGCTGTAAGGGTATGACGGCACCGCCTTAGTACTGCACTGCAGCTGGCATCTGATCTCGCAGCATTCACTGGACGCGTTGTATCGAGAAAAACGTTGTGCTGTAGGCTTGAGCAGAATGTGTCTTAATTTTTGGATATCTGCTGTCTGTTTACCTATATCGTGTCGTCACAGAAGAGAACTTCTGAGTGGAGCCGTCAACATGCTGCTTGGACGGTCGAACAGTGGGCCAATGTTCTTTTCACAGGTGAGTCCAGATTTGGTATTGAGAGTGATTCTCGACGGATTAGAATTTGGAAGGAACGTGGAACACGATTTCGGGACCCCCAACATTCTGGAAAGCGACCGAGATCGAGAAGGACCTCTAATGGTGTGGGTAGGGATAATGTTGACCACTCGAATACCACTTCCTGACATTATACAGACGAATCAGCAAGATTTAACTGGTGTCACGTACCGTGAGGAGATCTTGTGATCTCAGGCACGGTTGTTGAGAGGTGCCGCGGTCCAAGACTTCGTATTTATGAACGATTTTTTTTTTAGTGGAAGATATTGCACATATGGCATGGCCTGCTCGCTATCCTGATTTGAATTCCACAGAACATGTCTGGGATGTACTATGGAGACGGGCTGTATCACGGTCAGCATCCACCAACAGTTTAACAGTTTGCCAAGACTTGTGAGCAGCTTTGCAGGAAGACAGTGCGTTATTGCCTCAACATGAGGTTGATGACATCATTCACAGCATTTCCCGTCGTTGTCAGGCCTATACTGCTGCCAGAGGTGATCACGTGCCACAATGAGCACATTAATCAGTTGTCAGAATATGTGTGCAAATCCATAAGGTTGAAAAAAAAAAAACAAGAACCTTTCGGTATGTTGCAGTTTGTACGTTCTGCATTCTTTACATTGTTTCTACTTTACTATCACCTGTTTATACCCTTTTGTGGCAAAATAAACGCAACCCTGCCGGATTTCCGTTTGTTGCTTTAATTTTGGACAGCAATGTATATTTCATCTCTAACTCTAGTGAATTTTGCCCTACAGTTTCATTTGCACGCAGCTCAATGTTTTTAACGTCGTATATACACCAAAAAAGTGGTATAGGCATGCATATTGAAATACAGAGATACGTAAACAGGCAGAATACGGCGCTGCTGTTGGCAACGCCTTCATGAGACAACAACCGTCTGGCGCAGTTGTTAGATCGGTTACCGGAGCTACAACGGCAGGGTATCATTATTTAAGTGAATCTGATCGTGGTGTTACATTTGGCGCACGAGCGATGGGACACAGCATCTCAAAGGTACCAATGAAGTGCGGATTTTCTCGTACGACCATTTAACGAATGTACCGTGAATATCAGGAATGCGGTAAAACATCAAATCTCCGACATCGCTCCGGTCGGAAAAAAGATCCTGCAAGAACAGGAGCAACAACGACTAAAGAGAGTCGTTCAACGAGACGGAAGTGCTACCGTTGCGGAAATTGCTGCAGATTTCAATATTAGCCACCAGTAAGTGTCATACAACGAAATATCATCGACACGGGCTCTCGGACCAGAAGGCCCACTCGTGTGCCCTGGATGACTGCACGACACATAGCTTTAAGCTTCGCCTGGACCCACCAGAACCGACTGGACTTGTAATGACTGGAAACATGTTGCCTGCTTGGACGAATCTCGTTTGAAAGTGTATCGAGCGGATGGATGTGTACGGTTATGGAGACAACTTCATGAATCCTTGGACCCTCCATGACAGGACGAGACTGTTCAAGCTGATGGAGGCTCTGTAATGGTGTGGGGCGCTTGTAGCCTGAGTGGTTTGGGATCCATGATACGTCTAGATACGACTCTGACAGTTGACACGTACGTAAGCATCCTGTCTGATCACCTACATCAATTCATACCCACTGTGCATTCCAACGGACTTGGACAATGTGACACCCCACACGTCCAGAATTGCTACAGAGTGGCTCCAGGAACACTCTTCTGCGTTTGCTTAATCACCTCCGCTGGCCACCAGCCTCCCGAAGCATGAAAATTATTGAGCATATCTGTAATGCCTTGCAATGTGCTGTTCAGAAGAGATCTCCACCCCGTCGTACTCTTACGGATTTATGGACAGCCCTGCAGGATTCGTCGTGATATTTTCCTTCAACGCTACTTCAGACATTAGTCTAGTCCACGTTGGGACACTTCTGCATGCTCGCGGGTGCCCTACTCGGTTTTAGGTAGGTGTACCAGTTTCTTTGGCCCTTCGGTTTATGTGATGTACAATAATGTAATAATGCAGGTACTTTTACTGGTATATGTGAAAACACTCTGTGAAATGCCTTACGAATAGAGTTCGTAGTAAAGACGTAATAAATTAAGAGTCATGCATCATGCGACAGTTTTTAACTCCTCATACTACTTGACTTCATATATCGTGAACTATATGACATGCTGTAATATAATTTTACTGGCACATTCAGTGGTATATGAATACGGTAAAATAACATTATGTTCCATGCAGCAGTTTCACTGCACGAACAGCTGAAATGTAATAAGGGATAAACTTTTTTCCTTTAATCATTTTGTTGGGGTTGTCACCGAGCAAAATATTCGCAAAGGTTTGAAATTATGTTCAAAAATGTTCAAATGTGTGTGAAATCTTATGGGACTTAACTGCTAAGGGCATCAGTTCCTACGTTTACACACTATTTAACCTAAATTATCCTAAGGACATACACACACACGCATGCCCGAGGGAGGACTCGAACCTCCGCCTGGACCAGCCGCCCAGACCATGATGAAATTATGTGTGAAGTTTGTCGCGAGTCACTAAATGCTCTCATTCTCAACTACTTAATGACAAAAGTATTGATATTAGCAAATGGGGTCTACACTGCTTCTCCTTCCAACCAATCGCCCCCTCCCCGATCCCCATTAATTTGATAGGTAGGTGGTTCTTACGCTCATAACCATTGTTTGCAGACAGTAAGTGATGCGTGTACCACGTTTGATTGGAATTGGAAACACGTTTAGAAGGGGATGTGGAATATACATGCATATACCCATATGTACATTCATTTTTACAATATATATGCATTCTGTGGTTCGCACTTGAAGCTAAGCCCACACGTCCCCAAATGTGCAGGTGATGCAAAAGTGATTTCGAATAGTTTACTTCTTCTTTTGTGACTCCAGTCATCTTGAATCCAGGTCTGTATTGACTTCTATTTGATTTATTTTTTCTCTGCCTCGGCAAATTATTCTCCCGAGGGGGAAAAAAGAAGCAGTTTTACAGGTCATCCTGGCCATCCATTCGAATTATCTTGCCTGCTGTCAGAAGACGTTTCTTTCTCATCTGGTCCCCTGTGTCAGGAATCCTGCGCGTTAATCCAGCTCGCGGTTTCACTCATACTGGAGACGACGTTATCCAGTATCCTTACATTGATTGGTTTTGAGACTTTCGATGTTACTTTTTTTTCAAATTTTGGATACTTTGTTTCCCATTCTCTCAAACCTAAAGGTTAAGAGAGCACTGTCTCTTATCCGTACAATATCACTGGTGGGATTACTGCGCAGTACATCTGGAGTTGCAACTTTCACAGATAAGTAACTGAAAATAGTCCGGAATTCTTGCATTGATTTCTGCCAGGCTCGATGCACTGCTGCGAATAATTTGACATTTCCGATTACCAGCAGCTTGGGTAAAACTCTTGTATCTGATTGATGCCTGCTAATGACGATGCTTTGTGTATTTCAAAAGATGTTCCACAAATTTAACTCATAACGTATTAACTATTGTAATCTGAGGCCTTCTCGAAATATAGCTTGCTTCCTTTGTTCGTGGGTGTACACTGATGAACCATGGAAGTATGTTAGCTATTGCTATGTATTTTTGTCTCGACTTATGTGAGGATACGTACATCACGTCGAGAGGACTCTTCACAGCCTAGTTACGCTTATTCCTATACAAACATATTTCGTTTCATCCATTTACGTGTGACAGGGTGCAGACACTTTTCCATGTCCTTTACGTAATTTGTACGCCTTATATCATTAAGATTCGTATACTTCTAAATTATATATTTGTTCGTTGTTTCAATATCACTTCCAGGGCACCTAATTTTACTCATTAGCGAACTGTTGGTACTGTGTAATAACAAATTCGTTAATCCCCGTGACAGGGTAAGTGCTTGTGCGTGTAAACTAGTTTGGACCGCGTATTATTCAACGTCGAAAATTACTTCAACATGTCAGTGAGCTGTTCACACTGAAAACAGGTGGAACCAGTATCAGTGGGGCTATACACGCAGGGAGTTGCGGTACGTTAATATCAGTTTCATGTTCAGCGCTCCCACACTCTAGTTACTCTAGTTCAATTAGCCGCTATCGCTAACAACAAACAAAGTTTATACATAAATGGCACACATGTCATGCGCTCGCACAGCTTCATACAGCAGTAATTTTCGTTCCTAATGCACGTGTTTACTTCTCTCAGCTAATGCCCAGCACGTGAAATCCATCAGGCGCAAGTCACTAAAATCGCTCTCCTGATATTCGGATGATTTTAGCCATTGCGTAATCCTGCCTGGTTTTTTTCACAAGTGTGAGTAATGTTCCACCATCACATCATTCACAGTATATTTGTCGATGTCTGCGAAAAGCGCAGCCCCGTGTTCGACTTCAAGGCCACCTAGCAGATGTAATAGTACAGGAGATCATAACATAACGCACATTTTGCTCTAGGGCGAAACATAAGGGTAAATCAATTATTATCAGCAGTTTAGTTATATTTTTGTTTAATTTGGTAGTACTGTCGTTTTACGTTGATGACGCAAACTTTGTCTATTTGTTGTTATATCTTCGCAATTTTCAAGCTTCTAGGTTAGTTTCGTTATCGCTGCCGTGCTGTAAATCATGGCTGCTCCGCTGTCTATTTGCACCAAAATTGAGCGATGTTCATTGATCCGTTTTTTGTGGTCGGTAGGCGTATAAGGGGCCGAAACACTACGAAGACAGTACAGAAACAGGGTTTTGCCACAACGGAGAGTCCACGAATGGATTGAAAAATTTCGAAATGATCGCACGAGTGTGACGCACGATGAGGGAGCCGGGCGACCGTTTACCGCCACAAATGAAGAAACCATTGAGCGTTCACGTGAAATGATTCTCTTAGACAGACGATTAATTATTGACGAAGGGCACATCGTCTGCAAATTAGTCACGGTTCTGCCTACGAAATCATTCACAACAGACTTTGCTCCCATAAAGTTTGTGCAAAACGGGTCCCAAAGCAACTCACACAGTTGCATGAGCAAACGCGCATGGACATCTGCAAAAAACATATGGATCGGTACAGTAACGAAGGGGACAAATTCTTAGACAGGGTTATTACTGGTGACGAAGACCAGTATCAGCTGCAAAGCGATTTAGAAAAGATTGCTGTATGGTGTGTCAGGTGGCAGTTGACGCTAAATAACGAAAAGTGTAAGATGATCCACATGAGTTCCAAAAGAAATCCGTTGGAATTCGATTACTCGATAAATAGTACAATTCTCAAGGCTGTCAATTCAACTAAGTACCTGGGTGTTAAAATTACGAACAACTTCAGTTGGAAGGACCACATAGATAATATTGTCGGGAAGGCGAGCCAAAGGTTGCGTTTCATTGGCAGGACACTTAGAAGATGCAACAAGTCCACTAAAGAGACAGCTTACACTACACTCGTTCGTCCTCTGTTAGAATATTGCTGCGCGGTGTGGGATCCTTACCAGGTGGGATTGACGGAGGACATCGAGAGGGTGCAAAGAAGGGCAGCTCGTTTTGTATTATCGCGTTATAGAGGAGAGAGTGTGGCAGATATGATACACGAGTTGGGATGGAAGTCATTACAGCATAGACGTTTTTCGTCGCGGCGAGAGCTTTTTACGAAATTACAGTCACCAACTTTCTCTTCCGAATGCGAAAATATTTTGTTGAGCCCAACCTACATAGGTAGGAATGATCATCAAAATAAAATAAGAGAAATCAGAGCTCGAACAGAAAGGTTTAGGTGTTCGTTTTTCCCGCTCGCTGTTCGGGAGTGGAATAGTAGAGAGATAGTATGATTGTGGTTCGATGAACCCTCTGCCAAGCACTTAAATGTGAATTGCAGAGTAGTCATGTAGATGTAGATGAAACATAGATCCATCATTACGAGCCGGCAGAGTATGGAATGGAAACATCCAAATTCGCCGTGCAAGAAAAAGTTCAAGACCCTACCGTCCGCATGAAAACTGATGCTAACGCTGTTTTGGGGAGTAAAGGTCCAGTACTGGAACATTATGGGGAAAGGGGCATAACAATAAACAGTGTACGTTACAATGAGATGCTTACTGCCAGGCCAAAGCCTGTAATTCGAAGCAAATGCCGAGGATTGCTGTCCAAATGTGTTGTGATGTTGCACGACAATGGCCATCCGCATGCTGCTGCCCACACTGCTGAAGCGCTCCAGAAACTCAAATCTGAAGTACAGGATCATCCTCCTTATAGTCCCGATCTTCCCCCTTCTGACTATCACTTGTTTGGTCCGCTTAAACAGGCATTAAGGAGCCGTCGCTTTCCCTCGGACGAAGCAGTGAAAGAAGCGGTGCATTGCTGGCTCGCAGCTCAACTGAGAACCTTCTTTTTTATGAGGGCATCAGGAAGCTTGTACAACGATGGACCAAAGGATGAAACGCAAATTGATGTTCTTGTAAGTTTTCTATTTGATTACAATAAAATTTTGTAACTACTTTACGGATAATAATCGACTTATCCTCGTACTTACTCTGAGAATAAGCAATAGGCTGCACTAATAAGCAAGTTCTTCCCAATTTAGAAAGGCTATAGGACAGGGATATACCCTTTTGCCATCGAAGAAACAATGATGGAAATAAAGGAAAGTCACAAGGACAGAATAAAATTTAGAGTAAAAGGATATCAGTAATAAGATTCGTTGATAAAATTGCCATACTCACGGAAAGTGAGGAATAACTGCTGAACATGTTTACTGGAATGAGTAGCATAATAGGCAGACATTGTGGATTGAGAGTAATAAGGAGCAGTCGAAAGGAGATTAGCGATAAGTGTAACTTCCATATTGGGACCACGAAGTAGTGAAAGTGAAGGTATTATGCTGTCTTGGCCCCAAATTACACATCGCGGCCGAAATAAGGAGAACATAGAAACTGAACTAGTGCACATAAAGCAGGAATTCGCAGCTACAAGGTGTCTAGTTTTTGTATCAAACTTCGAATCTTGATTTGAAGAAGATATTTCTCACGATATGCGTTTGGACAACAGCACTGTATAGTAGTGAATCACAGACTGTAGAAAAATTAGACAAAATGGGGAATTGAAAGATTTTTGATGGGGTACTATAGAATGATTTTGAAAATTAGGTGGGCTGATAAGAAATGATGACTTACTTCGCAAAATAAGCGAGGAGAGGGCAATATGGAAAACATTGACAAGAAGAAGGGAAACGATATGTGTCAACCCATAAAGGAATAATTTCCAAACTTCTTGAGGAAGCTGTAGGTGGTAAAAACTGTAAGGAAAGACAGGGGTTTTAATACAAATTCCATTCAAAAAGTTCCCAGACTGATTTTATTCCTGACTGTCAAACAACGTCAGCGCAGTATCTACTGTGACAGCTTGAACTAACTACTGTAAACAACAGACGTGCTTTCAGACAGTCAGTGTGATCAGGCAGCGCTAGTTAGTGGACGTATGGCCATAGTGTATCAGCGTTGTTTTGTTGCAAACTGCAGTTAGCAACATCTCTAAATCGAGTGTCCGCAGCTTTCTCCAGAATGTTTTCAAGATGAGAAAAGAGTGTGTGCTAAGTTTGTCCGGAACACGTGGATTCCCGAGCAAAAAGTACGACGCACAGGACGCCTGCCGCCACTTGACTGAAATGAAAAACACAGAGTCGGGTGTTGGGGGTTGGGTTGTTTGAGGAGACCAAACAGCGAGGTCATCTGTCTCACCGGATTAGGGAAGGAAGTCGGCCGTGCCCTTTCAAAGGAACCGTCCCGCCATTTGCCTGGAGCGATTTAGTGAAATCACGAAAAACCTAAATCAGGATGTCCGGAAGCGGGATTGAACCGTCGTCCTCCCGAACGCGAGTCCAGTGTGCTAACCACTGCGTCACCTCGCTTGGTGAAAAACACGGGCAGATCTTTCCAGCACGGGTGAAAACTAGGTGCTATCAACAAGAAACTACCACAAAATGATAAAGTGCAGAAATGTTCTCAAGTGACAGTATAATCAGCATTCAAACCAAAGCGATGCGAGAGCTGAATAACATCCCCAGGAAGGACTCTTCTGACAGCTTAACATGGTTGAATGTTCTTTCAGTGCATTGCACTAAAATTGGTGAGAGGCTTTATGGGGTACCCACCAGAAGCATTAAGAAAACAACCATCTTAACTTTTCTCTATTTTTTAAAAATCCAGTCTCAAAACGTTTTGGACTGGCAACGTATAATCAACATCAACTGATAATTGAGGACTTACAATTCATAGATAAAGAGCTGGATACAAGAGAGGAAATGGTTGTGGGCCGTATCAAACTAGTCAGGACACCGAGAAAGAAACATAAAAATATCCTAAGATTAGTGGTCAACGAGGTATGCTGCTTGATTGAGGTTTACAAAGTAGACAGTGAAGGAAGGAGATAGCAGTAGAGTCGAACTTGCATGGTACAGAATGAGTTTGATCAGAACAGACAAGGTATGAACGTCTTTACAGGAGCATTAAATGAGATGATTTTTTTATTTTCATACAGGAGTTTATTCCCTCTACCGATTGTAGTAGGGCGCTTCCGAGGCCGGTAGCCTATCTTGGTGGGTTCACCTCGTGGACACGTAAGAAATGTAATTTTTTTCCTTTCAACAATGTTCCACAAGGAGGAAGGAAACAATTCCTATCTAGCTGAGTGTTTTTGCAAAAGAGAGCTTGTGATTTTGGGTAGCCCTTCTCATTGTCGGCCAGTAGTCAACACACAATTCCTGCTCCTCAGTCTCTATTCGCCACACATACGAAGAGCGAATAGGTGCCAGATTCATTATCAGCAATGCAAAGCGGAAAGGAAAATTCTGCTGAGGCGAATACCTTACTTCAGACGCAGGCCGCAATGCATTATATCTGAACAATGTAAAAACTTATTTTTCGGAAATTTTTTAGATAATAATTAGAATGGTTGCGCAATCTGTAGAACTGTGAAGATGAGTCATGAGTTGTGTCTAAGTAGTAAATTCGGTAAATGCTCATGAAGCAAACTTTTGGATTTGAGTCCCGGTCTGGCCCATTTTTTGTAATCCGTCAGTTTTTTTCATGAGTAATACTGGCGGTATTTATGTAATTTACAGATATCAGTTTAGCTCCAGCGCCACTTATTACCAATCAGCTATCACAAATACTTAGAAGAAAAAAGAACATAATGCCTTTGGTTCCTGTACCCACCTGATTCAAACGTTAGTAACTGATGTTGTGTAACCATAGTTATGTTCGAAATGTACATATTATGCAGCAACAGAATAATGCTTATCTCTATCACAATAAATTATAATAACTGAATTATATGAAGACAGTTATCAAATGTATCTAGCTGTGATCTTGAATCAAATGGGTCAAATGGCTATGAGCACTGTGGGACTTAACATCTTAGTTCATCAGTCCCCTAGAATTTAAGAACTACTTACACCTAACTAACCTAAGGACATCACACACATCCAAGCCCGATCCAGGATTCGAACCTGCGACCGTAGCAGTCCCGCAGTTCCGGGCTGCAGCGCCTAGAACCGCACGGCCACCGCGGCCGGCTGATCTTGAATCACTGAGAACAATATAACAGAGACTTCAATCTCGTCTGTGCATTCGTAGTTAGACATTTTGTGAGGTGGGAGCTTGAAGAAAAGTTAATTTCACACCGTACATGAGATTTTATTCAGTGTAACAAGTAGAAAGTTATGTCACCTGACTTACATAGGTGATAATGAGCAGATATGCCTATCAAAATATACAGTACATAATGCAAAGGGATGACACTTGATTTGACTGTAATAACACACGGAACCCAAATCCTGATGTCAGTGAACAAAAGGTGAAAAAAAGCTGCTGGAAGAAACGTTTTAGTTTGGAGGCAGACGCGAGTTACACCGTCACGGCATGCGTACAACGGAAGGCTTCTAACAGAGGTGGTGACCTGCTGCGCAAGGGACAACGAACGGGCCGAGCAATACATCGAGGGGAGCAGGTAGCGGCCCAATGCTGCTTGTGACAGAAAACTCCATTCCGCATTTCGGCATGGATACAGACAGGCCATTGACGCAGTTACTGATCCAGTGAAATGCCTCTGGTACGCTGATGATGTACGCGTGTAACTTTTAGGTGTCGGGAGCAGACACGAAATATCCAATTGGCTGAAACAAACTCGGAAGGAGTAAAAAGAGTCGATATTTCGATGCAGCTTAGAGATAAGCGCTTCGTGATTGGCAGGGGTAGTTTCCGCAAGATGAAATGAACGCTCCCATTGGTCTGAAAAAGCACTGCCGTGAAGCACGAAAGAACACAGGTGGAAGACAGTTGCTACGAAACATACAAGACCGAAAACTTCAGGGACTCTCCTCTGAACCCGTGCCAAGTGTATAACAGGGCGCATAACGCCAAAAGAGGAATTTTGAGTGAACACTGCGTTCACTTTCACTGACATTCAGCTAGAAATTAGCTGAAGAGTCGTTGAGCTCTGATACTGGAGAAGCGAAACATCCACACAGGTAATTGATTTTGCGAGAACTGAGAGGGCATTGAAATATATACACTGCACCATCTATGCATGTGTATATTTCCATATTTTCCAGACTAGGGATGAGTGCATGTTTTCTCGCCTAATGAGAAATATAGGACAGTTCAACTGATGAAATTAGTAAAGATTTTAGCTTTTTATAGGATTTTCAGAGGGCAAGAGCAGCCATGGAGATAATAGCACATCGCAGCTAAAGGTAAATGACGCTGGCAGAGGCATAAACTTTTTTGTTCACCAGTTTGCATCCACTGTGAACTCGAGTAAAAACTTGAGTAATCTTTTGCTCATCTTGTCACAAAAACTAACCCTCATCTGTAGACTTGATTGTCATCCTAAATAGTACCGAACTTAGAACTGGAATCAGATGATATTTGCCAACTTCACTGTGTATAAGCAAGAAAAACGTTGCAAAGAAACTTGTACTTAAATTTTATATTGTTCTATTCAATGTTATTTCTGCTAAACAGGATGTAATGTATTATATTGGCAACTGTCTTGAAATTTTCATGTCACAATCTATGTAAACTCGTGTGCTTCTGCTTCTTTAACAACAAAATAGGTATAAACGAATTTTACAGCTAAACACCTGCTCTGTCCTAGAATGAGGGTCCACTCCTAACAAGTCAGTGATTCTAGTGACGGTAATGATCTCACAGCGTGTTTTTGCTGATGTCTGGCAAACTTAAAAAGGAGTGGAATGTCAGAATTTAAATGCCCCCTTTTGTAGCATTATAGGCTTACTTTCATTACATAGCATTATAAAGTATTACATGCTTTACTTTTATCAAAAAACATTTTCTTTTCATTATTTTAAATTGGGGGATGGTTTTTTATTCACAACAAGAAGGTCTTTACAGTTACCTATTGTATAGTAAATATTTTTATGACGAACTTTAAGCTAGAATATGACAAAATTCCCACAGGATGCTAGAAGATTAATTTTATGGAATATTATCTAACGATGTTTACATATTATATGACGGTAATAAAGTTGAAAGTGAACAGTTCCTCCAGGATCTAAATAGTTTGAACAAAACGATACAGTAAGCTAAGCACTTGGACCTCCAAGTGACCGTAAAATATGTAGGCTTCGATATTTACCGAAAGCCGTCCACGACAGATCTTGTACACAGGTAGTCATGTCACCCAATGAAATATAAATCCGCGTCATTCCAAGCCATGTTAAATCGTTTGTATAAAATACCCCTTCCTAGTAAAGATCAAATGGTCTAATATGAGGTTATGCAGTATACAGCGTATCAAAACGCTTACGTTGTAGAATTTGTTAACGCAATTAACATATCAGAGTCTCATTTTAATAGCGCTTACGCAGCTGAATACACAAAGGAACGCTCTATTTTTTGTAGAACACCATACCTGGGTGCAGTACCGAAAAAATTTTCACATGTATGAAACTTAAAAACGTCATTCCAGCTTATTTTACTTTTTTGGGTCTAGGTAGAAAACTCAGGCAAATAAACAAAATGGAGCTGACGTATACCACATTACATGCAATGATTTCCCTATGAAATATATAGGGCAAACCGGTAAGTCATTTCGAATAAGATTTCAGGAATGCCATAACTTGAACAGTCCTCGTTTTGTATTAACAGCACACTTGCGCGAAGAGTGACACAGCATCACAAGACTTTCAGAAAATTTAGAATATATTCCGTAAAAAAGAAAAACAGCTGTATTTTGAATATATTCCGGGGAGTATTTTTTTGTTTTAAAAAAGAAAGTGCACTGTTCACATAGAATAACCAATTAGAATTAAAGCGTCATAGCATTCTGATTAATTTTGATTTTTATTCGGTTATGTATTAGTACAGAACATAATTCTGTAATATCCTCGCTTGTGAAGGTAACGATCCAGTGCTCTTTGTCATGAGCCACAGCATTCCTGAATAGCAAATTTTGACTAGATGCGATGGGTAAGCTGCTTATTACTCTTTAACGTTGTATGTTTTAGATATTCTTTTATTAATTTTGATATCCACAAATTGTGGTGACACTATTTTGATTTTTACCTTGTAGATTGCACCTCATGATGAGGCTTCAGACAGCGTAACCTATTGTTTTTTAATAAAAAACAATTTTACCACCTGTTAGCGGAATTCTTCCTAACATCAGGTTTTTCAACAGCTGAGGATGCCCAGAATATAAAATAGTTTCTGAGCGAAAAATACCATTTATAATGTACTAAAATATTGGTTTCCGTTCTAACCGGTCGACTTTTCCCATCCCTATCACTAGATAACTGTGAAATACTCGCAGAAAAATGAATCAATGTCGCACAACAATTATGTGTTATGTGTTAGCAGCCGGCAGAGGTGGCCGAGCGGTTCTAGGCGCTTTAGTCTGGAACTGCGCGACTGCTATGGTCGCAGTTTCGAATCCTGCCTCGGCCATGGATGTGTGTGATGTCCTCAGATTAATTAGGTTTAAGTAGTTCGAAGTTCTTGAGGACTGATCATCTCATATGTTAAGTCCCATAGTGCTCAGAGCCATTTTTTATGTGCTAGGAACTTGACGTTGTGATAGTAACGTCGCACTTTAAAAGTTATACAAGGTAATGACGATGTCACTAGTGATTCGTGAGTTCCCTACAAATCGTACATTTACTGGTCCGTCGTCATACATTTACACCTGCATCATGCTCTGCAAGCCACCTAAAGATGTGTGACAGAGGGTACTTTAGGTACCACTATCTGATCCCTCCAACGTTGTTCCGCACGCGAATAGTGCGTGGGAAGAATGATTGTCGGTAAGCCTCTGTATTGACTCTATTTTCTCGAATTTTCTCCTCGTGTGGGGGCAAGTAATTTGTTGTCGACTACTCCTGAAAAGTGTTGTTACAAAATTCCAGTAGTAAATCTCTCCGTGATGCACAGCGTCTCTCTTGTAACGTCTGCCAGTGGAACGCTCCGTAACGCTCTCTCGCCAGCTAAACGATCCCGTGACGAAACACTCCCCTCTTCGTTGGATCTTCTGTATCTCCTCTATGAGTACTACCTGAAAAGAGTCCCAGATAGATGAACAATACTCAAGAATCTGCGAGCTAGCATGCGGTTCCTCTTCGTCGAAATGTCTTGCCTCAAATTCGTCTAGGGGCAGAACTCCACGTGCCACATTACGCGCCCTAAATTAGACACTTCTGACCCTGTGATTAAATTGTCTGGCTGATGACAAGTTTGCGAAATACAAAAGGACGTAACATATAGTAACAGTAACAATAATCTAAGGAACTAAATTAGCGACACATAAATTATGTAGGCCACACAGTTGAGATTTCGTTAGAATAATGTTTATTCAGAAAGCGAAATAATAGCGAAAGTGCTCGTATTTAGAGTTACTGTTATACTTGAGCGCATATCCATTTGACACAGTTCGATAATTCACAATCTTATCACGTAATACCTCGTTAACTACGTGTAAATTTGTGTTCACACCAGGCACGCGGCTGCTCACCGCTCAGAGACTAAGTCCCGCGATACCACACAACGCGAAATTTTCTAAGTCGTTTCACTTCCCAGCTACCTAAAGACCGACCTTCCGCTTTCGCGTCTCAATCCGAACTGTCCATCTGCTCGTGCCCGACTGAGTGTTCTGTGCTCCGAATAACGTCGCTCAATTGACTAGGGCAGTTCCTTTTCCTTAAGCCGTCCATCTGACTGGCTACAGCTTATTCTACGTTATTCTACATTCAAACATATTTAAATAAACAAAGTTTGACCACTTTACGTTCTAAATAAAGTAACAATAATATCCATTATATGACAACGTTGGGGTCTTTCACAAAAACCAATACAATTTCCTTCTTAACGGCCAGTAGCCTTGCACTAATGAGTGAACAAAAGTAACTATTATACACTAAACCTTATAACAAATATTCTGTTACCTAATAATTCAATAACGTGTCATGTTGTCATCGCTCAGTGTGCTTTGAGTGAAGGAAATTATGATCTGATGCTTAACTGAAAATACTGGTATTTTAAATTTGCTATATCTTTTAAACAAATAAAGTTACAGAGTTGATATCTACAACATTTGTCATTTAAATGATACGCTTCTATATGAAAAGTCGATCGTTAAGATCGACCAAAGCGTTCAGATTTTAGCATTCAGGTCTTTGCTACAAAACTTGCTAATTTCTCTTTAACAGTAAATCCTAAACTATTACAGATATGATCAATATTCAAGTTTTATTGGGATCACGATGAAAATTTATGAACGATGGTAGATTAAAATAACTGTGGCTTGATTCCCTGAATTACTACCGAATTAAATAGTTTTCAGAAATGTTTCCCTTCATGGCCGATCTTAGGTCCGCCATGTTTAACACTGCTATGCTTCCCTGGGTCTCTCTACGACGTAGGTTCTCGTCTGTCCCACTGGCACACTATAGCGCTTAGGCCTCAATAGCAATAGACGCCATTGAGTTTCCCCATCTCGTGGTGAATCTGTGCCCTTTGTGGCATCCGGTCCTGGACGACAGGGTTCGTTTCACAATTCCTGAAGGCTGACCCTTTCAGCCTTATACTTAAATGAGAAATGCTCGTTAACTCACAAATCGGGTGAACAAGCGCCTTATAAGCCTCTTCTTTCGTGGGTGAGTTATATTTCCTTAAAATTCTTCCTATGAATCTGAATCTGTTGTCTGCTATTCCCACTATCTGTTTTATGTGGTCATTCCACTTAAGGTCGCTCTGGATAATTACTCCTACACAGTTTACGACAGGCGCTGTCTCCATCCGTTTGTCATCAATTGTGTAGCTGTAAAGCAATGGCTTTCTTTTCCTATGTATGCGCAATACGTTACATTTATTTACGTTCAGGGTCAACTGTCAGAGTCAGCACCATTCATCAATTCTCTGCAGGTCGTTTTGCAAATTCTTACAGTCCTGTGGCGTAGCTACTTTGTTACCAACGACTGCATCATCTGCGAATAGCCTTAAAGAGCATCCGGCGCTTTCTACTAGATCATTTATACGAGGGTGAGTAAAACGAAAACCTCAAATTTGTTATAACAAATCGAAATTTCGCGCCATTATCCTGTAAGCTGATAAGCATGCTACAAACAGCCTGCTGAATGACCTGTAGGTGGCAGCTTAGTGCAGATGCACACATACCGTCGCAATATCAGTATATAGATGGCCACCCCACTTGCTACTTGCAGCACCAGGGAAGAACACCGTTCTGTTGTTCGGTTTTTGTGTAGCGATGGAGTGAAACCTACTGAAATTCATCGACGAATGAAGGTTCAGTACGGTGGTGCATGTTTGTCACAGCAGGAAATCTACGCATGGAGTAGGAAGTTCGCAAATGGTGTGACTTCAGTGGAAGATGCTCCTCGTCCAGGTCAGGCACAACGAGTTGTGACTCCACAGAACATTGCAGCAGTTGAAGCCATAGTGAAGGAAAACCACTGACTGACACTGAGTGACTTTGCAGCATGTTTACGGATTAGTCATGGGTCAGCACACCACACTGTGCATGATGTGCTCAAGTTTCACGGCAGCTGACTCCTGAAATGAGAGAACGACGTGTTGATGCTTCTGAAGAACTTCTTCGGCACTTTGAACGAGAAGGTGATGGCTTCCTTGCAAGAATCGTTACTGGGTTATGAAACCTGGGTTCACTTCCACCCACCGAAAACGAAGAGAGCGAGCAAGGAATGGCGCCATTCTTCTTCACCAAAACCAAAGAATTTTCGAACTGAATCATCAGTAGGGAAGGTTATTCTGACTCTCCTTTGGGACGAAAAAGGCGTCATTACATGCTTAGAAGGATCACTGTCACCAGTGCCCCAGACACAGATCTCCTAAAAAATCATCTGCGGCCTGCAATTAGATCAAAGCGACGTGGATTGCTGTCAGCAGGTGTCCTTTTGCAACATGACTATGCAAGGCCCCACACTGCCAGTAGAACAGTTGGAACTATCACAGACCTATATTTTGAGTGTCTTCCTCATCCGCCATACTAACCAGACCTTGTCCGAAGTGATTTCCATATGTTTGGACCACTCAAAGACACAATGAAAAGAAAGAAGTTCCGTTCTGATGAAGAGGTACGCTACGCGGTGCATGAGTGGTTGTGCGGACTACTAAAAGAATGTTTTCTAGAGGAATTTATGCACTTTGTAAGCACTGGAGGACTTGCATTGAGCGTGGGGGAGCTTATGTTGAAACGTGATACAGATTTGTGCCACTTATGTACAATAAATAATATTTAAAAAAATATTTAAATTTTTCATTTGACTCATTCTCGTACATGTTGTGAACAGCAACAGTTCTGTCACACTTCACTGTGGTACTCGAATATTACCTTTACATCTGTCGATTTAGTTCCGTTAAGAGTGACTTGTTGAGTTCTATCTGTAAGAAAGTCTTAAATCCAATCGCAGGTCTGCTCCGAAACTCCGTAAGCTCATATTTTTTCAGTAAACGGCAATGCCGGACGGTATCAAATGCCTTACTGAAATCGAGGAACATGGCATCAACCTGAGAGTCATTGGCAACAGCGCTAGGATCTCATGGAGGAACAGAGCGAGCTGAGTTTCGCAGGAAGTTTGCGGAATCAATGTTGTTTTTATAGAGGTGATGTTCATTTTACAAAAGCGTAAAACATGTTCCATAATTCTACAACAGATTGACGTCAACGATATAGGTGTATAATTGTGTGGATCTGCGCTTTGTGACGTGCTTGTCGCACCTGCATGCAGAGAAGTAAGTGACGCACATGGCGCAGTACGTAATTGCCACATTCAGACATCACGTCCTCCATTCCAGCGCTGAGACACGCAAGGGAACAGCCAGTTGACAGCGGCACCTCTGCTGCGTGTTGCTGACGGAGCCCGCCAGGCGTTCCGGAATCATTGCCAGAAATTACATCCTCAGTGTGTGCCTCCTGTCATCCCACAGCTGTGTGCGCCGGCTGACGTGACGGGCTGTAGACACAGCATAGCGGCACACACGGCCCGCGGCGACGCGTGGCGCAGCGCGGCGCTCTTCATTAGCGGCACAAAGGCGCAGGCAGCCGCCGCCTCCCGCAGAGGTCTTCCGGCTGATAAATAATTTACGGCGGCCGCAAAGAAACCCGAGCACTCGTTGTTGACTCACTTTGCGAGGGCGCCGTCGTAAGGAAGCTAAACGTCGTAGAGCGCCGGCAAAGGCGCCGTGGCGGCCTCGCCTCTTCCCCTGCACTGGAGAGCGCACAGTGTGCACCGGAGTGGAGCACAGCTGCCTACCAGCAAATGCGCACGAGCCTTAGAGCATAATGACGGTCGTCACCGGCGGATGCGGATTTATATGCTAAACAACCTTGCTGAGGCGGGATGTTTCGCAAATTTCGCTCGGTGTTACTACACTACCGGGCAATAAAATTGCTACACCAAGAAGAAATGCAGATGATAAACGGGTATTCATTGCGCAGATATATTATACTAGAACTGACATGTGATTACATTTTCACGCACTTCGGATGAATAGATCCTGAGAAATCAGTACCCAGAACAACCAATAACGGCCTTGATACGCAAGAGCATTAAGTCCAACAGAGCTTGGATGGCGTGTACAGGTACAGCTGCCCATGCCGCTTCAACACGATACCACAGTTCATCAAGAGTAGTGACTGGCGTATTGTGACGAGCCAGTTGCTCGGCCACCATTGACCAGACGTTTTCAATTGGTGAGAGATCTGGAGACTGTGCTGGCCAGGGCAGCAGTCGAACATTAACTCTATCCAGAGAGGCCCGAATAGAATCTGCAATATACGGTCGTGCATTATCCTGCTGAAATGTAGGGTTTCACAGGGATCGATTGAAGGGAAGAGCCACGGGTCATAACACGGGTCAATGCGAACAAGAGGTGACCGAGACGTGTAACCAACGACACACTATACCATCACGCCGGGTGATACGCCAGTATGGCGATGACGAATACACGCTTACAATGTGCGTTCACCGTGATGTCACCAAACACGGATGCGACCGTCATGATGCTCTAAACAGAACCTGGATTCATCCGAAAAACTGACGTTTTGCCATTCGTACACCCAGGTTCGTCGTTGAGTACACTATCGCAGGCGTTCCTTTCTGTGATCCAGCGTCAAGGGCAACCGCAGCCATGGTCTCCGAGCTGATAGTCCATGCTGCTGCAAACGTCGTCGAACTGTTCGTGCAGATGGTTGTTGTCTTGCAAACGTTCCCACCTGTTTACTCAGGGATCGAGGCGTGGCTGCACGATCTTTTACAGCCATGCGGATCAGATGCCTGTCATCTCGACTGCTAGTGATACGAGGCCGTTGGGATCCAGAACGGCGTTCCGTATTACCCTCCTGAACCCACCGATTCCATATTCTGCTAACAGTCATTGGATCTCGGCCAACGCGAGTAGCAATTTCGTGATACGATAAACCGCAATCGCGATAGGTACAATCCGACCTTTATCAAAGTCGGAAACGTGATTGTACGCATTTCTCCTCCTCACACGAAGCGTCACGACAACGTTTCACCAAGCAACGCCGGTCAACTGCTACTTGTGTATGGAAATCGGTTGGAAACTTTCCTCATGTCAGTACGTTGTAGGTGTCGCCACCGGCGCCAACCTTGTGTGAATATTGTGAAAAGCTAATCATTTGCATATCACAACATCTTCTTCCTGTCGGTTAATTTCGCGTCTGTAGGAAGTCATCTCCGTGGTGTAGCAATTTTAATGGCCAGGACCGTAGTTTGATCAACTCACACGGAATATCGCCAAATGATACTCTGCTGCCAGTGATCGTACTAAAACTAGTGATCCTGACGTCGGTAACTGTAGTGCATGTGTTGATCGTCCAGGCATTGGTCATCTTCTCATACATCACCATCCAACGGGAAACAATCATCCTCCTGCACCTGCTTGCAAACACCACGTGAGGCTGGAAATGGTGATCCTGCTGTGTACAGTGATTCTGCGGCAGCTAGTGTTTCTTCTGGAACTAATGATGATGCCGAAGCTAGCGTTCCCCATGGAAGTAACTCTCGTAGGTGATCATACTCATGGAAATAATCATCCTCCTACACTTTTTTACAATCACAACATCAGGCTTGCTGGAGACAGTGCTTCTGCTAGAGTTAGTGTTGCTGCTGGAGCTAACGATATTGCTGAAGCTAGCATTCCTGAGGTATGTAACGCAGCACTACATTTTGATCTTCCAAGAAATGATTGTCTTCTTATAGGTGATCATCCTCCTGGAAATAATGATCCTCCTGTATCTGACTGCATTCACAACATCATGTTGGAGATGGTTATCCTGCTGGAGACAGACCCTGCTGGAGTGAGTGTTTTTGATATGAGCTAATGATCTTGCTGAAGCTCGTAATCCTGAGGAATATAACAGCCCAGTAAATATTAATCTTACAGCTGTTGGTCTTCTTCTCATACCCATTCCTCCTCTGGAAATAATCGTCCTGTATTTCACCACAGAATGCTGCAAATTGTCATCCTGTTGCAGATAGTGAATCTGCTGGAGATAGCTTCTTTTACAGCTAATGATTATGCTGAAGATAATGAGCCTGAGGGAGATAAATTAGCTGTATGTGCTGAGCTTGCAGGAACTGGTCCTATTCTAATAGGTTGTCATCATCCTGGCAATAATTTCCCTCCTGTATCTGGTTGCAATCAGAACATGATGCCGGAAATGTGTGGTCCTGATGGACATAGTGACCCTGCTGGAGCTAGAGTCCCTGACGCGAACTAATGATCTTGCTATTACTCCTGAAGGAGTTAAATCAGATTTGTGTGTTCAGCCTGCAGGAATTGGTCATCTTTTCATAGATCATCCTGCTGGAGGTAATCATCCTCCTGTATCTAGTTGCAATTACCATGAATGAAATGATGATCCTGCTGCAGATAGTGATCCAGCTGGAACTAGTGTTCCTGTGGGAGCTAATGATAATAGTGATACTCGTGATTCTGAGGGAAGGAACTCCACTGTATGTGTTGACCCTGCAGGAATTGGACATGTTGTGTAAGTGGACAACCTTCCAGAAATAATCATTACACTGGATCATCATCTGCCAGAACGTGGTCATTGTCTAGGAACCCATTATTCTCATTATTTTCCCACTGTCCTGAAACTGGTCACCCTCCTGGAAGAGGTAATCCTCCAGATTTTGGGAATCCCACGTGAAAACTGACCATCCTCCTGGAGCTAGTTTCTCTTTTGTATCTCTTTGTCCCCCTTAAGTTCGTCATTATCCTCACGGAACTTGCAGTCCTTATTGGACTTGTAATCCAATTGTATGTCCTCTTGGAGTCCATCCTTCCTTTAGAAACCATTGTTCTTCTGTAAACCTCCTCGTTGGACTAGGTATTCTCCTGAAACTTATGAACCTATTGAATGTGGTGTCTTAGGAATGCTTTCATGTTATGAACGTTGATCGCCCTATGTACACTGGAAGGGCTGCTGGCAGGTATTCTGATAGTGCAGTGACCCTACAGATTTTTTTGTGTTCGGTATAAAGATATATTTAAATGTTTTGTGGTAGATTACGCTCATTACTGTCGACTTAATCATCACATGCTTCACTGACAGACATGGTTCCGTCTTAGAATATTTGTCATATGTAACAGAATAATACTGAGGAGTACCTACTTCCTGGTCATGACCCTGACTTCTATGCCATTTTCGAAAGTACAGTTGTGATTTTCTTTAATTACAACCTGAGTTAGAATTTGTATTAGTAGAACTCACTTTCGTATAATCTCATAACAAAGAATAGAAACACTTATAACCAGATTTTGATGCGCTTTGAGTTTCACATATAGGTTAGTATATTTTTTTTTAAAACAGTCTTATGAACTCATTACCTTCATTAAATCCGTGTATCAATGTGGCATCAAAATGTTTTGTTGTACTGCTTTGGTAGTAGAAGGCCAACATGCACGCTGCTATTAACTGTATTACAAATGATGAAATATTTGGTTTTGCTCGTTCTTCTTCTGGTATGTCACATTAGCAGTACGACTTCCAGCTAATGGTGTCTGTCTCATCAATGTTGAGTAGGAATATTACCAGAAGTCAAACTAACATTTCACATTTAACATTCCTCCAGTTGGATTGTCTTTGTGTATACCATGGCGTTAACCAACTTACGTTTAGGTCTCGAATCCACTAGTTTGGCAGCCTACTTACCCATTGCCTCTTGCGCGGTACTGAGTTCGTCCCTAATCTCATTGTTACTCGTAAAGCTATAACTGTCATTATATGCTTCAGGATGGTGTGCCGCACGGTTAGAGGCACCATCTCAGTGACTGCGCGGCCCCTGCCGTCGGAAGTTCGAGTCCTCCGTCGGGCATGGGTGTGTGTGTGTGTGTGTGTGTGTGCGTTGATCTTAGCATACGTTAGTTTAAGTAGTGTGTAAGTCTAGGGACCGATAACCTCAGCAGTTTGGTCTCTTAGAAATTCACACACATTTCATTTTCACGACTGTGTTTTTACCTTACAAAATTTATCGTATTTCTCTTGGTATTTATGTTTCACAAATTTACATACGTTTCTTTATTTAATGTTACTTATGATCCGTCTTGATTGCAATAATGTTTATTCATATGGCGTGTTTCGGTTCCTCTAGAACCATATTCAGATCTGTATTTCTTACCGAAGCGTGGGTCAATATTTCTTATTCCTTGAAGTATTTGTTAACGATTCTGTCAATAGTTGTAGTATTTATAGCAAAAGTTTCAAACCTTACAGGTGCAAACCTGGCCTACTGAGACTGCACTGATAGTGCCTGGTCTTAATAAAAAAACATCAAAGTGGCCATACATGCTTTATAAGTGTTTGCAGAGTGGATGCCGCAATCCCCACACATGCCTCTTACCAACTCAAAAAAAGGCACGTGTGGAATGTGACATTCATTTTGGAAACATTTTAAGACACTGGTAAAGCTGCTGTTTCGCTGTCAACAAAATGTTGAAACTAAGGAAGTAATTCTTACGTTTCAAGTGCGTTGTCGTTGTACAGAACCTGGATACAATGGGTTATAATCATTTAGACCAGAGAATATATAAATGCGAAAAAATAAGCTGTAATCTCCTCCCGCTATTCTTGTTGTCTTAAGATCACAGCACAGCGTGTTTCGTGAAACTGATGCAACGTAGTTTAGTAGAATAGATTATCTTATTTGCTCCTGAGGTCGTCCGCATTATGTCGATATTGACAGGAAATCTAAGAAAGTCAGTTTTTTCTTATTTAATTCCTGTTTATCCTCCTGGGATCCGCGACTGCAACTGCGACAAGCGTCGGCGGCAGCTAAAAGAAGAGCGTTAACGAAATGGAGCGGCCCGCCAGGCGTCCCTCATTAGCCTCACAAATGCGCGACATTAAAGAAGTGGATAGTCATTCAGCTATGGATTTCCAGCGGCGCCGCTATCGAGCCGCGACACCAGGGGAATTGCGGCGGCTAATGCATTATAGATGAAGGCGCGTAAGCGCGCATTGCATTACCTCCCCAGGCAGCCACGCCAGCAGCCGGCCGGGCTGTTCTGTTTTCGTCCGCCCATCTCGACGAACGGCCGTTCGCTCGGGAGCTTTCAGACTCTAATCCTATCACCAACGTGTTGTTCATGTTTGTGTCGTCCCGAAGTTGGTCTAAAAAGAAAAGAATTCTTGCACGCTGGACACACTGATAACGTCGGTCCAACACCGTGTCGAGGGACAACGGCAGTGGTGGGGCCTCCGTCGTGAACGGCCAGAGCGCAGTAGTGGAGATGCAGATCGGTAACAAAAACGCATACCTCACCTAGTTTGTAAACTACAGCTAGCGAGTCTGCAAACGATCCTACAATATGTCAGTACAGCCAATAATGTGACACGTACAGATATTCAAAATAAATAGTTCCTCTCTAGAGCATCAAAAAAAGGAACAATTACATAGACAAGGACAGGTGTAATATAAAAATTACGCAGCTCCCTGACAACCTACCATCGATTTCTTTCTTTGTTTCTTGAGACCTTTGTCCAACTTGAGCGTGGGTTCGTCCTTGTTACTATTGATTTTTCAGTGTTAGGTGCAGAGGGTGGCAGGATGCCCTTCCTGCTGCCACCAAGAACTCCCCAGGACGGAATTAGTGTATCACAGCTGTATGCGTCCAGTGTAAGCCTTGGAATAGTGTGAACGTTTTCAAATGTCGGCGACTCGTGTAACTGGGGCGAAACGTGGGGACCAGCCCAGTATTCACCTAGCGGGATGTGGGAAACCACCTAAAAACCACATCCATGCTGGCCGGCGTGTCGACCCGAGTCCAGAAAGCAGCGCAATAGCGTTTTCGGCTACCCTGGCGGGTCTGACAATCTACCTTTCTTATAACATAAACATATTTTTTTCTCCTTCTTTCACATCTTACATTTTAGTCAAGCAGCGAAGCCTTCATAAACACTTGTAGCTAAGTTATCCCACTCCTTCGATTTCCTCATCATTATCATCCCCCAATACCCCATATGGGTGGAAGGGTTCGCTGTCGGCGGTATAGTCAACACTAAAGGAGAAGAAAAATAGAACAAACACTAATGTGGAATATGTACAGTGAGTTTAAAACTTTTTAAGAGTGAAAATGAAATGGATGTTCATGTATTGTCATAAATATAAGAGATCGCTTCCTGCTCTTTTATCTAACACATTAATAATAAAAGGTAAAAGGAAATATAATAAGAATACATTAAAAACATTTAACGCATTATGCCAAAGATGGAAAGACGCACTTTCCTGGCACCCAAACTTAAAGGACCTGCCCTGGCATAACGAGTCTGTTGGTGAAGAGTATGAGGTCGCTTGGTGAATAAGGTAGGAAAGTTGTGTTAGGAGGATGGAGGACTGGTGCCTAGTATCGATGGGATGCAATTGGCTGTTGGGATAGGAGAGGGGGTGGGCTAGAAGAGTAGTATTGATGAGGCTAAAATTTGATGGGTAAAGTGGAGCAGGGAAAGAAATCCAGCTGGGAAAAATAGGTGGTAAGGAAATATATTGAAGGGGGCGGGAGGGGGGAAGAGGAGAGGCAGCCCTGATGAGGTGTAATGGGCTTGGTGGATCTAGAGGTGGTATGATGTATAAATGTTGGGACAGAGTTCATGATCTACGAGGGGGAGATGAATGAAGTTCCTTTGCGAGAGTATGTGTAAGTGCAGAATTGGTGGGCTGCATTACTTGAGCCATGGCATCATACGAGATTTGGAAAGTACGGAAGAGACTATATGATTGCTGGAGTTCTAATAATAAAACTGGAAAACTGTCGTGTCTATCTGTTTGTCTATTTGCCCACACTAAACTCGAAGGCTACCTGACGAATTTTTCATGTGGTTCTGACAGGTAAGCAGAACGCAGCTTGGGGTAACATGTAGGCTATAGTTCATTACAATCGGATCACGAAAAAAAAGATATCGCAATTTACCACTTTAGAAGTCTGGTCAGTTTGGATGCTTACCTTAGGGACGGCGGAGTATCCCAAATAACCAATAGATGGCGCTGTTACTTCTGTAGTACACCAACAGACAACTGTGTTAGGTTTTTTTTTACCTCAGTCCCAAGAGTATTTTCTTAAGTTTACGTTAGTGACAGAATTAAGGAATGCCATCGTATGCTTCACGAATACAAACTAATATTAAATTTGCTTTGCTAAGAAATACAGATTTATTGATTTCGCTTTGGGCTTTAAAATCTTAACGAAAATGTTTTGTTTTCTTCAGCGGGGTCCATTTATTTTCGTTAAGGAAAACGAATAAATTTACGAAGTGATAGTATAAGTATTCCGTTCTCACCAATTGAGGTGCGGAAACCTAAGAAGCGATGGTATGCAAAGGCCCTCAGTTACCTTTTTTGTTATGAAGCACATTCGTATATTTAGTATAACATAAAGTTTATGGCACTGAAAGTAAGCACACGTGGCAGATCACGACGTCACGCTGTGACGTAAGGTGAGAGAAACAAGAATGTCGTCTGCTCAACTGCACACTTCGAGCAGTCAACTGAGGCGACCACCCTCTGGAAGAAAGCGACGGACTCGCCCATCGATCAAGACCAGAACGTGGTTCTGCCCAGCTTCCATGATTTTGAGTGAGCTCTCACATCACTTCTACACATAATGGAGTCACTTAGGTTAGGAAGAGAGATCACAAGATGCTTCAGCTACGCCACACGCAGCTGAAAACATTAATTACTTGTGAGATCTCTTAGAGCTTCCAAATGTTGTGGGTATTGATTGCTACCTCACACCTGCTGTTTCAAATATTCCCAGATATGTTCTTTGTTATTACGATCGAATAGTTCAGTGGGGCAGTCGAGGTTCGATAACATAAATGCATGTTTGTGATACCATCAATGTATGCGTCCAGTACTGTGAACATGACCGTTGTCATCTTGCAAGGGAGTAGAGTTCGCAGTATACTCTTCATGAAGGTGTAGTAGAGAAGTTAGAACTTAATCACTGAGATAAACATCCTAGCCCATGTAGAAGTTAATCTGAATTAGTCGGTCAGTGTCAGTTTACGGCAATGAACACCAATGTATCACAAAACCACCTCTGGCCTGAAGTACATCGTCCACACCTCACTGGGTTGTCAACGCCATGCATTGCTTCAAAACTAAATCGTGAGAAGGCAGACTGTGCTAAACGACTCCATTCTCTTACTGTTTACTATTAATATTAAAAGACAGTCGTAGGTTGCACAATATTCTCCATTGTCTCAAAAGCTATGTGCTTCAGCCGGGTTGAGCATCATCATATTAAATGGAAGTACAATGAAACATGGAAACTATGAGTAACAGGGCGTGATTCTATCCTCAGCAACTATAAACTGAAAATCAAGACTCCAAATATGTAAGACATAAAGGATAGGAAAGCACATAGAAAATGTTGTAACTACGGCCAGAAAGAATTCTTCAAATACGCCTGAAATAACTGGTATAACAACAGGAATAACACTGTTGGAGATGGTATAAAAACCCACGAAGATGCAACCAACAGAAGAATACTCGAAAAGTGTACCGTTGGTTTATATTGTGTGATGTGGGGCATGGTCATCAGTGCAAAGTTAAGACCAGACCGACAAACTGTAAACATGGCCCGGAACAAAGTGCCGGTGGCTGATCCGTGTTCACATGGTGTACACACGGTACTGATAGATGCGACTGATGGTGTTAGTGAACATAACCGGTACTAGGTGGTGCTGTTGCAAAGCCATCAGTGGAATATTTTTATACTAGAGAGAAAGAATTTCTCATACGTAAGCACCAAACAACGTTACTGGGAAATAATTTGTGTAAATATTGTCACAGAGTTATGTCCAGTAACGTAGGGATAGGGGTTCAACTACATGAACGAGGTACAGTTAAACAGAGGCAATTTAGAATAAGGAAGAAATATGAAAGAGGTGAGTAGTATAATAAAGTAAAAGCTGACAAACAATCCAAGGTGGCTTCGGTCGACTCCACTTCATGGATGATTCCCTCGCTCCCTCCATTTATTCATACTATCAACTCTGATCCTCACCCCCCCACCCTTCCTCTGTCCTTTTCGTGGGCCCCCTCTCCCCCCCTTCCATCCTGTTTTTTCCCCGCCTGCTCTCTCTCTGCCTGCCTTCTCTCCCCTGAGTCCTTTTGAATTCCCCTCCTCTGTCATTCCCCACTCCCTCTCGCGTCTGCCGCCCCCCCCCCCCCCCCCCCCCCGCTTATGAGTTCACTCCCTCCGTCGACTCCTCACCCCCACTTCGTTTTTGCTCTTATTCCCCTTTTTTGCCCTAATCTGTCCAGGTCCCTTACCCCCCCCCCCCCCCCCATCTGCCCTCGGCTGTGGTGTGACATCGTGCCATCTTTTAAGTGCAGTGTTCAGTGTTGTGCGTCTTTTCCGAAGTCTTGTGAACAGAACTCATACTGTCACTGGGAGTGATTTTTATGTCTCTTGCTAACAGAAACCAGACTGTTTTTTTTAATTGTCTGTCTACTATTTTACCTACCTACTGCCTGTGTATTTTATTAGCATTGCCACTTTGTTTTATGTTTTACAATTTTCCGCCATACTGCAATTAAAGTCACCGTTTCTATCGCCTGCTTTTATTGTTTACTTCTTCTTCTGGTTTAAAAATTCTGTAGGCTGAAGAGTATTATACTAAGCTGCTGCCAGCCTGCCCCCTTTGGGGGAGAACGAAAAAATAAGACAAACAACAAGAACGTAAAGTAATATGAATTATACAATACTACATCCAAACATAAACATTCCTAATTAAAAATTTAACGAAACTATGCACTGGGGCAAAATTTATTGAATACATTAGCGAAAATGCTTATGAATTTTCTAGCGTTGCGATAACAGCGAAAACATTTGTGGGACCGCCGACATCACCCACTAGGCCATTTGTATTTCTAAACAGCTAGGAAGAATCTGCTGGTCTTCGGCTAACAGTTGCAGGTTAATTATCTGATGACTTCCAGGAGCATGATCAGATTGATTTTCAGTACAGGGCGGGTGGGAAAAGACTTTACAACTTTGGAATGATACAGAAATGTATTAAGATAACTTACAGAATCGGTAGATGTGTCTTTTTGTAGCAAACAACCTCACGTTTCACATAAAAATGTCAAATGTAATTTTGGTTCAACGTGACTGCCATTTGTGCTGCACCAAACATTCTGTTGGTAATCATTTTCAACCCACACTCGTTGCAATAAATCGAGTGTAACTTCTGCAACGGCAGAGGATTCGATTTTTCAGGTCAGCAAAATTTTTTCATAGGGGAGAAGCATACACATGGTCTTTCATGAAACCCCAGAGAAAGAAATCCAGCCGTGCAAAGTCTGGGAAGCGAGGGGTCCATGCGATTGGCGCTCCACAGCCAATCCACCGACCTGGCATGCGATTATCTAGGAAACCTCGAACTTCCGTGTGGAAATTAGACAGTGCACCGTCTTGCTGTTAGTCAAACATTGATGCCGGTTGCTTTCGGTCGATATGTGCAACTAGAAAGTTTTAAAGCTTAACGAGATACACAGAATCAGCAAGTTTTCTCCATGAAGATTTTTGGACCTGTTTACGACAGTGAGAGTGAAAAATGGAGGATTCGTCTCAATACAGAGTTGTATGATATTTACAAAGAGCCGAACATCGTAGCTATAATGAAGGCACGTCGACTCCAGTGGGCAGGACATTTGCTCGAATGCAGGACAACCGCTGGCCGAAAATTGTACTCAACGCCAAGCCAACCGGCAGAAGGCCCATAGGAAGACCTAGAACTTGATAGAGTGACTGCGTTCCAAAGCCCTTCAGAGAGTGGGACTGCTGGAAGGATGGCAGAAAGGAGCTGCTGAAAACAGGCTGACATGGAGGCAATCTCTCAATTCAGACTGCTGTCCATTGGGTCAGATCACGTAAAGTAAGTCAGTTTTCCCAAACCTTCCTTTTTATTTCCATCATTGCATCTTCAATGTAGAGATTGAACAGTCGGGGCAAAATATTGCATCCCTTTCTTACACACTTTTTAATCCGAGCACTTCAATTTTGGTTGTTTAGTCTTATTATTTCCTCTTGGTTCTTGAACTTATTGCAATTACACGACTCTCCCTTTACCTTACTCCTATTTTTCTCCGAATTTCGATCATCTTGCACTACTTTACATTTTCATATGCTTTTCCAGGTCGACAATTCCTGTAAACTAGTCTTGATTTTTCTGTAGTCTTCCTTTCTATTATCAACAGCAACGTCAGAATAGCCTTTGCGGTCCCATTATCTTTCCTAAAGCCAAGCTGATCGTTATATGGCACATTCTCAATTTTCTTTTCCATTCTTCTGTATGTTAATCTTGTCAGGAACTTTGATGCGTGAACTGTTAAGCTAATGGTGATAATTCTAGCACTTGTCAGTTCATGCTGTCCTCGGAGTTGTGTGTATGATATGTACCCGGAAGTCAGCCGCTATGTCGCCAGACTCATATATTCCACACACCAACGTGGGTAGTCGATTTGTTGCCAATTCTCCTAACGATTTTAGAAATTCTGGTCGAATGTTATCTATCCCTTCTGCCTTATTTGATCTTGAGTCCTCCATTGCTCTTTTAAACTCTGATTCTAATTCTGGATCCCATATCTCTTCTATATCGAGTCTCGTTTCTTCTTCTATCACATGACACAAATCTTCCTCGTCATATAGGACTTCAATGTACTTTCTCCTTTTCTTTTTGGATGTCTTTACATTTTTCGTGTAGCCATTTCGTCTTAGCTTCCTAGCACTTCCTATTTTATGATTTGTAATTTTTCTGTTCCGTATTTTCAGTGAACATGTTTTTCCTTTCTTCTTTCATCGATCGGCTGAAGTTATTTCTTCTGTTAGTCAAGGCTTCTTCGCAGTTACCTTCTTTTTACCTATGTTTTTCTTTCCAACTTTTGTTCTTGCCCTTTTTAGCAATGTGCATTTCTCTTCAGCTGTACTGCCTACTGGGCTATTTTTTATTTCTGTATCTACAACCTTAGAGAACGTCAAGCGTATCTCGTCTTTCGTCAGCACCTCTGTATCCCACTTCTTTGCCTATTGATTCTTCCTGACATGTCTCTTTAAATTCAGCCTACTCTTCATGACAGCCGGCCGGGGTGGCCGTGCGGTTCTAGGCGCTACAGTCTGGAACCGCGAGACCGCTACGGTCGCAGGTTACAATCCTACCTCGGGCATGGATGTGTTTGATGTCCTTAGATTAGTTAGGTTTAAGTAGTTCTAAGTTCTAGAGGACTGATTCCCTCAGAAGTTAAGTTCCATAGTGCTCAGAGCCATTTGAACCATTTTTCATGACAGCTACATTGTGATCTGAATCTATATCTGCTCCTGCGTACGCCTTACTGTCCAGTATCTGATTTCGGAATCTCTGCCTGACCATGATGTAATCCTCCTGTATCCTCCTGTATCACCAAGCCATTTCAAAGTATACCTCCTCCTCTGATGATTCTTGAACAACGTATTCGCTCTTACTGACTAAAATTTATTGCAGAACTCAATTAACTTATGTCCTCTCTCATTCCTTCTTCCAAGCCCGTATTGTCTTTTAATCTTTTCTTCGGCTGGTTCCCCTAGAACAGCATTCCAGTCCTCCATGACTATTAGATTTTCATCTCCCTCTATGTATTGTATTATCCTTTCAGTATCCACACATACTTTCTCTATCTCTTCAGCTTCAGCTTGCGACGTCGGCATGTATACTTGAGCTTCCCTACTCCAGTTATGCCTTTTTCTGCTGCTGTTGATTTTACCCTATAGTCATGTGACCAGAAATCCTTGGCTTCGTACCATTTTATTTCACTAACCCCTATTATGTGTAAATTGATACTTTACATTTCCCTCTTCAGATTCTCTAACTTCGCTAACACGTTCAAACTTCGACATTCCATGCTGCGATACGTAGAGCGTTAACTTTTCGTTGGGTATTCGTTCTTCTTCTTATGTTCACCACCTCCTTGGCAGTCCCCTCCCGGAGATCCGAATGGGGGACTATTCCGGAATGTTTTGCCAATGGAGAGAGCACTATGATACTTCTTCAATTACAAACCGCATGTGTTTTTTATATTTCCGTCGTTGATGACAATATGAATTCTTTAGACGATGACCGGTTTCAGTCCGTAATGACCATCCTAAGATCTTTTTTACACCATGTCCTAAAGTGATAAGGCCATAATGACATCGTCAAAACATATGACAGAATTAGATCACTGTTTGTATACGCGACCATGTCGCAGTTGGTGAAACAAGCCGCATGTCCTGTGGATATACGTTATGTCTCTATAATGCTCTGTTTTCCATAGCCTTCTGCATCCTCATGCGGTTGATCATTGCTGATTCTGTCGCCTTTAAAAGCTGTTTCCCACACCATGGTCAAAGGGGTGCCCTGAACCTCTGTTCGCCCACGTTCGGCAGAACGGGGGCAACTTCTTATACTGGAAGTCTTCGGCCGCCAATGCTGATTATTAATCAAAATTTAAGCGGTGGTCGGTGTTGAATCCGGGACAGAGGACGTTTTGATTACCAATCAAAAACACTACCCCTGCAAACCAGGTGCGTGGGTACTAGCCCAACATATCAGCTACACTGACAGTTAGCTACGCTTCTAACAGAAGAATCTAAAAGGGCTATTTTCGTAAGTGTAATTACGAGATCTTGACAGCCTACAGAACTCTGCGGTGGTTGTGCCTGTTTTATAGTCTCTCCCTCCTCCTTTACGAGCCTTCGCCGCCTCTACCGCCTGCACCTGCACGAAGCTTACCTCTGAAGACATAAATAGCATCGTGCCATGTTTCATCAGCATTACAGAACGTATTAACCTTTCAGCGGTCTGCAGCGCTGAGCGCAGTACTTTGAAGTAGTGTGGCTGACGGTGCTGCTGGAAGGGGTGTGCGGTGTGGGGGTGGAGTGGGGGTGGGGCGTGGGAGCGGCGAGAGTGCGTCGCTGCTCACGCAGGCGCGGTGCGTGTTTTATCTGCATCGCCACCTCGCCGTGCGCGGCCGACTCCTGCTGCGCGCCGCTCTCTGCAAACAACGCACCGCCGAGAACCGCTCGCTTCGCCCTTATCGCGGCTACTGCGTGGTAACACCGTTCTGCAGCTAACCACCTAACATTACGTTCCCGCTTGTCGATGTTTCCAAAGTTTACCATACGGGAGAAGCACGAGGGCGTTTTTACTTGTTTGGAATAAAGACTGAAGATACGCCTACGAGAAGCAATATTGAACTTAGGACTTATCTTAGAAGGTGGGCTAAAGACAGGCAACACAAAGGGGGAGGACAAAAATATGGAAACACCGCGACATTTACGTAACTGAACACCAGCGGAGAAAGCTCCTACGAGAACAAAAAAACTGCCAATATGTTCCTCTTTGTTTTAGAAACTTGACGTGTGAACATAATCGCGCTTTTTTTTAGCATGCTTTTAATTTAAATTCCCACAAGCTACCTTAACTCTCTGACACCCACTAGCCGTTCGGTGTAAGTCATTCACAGCCATTCACTCCCAGTTTCCCTAACTCACTCACTCTTTCAGCCCAGCTCACTGTCGTTATTCCTTTGCGCCTCCCTGTCATTGTCTCCTGTGCCACAGCCACAGTCACTTCCATTCTGCCTACTACTACAGTCTCTTCTCAGTGCCGCCGTCTCCTTCTCGCTCTCTCTTATTGCTAATATCTCGTTCTTTTCTTCCTACTGCTGCTTTCTCCTCTTACTGTCTTGTCCTCGTTGTCATTGTCATAAACGCTGTAGCTAATTGTCACTGGCTGTGACCTACTTCCATTTTCTCTTTCTCTTTATTCCTCCCTCGTGGCACTGTCTCCTTCACTCTTTTCCTAGCACCGTTCTGTCACTGTCAGCTATGTTGCATTGCCACTGTGTAACTCTCTTTCAATCGAACAGCCATTGTCTCCTTCGCTCTATCTATAGCACAGCAGCTGTCTACTTCACTACTGGCCATTAAAATTGCTACACCGCGAAGACGACGTGCTACAGCTGCGAAATTTAACCGACAGGATGAAGATGCTGTGATATGCAGATGATTACCTTTTCAGAGCATTCACACAAGGTTGGCGCAGGTGGGGACACCTACAACGGGCTGACATGACATCTTATCCGCATGGCTGTAACGGATCGTGCAGCCACGTCTCGATCCCTCAGTCAACAGATGGGGACGTTTGCAACACAACAACCATCTTCATGAACAGTTCGACGACTTTTGCAGCAGCATCGACTATCAGCTCGGAGACCATGGCTGCGGTTACCCTTGACGCTGCATCACAGACAGGAGCGCCTGCGATGGTGTACTCAACGACGAACCTGGGTGCACGAATGGCAAAACCTCATTTTTTCGGATGAATCCTGGTTCTGTTTACAGCATCATGATGGTCGCATCCGTGTTTGGCGACATCGCGGTGAACGCACATTGCAAACGTGTATTCGTCATCGCCATACTGGCGTATCACCCGGCGTGATGGTATGGGGTGTCATTGTTTACACGTCTCGGTCATCTCTTGTTCGCATTGACGGCACTTTGAAAAGTGGACGTTGCATTTCAGATGTGTTACGACCCGTGGCTCTACCCTTCATTCGATCCCTGGGATACCCTACATTTCAGCAGGATAATGCACGACCGCATGTTGCAGGTCATGTACGGGCGTTTCTGGTTACAGAAAATGTTCGACATCTGCCCTGGCCAGCACATTCTCCAGGTCTCTCACCAATTGAAAACGTCTGGTCAGTGGTGGCCAAGCAACTGGCTCGACACAATACTCCAGTCACTACTCTTGATGAACTGTGGTATCGTGTTGAAGCTGCATGGGCAGCTGTACCTGTACACGCCATCCAAGCTCTGCTTGACTCAATACCTCCGCGTATCAAGGTCGTTATTACGGCCAGAGGTGGATGTTCTGGGTACTGATTTCTCACTTTGCACCCAATTTGCGTGATGTAATCACATGTCAGTTCTAGTATAATATCTTTGTACAATGAATACCCCTTTATCATCTGCATTTCTTTTGGTGTAGCAATTTTAATGACCAGTAGTGTATATTCAAACTAAAGCGGATGATTGCAATCAGCTGCAGCGGGACATACGCGAAAACGTGCACTGGACCGGTATTCGAACACGGGATCTCCTGCTTACACGGCAGGTGCGTTAACCTCTGCGCCATCCGGAACACAGACTTGTCCAATTGCGCTGATTACCTCAGCACGGTTCACGTCCGATCCACACTCTCACCGAGCGCCACCTACTTGCAGTCGCTGCCAATTAATTCCACGTTCGCTACTCTGAGATTGTCTCAGGAGAACAGACGTATTAGTGCATCCGCACTGAAGGAGGTGGATTCTTTGCGCAGCTAGGCATTTCAATTATATGAATGCTTGGTGCCTGTTCTTTCTGACAGATAAAATAGAATAGTTTTGAAATGTTGTGAAATTTGAACCGTCTTTGGCTGTATATTAGAATGATGAAGATGAAAATTTGTGCCGCATTGGGACTCGAATCCGGATAACAGCTTCTGCTATGTGTGCCCGAATCACAGCCAGACCCAAAGTTTCGTTTGTCATCGTCCTTGTGTCCACAGTCACCACTCGTACATTACGTATATTTCCGTCCAGAAAGAACGTAATGGTACTGAAAGTCGAGGGCCTGAAATTAAAGAATAAATACGAAATAGCAGTGCCTTTGTTATCCAGAAGTACGGTGCAAAATTCTGACCGAACATTGTGTCGTACTTCTGAACAGGCACTGCTACTTCGCATTAGAAAGTAAAATAGCTCCAATGAGAAGAAAGAGGGAAACGTCCTGCTTGGAATATACACTGATCAGTTACAACTTTATGAGCACTGCTGGCCGCGAGAGTGAGTGACGCCTGGTAGCGACGTGGGCACATAACCATCTACGAGAGGTAGACCATGTGATCAAAAATATCCGGACACCTGAATGAAAATGACTTACAAGTTCGTGGCGCCATCCATCGGTAATGCCGGGATTCAGTATATGGTTGGCCCACCCTTAGCCTTGATGACAGCTTCCACTCTCGCAGGCATACGTTCAGGCAGGTGCTGGAAGGTTTCTTGGGGAATGGCAAACTATTCTTCACGGAGTGCTGCAGTTAGGAGAGGTATCATTGTCGGTCGGTGAGACCTGACACGAAGTCGGCGTTCCAAAACATCACAAAGGTGTTCTATAGGATTCTGTGCATGCCAGTCCGTTACAGGGATGTTATTGTCGTGTGGCCACTCCACCACAGGCCATGCGTTATGAACTGGTGCTCCATAGTGTTGAAAGATGCAATCGCCATCCTTGAATTGCTCTTCAACAGTGGGAAGCAAGAAGGTGCTTAAAACATAACGCCACCACCTCCGAATTTTACTGTTGGCGCTATACACGCTGGCAGATGACGTCCACCGTGCATTCGCCATACCCACATCCTGCCATCGGACCGCCACATTGTGTACCGTAATACGTCTCTCCACACAACGTTTTTCCACTTTCAATCGTCCGATTTTTACGCTCCTTACACAAGCGAGACGTCGCTTGGCATTTACCGGCATAATGTGTGCCTTATGAGCAGTCGCTCAACAATGAAACCCAAGTTTTGAGAGCACGCCGTTCTGCTGGTTTAATGTGGGACTCTGCAGTAGAAAAATGGTTCAAATGGCTCTGAGCACTATGGGACTTAACATCTACGGTCATCAGTCCCCTAGAACGTACAACTACTAAAACCTAACTAACCTAAGGACATCACACAACACCTAGTCATCACGAGGCAGAGAAAATCCCTTACCTCGCCGGGAATAGAATCCGGGAACACTCTGCAGCAGTTGACACCTACGTGTTCCTATGTTGACCCAGCGAAGAAGTCAGTTACGACTGTTGTGAACACGGGACCGACGAGGTTGTACCATGGATCAGTGACACAAATGGATCAATGGATCAAAGCAAATGTGCCACCTGGTGGGATGAATCACAGTTTCTGAATACGCTGTCGTCCAGGCAAAGGTCTGCTCGAAGAACGTACCATGGCGCGGACGTACGTCGCTAGGTGCTGTGTAAAACTATGGGGACATTCTCCTGGGCTTCCGTAAGACCTGTGCTAATAATCGAAAGCACAGTAGAAGCTGTGGACTGCGTGAAAACTATCACGTCATTCTCGATGTCTTTCCCGACTGCGATGGCATCTATCAGCAGCAAAACTTTTCAAGTGAGAACCATGTTACAGTTGTTTCAACAGCATGATAGTGGACTCTGGGTCTACAAATGCGCCTGGTGTGAGCCAGATGGAACAAATACGAGACGCTATCGGTCGCCAACTCGGCGTCCACAAATCACCGGCTGGTAATTTACACACTTGTGCGCAGACATGGTGCCACATACCTCCAGAAACTACTAAGAACTTGTCGGATCCTTTCCAGGCAGAATATGTATCGTACTGCGCTCCAACAGTGGACTAATACGCCAATAAGTAGACGGTCGTAATGCTGTGGCTGATCAGTGTCTGTGATGTTTCACTCTTTTCATCAGATGTTCAAATGGCCCTGATCACTATGGGACTTAACTGCTGAGGTCATCAGTCCCCTAGAACTTAGAACTACTTAAACCTAACTAACCTAAGGATATCACCTACATCCATTCCCGAGGCAGGATTCGAATCTGGGACCGTAGCGGTCGCGCGGCTCCGAACTGTAGCGCCTAGAACCGCTCGGCCACTCTGGCCGGCTCATCAGATGTCTAAGGGAGATAGATTACATAATAGGGAACGACTTTTGCCATAGAAAATATGTTCGCTGATGCTTCCCAGCGACGATAGACGCCTCATGTAAGTGGCGTAGTTCCTGAGAGACGGCAGGGGCAAGGAAATCTGCGGTGTTTGTATGCAATGTTTGTAGCCTATAATCCAGTCATCTGCTCTACGAGAGATGGCGAAGGCTAAGCAACTAGAATACCTTTGTCTGCTTAGAGACACTCATTCTTGCCGTCTTTTTGTAGGAGATCAATCTGTCAATTTAAGGGTGTACCTAGCACTCAGATGCTGAACATTTGTCTAGTAGACCCAGATATTTCAGAAAAATCTCGTCTTCACAGGACCAGCGCATCAAATAAAAAGACGCTTAGCATCGCCGGGAAGCGTCAGCTAACACTTTGAATGAAGCAAAAGTAGTTCCCCATGACGTAATAATAAGTTGTGTGTCGGGGAGGGGTGGTGGAGGGCGAGAGAGATATAACATATTATATTGAATTACTTACATAAATTCCATAAAAACTGTCCCCCCAGGTTGAACGACCGTGAACACAAACAAGAAAAAAACGTAATAGTAAATACTAACCGTAACTGCTAAGGCTACACAAGACCTATAGCGGGAAACGCTGTAAGAAACAGACATATGAATGAGTGCGTTACAAGCCAGTTACGTAAGAGCAGATACATGAGATTTAAAGAACTTAAAGACTTGGCCATTTGTCGGTGAGCTCTGAATATGCATTTAATTTACAACCAGCATTAGCTGCAGCAGGTTACCTATAACTTAACTGCCTTACATGCTGCGGAGAAAGGTGGCATACTCCATTTCTGGAAGAAATTGAAATCTTGAGGAGTCTTCATCCCCACCCTCTCGATGCAATTAATGAACTCACTGACATATGTCACAAAAATATTCCACTTAATTATGGCATTATCCAGGGAGGTTGAGGTCTCCGTACAATATAATATTTTTCCATTTTTTCAATATACATGTGCTCTGTCCTCTTAATGTTGAGATGGTACCGTCCCCATTGTGCTATTACTTCCAACTTTGAAGTTTTAAAACTTCACCAATTTCAAGTCTGTGTCTTACCGCGTCCCCGCTACGCCTCGTGTGCAGCCTCATTACTCACGACCAGTATGTTCTATTACGTAGTTTTCGTATTTGTGATCCCGGTATTCACGGGGTAATAGTTCTTATGAAAATTATGTAAGTAAATCCACGCAATATGTGGTTTCTTTCCCCTCTCCTCCTCCGCCCCCACCCACTTGTTATTGCGCAAGCACACAGAAGTGCTGCTGCACGACGTGGCATGGACTTGACTAACGCCTGAATCAGGGCTGGAGGGAACTGACACGACGAGTCCAGCAGCGCTATCCGTAATTCCTTAGGAGTACGAGAGGGTGGAGATCTCTTTTCAACAGCACATTGTAAGGCATCCCAGATATGCACAATAATGTTCGTGTCTGGGGGGAGTAGTGGCCAAAGTAAGTGTTTAAACTCAGAAGAATGTTCCTGGAGCCATTCTGTAGCAATTCTGGATGTGTGGAATGCCGCATTGTCCTGCTGGAATTTCCCAAGTCCGTCTGAATGGCGAATGAAATGAATGGATGCAGCTGATCAGACAGGATGCTTACGTACTTGTCACCTGTCAGAGTTACACCCAGACGTATCAGGGATCCCATATCGCTCCAGCTGCACACGCCGCACACTATTACAGAGTCTTAATGTTACTTAAAAACCGTCTTCATTGCAAATATTTTTATTCATATGACCGGTTTCGGTTCATTGAGAACCATCTTCAGATCTGATATTTCAGTTACAGGATTATCCCGTCCAAATACAGCAGTGACGTAGCATGTTAAAACTGCTGGATTTGGACGGGTTAATCCTGTAACTGAAATATCAGATCGGAAGATGGTTCTGAATGAACCGAAACCGGTCATATGAATAAAAATATTTGCAATCAAGACGGTTTTTAAGTAACATTAAAATTTCACTGATTGCTGTTGTCCCATAAGACATTATGTCTGTTTTTGCAAATATTACAGAGTCCCCTGGCGACGTACAGGGTCCAGGGATTCATAATGTTGTCACCATATTCGTACAAGACAATACCCTCGACAATTTGAATGGAGGCTCGCCGAACGGGCAACATGTTTCCAGTCATTAACAGTCCAATATCGGTGTTGACGGGCCCAGGCAAGGCGTAAAGCTTTGTGTCATCTACATCTACGTCTACATCTACGTGATTAGTGTGCTATTCACAATAAAGTGCCTGGCAGAGGGTTCAATGAACCACCTTCAAGTTGCCTCTCTACCGGCCCACTTTCGAACGGCGAGCGGGAAAAACGAATACTTTAATTCTTCTGTCGTGATAATCATTTCTCCCTATGTAGGCGGGTGCCAAAAGAGCGTTTTCGCCATCCTAGGAGAAAACTGGTGATTGAAATTTCATGAAAAGTTACCGTCTCAATGAAAAACACCTTCGTTTTAATGATTGTCACTCCAATTCACGCATCATGTCTATGGCACTATCTCCCCTACCTCGCGATAATACAAAACGAGCTGCCCTTCTTTGTACTTTTTCGATGTCTTCCGTCAGTCCCATCTTACGCGGATCCCACATTACACAGCTATACTCCAGAACAGGGCGGACAAGCGTGGTGTAAGCAGTTTCTTCAGTAGACCTGTTGCACATTCTAAGTGTTCTGCCAATGAATCGCAGTCTTTAGTAGGCTCTACCCACAATATTATCTATGGGATCGTTACAGTTTTCGGTATTTGTTATAAAAATCCTTAAGTATTTAGTTGAATTTACAGCCTTCAGCTTTGTGTGACTTACCGCGTAATCGTAATTTAGCGGTTTCTTTTAGTACTCACGTATATAACTTCACACTTTTCTTTATTCAGGGTCAATCGCCACTTTAGCACCATGCAGATATCTTATATAAATCATTTTCCAAATCATTTCGGTCATCTGATGACTTTACTAGAGGGTAAACGACAGCATCATCTGCAAATAATCTAAGACGGCTACTGAGATTGTCTCCTATGTCGTTCATATAGATCAGGAACAATAGAGAGCCAATAACACTTTCTTAGAGAACGCGGGATATTATTTCTGTTTTACTCCATGACGTTCCGTCTATTTCTACGAACTGTGACCTTTCTGACAGGAAACCACGAATCCAGTCGCACAACTGAGGCGATATTCAATAGACACGCAGTTTGGTTCGAAGACGCTTGCGAGGCACGGTGTCGAAAGCCTTCTGGAAATCTAAAAATACGGAATCAATTTGACATCCCCTGTCGATAGCACTCATTATTTCATGAGTATAAAAAGCTATTTGTGTTGCGCAAGAACGATATTTTCTGAGTCCGCGCTGACTACGTGTCAATAAATCGTTTACTTCGAAGTACTTCATAATATTCGAATACAGTATATGTTCCAAAACCCTATTGCAAATCGACGTTAGTGACATGGGCAGTCATCAAGGGTATACGAGGGGCCTTCAGCTCCGAAAGCCCATGTCGATGATGTTTCATTGAATACTTCGGACGCTGACACTCGTTAATGGCGCAGCACTGAAATCTGCAACAATTTGTCACGTTGAACGATTCTCTACAGTAGTCGTAGGTCCCGTTTTTGCAGGATCTTTTTTCCTGCCACAGCAATGACAGAACTCTGATGTTTTATCGGATTCCTGTTATTCACGGTACACTCTGAAATGATCACACGGGGAAATCTCCACTTCATCTCTACCTCGGTGTTTCTGTGTCTGATCGGTCGTGCGCTGATTGTAATACCACGTTCACACTCATCTACATCTCTATAACCAGCAATTGTAGCAGCAGTAACCGATCTAACAACACTTTGGTGTCTTCTTTAGGCTGCAGAGCTGTATTCTGCCTGTTAAAATATCTCTGTACTTGAATACGCATGCCTATACCAGTTTTTTTGGCGCTTCAGTGTATTTTACACGTTTCAAAATGCTGGTGACTTATGGCGTCAGGTCGTGATGTACGGTTCTAGGATTCTGTTAGCTGTCTTATCTTTTTGACATGTAACCTTTGGTTCCAACACAGCACTGGGGTGATGATGACCTCGGATGGTTGTCGTTGTTGTTTTTGTTGTTGTTGTTGTTGTGGTCTTCAGTCCTGAGACTGGTTGGATGCAGCTCTTCATGCTACTCTATCCTTTGCAAGCTTCTTCATCTCGCAATACCTACTGCAACCTACATCCTTCTGAATCTGCTTAGTGTATTCATCTCTCGGTCTCCCTCTACGATTTTTACCCTCCACGCTGCCCTCCAATACTAAATTGGTGATCCCTTGATGCCTCAGAACATGTCGTACCAACCGATCCCTTCTTCTAGTCAAGTTGTGCCACAAACTTCTCTTCTCCCTAATCCTATTCAATACTTCCTCATTAGTTATGTGATCTACCCACCTAATCTTCAGCATTCTTCTGTAGCACCACATTTCGAAAGCTTCTATTCTCTTCTTGTCTAAACTATTTATCGTCCACGTTTCACTTCCATACATGGCTACACTCCATACAAATACTTTCATAAACGAGTTCCTGACACTTAAATCTATACTCGATATTAACAAATTTCTCTTCTTCAGAAACCCTTTCCCTGCCATTGCCAGTCTACATTTTATATCCTCTCTACTTCAACCATCATCAGTTATTTTTCTCCCCAAATAGCAAAACTCCTTTACTACTTCAAGTGTCTCATTTTCTAATCTAATTCTCTCAGCGTCACCCGACTTAATTCAACTACATTCCATTATCCTCGTTTTGCTTCTGTTGATGTTCATCTTATATCCTCCTTTCAAGACACTGTCAATTCCGTTCAACTGCTCTTCCAAGTTCTTTTGCTGTCTCTGACAGAATTACAATGTCATCAGCGAACCTCAAACTTTTTATTCCTTCTCCATGTATTTTAATACCTATTCCGAATTCTTCTTTTGTTTCCTTTACTGATTGCTCAATATACAGATTGAATAACATCGGAGATAGGCTACAATCCTGTCTCACTCCGTTCCCAACCACTGCTTCCCTTTCATGTGCCGGCCGGAATGGCCGTGCGGTTCTAGGCTCTACAGACTGGAACCGAGTGACCGCTACGGTCGCAGATTCGAATCCTGCCTTGGGCATGGATGTGTGTGATGTCCGTAAGTTAGTTAGGTTTAATTAGTTTTAAGTTCTATGCGACTGATGACCTCAGAAATTAAGTCACATAGTGCTCAGAGCCATTTGTAACATTTTGAACGTTTCACGCCCCTCGACTCTTGTAACAGCCATCTGGTTTCTGTACGAATTGTAAATAGCCTTTCGCTCCCTGTATTTTACCCCTGACACCTTTATAATTTTAAAGAGAGTATTCCAGTCAACATTATCAAAGGCTTTCTCTAAGTCTACAAATGCTAGAAACGTAGGTTTGCATTTCCTTAATCTTTCTTCTAAGATAAGTCGGATGCTTAAGTGATTTTATTTGTGAGTAACTTCTTGTTCTCTCTTTTAATTTAATTGAAAAGTTTTAGCCGTCTTGTTCCTTATAGCTGGCCGGTGTGGCCGAGCGGTTCTAGGCGCTTCAGTCCGGAACCGCGCGACGACTACGGTAGCAGGTTCGAATCCTGCCTCGGGCATGGATGTGTGTGATGTCCTTAGGTTAGTTAGGTTTAAGTAGTTCTAAGTTCTAGGGGACTGATGACCTCAGATGTTAAGTCCCATAGTGCTCAGAGCCATTTGAACCATTTTTTTTTTTCGTTCCTTATATTATTTCCCGACTTGAGGATGCCCTGCCATTGTCCTGCTACACAATATTTTCCCCACTACAGTTTACACCAGGCGAGGGAACTGAAAGTGTTCCGGAATTGGTCGAGTAGATAACAAGAGACTGTGGATTAGGATATTGTTGTGTGGTTTCTTAATTATACGAAATGTACCCTACAACGTTCGAGTATAGGCCTGGTGAGCGTTTAAGCTAAAGCCCAGCAGCAGGCCCGCATGAAAACCCGACAGGAGCGCTGCAGGCAGAAGTACGTCTCGCTGTCCTCACTTTATTGTCCCTGAGCACGAGATTCGTCTGCGCAGAACCGACCCCGCAGCAGGTAGCGTGCCGGCCGCCATAAATCCCACTAACCACTTAATTATGATTTCTGAGACGTTTCGCGTTCTATCAAGGAAAGCGACCTGGCATTAATCCTGTTACTTAATACCTCGCGGCCGGCCCTCCTGCCTTACATAGCGTACCCTGTGCGCTGCTGCCGACGACTTGCGAACGCCGGATACTCTGTCTTAACTGTTTCCGTCTGTCTGCTGAAATTTATTTGCCGTCGCTTTTATCTGCGCGTTGTGAACGCAATTTCTCCAACGCGCGCCCTCATTGCAGTATTCGTGACGTGATCTCGATACGCACTAAACTCGCAGACCACATCTCTAGCAGCGTTCTCCGCTGCAAGATATATTTTAATCGATTGCATCCACAGTAGACAGCCTAAGTCTCTGCTGCGGGAGCAAAGGGAACTTCACAGCAAACATAAACATAGCCAAAGCCTTGCAGAAAAACAATAATTGCACGAAGCGAAATGTAGTGTGAGGAGGGCTATGCGAGAGGCGTTCAATGAATTCGAAAGTAACGTTCTATGCACTTACTTGGCAGAAAATCGTAATAAATTCAGGTCTTATGTCAAAGCGGTAGGTGGATCAAAATAAAATGTCCAGACACTCTGTGGCCAAAATGGTACTGAGATAGAGGATGACAGACTAAAGGCCGAAATACTAAATATATTTTTCCAAAGCTGTTTCACACAGGAAGACTGCATTGTAGTTCCTTCTTTAGATTGTCGCACTGATGACAAAATTGTAGATATCGAAGTAGACGACAGAGGGACAGAGAAACAATTAAGATCGCTCAAAAGATGAAAGGCCGCTGGACCTGATGAGATACCAGTTCGATTTTACGCAGAGTACGCGAAGGAACTTGGCCCCCTTCTTGCAGCGGTGTACCGTAGGTCTCCAGAAGAGCGTAGCGTTCCAAAGGATTGGAAAATGGCACAGGTCATCCCCGTTTTCCAGAAGGGACAGAGAACAGATGTGCAGAATCATAGACCTACATCTCTAACGTCTATCATTTGTAGAATTTTGGAACACGTATTATGTTCGTGTATAATGACTTTTCGGGAGACTAGAAATCTACTCTGTAGGAATCAGCATGGGTTTCGAAAAAGACAATGGCGTGGAACCCAGCTCGCGCTATTCGTCCACGAGACTCACAAGGCCATAGACTCGGGTTCCCAGGTTGATGCCGTGCTTCTTGACTTCCGCAAGGCATTCGATACAGTTCCCCACAGTCTTTTAATGAACAAACTAAGAGCATATAGACTATGAGACAAATTGTGTGATTGAAGAGTTCCTACTTAACAGAACGCAGCATGTCATTCTCAATTGAGAGAAGTCTTCCGAAGTAAGAGTGATTTCAGGTAGGTCGCAGGGGAGTGTCGTAGGACCGTTGCTATTCACAATATACATAAATGACCTTGTGAACGACATCGGAAGTTCACTGAGGCTTTTTGCGGATGATGCTGTGGTATATCGAGAGGTTGTAACAATGGAAAATTGTACTGAAATGCAGGACGATCTGCAGCGAATTGACTCATGGTGCAGGGAATGGCAATTGAACCTCAATGTAGATAAGTGTAATGTGCTGCGAATACATAGAAAGAAAGATCCCTTATTATTTAGCTGCAATATAGCAGGTCAGCTGCTGGAAGCAGTTAATTCCATACACTATCTGGGAGTACGCATTAGGAGTGTTTTGAAATGGAATCATCATATAAAGTTGATCGTCGGTGAAGCAGATGCCAGACCGAGAGTCATTGGAAGAATCCTAAGGAAATACAATCCGAAAATAAAGGAAGTTGGTTACCGTACGCTTGTTCTCCCACTGCTTGAATACTGCTCAACAGTGTGGGATCCGTACCAGATAGGGTTGATAGAAGAGAGAGAGAAGATCCAACGGAGAGCAGCGCGCTTCGTTACCGGAACATTTAGTAATCGCGCAAGCGTTACGGAGATAATAGATAAACTCCAGTGGAAGACTCTGGAGGAGAGACGCTCAGTAGCTTGGTACGGGCTTTTGTTGAAGTTTCGAGAACATACCTTCACCGAGGAGTCAAGCAGTATATTGCTCCCTCCTACGTATATCTCGCGATGAGACCAGGAGGATAAAATCAGAGAGATTAGAGCCCACACAGAGGCATACCGACAATCCTTCTTTCCACGAACAATACGAGACTGGAATAGAAGGGAGAACAGATAGAGGTACTCAAGGTACCGTCCGCCACACACCGCAGGTGGCTTGCGGAGTATTGAAGTCGATGTAGATGCCACTTGTCATGAATTTCTAGTCACGACACTTCATATAACGTTACGGTATTCGTGATCAACGTCCCAGTTTCTCGACACATAACTGAACAGACCCAACAAAACGTAAACTGCGTATTTCTAGCGGTTGATGTAATTACTGTAGTCAGAGACAAGGCCAAAAGTAAATGGAACAATCTGTGGGAGACGGAAAATATGTGCAAACAAATCCTCCCACATCTACCCAAGGCGTTACGATACACTGAAAACTGGAATATGACATGTAACTCAACTGGCGTATGGATCAAGAGGAAGTTCGTAAGTGGCATTATCAGGGTGGAATTCGTCTATATAATTCACGTCATATTGCGATTGTGTGGAGATCCAGGACGCCGACGCATATACGTTGGCCGCCTAAGAGAAGAGAAGCAGAGTGGGTGCTTACGAGCTGAACCACATGAATCAAGAACTTCTCTCGAATCTGTTAATACAGTATTCTTGACAACAGTTATCACACTCACCTACGAAAGTTCTTCGGAAAGCAAAGCGACGCGATCGACGGGAATACTAGAGACTCCGTAAGCACATCTACTTAAAGCTCCATTTGATTTCCACTATTGTTACCATTTCGCGATTTTACGTTCCGAATAGCTCTCGTATCAATTATTAACGCAATTAGTGTTAAATGTTGTGCAGAAACTATAGCCGTTCAGTTTGTGTGTGTGTGTGTGTGTGTGTGTGTGTGTGTGTGTGTGTGTATGTGTTTTTCAGTATGTGTGAAGATGGCTATGTTGTTCAATTGGTAAACTGTCGGTTAACCTATAAGACCTCTGTACTTAATTGTTTGTTATCAGCCACATCAGTGAAATTTGTTTTAAATTCCTCATGAATTGTAGAAAAGATGAACTGATCCCTTCAAAGGTTCCGCAACCGCGTAAATTTGAACAGTATCTATGCTCGCAAAGCAAAAGCAGTAGGCAATAAATACTCTTCACTCGATTTAACTGTGTTGCATTAGTTCTTCGAGCCACTCGCATTATTTTAAAGCCACGATGGAATCTTGGTTATTAACCGACATGCTGTTGCAGTCTCGAACGCCTTTAGAAAATAATCTCTAGCTTTTTTTGTTGGTTCTGAGAACGACAGAGAAATCTACAGTTTTGTAGCGTGAAAAAACAAATTTTACTTCCATTTATTTTCAGTTTGAGAGCACATCATGTGATGATTTCACTTTTCTATAAATCTGATGGTAAGTCACATGTTTCATATAGTTTTGATCGTAGCTCAGATAGTAATCTCATTTGTTCCTTCTGACAAATTTTCGCAGCTGCAATGGCATCTTAACGAATTTTCTTTTTCCTGACAGATCGTTTTAGAAAATACCATTTACCTACAGCTAACAGTTTTCTTCGCGTCTGTACTCCATTATTTAACCAATTTCTATTTGCATCTTTACGATAGTTACGCTTATTCTTCCAGTAAGTGTCGTCTGATGTTTACGGTCGAGTCGTCCTCAATTTGGAACTGCTGAACTTGCTGAGCGTTAATGAAATGACTGGAGGTTACCGCTTCCTCACAAAGGGAGAATTTTTTTTTCATTCATGCCACTCTACCACTTGGCGGTGAGTGGCGGATTCGTGATAGATCTCATAGCTCTGTGAAGGAAGGCTGTGTCTGCAAGAGAGCAAAGCCTGGGATACACGTCATCTCATGAAAGAGTTAAAACGGCTTCATGCAACAGAGCCACTACTCCTTTAAGGCAACCCGCCGCCTTCTTTGTAACGTCAAAGGACAGATAAAAGGAGAAGGTCTCCATTAATCGTTCACAGTTTCAATTGCACCGCAGTGGCACGCCGTAGGGGACGAGCGTAAAGGGATGAAAGGCTCTTGCAATTACTCTGCGTGCATATGTGTGTGTGTGTGTGTGTGTGTGTGTGTGTGTGTGTGTGTGACTGGGAAGTTATCCGGCACCCTGGAGGAGCCTTCCCAGTAATCGTAGACGATACCTTGTGCAACCAGCAAGCCATTATGATGTCGTGGTCCATGTTGGGTGAGCACCAAGATAATATGGTAAGGAAGTTTTAGAATGAGGCCACAGAAAGAGTGCGACTTTTGTTTCTATTCCTGCTTAGGGCTGTCCTCACATACACGCACGTGGGCGCGCGCTCGCACACACACACACACACACACACACACACAGAGAGAGAGAGAGAGAGAGAGAGAGAGAGAGAGAAGGAGTGAGTACACTTGAGATTCACCTCCATTTCTAGTTTTAACAGTTCTAAATTTCAAACAAATATTGTTTTGAACAATGTAAGAGTAATAATAATGAGTTACAAGGAAAATTAAGCAAACTATAAACTGAAAATTAGGAAATGGTGGGTGTTAGGGTAAAACGATAGTAATTTAGAATAAAACTGAAATGAAGAAGAGTAGACAAGGTAGCTATTGTCATCATCAGTGATAAAAAGGGAAAGCTTTGGAATTGTATGGAGCCTCTTCCTTCTTATTTGACATTACAATATGTATTTCTTTTGTATTTGCTGTTACACTGTAGTTACTGTATTGTGTAGATTGTTCTGTCAGTTTTCTAAAGTACTTCAAGCTATACTTAGGCAACTACAGCCAGTCGGTTTCTACAACTTACAAACAAGATGTGATAATTGCTCTTAATTATTTACAGCTTCAAAATTACCTCTAGGCAACACTATTGCTTACACGCAATTACGAAATATTCGTACACTTTAAAAGCAGTTATTATAGAATTTACTGATGCCAACTGTTCATGGAGGTAGCCAGGGCCATTGGGTTACGCGTTTCTGACCAGTATTTTCTTTTCTTTATTCGTAGGCCTCTATGAGCACAATTTTTATGTAATTCTGTCTGTAATATTATTCTGAATACTTATGTAGTCTTTTAGAAACATTGGTACTATGTGCTACCTTGTCTTAGCGTGTGTGTGCTTCGTCTATGTCTCTGTATGCCCACCTTTTCAGAGATGAATGCGGGATCGGCTGTACATTATAGTATGTCAAATCAAACATCTTTCAGCCGTCTAATTTCTGAACTGCTGTTTTATTTTGCTACCAGTATCGGTGACGGTTGATGTGACCGCTATATCAAGCAGGGGTCTACAGAGAGCAGTATTTGAGTGCTGGCCCCTATTTTGACCGGAACCGAGGTGGGAATCTTCCTACCGCCGATGAGGGGGCCGGAAAATAACGTACTAAACCGCCGAAACTGGTAGTGAAATAAAATAACAGTTCCTAAATTAGACGGATGATAGGTGTTTGATTTGACATCCTGCTTTATCTTTGGTTTCAGTATCACTATAATTTGATGATGTTTCATTTTCTGCATCATTATTGCAGTACAACTGGAAGTGCTTCAATGGGAAGTACCCTCTGGTATGCATTTCACAGTTATTTGTATAATTTGAATGCGGAAGTAGATCAAAGTAGTCGAAAGGCTGACGAATGAAAACAAAAATCATCATTATGCTCACTGCAAGCATTTGTACTTGTTTTATTTTGTCTGTCGCGAAAGTCATCGATTCCTTTATCTTACATGACGTCTTCTACCAACTGGATTGTATGTCTCACAAGTAATTTTTCTCCTCTCTTTCTACTGAGAGGTCCGTTCCGGTTTCTCCTATTTCCTAGTATTCTATTGTGAACATTAAATATATTTAGTTCTTCCATAACTTCAGAATGCTGAAATCTGTCAGCTTTTGTTCATCACTTCACTGTTGTTAGAAAACATTTATGTTGCTTGTATCCGACGTCGTCAGCGCTGATTTATAACCCACCGTTCATTTCCATGAAGAAGCATTGTGACTGCATTGTCTTACAAAATTTCAATGTTGTTGCTTTCCTCGTTTTATTTTTATGAATATTTGTTTAGTGTTTCACTTCGGTAATTTCTTCTGTGTCTTCATCATACTCATATCTGACATCGCAACCACAATAGCTAAGACGTTTGCTTATTTCTATTCCCATGTAACTAGCTGAGCGCCCGGCGTTGTCTGGGTTGTATTTATTCTAATCTTTTATTAGTTCAACTCTTCCTTCCCCCTCGCTATGTCATTCCCCACTCATCTCCTCACTCTCTCTCTCTCCGCCCACCTCCTCCACCCCGACATCCTGTCCATCTCCTCCTGTATGTCTCTCTGTCCATCTCTTCCAACCTCTCTCTCTGTCCATCTGCTCATCCCGACTCTCTGTGCATCAGCTCCTTTCCCCTCTGTTTATCTCCTTCTCCTCTCTCTCTCTCTCTCTCCCTCCTCGTTGTCCGCCTCCTCATCCTCCTTCTGTTGCTCCATTTCCTCTTCCCTCTTTCTATCGATCTACTCTTCCCCCTATTGGTGTCCATTTCTTCCTTCGCAAACACCGTCCATCTACTCCTCCGCCCTTCTCTCTCGACCTCATCACCCCCACGCCAATGGGAAGTTGCTGGTTCTTAACCATCGCAGGATTACTCTCCAGATAGTAGATAATTGGTTGAAATCGATCCAGGGGCTTAGGAGGAGCTTTGTAGCCGTGTTTTTGCTCGTATACGCAGCACCCACATAAATATCGCATTAACATATATCACACATGTATGTACACCTATCTCACCTGCATGTCTTGCCAGGTTGAAATAAACACTTACATGTATATTCAAAAGAAAATAAGTGGGTGTTATGAGTTTTTGGAAAGAACACATAGTCGGCAACACTGCTCGGAGCTGCCGTTGTCACTGCACATATCCTTTACTTGGTAATGCATGTCGCCCATCGACTTGCTAGATGCTGTGATAAAACTTTCGTTATCAGTTACGCAAACTGTGCCAGTGCGGGCGCTTCGTTCTTCGTGCCAACCAAACGTTACAGCGACAGAAACATCAATTAGCGGCGGCGAGGGATGGTCGCGGAAGCGCTGACGCGTGCAGCTGGGGGAGTCAGCGGCACGCCCCAAGGCTGTGAGGGTGGCGGCTGCCGGCTAATGATGGGGATCCGAGAGCCCGGCCGGCTCTGAGCGCGCCCGCTACGGTCCCGCTACTGTGCGCTTCGTGGTATTTGCTCATTGTTAACGAAAAAGAGCTACCAACCAAAGACATCTGTCAGGGAGATCCTTTTGGCGAGGAGGAACGACCTAGTGGGTGACAGGCCGTAGTCATGTGCGAGACACGTGGGCCCGTTTCCATTGCAGAAAGATTTATTTGTCTACTTTCTTTCCTTCAGATTTTCCTTAAAAAGCCATTTTTCATTGCAAAAAATTATAATTAATCAATACATAATATAAAAATATTATGTAGGTGCATATGGATGTACGTATGTTCGATATCTTCTCCTGATTAAACTATTGGCCGACTTCACCCAAACTTGGTACACATATCACTTACTATCTGGAAAGAATCGCTATGAGGATAAGAACCGACTACCTATCACAGGGATGGGGGGTGAAAAAGTTGCGTAGCTCGCGATGTGCAAATACCCCTTAGTCACCCAGTCTACAGCGATACCTTTCAATTAATAGTATTGGAGCAAAGCATCATTTACAAGTTATTTTACATTTTTCTACTATTGTAAGCACTTATTGTTTCTGGTAAAAGTTCACCTGTCTCAGTAATAAAATGATCAGTTTGACACAATGCCTCAAAACCTGGATTAGTGTTTAAAATGTTTTCAAACTTTTCTTTAAGTTTTCTTGGGATACCTCCGGCAATGAGGAGTTCACTAGAATAATTTTATTCATTAACTGAAAAGATTCATTCAGCGCCTACAAACCTTGAGTTTCAAGCATATATATATATATATATATATATATATATATATATATATATATATATATATATCGAAATCTTCCAAGCACTGGCAAACTGCCAAAGCCTCTGCACTATCGAAGTCATTTTCTACCCCTCTAACGGTCTCGAAATGATAATTGTAAAACAACACAGCTTCGACCCACGTATCCAAACGAGATACCACTGGTTCGGGAGGTAAAGACACCTTTACAAGTTTTTCGTTTTATGTCTTGATACGAACAATAGCCTTTAGAAACACTTTCTTTGTGGATGAAATCAGTTTATTTACATTCAAAAACGTCGAACGTACTTCTTCAGCAAGGTGATATACGACATGAGCAAGGCATGTCACATGAACCAAATTGGGATAAAATATTCGGAAGGCTTTTCCCACTTCGATCATGTAGGGAGCATCATCTGAAATAAACACAAAGACCCTGTCAGTTTACTGAGTTAGGTTGTAATGCAGCTAATCTCAGGTGAAATCTCATTGTCCCCGTGCCATCGCCAGGAAGCCTCATCGAACATTTTATCCCAAACGAAAATTATTCCCCTTGACGTACACCACCGTTAGAGTTTAAGTTAAAGATTTTGAAGCATCCGGTATATCGGTGATGATGATGATGATGATGATGATAATGATGATGATAAAAATAATAACTTGTATTGTAATGAGTGTGTGTAATTTGAGAAATGTCAGTCTTAGTAATATAGTATTTACGAATTTCCTCATTACTTCTTGTCAAATGCTAGTAATGCCATCGGACAGAAGCGTGTGGCAGTTGCGCAGAACGAAAATGGCTCTGATCACTATAGGAATTAACACCTGAGGTCATCAGTCCCGTAGAGCTTAGAACTACTTAAACCTAACAATCCTAAGGATATCACACACATATCCATGCCCCAGGCAGGATTCGAACCTGTGACCGTAGCGATCGCGAGTTTCCAGACTGAAGCACCTAGAGCCGCTCTGCCAAACCGGCCGGCCTGTGCAGAACGAAACAATATGGAGGACAAGTTGAAAGGTCAGAGGATCTACATCTACATCCACATGACTACTCTGAAATTTACATGTAAGTGCTTGGCAGAGGGTTCATCGAACCATAATCATACTATCTCTCTACCATTCCACTCCCTAACAGCGCGCGGGAAAAACGAACACCTAAACCTTTCTGTTCGAGCTATGATTTGTCGTATTTTATTTTGATGATCATTCCTACCTATGTAGGTTGGGCTCAACAAAATATTTTCGCATTCGGAAGAGAAAGTTGGTGACTGAAATTTCGTAAAAAGATCTCGCCGCGACGAAAAACGTCTTTGCTGTAATGACTTCCACCCCAATTCGCGTATCAAATCTGCCACACTCTCTCCCCTATTACGTGATAGTACAAAACGAGCTGCCATTTTTTGCACCCTTTCGATGTCCTCCGTCAATCCCAGCTGGTAAGGATCCCACACCTCGCAGCAATATTTTAATAGAGGACGAACGAGTGTAATGTAAGCTGTCTCTTTAGTGGACTTGTTGCATCTTCTAAGTGTTCTGCCAATGAAACGCAACCTTTGGCTCGCCTTCCCCACAATATTATCTATGTGGTCTTTCCAACTGAAGTTGTTCGTAATTTTAACACCCAGGTACTTAGTTGAATTGACAGCCTTGAGAATTGTACTATTTATAGAGTAATCGAATTCCAACGGATTTCTTTTGGAACTCATGTGGGTCACCTCACACTTTTCGTTATTTAGCGTCAACTGCCACCTGCCACACCATACAGCAATCGTTTCTAAATCGCGTTGAAACTGATACTGGTCTTCGGATAACCTTACTAGACGATACATTACAGCATCATCTGCGAACAACCTAAGAGAACTGCTCAGATTGTCACCCAGGTCATTTATATAGATCAGGAACAGCAGAGGTCCCAGGACGCTTCCCTGGGGAACACCTGATATCACTTCAGTTTACTCGATGATTTGCCGTCTATTACTACGAACTGCGACCTTCCTGACAGGAAATCACGATTCCAGTTGCACAACTGAGACGATACCCCATAGGCCCGCAGCTTGATTAGAAGTCGCTTGTGAGGAACGGTGTCAAAAGCTTTCTGGAAATCTAGAAATACGGAATCAACTTGAGATCCCCTGTCGATAGCGGCCATTACTTCATGCGAATAAAGAGCTAGCTGCGTTGCACAAGAGCGATGTTTTCTGAAACCATGCTGATTACGGATCAATAGATCGTTTCCTTCGAGGTGATTCATAATGTTTGAATACAGTATAGGCTCCAGAACCCTACTGCAAACCGACGTGAATGATATAGGTCTGTTGTTAGATGGATTACTCCTACTACCCTTCTTAAACACTGGTGCTACCTGCGCAATTTTCCAATCTGTAGGTACAGATCTATCGGTGAGCGAGCGGTTGTATATGAGCGCTAAGTAGGGAGCTATTGTATCAGCGTAATCTGAAAGGAACCTAATCGGTATGCAATCTGGACCTGAAGACTTGCCCGTATCAAGCGATTTGAGTTGCTTCGCAACCCCTAAGGTATCTACTTCTAAGAAGCTCATGCTAGCAGCTGTTCGTGTTTCAAATTCTGGAATATTCCATTCGTCTTCCGTGGTGAAGGAATTTCGGAAAACTGCGTTCAATAACTCCGCTTTAGCGGCACAGTCGTCGGTAACAGTACCATCTGCACTGCGCAGCGAAGGTATTGACTGCGTTTTGCTGCTTGTGTACTTTACAAACGACCAGAATTTCTTCGGATTTTCTACCAATTTTCGAGACAATGTTTCTTTGTGGAACCTATTAAAGGCATATCGCATTGAAGTCCGTGCCAAATTTCGCGCGTCTGTAAATTTTTGCCAATCTTCGGATTTCACGTTCTTCTGAGCAAGAAATAATAAGGTAACATTAGCAAATGAGGAGGAAGGAAGAACAGAGAGAAGAGGAAGAAAAAGCATAGAGAGTTTACAATGTGACAGATATACTAGCTCCCCACTGGACAGAGCCGGCCGCGGTGGTCTCGCGGTTCTAGGCGCGCAGTCCGGAACCGCGCGACTGCTACGGTCGCAGGTTCGAATCCTGCCTCGGGCATGGATGTGTGTGATGTCCTTAGGTTAGTTAGGTTTAAGTAGTTCTAAGTTCTAGGTGACTAATGACCACAGCAGTTGAGTCCCATAGTGCTCAGAGCCATTTTTGAACCCACTGGACAGAAAGAAAGAAGGTGGGATACGCCGAGAGAGAAGCTACGCCGATGCAGTAGATAGTGTTTTAAATTCATCTTGAAAGCAAAGTGGTTTTGGATAAGACGCGTATCACGTGCTAATTTGTTGTACACTCATATGGCCGAATGGGAAGAGCAGATACTGAGAAATTTGGTTTTATGCAAAGCTACACCGACGCTGAACATATTCTCTCTAGTACTGCAGTACTGCAGAGGTAATAGTTTTTGACGTCTGAAGAGAGGTATTGCGGGAATCGATAACTAAGAAACATGCCCTTGAAAATTCAGCCTTCTAAAATTCACGTCGTGATATAGGTCTAGTTGGACAAAGTGACTGTATTGATTCCTTGTCATTTGAGTACTTGTTGAAGTATGTGGCTCAGAATGCTTCCTTCGTAGTTTCCAATTATTTCCGTTATACCTGATGGCCATTCCATAATACTACCGAGAGTCAATTATTGTTTTATCATCGAGTTGTCCCCCTGTACATTGCGATCTGACTGTTTGCTGGTGGGCAAAATTTGCTCCAATTTTGTGAGGCCAACATGGACGCATTGTACACAGCTGCGTAACCAATATTGAGTGCCGCGAATCTTCTATCAATAGATACAAATCACAGAGTTGTATGTGGACCAGTTTTCGAAATATCTGAATATAAAGAGATACCTGTCCAAAAACTAGTCACTTCACTGATAAGAAAATAATGTACAAAAATTAAAATATATGGGCCATACACAGATAAATTATACACCACTTTACGAAGTAACATTATAGGACTAATTTAGAGAAATACCAAAAATTTCACATTGTTGCTCCCTTAACTTCTCTTACCATGTTTCACAGAAGGCGAACCCTGGTTCCACCGACAAAATTTTGGACGTTGTTCAGGAATATTTCCTATTTCGCTGTCAGGAACCCGTTGTCACGGGTGGCTCTTTACAGAGTAGTAATGTTATTATGAGTAATTCAGTTAACTACCCCAATAAACCCCCCCCCCCCCCCCACGAACCATGGACCTTGCCGTTGGTGGGGAGGCTTGCGTGCCTCAGCGATACAGATGGCCGTACCGTAGGTGCAATCACAACGGAGGGGTATCTGTTGAGAGGCCAGAAAACGTGTGGTTCCTGAAGAGGGGCAGCAGCCTTTTCAGTAGTTGCAGGGGCAACAGTCTGGATGATTGACTGATCTGGCCTTGCAACATTAACCAAAACGGCCTTGCTTTGCTGGTACTGCGAACGGCTGAAAGCAAGGGGAAACTACAGCCGTAATTTTTCCCGAGGACATGCAGCTTTACTGTATGATTAAATGATGATGGCATCCTCTTGGGTAAAATATTCCGGAGGTAAAATAGTCCCCCATTCGGATCTCCGGGCGGGGACTACTCAGGAGGATGTCGTTATCAGGAGAAAGAAAACTGGCTTTCTACGGATCGGAGCGTGGAATGCCAGATCCCTTAATCGGGCAGGTAGGTTAGAAAATTTAAAAAGGGAAATGGATAGGTTAAAGTTAGATATAGTGGGAATTAGTGAAGTTCGGTGACAGGAGGAACAAGACTTCTGGTCAGGTGGCTACAGGGTTATAAACACAAAATCAAATGGGGGTAATGCAGGAGTAGGTTTAATAATGAATAGGAAAATAGGAATGCGGGTAAGCTACTACAAACAGCATAGTGAACGCATTATTGTGGCCAATATAGATACGAAGCCCACACCTACTACAGTAGTACAAGTTTATATGCCAACTAGCTCTGCAGATGATGAAGAAATTGAAGAAATGTACGATGAAATAAAAGAAATTATTCAGATAGTGAAGGGAGACGAAAATTTAATAGTAATGGGTGACTGGAATTCGAGTGTAGGAAAAGGGAGAGAAGGAAACATAGTAGGCGAATATGGATTGGGGCTAAGAAATGAAAGAGGAAGCCGCCTAGTAGAATTTTGCACAGAGCACAACTTAATCTTAGCTAACACTTGGTTTAAGAATAATGAAAGAAGGTTGTATACGTGGAAGAACCCTGGAGATACTAAAAGGTATCAGATAGATTATATAATGGTAAGACAGAGATTTGGGAACCAGGTTTTAAGTTGTAAGACATTTCCAGGGGCAGATGTGGACTCTGACCACAATCTATTGGTTATGACCTGTAGATTAAAACTGAAGAAACTGCAAAAATGTGGGAAATTAAGGAGATGGGACCTGGATAAACTGAAAGAACCAGAGGTTGTACAGAGTTTCAGGGAGAGCATAAGGGAACAATTGACAAGAATAGGGGAAAGAAATACAGTAGAAGAAGAATGGGTAGCTCTGAGGGATGTAGTAGTGAAGGCAGCAGAGGATAAAGTAGGTACAAAGAAGAGGGCTGCTAGAAATCCTTGGGTAAGAGAAGAAATATTGAATTTAATTGATGAAAGGAGAAAATATAAAAATGCAGTAAATGAAGCAGGCAAAAAGGAATACAAACGTCTCAAAAATGAGATCGACAGGAAGTGCAAAATGGCTAAACAGGGATGGTTAGAGGACAAATGTAAGGATGTAGAAGCTTATCTCACTAGGGGTAAGATAGATACTGCCTACAGGAAAATTAAAGAGACCTTTGGAGAGAAGAGAACCACGTGTATGAATATCAAGAGCTCAGATGGCAGCCCAGTTCTAAGCAAAGAAGGGAAGGCAGAAAGGTGGAAGGAGTATATAGAAGGTTTATACAAGGGCGATGTACTTGAGGACAATATTATGGAAATGGAAGAGGATGTAGATGAAGACGAAAAGGGAGATACGATACTGCGTGAAGAGTTTGACAGAGCACTGAAAGACCTGATTCGAAACAAGGCCCCCGGAGTAGACAACATTCCATTAGAACTACTGACGGCCTTGGGACAACCAGTCCTGACAAAACTCTACCAGCTGGTGAGCAAGATGTATGAGACAGGTGAAATACCCTCAGACTTCAAGAAGGATATAATAATTCCAATCCCAAAGAAAGCAGGTGCTGACAGATGTGAAAATTACCGAACTATCAGTTTAATAAGCCACGGCTGCAAAATACTAACGCGAATTCTTTACAGACGAATGGAAAAACTGGTAGATGCAGACCTCGGGGAGGATCAGTTTGGATTCCGTCGAAATGTTGGAACACGTGAGGCAATACTGACCTTACGACTTATCTTAGAAGAAAGATTAAGAAAAGGCAAACCTACGTTTCTAGCATTTGTAGACTTAGAGAAAGCTTTTGACAATGTTGACTGGAATACTCTTTTTCTAATTCTAAAGGTGGCAGGGGTAAAATACAGGGAGCGAAAGGCTATTTATAATTTGTACAGAAACCAGATGGCAGTCATAAGAGTCGAGGGGCATGAAAGGGAAGCAGTGGTCGGGAAAGGAGTGAGACAGGGTTGTAGCCTCTCCCCGATGTTATTCAATCTGTATATTGAGCAAGCAGTAAAGGAAACAAAAGAAAAATTTGGAGTAGGTATTAAAATTCACGGCAAATAAATAAAACTTTGAGGTTCGCCGACGACATTGTAATCCTGTCAGAGACAAGAAAGGACTTTGAAGAGCAGTTGAACGGAATGGACAGTGTCTTGAAAGGAGGATATAAGATGAACATTAACAAAAGCAAAACGAGGATAATGGAATGTAGTCAAATTAAATCGGGTGATCCTGAGGGAATTAGATTAGGAAATGAGACACTTAAAGTAGTAAAGGAGTTTTGTTATTTGGGGAGCAAAATAACTGATGATGGTCGAAGTAGAGAGGATATAAAATGTAGACTGGCAATGGCAAGGAAAGCGTTTCTGAAGAAGAGAAATTTGTTAACATCGAATATAGATTTATGCATCAGGAAGTCGTTTCTGAAAGTATTTGTTTGGAGTGTAGCCATGTATGGAAGTGAAACATGGACGATAATTAGTTTGGACAAGAAGAGAATAGAAGCTTTCGAAATGTGGTGCTACAGAAGAATACTGAAGATAAGGTGGATAGATCACGTAACTAATCAAGAGGTATTGAATAGGATTGGGGAGAAGAGAAGTTTGTGGCACAACTTGACTAGAAGAAGGGATCGGTTGGTAGGACATGTTTTGAGGCATCAAGGGATCACAAATTTAGCATTGGAGGGCAGCGTGGAGGGTAAAAATCGTAGAGGGAGACCGAGAGATGAGTACACTAAGCAGATTCAGAAGGATGTAGGTTGCAGTAGGTACTGGGAGATGAAGCAGCTTGCACAGGATAGAGTAGCATGGAGAGCTGCATCAAACCAGTCTCAGGACTGAAGACAACAACAACAACAACAACCCCAATAAAATTGTTCCTGAGTAAATATCTTCACAATAGCAAATAAGCCTGTAACATGCTACCATGGAAGAATCCAGTTTCTCTTAGGCGTCTATGTAGAGATTATAAAACACTGTCATATGGTTTTTGTCACTGCAGGAACAACTCAACATAGCGCCGTTTTCCCTCTTTTCCCACTGTGTTCAGTCAACCCACGTATGGGATGCATAGTGACCAACTCCTCGCCATTAAACCTATCCATAAAATGATAAACAACGGCCGAAAAATAAACCCGGTACAAAACCGAGCAATACTGAACCTAAGCTCAAGGGTGAAAAATAAAGTGCAGATTACTGTTATCAACAGCAAGTGCGGCGATTGAATGAAACAGATTTATTTTATCCTTTCAAACAAGACATGAAGCGCATGCCTTCAAAATTTTTTCTGTTGTGACTATTTTCTTATTGTAACGCAGATAGAAAAATTAAGGTAAGGGATCAAAAGAAATGCTATTATTCTGCAATAGGCCACCAGAGACCGCGGATATCGTGCATCAGAATGTTCAAAGAACATCCTTAAATAACTTTTCAAATTTCATCTAGGGAGAAGCTACAGCTTCCGTTAGACACAATCAGGAATGTGAGCTACTCACAGCAAAGAAAAGTAGGCTGAATATCAACAGAATCATTTTCAGCATCCTGTTGGTAAGGTGTCAGACACCTAAAATTAGGAAAACGGAGAAGGATGATTAGTTACTGGAACATAGCCTCCTATGTTTTTTTCATGCTATGTGTTATAGTCTGCCTGTATACCAAAGAGTGAGCAGCGATTATGGTGCGGGAAGCAGCCTTTCCAGGAAGAACGCTACAACTGCACCAGAGGATGGTTAAGAACCATTTTTCCGTCAAGCATTGCGTTGCAGCCTCCAGCGATTTACGTAATTCTGGAGATGTGCGCTCATCCCGGATGTTATATTATTTACTAATTCTGTATTCCTTACAGGTTAATCGCATTTATTAAGCAATAAACACTCTCGGTGTGTCTGCGCATGCGTCACCACTGTTTTAAAAGGCGCGCTGCGGAAGGGTCGGTGCAGCTACGTGAAGTAGCCTGCAGGTGCTCCGAGGCCCACGAGAAAGACAGGCCGCGGCGCGTACGTCACAGCAGGTGACTCAGCAGGCGCTTCGAGTGCCAGCAGCCGAGTCCGGCGAGGAGCGAGAACTTACTTCAGCCAAGTTTAATAATTCCTCACAGCGCCTTTAAATGCTTGCAAGCTGTCGACAGCACACGACAAAGTTAAGACTTAGTGGCTACCTTTTCAATTACATATTGATTTGCCGAGGGCCCTGCACGGAACACAGAGCCGAGCGTTCGCGACGTGCGGCGGACAAGCCGACTAGTGTGACATCACAAGTTGGTTGCAGGACCTGTGTTTCTCGAGGAACATGCAGGTGCTCCTTGTGACGTAGCTCAATAGAGAGTATGGGGACCCACAGGCTCGCTCTTCAATTTACAGACTATAGACTGCAGCCTGAACAATCTTCAACAACAAGTGCAGGAAAGCCAGTCTGCCAGTAGCCATGAAAAATCTATTGTCGGTTGAAACAGTGTATAACCAACACATCGGAAAGTACATACTAACAGAATACCTCAGTCCACAAGTTTAATGCGTTGTGACAATTGGAGTAGACCAAACGGTGAAAGATTAAATCACTAGTGATTTTTATCATCTCGTATTTTGTACATACAAACAATTTGTTTGTGAACGAGAATAACTTGTTTTCAAACTTCCTGGCAAATTAAAACTATGTGCCCGACCGAGACTCGAACTCGGGACCTTTGCCTTTCGCGGGCAAGTGCTCAGCCATATTTTTTTTTAGCTTATAAGAAAACAAATAGAAACCTGTTGTGTATGAAAATAAAAGACGACGTTCTTCATAAAATAACACAAAACGGAAAACATAAAAGGTAGCTATATTTCCGCAACGGCCTTCTATTTTTATTCTTTTTTTTCTTTTTTTGTTAACATAAATGAGTATACAGTCTCACCATCAGCAGCAATTTTTTTTATTTTCTTTATTTTTGGGGTGGGGGGAGCAGAGGAGAAAGAAAACAAATATGCTGCAGATAGAGAGCTATGTGTGAAAAGGATAAACATGTATAAGGAGAAAAAAAAACTTAGAAGAGGAGGAGAAAAGAGAAGTGACCATTGAATGGGAACGTGGGATCGTCCAGTCTTGGCTGGCACTGTTCGTTGAAATTCGAGCTGTGAGGCGGGTTGGTGAAAATACTCTGTAAATACACTCCTGGAAATTGAAATAAGAACACCGTGAATTCATTGTCCCAGGAAGGGGAAACTTTATTGACACATTCCTGGGGTCAGATACATCACATGATCACAATGACAGAACCACAGGCACATAGACACAGGCAACAGAGCATGCACCATGTCGGCAGTAGTACAGTGTATATCCACCTTTCGCAGCAATGCAGGTTGCTATTCACCCATGGAGACGATCGTAGAGATGCTGGATGTAGTCCTGTGGAACGGCTTGCCATGCCATTTCCACCTGGCGCCTCAGTTGGACAAGCGTTCGTGCTGGACGTGCAGACCGCGTGAGACGACGCTTCATCCAGTCCCAAACATGCTCAATGGGGGACAGATCCGGAGATCTTGCTGGCCAGGGTAGTTGACTTACACCTTCTAGAGCACGTTGGGTGGCACGGGATACATGCGGACGTGCATTGTCCTGTTGGAACAGCAAGTTCCCTTGCCGGTCTAGGAATGGTAGAACGATGGGTTCGATGACGGTTTCGATGTACCGTGCAGTATTCAGTGTCCCCTCGACGATCACCAGAGGTGTACGGCCAGTGTAGGAGATCGCTCCCCACACCATGATGCCGGGTGTTGGCCCTGTGTGCCTCGCTCGTATGCAGTCCTGATTGTGGCGCTCACCTGCACGGCGCCAAACACGCATACGACCATCATTGGCACCAAGGCAGAAGCGGCTCTCATCGTTGAAGACGACACGTCTCCATTCGTCCCTCCATTCACGCCTGTCTCGACACCAATGGAGGTGGGCTGCACGATGTTGGGGCGTGAGCGGAAGACGGCCTAACGGTGTGCGGGACCGTAGCCCAGCTTCATGGAGACGGTTGCGAATGGTCCTCGCCGATACCCCAGGAGCAACAGCGTATCTAATTTGCTGGGAAGTAGCGGTGCGGTCCCCTACGGCACTGCGTAGGATCCTACGGTCTTGGCGTGCATCCGTGCGTCGCTGCGGTCCGGTCCCAGGTCGACGGGCACGTGCACCTTCCGCCGACCACTGGCGACAACATCGATGTACTGTGGAGACCTGACGCCCCACGTGTTGAGCAATTCGGCGGTACTTCCACCCGGCCTCCCGCATGCCCACTATACGCCCTCGCTCAAAGTCCGTCAACTGCACATACGGTTCACGTCCACGCTGTCGCGGCATGCTACCAGTGTTACAGACTGCGATGGAGCTCCGTATGCCACGGCAAACTGCCTGACACTGACGGTGGCGGTGCACAATGCTGCGCAGCTAGCGCCATTCGACGGCCAACACGGCGGTTCCTGGTGTGTCCGCTGTGCCGTGCGTGTGATCATTGCTTGTACAGCCCTCTCGCAGTGTCCGGAGCAAGTATGGTGGGTCTGACACACCGGTGTCAATGTGTTCTTTTTTCCATTTCCAGGAGTGTAGTTCGCGAAAGAGGCCCGATAGTGTCGATGTCGGCGAAGGGTGTGGTGATGTACTTGGAGGCGTGTCCAAAAGTCCGCCGGATCGACGATGTCGTCCCGGAAGAGGTAATTGACAGCCATGCCACTGATCCATGTGATGGCGTGCCACTTAGCCGGTGGAAAGTAGGTCGCGTCGGGATAGATCATCATAGTAGGAGAAACGTGATGTGGTGGTAATAGGAGGCGGAAAGCCACAATCTTCTGTACGAGGGTCCAGACAGCTGCTGCTGGCCCACAGTCAAAACGATGTAAATCTGTATCTTCGACATTGCATGTGAGGCACAGGGGTGAGTCCACCAGTGCGATACGATGCAGTTTCTGTCTTGTAGTATACTTGCCGTTGACGAGAAGGTACCACATAGAGGTGGTGTCAGTGGTGTGATATGGTTGGTGGATCGTTTTACAAAGTGTAGGCCATGAAACCTGGGGATGACGTGTTTCAACGGGGTTGCAGGGTGGAGACTTTCGGAGAAGCCGGTAGATGTCGTGGGTGGTCGTCTTCCTGGTCCTGGGGAGTTTGGTGCTTATGTAGCTGTACTCTAAAAAGAAATGGCCGATATGTGACATCGGAGGCGGGATGTGTGCCAAAGACGTCGGTCGGCGTCTCGAAACAGGTGCGAAATCGGTGGTCAACGTTCCAGTAAAACTAGCATTTTGGCTTTTCCATAACCGGAGCATAGTATTGGTGTAAACTGTCGTAGTCCTGGCTCTCACATTAACCAGATCGACGCCACCATCCCGCTTCGGTAAGGTGAGAGCTTCATACTGGACTTTGAAGATGTGTCCAGAACAAATGAAATAGCCGAAAGCCGCCTGTAATCTAGCCGCCATTGTCGCAGTGATGGGCAGAATCTGCGCGATATGGGGTATCCGGGCTGCCAGATGGGTATTGACGAAGGTGACTCTCTGGCACATATTCAGCGGGCATAGTATGTGATTTTGTATGTTGGCCCGGATGCGTTGCAGCAGCGCCCGAAAATTGATCGCCGAGGTGCGGTGAATGTCTCGCGTGTATACCAACTCGAGACAGCGAAGAGTGTCCACCAGTTGAAATGGGACTACGATGTCTGCGGGAAGGCCGCGGCCGATCTTCATGGCGCATGATTTTGAAGCGTTCAGAGCGCTCCCTGCCCCTGCACTGTAACGGGTAATCCACTGCATCGCAGCTTGTACGTCGGCCGCTGAACGTACGACGAGGGCCAAGTCGTCCGCGCAAGCTCGGCAGCGGAACATATGATCTCGGAGTGGAATACCTGTCAAACGTCGCCGTAATCCGCAAATGAGTGGTTCCATAGCAATGGCATAAAGCACCGTCGACAAGGGGCAACTCTGCCATACTTAGCGTTCAATCCGTATAGGTTCTGTAAGTCTGCCGTTGACGAGAAGTCTGGACGTTGCTCCACGAAGGAGCCGCATAATCACTTGCGTGAACGTCGGGGGAATTGCCATTCGGTTCATCACTGCGTTGACGAATGCATGATTGACGCGGGCAAACGCTTGTTTGAAGTCGATGGAGATTAAAGCGCCTGGCAGTCGCGAGTGTGCTGCCACAACGATCACATCTCGATATTCACTGAGGGCTGTCTGTATATTACGATCGGCGCCTAAAGATGTTTGTTCCTGGGAAACAAGACATGTTTGAGTCGCACTGCTAGAAGGCGTGTGAAAATCTTGAAGTCGGAATTGAGTAACGTGATCGGCCGATAACTATCGAGTCGTGTTCCTCCTGCGGGTTTCGGGACTGGTACAAGTAAGCCTTCCATTAACATTGCTGGCGGGTTCGCCGCGCCGGACAAAAGTTCCCAGTACATGTCCGTCCATCGTGACATCATCAAATCTTGGAAGGTTCTGTAAAATTCGAGAGGTAAATCATCCGGGCCGGGAGATCGATTCAGAGACCCTTTAGCCACAGCGCCTTGGACGTCGTCGTTGGTCACTTCAGAAGTCAGGAGGGTTGCAGCTGCTGCGTTTAGAGTACCAAGTGTCTCCTGGGCAACCTCAGCAATGGCCTCTGCACCGGCTGGTACCTCTTGATAGAGAAGTCTATAGTGTGTTGTGAATGCATCCGCAATGGTAGCTTGCGAAGTCAGCCGTCGTCCATCAGGTAAGTCCAAAGTTGTCATTAAAGCCTGTCGGCGTTGACGAACATTTTGAATAATATGATGCATAGAAGGTTCTTCACCGTTAATCCTATCTTGGCTGCGTGGTCGTACAATAGCTCCCTCTAGACGGCATCTGGTCAAGGTTAAAATCTTTGCCTTAATGCGTTGAGCTTCTTTTAGACGATCCGGGGATGGAGATCTTCTGCGTATAACTGGGAGCGATCCCTCCGTTTATCAGTGCCCGATGGGGCGTAGAGATTTATGATTTTGAGTCCTTCAACTGTTATGGCCACCCCTCGCGCTGTTGGGAGGTATGCGACATCGGAAACTGCAATCCCTTCTCGGAGGAGGATCGCTGCGCCTGTGTGTTCCATAACTACAGGGGCGGCGTACGTCTCATATCCATAACGCCCAGCCCAAGTTGCTGTCCTCAGTTCTTGTAACAGGGCGATGTCGATGTCCGCTGCTCTTAGCGTGTCACGGAGCAGTTTAAGTTTAGCGTGGGAGCCGATATTATTAGTATTTATAGTAGCTATTCGGTACGCCTGATGGGAGATCCGTGTTGCCGATAGGTTCGTAGCTGGTGAAGATTTCTGTGGTGGATTGTGGAAGTCCATAGAAGTCGCACGAGTCGCCGTAGAAACTTCCCCCATTTTAGTGTTGGTCTAACGGAGGAACAGATCTCATTTCCGCATCAGATGGAGGTGGGAAATCCGTGTCATCCGCCCATGAAAAATATCCGACAGGTTTGACATCGGCGAGAGGTGGCAGCGCCGGCCGAGTCGGCTCAGTTGCGTCGGTGACAACAGGCGTGCTATGTTCCATGGCTTCTGGGCGCCGGGCTTGCGCACGATCTCTGTTGGACGGTTCACCGTCTTGTGGATGACGCGTCTCCGTGGCAGAGGAGAAAGTGTTATCGTGTTCTCCGTCAGAGTGATGCGCCATCTCTTCGTCCTGAGGGGAGGCTCAATGGTCGATTCTGATGTCTTGCGGCCTTTTTTTCGTCGTTTGGGCGACTTCTGCTTTCGGCAATGAGTTTCGGTGTCCGAGGAAGGAAGAGATTCACGTCGTTCCGGTACAAAAGCCGCGGGTGCTATGATGCGGTCGTCATTCTCCAGAACACTCTCATTGGTATCCTTGTGATCTTCTAGAGTGGGTGTGTCCGGCTGTTGGACATGTTCAAGGGGGGCATCGCCGGTGTCAAGGTGCTGGTACGCCTCCGGGCGTATCGGACCAGAGAGACTTTCATGAACGGCGTCTTGTGTGGGCTGGACGTGCAGTGTCGCCGCATAGGTGACTAGAAGGGTGGTCGTGGTTCTGTCGGTGTTCGTATCGTCGGGCCTTAGTTTTGTGATGCGGCGTTGCAGGCATTCATTACGGACGTGGCCTTTTTTGCCACAACCGGAAAATGTTCGAGGTTGTCCGTCGTAAATGACCACTGCACGGCAGCCGCCGATAGAAATGTACGATGGAACGTGCCGGTTGAGATCGATTCGGACTTGTCTCACACCATTAAGCACCGGATACGTCGTAAACTGTGCCCATGTCTCGGCTACATGGCTCTGGACTTTTCCGAACGGGCTTAGCGCCGCGATGACTCCATCTTCATTCACCTCGAAAGGCAGTTCGAATACACGGATCGTCCGAAGGCTAAGTCCTGCATGGCCGACATCCACAGGTCCGACGTTTCCGTCGGACTGTCGAAATTTTAGTCCATGTCGCGTCCTTTGAATAATCTCATTGCAGGCAGCGTCGGAAGTCATCTTAACATAAACGACGCTGGTAATGATCGATAGGTGTATGCCGATGAGTTCGTCACGGGGGATCTTCACGTCCTCGCGTAGGAAGCGTTCGACGGCCAGTGCTTTGGGTCATGCGTTTTCATTTGAGAAGGTGAACTTAAGAGTGTTCTTCCTGTAAGAGTTGGCCATTAGAGCGTGTTCGACTGAGAAGCGCTGTGACGACGATGTAAACAAAACACTCCGCGCGCGCAGCGGCGTGGACGGCCGAGCGCGGTGCGCACTGCTGCCCTGCCGAACGCAGACTGCCGTCCATCTGAGCTACCGAAGCACGACTCACGGCCGGTACTCACAGCTTTACTTCTGCCAGTATCTCGTCTCCTACCTTCCAAACTTCACAGAAGTTCTCCTGCGAACCTTCCAGAACTGGCGCTCCTGAAAGAGAGGATACTGCGGAGACATGGCTTAGGCACAGCCTGGGGTGCTAGTTCTGCAAGGTTCGCAGGAGAGCTTCTGTAAAGTTTGGAAGGTAGGAGACGAGATACTGGCAGAAGTAAAGCTGTGAGTACCGGCCGTGAGTCGTGCTTCGGTAGCTCAGATGGTAGAGCACTTGCCCGCGAAAGGTAAAGAGCCCGAGTTCGAGTCACGGTCGGGCACAGTTTTAATCTGCCAGGAAATTTCATATCAGCGCACACTCCGCTGCAGAGTGAAAATCTCATTCTGGGAACATTTTTTCAATTTAAAAACCGAGTTTTTTTTGGCCCATTCTATCATCTCGAACTGCAGGTATTAGAAAATCTTTTTTTGCTGTATATCGTTCTGTTTCCAAACATATTTTTCTACCATTTACAGCAAAACAAATGTTCCAGTAAAGGTTTTATACAGGTACACATTATTTCAAAACAACACCAATATTTTTATACCAATATTGTGTGCCGTTGCTCTACGTTATGAAACGCGAAGCAAATCCTAAGACTTGAGCACTACTTGTTGTCACGCCGTCCTTAACAAAGGCGCGCCGGTCCGTTCCACATTACCTATGCACGCACGACAGCGGCCGACTTGCACGCACTCGTAGTTAGTTACCCCCGGTACAGTTCGCGACCTTGTCGGAAATGCCGGCACTCAGCTTCCACTTGCGTAACGCACTAGTCCAACTTTTTAAGCCTGGCCCAGTTCTAGGTCTGAGAGGGGGAAGTGTATAAAACTGGGCTAGGTGCCACATTGCTTAAGACACTACAGTCGTATTCAAGAGATTGACGTTTAACGAGATCCTGCTAAAGCGCTTGAAGCAAATGCCTGCATGGCTCCCTAATAAAGGGTAAGGACACGGTCGATATACTGCCTATAGCTACCCAGTTCGAGGTTTCGATCCGCCTTTAGTAACCTCTACGGAATGTAAAACCCTAATGTTCCTTCTTCTTCTCCTAATTTACATATGAACTGTTACGTAAAGGTCTTCAAATGGAGCATGTAGTAAAGATAAAGATAAGTTTCACCTGCTGAACTGACACTAATTTCTAAGTGTCTAACTTTTTAGCACATATTTTCAGAATGTGAGGTTTCTACTGCCTGTTCTCCTGTGTATTTCATTGAAACACTAATGCAGAATAGTAGGACAAATTCTCTCCCACCAAGAACAAGATGTAGTACGCCTACTTCCACTAAATACTGATCATTATCACCAACAATTAACTATCAGAAAAGTTAATGCTCGTGTTATCGTACTTTAAACAATACCTTTACGACTTTAATAATCAGCCTAGTCACGTTACGAAAACTAAAACTGAAATCACTTCACCCAGCGTAATAAGTACAGCGAAAAATAGCACGATAAAACAGCACAGAAACAATAAAGCTGTTTCCTTGTGAAAATCAGAGTCATGTAACAGTTGTGAACACATTACGAACTACGGCATAAGGAACTATAAATGTAAACCAAATGCAATTTTCACAAAACAATTAAAAATGTGAAACTGACGTAGATGTGTAACGTTCAAGATAATTATACGTATTTTTATCAGTTTACCCACTTTACAATAGAACGATGATTCTTCGTTGCCATTTTTTCTAGAAACATCACTCACGGATGACGAAAATGTGAATATACATCACAGGAGAAAAAAGAACAATAATTCTGCTTGACCTGAGCTGATTTCATAGATCGTTCGCTTGTGGCGAATAGAATGTGCCACAACAAAAGTAAAAGAGTATTATCATAACAATATTTTGGCAATGAAAACAAATTCGTTCGACTCACACAAATTCCAGCTTTGTAACTGATAATGTTTTATTGGCAAACTAATCACCCGTGCCGGATAGGCTTTCACATGAAGTTTCAAATAGCAACTAATTGTTGAATGGCGCCAGAGATAATAAAAGTTTATTCTTTATCTGTTCAGTCTCACATAAAAACCAATTAGCACACTGAAATTAGTTTGATGCACTCTGGTACAAAAGGTAATTTTTCTCCATTATTCATGCCTCATTGATTGCCAACACGGTTTGCGATACATTTTTGAAGTTGCAACTGCGGTACAGTAACAAGAGACAAAACTTAAGACTTCGTAGTTTTCTTTACTTAAATATTTCAGTCACTTTTACCAATATTTCTGTGAAAATTTCTTCACTTCGTCCCTTTTTATTGGAGTACTTACTTGTCAATCAGTCGTACTAAAACCTTTAATTATTGTCCTTAGAGCACAGTTACACACTTTCACCGTCTTCCATGGCTCCATAATTTCCCATTATTTCAACAACAATACCTGCCAATAATGACCCAGGCTTGTGCACCAATAGGCAAATATTATCTACATGAACAATACTCTTACAGCTCAGAAGCAGTACTTCAGTTAGTTGCCTAATGTTTACGCACAAAACATGAATAAAAAGTAGAGAATAATATTTCATATTACTAGTAGGGCTATTTCCTAGTATTTAGTTATACTGATGGGCCACTTTTTCATTACTGAAACCAAATCTTATGTACCGATGTTTTTTACATGTATCTCTGTTATTCTGTTTCGAGTATCATTACCACCTGACATTTCTTTCTATACTACTTGCCTATATCACTCAGGTTAAGATGAAAATATAAATTTGCAAACCAACAGGCAGGAAGAGAAATCTTGTCTTGGAATATTGTTATTGCAGCCGTATTTTGAACTACAAGATGAAATAAGAACTTGTTTTAGCTAACAGTTGAAGGCCTTCAAGCCACAAATCACGGGTCTTCAAACCCGAATCGATAACCCCCCAAAAATTGTGACTGTTCGCTTTTTGAGTAACTTATGTTCACTTAACTGTATTATGTTGCTACAATAGACTAAAATAAATGGAATAATTAACAATTTATACACCAATAGTATTTTTGATATTGTTATTTCAGTAAGTTACTGAACTATATTGGGAATCCGTAAAAGCTATTAGCGAACAGAGAATAAAGAGTTATTCACCTCACTAAGCCATCTTGATCAATATTTTCTGTAGATTTCCCAAATAATCTATATGTGCCTCTATGGTTCCTACTAATAGACCGCGGTGCACGATTCCTTTTCCGTAATATATATTCTGTTTGTGAGGGTCCTTTATCTTTAAATGTAGCCGTAATTTAATAGTTGTCGGCAGTTTCTTTAAGCTTATTCTATGGTTTGGTGACATATCGAGTTGTGAAATACTGACAATCGTGCAGCAACTGCTGAAATAATATTTGCCTGCCGAAGATGTTATTATTATTAAATTGTTAAGGCTTTCGTGGCCTGTTGGCTTCTGTCTCGGATTCTTCGGCGGGTGTTTGTCTGATGATGTTTCATCTGGCGTTTCGGCAGCACGAATTGCTGCCACTGTCAAAACTTCACTGTCCATTACTGGTGGTGGAATGGAATCGAGCTCGCGGACGCAGATTAGATGTACCTGGAGAGCCAACCGCCAAGGGATTTTCCGTAGTCATTTCCGATGACATTCTCCACTTGCTCGTTGCGGGAATCAAGAGTACGTTCACCTTTCTTGTTGAAAGTGAAACAGCCATCAGGCAGTCTGATATTATTATTATTATTCGCGCTCTGAGTTATGTTTGAATCGGATACAGTGCGCTAGTGTTAGTGAAACGCAGACGCCTCAAGATGTGTGTTTCACGATAGTTGGAACATAACTGCAATCCTCTCAAGATGTTGTTCAGCTTAAACATTTGCGTCGTGATTACAGTATTCATACCCTTGCAGTGTGATGCTGTTCATGAAGTGTGGTAGCATGCGGGACTTTCGTGAATCAAATTGCAGCTTAAATTTTTTTGTGACATGACAGATGTAATAATTATCAATAATTCTCATCCATAATTACTCGTCAATTCCAGCCATTGTTGTCCGCATCATAACGCGTTTCCTAACGGACTTGTAAATCATCATGCAATAAATCATTTAAATATATATAGTTACTGAAGTTAGCCGTCTAGGGAAGAAAATTAGAGAAATAGAATTGGAGAGGAAAGGAGGAATCAGGTAGCACCGAATAACACAGGCGTCCGCAAAGGCGACCGTGGGGGGGAGGGGGGGGGGGAGTGTGTAAAGGGGGAACTTCGCCCCTGGAATTTGACTTTGGGGTACAGAGATGCGTTTCCTTCGGAGCAGCGGTGACTCCAGTGCTGTCCTGCGTCCGTGACTTTTTACAGAACATTGCCAAAATAAAATCTCCGAACTACTCTCTCTCTCTTCCTAGAACAGTCCTCTCACAGAGAAAATCCACCCCAACATTTTGTCGTGCGAATTCCGGCACATTTCTGAGCATAAAGTAAAAATGGCTGCAGTTTATCTGGCCAATATCCTTCCCAAGTTCCCCCAAAGATAATCCCTTCTCCTACTGCACACCTTAATTGCGACAGGAGTTTACCATTTGTCTGTAACGGCTTGCGCAGACCACCATCAGTACTTCAATCATATAGCCATTTGCAGAAAACTATGGAGAACACTGTGTTGTTGTACTGTAGGTGTGTACGTCACTACCTCATTATTGGACCACAATGCACCAACAGAAAATAACGAATACCATTTTCTGCGCTAGAGGACAGGCAGAAAGTTTGAAAATACAAAACGAAAAGATCTCCAATTCAATAGATGCTTCTCAACACATCATGGGTGCACCACAGCATAAGATACTGTCATCGAATGGTTGCGAAATGATTTATAAAACCTGGCAGGGGGGAGGGAGAGGGAAGGCAGGAGAAAGCGAGGAAAGAGACTGATTTTGTATTAGGTTAACTGATTTGAAGTCATCATATAACTGTTATTCAAGCAATATTGAGGAGATCTAAGGAAGAAAAGGTAAATGACTTCAATAATATGTATAAGGACATATTTTTTATAACAGAGCATGGGCAACATGGAGCCTCCAATAACTTGGAACTGAGAATGAGAATAACAAGCTCGAGATAGGAATTTTTAGGAAACCCACGTTCACAGGAACGACTGCTGGTAAGTCCCCATGCCACCCCAAACACATAAATTAGCATTTTTCAAAAATGAGGTGCACAGGACTAATTCCATGCCTCTAAGTCCGGAAAACAAGAATGAGGAAATGGAAAATGGTTCAAATGGCTCTAAGCACCATGGGACTTAACATTTGAGGTCATCAGTCCCCTCGACTTGTTGCTGTTGTTGTTGTGGTCTTCAGTCCTGAGACTGGTTTGATGTAGCTCTCCATGCTACTCTATAATGTGCAAGCTTCTTCATCTCCCAGTACCTACTGCAACCTACTTCCTTCTGAATCTGCTTAGTGTATTCATTTCTTGGTCTCCCTCTACGATTTTTACCCTCCACGGTGGCCTCCAATACTACAATGGTGATCCCTTGGTGCCTCAGAACATGTCCTACCAACCGATCCCTTATTCTGGTCACGTTGTGCCACAAACTTCTCTTCTCCCCAATCCTATCCAATACTTCCTCATCAGTTATGTGATCTACCCATCTAATCCTCAGCATTCTCCTGTAGCACCACGTTTCAAAAGCTTCTATTCTCTTCTTGTCAAAACTATTTATCGTCCATGTTTCACTTCCATACATGGCTACACTTCATACAAATACTTTCAGAAATGACTTCCTCATACTTAAATCTATACTCGATGCTAACAAATTTCTCTTCTTCAGAAACGCTTTCCTTGCCATTGCCAGTCTACAGTTTATATCCTCTCTACTTCGACCATCATCAGTTATTTTGCTTCCCAAATAGCAAAACTCCTTTACTACTTTAAGTGTCTCATTTCCTAATCTAATTCCCTCAGCATCACCCGACTTAATTCGACTACATTCCATTACCCTCGTTTTGCTTTTGTTGATGTTCATCTTATATACTCCTTTAAAGCTATTTTAAAGCTATTTTAAAGTTTATTTCTTGTTTCTTCGCTTTCAGGAGTATTAATCAACGATTTTTTGCTTGTCATTTTTGCTAATAATCAACAGGAGTTTCTCAACTGCTTTCTGATATAGAAAAAGGCCAATTTTGGACCCTCGGCCGTTCTTGAGTAGCTTTCTGCGTTCTCTCATGCCTAGGGGTTGTTACAAATAGTTGCAAAATGACACAAATTCTTATCTTAAGATGCTTATTACAATTATTGGTATTCTTTATATTGTAAGTATAATTACTTGCAGAATTCTTTGATTCTAGCAGTTCTTGATCTTCACTCGTTTCTGCTAGTAAGTGTTGTTATCTCTGTTGACCAATGGTATTTCAGATTAATTTTAAGACATTCGTACCAAATCGTTTTTGGCTCATATGACGAGTAATACGCCTGCGTCAATGACACTACATGTGTCTAGTACCCTCCGCAGGAATTGATTTAAATGTTGCGATTAGATGGACGCCTTAAGTGTAACAGTAAATGTGCAGACAACAAGAATGGAGCTATCGCAACCATGAGATCAGCACTAAATATCAGTGCAGTGAGATAGTCATTTTGCCGCCCTTTCCTCAAGTGGTATGACGCGAAATCCTCATCGAGGCCTTCCTTTCCATCGACAAAAGTTGGCTGTGCCGCAAGAACTCAGAGAACGCGGTTTTGTTGATCGGCAAAATGAATGTGAACAGTTGTTTGAAAAGGTACAACATGGCGAGTAGTTTTCCTGCGTACGTGAATAAGGAAAGCTGGCGTTACTAGAGTACTAACACTCGTAACTATTGGGAGTACTGTCGCTAATCATATCCTTACGTTTATGAGGAAAACAAACGTGTCGTAATTCTAAAAATTGGATAAATTCTCTAAAATTCTTCAGGGTATTAAATCGCACTGTCGATGCGTAAAATTCTCCAAAGCCTCGGCCACTGTAGCGGAGGGTCTTCCTCACAGTGGTTTTGCTAAAATATCTTGAGAAAGGTCTTTTGCAACAATGACTGAAAAGACGGAGCATGTTACACATTCATAATGCATTCACATTATTTGAAGAATTGAGTGTGGCAACGGCGGCGGAAGTCTATAGTTGCACAGAGGCAATTTGTCTTAAATCAATGGGGACTTATGTGCAGTCTTGAGAATATTAATGTTGCGGATGGGTGATTTCAGCGAGATGGGTTTTACGCCACACACAGCGCGAACTATACGTGTTTTCTGGGGAAATGTTACCCTACTGCCTGATCTTCCATTCCCAGTGCACTCGCCCGATTTAACCCTATTGTGGCATTTTTTAAAGTTGATAGCTAAAATTTATTGTTTGCACCACAGAAGGTGAAAATTCAGTAATCAACGTATTAGAAACTCCCTCTCCGTTTCTGAAACAGTACCATTAATTTGTAGACAATAGCATCATCCCAAGGCACTCCCGGCAAAGGACGAAACCGTTTGTCTAATGCCCGCGAGGTGCCTGTAATTAACTTCTACACAAAAGTAATAACTAGAAGTGACAAGAATCTTCTGCAATAAAAGAAGTAATTCTTTGTCCAATTCATTTCGAATCTTCCTCGTGTAAATCGGACATAGATCCTCCGCTGGGATGTGGATGTAGTCTTCTATACCTGCGTTTCAGCATTAATTAACGGGTCCCCCTGCCAGTAATGGAATCAGCACAATTCCCGACGACAAAACTGGAAGGAAACAACGTATCGCTGTGCCATACAGAAATGGTCTCCGTAGCCAATCTACATACAGAATAAGGCGGCACCGCCAGGGGCAGCGGCGCTGCAGCTCGAATTTCATGCGCCGCGCGCACCCAATACGACCCAGAGTCCCTTCGGGAGCGCGGTAAATTGTTTAGCGGCGCTGCGGCCGCGGCGTGAACCTCTGACATTTCATACCGCCGGCATGAAATGTCAGCAGCGGCCGGCCAGCGGACGCTGTATCAGCGCAGGCGGTGGCCAAGGAAGCGAGGAGCTCAGCAAGGAGCGGGCCGGGCCGGCCGGCCGAACAAAGGGCCGCGGCACCTGCTCTCTGCCGGCTGCAGGCTCGGGTCGTTACGCCGCGGCCCTAACGAGCTGTGGCGCCGGCGTAGGGGCAGACGCAACCCGCCGTGCGCTGCACCCAGTGATCACGCGGGAGCGCCACCTGCTCCCACCCCAAGCCAGCCACTTACCTCCCCCTTCAGCAGAGACTTTCCCTGCAAGGGTGCGCCACGTGTGTTGCTCGCAGGGTCGTACCGGCGAGGTGGTCCTGTGACCCAGGCAGAACTAGCCAAACTGACGCCCGCCCCTCCCCCCCCCACCTTGGTGAAATTACATTGCTGTTAAAGACGTAAGTACCTTCCGCATTATGTGTCATAACCAAATAACATGTAACATAGCTCGATGAAACCGGGACCATGCATGGAAAGGACTGGTACAGTATAGTGTAGAAGGTAACTGAAACAAATACGCAATGAGACAACCAGAAGTCGCAAAGGTGTATGATGCTCTCCTGGACTTAAGAGAAGAAGTGACATGGTTCTTAGAGTGTATGATTACTACAGACAGCGACGTTTGCTCCGCAACGTGCTCCCATTGTGGCCAGGAGGTTGATAAGGCGTTCTTATAGTAGGGTGTTCCATCGCTCCACCGACGCGGCTGAAAACTAATGTATGGTTCCATAAAACACGAGAGAACTGCCGGATATCAGTAACGTCCTGCCACGATGTTTCGGCACAGCATCTTCTGGATATCTTCATGTGAGTGCCACTGTAGTAGTACTGGCGAGTATCTGCTGAGCTCCGCTATTTAAAGCCATACTGAGGTGACACTGCGCATGCACTGCTCAGCGTGCGCGTTCATAACAACTCCGTGCGCTGCGCCTCGCTCCCTCCACGGTGAAAGCTTGCCATATCGATATCAGGTCGATTTTTATCTTTATGCAGATAACTATGTCAACTACGAAGTTTCTCTATAACAGGCTTCCAAGCAGAGTTTAGCTGATAACCGCTATCTCGATTGATGAGAGTCTCGTTGTCAGACAATCTTATTTCCACAGGTTCATTGATAATCGAGGTCCAAAAGTTTGATGTATGGACCAAAATTTTTGTTTCATGGAATGGTCTGTGGAAATACAATGTTCGGCGATAGCGGACTTGGTGGGTTGGAAAAGGCGAGTATGTCGTTGGTGTTCCACAATGCGTTCTTGCACAGTTCGTGTTGTTTGCCCTATATACGTTTTGCCGCATTCACACGGAATTTTGTAAACACCTGATTTACGCAAGCCCAGGTCGTCTTTAACGGATCGCACCAGTGATGAAATTTTGGAAGGAGGGAGAAAGATGACTCTATACTTTCTCAATATTCTGCCTATCTGTGAAGAAATATTCCCAATAAATGGTAGATAAGCAGTCGACCTGAAGGCCTCTTCTTCTTCCTTGTTCCGTCCTTTGTAGGTCTTCTTCACTCTGTTCAGTTGCCTAGGTGAAAAGCCATTCTTCAGAAATACTTTTTGCAGGTGTTCCAGTTCAGCGAGAAGACTGTCGGCGTGAGAGATTGTTTGGGCACGGTAGATCAAGGTTGTGAGAACGCCCATTGTTTGTGCTGAATGGTGGCAACTAGTAGCTTGTAGATACAGATCTCTATGAGTGGACTTTCTGTACACCGAGTGACCAAGACGTCTAAAAATGGCAGACAACCATATTTCTCTACCTCCATGGAAAACTTTATGTTTTCATGTATGGAGTTCATGTGACGCAAAAATTCTTGGAAACGGTCCAGACCATGAGGCCACACTATAAAAGTGTCGTCAACGTATCGCCAAAATACTGTGGCAGGGTCGAGTGATCTCTCCTCAAAATCACCCATAAAAAGATTGGTCACCAGGGGAGACAAAGGACTCCCCATGGCGACACCGTCACATTCTTCGTAAAATTCATAGTTAATCATAAAATATGTAGGGCAGACAGTGTGCTCAAACAACACTGTAATGTCTGCTCCAAACATATTGCAACTGAGGTGTAGTGAGTCTACCAGAGGCACCTTTGTGAAAAGTGAAACCACATCAAGACCGACCAATAAGTCGTTACTTCGCAGTTTTAGTGACTGAAGGTGGCTGATAAAGTCACCAGAATTCTTTATTTGATGTGCACACTTTGAAACGTCCCCTTTAAACAATTATACATGACTGTGCTTAAACTGACACACAATAATTTTGGCACAACGCAATCTGACTTTCAAAAATCACTAAAAAAGAATGGTCCTGACTAACATTAACCTATACGTTTCACAAATCACGTACCTCACAAAAATCTTGGTTACTCGAACTACAGCGAGCGCCACTACTGCCAGCTAAATAAAAGATTCAAAGTACGGAAGGCTCTAACAACTGATAGGCATTGTTAGCGAATAAAAGATTTTAATGGAGAACAAACAATGTATTTACCTTAATAGTCATAATACATATAGCAGTTTATGACATCCAGTATTACAAATTTCAAAACTCCGCCATCTCTCTCCCCACGACCACCACTGCTGGCGGCTCACCTCCAACTGCGCAACGCTACGCGCTGTTAACATCCAGCTGCCCAACTCTACAATGGCGAGTATTACAACAATGCCAACCAGCCACTGACTGCACACAGCACAGCCAGTGATTTTTATACAGAGCGCTATGTGGAGTTACCAATAAAAAAACCTAAACAGCCTACTTACATAGACCCCATGCTCCCCACAAAAAATTTTACAAATTGTTTTGGGCAGTGGGCAATACAGATTTGAAAATTTTTTTCATAATTACAATAACAAAGATATCAAATGCACACACTTATTGATACAATGTTGGTCAAAAGCTAAAATTTTCTCACAGTCCATAAAGACAGTCCTGATCGTTCATGACAGTAAAATTGCATTGTTTTTCTCAAAGTCTGACCAATAAAAGAAATTGCACTTGGAAGTAGTGGATTTCTAAGCAGTCTTGAAGAAGTAGTGTTGTCCTTCCAACGGAAAGACAGTGCTGACTCTTGGCATGCAGTCAGGTAATGGGCCACAACAGAGAAAACCCACAGCAGAGTCAGTCGAAGTTGAAGACTATTGGTAGGCAGGTCATCACAGAGCAGACCCACTGTAGTCCTGGTAGAGATTAGGGTATTGGTGGGCCATCGAAGGTGTAGCCCCACTATACTCCTTGTAGAGATGGCTAGCAGCCATCTGTTGCCACTGTGCAGGTGCACAATCACCATCGAAGAGTCTTGTGGACAATGTAGCAAGTCCATAAACCACCACTTGTCCACTCACAAAGAATTAGTTTGAAATGTCCTTAGAAACAGCAATGCTGTTATCCAGTCCCTTGCTGAATTATTAACACACGTGCAAACACTGTCAGTCCCTACTTCTCACATATTGTCCATATACTATGACCAACAAAAACGTGTGCAGTGAAATGTAATTTACAAGTTACTTAATTTGATGAACTGGTGTCAATTACAATTTTATAACATGAGAATACAATAACAAAGATACAAAATATATCATTAAAGAACATAATAGTACAGATAACATTTGCAGTAATACAGGCTTTACAAAAGAATCGAAATAACAAATACATCAGTGTTACAAAAATTACGACATAAGTACATACATCAAGATCAGAATAACTTTTGAAACATGAACTTCACATAGGAGTAACAGAACAGAACAGATAAATAATGTGTAAACATCGTTACAAAGTCAATAACATATTATCAGAATAATTCTACAATGTAACTCTCATCAGATAAACACATAAAGACAGGAAGAACACAAATACCCAAGGGTACACAAACACATAGTGGGATAACACAAGAGGAAACGGCAGGGTTTGTATTCAGTGTAACATTTGGTACTGCAGTCCAACCCAAAACTTCATTACATAGATCGTCCCTCTTATTTCAACATTTGCTCCAGCCAAAAAAAATCCTATCCAAGCATGCTTTCTGTATTCTGTTCACATCCTCTTTCAAAAATAGTTTTTCTCCACTGTACACTACTTTTTTTGGCCAAACCATTTTCTTATAGCTTCTCAATGCTTTTCTTCCAATTCATCATACTTAGTTTCTTATATAGTCTACCCCCTCTTAAGCTAACTTAAACCTACTGAGCTTAGATGCTAAACTAAGGAGCGACGCAATGCAGCAGCACAAAACAATTAACACAAACAGCAATGACAAAAAAATTCAAACTGGCAAAGAAAAAGGCAGCAGCAAATGCAATAACTTATATCTAAACATGACAAAGCTCAAGCAGAAAACTGGCCATGTTTAATACCTATATCACATCTTAACACTAGAGTGATACATCACAAAAACTTACTCTGCAACAAAGTTACCAAGTCGTTAAAAAATTAGTTGTAAGTAGGCTGTTCAGGTTTTTTTATTGGTAACGCCACATAGTGCTCTGTATGAAAAATCACTGGCTGTGCTGTGTGCAGTCAGTGGCTGGTTGGCATTGTTGTAATACTCGCCATTGTAGTGTTGGACAGCTGGATGTTAACTTCGCGTAGCGTTGCGCAGTTGGAGGTGAGCCGCCAGCAGTGGTGGACGTGGGCGAGAGATGGCAGAGTTTTGAAATTTGTGAGACTGGATGTCATGAACTGCTACATATATTATGACTATTAAGGTAAATACATTGTTTGTTCTCTATTAAAATCTTTCATTCGCTAACTATGCCTATCAGTAGTTAGTGCCATCAGTAGTTTGAATCCTTTATTTAGCTGGCAGTAGTGGCGCTCGCTGTAGTTCGAGTAACCAAGATTTTTGTGAGGTAAGTGATTTGTGAAACGTATAGGTTAATGTTAGTCAGGGCCATTCTTTTGTAGGGATTTTTGAAAGTCAGATTGCGTTGTGCTAAAATTATTGTGTGTCAGTTTAAGCACAGTCATGTATAATTTTTTAAAGGGGACGTTTCATATGTCAACTCTTAGCCGAGAATACCTCACTGGAGTCTTCTGAATTTTCTTGTAGTTTGTGTAATTAGTGCAGTCTGTTTATTGCTAGCGCGTAACTGTAGAGAGAATTTCCTTTGTAGTTGTAGTTTTTCATTCTTGTACAGCAAAACAGTTGTGGCATGCAAGTAGATTTGCACCAAGTATTTCGCAGCTGCATTGTAGATGACAATGAGCAACCGCGACGAATAGCGCAGGAGGCAGAGCTCTTGAATCGGCAGGCAATCATGAGAAAGGACTGGCCTACCAGTTCTCCCGACATACGTCACCACCGCGCTGGAGAGACGCATTGCAACAGTTTCATGTGTACCATACATCGTCCAGCAGTTTTCTACAGCACTTGTGGTGATTATGGGATCACGTTGCAGAGCAAATACTTCTTTCCGTGGTGATCACACATGCTACACTACTAGGCATTAAAACTGCTACACCACGATGACGCGTGCTACAGACGTGCAGTTTAACCGCCAGGGAGAGCATGCAGTGTTATTCAATTGATTAGCTTTTCAGAGCATTCACACAAGGTTGGCGCCGGTGGTGACACCTGCAACGTGCTGATATGTGGAAAGTTTCCACCCTATTCCTCATACACAAACAGCAGTTGACCGGCGTTGTCTGGTGAAGCGTTCTGTGATTCCTCGTGTAAGGAGAAGAAATGCGTACCATCACGTTTCCGACTTTGATAAAGGTCGGATTGTAGCCCATGGCGATTACGGTTTATCGTATCGCCACATTGCTGCTCGCGTTGGTAGAGATCCAATCACAGTTAGCAGAATATGGAATCGGTGGGTTCAGAAGGGTAATACTGAACGCGGTACTAGATCCCAACGGCTCGTATCACTAGCAGTCGAGATGACAGGCATCGTATCCGCATGGCTGTAACGGATCGTGAAGCCACGTCTCGATCCCTGAGTCAACATCTCGGGACGTTTGCACTACAACAACCATCTCCACGACACAGTTCGACGACGTTTGCAGCAGCATGGACTATCAGCTCGGAGACCATGTCTGCGGTTACCCTTGACGCACTTTGAACAGTGGACGTTACATTTCAGATGTGTTACGACCCGTCTCTCTACCCTTCATTCGATCCCTGCGAAACCCTACATTTCAGCAGGATAATGCATGACCGCATGTTTCAGGTCCTGTACAGGCGTTTCTGCATACAGAAAGTGTTCGACTGCTGCCCTGACCAGCACATTCTCCAGATTTTTCACCAATTGAATACATCTGGTCAATGGTGGCCGATCAACTGGCTCGTCACAATACGCCAGTCACTACTCTTGATGAACTGTGGTATCGTGTTGAAGCTGATGGGCAGCTGTACCTGTACACGCCATCCAAGCTCTGTTTTACTCAGTGCCCAGGGGTATCAACGCCGTTATTACGGTCAGAGGTGGTTGCTCTGGGTGCCGATTTCTCAGGATCTATGCACCCAAATTGCGTGAAAATGTAATCACATGTCAGTTCAAGTATAATATATTTGTCCAATGAATACCCGTTTATCATCTGCATTTCTCCTTGATGTAGTAATTTTAATAGCCAGTAGTGTATTAACAACCACGTACTGCCCTTTACAATATCCAGGGGACCATAGCAAATTGCAATGACTTCAGCGTAATTATTGTCTTTCAATAAAAGTGTCATTTTGTTCGTCTCATACCACATACTTTCAGTCACCTTCTGCACTATACTGTAACAGTTCTTTGTACTTAAGGGCCAAGTTTTGCCGTACATTGTTACGTGGTAATAACACATTATGCAAGAATTACTTTCGTCGTTAAGTTTTACACACTAGAGCATATCGGTGAAAAATATTGCACACAACTAGTTAAATGGATCATTTGAGTAGGAGAAGTATACATTAATTAAAGTAAAACAATATCTGTACCTTATTGTTTACGGTAGGTTATGCACGTTGCTTTTAGTACTATGCGCAGGGTGATTTTTCTAAATGGGGACAAACTCTAAGAGTGGATCCCTGAGAAGATAAAGAGAAAGAATGGTCACATATGGTCATATGTATGTATGGCTGCAAATGCGTTACACAGGAGATAAGCGACTTGAATTTTAAAGAAAAATGTCATTACTTGTAAAACATGAGGTCAGCCACTCTAGTATGATAAAAGAAAAAAATTATGAAATTAAATGTATTTAAATTTTTTTCAATTTTAATCTGATAATTATATATGAATTGAATTTCATACTAGAATGTCGTGTTCCCAGTTTGGCACAGCTTGCCACAGGAAACACGAAAGCGGTCGAAGACATTCGTCTTCTGGTTAGCTCCTGATAGATGTCAGAAGGAGGCTAGTTTTTGATTACTTAAAGGGTTCTATTATTTGGAAAAGAAGAACCCTGAGTCCTTTACGTAATCAGCATGTAGTTTATAATTACCTAAGGGACCTTTAAAAATGAACAATAAAAAATTGTATTTGCAAATGAAATCATAAGTAAATGGGGCTGCTATGAGTTGTATAGAAGACAAGGAGCGGCCTTCTGTCTACGAACAGGATGCCGCAGTATTCTCTGCTGTAGTAAAGGCTGTTTGACATTTATAAAAATAATATGACATGGAGGTAAAAAAATAAAGGAAAAGGATAGAATAAGAAATCTGGTAAACACTGAATATATTCAAATAATTATCACAAGTAATTAGGGCTTATTTAACAACAGTATAACTTACATAAGTAATTTTCTGACTGTATGGTGCGATCAGATTTCAGCCTGTCTTGTGCTAGCTTCTTGGTTCACGTTTTTGTCTCAAATTACAGTCATTACTTTTCTCCTTCCTTCGAGACAATTCTTGCACCGTTCAACACCTTCATAACAATAATTTTCCGGTTTACAATATCGAACATAGGTTACATGAATTTCATTAAGTAATAACTGTTCTCAGCTCGCTGGTAAGACCGTTCACTTTTATGGCTTAAAGACGACCTTCTTTACGCTTTCACATTACAAGAAGAAGTACGACAAAATATGAAGATCTACAAAGGCTATTACCGTCATATTTTTTATTTAGATTGAAGCGGAACGCTCAGTTCAGCTTCCGGTGAAATGTTTCTTTGACTGCGAGTCGATGTACTAGCGTTCGCTCTAGATGCGCATCTTACAGTTGCGTAAACTATATGAAACAAATGTCTTTCAAAGAATAGTTCTCATTTCGTTAGCTGAACATTTAATACGCAGCTAGGTGAATGCCTTTCCACGGGTACGCACAGTTTTCATACAACAGAAAGCCCAATAATATTACACCACACAACGTTGAGGTACGTTCACAAGGACTACCGCCGGCCTTATTACTTACGGACTTTCCTCAACGACGACGGTTTTGTCGCTGTTTCGTCGCACAGGTCATCACGTTGGTGGAATTTCTGTCACTTACCCTGTTCACAGATAGCGAGCATGATGGTCATGATGGTCTCATCCGTGTTTGGCGACATCGCAGTGAACGCACATTGGAAGCGTGTATTCGTCATCGCCATACTGGCTTATCACACGACGTGACGGTATGGGGTGCCATTGGTTACACCTCTTGTTCGCATTACGGCACTTTGAACAGTGGACGTTACATTTCAGATGTGTTACGACCCGTCTCTCTGTCCTTCATTTGATCCCTGCGAAACCCTACATTTCAGCCGGATAATGCACGACCGCATGTTGTAGGTCCTGTACAGGCGTTTCTGGATGCAGAAAGTGTTCGACTGCTGCCCTGGTCAGCACATTCTCCATATCTCTCACCAATTGAAAACATCTGCTCAATGGTGGTCGAGCAACTGGCTGATCACAATACGCCAGTCACTACTCTTCGTGGTATCGTGTTGAAGCTGCATGGGCAGCTGTACCTGTACACGTCATCCAAACTCTATTTTACTCAGTGCCCAGGCGTGTCAACGCCGTTATTACGGTCAGAGGGGGTTGTTCCGGGTACTGATTTCTCAGGATCTATGCACTCAAATTTCGTGAAAATGTAATCACATGTCAGTTCTAGTATAATATATTTGTCCAATGAATACCCGTTTATCATATGCATTTCTTCCTGGTGTAGCAATTTTAATGGCCAGTAGTGTATCAGTATGTCCATCATACTATGTGTTAACGGCAGCAGTGTCAGATACACATGAAAATGGTATTTTTATCAATTGAAGCAGCGTTTTACTAATAACATGATATTAGGTACTGGACAGTGCATAAGCGAAGATGTTTTCTCACTTCATTGAGCATTTATAATAAATGTATACTCAGCCGTTTTATTCTCCTCTCAGACGAGACTGAATAAACTTGTGGAGCGTGCATGATCCAGAGAGATGAAAATAACAGAGAAATTATCAGCAATGTGAAACCGGGGACTGTGGCAGGAACACAAAAAGATTTATTATGTCAATTGCACAAGAAGGTCTCTAACGACAAGTTTATCGTTGCCTTACTACAGTCTTACCCGCCTCCAAAATCAGAAAGCCACTCTTGAAAACACAAACAGCTGAAAAATATCATTTAACGGTTGTCAGTTATTGTGAACCGACAGTTTTCTTTTGTACGCTACACCCGGAAGTACTCTGTGCCAGTATTGACGAAAATACCAGTCGTTTGTGGGTTATTTGTTTGTTACGGCTATAATAATGTAAGAGATTATCTACCTGCAGTTCGTGCTTTGTGTTAGGTGTCATAATTCATTCCTTGTGACACATAATAACAAAATGGATGTATTATAGACTTCCGTAAATATATGGTTTGGCCATTTGCACTGCCTTTCAATTCTACTTTTTAACGACATTCTACCTGAACAGGAAAAGCATGGTAGCTATTAGCTGTTCAGGTACTGAAATCATTCCTACCGTACTCGCCTTTCATCATTCACTTGCCACTTTTCCCCTCAACCATTTTCTCTTCCCAGCCCCAAAAGCGTGTAAGCGAGTCCGTAGTACACATTTGCGGACGGTGCCGTATTGTGCCGACGAAGTTACGGCGGGAGAGAAAACGTTGCCTTGTTTATTTTTCCGCGCGGACGGTGCTTTCTGGTCTTCGGTCGCACGCAATTCTCTCGTTAGCATTGTTCCTTTAGTTCCTAGCTGCCAAATGACGCTCTGGGGGAGAGGGGGGGGGGGGGGGGGGTAACACGGCGCAGTTCTTTAAGCGAAGCCATTGATAGCCATAGCGCACCGTTACGCTCGATACAAAAGCAAATAGTACTCTTAACAACTCTGTGCTCCATGTGTAGCGTGTTTGCCCCCTTATCATGAAGGCAATTTATGTCAGAAGTGCATTAAAACTCGCTTACGATCTGCAGCTGGTAGCCGATGTTGTTTGCATTGAGTTTTTGGGGCGATAAAAGTTCCTGTATATCGTACTGCTATCATGTTATGTCGTATTCCTTGCCGACAACGTAGTACTGGGTAACCCAAACCGGTGTACAAAATTTCGAAATTGCTTCATTGATATTTCCAAAGACCAGAGGCATTAAAAAAGTAATTCAACACTTTTTTTCATAGGCAGTTTCGGTTGAAAAACGGCGGAATTTGTTGCGGGACATAGTGAAATATTCCAGCCTCTGCTCTATAGTTACGACAGGTGATGATGTCCTAACGGAGGTGCGTTCCAAGCAGAGAGCTGTCATTCAGCTTCATTTGGCTGATAACTAGAGAGCTGAAGACATTCGTATATGCTTACAGAATGTCTGCGGACACCTGACTGTGAAGAAAAGCACGGTGAGTTGTTGGGAGAGGAGTCTGTTATTATCGCAAGGAGGACGTGCAAAAAATGTCCTATCTCCCGCGTGCCCGACGGCGTCATACAACTGTGGCTCCTGAGTTGTTAGAACGTGCGGCCGGCCGCGGTGGTCTCGCGGTTCTAGGCGCTCAGTCCGGAACCGCGCGACTGCTACGGTCGCAGGTTCGAATCCTGCCTCGGGCATGGATGTGTGTGATGTGCTTAGGTTAGTTAGGTTTAATTAGTTCTAAGTTCTAGGCGACTTATGACCACAGATGTTTAGTCGCATAGTGCTCAGAGCCATTTGAACCATTTTTTTAGAACGTGCGGACACTCTCATTCGACGTGATAGATCACAATCAAATGCTTCGTCCAAATGTTCAAATGTGTGTGAAATCTTACAGGACTTAACTGCTAAGGTCATCAGTCAACAAGGCAGACCGGTCGGCTAACACCGCGCGAAATGTCTTGTTCCACAACTGGATGTCTCTGTTGGTAGTGCTGACCCACTAAACCACCAGTTAAAGTACTCCAATGCGTGTGTCCGCTTGTTTTCTGCAGCCTATCAGAAGACCATAATGAGCAATGAAAGACCATCTTCGCGGAATCGCTTCCGCGTTACGAGGCTAACGTGACTATTTTTTATCGGCCATGGTCACAGGCGATGAAATATGTGTTCGTCACTTGGAACCTGGAACGAAATGGTAATACATGGACTGCCGAAGTGGCCGTGCGGTTCTAGGCGCTGCAGTCTGGAGCCGCGAGACCGCTACGGTCGCAGGTTCGAATGCTGCCTCGGGCATGGACGTGTGTGATGTCCTTAGGTTAGCTAGGTTTAACTAGTTCTAAGTTCTAGGGGACTAATTATCTCAGAAGTTATGTTCTATAGTGCTCGGAGCGATTTGAACAATTTTAATCCATGGACGGAGGCCACATCATCTTTTCTCGGAAGAATGGTTCAAAGCTGTGCCCTCACCCTTAAAGTGATGGCGACGGTCTCCTCTGAAGGAATTATTCTGTTTGATGTCCTTCCTAATGCTGCCACGATCAAATCTGAAGTGTACTGCCGTACCCTTAGGAAACTGAAGAAACTACTTCCGGGTGTTTGCAGCCACAAAATTGCAAACGACCTTTTCCTACCACATGACAACGAAAGGCCTCAGACAAGTATGTGCACCCGAGAGGATCTCGCAAAACTTCATTGGAACTGTTCTTCCTCGTCCACACCACAGCCCGGATTGCGGAACTTCCGACTTTAATCAGTTTGGCCCAATGTAGGATGCACTCCGCAGCAAGAAGTACACAGACGATGTGGAGGTTACTGATGCCGCACCGGACGTTGATTTCAATGTCGACCAATAGAGTCGTATCATGCGAACACATAGTCCCCCGGTAGCACTGAACGGGGATCATGGGTGAATAATAGGGTTTTATAGCCAGGAGTGTGGAAAAAAATTTGTTGCATTACACATTGAACGCCCCTCGTATTTTGGTGTTGGTTCGCCACAGAGCAATTCCATTTCACTTCATTTATTACTACCGTTTATTTTGTTTCTCTATTGCACAGATAATATCTGCCCCACAGTGCAACATCGACAGTATGTACTGTGTGTCTTGCATGGAACGAAATTTTTCCTATTTACTGACAGCTCTTGCAATTTCTTTTAATTTATTTATTTATTTATTTATTGTGGGGGGTCATCATTCTGAACTAGTGTGATGCGGCCCGCCACGAATTCCTTTCCTGTACCACTCTCTTCATCTCAGTGTAGCACTTCCAATCTACGTCCTCAGTTACTTACTGCATGTATTCCTACACAATATTTCCCCTTCACTGCTCTCTCTAGTACTATGGAAGTCATTCCCTGGTGCCTCAACAGATGTCCTATCATGACCGTCCCTTCTCCTTGTCAATGTTTCCAACATAGTCCTTTCCTCTCCGATTCTGCTCAAAAATTCCTCATTCCTTACCAGTCCTAATTTTCAATATTCGTCTATAGCAAAACACATCTCCGATGCTTCGATTCTCTTGTGTTCCGGTTTTCCCACAGTCCATATTTCACTACCATACAATACTGTACACCAAACACATATTCGCAGAAATTTCTCCCTCACATTGAGGGCTATGTTTGATACTAGTAGATTTCTCTTGTCCAGGAATGCTTACTTTACCAGCGCTAGTCTGCTTTTGATGTCCTCCTTCCTCCGCCCGTCACTGGCTATTTTGTTGCTTAGGGAGCAGAATTCCTGAGCTTCATGTACTTCGTGACCACCAGTCCTGATGTTAAGTTTCTCGCTGTTCTCATTTCCGCTGTTTCTCGTAACTTTCGTCTTTCTTCGATTTACTCTCGATCCATATTCTGTACTCATTAGACTTTTCATTCCATTCAGCAGATCATGTATTTCTTCTTCACCTTCACTCAGTATACCAATGTCATCGGTGAACTGTGCCATTGACATCCTTTCATCTAGAATTTTAATTCCACTCCTGAACCTTTCTTTTATTTCCGTCATTGCTTCCTCGATGTACAGATTGAACAGCAGGGACTATGGACTACGTCTCCGTCGTACACCGTTTTTAATCCGAGTACTTCTTTCTTGGTCATCCACACTTATCATTCCCACGTGGCTCTTGTACATTTTGTATATTACCCGCCTGTCCCTACATCATACTCTTACTCTTCTCAGAATTTCAAACACCTCGCACCTATTTACATTGTCGAACGCTTTTTCCAGCTCGACAAATCTTATGAACTTGTCTTGATTTTTCTTTAGTCTTGCATCCATTATGAACCGCAATGTCAGAATTACCTCTCTGGTGCTATTACTTTTCCTAAAGCTAAACTGATCATCCTCTAACACATCCTCAGTTTTCTTTTCCGTTCTTCTGTATGTTATTCTTGTCAGCAACTTTGATGGATGAACTGTTAAGCTGCTGGTGATAATTCTGGCACTTGTCAGTTATTGCAGTCTTCAGAGTTGGGTGTATTATCTTTTTCCGAAAGTCAGATGGTATGTCGACAGTCGACTACTTTCTACACACCAACGTGAATAGTTATTTTGTATCACTCCGCCCAATGATTTTAGTAATTCTGATGAAAAGTCCTCCAAGCCTCTCTTGAATTCTGATTCTAATGATGGATCCTCTACCTTTCTAAACCAACTCCTGTTCCTTCTTCTATCACATCAGACAAACCATCCCCCTCATAGAGGCCTTTAATGTACTCTCTCCTCTGTATTTAACAGAAGAATTCCTGTTGCATTCTTAATGTTACCACCACAGCTTTTAGTTTCACCGAAGGCTGTTTTGATTTTACAATATGCTGAGTCAGTCCTTTCGACCATTATTTCTTTTTCTATTCCTTCATATTTTTCGTGCAGCCATTTCGTCTTAGCTTCCTGTTCTTCCCATTTATGTCATTCCTCAGGAATTTCTCTGAACATTTTTGTACTTCCTTTCTTCATCGATTAACTGAAGTATTCCTTCTGTTACCCATCGGTCTTCGCAGTTATCTTCTTTATACCCATGCTTTTCTTTCCAACTTCTGTGATTGCCCATTTTAGAGATGTTCACACCTCTTCAACACTACTGCCTATTGAGCTATTCCTTACTGCTGTATCTATAGCCTTACAGAACTTCAAGTGTATCACGTCCTTCCTTACTACTTCCATATTACACTTCTTTGTGTATTGATTCATCCTGACTAATATCTTAAAATTCAACCTACTCTTCATCACCTCTACATTGTGATCTGGATCTTACAATCTAGCACTTGATTTCTGAATCTCAGTCTGACTATGATGTAATCGAAATCTTCCCCTATCACCCGGCCTTTTCCAAGTATACCTCCTCCCCTTGTCATTCTTGAATAGTATAATAGCTATTACGAGCTGAAATTTGTTACAGAACTCAATAGCCTTTCTCCTCTTTCAATACTCATCCCAAGCCCATATACGTCTGCAACATTTTCTTCTACTTCTTCCCCTACAACTGCGTTCCAGTCCTGCATAACTATTAGAATTTTATCTCCCTTTACTTACTGTATTATCCTTTCATTACCCTCATATACTTTCTCTATCTCTACATCTTCATCTTGCGACGTCGGCATGGATACCTGAACTATCGTTGTTGGTGTTGGTTTGCTGTCGATTCTGATAAGAACGAGCCTTTCACTGATCTCTTCACAGTAACACACTCTCTGCCCCACCTTCTTAGTCATAACGAATCCTACTCCCCGTATATCGTTTTCTGCTGTTTTTCATGTTACCCTATACTCGCCTGACCAGAAATCTATGTCTTCTTTCCATTTCGTTTCACAACCCAAGGACAAGAGAGTGCCCTGAATCTCAAAAACGTTTTATTTTCACCAGTTAACTACACCTTCCAGCTACTTCTCCACATAGTCGCCGCTCCGATTAGGACATCTGTCGTCGCTTTGTACCAACTTTCCAATACCCTCGTCATAGAAGGAAGCCGCTTGTGTTCCCTGCCAATTCTTTACGCTGGTCTACAGTTCATTGCCTGAGCCAGAACGTTGTCTTCATAGCTAGCCGTTCATGTGAAGAGATATGAAACTCAAGGAGAGTCAATTACAGGCTCTATTGTGGGTGATCAAACATTTCCTATCGAAAACGCTACAGAAGCATCTACTGTATATTACCCATTCAGAGTGTGACCGAGAACTGCCATGCAGAAGGAAACGCATGACAGCTGTGTTGTGTGGGCTGCATGATTCAGGCGAAATATCACACCAGGCTCTCATACTTGGCGGGACACAGTGTTCTAAACGTCTTTACATGCTCACTGTGAGCTCAGAACTAAAAAGAGCGATATGACGCGATCGACGGTCATGCTAGAGACACTGCCCAACAAACCTGTGCAGAGTCCTCGGAATTTCACTGTGGTTTCCATTTGGCGCCCCATCGGACCTTACTTTTCAAATAGCCTTTGTAAATTTATTAGCTGGTTAGCTGGCTGATTCCAAAGATACAGAAACGCTTTAAGAATATGACACGGTTTAAAGTTATTCAGAAGATAAAACAAGTTCAGTACCTCTTCACTTCTCTTCTGAATTCGTCAACTCAACACTGCAATCACAGTGTCATGATGCGACAGTTGGGGTATTGTAAGAAGTCATGTCCTTCGATCAAGGGAGCAATAAACGGATTTTAAAAAATGTCTGGAGAGAACAGTTGGAATTTTTTTATAGCGATAAATAGCAATTTTAAAATTCGATACAGATTGAGGAAGAGATAATAATAAGACAGTATTCGCACAGAACAGAAACAGAACAGAAGGAAACAAAGAAATCTGTGTAAATGTCAGAAACAGAATGAAAACTACAACAAGGAGGAGGTCTCAGAATTTATCACATACATTCGTAGACCGAGACAGAAAATTTTGTGGTAAGGCCTATGGGACCAAATTGCTGTGGTAATCGGTCCCTAGTCATATGCACTACTTAATCTAACTTAAGCTAACTTACGCTAAGGACAACAGAGGGAGGGAGGACTCTAACCTCCGACGGGAGGGAGCCGCGCCAACCGCGACAAGATGCTCAAGACAGCACCGCTACCGCGCGCGGCCATTAAGCTGCATCAGGCCAAAGTGTCGAGTGTTAAGGCTATCTACCGGTTCGACGTAACATTAAAACACAAATATCACGAAAAAGTAGAAGAAACTGTACTTTTGGTGAAACACTATTAGAAACGTAGAAGCCACAAGCATAAAAATAGGAGAAAGTCGGTATCCCGGGTAGACAGTTCAAAAAGTCGTCCCAACAAAGGCACTTCTTCTAGCAGAAACGGCAGTGTACCTTGCAAGATACGTCTTGCCTGCAAAGACTAGGGAAAGAACGTCCAATCCAGTGAACAACCATCAGTACTGTCTGACCACATAATGAGTCGAAGAAAGAGATTGTCCGAAGATACCATCCCACAATGAAGTCCTCTGGCACGCGATTGAAGCCATTCTTTCACTGAATGCTTATTAAATGCTACTCCAAGGTATGAATAAAGTGGATTCTAACTTTTCTACGTAGATGTCAGTGATTCTACTAGTTCCTCAAATTATCAAACAGCGTTCCCCTTTCTTAAGACTTACTACATATATTCTTAAACTGCAAACAGCTTACAAGCAAAACTAATGTACGTGCAAAGCAGTATCCTACCGCGATATCAATTTGGCCCTCCCGGAATATTCCATAAGCATTCATCATCTTTTTCTCTAATTTCCCAGAAAATAGCGCAATGAAAAAGTTTAACTCGTTTCATTACGTTACAGTTATTAAATCGCCAATTCTATTTATCGATATGGTACTATCCCACATATGTACATTGGTAACTTCACGGATCTTAGATTTGAACGACACAGTACGAGATTATGTAGGAAGTGTGCCCAGGAAATAATTTTCGATATATATGGTACGATTGAAGTGTGCGGCAGGGTAACCGCAGACATGGTCTCCGAGCTGATAGTCCATGCTGCGGCATGATCCAACGAACTGTTCGTGCAGATACTTATTGTCTTGCAAACGTCTCATCTGTTGACTCAGGGATCGAGACGTGCCTGCACTATCCGTTACAGCCATGCGGATACGATGCCTGTCATCTCGACTGCTAGTGATACGAGGCCGTTGGGATCTCGACCAACGCGAGCAAAAATGTCGCGATACGATAAACCGCAAGCGCGATAGGCTACAATCCGACCTTTATCAAAGTCGGAAGCGTGAAGGTACGCATTTCTCCTCCTTACACGAGGTATCACAACAACACTTCACCGGGCAACGCCCGTCAAATGCTGTTTGTATATGAGAAATCGGTTGGACACTTTCCTCATGTCAGCACGTTGTGGGTGTCGCCACCGGCGCCAACTTTGTGTGAATGCTCTGAAAATCATATCACAGCTTCTTCTTCCCATCGGGTAAATTTCGCGTCTGTAGCACGTTATCTTCGTGGTATAGCAATTTTAATGGTCAGTAGTGTAATAACTTTCACCATACTTTTTATATAAATAAATCGACCTCTTATAATGAGTGATTATGAACACCTGTTAAATGCGGAGAAAATAAAGAAAAAATAAAGTAAAAGGAAAGACTTCACTGTGCCGCACTGTGTGCCATGTTTGTCACGCACTTCTGTGTAGTCGCACTACAGCTTAATCAACGCCGCGTCTACACGACAGAGCCGTGTACTTTGTTTATTATCTACGCAGCAGTGTACCTTCTTTGTTATGTCAAAGCTCTATAAATTTATGTACGTAACTGTATACAGCGCGGCTGCTCAGAGCAAGTGAGTAAAGTGCGTGCGTGTGCGTGCAGGGTGAGGGCGCCGCGCCATGTGGCCGCTGCCGTGGGTGCTCGCGCTGGCCGCTGCGGGCCTGGCGGCCGTCTCGCCGACTCCGCCCCCGCCACCCCCGCACTGCCGGCTGTCCGAGTTCCCGTGTGGAGGCGGCGGCGGCGGCGGCGGCCCCTGCGTCGCCCTCGACAGGTTCTGCGACGGCGCAGACGACTGCGGCGACAAGTCCGACGAGCCGCGCTACTGCTCCCGTGAGTGCCGCCTGCCTGCCTAGCTGCCTCACCTCCCTGACCGCCGTCCACATTGCAGAGTCCTCAAAGACGACGTCCTGTATTTCAAAAGGCAGCTACAAATCAACCAGGACAGATACAAAGGAAATACTTTCACTCGTGAACAACAAATACTAAGGCATTATACATTACTTGCTGTTATAAATTACGTCTATCAAATGGTGTCCTCCATTGTTGACACATTGAAGAAGCCTTTCCTAGAAGTTGACCGTTGTTCTTTGTGTAATTTGTGGTGGAATGGCAGCCGCTTCCTATGTCATCAGGTCCTTACGTGTTTGAAGGGTTATGAGATAATGTTTGTGTACTTAGGTGCCTCCCCCCAAACAAAAAAGAAAAAAACCACAAGGTGTTAGAATAAGTGGCCTTGAGGAGCCAGGTGATGTGGGCGATGTTTCTTCACGAAGAAAAAAAGACGTCCAAGAGAAAACTCTCCTTAAATGTCTAGAGAACGCTGAGAGATGTGAGTTGTGGCTTGGTATTGTTGGAACCGGACTTCTTCCTCTTCATCATTCCCAACTAACTGGCTTCATTTAGATCTCTAACGTGCGACAGTAGCAGTTTGAGCTAACCGTTACCGTTATGATATCTCCTTCAAGAAAATTATAGACTCGACACATTTAATTCAGCGAGGGCGAGTCTGAATGTTGCACGATTTCTGTGAAGAGGTCATTCGTGAAGTAGTTGAGCGTTTTCTGCTGCCCAGTAGTGGACGTTTTGTTTATTTACAGTATCTGACAAGTGGAAGTCTTTGTGTCCACTGAAATAACTGAGTAAGTGAAACTTCTTATTGTTTACTTAAACTGCATAGTGAAACTGCTGCTTCTGTCCCTTTACTTATTTTTAACATTTCAACACTGATCTACAGAATTGCCCCTGACAAAGGCAAGCCAAAACTTTACCTACTTATTTATTACCCAAAATATACAAGAGCAAAGCAGTCTGACTGCTATACAATGACAATAAATGTAAAATTAGAGAGATTCGAGGGCACACGGAGGTTTTCCAGCAGTCGTTCTTCCCGCGAACCATACGCGACTGGAACAGGAAAGGGAGGTAATGACAGTGGCATGTAAAGTGCCCTCCGCCACACGTCGTTGGGCGGCTTGCGGAGTATAAATGTAGATGTAGAAATGTAAGCAACATGGCTTCAAATAATTAAGAAAAAAGAATGGCCCCAAATTGGAAGAAATCCTAACAATAGCCCATACTTTTTCGTATGTCACTTGCCTCACAGAAAATCTTAACACTGACCTAAAGAATTTTCCGCTAGAAAGAAAACTCAAACTTAACCTATTCATTTATTACCCACAGTATAAAAGCTCAACGCAATCTGACTGCTATACAATGACAACTTGGCTTCAAATAATTAACACAGAAGAATGGCCCTGAACTGGAAGAAATCCTAACAATAACCCATACCTTTTCGTAAGTCACTTACCTCACAGGAAATCTTCATAACACTAACTACAGCAATTACAGCGAGCAGCAACTACAGATAGCTAAATAAAAGGATTCTAACTACAGGGCTACTACAAAAGATTGAAGCGATTTCATAAATTCACTGTAGCTCCATTCACTGACATATGGTCACGACACACTACAGGTACGTAAATCATAAAGTTTTGTTCGGCTGAAGCCGCACTTCAGGTTTCTGCCGCCAGAGCGCTCGAGAGCGCAGTGAGACAAAATGACGACAGGAGCCGAGAAAGCGTATGCTGTGCTTGAAATGCACTCACATCAGTCAGTCATAACAGTGCAACGACACTTCAGGACTAAGTTCAACAAATATCTACCACCTGCTAATTCCATTCGGCGATGGTAAGCGCAGTTTAAAGCTTCTGGATGCCTCTGTAAGGGTAAATCAACGGGTCGGCCTGCAGTGAGCGAAGAAACGGTTGAAAGCGTGCGGGCAAGTTTCACGCGTAGCCCACGGCAGTCGACGAATAAAGCAAGCAGGGAGCTAAACGTACCACAGCCGACGGTTTGGAAAATCTTAGGGAAGAGGCTAAAGCAGAAGCCTTACCGTTAACAATTGCTACAAGCCCTGACACCCGATGACAAAGTCAAACGCTTTGAATTTTCGGCGCGGTTGCAACAGCTCATGGAAGAGGATGCGTTCAGTGCGAAACTTGTTTTCAGTGATGAAGCAACATTTTTTTCTTAATGGTGAAGTGAACAGACACAATGTGCGAATCTGGGCGGTAGAGAATCCTCACTCATTCGAGCAGCAAATTCGCAATTCACCAAAAGTTAACTTGTTTGGGCAATCTCACGGTTTAAAGTTTACGGCCCCTTTTTCTTCTGCGAAAAAACGTTACAGGACACGTGTATCTGGACATGCTGGAAAATTGGCTCATGCCACAACTGGAGACCGGCAGCGCCGACTTCATCTTTCAACAGGATGGTGCTCCACCGCACTTCCATCACGATGTTCGGCATTTCTTAAACAGGAGATGGGAAAACCGATGGATCGGTCGTGGTGGAGATCATGATCAGCAATTCATGTCATGGCCTCCAATCCCGACTTAACCCCATGCGATTTCTTTCGGTGGGGTTATGTGAAAGATTAAGTGTTTAAACGTCCTCAATCAAGAAACGTGCCAGAACTGCGAGCTTGTATCAACGATGCTTTCGAACTCATTGATGGGGACATGCTGCGCCGAGTGTGGGAGGAACTTGATTATCGGCTTGATGTCTGCCGAATGACTAAAGGGGCACATATCGAACATTTGTGAATGCCTAAAAAAACTTTTTGAGTATTTGTATGTGTGTGCAAAGCATTGTGAAAATATCTCAAATATTAAAGTTATTGTAGAGCTGTGAAATCGCTTCAATCATTTGTAATAACCCTGTACTGCAGACTTTAACTACTAGGAGGCTTATGGTTATGAAAAGAAAGATTTTGTTGAAGAGCAAACAATGTATTTAGCATATTTTACCTTATTCATGTGATATCCAGTTCCAAAAATTATATGCTCACCAGTAATTCCACTACCCAAACATTACCAACTACATCCGTCCTCATTTTACAATTCATGTCCTACCAGCACTGAGTCTCAACGAAGAACACATATCCAAGCCGTCCGCTCGCTATCTACTAACTGCTAGTCCGTCCTACCAGAGTCTCTTACCGAGGGCACAGAACCCTGTCAGCGATATTAATACCACCTATATAGCGCTGCCAACATACAGACATATAAACAGGCTGCTTACAGTAGGCTATATCAGAAGAAATCAAAACAGCTACAGCTTTTCGAGATTCCTCTCACTCCTAAGTAAACACCAATTTGTAGGGGTGCATGCGAAGATGTCTGCTCAAATAGTCCTGTCAGACAATCGCAGGACAGCTGCATGTTTAAGTGTTGAACAGTTTGGAAACTGCTAAACGGACGCTCTCACATTCCTGACATTTTCCGGCGTTGTAGCAGACCGGGGTCGGCCATTTCATTTTTTTCCGATAGAGAACCTGATGCTCTGAAGTTTGATTCCGAAATTTGAATGTTATTCCTACCGGTAATAGAATGTTGTCGGGGAAGTTCGAACTCAATGCGAAGCGCTCGCTGAGTAGTAATCACCGAACCACCATTACGAATATACTCCTCCACAACAAAGGCACAATGCTCACATAACCAAGCAACTGCGCCCGCTGTAAATAGCACGTACACCGCTGTCGATCGATACCTCCTCCACATAATGCCACAACAACTCGCACAGTGGCCTCTCCTACTACGGCAGGTTTTTTCTCCGGACCCTGTGTAATGGAACATTGCAGTATCGTCTAAAACATTATTACAGATGTCAGAAACTTTGCTGAAAACTAAACGCTCCAAAATAATGCTCCGAATTAATCAGAACTGGCGGTACTTGTACCGTATCGTCCCAGCAATAAGCGATTAAGGCTGCAGAGGGATAGCGTACTTGTCCGCCGGCAGCTCCCTCAATACGTAACAGGGAAACCAACAGAACGAAATAAATCTCAGAGTCACCGAGTGAAGCCATACTGGCAAATTATCTCATATAAATTGGCGAAGTTATTCAATAACAAAGGACAGCAAACTGGAGCAGAGGCTGAAGCATTAAATAAACACATATGAGAACTTGATGGGGAAAGTGGGAGTTTATGAAATGAAGTGTCAGTATTGTTAAGTGAACTACGTGGGTCAGACGGGAGGAAATTTAAAATTCCGTTTAAAGAGCACAATAATAAAGCGAATGCTTCATAACGCCATTCGTTAAAACCAGCCGGAGAGATACGTGAAATACAAAAGAGGGAAACAAAAGTAATTAGGAAAATTTTGAGGTAAAAGTATGACCATGGGAAATGGAAATTAAGAAATAATAAAGACGTTCGTGAAAAAAAATCGGGCTAACTTTATACACAGTGAGGAAGAGAAGAGTTGTATTCTACGGACACCTAAAAAGGCTCGATGAATAAGTAATAGCGAAAAGAATTTTTAATTTTTTGACAGAAACCCAGAAACAGTCCTCTAGAACTTACAACTACTTAAACCTACGTAATCTAAAGACATCACACACATCGATGCCCGTGGCAGGATCCGAACCTGCGACCGAAGCAGTCGATCGGTTCCCGACTGAAGCGCCTAGAACAGCTCGGCCACAGCGGCCGGCCCCGGATAAGGCAGTGCCGAAACATATTGTGATTACTTACTTACTTACTTACTTACTCGTTCGGCATCACAGAGGCATAAACTCATTTATTGACATATTGTGATAAAAGAACCACAAATTTTCGGCCTTTGCGTAATACAGTGTCTGATGCAGCTGTACGATGGATTCACTGCAGTTAATCTCTAGTTATATTGATCTGTGAAATTTTCTCATATACTGCGACGATTCGCCAAAATCATTCAAATAAATTTCCAGAAGCCAATAAGTTCAGTATACTGTGGATTGTTGGACATGTATGAAAACAAATTTAATTTCCGGGTGAGAAGCAAAGTTTTTTCTACATTTCATAACTCCATGAACACCAACTGCCGAAACACGTGACCATCAAAATAAATGTTTTTCTGACAGGTTTGATGCGGAGAGCCACGAATTCCGCTTCCGTGCCAACCTTTTCATCTCAGAGTAGCACTCGCAACCTACGACCTCAGTTATTTGCTGGATGTGTTCCAATCTCTGTCTTCCTCCACACTTTTTGACCTGTACAGCTCCTTCTAGTACCATGGAAGTCATTCACTGATCTCTCGATAGATGTCCTATCATCCTGCCCCTTCTCCTTGTCAGTATTTTCTACATACTCCTTTCCTCTCCGATGCTGCGCAAAACGTCCTCATTCCTTAGCTTAGCAGTCCAGCTAATTTATAATCTTCGTCTGTAGCATCACATCTCAAAATCATCGATTCCGTTCTGTTCCGGTTTTCCGCTGTCCACGTTCCAAACGTACATTCCCAGAAATTTCTTCCTCAAATTGAGGCTTATGTTGACCATTAGAGAACAGTAGCGTGGGGAAGTCAACGCCGAAGAGTGGACACTCACTAGCGCAATTCGGCTATTCGATCCTAGCCTCTCGGTCGTCAAGCACTAGGAGAAAGTGAGCACGGGGCGGAAAATGAGCGCAGTAGGACTTTCTCGCTCGTTAATACTGTAGTCGGTAGCTGCTCTCACCGCAGCTGTAAGACAATGAGCACAGTAGGACTTTCTCGCTCGTTAATACTGTAGTCGCCAGCTGCTCTCACCGCAGCTGTAAGACAATGAGCGCAGTAGGACTTTCTCGCTCGTTAATACTGTAGTCGGCAGCTGCTCTCACCGCAGCTGTAAGACAATGAGCGCAGTAGGACTTTCTCGCTCGTTAATACTGTAGTCGGCAGCTGCTCTCATCGCAACTGTAAGACAATGAGCGCAGTAGGACTTTCTCGCTCGTTAATACTGTAGTCGGCAGCTGCTCTCACCGCAGCTGTAAGACAATGAGCGCAGTAGGACTTCCTCGCTCGTTAATGCTGTAGTCGGCAGCTGCTCTCACCGCAGCTGTAAGACAAAATGAGAAAGGCGACTCCTGCAGCCGACATCAGATTTTTTCTGCCTAAAGGAAAGCGTTTCTGAAGAAGAGAAATTTGATAACATCGAGTATAGATTTAAATGTCAGTAAGTCGTTTCTGAAAGTATTTGTATGGTGTGTAGCCATGTATGGAAGTGAAACATGGACGATAAATAGTTTGGACAAGAAGAGAGTAGAAGCCTTTGAAATGTGGTGCTACAGAAGAATGCAAAAGATTAAATGGGTAGATCACATAACTAATGAGGAAATATTGAATAGGATTGGGGAGAAGAGAAGTTTGTGGCACAACTTGACCAGAAGAAGGGATCGGTTGGTAGGACTTGTTCTGAGGCATCAAGGGATCACCAATTTAGTATTGTAGGGCAGCGTGGAGGGCAAAAATCGTAGAGGGAGACCAAGAGATGAATACACTATACAGATTCAGAAGGATGTAGGCTGCCGTACGTATTGGCAGATGGAGAAGCTTGCATAGGATAGAGTAGCATGGAGAGCTGCATCAAACCACTCTCAGGACTGAAGACCACAACAACGACAACAATCTCGTTCCTGCTACTTCTCATTGCTGTCGTCTTTCTTCGGTTTAGTTACAGTCTATAATGTTTGCTGTTTCCACTGTTCATTCAATTCCTCGTTGTCACGGAGAATAACATTGTCATCAGTGATGTCATCATTTTCACTCTGAATTTTAAAAAAGCACTCCGTGATGGCTTCCTCTGTGTACAAACCCAACAGTAGAGGAGACAGATTTTAATACGGGGGCTTTGTTCTTGGATTTCAATTCTTATTGGCCACTCTCGTTCTTATACATATTCCATGCTACCGGTCTCTCTCCATATCTTACACCTATTTTTCTTAGAACTTCGAACAACTTGCATCATTATACATTGTCCCACACTTCTCTATAGCCTAACAAAGCCAATGAACGTTTCTTAATTTTTCATAAGTCTTTCATCCATTATTAAACACAATGAAACAAATTCCTTTCTCGTGCCTTTAATTTTCCAGGATCGAATCTGAAAGTCACCCAAGAGGTCAACAATATTATTGTTCATTCCTCTTTACAATATACTTGTCAACAACTTGGATGCATGAGCTGTTAAACAGATAGTACGATGTTTCGAGCACTTAGCTACCCTTTTTATCTTTGGGGGTTATGTGGTTTTCCAAGTCTCCATTCTCAGAGACCCTACACATCAAGATGAATAGTTGTCTAGTTACGACATGTCCACATGATTCCCGAAGGAATGTTATCAGCTACTTCTGCCTTATTAGATCGCAAATAAACTAGATTTCCGTCAAACCTTAGTGTATTTCAGTAGCCGCTACGTAACCCAAATCGATTTTTTTCTTCCAAGCCCTACTATACTAGTCAAGGCTATTCTTCACGTCTTAAGCAGTATTTGGTTTCTAATGATGACCATTCCGTAATAAGTATACGGAACTATTTCGAGACGCGGGGTGGCCTTGTCCAACCCAGAATCTGTCGAGGCAGACAAACTAGGCAGCATTTTCCCCTCCATCCTGTATTCCTCCACTTGAGACTTTCAAAAGAAGATGTCAGGTCGCCATGTGTACCTAGATGACCCTTTGTTCCCTCTTGCTGCCTTGTTCTAACTGATAAAGAAAACCTGTTTGCAATAAATGCTTTAAAGTCTCCGCTAAGACCACTGAATGGTTCTCCTCGCGAGGAAATCCATATACAATTAAGATAGGTCTCAAATTTTAATTAATCCTCATGGAAAATAAACATACTGGAACTTCAGTCAAATAAACTACTGTAGGTTTGACGTTGTCTGTAGGATAACAACCCCTACTGTATGTTTTCCATTCCGCTAACAACAAGTTTGAGACTCCTTCAGTTATATTCATAATGTAGGTGGGAAGAAAAGTAGGGTTCAACGTACTACTGAAAACATGTTTACTGGAGATGTAAAACATGGTCGAGTTTTGGTAAGGTTTGGAAAGAAATTAACCGTTTCATTTTCAAAGGAATAACACTGGCATCAACGGTAAGAGATTGAATGAAACTAGAGACAATTTAAATCTGGATGGTCATACGAGGATTTGAATCACTGTCCTCAATGTTGTGAATAAAAATAGTTTAAAGTTTCGCTCCCTGGCGCAAGACGGGCCCGACAACGAGGCCACTGCATGCAGCACGGAGGGGCATGTGAAAAAGTAAACCACTCTACCAGTCGTTGTCAAGTTTAGTGACGTTGGAACCGCTGTACTCGGTGAAGTAACTCCTCAGTTGGCCTCTCGAGACTGAGTGCACCCCGCACCAAGAAAAAATTCCTCAGCAGTGCCGCAAATCGAAGCCGAGTCTCCTACATGGCGGTCAGCCGTGTTGACCACTCAGCAGCGGATGTGGCTCGTACTGTGAGTCCAGTGTGCTAACGGTATCGCCTTCTCATCTCATCACATCCAATTTGGAGCAACCAACCTGTATATAAACTTTATACACCGAAGGGCCAATTAAACTGGTATAGACATGCGAATTCAAACATAGAGATATGTAAACAGGCAGAATTCGGCGCTGCGGTCGGCAACGAATATATAACACAGCAAATGTCAGGCGCAGTTGTTAGATCGGTTACTGTTGCTACAGTGGCAGGTTATCAAGATTCAGGTGAGTTTGAACGCCGTGTTATAGGCGGCGCACGAGCGATGGGACACAACGTCTCAGACGCAGCGAAGAAGCGGGGATTTTACCGTAAGACCATTTCACAAGTGTACCATGAATATCAGGAATCCGGCAAAACATCACATCTCCGATATCGGCGCTGCCTGAAAAAGATCTTGCAAGAACAGGACCAACGAGGACTGAAGAGAACCGTTCAACGTGACAAAAGTGAAACCCTTCCGAAAATTGGTGCATATTTCAATGCTGGGCCACCAACAAGTGTCAGAGTGCGAACCATTGAACGAAACGTAATCGATATGGGCTTTCGGAGCCCTTGCTGTGTGGACGACACAAAGCTTTACGCCTGGCCAGGGCCCATCAACATCGACATTGTACTGTTAATGACTGGAAACATGTTGCCTGGTGGGACGAGACTCGTTCCAAATTGTATCGAGGGGATAGACGTGATCGGGTATGGGGCCACCTTCATGAATCCATGGACCCTGTATGTCAGCAGGGGACTGTTAAAGCTGGTGGAGGCTCTGTAATGGTGTGGGAAGTGTGCAGTTGGAGTGATATGAGACCCCTGATAGTTTAGATACCATTCTGATTGTGACAGGTACGTAAGCATCCTGTCTGATCACCAGCATCCATTCATGTCTATTGTGCATTCCGAAGGGCTTGGGCAATTATAGCAGGACAATGTGACACCCCAAGTCCAGAATTGCTACATAGTAGCTCCAGGAACACTCTCCTGAGTTTAAACACTTCCGTTCGCCACCAAACTAGCCAGACATGAACATTATTTAGTATATCTGGGATCCCTTGCAACGTGCTGTTCAGAAGAGTTCTCCACCCCCTCGTACTCTTGGGAATTTATGGAGAGCCCTGTAGGATTCATGGTGTCATTTCCCTCCGGCACTACCTTTAGACAATAGTCGAGTCCATGGCACGTCGTCTTGCGCCACTTCTGTGTGCTCGCGGGGGCTCCACACTATATTAGGCATGTGTACGAGTTTCTTTGACTCTTCATTGTATTTGCGCTTATTTTGCTGTTGTTTAGTGACTTTTACTTCAGTTAATTCTCATGAAGCTACTTTCGTCTGTAGTCGAATTTTAATGAACAGTTCGTATGACAATCGTTCTTCATTTTATCACGCTGCAAAATTCGCGGTAAATGTTTGTTGTTTCTTTTCACTAAATTATCGACTGGATCGTTATGGGCCAAACCACTGTGATCCCTAGTGCAGGTACTGCTGCAGTTTCAAGCTGCGCGCTTGTAGGCGACTGGCCGATCGTGTGCCGTCGCCTAATAGCTGGTGGCTCCGCGCAGCGTGTGTTTGGAGAGTTATCCGTGTCGACGCCTCGGGAGCGGCACGAAGCGCATGAATATTTAATCCTGCGAGCCGGGGAGGTCGGAGCTGCCTGCCGGCCGTTCTAGAGAGACAGACACTGCTCACACACGGCTCTCAGCGCACTCCCCAAAAGTTTTTGAGCGCTCGAAGTTAGGAAGTACTGCGATGATGTAGACAAGGTTTTCCTGGAAGCAGCCCTACTGTAATCTATGCTGTGCGTACTCCGAGTTCCTTAAGCCATTCTACACTATTCAGTGCGTTGTAATTCTAGTGGAATCTATCAAATGATTTAGGTTGCGAAAAGATAAAGACACTGCAGTCAGTTCTAACATTTTGCTTGATAATGGAACTAAGAATGCAGTGTATTAACATATATACATACCATATGTCTGTTACGAAAAGTGTTCGAAAATTCTGCCGATCGAAATTCTCACAAAAATAAATATAAAGTATAGGAAAGGACGAGTAACACACATTTTGAGCAAGAATAAACGACAGAGGAGAAAAAGAGTGGGAAGTCGAGAAAGAAGTAATGTAATTAAAGAGGGCGCTAGGAAGAACACAACGTTTCTCCCCTATTGATCAACTGATACATCGCCGAACCATTGCCGGACATTAGAAACAAGTCTCATGAGCAACATTGAAATTGTGGGTGACAAAATTCTTTGATGACACTGCGTCCGCATAGAACTTAGGCTGAATGACAGAACCAGTTGAATTGAATGAACAGTGTGCTGAATACTGAATGTGAAATAAAGTATATCAAAGGAAGACGAAAATAGTGGGGAGTGGTAGAAATGATCACAAACATTCCGCCAGGCGGTCGGCCGAATTTTCTTTATCATTTTCTCCTGATTTTGTCTTAAACAATATGTACGACATCCAGACCATTTGTACTATGATTTCCACAACTCGGCAAATCGAAGATGTTCTAAGATCGAACTGGTCGCAGTACAACTAATGTGTCATTACACATCAGGTGTTTTTAGTTAACCATTAATGCTTAAGTGCAAGGAGCTTACTAGCAGAGGCAAAGAGAGCATCCCTCGCAAAAAGGCCTCTACGGCCTGTACATCTGTGGTAAAGCGTTGTGTGGAAGTCGGTCATGGACTATGGGAAAATCGAAAAAGACGAGAATCCAAGTGCTTGAGATTTCGAGTTACAGAAGAATGATGAAAATGAAGTGGCTAGAAAGGAACTGAGGTCCCAAGATAAATCAGTAAGGAGAGGATTATGTGGGAAACACTGTCTAGAAAGTCCGACTGAATGATGCTACACGTTTTAGGACCTGAGGTAGTAACTTCCATAGTAGAAGAGGTAGCCGTAGAGGGCCACATCTGTAGGAGGTTATAATTGACTAGACTTGATGCAATGTGTAACTTGCCTTCCGCACACTGGTCACCTCAGCCCTCTCAGGCAAGTCCCAGACCTGCTATTCCATCTGTACAAACACAACACTGTCCCATTCCATGGAACCAACCTACCCATTCCCAAAACCCAGTCTGTCTTTCGTCTCAACTATTCCACCGAGTGAATCATCCGTCAACTAAATGAACGGAATTCCGTCATATTTTTTATCTCTTGACATCCAAACTCCCTACCACTGCTGACCTATGCATTCTCCGTTAACTGTGTCTGCCTTACGGCACCCTTCCTTCACTACGGTCCTACATGTCTCGTGATCAAAATGTCCTCCTGCATGTTTCATTTCACCACTCCTCTACATCTGTGCTGCAGCTCATAGCAGCTCCGTCCCGCCACGGGACCGAGCACGTAAGGTGGCGCGAGGAGCCAGGGCCACGTTTGAAACTTCCACTTCAGCCTCACTATAAGTGTGTGACACTTGTTCTCTGTTACAGCGAAGGGGCTTCAGAAATTGGCCGGATCGACAGTCACTAGACGGGAGTTTTGACTCATTCATCATTATGTTGGAATTCTGTCACAAAAGAAGCGGCCTATGTCAGGATGAGCAACAAAATTTTTGAAAGAGACCTGGGATGTACACTTTGTAGATTATGGGCGCGAGCTTTGGACATCAAGAAAGACGGAGATTTCACTCTTATAGGGAGGCGGGAGCGTCAGTTTCAAACGTGGCTCTGAGGACTATGGGACTTAACAGCTGAGGTTATCAGTCCCCTTGAGCTTAGAACTACACTACTGGCCATTAAAATTGCTACACCAAGAAGAAATGCAAATGATAAACGGGTAATCATTAGACAAATATATTATATTAGAACTGGCATGTGATTACATTTTCACGAAATTTGGGTGCATAGATCCTGAGAAATCAGTACTCGCAACAACCACCTCTGGGCATAATAACAGCCTTCATACGCCTGGCAATACAGTCAAACAGAGCTTGGATAGCGTGTACACGTACAGCTGCCCATGCAACTTCAATACAATACCTCAGTTCATCAAGAGTAGTGACTGGCGTATTGTGACGAGCCAGTTGTTCGTCCACCATTGACCAGACGTTTTCAATTGGTGAGAGAACGGGGAGAATGTGCTGGCAAGGGTAGCAGTCGAATATTTTCTGCACCCAGAAAGGCCCGTACAGGACCTGCAACATGCGGTCGTGCATTATCCTGATTAAATGTAGGGCTTCGCAGGGATCAAATGAAGAGTAGAGCCACGGGTCGTAACACATCTGAAATGTAACGTCCACTGTTCAAAGTGCCGTCAATGAGAACAAGAGGTGACCGAGACGTGTAGCCAATGGCTCCCCACACCATCAAGCCAGGTGACACGCCAGTATGGCGATGACGAATACACGCTTCCAATGTGCATTCACCGCGATGTCGCCAAACATGTTTGCGACCATCCTGATGCTGTAAACAGAACCTGCAATCATCCGAAAAAATTACGTTTTGACATTCGTGCGCCCAGGTTCGTCGTTGAGTACACCATCGCAGACGCTCCTGCCTGTGATGCAGCGTCAAGGGTATCCACAGCCACGGTGTCCGAGCTGATAGTCCTTGCTGCTGCGAACGTCGTCGAACTGTTCGTGCAGACGGTTGTTGTCTTGCAAACGTCCCCATCTTTTGACTCATGGATAGAGACGTGGCTGCACGATCAGCTACAGCCATGTGGATAAGACGCCTGTCATCTCGACTGCTAGTGATACGAGGCCGTTGGGATCCAACACGGTGTTCCGTGTTATCCTCCTGAACCCACCGATTCCATGATCTGCTAACAGTCATTAGATCTCGACCAACGCGAGCAGTAATGTCGCAATACGATAAACCGCAATCACGATAGGCTACAATCCGACCTTTATCAAAGTCGGAAACGTGATGGTATGCATTTCTCCTCCTTACACGAGGCATCACAACAACGTTTCATCAGGCAACGCCGGTCAACTGCTGTTTGTGTATGAGAAATCGTTCGGAAACTTTCCTCATGTCAGCACGTTGTAGGTGTCACCACCGGCGCCAACCTTGTGTGAATGCTCTGAAAAGCTAATCATTTGCATATCACACCATCTTCTTCCTGTCGGTTAAATTTCGCGTCTGTAGCACGTCATCATCGTGGTGTAGCAATTTTAATGGCCAGTAGTGTACTTAAACCTAACTGACCGGAGGACATCACACACATCCATGCCCGAGGCAGGATTCGAACCTACGACCGTGGCGGTCTCGCGGTTCCACACTGAAGCACCTAGAACTGCTCGTCCACAGCGGCCGGCTCGAACGTGGAGCGGCCCCTAGCGCCACCTGACGTCACTGGGTCCCGCGCTGTGATGTAGTTGCTATGAGCTGCCCAACTGCCGTTCCAGGCATTCTTCACTGGAAGGTTCCAGACGCTACTACTGCATCTACATAACCACAACATCTTTCCATTTCCGGCCGTCAGTGATTTTAAGTCCTGACGATAATGGCGGAGACAGCTATCGAAAGCTCGATTGTTTCATTCGAAGTGACGCGACATGTAGACCTGTAAGATTATACTGAACCATGAAACTGAGAAAGACTCTGAAGTCACGTATATTTTCTCTGTAGTTTTGAAACTATCTGCCCAAAAGGTTATCCCATTTGAATTTGTGCAGTGTAATACGCCCAAAAAGATCGTTTAGATGATGTGCAAGACACAAGAGTGGACGCGATGTCTGAGCACACTGCTAAAGATAGATGTGAACTGAATGTGGCAGCACTTCACGAGTTAAGGATGAACGACAGAGTAACAGTCGAAAAAACTCGAATTTTTTATTACGGAATTCGAATAAATACATGTTAAATAATTATTCCCCAAAATATTATGCGCGAACTCGAGAAACTAACGATTCTTTGACCGTTTGAATCTGAGCGTAAACCTGGTTTGCTGAAGCGTTGTATAACCGGTTTTACTCAAAATATGAACTTAAGTTTCAATTGTCTCATTTGGAAATGCAATCCAAAAGTAGAATCCAGCCGAAGTGAAATTGTCAACGTCGATTCAGATCTGGTGGTATGCTTATTCAGTGGGGGCCATACTGCATCAATCCGCGTGCAAATGCTCTTCATATCAAATTAGGTTATCAAAAGTGGCGATTCTGTGAAGTCAGAGACGGCAGTGGCGATGCCCTCAGCAACGGAAAGGGCTTTGAGGTCGAAAATGAGGGCTTATCACATCAAAGTAGCAGAAAGCACCCATCCACTAGCCGAGGCGGTAGTTAATATAGACCAGACATCGATGATATCTCGTAAGTTTCAACCTTGTCCCTTTTCTTTATACACTCCTGGAAATGGAAAAAAGAACACATTGACACCGGTGTGTCAGACCCACCATACTTGCTCCGGACACTGCGAGAGGGCTGTACAAGCAATGATCACACGCACGGCACAGCGGACACACCAGGAACCGCGGTGTTGGCCGTCGAATGGCGCTAGCTGCGCAGCATTTGTGCACCGCCGCCGTCAGTGTCAGCCAGTTTGCCGTGGCATACGGAGCTCCATCGCAGTCTTTAGCACTGGTAGCATGCCGCGACAGCGTGGACGTGAACGGTATGTGCATTTGAAGGACTTTGAACGAGGGCGTATAGTGGGCATGCGGGAGGCCGGGTGGAAGTACCGCCGAATTGCTCAACACGTGGGGCGTGAGGTCTCCACAGTACATCGATGTTGTCGCCAGTGGTCGGCGGAAGGTGCACGTGCCTGTCGAACTGGGACCGGACCGCAGCGACGCACGGATGCACGCCAAGACCGTAGGATCCTACGCAGTGCCGTAGGGGACCGCACCGCCACTTCCCAGCAAATTAGGGACACTGTTGCTCCTGGGGTATCGGCGAGGACCATTCGCAACCGTCTACGTGAAGCTGGGCTACGGTCCCGCACACCGTTAGGCCGTCTTCCGCTCACGCCCCAACATCGTGCAGCCTGCTTCCAGTGGTGTCGCGACAGGCGTGAATGGAGGGACGAATGGAGACGTGTCGTCTTCAGCGATGAGAGTCGCTTCTGCCTTGGTGCCAATGATGGTCGTATGCGTGTTTGGCGCCGTGCAGGTAAGCGCCACAATCAGGACTGCATACGACCGAGGCACACAGGGCCAACACCCGGCATCATGGTGTGGGGAGCGATCTCCTACACTGGCCGTACACCTCTGGTGATCGTCGAGGGGACACTGAATAGTGCACGGTACATCCAAACCGTCATCGAACCCATCGTACTACCATTCCTAGACCGGCCAGGGAACTTGCTGTTCCAACAGGACAATGCACGTCCGCATGTATCCCGTGGCAATCAACGTGCTCTAGAAGGTGTAAGTCAACTACCCTGGCCAGCAAGATCTCCGGATCTGTCCCCCATTGAGCATGTTTGGGACTGGATGAAGCGTCGTCTCACGTGGTCTGCACGTCCAGCACGAACGCTTGTCCAACTGAGGCGCCAGGTGGAAATGGCATGGCAAGCCGTTCCACAGGACTACATCCAGCATCTTTACGATCGTCTCCATGGGAGAATAGCAGCCTGCATTGCTGCGAAAGGTGGATATACACTGTACTAGTGCCGACATTGTGCATGCTCTGTTGCCTGTGTCTATGTGCCTGTGGTTCTGTCAGTGTGATCATGTGATGTATCTTACCCCAGGAATGTGTCAATAAAGTTTCCCCTTCCTGGGACAATGAATTCACGGTGTTCTTATTTCAATTTCCAGGAGTGTATGATACATACTTGTCGAACTTTATACGCGTTTTTCTCAAAACAATGCTTTTCGGCATGGTTTTTTTCGCCAAAGCTACAATTTTCACCAATTTGAATGATCCTTGATCTCCCTTGAAGCAAACAATTGTCTTCAGTTCATCTAAGCCGTTTTTTTTTTTTTTTGTGTCGATATTTTGTATTATTCTCTGCCAAACAAGAGGGGTCAAAACGGCAATTTTTTCAAATATCTGTAATTTCCCCTTTTTTGCAAACACTTGCGACAAACTAAAAATAAATCTCTAAGGATCAGGGTGATACTTTAATTTCAAGTTTCACGTAATCAAAACTGGAATTAAAGCGAGAACAGTCGACCTACCTCCTTTCAGAGGGAAAGTGCCAGTTTCAGAGTGAAGATAATATTTTTCAGTAAAAAATACCAATAAAAACATTAATTATTCATTGCTGCCAACCTCATTTGTGTACAACATTCTTGAATTTGAGCAATATTTTCGTCCGTCACCTTACCATTCTCTCTTAACCAGTTCAATGCTAGGAGCATAAGTCATAACAAATCGGCCATTAAACCAGTACTCGGGTTTTCTCCGTCACTAGTACCTAGAGTGGATCTTCCATATCGAAAAGACAGTGCTTCCACAGTCGTAAAAAACCGAACATGACTACCACACGTAGCTGAAGATCGGACGTCACATCGCCTCCCTTCGCAGAGACGTATGGCAAGAATGATGGTCTGATGTGGTTCATATTGCCGCCCATTTGAACGTGGGTCGTCACTGTCTCACTTCTGCAAGGACTGTACGGAGATAAGTTTATCTCCTTTATTAGCACACAACCGAATGGTGCTCCTTCGTATAAGCATGACGCTGCGTCGCTCAGTGCACATTTCACACCAAATTGTACTGTATTCAGCGGTGTAGTCCCTGGTTCATTTGTTTTTACCTTCCCTTCTATTATTTAACAACATATAACTCCACTGTTCTCACTGTGCAATCCTTAGGTTTTCAAGAATTTCTTTAAGAGTCCATATCTCATTGTCGTAGTTCAAAACTGGCAATACACATCTTCCTTCAGTTCAGTTAGATGTTGATTTTGAAACCCTTTTTTATATAACGAAGGCTCCCTTCAAAAATTTTACACTCACGGTCGGCACGGTGACTACCTTAAACACGCAAACTCAGCTGGTTCCTGTCTTCGTTCCATGATAGGGATGTCTGGTTTATGGTCCACTCAGCATCGTCAAACAAAATGAGGAGCTACTTGAATATAGAAGCAGCTGCTTCGTCATGTTTCATCTATTGACAATAACGGATGCAAGGGTTCGTGACATACTGGTGAACGTCCCACTGTCATAGGTCATTCCTCGTACTGCAATCAGCCAATTGGAACAGGCCTAAGACCAAAGCCTTGAGTGGCGTTTATATTTATTGACATTCATAATAATAATAGTATTCATTAGTTAAGCACTTTCGAAGCCGCGTTAACCAACTGGAGAAACGAGAAAGACAATGATACAGGAGCCTTTATCAATGACATTTGTACTGTTTGATTAGAAGGAGAAACTTGTGTTACAGATGACTGTACGGAAGGTGAGGGAACGGATATTAGACTCTAGCTCCAGTGAAGTTTCTTTGATGAGACAGCTATTTTGTTGTCTTCTGAAGCTGTAAGGAACTATAATTTCTTTGAGAGTTAGGGGAAGATCCTCTCAAAGTCGAGTTTCTGATGTAGGAAATGTTTTTCGGAAGCATAGAGAAGCAGAAACAGAAGGAAACAATTGCTCGATGAGAGAAGAAGGTGCAAAAAGTGCACGAAAAGCAAGGAACGCAATAAGACAAGCAATTTTGTTTAAATCATCAGTCCACTGTTTGGTTTAATGTGGCCCGCCACGAATTCCTCTCCTTTGCTAACCTCTTCATCTCAGAGCAGCGCTTGCAGCCTACGTCCTCAATTATTTCTTGGATGTATTCCAATCTCTGTCTTCCTCTACAGCTTTCTCCCTCTACAGCTCACTCTAGTAGTGCATAAAACATGCCCTGATGCCTCAGCAAATGTCCTATCATCCTTCCCTTCTCCTTTTCAGTGTTTTCCACACATTCCTTTCCTCTCCGATTCTGGGCATAACCTCCTCATTCCTGAGCTTACCATTCCACTTAATTTTAACATTCGCCTATAGCACCACACCTCAAATGCTTCAATTCTCTTCTGTTCAGGTATTCCCACAGTCCATGTTTCACAGGCCAAATGGAATGAATAAACGCGAAGAAATAGAAAAATAAATTTTCTTCGGAATGACATGTTAAACATATAGGAATGCCTAAACAGCCTTCGGTTTAATTGAAATGGGAGAGGAATACCACTGTTAAACGCAGAAGAGAGAGAGAGCGGATACGTACAAAGAGTACATTGATGGCCTCTTGGAGTAGGAGAAACTGTATGATGATGTGACAGAAGAAGAAGGATGAGTCGATGTTGGAAGACAAAGGATATCTACTATATGAATCTAACAGAGTTCAGGAACACATGCACTTAAGTAAGACCTAATGCATAGAACAACATGAATTCGGAATGTCTAAAATCATTAGCCGGCCGGTGTGGCCGTGCGGTTCTAGGCGCTTCAGTCTGGAACCGCGTGACCGCTACGGTCGCAGGTTCGAATCCTGCCTCGGGCATGGATGCGTGTGATGTTCTTAGGTTAGTTACGTTTAAGTAGTTCTAACGTCTAGGGCACTGATGACCGCAGATGTGTTCCATAGTGCTAAGAGCCATTTGAACAATTTTTTTGTCTAAAATCATTGGGCAATGTTTAAAGTGTAGAATCCATGAGTCTGGAGACCTTAGAGAAAATATCGTCCACCCCATCCCGAAGATAGCAAGAGCAGATAAGTGCAAGAAATACTGCACACTAAGCTCAACAGGAGAGGAATTCGTGGCGGGCAGCATAAACTAGTCAGAAGAAGAAGACTGGTGACCAAACAAAAGGGACTGATGACCATGATGTTAAGTCCCATAGGGCTCAGAACCATTTTAAACCAAAAAAAAGAAAAAAATCGTAACAGCTCATGTTCCAAAAATTGCTGTTACGAATACTGAACATAAGAGTGGAAAAGAAAATTGAGCGTGTGTTACACCGCGTTCAGTATCCCTTACGAGAAGCTAAAGGACACGGGGGTGTAGTTCCGTCGTTGTGCTTGATAATGGAAGCACGACTTAATAAAGACGTATTCATAGGTTTTGTCGACTTATGAATAGCTTTCGTCATTATGAAATGGTGTCAAATGTTCGAAATTTTGAAATAATAGTAAGATATAGTAAGAGACGGGTAATTTATTATATGTCTAAGAATGAAGAAGGAACAATAAGGAGTAAATGCCAAGAACAAAATGCTTGGATTAAAAATGGAGTAAGACAAGGGTACTATCATTCACCACTACCGTTCAATCTCTACATTGGTGAAGTAATGACAGAAATAAAAGTTAGATTCAGTTGGATTAAAGGTCTAGTGAAAGAATATCAAATAACATTCGATGCTCACATTTCAACGGTTATTATAAGCGAGGAAGAACTACAGGGTATTATCAATGGAATGAGTACACAGGAGGGCACATGATACGGAACAAGAGTAAAAAGAAGGACGAAATTAATTCGAAAGAGCAATGTTGTAACTTCGTCGCCAATCGACACGGCTACTGTGTGTTCTTTGCACTATCAACTGTCCATGAGGTTTCGCTGACAGCTTAGTGCAAATACGGTTCCTACTCCCGACAAACAGTATAACTACATCAATGTTACAACTCCTGAAATAACAACTGCCTAAGTTAAAAGCACAGATTTTTTCAGTCACATACGTCCCGTATGATCGTTGCACGAGTAGTCCTGGCCTGTTCCAGAGTCCGGTTCAGAGACTGAGTTCGCGTGAGGAAGAGAAGTGCCTTCCTCCCCGTGCAGACACTATTCCTTGATGATCTCTCTCGTTGTCACTAGGCTGCTGACTTCCCATCGGACTCGTCGTCGGCAACTGTAGCGACTCCTTTGGCGAATAGATCAATACTCCTCGGCACATAAGCTTCGATCGAACAGTTCAGTGGATCTAGAACCACCGGCTAAGCTGCGGAACGCAGTTTATATCTTGTTTCGTGCGGTGACAAGAAACTGCGCCCAACGTGTTCCACGTGACTGCCGATGTGCAGTATAAATTCCTGTTTTGCTGGCGGCCATTGTTGCAGGTCGCTTCAGTGGCTAGCTGTTTCTCTCCGCCTGGTGATTAGGCTGCCCTGCTCAACCTGCATTTCTGGAGGGAAGGCAAATATGCAGAGGAGTTACAAGACTTACGAGGGGAGAGTCTCACATGCGGATTGCCGATTTTGACCTAGTTTTCCTGAGACGTTCTATATTGAAGATAAACGGACCTCCGTTTCGGTTTTCTATTATACACTCCCTAGTTTTTAAAATATCGATGACAAACTTGACTGCAGGGAACCATTTTTATAGTAATATACACAGAAATATAGTCTACTAACAAACATTTTTAATACCATAACATGGGGTAGAAAGTAAATATTTTTAGAATTGTAAATATTTTTACGTTTACGAGCTGTTGATTGGTTACCCGTCGTTCGACATGTATAATAGAGCCAGGTCAGCGGCTGAGCGGTCGATGGTCCATGTTCGATTCTTAGTTGTGGCTTTCTTTCAGTCGATATTTTCTCGGCGTATCTTATAATATTTCGATAATCGGAGTAATTTTCTTTTCCTTTTTCTCCAAGTCAAACATCTGGAGGTATTAATTATCAAATAAGTATATTCAGTATATATAATTTATTTCTAGTTATGCTGACGGAAAAAAGTTGGAGCACCGAAAAACAGTTAATGTACACTAATGAAATTTCAGGATTACAAATGTCTAGATAACATATTTAAATGATTAACTTTGCAAGATCACAGGTTAATGTGAGCGTTGAATAAGCCATTGCAAATGTGAAATGCTGGTACATAAATACCGGTGTACCGCCAGAATGTTGAAAATAAGCATTCAGACGAGTATGCACTGTGTTGTAGATGTGCCAGATAGTTTGTGGATGGAGTTCCATGCCAGTTGCACTTCGTCAGTCATAAAGGAGGGGTTAATGCTGCTTGTGGATGATTCTGGAGTTGTCGTCCGATGATGTCCCATACGTCCTCGATTGGAGACAGATCTGGTATGTGGGCGAGCGTTAACCTGTTGGAAAACAGCATCGGAGATACTGTTCATGAATTGCATCATAATAGGTCGAATCAGCAGACACACTCACAAACTTACAATCTGGGTGCGTGCGATATCCACTAGAGTGCTCCTGCTGTCATACGAAATCGCACCGCAGGTCTAGTGCGTCTAGCAAGCCGACAGGTTGGTTGCAGGTACACAACTGACTTCCTTATAACAGACACATGGCCATCGCTGGTACCGAGGTACAACCAGCTTTCATCAGAAAACACAACAGATCTCCACCATAGCCTCCAATGGGAGTTCTCTCGACAACACTGAAGTCGCAAACGATAGTGCTTTTAGTAAAATTATAATATACGAATACACATCACAGGGCACATGGCTGTCTTTGGAATAATAGCTTCGTAACAGTTCGTTGTGCACTACGGTGCCACTTGCTACTCAAATTACTGCTGCACATGCAGTAAGGTGCGCCAGGGCCATAAGCCGAAGTCGATGGTATTCTCTCTCAATAGTGCCACGTGGCCTTCCGGAGCCTATCTTCTTGCGACTGTACACTCTGGTGACCACCGCTGGCTAAAATATTACTGCCGAGTCTTACTGCATTATAGCAGAAGAAACATCCTTTTACACGACCTCTTTCAAACTCAATGACGTCTTTGTCTCCTTAAAGGCATTTTTGACTAACACCAGCTTACCGCGTCCATTCTCAAACTAACGCCCACGAACGTTACAGCGTATATTTAAATCAGTTCTGATTTAGATCGACATAGTGGCTCTACTAGCTCTATTAATGCGCTTTTCATCTTTCATACGTGAAACACATCTACCGACATTCATTTAAGTCACACAACTCCTTGTTGGTGTTGCAGTTGTCTTTAGTCAGTGCATTTTTATAATGACACATTAAACGAAAAACACGTAAAGTACAGTATGTGGACAAAAGTATTCGGACACACCCAAAAATATTCGTTTTTCCCATTAGGTGTATTCTGCTGCCAGCTACTCCATGTCACGGACCTGTGTAGTCATTAGACATCGTGAGAGAGCAGAATGGGGCGCTCCGCGGTACTCACGGGCTTCGAACGTGGTCAGGTAACTGGGTGTCACTTGTGTCATATGTGCACAAGATTTCGACACTCCTAAACATCCCTAGGTCCACGGTTTCCGATGTGATTGTAAAATGAAAACGTGAAGGGACACGTACAGCACAAAAGCTTACAGGCCGACCTCGTCTGTTGACCGACAGAGACCGCCAACAGTTGAAGAGGGTCGTAATGTGTAATAGGCAGACATCTATCGAGACTATCACACATAAATTCGAAACTGCGTCAGAATCCACTGCAGGTACTCTGACAGTTAGGCGAGAGGTGAGAAAACAAATTTCATGGTCAAGCAGCTGCTCATAAGGCACACATCACGCCACTAAATACCAAACGACGCCTCGAGTGGTGTAACGAGCATAAACGTTGGACGATTGAACAGTGGAAAAACGTTGTGTGGAGTCACGAATTACGCTACACAATGTGCCGATCCGAGGACAGGGTGAGGTTGTGGGTATCTGCAAGTGTGTGTAGTGCCAACAATAAAATTCAGAGGCGGCGGTGTTATGGTGTCGTCGTGATTTTCATGGAACGGGTTTGCACCCCTTGTTCTTTTTGAGTGGCACTATCACAGCACAGGCCCAAATTGATGTTTTAAGCACTTCCTTGCTTCCCATTGTTGAAGAGCAATTCGCGGATGGCGATATCATCTTTCAATACGATTGAGCACCTGTTCATAATGCACGGTCTGTGGCCTGTGGCGGAGTGGTTACACGACAATAAAATCCCTGTAACGGACAGGCCTCCACGGAATCCTCACCTGAATTCTACAGAACACCTTTGGGACGCTTTGGAACGCCGACCTCGTGCCAGGCCTCCCCGACCGACGTCGATACCTCTCCTCAGTGCAGCACTCCGTAAAGAATTGGCTGCCATTCCTCAAGACACCCTTCAGCGCCTAACTGAACATATGCCTGCGAGTGTAGGAACTGTAATCAAGGCTATGGGTGGGTCAACACCATACTGAATTCCAGCATTACCGATGAAGGGCGCCACGAACGTGTAAGTCAGCGAGGTATCCGGATACTTTTGACCACATAATGTATATTATTGCCTAATCCTGAGTGACTATCTATTCCTGTGTGTTCTCGCAATCAGTGGGGTGAAGCTTACCATAGAAACAGGCAATAAGATAAATATTTCTCGCAATTTTCTCAACACAAGAACGAAATCTCGCCTCATAGACGTTCTCCGACACATTTTTCGCGGACCACGTATCGGATTCACATTGTCAAACATATCTATCAGATATCAATCTGCTGGCGTACCAAGCTTGACAGACTGGCGTGGACAACTCGTTATGTACCGTCACATGAATTTTGATAGCACCCGCCCTGTCCTGTAATTTCCTACTCTCCTGTGATGCAGTATGATTTTGAAGCCGTGTGATGAAGTTGTGTAACTGTCGAAACCCGTAAACGTCACACTACTGACAAAGAGGGCTACATTACGGTCGTTCAGTTTCACGGTGCTGTGCGGTATAGTATCATCATTTACGAAAGTCTTCTTGTAGTGCTTCATGTCGGTTTGGCCACCACGAGACTCGATTATCAGGCAAAATTTGTACATAAGGTTTAACAAAGTGATCAACATATTATTGATACAATTGAGAGGTCAACTTTCCAGAATTTTAGCGCTTGTCTAAAACGTTTCCAAATTCCATCTGGAGAGTTTCCACTTCTTGAGAGACTCGTGTATAAAATTTTCCATTGGGTTCTTGCAAACAAGAACACTATCGGCACTAGTTTTTCGGATACAGCGATGCAACATTGGGCATTGTGCGGGTGTGTAATTTCATTCGCACCACCAACTGCAGCAAACGTTTTCTTCTCGTTTCGAGATTCAACCTAAGTTCTATATTGGCACGATGTGCATAGCCTGTATAGTTAAAATCTCGGTCATAGGTTGAAATCAAGCTTTAGTTCCTTTGATATGTCTCGGCAACTTCAAGTTATTTTTAGTCGATATCACTACTTTCTGCGGAACGTCTTTGCTCGTGATGATGAATCCGTTAACTTAAAATCATCCTCCTCTAATTTTTATTGCATACTTGCAGTTGTAGCCCTTTTCTGAAGAGCTATTGTTGTTACGTGCACTAAATATTCTCTAGCTTCAACGAATCTGTCGAACGTCCATTCATCGATATCATTTAATTTCTAGACTCTTATCCTGTTTTTTGGATATTTGCTTTGCCACACACAAAGAAAGCTTCTTCGACGAAGGAAGCTTACTAGTACCATAGATTTGTCTTATTTTGAGGAATAAATTGTACGTTTCGAACACGGTAAGGTATGGAATTAAATCATGGAGTGTCAGAATGCCAGAAACGAGGATAAGCTAAGCGTTTCAAACGTGGTTCTATAAAGGATATGGAAAATTATGTGTCCTGATAGACACAGAAAAATGAAGTTCTCCACAGAATCGACTACGAATGAAGCATTTGGACAAGAGCAAGAGACAGGATGACAAAGGATGCGTTAAGACAACAGGAAATAACTTCCAGTATACTAGAGGAAGCTGTAGAGGACAGAAACTGTATGGGAAGAAGAGATTGGAACACATTCAGCAAATTCTTGAGGACGTAAGTTGCAAGTACTCAGAGATGAACATCTGGCGCAGGAGAGTAATTCCTGACGAGTTGCATCGAACCAGTCAGAAGGCTGATGACAGAAAAAAAGTTTGCGGATTAGGATAATACATACAAAAATATGGTGGTTCTTTCATCAAAGTCCAACAAACTAATGAGCACAAAAAAATGGAAAAACGGCTATATATTATTACTGGTTTCCAGCAACCGGAGATCTACGCTAACGAGCCAGAACATTATGGCCACTAAATGCATCAAGTATAAATACTGCCTCGTGGCGTTGCGGGCACGTAACGTAGAAAGCAAAGTAGAGGATCTGAGGAGAAATCATTCTAGCGAAGATACGGTCGGCAATTAAGGAATTGTGTTGCCACAAACCACTTGATAAATGCCAGGTGATTATGGTATGGCAGGTGCGACCGAGTATCTCGGAAACGGCGGAGCTGGTAGGCTGTTCGTTTTGTGAACTTTTGCGGAAATTGGTTGAAGGGATGTGAAACTTCAAGTAGGAACAGGGTGTTGGAAGTCCACGTCTCATCATACAACGTTCAGTCCTTAGACTTGCGCGCAACAACGACGAAGGCTCGTAACTACAGTATTATAATTTGGTGACATTCACCACGTCTTCCACTGGACCTTCGATAGTAAATTAAAGCACAAGGATTGTTGTATACGGCGGAACATTATTGCGGACTACCTGCATTTCTTCACGCTTGACGTGTACAAGTACGGTGATGCCATCTTACAGCAGCTTGCCTGTCCATGACACAAGACATACGAGGTACTATCCAAAATATTCGGGACTGGTGCTGTTGTCTGTTGAACAGCTTACCTTTGGACTAATGGTCACCATTACACTCCAAGTAGTTCCCATCCGCACGTACACACCAGTCCCAGAGATTCGTCCACTGGTCATACGTTTTCTGGAATTCCTGTTCTTTGACGGTTTTTATCTACGACAGTGATGCTTCTTGAATCCTCTCTAGAGTGTCGAACCGATGGCCTTTCGACTTGTTTCAGTTTTGAGAATAGCGCGAAGTCGCAAGGTGCCAAATTTGGCGAGTTAGGGGGGTGGGATACCAATGCCATTTGTTTTTAGCCAAATAGGTACTGCTGAGCAAGGACGTGTGACAGGGCGCGTTGTCCTGATGCAGCAGTCAGTTCCCTTGACGCCAAAGTTCGGGCCATCGTCGCCGCACGTTTTCACGGAGCCGTCGCAATACGTCACAGTAGTACACGGAATTCACTGTTTGGTTGGGTGGGACGAATTCTTTGTGCACAATTCCCTCAGTATGAAAGAAAACCATGATCATGCTCTTCACTCTGCTCTTCATCTGTCTCGCTTTTTTGGGTGTTGGAGAGACTGGGCTCTACCACTGGGATGATTGTTGCTTTGTCTCTGGATCATGACCCTAAATGCGGCTCTCGGCGCTGGTGATAAACCGTGACAAGAAGGTTGGATCATTAGATGCGGTCTGATGAAGGTCCGTGCACACTTCAACAAGCTATGCCTTCTGGTCGGCAGTCAAGGTCCTTGGCACAAATTCCGGGGCGACATGATGCATGGCCAATTCATCAGTCAGCATTATTTGACATTTCCCATAACCAATACCCACTTCATCCGCAAGGTCTTGAATGGTTCGACGTCGATCCGCACGAACCAATTGTTGAAATTTGGCAACAATGCCTGGCGTTGTGCGGCTAACGGGCCTTCCAGTGTGAGCATCATCTTTGACGTCTGTACACCGGCCCTGCACCGAGCATGCCGCTCAAACACATGCGTATGGCTCATGATCTGTCCACAAAACACTTGTTGAATCATTGCTAGGGTCTCCGTAGCACTTTTCCCGAGATTCGCACAGAATTTGATAAACACGCGCTGTTCTGCTCACGGAGTCATTGTAAAATCGCCACACACCAAACAGAGTATTACGGAAATCATTGTGGACACGAAACACGTCTTCCAAGCTGAATGCCACTCGAGACACTGACTCATCAGATATTCAGCTCTCGCCACCTATCGGTGCAAACATCTACTACTTCTACTTCCCAGATGGCAGCACCAGTCTCGAAAATTTTGGATTCCACCTCGTAGAATCGTATTACTGGGTTTGAGGAGCAAGATAGTGAACTCAATTTGATGTCTTGGATACCAAGGGAACCTGATAAGAACCCGATGGTCGGATGCCACCGGACGCCAACTCTGACCCACAAAATACCAGCTGGTAATTTACATGATTTGTGTGACCTCTGCAAAGACATACGGAGACGCATACCTCTGGACACCTACATCTACCTCCACATTTATACTCCGCAAGCCATCCAACAGTGTGTGGCGGAGTGCACTTTACGTGAAACTGTCATTACCCCCATTTACTGTTCCTGTCGCGTATGGTTAGCCGGTAGAATGACTGCCGGAAAGCTTCCGTGCGCACTCGAATCTCTCTAATTTTACATTCGGGATCTCCTCGGGAGGTATAAGTAGGAGGAAGCAATATATTCGATACCTCATCCAGAAAAGCACCCTCTCGAAACCTGGATAGCAAGCTACACCTCGATGCAGAGCGCTTCTCTTGCAGAGTCTGCTAAACATCTCCGTAAAGCTATCAGGCCTACCAAATAACCCTGTGACGAAACGCACCGCTCTTCTTTGGATCTTCTCTACCTCCTCTGTCAACCCGACCTGGTAAGGATCCCACGCTGATGAGCAATACTCAAGTATAGGTCGAACGAGTGTTTTGTAAGCCACCTCCTTCGTTTATGGACTACATTTTCTAAGGACTCTCCCAATGAATCTCAACCTGGCACCCGTCTTACCAACAATTAATTTTATATGATAATTCCACTTCAAATCGCTCCGTACGCGTACTCCTAGATATTTTACAGATCTAAATGCTATCACTGTTTGTTCCGCTATCATATAATCATACAATAATGAATCCTTCTTTCTATGTATTCATAATACATTACATTTGTCCATGTTAAGGGTCAGTAGCCACTCCCTGCACCAAGTGCCTATCCGCTGCAGATCTTCCTCCATTTCGCTGCAATTTTCTAATGCTGCAACTTCTCTGTATACTACAGCATCATCCGCGAATACCCGCATGGAACTTCCGACACTATCTACTAGGTCATTTATATATATTGTGAATCATTTATATATATTGTAAATCCACGCAGAATCCACCCAAAATGCTTGCAATGTCACTGCGGTATCGCGTTCGAAATGCGGCTCAACGCACCATTAAAAAGTCGATCGTAACGTTTTGCCTCCTCAGTGTCTGTAGAGAGCAGTGCTGAGCAGGCGGTACTGCAAACAGGGAGCGTGACAGTGGAGGTGCATATCTGCACGAACTCATGTTAGATATTTGAAAGCAAGAGTGATACGAACGGAAAAAAGAACACAAAGAGTTATCGTACACACATGTTTATCGTCAGTAGATATAAAGCCTACGGCCTCGTCGCAGTGGTAACACCGGTTCCCGTCAGACCACCGAAGTCGGGCTGGACTGGGCTAGCACTAGGATGGGCGACCATCCGTTCTGCCGGGCGCTGTTGGCAAGCGAGGTGCACTCACCCCTTATGTGGAAAACTGAGGAGCTACTTCACTGAGAAGTAGCGGCTCCGGTCTCGTAAACTGGCAAACGGCCGGGAGAGCGGTGTGCTGAGCATATGCCCCTCCGTATCCGCATCCAGTGAGTGACGCCTGTGGGCTGAGGATGACACGGCGGCCGGGCGCTACCGTTGGGTCTCCCATGGCCTGTTCGGACACAGTTTCATGTAGACTTAAAAACTTTCTCCGGTTCTGCTGGGAAAAGGCACGTGGTTTGGGCGCCCCTTGCGTTCTCTGCCTTCGTTTAGAGTAATTAAAGCTGTTGCATTGAAGATAAGTTTCTTCATAATTTTATCATTGGTTGGATCAAAGCTTTGCTCTTCTATGCGCTTGTTACTGATTTTGTAGAGAATGACTCCAAACCGTTTTTCAAAATCTATTATTCCAGGCAAAGCAGTAATTTGCATTCATTCCTCCTATTTTTAATATCCTACACGACTTGCAAATGATGCATTGTGGTATATCCAGTCCTTTGATTGGGTTCAGTCCTACCTCGTTGTTGTTGTTGTTTTTTACGAGGATTGTAAACTTTTTTATACATAGCGTTTGTCTTTGCAGATGTAGTACAATAATTGTAAGGTATTTCTAATTCTTAAATATAATCTTCCACCACAGACATTACCTCCTGATGGACAGTCTGTTACACTTACGGAGATCGTACTGTACAACAGCCGTTTTCATAGTAAATGTCGGTTTTATGGTGGATTAATGAAGTGACGCTAACGTATCGGCAGTTTTAGGAGACATTAACCATAAAATTAACTAATTTATTTGGTGGAACGGTGCTAAGCTCTCAGGGAACTTAATGATATCTACGCACGCAGAAGAACACACATCGTAGTCATTTACAATGATATCCGTATGACTACAGCCTGATATGGAAAGCTTGTGTGAAACCACATTATCACTCACTCACAATATATGCTCACAGGAAATGGCACACAAATAACCACAAAAAATAGCTGTACGCTGCAGTTTCATCGGATATAGTGGTTCACTGTTACCAAGGTAATTGTATCTTGTAATTTTATAATGTAAGCTATATGCATTTTAGTAAGGAATGTTGATACCGTCTAGAATCTTCAGTTAAATGACCTCAGTTGGCGCACAGTAAAGAAGTCACATCATAGTTTAGCAAAGAAATGGGTAATGTCACAAATTAAATGTTTCGCAGTTATAAACGAACATTGCGGAAGAGCACTTCGCCAACACTTCTAATTTATTGCTTGAAAGTCTCTCCCGACAGAAAAAAAAGCTTTACCTCTTCGTTCATCTATACGTATCACAGATGTTCAAACGTTCAAATGTGTGTGAATTCCTAAGGGACCAATCTGCTGAGGTCATCGGTCCCTAGACTTAAACTCTACTTAACCTAGGGTATGCGAAGAATGACACACACACCAATGCCTGAGGGAGGACTTGAACCTCCGGCGGGAGAGGCCGCGCAGTCAGTGACATGGAGCCCCTAACCGCGCTTCCACTCCGAGCGACTTCACTCCAGTCAAAGCTTACGTACGCCATATAAATCATAGGTATGAATAGGTAGTACATTGTATTAACAAAAGCTTCAGTGATGGATTGAGAGGAAAATCAGCTGAAATCAGAAATTAGCCCTCAGGATTGTTAAGGGTGAAAAACTGAATGATTTCCACGGGTGTGAAGCAAAATATTTCGTCCGCAACTGCAAGCAACGGAATGCAACATTAGTTCAGGTAGATAAGCCGGCTTCACTAACAGAGGGCGAACGGATACCGAAACTATATGAAGAAACTAAACGGATAGTTCAGTACGTAAAAGGAGTCGATACACTGTCATAGATAATTGAAAGGGGAAGTAATAGCAATGCGAGAGAAGTACTACTTGAGTTGTGCAATGAATTTCAGTTAGTATTAGCGAATACACTATTCAAAAATCATGCGAGGAGGAGGTATATTCAGAAAAGGTCCGGAGACACGGGAAGATCTCAATTGGATTATACCACGGACAGATAGAGATTCCGAATTTAGATATTGGACTGTAAGGGGTACCCATGAGCAGATGTAGACTACGATCATAGTTTAATAATGACGGACGGAAGGCCTAAATATAAGAAAATCTTCCGGAAGAATCAGTGTGCAAAGCACTGGGATACTGTAGTACGACATATGATGAGATGCCTTGGAAGCTCTCTTAGGTTACATATGCTGCTATAACGAATACCATAGTCCGCAATTCAGTGAAACAAGAGTAGAAATCTCTGAAAAGGGCCATTACATAAGTTGGACAGAGAAACATAGGTACAAGGAAGGTAACTGCTAATTTAGGCCGGCCAGTGTGACCAAGCGGCTCTAGGCGCTACTGTCTGGAACCGCGCGACCGCTACGGTCGAGGGTTCGAATCCGGCCTCGGGCCTGGATGTGTGTGATGTACTTAGGTTAGTTAGGTTTAAGTAGTTCTACGATCTAGGGACTGATGACCGTAGAAGTCAAGTCCCATAGTGCTCAGAGCCATTTGAAGCATTAGCTAATTTCGGAGCTTACGTTTTTTCCTAAATTCTTATATTATTTTTAAATTTTACGATGAATAGTCTGTCCCTATTCAATTATGCCCACATATAAATAAAATATCGTCTATAAGCACACGTATTCGCCACCGAACAAAATTATTTTGAGCGTTTGTTAAGGCCATTATGTAAACAAAAAAATTAACGTTTCATCTACTGTTACTGATATTCCTTTACTTTCGTAGTAACAGGGGCATCTTGGTAACAAACATGTTAATAGAAAGGGAGATAAATAATAAAGGGCGAAGAAATAACCGGTCATCAGCATCACCTGTCATTTGAAATTCAAAGTTGGGTAATGGCCTCCTGCAAACACACATTATGGTCTTTAGTTATATGCGTCTTTATTTCCTCTGCACGTTACTTGACGTCATGTACTCATCTTCCATTAGATCGTTGCCTGCATTGTGTCTCTTGGAATCTAGCAAAGCACTTGCGTGATCCACTTGCCTACCATAACCTCGACTGCCGTCTCGCCCACCTTCATTTTCCTATTCACTGCAGTCATACTTGCGTCGTCCAGTCCTGTCTATTTCCAGTATATTTGTTTGTTCTTATGTTTATCCTTGTAATTCCGAACACGCATTCCTCCCCTCCTCTCTGAGATAACCTCAGGCCTTGTATATTGTAAGCATTTAAGGACTATGTTTCACTGACGTAAGGCAAAACTGGCAACACACGCAGATAGTAAATTTAAACTACTTAATAATGCCCAGATCATAAGCAATTGATTTCCTATCGAAAAGCGCTCCACTGCTCCATACGTAGTAATCTTAAAAAGTCATTCGGTTGGCAAGAGGGCCGCCCCTAAGAACTGCAAAGTTGTACAGTTCACACCAATACAGAAAAACTTAAATAGAAATAATACACTGAATAACAGACCCTTGTGACTGACATCGATTTGCTGCAGGAATATGGAACATAAAATGAATTCATAAGACTATTAATTACCATAGGAAAAAGTATCTGATGACACTAGTAAGCATGGATTCTGAAAATATAGTTCTTGTGATACACAACTGGCTATTCACATAAAATAAGGAATGCTATAGGCAGGCGGTCTTAAATTGATTCCATACTTCCTGAACACTTTCGACGCCGTTTCTCACAAGCGGCTTCTAATCAGTTGGCATACCTGTGTGGCATCGTGTCATTTGTTCGAGTACTTTCCTGATTTCGTGTCAGAAAAATCACAGTTCGTAGTAGTACAGGGAAAGTTTTTCAGTAAAAACAGTCGTAATATAAGGTGTTCCTGAAAGAAGTGTTACAGGTCCTCTGCTGTTCCAAATTTGTATCAACGATTCAGAAGGTAATCTGAGCAGCCTTCATAGATTGTTTGCAGGTAATGCTGTGCTTTACCGCATAGTAAAATCATCGGAAGATCAAAACTAATCGCAGAACTACTAGGGCTATTCGTAAAGTGAGATCAGATTTATCACGAAATGGAAACAAATTTGAAAATTGGAAATATTTTATCTGCAACAGTTAGCTACAGCTTCCAGCCACTGCTCTACATAGTCACCACTCCAACTTAGACACTTGTCGTAGCGTTGTACCAATTTTCCAATACCCTCTTCATAGAAGGCAGCCGCCTGTGCTTCCCACCAATTCTCTACGCTCATCTATAACTTATTGTCTGTGCGAAAATGTTGCCTTCCTACCCAGTAGTTAATTTGAGCAGATATGAAACACAGACGGAGCCAATTACGGGCTGTAGTGCGGGTGTTCAAACACTTGCCATCGAAAGCGCTGCAGGAGGATTTTCATTGCCCCTGCAGATTGTGACCGAGAATTGTCACGAAGTAGGACCCGTATGACGGTTCTGTAATGGGGGCTGCATAACATCAGGCGACATCTCTCACCAGGACCTCATATTTGGCGGGAGACATTATTTTCTACGCATCGTTATGTGCTCACGATGCGCTTAGAACTGAAAAGAGCGAAGTGGCGTAACCGGCAGGCATGCTAGAGACATTGTCGAACACATATGTGCAAAGCTTTATTAGATTTTCCCAGTGGTTCCCATTTCTTGACCGATCGGAACTTACTTTCCGAATATCCTACATATTTAGACGAGATATCTGTATGGTGCGAAAACTGGCAAATGATTCTAAATAATGTAAATGTGAAGTCATCCACACGAGTACCAAAAGGTATCCGTTAAATGTCAGTTGAACAAGAAATCACATCGTTCTATAGGCTGAGAATTCAACTAAATACCTAGAGACACCTTAAACTGTAACGAATGCATTTGAAACATTGTGGGTATGGTAAAACCAAAGACTACGTTTCACAGGAAGTACTGCAGAGAGATTTACAGATTTATACTGTTGGTTTACTAAACAGACTGCCTAACCCACGCTTGTTCCTTCTCTACTGGAGTATTGCTGTGTGGTATGTGATACTACGCAAAACAGATTCACGGAGAACATCATAAAAGTTCAAGGAAGGGCATATCGTTTTGCATTATCGCGAAATAGCGGATAGAGTGTCACAGACATGGTAAACGAGTTGGGGTGGCACTCATTAAGGCAAAGGCGTTTCTCATTGCGGCGTGACATTTCAACGAAATTTCTATTACCAGATTTCTCTTCCGAATGCGGAAATGTTTTGTTGACTCCTATCCACATAGGGAGAAACTACCAAAATACTAAAATAAGAGAAATCGGAGCTCGCATAGAAATATTTAAGCGTTCGTTTAACCCACATGCAACTCTAAAATGAGATGACAGAGAAATAGAGGAAAAATGGTTCGATGAACGCTTTTCCAAGCATTGAAGTGTGAATTACAGAGTAGCGATGGAGATGTAGACGTGCTTACTTTCTGGTGGACATATTTAATGTTCGTTGTTATTAACATCCACGAATCCTGCAGTAGATGAAGTGCTGCAGCTGCCTTCCCCATGGCGCCTGGAAACCATCTGTGCCTCCAGTACCCAACGTATGCCACTGTGGTCGACACAGATAATTCAGAACACAGGGCAAAATACAATTTGGCTCCTTCCACCAAAACTACAACAAAGTTCACATAAATGTATGTCCGAAATCCTTCGTTTACGAATTATTGATGGACTCTGACATTCATCCGTTTTCCAAGCACATCCCAGCAACGTCACTCATCTCTCTAGCCATTTGACTCATGGTACCCTAGATGGTGTTGTGGCTGTCTATAAGGCGTCCATTGTGTAAATGTACTCCAGGTAGTGACTTAACTGAAAGTGCTCCGTTCGAACATGAGAGGATATTCATTTGGTGAGCTGGCAGATATGATTTTTGTGTACGGTCGCACGAATGGTAACAGGCGCGGTGCTGCACAGCTGTAACAGACGACGTTTGGAGACTTACAGCCGAATCATCCGACCTACTACGTCGCGTTGGCGGTACAGGCTCCGTAGCACAGCAGACCATTGATCGAGAAAGACCACATACTGTTCCTAGACCTACCAGGAAGAGCACGTTCTACGGTCTATCGAAGAAGAGCGCTGGAATAGGTATATCTCCAAGGTCTTGAAAAAGGACACGAGCAGTACATGAATCCGCATTATCATACACTTGTGCTAGGTCTTCCGCCGGCCGATCACGTACGAGGGGAGAACTTTTTCATAAATGGTTCAAATGGCTCTGAACACTATGGGACTTAACTTCTGAAGTCATAACTCCCCTAGAACTTAGAACTACCTAAACCTAACTGACCTAAGGACATGACACACATCCATTCGCTAGGCAGGATTCGAACCTGCGACCCTAGCGGTAGCACGGTTCCACACTGTAGCGCCTACATCCGCTCGGCCACTTCAGCCGGCGGAGAACTTTTTCCGATGATTTGTTTCACTAACTGCCAATACGTTGTTTGACTCATCAGTTTCTTTTTTTTCATTTTGTAGACGAGGTAACGCTTGCAAGAGATAGAATAACTACAGGTTAGACACCACACCAGTTTAAGCTTAAAGTGTGGGCTGGAACTGTGACTGCATCGTAGGACCACATGTTCTTGCAGCACGTCTGATAGTTGCCCTCTACAGGAACTTTATCCAGAACAATCTCCAAGACCACCTAAAAGATGTTCCCTGCAAATACAGAGCCGATGGACAAAATCCCAACAAGGAGGTGTGCGACATTAACGAAAGTTGCTAAGCATTTTTCTACACCTAAAAAAAGATGTCTTGTACGACAGTAACGAAAGTTGCTGGGCGTTTTTCTACACCTAAAAAACTATGTCTATTCGAATTTCTAGCCCACGAGTGGCGCTAATGGTGGCACTATGAGGATGAAAATCAGGTTTCCTGTAAATACATGCTGTAGTTGTCGTGAGGTGATTGGAAGTGCTGAGCTGATATTAGTCAAGAATGGCTTTAAGGCGGCAAAGATGCCCTTATACTCACTTCACTGAATTTGAACGAGGTCGTGTAATAGGGTTACAAGAAGTTGTATGTTTCTTCTGCGACACTGCAGGAAGACTTGCCGGGAAAGTAGCCACTCTACATGATTGCTGACAGTGGTGGTCATGAGAATGTGCGGTTGCAAGAAGACTAAGCTCCGGATGGCCACGTGGCACTACGGAGAGGGAAGAACATCTGTGTTCGGCGTATGCCTCTGGCGCATAGTACTCGTCTGCAGCAGCAGTTTAAACAGCAACTGGCATCACAGAGACACAACTATCTTTAAGAAATGCGGTACTTCAGGATAGCTCCGAGCCAGACATCCTGTAACTGGGATTCCACTGACCCCAAACCGCCACCTTTTGCTGGGATTCCACTGACCACAAACCGCCACCTTTTGCAACTTGAACGAGAGCTCATTGGAGGTGTAGGTAGAGAGGTCTGTTGATTTTTCTGGATAAAAGCTGGTTATGCCCTGGTGCCTACGATAACCGTGTGTTGATTAGTAGGATGTCAGTTGGGGACCTGCAACCAGCATGTATGCGGCCATGACATACGTGATCTACACCTGGAGATATGGTCTGGGTGCGACTTCATATGATAGCTCAAGCACTGTAGTGGGTATCCCACGACCCTGACAGCAAATTTGTAGGTCTGTCTGCTGATTCGATCTATAGTTCTGGGATTCGTGAACAATATTCCAGGGGGTGCTTTCCAACAAGATAATACTCGGCCACATACCCCCAAGATCCCATTATCCTCAACTCACCTCTGTTGTGCTACCATTCGTGAATAGAATTCCAGGGAGTATTATCCAACAAGATAATGCTCACCCACATACAGCTGTGGTATCCCACCAAGCTCTATGCGGTGTCGACATGTTGCCTCGGAATGCTCAATAACCAGATCTGTCTCCAATCGAGAGACATCATCGGACGACAGTTCAAGCGTCATCTACAAACAGCATTAACCGTCCCTGAACTGACCGATTAGGTCTCATAGGCATTGTATTTCATCCCACAAACAGATAACTGGCACCTGTACTACACAAGGGATGCACATGTGCATACTTTCATTCAACAATCTGGAAGTTCAGCAGTCACTAATGTACTACCGTTCACATTTTCAATGACTTCTCTCGCGCTCATGTGAACCCGTGATCTTCCAATAGTAATCATTTAAACATATTACATACGCAAATCTATTCTAGAGATTTCATTCCTATACATTAATTACTTTTGGTGTTGCGATTGTTTCCGTCAGTGTAAGGAGCAACATAGGGTTTACTTATGATGTATATATATATCCAGCACATTTCAGCCTCAGTTTTGGAGATGCACTGGTTGATATCTCTCATGACAGATGCATAGGTAGACGGCGATCAGTCACATGGCCTGAACATTCCCCCGACGCCAGTCTTTTGGACTACTATCTGTGAGGACACCTTACACAATTGGCCTAAGCAGCGGACCACCCGAATGCAGAAGCCTGCGAAACCTTTGGAAACAGTCAGAGATCACTGGGAAGTGTGTGACAGTTCACGATGCAACGTATGCATAGTATTTAGAAACAAGAGGACAACATTTCGAGCATTTATTATGAGTTTAAGTACTAATGAGCTGCTGTCACAAACATTGTCTCCTTCCGTTAATAACTCGGAAACGAAGGATTTTCGGACATATGTTTGTATGAACTTATTTTCTGGGTGTGATGTAAGGAACCTGTCCCCAAAGGTAAAGGTACACTCTAAGAAAACAGACACACTACGAAGGAACTATATGAACGGGGCGGAAATCGGTAAATGTAAGCACATGTAAAGGGAAATAAATGATTACGTCGTTCGAGGAAAAGAGCTTCCCAGACTGAGAAAGTCAATAACGCTTAGTCCATCTCTGTCCGCCCCCGGTAGCTGAATGGTGAGCATGACGGATTGTCAGTTCTCTGAACCCGGATTCGATTCCCGGCTGGATCGAGGAATTCTGTCCGCCCAGGGACAGGGTGTTGTGCTGTCCATCATCATCAACCTATCATCCTCATGGACTGCAGGTCGCCGAAGTGGCGTCAAATTGAAAGACCGGCACCCGGCGAACGATCTGCCCGCCGGGAGGCCCTAGCCATACGATTAAATAAATAATAAGTCCATGTCTGACCGTTATCCGAGCTTTCCCTCGGATTGGCATCGACAAAACGGGGCACAGAATGTGGTTGTTGTACCACCGTGCTGTAAGGGAGCTCCGGACAAGAAGAAAAGGGGTGCTGCTGTGAAAAGGGTCGACTCGTCTCGAAGGGCGACTCGTGACTGAAGGGAATTCAGTCCAGGCCGAAGATGTTTTCGAAGGCGTCTTGGACAGCCATGAGATATACAGCCCCACAACCAGGAGTGATGCTCTATGGTGCAATCTCTTTACATAGCAGTACCCCGTTGGTTGTCGATAGCTGCACCATTATAGCACAGCGATACGCTGACGAACTTCTACACCCCCTTTTTGTTGCCCTTCATGGCAAGCCTACCTGGGCCTACATTTCAGCAAGATAACGCCCACCTGCAGAAGGCGAGAGTGTCTGCTGCTTGTCGTCGTGCTTGCCAAACACTATCTTGGCCAACGAGGTTGCCGGATCTCTCCCCAGTTCATAACATTTGTAGCATTATGGGCAGGGCTCTCCAACTGTCTCTGGATTTTGGTGATCTAAACTTCAGTTGGATAGAATCTCGCACGATATCCCTGAGGAGGACATCCAATAATTCTGTCAATCAGTGACAAGTCTAATAACTTCTGATTCTTCAGTTTCTCCCGGCGTATTTGTTGCTCAAACAGTTCACGGGTGATACAATATCTCCCTACTTAGCAATCATATACAACCGCTCGCTCACCGATAGATCTGTACTTAAAGATTGGAAAATTGCGTAGGTCGCACCAGTGTTTAAGAAGGGTAGTAGGAGTAATCCGTCGAACTACAGACCTAAATCATTGACGTCGGTCTGCAGTAGGGCTTTGGAGCATATATTGTATTCAGACATTATGAATCACCTCGAAGGGAACGGTTTATTGATACGTAATCAGCAGGGTTTCAGAAAATAGCGTTCTTGTGCAACGCAGCTAGCTCTTTATTCGCACGAAGTAATGGCCACTATCGACAGGGGATCTCAAGTTGATTCCGTATTTCTAGATTTCCGGAAAGCTTTTGACACCGTTCCTCACAAGCGACTTCTAATCAAGCTGCGGGCCTATGGGGTATCGTCTCAGTTGTGCGACTGGATTCGTGATTTCCTGTCAGGAAGAACGCAGTTCGTAGTAATAGACGGCAAATCATCGAGTGATATCAGGTGTTCCCCAAGGAAGCGTCCTGGGACCTCTGCTGTTCGTCATCTATATAAATGACCTGGTTCACAATCTGAGCAGTTCTCTTAGGTTGTTCGCAGATGATGCTGTAATTTACCGTCTAGTAAGATTATCCGAAGACCAGTATCAGTTGCAACGCGATTTAGAAAAGATTTTTGTATGGTGTGGCAGGTGGCAGTTGATGCTAAATAACGAAAAGTGTGAGGTAATCCACATGGGTTCCAAAAGAAATCCGTTGGAATTCGATTACTCAATAAATAGTACAATTCTCAAGGCAGTCAATTCAACTAAGTACCTGGGTGTTAAAATTACGAACCACTTCAGTTGGAAAGACCACATAGATAATATTGTGGGGAAGGCGAGTCAAAGGTCGCGTTTCGTTGGCAGGACACTTAGAAGATGCAACAAGTCCAATAAAGAGACAGCTTACACTACACTCGTTCGTCCTGTGTTAGAGTATTGGTCCGCGGTGTGGGATCCTTACCAGGTGGGATTGACGGAGAAAATCGAAAGGGTGCAAAAAAGGACAGCTCGTTTTGTATTATCACGTAGTAAGAGAGAGATTGTAGCAGATATGATACGCGAGTTGGGATGGAAGTCATTAAAACAAAGACGTTTTTGTCGAGGCGAGATCTATGTAAGAAATTTGTCACCAACATTCTCTTCCGAATGCGAAAATATTTTTTTGAACGCAACCTACATAGGTAGGAATGATCATCAAAATAAAATAAGAGAAATCAGAGCACGAACAGAAAGGTGTTCGTTCTTCCCGCGCTGTTCGGGAGTGGAATGATAGAGAGATAGTATGATTGTGAACCCCCTGACAAGCACTTAAATGTGAATTGCAGAGTAATCATGTAGATGTAGATGTAGATATACTGCCGGTTCATAGCGTCCAACGGACACAATGTTTAGGCGATCAGACACGTCGCCATCGTCAGCGCACCTGACGATGGCGACATGCCTGATCGCCGAAATATTGTGCCCGTTGGACGCTATGAACCCGCAGTATAACAGCGGACTATTCGAGAAAGTCTAATAACTGTTTGCATAAGGGCCAGAGATGGAACAGCTTCGTATTGTGAAGATCTTTTCTTGAATAAACCACCCAATTGTTTCTCTGTGCATGTACAACACATTTAACGATTCGGATAATTCCTTCGTGATGTGTCGCTCGCGTTACTTATTTTTTTGTCTTAGAGTGTATCGTCTTGCTTTTATTTCGTTCGTTGTATTAATACTTACTCGTTACTCCGGAAATGAAGTAACGGCTCCATGACGGTCAGGAAGCACTAACGACGCTTTGCGCCGTAGACGCGGGCCCAGTTCTTCTGGTTCCACTCTCTCACTTTCTCTCGCTCTCTTTCTCTCTCTGTCCTCGGCGATCTCGCGACGTCAGCTATAAGCCCGGACTCGCTGGAAAAAGACCGGCTGACAAGCGCAAAATTGTGTAAACATCTGTGGGCGGACGAGCTGCTGATGGAGCGCCAGCGCCGAGGAGCGCGGCCGCTATTCTGCGCCGCGAACAAAGGACTCGCGCTGTTTGTTCGGCGCCGCCCCTCGGGCCGCTGATTAGGATGTCACGAAATGGCGCGCTCACAATTGAGAGGGATCTGCGCCGCCCATTCACGGATTAGTGATAAATTCCGCGCTCTGAACAAGCTCGCCCCGCCCTGCCCCCCTCTCCCCCCCCCCCTGCCCCGCCCTGCTGAACGACGAGACTGCCGTGAGGAGTCGCGGGGGCGGCTGGGGGCGGCTGAGCGGCGGGCACAAGAGACTGGGAGGCGGCGCCGGGCGCGGCAAATAATGGTGTTGACTTTCCGCGCGCTTGTGCTTCATTACGGCGAATACGTCTCCTCCGAGGCGACGTTAAAAGTGGAACTGCGGTTCGCAGACGTTAGTTTCCCCGGTCTCTTCGTCGAGAAGCAGTGGATCGAGAAGAGGGGCGAAAGAAATATTTTAGAAAAGTTGGAAGAAAAACCGACGTCTTTTACCCAGGGGACATTACGTGAGTTTCGGGAGGAGTTATTTATTTCCGCGATGAATTAAGTTCTGTCTTTTTCTCGTTGCGGTTCTGCAAACTTGGCTTCGTGACTTGACTTGCGTACCTGAGTACAGAATGAGTAGGATAAAAGACGTCGCCCATAACAAAGCAGTGCAATATAGACACTGTAACAAATAGAAAAAGAGTTTTTTGATAATACGGTTACATTTCCCGGCAAGTACCCACGTAGTGAATGGAAGATGAAGAGATATAGCATTCTGTAGATATTTCCATTGCGAAGTTTGAGCTTTCTGTCGTAAGCAAAGAAGGAATAAAAGCATCAATTGAAGAAGACAGTAACGATAAAAATCTAAACACCAGAAAAATGCATATAAGACAAGTCGTTATGAAATGAAATTTCTCGCAGTTACAGAGAAGCAGAAGTAAAGTAATCAAGTCAGAATTTTTGACAAACTGTAACTGAGTTTATATTAAGTAAAGCTGTTATGAAGGGATACCATTATAGGTGCACAAACTGAAAGAAATGCAAATTATAAATTCAGTAAAAAGACCTTTCCTTTGACATAACAAGAAGAGAGAGAAGCTGGTATTGAATAAATGGTTGACACATTTCTGCTGTCTGTTTCTAAGAGATCACGGAAATACACTCCTGGAAATGGAAAAAAGAACACATTGACACCGGTCTGTCAGACCCACCATACTTGCTCCGGACACTGCGAGAGGGCTGTACAAGCAATGATCACACGCACGGCACAGCGGACACACCAGGAACCGCGGTGTTGGCCGTCGAATGGCGCTAGCTGCGCAGCATTTGTGCACCGCCGCCGCCAGTGTCAGCCAGTTTGCCGTGGCATACGGAGCTCCATCGCAGTCTTTAACACTGGTAGCATGCCGCGACAGCGTGAACATGAACCGTATGTGCAGTTGACGGACTTTGAGCGAGGGCGTATAGTGGGCATGCGGGAGGCCGGGTGGACGTACTGCCGAATTGCTCAACATGTGGGGCGTGAGGTCTCCACAGTACATCGATGTTGTCGCCAGTGGTCGGGGGACGGTGCACGTGCCCGTCGACCTGGGACCGGACCGCAGCGACGCACGGATGCACTCCAAGACCGTAGGATCCTACACAGTGCCGTAGGGGACCGCACCGCCACTTCCTAGCAAATTAGGGACACTGTTGCTCCTGGGGTATCGGGGAGAACCATTCGCAACCGTCTTCATGAAGCTGGGCTACGGTCCCGCACACCGTTAGGCCGTCTTCCGCTCACGCCCCAACATCGTGCAGCCCGCCTCCAGTGGCGTCGCGACAGGCGTGCATGGAGGGACGAATGGAGACGTGTCGTCTTCAGCGATGAGAGTCGCTTCTGCCTTGGTGCCAATGATGGTCGTATGCGTGTTTGGCACCGTGCAGGTGAACGCCACAATCAGGACTGCATACGACCGATGCACACAGGGCCAACACCCGGCATCATGGTGTGGGCAGCGATCTCCTACACTGGTCGTACACCTCTGGTGATCGTCGAGGGGACACTGAATAGTGCACGGTACATCCAAACCGTCATCGAACCCATCGTTCTACCATTCCTAGACCGGCAAGGGAACTTGCTGTTCCAACAGGACAATGCACGTCCGCATGTATCCCGTGACACCCAACGTGCTCTAGAAGGTGTAAGTCAACTACCCTGGCCAGCAAGATCTCCGGATCTATCCCCCATTGAGCATGTTTGGGACTGGATCAAGCGTCGTCTCACGCGGTCTGCACGTCCAGCACGAACGCTGGTCCAACTGAGGCGCCAGGTGGAAATGGCATGGCAAGCCGTTCCATAGGACTACATCCAGCATCTCTACGATCGTCTCCATGGGAGAATAGCAGCCTGCATTGCTGCGAAAGGTGGATATACACTGTACTAGTGCCGACATTGTGCATGCTCTGTTGCCTGTGTCTATGTGCCTGTGGTTCTGTCAGTGTGATCATGTGATGTATCTGACCCCAGGAATGTGTGAATAAAGTTTCCCCTTCCTGGGACAATGAGTTCACGGTGTTCTTATTTCAATTTCCAGGAGTGTAATAAATGAAAATCACTAGTTAGTTTTTATTCTATGGTATTACTTTTACTGTGTTAACCGGTTTTCGGCTTACATGGCCATCTGCAGACATTTACTACTATCACCAAAGAAGTTACAATGTTTGTAAACAACGTTCTAACAGAAGTTACACGTCTACATTGAAGCAGAAACATAGAGTAAGTAACATCTTTGACCGTGTGCTGCTAATACAATGTAGAAAGTAAAAAAAACTGAACAGTAAATATATAAAAATCAAAATGGAGTGGACAGGCAAAACCTTTAACACAAAATACGAAAAGCATACCAACCAAGCACTTTCTGTTAATAAATAAAACAAATAAAATAAAATAAAATAAATACTTGACAAGGCTACTTCAGGAGTTATAAAAGATGGAGAGTGATACACAGACCAATTAAAATAAGAAAGAATTATGAATGTAACTACAGAATATATAAGGAACTTAAGCAATCTCAATAAGATAAACAGAAGTGAATAAATGCAGGAAAATGGAGTAGTTTGAGGGAACATACTGTAAATGCAATCTTCGAGAGTGTGGTGGTACTGCATTTTAAAAAGTAAAAAACGTTGAACAATACACAAATACAAAAAGAGAAAACAGGAAAATCACTAGCCTTGTACTCAATACTGTGACTATGTGACAGTTTCTTCTTCTATCACATCAGACAGATATTGCCCCTCATAGAGGCTTTCAATGTATTCTTTACTCCTATCCGCTCTATCGTCTGCATAACATTAGAGAACTCTTCCCCCTCATAGAGGCTTTCAGTATATTCTTTACACCTATCCGCTCTATCGTCTGCATTTAACAGTGGAATTCCGGTTGTAACCTTTTCTTCTACTGCTTCTCCTACCACTGCATTCCAGTCCCCCACGACTATTAGATTTTCATCTCCCTTTAAATACTGTATTACCCTTTCAATATCCTCATAAACTTTCTCTATCCCTTCATCTTCAGCTTACGACGTCGGCATATATACCTGAACTATCGTTGCCGGTGTTCGTTTGCTGTCGATTCTGATATGAATAACCCTACAACTGAACTGTTCACAGTAACACACTCTCTGCCCTACCTTCCTATTCGTTATGAATCCTATTCCAGTTATACAATTTTCTGCTGAAGTTGATATTACCCTACACTCATCTGACCAGAAATCCTTGTCTTCTTTCTACTTCGCTTCACTGACTCCTACTACATCTAGATTTAGCCTTTGTATTTCCCTTTTCAGATTTTCCCAACCACGATTAAGCTTCTGACATTCCACGTAGAATTTTATTATATGGCAGTGTGAAAAATGTGAAGAAATCGAAATATAAATGATTGATTTAAGGTCTAACTCAGTATATAAGAAACTCAAAACAGCCTTGGGTGACATTAAGAGGTAAGTTGGTAACATTAAGAGTGCAACGGGAATTCCACTGTTAAAGGGAGAAGAGAGAGCGGATAGGTGGAAAGAGTGCATTGAAGGCCTCTATGAGTGGGAAGATTTTCTGATGTAATAGAAAAAGGAAAAGGAGTCGATTTGGAAGATATGGGAAATCCAGTGTTATAATAAAAGTTTAAGAGAGCTTTGGAGGACTTGAAACGTCCCCTAAGAAAAATTATACACGACTGTGCTTAAACTGAAACACAATATTTTTGGCGCAACGCAATCTGACTTCCAAAAATCCCTACGACAGAATGGTCCTGACTAACATTAACCTATACGTTTCACAAATCACTTACCTCACAAAAATCTTCGTTACTCAAGCTATTGCAATACAGCGAGCGCCACTACTGCCAGCTAAATAAAAGATTCAAACTACTGAAGGCACTAACTACTGATAGGCATAGTTAGCAAATGAAAGATTTAAATACAGAACAAACAATGTATTTACCTTAATAGTCATAATACATATAGCAGTTCATGACATCCAGTCTTACAAATTTTGAAACTCCGCCATCTCTCTCCCCACGTCCACCACTGCTGGCGCCTCACCTCCAACTCCGCAACGCTACGCGCTGTTTACATCCAGCCGCCCAACACTACAATGACGAGTATTACAACAATGACAACCAGCCATTGACTGCACACAGCACAGCCAGTGATTTTTCTACAGAGCGCTACGTGACGTTACCAATAAAAAAACCTAAACAGCCTACTTACATACCCCCCACGCTACCCACAAAAAATTTTACAAATTGTTTTGGGCAGTGGCCAATACAGATTTGAAATTTTTTTTCATAACAAAGAAATGAAATGCACACACTTATCGATACAATGTTGGTCAAAAGCTAAAATTTTCTCACAGTCCATAAAGACAGTCCTGATCATTCAGCAACGTCATCAAGATCAATTAAGGCGGAAGGTATAGATAACATTCCATCACAATTTCCCAAATCATTGTCGGAATTGGTAATAAAACCACTATTCACGTTGGTGTGTAGAATGTACGTGTCTGGCGACATACTATCTGATTTTCGGAAAGATATCATCCCCACAATTACGAAGATTGCAAGAGCTGACAAGTGCGAGAATTATCGCACAGTTAGTTTAACAGCACATTCATTCAAGTTGCTGACAAGAATAATATACATAAGAATGGAAAAGAAAATGGAGGTTGTGTTAGATGTCGATCAGTTAGGCTTTAGGAAAGGTAAAGGCACCAGATAGGTAATTCTGGTGTTGACGTTGATAATGGAAGCAAGACTATAGAACACTCAACGCCTTTTCATAGGATTTGTAGACAAGTAAAAAGCCTTCGAGAATGTAAAATGGTGCAAGACATTAGAAATTCTGAGAAAAATTGGTGTGAGCTATAAAGAGAGACGGGTAAGATACAATAGGAACAAGAGACAAGAGGGAATGATAAGAGTGGACAACCAAGAACGAAGTGCTCAGATTAAAAAGGGTGTAAGGCCAGGGATGCAGTCTTTCACCTGTAATTTTCAGTCTGTACATCGAGGCAGGAATGACGGAAATAAAAGAAAGATTCAGGAGTGTAATTAAAATTCAAGGATATGAATGATATGATTCGCCGACATTGCTATCCTAAGTGAAAGTGAAAGTGAAGACGCATTATATGATCTGCTAAATGGAATGAGTGCAGAATATTGACTGAGACAAAATCGAAGAAAGACGAAACTAATGAGAAGTAGCAGAAATGAGAACGGCGAGGATCTTAACATCAAGATTGATGGTCACGAAGTTGATGAAGCTAATAAATTCAAATACCTAGGCAGCAAAATAACCAGTGATGGACAGAGCAAGGAGGACATCAAAAGCAGACTAACTCTGACAAAAAGGCCATTCCTGGCCATGAGAATCTACTAGTATCAAACATAGGCATTAATTTGAGGAAGAAATTCCTGAAAATGTACGTTTGAAGCACAGCATCTTATGGTAGTGACACATTGATTGTGGGAAAACCGGAACAGAAGAGAATCGAAGTATTGTTGACGTGATGCTACAGATGAATGCTGAAAATTAGGTGGACTTATAAGATTGTGCGCAAAATCGGAGAGGAAAGGACAGTATGGAAAACACTGATAAGGAGAAAGGACAGGATCATAGGACATCTGTTAAGACATCAGGGGGTGACTTCCATGGTAATAGAGGGAGCTGTAGAGGGTAAAAACTGTAGAGGACGACAGAGATTTGAATACATTCAGAAAATAATTGATGGCCTTCATTACAAGTGCTACTCTGAGATGAAGAGCCTAGCACAGGAACGTACTGTGTGGAGGGTCGCATCACACCAGTCAGAAGATGATGGCTCGAAAAAAAGGTGTCAATATATGGAAACCAAGCACATACAGGGTGTTTCTGTAAGAGCGTGCAAGAATTTAACAGGTCATACAGGATGCTTCATTGAACAATTTGAGAATGGGAAGCTGTTGTCGGAGAACCCAGCTTATGGACGTAATACGACTAAAAATCTAGATTCTGTACTTTTTTATTTACAAGAGTTAGAGTGAACTATAAGTGCAATCACTGACAAAATGAAGCTGTCAGGGTGATAACAGTACAACACGTAGACACCTACTGCGCTTGAAGTAACCTGTAAAGCCGAAATTGATTATTCGTGCAACTATAAGAAATTGAATAATTGTGAAAAAACAGGTCTAGTGGAATACTTCAGATGTCGTTTAAAAAATATATGGTTGTGGTACAATGAGGAAAACTTAAGATAACAGTCAACCGTAGAATGTGGCAGAAACCAACGAAATGGTAACATGCTACGAATCGAAGGGTGGAAAGTCAGGAATTTGAACGTGGCAGGGAAACTAGAAGAACTAAAGACGGAAATGGTAAGGCTCAATCTATGCGTAGTGGGGGACTGTGAAACGAACGGAAAGTAGACATGGATTTCTGGTAAGAGGAGTATAGCGTACATCAACAACAGCAGCAAATGGTATAACAGAAGCCGGATTCGTTACGCATAGGAAGATACGACAGAGAGTGCGTTACTGTGAACACTTCACTGGTAGGGTCATTGTCATCAGAATCGACAGAAAACCAACACCGACAACAGTCGTTCAGGTATACATGCCGACGCCGCAAACGGAAGATTGAGAGCTTGAAACAGTATATGCAGATATTTAACAGGTAAATTAGTACGAAAAGAGAGATGAAAATCTAATAGTCATGGGAGTGGTTATGGGGGAAGGAGTAGAAGAAAGGATTACGGGAGAATATGAACTTGGTAGTTTTCATTACCGAGGAGAGTTCTGGAAAAATTTCAGCTAGGAGTAGGGTGTACTCCGTTAAAGAATCACAAGAGGAAGAGTTTTATTAGGAAAAGACCGGGAAGTACGGAAAGATTACGGTTAGATTACATCATGGGCACACAAAGATTCGGAAGAGATACTGGAATATAAGGCGTACGCAGGACCAGATATAGACTCAGATCACAATTTACTAATGAGGAACACTAGGCTGAAGTTTAAGAGACATATTTGTAAGAAACAATACGCAAAGAAATTGAATACGGAAATGCTAAGGGATGAAGAGACATGCTTGAAGTTCTCTGAGCCTATAGATTCTGCGATTATGAATAGCCTCGTAAGCAGTTCAGTTGAAGAAGAATTGGAAATTTCTGAAAAGACGAATGAAGAAAGTTGGAAAGAAAACATAGACAAGTTAACTGCGATGAGACCAAGAGTAACAGAACACGTGCTTCAGCTGTTCGCGAAAGAAGAAAGAGAATTTCAGGAATACAGAAATGTAAGTCGGAATGGAATAAACGGAAAGTTCAGTCAAGCTAAGGTGAAATGGATACATGAAAAAAGTGGGGAATTCGAAAATGAAATGATTGTGAGGAGTGATTCAGCATACAGGAAAATCAGCACTACTTCCGGAGAAAGTAAAAGCAAGGGCGGTATCATTAAAACTGTAGTGGGAATTCCATTGTTAAATGCAGAGGAGAAAACGCATAGATGGAAAGAGTACATTGAATGTCTCTGTGGAGGGTGAAGACTTGTCTGATGACGTGATTAAAAGAGGAACAGGGGTCGATAGGAAAGAAATAGGAGTCTAGTATCAGATCATAAGTTAAAAGAGCTTGGGAGTACTAAGATCGAGTAACACAGAAGGGGTAAATAAGATACCAGAGAAATTTCTAAAATCACTGGGGGAAGTAGCTATAAAATGACTATCCACTATGGTGTGTAAAATGTATGAGACTGTCTATATACCATCAGATTTTCGTAAAATCACCACCCATACAGTTCCGATGATTGAAAGAGCCGACACGTGCGAAATCGTCGCACAACCAGTTTATTAGCTCATGCATCCAAGTAGCTGACAAGAATAATATACAGAAGAATGGTAAAGAAAATTGTGGATCTGTAAGAAAAACGAAGACTGGCACAATATGTACAACACTCAAGAGGGACCGACACCAAGAACGAAGTGCTCGAACTGGAAAGGGTGTACGATTCTATCCGCAGCAACAAATCTCTTCCAAGAAGGTTTCCATCGATAGTCAATCTTGTCTTTGTACCTACGTTCACCTTCCAGACAATCCTGTAAGTGTATTGGTCCATCTTCGACAACCAGTCATGAACTACAGATAATGGTAATCTTTACTGTGCAGATCACTCAGTCGACTACGTATCGTTTTTCAAGCACCACCCGCAACGGCAATTCGCCAAGCCATCGTTTGTTATTAAGCGCACATTGATACGTGGTACCTACTGGAATTCAGAAAAACGTGGAAGAGAGGACCAACTAATATAACTTTCTTTTCAAAGAAACTGTTTATTTAACAATATATAAACTGTGTTTTACGGATAATGGAAGCATGGAGCCTACCAAGAACGACAACAAGGAATTTTTTTGTCCACAGAATTTCAGGAGGTGGTGTCGAACAGGAAGACAGAAGCTACACGAATAAAATCTCCCATCTTTTAACGCGTAAAATGATTACTTAAAAAAATTGAAATAGGAGAATAATACTGAAGCAGCAGTTATATCACGAATGCAAAACAAATGTATGCGAGGAATGGATGCAAATGATTCCAAACCAAGGGTTGAATCCCTTCAGTGTGTTATTTTAACTATTTCTGTATCGCTTGCTTCCAGATTCACGGTCGCCATTTTGAATAGTCGCTAAAATTATGTGGTATTGCTACAAGGTGTAAGATGTGTGTCAGTAAACCTTTAATTCGTTGTGAGATTACCCATGAACTGAAAGTTAAAATTGGTGAGTATGAAGTAGACGAAGGGAAGGAATTCTGCAAACTCGAAGTAACACTTGATAGACGAAGCAGAAAGGAGAAAAAAAGCCGACTGGTACTGGCAAAGAGGGTATTTCTGGCCAAATCCAGTTATGAGATGTGGTGCTATACAAAGATGTAAAAATTATCTAAATAATAAGAAATGTGGTTTTGTGTAAAATCGTCGTCGAGAGCAATACGTGGAAGACTTTGACAAGAAGAAGGGACAGGCTGACAGAATATTAAAGGTTTGCATCATCCAGATCGAAGACGAACTCCTTGAGAGTTACAAAACGTGCAGGGCGCTCGGCTAGGTATCCACTCTTAAAGAATGAATACAAAATCACGTTGGTGTAACGTGGTGACGAGAACTGATGGAATGCGATGACATGCAAGCTAATGCGAAACAGTCTGTCGTGGGATTATCTTGAAACTGGCTGTATTTTAAGGCGTAGTTTCAGACAGTGCGATAATACGTTGTACGGCCACAACAAAACCATTCACAGACTGATTGTTTGTACAGTGGTTCCAAGTGGTAGGAACTGCAATATCACACACTTTTCTGGGGAGTTAGTTCGCTCTAAAGGAGTATGGTTTCTGTGGGCAGGCCAGGAATCAAGAAAATCATTTTGACCAGCTATTGGTGCTCGTACCACAGTTGTAGTTCTCTTATGACCATTTTACCACTCTTGCTGTGACGTAAATATTCCCTAGTGACTTTGCAAGATCACACACAGAAGAAAGAATCATAGTGGGAAGAGCACATTCAACTTTCGCAGGACAATTAATAACTTCCCAGTCAATTTAACACCAGATTAACAATCGGCATAATTGTATACTAATGTATTAAGGCACCGATGTTAGTTGGTAGAAGTCTCTTGGTACCTCCAATTTCCAGGATTTCTTTCATACGCATTTCCTCTTCAAATTCCGATTGGTCATAGTTGAAAACAAATGCCTTAGTGAAATGTGGGACAAGTTTGTTGATTTCATCTACAAATTTTCGGGTCGATTCTGTAGTTTGCTTGCATCGTCAAGTTGACGCTTTGTTTGAAATTTAGTTATCTTACGTCTTCCAATTCTGTAGATCTGTTTGAAGTTACGCAATCATCCACTGCTTCCCTTGAATTCACTTTGATCTATGTAGCGAATTATTTGACGCGCATAGGTCAAACTCTGTAAATTATACCGAGCATTCTTGATGCAAACTCCAGTGCTTGTAACAAGCGCGCCTTGTCTTCCCTTGCATATCCCTAGTTTTCCTTATGCACTACACAGTCACATTGCTGCGGACTTACTCGAAATCAGTCATTAATTGTTTTTACTAAGCTGCACATGATATTCCATTTTATGTTTAGTACTGTTCCTTGGGGAACAGTTGTCCTTTACTACGTTTCACTGGAGATTTGATTCCCGTCTCGCTGTCCGACCAGGACGATGAACTACTTGGCTCAGCACCTGTTTCAACATCGCGTTCACGTTAAGCACTTATCATCATCTTTGTATACTGTCCGCACAATCGAGGATATGTTACACCATGCATTCCACTGGCATATACCCGAAACGGTAATATTTCATCTGCTACCTCTTTCTCGATCTGCAAAAGTCCTTGGGTTCCTTTCTGACAAAATGTCAACTTCAGCAAATGATTTTGGAGATATCATACAATATTTGCTTTGTTTATCGTTAACATTGCTGTGCTTTGTATCAACAACACTAAGCACTGTAGCACTCTTGTGAGTTACATGTCGACTAGGCAGTTCAACTACGTTCCGTACCCTTATACTATGCTCACCACTCAACACCTCCAGTCCCGCCCGCTTTTGCGATTCGCAGCCAATGTTGTGCTTGCATGGTAAATAAGATGTGGCGCGCCGAATGCCGTAAACTTCATTGACCTTTCGCAACCTCGCACTCAAGGAGTGCTTTATGAGATGAAGAGGTTGGCAAAGTGGTGAAATTCATCGCAGACCGCCTCAAACCAGTGAGAAGACTAATGATCCTGAACTTTAGTGGTTTCCAGTACATCTATCAAACAGTTTTCTTCTCCTGGCCCTTATCGAAGAGTTGACTTGCTGGATTCTTCCCGCCGCAAATGTGTAACATTTTAAATTTATGGCCGGCCGCAGTAGCCAATCGGTTCTTGGTTCTAGGCGCTTCAGTCCGGAACCACGCGACTGCTACGGTCGTAGGTTCGATTCCTGACTCGGGCATGGTTGTGTGTGATGTCCTTAGGTTATTTTGGTTTAAGTAGTTCTAAGTTCTGATGATCTCAGATGTTAAGTCCCACAGTGCTCAGTACCATTTGAACCATTAAATTTACGCGTTATTGCATCGTCTCGCTTACACACGTATTTTCACGAAGAGCAGCTTCGATCTTTATTTGATCATCAAATCTTTGCAGTAGCGTCACTAACCTCAAGTCAGAATAACCTCACTGCACCACCGATAGATGTGTCTGAAGAGGATCAATTGATGTTCTAAATTAGTCTTCACAAAACTAAATGAACGACTAAAACATGGAAGTAACGGATAAATTTTAAATTATGGTCATTTGCGGAATCTCTCGAGACTAATATTTCCGAAACAGTGTTCAACGTAATACGTTACAGGCAAGGTCATACCACGGTGGCGTGATGTTATTATCTTACGGCACTCAGTGACCTTTCCAAATAACTTTAAGAAGAATGGCAACATGGAAAGCCTTCCTCTGAGGCTCTCCCATTGTTCTTCGGTGCAAACCGCATTCACTTACAGCACGCCGAACATTCCCAGCATTCTGTAGCTGAAAGGAGAGGCCGACACGGCCGGCATTCGCGGCTCAGAATCTCTGCCTCGCGTGCCTGCCGCAGGCCACACGCCACAAACATTTCCTGCCGTGCGCGCATTTTGTAATAAGGGCACTCATTATAACTTCCACCTGCAACACTTGTTCAGTTCTCCGTTCTCCGTTGAAACACGAGGGAAAACGCGCTGGTGCTTCTAAATTTTGTAAAGTAGTTTTATGAAGTGGAAATGCCAAACGTTCTATGTACCAAATGACCTGTTTGTCTGGAGAATCAAAAGACAACGTATCTTTTTTCATACATAACTTATTTGTAAAATAAGAAATTTAGAAGTTGTTATGATACCACAGAAGTATTTTACTCACCTGATTACCGCAAAAAATAATGACAAAAAATATTAAAATTAATAATTTTTTCGAACTTTCTAAGTGCCATACCAGTGAATTGGTTTAATTGGGTTTTTTTAAAAATTTGGGTCATCAGTCTTCTGACTGGTTTGATGCTACCCGCCAAACTCTTTCAGAAAAGACTTCCTGAAACTTAAATCTTACTAAAATACTTGACGTTAACCAGTTCCTCTTCTCCAGAAACGCTTTTTTGCCATTGCCAGTCTACATTTTGTATCCTGTCTACTTCGGCCCTCATCAGTTATTTTGCTGGCAAAACAGCAATACTCATCTATAACTTTTAATAAAATTACTGAGTACCCGTCAACAAAATGTTGAAACTCAAGAACTGCGTTAAGTGATTGCAAAAAGTCACATGGATGCAGTGGAAGCAATTGCACGTAAGTTCCAAAGTGTCACTAGCGGGTCAGATAGCGCAATGTGCATGGAGTTAAAAAGAATGGGGTACAGTGTTCGAGCAGCTTTTCATAAGACGGAAATGTGCTGTAGTCAATGCTCAGCCATCCTTGAGGTGTTGTGAGCGATACTTGAGGTGTGATTTGTTCACTGTATAAGCTGTGGAATACTGAACAAGGATTTGGTTTGCGAAGGCCTGTAGGACGTTAGATGCCATCATATATACTGCCAACAGTGAAGTACAGAGGAGTTGGAGTTATGTTACCAATGTTAGGGTGTGCTCCCGTATCTGTGCTTAAGAACATGGTAAATATGGGACTATAAGAACACATTTTACTGCATCGTGTACTGCGTCCCGTAGAGGGATATTTTGGAGGCAATTAGTGTTTGTATCGGCATGACTATGAGCCTCATCATATAGCAACTTCTGTGAGGCAGTAGTTTGTGGACAATAACTTGGCGTGGGAGTATCACGATCAGAACTCAAGGGAACATCTTGGGAATGAGTAAGAACGTAGATTTCACTCTAGACCCCAGCGTCCAGCATCAATACTTCCTCTGGTGTCAGCTGTTGAGGAAAAATGGGCCGCCATTCATTACCATTGAATGTGTTACCAGCACGTTTCACGCCGTCACAAATGTTGAGAGTAGGCACGCCGATATTAATGACAACTAGTAAGTTCCCAGCTGTTTTTGATCAGATAGTGTGTGTTATTAATGTAGGTGACTATAAAAGATACATACATTACCACCGGTTGTGAAATGGAGGCATTGTATAGAATACTTAGGTAATATATAGAATCACTCGAATTTTTTGACCAAGCAATTATTTTTATTGTTTTTATATTTTATCAAGCAAACGTATAAAAAACATGGTGTTTTGTAGAACACGAAGTGGACACCGGCAAGGTATAAAATTACAATGAAATAAAATATTCAAACTAGAAATTTATCAGAGATTCAGGGTGTAATGAGTACAAGCGCAAATATTTCAATTAGTGACTGAAGGAAGAATACTGAACAAAATTACATCAGTCACCTTCAGAGTAAGAACTGCAGGTATTATAAATTGGATTTTCTAGGTTGGGTAGTGCCTCCAAGTACTCGTGGCACAAGGAATTGGTGTCCATTTTTCTTGGGTTGAAGGTGAAGTATAGAAATGCGGGTGCATCGACACAATATGGGAAGCCTGTATTGCCAGGAGTTGTTCATAGTCCAGTCCAGATACAGCAGTACAGAATACATCTGGTTGTAAAGTCTGCGATATTTTTGTGGAAAGACTGTTCGATACAGTGAAAAAACAATATGTGTGTACATAAAAATTTATGCACTTAATGAAACTTAAATTAAGGTGTGTCTGTGTGTGTATTTGAGGTTTAAGGACCCTAAACAGCGTCCAAGCACATAAAAACAAGAACAAATGCAGTGAAGGGACTAAGACGAACAGCGATCAAGGAGAATGGCTAAAAGACGCAGACCTGACGCAGTTCCAAATCCCCACATACAGAGGCAAAACAAGAGGAGAAGAAACACACTAAAAAAAGAAAGGAAACACAAGGAAAAGAGATCAGAAACCGAAGGGAAACAAGGAGGTAAGCGTGACTGGCGGACCTCTTACACAAAATCTGGGTGAGCCAGTCACCCAGCAGCACATTAAAACCCTCTCCTTAAAATCCGAGGCAACAGATTGGACAGGACACAAAACCGTAAGACCTTAACCACAGTCGCTGCGTCGTCTTGCAAAATAGAGGGCAAGAAACCACCGCCCTCTGGTCAGAGAATAAAAGACAGTCAAGTAAAATGTGGCGGACAGTAATCTGGACGTCTCAAGCACTGCAGATTGGGGGGTCCTCCCGCCGGAGTAAAAAACCATGCGTTAAGGGACTGTGCCCGATGCGGAGGCGAGTGAGGAGAACCTCATCGCACCTGTATGACTGGTAGGACGTACGCCATGGTCGCGTAGTTGCCTTTACCAGACGCAATTATTGTCAGCAACTGCCAGCCACTCCTCTTCCCATTGATGCATAACATGAAAACGCAAAAGGGAGGTTACAGCATGGAGGGGGATGGCACATTCAACAACGTGTGGGAGGGAACATGCATCTTTGGCAGCCACATCCGCCAGTTCGTTTCTCCTAATACCCACGGGCCCCGGCACCCAGCAGAAAGAATCCTCCTTCCCCTGCCGTTGCAGGTGGAGTAAGCCATCATGGATGTTCTGGACGACCGTATCCGCTGGGTACAAGTGTTGCATGGTCTGAAGGGCACTCAGGGAGTCAGAACAGATGAGGAACTTAAGACTGGGAACACATATCATCTGCTCCAATGCCCGCAAGATTGCAAACAATTCGGCATCAAGGATGGTAAACGCCGCAGGAAGCCGTAACTTGACGACTCGATCAGGGAAAACAACAGCACAACCAACAGAGTCCCCATGTTTAGAGCCATCTGTGAATACAGGTACATGGTCCGGATGCTGGTTTAAAAAACAAACGCTGGAGTGCAGTTCCTCCGGTTCTCCGACAAGTCTAGAAGGATGCTGGGCCTCTGGAGCAACCAGGGGGCAGGCGAGTAAAACCTTGTCGTTGGGGGGCCACACGCTCCACACCAAGGGACTCAAGCAAATGCTTGGCACGAATCCCAAATGGTCTCGTTGCCCTGGGACAACTGGAAAAGAGACGTTCCATAGGCGGTCGGGCAACGGTAGGGTACGCTTGGGAGGTAGGACAGGCAAGGAAATGACACACCCGTCGCACCATGAGGAGTTTCCGCCGGATGGCGAGCGGCGTTTCCCCTGCCTCAGCACACAGGCTGGGGATGGGACTGGTACGGAAGGCACCAGTGGCCAGCCTGATACCCTCGTGGTGTACTGCGTCAAGGATCTTCAGATACGAATGCCTTGCTGACCCATACACGGTGCAAGCATAGTCAAGACGCGATCGGACGAAAGCCCTATAAAACTGCAGCAGACGCGCCCGATCTGCTCCCCAGGACCGATGGCTCAGACACTTCAAAATATTCAGTGCCTTCAGGGCCCGCACCTTGAGGTCTTTAAGGTGAGGCAACCACGACAACTTGGAATCAAAAGTGAGGCCCAGGAACCTCACAGTGTCTCTAAAAGGAAGAACAGTGTCCCTCAGACGCAATTCAGGGGAGGTAAAAAGACGACGAGAACGATTAAAATGAACACACACAGATTTGTCTGCAGAAAAGGTAAAACCCGTCTTTGCAGTCCATGCCTCTAAGCGCTTTATCGTAAGCTGCAACTGCCGACTAGCAGTCACAAGACTGGAGGATGAACAGAAAACAGCAAAATCGTCCACAAACAAGGAGCATTGGGCAGGACTCCGGATAGTGGACGTGATACTGTTAATAGCGACGGCAAAGAGGGTGACACTTAAAACGCTGCCCTGAGGAGCACCATTCTCCTGCACGTACAAATCAGATAGCACATTACCAACCCGATACCGAAAGAGGCGGTGAGAAAGAAAGGACCGAATGAAGATGGGGAGACGGCCACGAAAGCCCCACTCATGGAGTTGATTGAGGATAAGGAGGCGCCAAGTAGTGTCATACGCCCTATTAATGTCAAAGAAAACCCCTAGAAAATGCTGGTTACGTAGGAAGACCTGCTGGATGGCGGCCTCAAGCAGGGTCAAGTTGTCTATAGTGGAACGACATCTCCGAAAGCCACACTGAGAGGGGCTAAGGAGCTGCCTGGTCTCGAGCAGCCAAACCAGGCGGCGGTTGACCATGCGTTCCAACGTCTTCCCAACACAGCTCGTCAAAGCAATACTGTGATAACTACTGGGATGCGTTCGGTCCTTCCCTGGTTTGAGGAGGGGAATCAAAATCGCCTCCCTCCACGAGTCAGGGTACGTGCCGGATAACCATATCGTATTAAAACAGTTCAGGAGAACTTCCTTGGATGGCAGCAACAAGTGACGCAGCATGCTGTACCGGATTTGATCATGACCAGGCGCAGTATCATGAGCCACAGACAGCGCAGAATCCAGTTCCCACATTGTGAAGGGGCAGTTGTAGGGTTCAGAATTTAGAGACCGGAAGTCCAAGTGACCCCTCTCGATGGCTGTGCGGTAGCGGCAGAAATCTTGATCACAGTTAATAGTGGCGGTAGAGTCCGCAAAATGCATGGCCAGTGTCTGGGCAATGTCTCTCGGCACTATGAGGAGACATCCCTGATGCAGCAATGCCGTGACAGGTAGCTGGCTGAGTTTCCCGGAAATCCTCCTGATGGCTTCCCATACTTTCGTAGTTCAAGAACGATTGCCATGACCGTCGTTTGCTCTCTTTAATCACTCGCCGCGCTCTGGCGCTTGCCACGCGAAAGGCCGCAAGATTGTCAGCTGAGGGACGGCACTTGAAGCGGCGCAGAGCTGCACGGCGGCCTCGGATGGCTGAGCGGCACTCAGTGGTCCACCAAGGGACAGGACGCCTCTTGGGATGACCGGATGACCGTGGGATTGACAATCCAGCAGCATGGGAGCTAACGGCTATAACATGGTCTACCCATTCGTGGACGCTGGCACGGTGTTCCAAAACAGCCAGTTGGCCGAAAAGTGTCCAGTCAGCTCTGCAGAGGTGCCACCGGGGCGGCACTGGTAATGCCACAGCCTCATCCAGGAGGCGAATCCAAAAGGGGAAGTGGTCACTAGAATGGAGGTCAGCAGCAGCCTCCCACAGAGCAGAATCCGCAAGTGCTGGAGAGCAAAAGGAAAGGTCAATAGCCGATGACGACCCGCAAGCAGTACAGAAATGAGTGGGAGCACCAGAGTTGAGGATGCACAGTTCTTCAGACATCATGAGGCTTTCCAGAATGCGACCCCTGGGGCAAGTAGTCGGAGAGCCCCATAAGACATTATGAGCGTTGAAGTGGGCGAGGGAGTTGGCTAATAAGGTCCGTGAGAGCCTCAGTGTCTATCGCATCCGGAGGCGGTAAATAAACTGAACAGACTGTGAGCCTCCGACACACAAGAATGTCAACTGCAACTGCTTGCAATTCGGTGACGAGAGGGAGCTCAGTTGAGGGGTGCATGTCAAGGACAAAAACCGCAACACCACCCTTTGCCCTTTCCCCCGTCAGATCATCTTTTCGAGATACGGTATAGCCCCGTATAGAAGGAGCATCAGTGGCCCGAAAATGTGTCTCTTGGAGACATAAGCACAAGGGGCACTCTCGTATAAGGAGTTGTAATTCGGCCAAATGCGTCCTGAACCCATTCAGGTTCCACTGTAATATGGGAGCCAGTGATCAGGGTGCCTGAACTTTCACCCTGCCTCTGTGCTTTGGAGGTGAGCCCGTACTGGCCGGAGATTTATTCCTGGGGCGAGAAGATCGCCCCCGGTCGACATCAATGTCCATAAGTTCCGATGACGACCCACGGGAGATGTCAGACAGTACGATGGCCTCGTCATCGGACCGACGCTGACTAGTCTCCTCAGGTGGCAAAACCTTCACCTTCTGAGGCTTTGTCTTGGGGGGCTTAGAAAGCAGAGCCTTGTCAACAATTGGAGCTTTACTCGCCTGGGCAGAAGGCGCCATATGGGGAGAGGCAGGAAGTACCCCAATGTCAGCAACCACGGCCTTGTCCGACGTAGCGGGGAGAGCCGCAGGTTGCAAAATAACCGCAGCAGCACAAGTGCACTGGCAAGCGCAGGTATTAGTGCTAACACTAGCAACCTCGGTTTGCGTAGCAACAGTGGCCATTTGTACCGGTTTTTTCAGATCGGAAGCGAAAGATGTTGAAAACACAGGAGGTTGCATGGCCTTAAAGAGCTTCTTGGCCTCACCATAGGGGATGCGCTTACATGTTTCAATCTCCTGTACTTTCCGTTCTTCGAGATAGATGGGGCAGATCCGGCTCCAGACAGGGTGACTCCCAGAGCAATTCACGCACTTCACAGGCGATGAACAATCGGCTCCGTCATGGGAAGGCTGACCACATTTACCACAAGTGGCTATCCCATTGCACCCCAACGTAGTATGCCCAAAGCGCTGACGTTTAAAACAGCGCATTGGGTTGGGGAAATATGGCCGTACTGGTAAACGTAAGAACCCCACTTTAACATACTCTGGGAGTCTCGGGCAACTGAACGTGAGAATAAACGGGTCAGATTTGACGAGGTCCCCATCGACTCGTTTCATAATATGCTGCACGTCAACAATACCTTTGTCAGCCCACTCAGATTTTAACTCGTCTATTGGGATATCCACCAAGTCCCTACACGTCAGAACACCCTTACTATAATTCAAAGTGGAGTGGAGCTTGGTCTCGACAGCGTACTCTCCTAGACAGGTTGCTTTCCGAAGGGCAGCGACTTGACGGGAACTAGAAGTCTCAACTAACAGAGTCCCATTGCGCAGTCGCTTTACAGATTTCAGTGTTCCTGCAATTCCCTCAAGACCCTTGTGGATGTAAAAGGGAGATATCCTCTCAAAGCTAGCCTCCTTCTTTTAATAATCAAAAACACATTCTGATTATCAGCATGTGGTCCGTTACTACATTCTGTTAAATCTCTAGCAACACCAGGCGCTGGAGGACTCGCAGCGCGTAGCCGCTTTTCCGATGTGGTGTGTTTCCTTACCAGTGGCCCCCCCCAAGCCACTGGTAGGGGGAAATGTAGAGGCCGAAGGGTCCATTGCGGTCCCTCGAGCAGCTAGGGAACTAAAGGTCCGCTCAGACAGAGCCCCGTGTGCCTGAGTAAGTCTTATACAACTGGGGTGCGGCAGGTGCCCCAGAGGTTGCCCGCTTGCGACTGTTCCACCCCAACAGCCATGCATCTTCTAGGCGCGGAGCACACCGAAAGAGTGAGGTTTTTTTTATAGAGGTTGGCCTTCCTCGCAATCCAGGTGGTCAAGCCAAGATTACCATTCCCCGCAGCACACAACATTTCACCGCCGCGCCGTACGGTGGTCGCTGAAGCATGTCCGGGGGTTACGGTGACAGGACACTGGCGAAGCAGACCAGTCCCGAGCTCAGGACCCCGGGGGTCGCCAAGCCCGTACTCAGCAAGTGAATGCTGAGCCCCTGGGGGAACATTTAAATTAAAGCATGAAGACTATCACAGGTGCGCTTGTCTGAAAATAGACTCTTCTGAAGTAGATGTGTTTTAAAAGTATTTTTTACAATAACGGGATACCTGGAGAATCAGGCGAAGAAAATGAACGTGCTCTCTGACAAAATGTTTTATACAGTTGAAAAAGAATGTACATAAAGAGTTACATATCTTGAAATTGACAAAGTTCGTGAGAGCGCTCGCAACATTTAGGATGTCGTGGTTGATGTAATAAATTACGTTTTTTTTTATATTAGGTACCAATGAAGACATTCTGAAACAATTGCACACAAGGGCACAGATCACACGAAGCAAGAACTCTCCAAAGACGTTCAGATGCACGGAGATCAGCTACAACTCAGTAATCCACTAAGACTTGACAAGAATTTGTTTAGTGCATATGCAAAATTAAACGATAAAACCCCATGTGTTCCAGTGTAAAATAAAAAGATATTTTCCCTTCAAACTGTCAATTCAGTTCTGCTTGCTCCAATAAATAAATCACAAAAGATGAGCAGTACGAAGTGTCTGAAAACTGGAAGTTTAGATTCAGTTATTTTTCCTTCTACATATACTTTCACTGTATTTCTTCATTAATGAGTATGTAATGGTCCTCGAAAACATCGCTCAAAATAATGGATATAATACAGGTAACGCATCTTATAAGGTAGGTCGGTTATTAAAAAACCTAGGGTGTAAAGCTTCGTACTCTACCACCAACAACCTTAAAAGGATTTTAGTCCGTTCTCTTGATAAAGGTACTGATAAATCATCTCTGTCAGGTGTTCATAAGATCACTTGTGCTGAATGTCCCTTTCATTACATTGGACAGACATGAAGGCCCCTGTCTGTTAGGTTTAAAGAGCATCTTCCGACTAAAAGCTTTGATGGAACACTGGGATCTACATTTTCTGAACATCTTGTGCAAATGGCCAATAGTCTCAAGCCTCTAAGAGATGCAGAACTTCTGCTTAATGAAGATGAAGGATGTAAATTAGACACCCTTAAAGAATTGCAAATTTTTAAATATCTTTTTATTTATAGAGAAAATTTACTTAATGATCAGCTGCAACTAAAAAATATAAATTATTTCGAAGGATTTCAACCTATACTCCAGTGGAATTGATCCACAGTCTGCTTCGAATGGCCGATGCTGTTTCTTATCTGCTTTGTCCCTTTATTATAGTGCGATTGTACACTGTGTCTCTATGTATTTTGTATTATGCTGGTAATGAAACCTAGTTGCTAAGGTGTTTCTTAATTTGCCTGTTTTGTGCTCGAGATATTTTATGATTGGCATGCTTGTGTTTCCCATACTAATTTATTAGTTACTGTAGTGGGGCTTCGCCCTTTTATTATAATATTTGAATGTAAATTTTCATGTCCTGACTTTGTAGCCCGTTCTCAGGTAAACTGTTTAATGTACTGTACCAATAGGTAGGTTTGTCGATTTGTAGCCTTGCTTCCCGACACAATTTGTTTACAATTTACGTTTGCTCTAAGTAATTTTGAGACATTTTGTCTCTAGCGCTTGCGCTTGGGCATGAGCTTGGCCGCTGGCCATGCCTCGCCGTGGAATTGCTCCCGACGCCTAGTTTCCTAGTTGTAGTTCCGTCTACGTTTGTCTTAATGTTTTTATATTTGACAGACATAATCTTATGACTATGCGTCTTTATTCTGTTTTAATTTTATTCTGTGCGTTGGCCGATGTTTGGCCCTCAAAATAATTTAATTTTTGTAAGTACCACGATTTTCTTTATTAAAAATCATTAGATTGATGATGTATTTCAATGTGTGACATATGACCGTATGGGTTAATTTATAGGTTCGAAGAAGATACCACTATTGGAATCGAAACCTTGGAAAACTAATAAAATTTTACCTTGCACCTTGCAATTGAAGGCTGATTTTCCTAATTTCTGAATAATTCACTGTTACTGAAAAGCTGCACTATGTTTATGATTTGTTAATCAGTAATGACGAGTCTGCTTCTTTTCTACAATATTAGCCATATTCACGTCCCTTATTATTTCCTTATAGTTATGGCCTATTAAAAAACACTGTTTATGAAGAATTACTCCTCAGTATCTGTAAAATATTGATTTCATTGCATTTGCACAAACAAAACTGGCATTCGATTAAGTGACTACGCAAAATATTAAATAAGAGTCATTTCATACCTTGCCTTATGATTTTTGGTATTGTGTTAACTGTGCAGGCATTCCATAAAATGCCTGATTTCACAGTTTGCCGGTATCTTATACAGCTCATGTAATACATCTTGGTACAGCGCTAAGTGTGCCTGGATGGATGTAAACTATCCTTAACTCCTATAAACACTACTCGCGCCAGGACGCAGGCACACCATAAAAGCGTGGGTCATTGCTTCCACGAAAGCAGAGGTGTCACAGGGAGGTAACGGTCGTTGAAATAATTCTATACACAATGACGGGAAAATCGCAACATAAAAAAATAATTAACGTAGAGTAATGAAACTTCGGGGATACATTTATGTAGGGAACACATTTAAGTGATTAACATCGTTTGGTCACAGGTTAATGTAAACGCGAGATAAGCCATTACAAAATGTGAAATGCTGGTACATTAATAACCGGTGTAAGCACCAGAATGTTGGATGCAAGCTTGCATACTTGCAGCCGGCCGCTGTGGCCGAGCGGTTCTAGGCTCTTCAGTTTGGAACCGCGTGACAGCTACGGTCGCAGGTTCGAATCCTGCCTCGGGCATGGATATGTGCGATGTCTTTAGGTTAGCTTTAAGTAGTTCTAAGCTCTAGGGGACTGATGACCTCAGATGTTAAGTCCCAAAGTGCTCAGAGTCATTTTTATTTTTTCATACTCGCATCCGTTTTGCAGTATAGGTGCCGAATGTCAGTTTGTGGGATGGAGTTCGCTACCATTTTCATTTTGTTAGTGAATACAGGAACGGCCAACGGTGTTTGTAAAGTTGTCCGATGCTGTCCCATATGTGCTCGATTGGAGACAGATCTGGTCATCGAGCAGGCGAAGGCAACATGTCGACACTATGTAGAGCAAGTTGGGTTACAGCAGAGGTATGTGGGCGAACCTCATCCTATTGGAATAGACCCCTGGAATGCTGTTCATGAATTGCAGAATCACCAGGTTGCCGTACAAATTTGCAATCAATGTGCTGTGGGATATCAACTAGAGTGTTCCTGATGTCATATGAAATTGCACCATAGACGGTAACTCCGGATGTGTCTAGCCCGCAAACAGGTTGCAGGCCTTCAACTGGACTCCTTGTAACGAACACACGGCTATCACTGGCACCGAGGCAAAGCTAGCTTTCATCAGAAAACACAACAGACCTCCATCCAGCCCTCCAATGAGCTCTAGCCTGACACCACGGAAGTGATTAGCGGTGGCGGTTTGCAGCCAGTGAAATGCATGCTACAACACGTCTCGTTTGGAGCTATTCTTAAAGTAACCGATTTGTATCAGTTCATTTTATCACTGTGGTCCGAGCTGCTGAAGAAATTGCTGCTGCAGTACGACGTGGCAGAGTTATAGGCAAAATATGATGGTCTCCCCTCTCGTCAGTGTCACATGGCCACTTAGAGCCCGGTCTTCTTGCGACCGTGCAGACTAATGAACATCGCTGCCAGCTATCACTTACAGTGGCCTCAAACCTGCCAAGTCTTCCGGCAATATTGCAGAAGGAACATACAACTTTTTGTAGTCTTATTTCACAACCTCGTTAAAAGTCAGTGAGGTGCTGATAATCGCGGCTGTGCTGCCTTGAAGGAACACTTGCCTAAAATCAACTTAAAACGTCCAAACTCAAAGATAACTAACGCTCACGACCGTTGGTGTGTTTATTTAAGGCAAACCGCGATTTACATCATCGTAGTGGCGCTACTAGCAGCACTCTTGTGCGACTGGCGCGGAATCTGACAAGGCGTCATCTCTAAGACGTAGAAACACGCCTACCAACTTTCTTTTATGTCGCACAACTCCTTCTTGGTGTTTCGATTTTTTTTTCTCATCTTGCTGCTGCTATATAATAATACTACCGGCATTATTGTCTGCTACATAATGGTGGTTCCGAGCGGAAACAGTTCAGTGCCGCCCAGCTTCAAACAACGCCAACAATCGTTACACCCTCTGTTAAAACTTGTGTGTTACAAATGTTCAAATGTGTGTGAACTCTTATGGGACTTAACTGCTGAAGGCATCAGTCTCTAAGCTTACACACTACTTAACCTAAATTGTCCTAAGGACAAACACACACACACACACACACACACACACATCCATGCCCGAGGGAGGACTCGAACCTCCGCCGGGACAAGCCGCACAGTCCATGACTGCAGCGCATTAGACCGCTCGGCTAATCCCGCCCCGCTGTGTGTTCCATTTCGCTTAGATGCAATGTTATCTAGTGTGCAGTTTGCGTTGTACGATGATGGAAAGCCTGCACAGCGCTTGTTTGATATGTAGGGAGCTGAGCCGGACTCGAATGGAATACCTGCAGTGGGTTAACGACCGTTCGTCCTGTTCAACGGCCAGCTTGAGTGTGGGTTTTGAGCGGAATTTCAAGCCAATTGAGGCGAGTAGTGGGCTTGTCGACAGACTTCAGCTCAGAAAATAGGATACACGAACAAATAAAGTACGACACTCAAAGTTTACACGATTCCCAGAAAAATGGCGCACACTACTTCCTTCCCTTAAGTTGATTGACGACGATTGCGAAAGGAGTACATACGGCCACCAAACTGAAAGAAAAAAGCGGCCTACTTCCGATGGACTAAAAGCTAGCAAAGGTAAACCATAAAGGGAAAACGAGCGCTTAGTGCTCCGCTATCCGACGATCGGAACACCAACGAACAGTATCACATGCCTTCACGCCATGAGACATACGACAGAGGTTTTGAATTTGATTCAAAACACAGGGGCGAAGTCTGATTCTCAGACATTTCACGCCACCACCTGTTCTCCTGCTAAATACACTCCTGGAAATTGAAATAAGAACACCGTGAATTCATTGTCCCAGGAAGGGGAAACTTTATTGACACATTCCTAGGGTCAGATACATCACATGATCACACTGACAGAACCACAGACACATACTTGCTCCGGACACTGCGAGAGGGCTGTACAAGCAATGATCACACACACGGCACAGCGGACACACCAGGAACCGCGGTGTTGGCCGTCGAATGGCGCTAGCTGCGCAGCATTTGCGCACCGCTGCCGTCAGTGTCAGCCAGTTTGCCGTGGCATACGGAGCTCCATCGCAGTCTTTAACACTGGTAGCATGCCGCGACAGCGTGGACGTGAACCGTATGTGCAGTTGACGGACTTTGAGCGAGGGCGTATAGTGGGCATGCGGGAGGCCGGGTGGACGTACTGCCGAATTGCTCAACATGTGGGGCGTGAGGTCTCCACAGTACATCGATGTTGTCGCCAGTGGTCGGGGGACGGTGCACGTGCCCGTCGACCTGGGACCAGACCGCAGCGACGCACGGATGCACTCCAAGACCGTAGGATCCTACACAGTGCCGTAGGGGACCGCACCGCCACTTCCCAGCAAATTAGGGACACTGTTGCTCCTGGGGTATCGGCGAGGACCATTCGCAACCGTCTTCATGAAGCTGGGCTACGGTCCCGCACACCGTTAGGCCGTCTTTCGCTCACGCCCCAACATCGTGCAGCCCGCCTCCAGTGGCGTCGCGACAGGCGTGCATGGAGGGACGAATGGAGACGTGTCGTCTTCAGCGATGAGAGTCGCTTCTGCCTTGGTGCCAATGATGGTCGTATGCGTGTTTGGCACCGTGCAGGTGAACGCCACAATCAGGACTGCATACGACCGAGGCACACAGGGCCAACACCCGGCATCATGCTGTGGGAAGCGATCTCCTACACTGGCAGTACACCTCTGGTGATCGTCGAGGGGACACTGAATAGTGCACGGTACATCCAAACCGTCATCGAACCCATCGTTCTACCATTCCTAGACCGGCAAGGGAACTTGCTGTTCCAACAGGACAATGCACGTCCGCATGTATCCCGTGCCACCCAACGTGCTCTAGAAGGTGTAAGTCAACTACCCTGGCCAGCAAGATCTCCGGATCTGTCCCCCATTGAGCATGTTTGGGACTGGATGAAGCGTCGTCTCACGCGGTCTGCACGTCCAGCACGAACGCTGGTCCAACTGAGGCGCCAGGTGGAAATGGCATGGCAAGCCGTTCCACAGGACTACATCCAGCATCTCTACGATCGTCTCCATGGGAGAATAGCAGCCTGCATTGCTGCGAAAGGTGGATATACGCTGTACTAGTGCCGACATTGTGCCTGTGGTTCTGTCAGTGTGATCATGTGATGTATCTGACCCTAGGAATGTGTCAATAAAGTTTCTCCTTCCTGCGACAATGAATTCACAGTGTTCTTATTTCAATTTCCAGGAGTGTATGAGCCGGCCGAGCGGTTCTAGGCTCTTCAGTTTGGAACGGCGCGACGGCTACGGTCGCAGGTTCGAATCCTGTCTCCGGCATGGATGTGTGTACGTCCTTCGGTTGGTTTAGGTTTAAGTAGTTCTACGTTCTAGGGGACTGATGACCATAGATGTTAAGTCCCATAGTGCTCAGAGCCATTTGAACCATTTTTTTAATTTTGTTTATAGCCCCATTTATAGAGGTATGAATACTCTCCTTTGAGATGACGAACGACTCTAGACAACTTCTCTTCCTATCAACATGAATGTATTAGTGCATAACACTGACACAAAGCTCAGTTGCTAACTAAAGTTACTTATCCGCATCTACCAAAAATTGTTCTATCAAGGTCCATATGTATAACAGCCCCCAGCAATGCTGCTCTCTACAGTCTCATCTTTGATCTTTTTAACGCATTAGAATAAATACAGATTTTTTGCGCTTTGAGAGACGAATGAGTAATCGTGTAAAATGAAAAGACAAAAGTGTCCAACGGGAATATCTCGGCTTGCTTGAACTACATCCCTGTGAGATGAAACCGCTAAACAAATGGTAGTCATAAAGTTCCGGTGTTTCGAGTTGGTTATTCTCACGAATATTTGTTTTTAGGATTTTCTTTGACTTGGCACGCAAACATGCAAAGGTTTTACTATAGACAGCGGATTAGTTGTGGACTGAGATGCAAATGTAACGTAATAGGAATGTCTTTCGTAGGTGAGGCCAGTGGACTGTATTTAGCAACTCAGCTTAATGATAGAGTTAGGCGAAAATTACGCCCTGACCTGAGACAAACAAGTATGTTTTATAAGTCACACAACGCATGATTTCTGAGTGCTTTTCACTTTTGACGTTGTCAAATGACGTGGCGACTTTAATATATGTGGGGCACCACACATATTCAGGGTGTAAAGGGTATAAGGGCAGGTACGTCTGTTGGTGACTGACGACAGTGTGCTGAACAACATTACGTAAGTATTTATGTCATCTGAAGACTAGTAATTTTAGCTACTAGAAGTAGTACTCGTATACTTTTATGTTTGTTAGTACTCCCCATGTACATGTGACACGAGCAAACATTAATGCTTATTTTCCTCTAGACGGCATTTCAGGTGCTGAAGTGTTTTGCATGGACAGAAAAAGTTCAGTCTATGCTGACATCGTAATCCATTTAGTAGTGTAGTTATGACAGTGCGAAAAAGATCAGTTAGTAATCAATGTGACGTCTTTGTGGGAAGACTGTTCGAAGCAGGGAAAAAACAACGAACACACTCATATATGTACGTATTAAGGTACCACATATAAATACAGGGTGTTTCAAAAATGACCGGTATATTTGAAACGGCAATAAAAACTAAACGAGCAGCAATAGAAATACACCGTTTGTTGCAATATGCTTGGGACAACAGTACATTTTCAGGCGGACAAACTTTCGAAATTACAGTAGTTACAATTTTCAACAACAGATGGCGCTGCAAATGATGTGCAAGATATAGAAGAGAACGCAGTCTGTGGGTGCGCCATTCTGTACGTCGTCTTTCTGCTGTAAGCGTGTGCTGTTCACAACGTGCAAGTGTGCTGTGGACAATATGGTTTATTTCTTAGATTTTTTCTGGTGTTGGAATTCCACCGCCTAGAACACAGTGTTGTTGCAAGAAGACGAAGTTTTCAACGGAGGTTTAATGTAACCAAAGGACCGAAAAGCGATACAATAAAGGATCTGTTCGAAAAATTTCAACGGACTGGGAACGTGACGGATGAACGTGCTGGAAAGGTAGGGTGACCGTGTACGGCAACCACAGAGGGCAACGCGCAGCTTGTGCAGCAGGTGAGCCAACAGCGGCCTCGGGTTTCCGTTCGCCTTGTTACAGCTGCGGTCCAAATGACGCCAACATCCACGTATCGTCTCATGCGCCAGTTTACACCTCTATCCATACAAAATTCAAATTCAAACGCGGCAACCCCTCAGCGCCGCTACCATTGCTGCATGAGAGACATTCGATAACGATATAGTGCACAGGATTGATGACGGCGATATGCATGTGGACAGCATTTGGTTTACTGACGAAGCTTATTTTTACCTGGACGGCTTCGAAAATAAACAGAACTGGCGCATATGGGACACCGAAAAGCCCCATGTTGCAGTCCCATCGTCCCTGCATCCTCAAAAAGTACTGGTCTGGGCCGCTATTTCATCCAAAGTAATCATTGGCCCATTTTTCAGATCCGAAACGATTACTGCATCACGCTATCTGGACATTCTTCCTGAATTTGTGGCGGTACAAACTGCCTTAGACGACACTGCGAACACCTCGTGGTTTATGCAAGATGGTGTCCGGACACATCGCACGGCCGACGTCTTTAATTTCCTGAATGAATATTTCGATGATCGTGTGATTGCTTTGGGCTATCCGAAACATACAGGAGGCGGCGTGGATTGGCCTCCCTATTCGCCAGACATGAACCCCTGTGACTTCTTTCTGTGGGGACACTTGAAAGACCAGGTGTACCGCCAGAATCCAGAAACAACTGAACAGCTGAAGCAGTACATCTCATCTGCATGTGAAGACATTCCGCCAGACACGTTGTCAAAGGTTTCGGGTAATTTCATTCAGAGACTACGCCATATTATTGCTATGCATGGTGGATATGTGGAAAATATCGTACTATAGAGTTTCCCAGACCGCAACGCCATCTGTTGTTGACAATTGTAACTACTGTAATTTCGAAAGTTTGTCTGAATGACAATGTACTGTTGTCAAAAGCATATTGCAACAAACGGTGTATTTCTATCGCTGCTCGTTTAGTTTTTATTGCCGTTTCAAATACACCGGTCATTTTTGAAACACCCTGTATATCTGCCCTTATACCCGTTAAGCCTGTATTTATATGTGAGCCAGTGTGTGTAGAATGTGAAGTAACGATTCCTGTTTCCTTGTTTTATAAAACTATAATGGAATACAGTAGCCCTGAAACATATTGCGGTAAAAAAAAATCTCACTTTTCGACAACTGGTGCGTAATTTTCTCAGTACTTCGGCAGTCTGACTAAAGATTCTTCCTGATCACAGTGCAGGCCGGACATCAAGCCGTATGACTTTTACACTTCTCTAAGTGTGAAGTATGACTCGATCATCCTTATGTAGAAAATGTTTGTGTGAAAAGACTTACGTGTCATTAAATTGACTTGAAATGCCATGTTCGTATTTGATTGTCCTTAGAGCAACTACAAAGTGTATACCCCTTGTTTTTTATGCATGGAACCAATTTCTTGTTCATTTAATACTCGTGTAGTATCTGTTACGTTAAGCATGCCTTTATCATAATTTACTTTTTCTGTTATGCATGAGAGACTCGTCACATTCACTACACATTTAGAGATGCCTATGACTTGACTAATTACATCAAAATTCAAAGAACTATGTTAGTGTGAGTCTGTAGTGGCCTTCTACACAACTAACACTGTTCCCGCGATGAAATATCCACAGTATTAGTAACACTGCAAAATGCTTCAAAGGCTATAGTCACAATGCCTCTAAGTGAATTTAAATCGCTGTGCTTTCATTGCGTAGCTGAAAAGCTTGGTTTCTTTATTTTCTTATGCCATGTGCTGAAAAAAGATTATGATTTTCTGTTTTTGAAGCTACTATCACAATATCAAATCCCTCTATTAATTAGATAGAAAATTTTGCGGCGGCCAGATACTACTTTGAGGAGGACACTTCATTCAGAATTCTATTTCTTCCGCCGACCTGGTTAACAGCGCAAGGTAGCTTTGAATTGAGCTCTCTAGTAAGCGGAGAAGAAAAGAGTAAGCCACTGTATTCCAAGTAATTTAAATGTAAATCGTTGCATTCATAATTTAAAACTTTCCATGGGGAATCATATTCAAGCAGATACTACTGGAAATAAAACTTACAAAATTTGAAACAGAATAACTGAAGGGAACAGTGACGTAAGTCGAGTGAAGACACTTCAGTAAAAATAATGTAGCAGGAAGTTTTCAATAAAGAGATTACGAAATGAGCGAGATGCGTGAATTAGAGCGAGAAATAGTCCGTCTATTACGTAATATTGGAAGAAGCATTAAATGCTGATTGAATCCTGTGAATTTAATTGTTCTGGAAAATCTGCAGAGTCGCGTAGATATAACTTGATAACTGGCAGATTTGGATACTTTTCAAAAATCACCCCACTGAAAAGGGGACCATTTGATATAAAGAAGTGGTACCGCATCACAGGACAATTATGGAGGCCGGGATAAGCCTATAATCTGCTGGGAGAGTCATTTACTAAGTACTATCTTAATTCAAGGTATTTCGATACTGCCTCATTGGGAGACCCAGACCCATGTTTATTTCTTACTTATCTTTTATAGTCTTTCATTTCAGTCACTATTTTCTAACACAGGTTGAAATGTCACCACGTAAATATACGGACCAAGGAATTATTGGACAGTGGAATGTAAGAGATATGGATACCACAGTAAAAAAAAAGTTAATAAATACATAATGCCACTTACTACATCAACTAAACGGCTAAATGTCCCATGAAGACTGCGTTCTCGGCTCATCACATGGATTTCACACAAACGGTTAATGGGCAAATGCACATCTCTCGACAGAGACGCAAACGAAAATTTATTCCACCAACTTTGGCTGCTCAATTCGAAAGGCTTTCGCTAGACAGTCACAGATCTAAGTGAGCTGGCATCTAAGGTCGCTACCAAGAATAGCGGTCGTCACAAAAACGAACTACAGTAATGCATATCACATCAAGCGACAACAAAAAATTTTGATGGTTACTGTGCAACGTACGGTGGTTTGTGGTATGCAAATAAAGTTCATGAACTTTGTGTGTAAAGAATTGGCAAACATAAAAAAATATCTCCCAATGTATCAGTGGAAGACGTAAGCTTTCCTATGTGATGAATTCAAAATTAATCAACGCTTAGGACGCAGAAGAGTTTCGAGATCACCCTCACGTACCGAGTACCTCAGAAGTCTACATTTTTTCTTTAACTAACAACTAAAACTATTCAAAAACATTTGCAATCATCAGTTAGTAAAGAAAAGACAATAATTGAAAATTCAAAGAATGTTCTTTTTTCTCTTGGCTTGTAAAGGTGGTCCTAAATCTATATCTTATAAAATGTAGGTATGTATATACTGTGTGTTCCAAAGAACGCCGACCAACTTAAGCGATAGGTTCCTTACTTCAAAACAAGAAAGAAATGTCTGGTAAACAAGGGATTTAAAGCGCATGCCTTAAGAGATATGGGGACTTCTTCATCTTCGATATTATGAAACACGTTTCCTCTACTCCAAGGCCTTTGATTTTCGTACAAATGTACTCTTTCTACCCACCCGCTATCTCCTCTGCATTTAACAGTGGAATTCCCATTGTACTACTCGTATTAATATTACCATTCTTGCATTTAGTTCCATCGAACGCTGTTTTGACTTTCCTGTATGATGAATCAGTCCTTCCGACAATAATTTCTTTTACAATTTCTCAACTTTTTCATGCAGCCATTTTGTCTTAGCTTCTCTGCACAGCCTATTCATTTCATTTCGCAGTGGTCAGCCACTGTGGCAGAGCGGTTTTAGGCGCTTCAGTCCGGACCCGATCTGCTACTACGGTCGCAGGTTCGAATCCTGCCCTCGGCATGGATATGTGTGATGTCCTTAGGTTAGTTAGGTTTAAGTAGTTATAAGTCTAGGGGCTTGATGACCTAAGATGTTAAGTCCCATAGTGCTTAGAGCTATTTGTATTTCATTTCTCAGTGACTTAAATTTGCGTATTTCTGAATTTCCCTGAGCATTTTTCTACATCTTTCTTACATCGATCAACTAAAGTATTTCTTCTGTTAACCATGGTTTCTTCATAGTTACTGTACTTATGTTTTTCTTTCTACCTCCTGTGACAGCCCTTTTTATAGATGTCCACACCTCTTCAATTGTACTGCCCACTGAGCTATTCCTTATTTCTGTATCTATCCTTACAGAACTTCAAATGCATTTCACCATTTCTTAGTGCTTCCGTATCACGCTTCTTTATGTATTGATTCCTCCTGACTGAGACGGCCGGTGTGGCAGTGCGGTTCTAGACGCTTCAATCTGGAACTGCGTGACCGCTACGGTCGCAGGTTCGAATCCTGCCTCGGGCATGGATGTGTGTTATGTCCTTAGGATAGTTAGGTTTAATTAGTTCTAAGTTCCAACCAGATCGCGAAAACGAACACTGCATGGAGCCAATGATTTTGCAAACCTGTTCCAGGAACTTGGATCAAACCACACGGTTGAATCCCACAAATAAATTTAACATCCTTTCTGGAGTACATAACTAGACATATATACGTGTATATTCCGTGGCAAGTAACATGTAAATTTGTCCAACATCTCCTCCTAAGCCCCCTGGATCGATTTCAGCAAAATCTGGTACACATATTACTTACTATGTGGAAGAAATAATATGGGTTGAAGCACTACCATGCTGCCATTGGGGTGAGGGTAGGGCTGATAACATATTGATTGACAGAGAAGATCAGGAGACGGTCAGAGCGAGCGAAGATGAGGATGTGGACAGAGAGGGGGGAGGAAATGGACTTTGAGAGGCGAGGCAGATGATGGTCATTTAGAAGTAGAATGACAGAGAGTGGGGAAGGGGGAGACTGTCGAGAGATGGGGCAGGAGAAGTATATGGAGAGAGAGAGGGAGGGGAGTAAGAGACAGTCAGAGACTTTGGGGATGGATAGAGAGAGGGAGTACAAGGTGGATAGAGGGAAGGGGACGCCAGAGATGGACAGAGAGAGGAAATGGAGATGAAAAGAGAGAGGGAGAAGGAGAAGATGTACAGAGAGAGGAAGAGAGATGGATAGAGAGGGGGGAGGAGAAAATGGACAGAAAGAGGAAGAAGGGGAGAGGGATAGAGAGAGGGTGGAGGACATGGATAGAGAGAGGGGAAGAGAAGATGGACAGAGAGAGGAAGAGGGGGAGAGGGATAGAGAGAGTGGTGGGAAGGAGCTGGGTGGAAATAGAGAGAGGAAGAAGAAGTAGATGGACTAATAGAAGACTGGAACAAATAAATATGAGGGCGACTCAGGTTTTATCTTCTAGTTAGTGCATATGGTTGCTGCTCGAAGTATTGTTCATCACATTAATAGCACGAGTGTTGTGGCAAAAAGAGAGAGTATGTGGAAGACGGTTTATTTGTTTAGTCAATTACCTCATTTGTTTTACCTTAACACAGGGATTAAATACAGTGCAGTGAGCCAGTAATATTGGCACGTAGATTCTGTTGTGACCAGTTATGCAGTACCGTTGAAATTCATCGTGAAAACCTCCTCCTGTCTTTTATTTTGCAACTAGTTTCGGTCATTTTGAATCTTGGCACGCAGGCAGGGAATTTTTTAATTGACTTTGGATGTTAATAACCCTTCTGATGATAAATGATTGTATTCCTGTCAGTTTTGTTGACTGTGAATGGCCTGCAACAGCACCTTGTAATCGTTTATATCATATTATAACGTTCCTGCCATTTACGCCTACTAAGCTTAGAAATGGTCTGTGACAGAAACTGGTAGCATTGTGAAAAATAAAAGACAGCTGAAATTTTTCATCACGTTTGTCAACGCTTATTTAGCAGCTGATTTTCCCAACATAAGTTATGCCATAATTGCATTGTAAGAGTGATGCTCTAATACCTGATGTAATACATCATACAAAACCGATCGAACAATATATTTATGTCAACAATTACCGTAAAATACCAGTGAGGTCTTAGTAAACTCATGGAGAATTGCGATCACAGATTGACGAGCCGAATATTATGACCACTTGCTTAGTAACGTATTAGTCCACCTCTGGAACTCAACACAAGAGTGGTTCTACGTGACATTGGTTCGATAAGTTCTTGACAGATTTCCCGACGTATGTGTTAACAGATATTTAGGTACAGATCACACAATACCCATAAACTGCGAGCTGGTTCCTTTTTAAGGCTTTGTTTATATTTAATGTACAGATTATAAACTACAAGTATACAATTAAATAATATACTGTATTTACAGCACCAGTTCTAGAAGTACTTCCACACCGAAAAGTACATCCTTAGTCCAAACAAACAATACATCATCATTAGTATCTCATAATTTAAAAATATTACTATAAGATACTTCTTACCAGAGTAACACACAATTAACCATACGAAGAATCCCATAGTTGTAAATAAAATAGTTTTAATGTACAGCTTTCATACTACAAGCACACAATTAAATAATGTACTTTATTTACAGCACCAGTTCTACAATTACTTCCACATCGAAAAGTTCATCATTAGTCCTGACAAACAGCACACGATCATTAGTATCTCATAAACTTAAAAATGTTATTATAAGATATCAAATTTTTTTCCCAGAGTAACACACAATTAACCATACGAAGAATCCCATAGTTGTAAATGAAATAATTTTCAATGCTTCTGGGTAAAATCCTACACTGGTAATTTCATGGGCTGGGGACAGCACATAAATTCAAAGAATAGATCTTTGTAAAGGAACAATGAATTTTTGAAGCACCACACTAAAATAAACTGTGATGTCTTATCTCTGCATCGTTACAGAATCATATGTTTAACTGATCACGACATCCGCTTGGATGAGATTATCTGTGCTATGCAGTTATCCCTCATCTTTCCTAATGACAGGCTTTTTACTGGCTATTTCTGTAAACTGACTCAAGATTCTGGTCTTACGTTTCTTTCCGTCTTCCTTACTAAACACTGAAAGTAGCAGTTTCTCATGTACAGAACGTGTCTTGTGCTCCTTATGTATAAGCAGATCTGCTATACGTCGGTGTTACCTATTATTCACTACGTAACAAACAACTTACAGGAAGCTATCGCATCAGAATTGAGGCCAATTTGTTCTCTGCGAGATATTCGTTTGAATTTAGTAACATAAGAAGTCATAGGGTCACATGCTGTCTCGGTACAGGACCCTCTATTCCATCTTCATCATCACTGCCCCATGCGTCTGCTTAATTCTTCTCAAGCTGTAGTTCCTCTTCTACCTGCTCATCAGAACTTTCTACTTCTCCTGCTTTTTATCTATCCTTTCTTATGACTGCTCTTCGTCTTTTTCTTATAGGATCTCATTTTATGTTTCTTCTTTTTTCGTTTGGACAAGACGAAAAAGGAAAGGAATTTTTCTCGTTTTATTTTCCAGAGAGGGCCTCTTCTTCGTTAGCGTCAGTCAGATTCGGGAGTGGAGATTTTCCACAAATGACTGCAATTCTAGCTAGATCACTTCTCTCTTTCTTGTCGGCGATGATCCATAAAATCATCTTCTTGAGCCCTGCGATATCTTCGTCCATAAACATAGTAGCTTTGAGCATTCTGTGGTACATTTTGTTCAAAAAACCAGCTGTGGTTGTGTCGTTGAACAGAAGGTGTACAGGACTTTATAGCAGATGTACTCCGGGACGACTGTCTGCAGGAACTATACCTATTGGCCTGATACCACTTCGTATCATTTTATATATGCGATGTCTGTTGTTTCGGACGTATTATTAATGCGAGGACAGCCAATGACCTCTTCAGTGCAGTTACAAACCACGCTGGAATTCTTACTGGAATCGGCGAAATGCTGAAATTAATGAGGATAATGGGCAAGGAGCTCTACATTATTAGTGTGCGGGTAAGTTGAGATTTTGCGTGTGATGGTTGGTGCCGGGGTCGTCCGTTCATCTGCGATTAACACTGTGTCCGGATAGGGCAGTGGTGAGGGCATCTACCTCGTAAGCAGGAGACCTGTGTTCGAGTCACGGTCCGGCCCAAATTTTCAACTTCCCCGCTAACTTAGATCAATGCCCTTTCGCTGCCAGTGCATGCAGTTCCTTTATGTCGTATAATTTTGTTTCTCATCAGAAGGGCTTTTCGACATTATGTTACGAATATCGTTCCTGTGAAACGAGATCAAATCTCTTACATTCAAGCCTTGTGGTGTTTTCATCGACGGACATCTTGAGACCCTGCTTCTCTTTGCTCGCTGTCTCACTTCTGATTTGTACGTTTGTAATTCACTTGCGCGCTCTAGATGTTCGTAGAGGTTCCTATCAAGCTGATAGGCTTCAAAGCCCACCAACACCAGCTTTTCTGAACTGCACAGGTGGAAACTTTCCCTGCAATACATACTACGTTCCCGTAACCCTCCTGGCCTCAACCTTCGTTAGTCACTGTCCTCACCCATCCAGCACCCTCCCTGTTCCCATTTCAGCACTACACAGCCGTCATTTCACCGCCACACCCAAAAAGTCTTTTAATTTCTTTTATTTTTATTTCTCTCCTTTACTCTACTTACCCCCTCCGCACCTTCTCTCCAACCCTCCGTCTAAACTGCAACACTTGACTGCCAACCACCCCCACCATACAATCCCTTCCCCCTCCCCGCCCCAGCCTCCTCCTTACTCCCACGCAGTCGCCACTCCCTTCCATACACTGGTGCTGCTGATCGCAGTGTAGCTCTCTGAGGCTGGAGATGTGTGTGCAAGCTGCGCTTGCGTGAGCGTGTGTGTGAATCTTGCCCCACGATTCTACATACAGTATCTCGTTTCAGTAATCATTACATCCATTTCCCACATATATCTTTCTAAACACCCATGCACAAGCACCAACTGTTCGCAAGTCACAAATGATAGCCAGTTTGATAACAAATTACGGACCAGCGGTTTGTGGGCGCGGAGCTGGTCGCCGATAGAGTACGAGAGGTGTTTCATTCGGTTTCTGGACATCAGGTGAAACTCTTGGCCAAGACATCAATTTCCTTTCACTATCATGCTTCTCAACCAATTTCAGTACGATTCTAGTCTTCAGAGACGGACAGTTATTGAGCTGGAAGGTCCCATCGACATAGGAATAGACATTGTGCATTACGGGATGTAGATGTTCCAAATTAATGTCACTTAGTTTGCAGCTGTCATGACCCCTTAGATTAATAACACAGGTACCATGGATGTCGAGATGAATTCCCCTACCAGCCTGCGTCGTCAGTACGGTGCATGTTTCGCGCAGTCGTTCGCCTCGAAGACGGCCCATCCGGACACAAGCATCGACGTGGTACAACAAGGGACGTGATTCACTGAACCAAACGACACGTTTCAATAGATTCACGGTCCATTCTCGATGATCCAATACCCATTGCGATCATAATTGACGATTTTGTTGGGTCAACGTTGGGAGACATAAGGGCTGTTTGGTGAACCGTGTGATCCGAACACTTGTGCCTACACGAGCATTGTACTCGTCGCGTGATCTGCCACAGATTGTTCGTGATGTACAGAGCGGGCAAGTCTTCGACCTCCCCATCTACATCAACACCTACATCATTACTCTGCAATATACAATTAAGTTGCTGGCAGAGGATTCATCGAAACGCCTTCAAGCAATTTCTTTACCGTTCCACCACCGAACAGTGCGCGAGAGAAATGAACACGTACATCTTTCGGAGTGAGCTCTGATTTGTTTATTTATTACGATGATAATTTTCCCCTATGTAGATGGGCGGCAACAAAATAGATTATTGAAATTTCATGAGGAGCTCCTCCCGCACCGCAAGACATCTTCATTTCCACCCCAATTAGCGTATCATATCCGTAGCACCCTCTCCCCTATTTCACGATAATACAAAACAAATCTGTCTTCATTCAATACTATCTTCTGAGGATCCCACATGCACAGCATAACTTCATAGGAGTGTGTACAAGGGTACTGTAAGCGATCTGTTTAGCAGACCTGTTCCATTTTCTAAATGTTCTACCAATAAATCTCAGTCTGTGATTTACTTTCTCCACAACATTATCTATGTGATCGTTCCATTTTAAATTATTCGTAATGGTAATTCTTAAGTATTTAGTTGAACTCGCACCTTTAGATTTGTGTGATTTGTCGTGAAACCGAAATTTCGCGAATTCCTTTCAGTACTCTTGTGGATGACTCGATACTTTTCATTCTTTAGAGTCGACTGCAACTTTTCGCATCACGTAGAAATCTAGTCTAAATCATTTCGCAATTTGTATTGATTAAGTGTTGACTTTAAGGAGTAGTAACAGGTAATTATGCACCGATGGTCGAAGGGTGCCGGCACGGTAGCTCAGCGTGTTCGGTCAGAGGGTTATCTGCCCTCTGTAATAAAATAAAAAAAACTGAATGAACGGGTCAACGATGAAATGAACGGGTGTCACGGGACAGCAACCGAACATAGACAATGGTACCTCAGGTATATATTTGCCGACATCGCAAGTCGACGACAGAGAGTTAGAGGAAGTACATGAGGATATTGATCGGGTAGTTCAATACGTAAAGGTAAATGAAAATCTAATAGTCATGGGGGATTGGAATGTGCTCTTAGGGGAAGCAGTAGAGGAAAGGGTTACGGGAGAAGACGGGCTTGGTACTATGGATGAAAGAAGAGAAAGATTAATTGAGTTGTGCAAGAAATTTCTGCTAGTAACAACTAATACAAGAGGGGGAGATATACTTGTAAATATACTGGAAGTTTTCAGTTAGATTACATCGTGATCACGCAGAGATTCCGACATCAGATAATGGATTGTAAGGTTTAACCAGGAGCAGATCACAATTTAATGGTAATGAAGAATAGACTGAATTTTAGGAGACTAGTCAGGAAGAAACGATGCACAAAGAAGTAGTATACGGAAGTGCTAAGGAATGAAGGGGTACCCTTTAAGTTCTCTGACGATGTAGATACTGCGATAAGTAATAGCTCATTGGCAGCTCAGTTGAAGAGAAATAGACATGTCTAAAAAGGATAATCACAGAAGTTATGAGAAAACGTTTGCTACAAGAAGGTAACAGCGAAGAAACATTGGGTAACTCAAGAAATCGTTCAGTTTAAGGATGAAAGAGGGAAGCAGAAAAAATGATGAAGGTAATTCAGGATATATAACTCAGGAATGAAAAAAAAATGAATGTTCAGGGAGGCTAAGGAGAAATGGCTGGATGAAAAACGGCAGAAATCGAAACGAAATGATTTCGGAAGACTTGATTCAGCATATAGGAAAGTCAAAACACCCTCCACTTAAACGAAATGAAGGGCAGTAACATTAAGAGTGTAATAGGAATACCGCAGAGTGGGTAGGTGGAAAGAATACATTGAAGGCCAGTTTGAGAGGGAGGACTTGTCAGTAACGTGAAGAGTAAAATGAAATAAGAAAGAAGGCATAGACAACATCCTATCAGAATTACTAGAATCATTGGCGGAAGTGTCAGCAAAACGAATATCAACGTTAGTATGAGGAATGAAAGAGTCTGGTGGTACACTATGTAAGTTTCAGAGATACATCATCCATAGAATTTTGAAGATTGCAAGAGCCGACAATTGCGAGAATTATCGCACAGCTTGCTTAACAGCTAAGTCATCCAAGTAGCTGACAAGAGTAATATACAGAAAAATGGAAAAGAGAATGAAAGATATATTAGATGACGATCAATTTAGCTTTAGATAAGGTAAAGATGCCGCACAGGAAATTCTGGCGCTGCGGTTGGTAACGGAAACAAGACTAAAGAGATGTCAAGACGCGTTCATAGGATTTGTGGACCTGGAAAAAGCATTCGACAATGTAAAATGGTGCAAGATGTTCTGAATTCTGAGGAAAGTGGGGGTAAGTTGTAGCGAGAGACGGGTAATGAACAATATGTACAAGAAGAGGGAATAATAATAGTGGAAGACCAAGTACGAAGTGCTATGAATAGAAAGGGTGTAAGACAGGGCCGTAGCCTTTCGCCCCTATTGTTCATATACAGCGAAAAGAAATGATGAAAATAAAAGAAAGGTTCAAGAGTGGAATTAAAATTCACTGGTGAGACTTCTATCATCAGTGAAAGTGAAGATGGTTTACAGGATTTATTGAATGGTATGAACACTCTAATAAGTACAAAGCATCGATTGAGAATAAATCGAAGAAAGACGAAACTAATGAAAAGTTGCAGAAATAAGAACAGTGAGAGACAAAACGTCAGGCTTGTTGATCACGAAGGAGATGAACGTAAAGAATTCTGTTACCTAAGCAGCAAAATAACCCATGACGGACGGAGCAAAGAGGACATAAAGAACAGACTGGAACTAATTAGAAGGGCATTCCTGGCAACGAGAAGTCTTCTAGTATACAACATAGATCTTAATTTTATTAAGGATTTTTTGACAAAGTAATTCTGGAACACAGCATAGTATGATAGTGAAACATGGACTGTAGAGAAACCGGAAAGGAAAAGACTTGATGCATTTGAAATCTGATGCTGCGGAAGAATGTTGAAAATTAGGTGGACTGATAAGGTAAAGAAGGAGGAGGTTCTCTGCGCAAAATATGAGGAAAGGAGTTTATGGAAAACATTGACAAGAAGAAGAGACAAGACAGAAGAACATCAGGGAATAATATCCATGGTTATAAAGAGAGCTCCAGAGTGTAAACATTGTAGAAGAAGACAGAGACTGGAGTACATCTATCAAATAATTAGGGACGTACATTGCAAATGCTACTCCGAGATGAAGAGACTGGCACAGGAGAGGTATTTGTCGCTGGCCACATCAAATCAGTCAGAAGACTGATGATTCAAAAAAAAATCTTCATCATCTGCAAACAGTGTAAGAGGCTTGCTCAGATTGTCTCCTAAAAAGTTTGTGTAGCTAAGGAACAGCAGGGAGCATGTAACATTTCCTCGGGGAACGCCAGATATTATTTCTGCTTTACTTGATGACTTACCGTCAATTACTACGAACTAACTTTTTGATTGCAGCTCAGGAATCAGGTCACACGACTGAGACAATACTCCATACCTGTGCAATTTGATTAAAAACTAGTTGTGAGTTACTCTGTGGAAATTCTTCTGGAAATGTAAAAATATGAACCAATTTCACTTCTCGATAGCATTCATTACTTTGTGAGAGAAAACAGCTAAGAGCCTTTCACAAGAATGATTTTTCGGAATTCGTGTTGGCTCTTTGTCAATAAATCGTTTTCTTCGAGGTAATTCATAATGTTCAAACGCGGTAAACGTTCGAAAATCGTACTGCAAATCTATGTTAGTGATATTGGTCTATAATTGAGCGGATCATTCCTAATCACTTTCTTAGATACCTGTGTAATTGTGCTACTTTCTAGTTCATAGGTACAGGCCTCTCGAGGAGTGAACTGTTTTCTTTCAAGTTCCATAGGTTTAACAATTGTAATTGAAGTCTTATTAAGAGCAGACGCGTTTCCTTTTATTTTAAAGCATTTCAGTGGTCATGTTTTTTTTTAAAAAAAAAAAGTTCGAATGTGTGTGAAATCTTATGGGACTTAACTGCTAAGGTCATCAGTCCCTAAGCTTACACACTACTTAACCTAAACTATCGTAACACCCACACCCGTGCCCGAGGAAGGATTCGAACCTCCGCCGGGACCAGGCGCACAGTCCATGACTGCACCGCCTTAGACCGCTCTGCTAATGCCGCGCGGCTGTTTTTTTTATTATTATTTATTACATTTTTCTTCGTCTTCCACGTGTGTGTTAAGAATTTGTACACAGCACTTTCACTGCACTTAACACATTTACATTTTTGTTTGTGACACATCCCTATACAAAAGTGTAAATGTGGTAGGTGCAGTGAAAATGCTGTGTGCAGATACTTAAGACACGGGTGTGGAAGACGAAGAAGAATGTCACAAACAACAAAAAGCTTGCCACTGAAAACTCTTTAAAATAAATAGAACGCGTCAGCTCTTGATACGACTTCAATTTCAGTTGCAACCTATACTGCTTGTATATGTGCAACTGCGGAAGAAAAAACAGGCCGAAATACAACAAAGACAATATGGTTTTATATCGCTTCTAAATATAGAGCTATTGTGTCAGCATACTCTGAGAGGAAGCCGACTGATATACAATCCGTGGCTGAGGCCTTGCATTTAGTCATTTCAGCTGATTCACTACACCTTGGATATTTACTGCTAAGTTACTCGTGTCGCCAGTAGCCCTTGATTCGAATTCTAGAAAATATACTTAGCCTTCTGTGGTGAAGGAATTTCCGGAAGCCGTGATGAATAACTCAGCTTTAATGGAACTGTCATTAGTAACATCACCATCGTCATCGCGGAGTGAAGGTACTGATTGCGTCTTGCCACTGGCCAGATTTCGGGACAGAGGTTCGCGGTGGGAACTATCAAAAGCATCTCGCATTGAATTTCGCACTAAAATTTCGAGCTCCTGTAAACGTTCTGTGATGAGTTGGGGGTATCCAGCATCTTTCAAGCGCTTTCTGTATCATGGCGGTACCACACGAACAGGCCACCAGCCTTCCCAGGACCCGTGGTAAAGCAAACTCCAATTTGTCAGAGTCGATTATGTCAGTGGATTTTCACTTTTGCGGAACGTATCATAGCTATAATGATTCCTCATTCGCCTCTGCTCCGCATACGCCCTTTCCTCTCCGTGTTATATAGCCAGAACGAAACCGGGTAGCATTCAATTTGGCAACGTGCCGTAAGCACAATAATTTTCGCCCATCAGTGTATATTCAGTGCAGTGCCGATGAAAACCTGAATGTGGCCAGAAAGCAAAAGAAATAGAATTTCTCTGGAACGAGTAACAGGAGAACACACCTTTTTATGCCACAACACTCCAGAAATAACCGCAAACAGTCTCAGAAATTCTGCCGTGGCGTTCGCTTTCACTCCTAAGTGCAATGGTTGTATATCCTAAGACTCGTTTTGCGTTTAGAGAGATTTCTCCAGTAGCATTAATTTTTATGCAGTGTATAAATGGACTCAGCTCAAAGAAATAATACTCATTACACGTTTTATATGACGCCCAGTATGAACTCCAACTTCGTTTTGTTTCCCACACAGGCAGTTCGTTTCTAGGACAGATTCGTGTTTACATCCGGTAGAGCAGGCCTTGATTAATCTAGTTCTATAACCGGTTTAACGAGCAGCGCTGTTGCTAGCCTGTAGCGGACAGGCAGAGCGGTGAGATCCGGTGCACGTGACAGGGAGAGTCGGGCAAGAAACACGAGAGGAACCACTGTGCTTTCGATTAGGTTTATTAGAGACTAGTCCCATTGAAGTCACGTGCTCACAGTACAAATACGGCACCGTGGGTTACAGCATCGCTTTCAGGCCGTTCGGGCAGAAAGATCACAATTTCTATTTCCCTAGCCGTAACATGGTAATACATTACTAGACATTAAAATTCCTATATCAAGAAGACATGCAGATGATAAACGGGTATTCAGTGGACAAATATATTACACTAGAACTGACATGTGATTACATTTTCACGCAATTTGGGTGCATATATCGTGAGGAATCACTACACGGAACAAGCACCTCTGGCCATAATAACTGCCTTGATACCCCTGGGCATTGAGTCAAACAGAGCTTGGATGGCGTCTACAGACACAGCCGCCCATGCAGCTTCAACACGATACCACAGTTCATCAAGGGTAGTGACTGGCGTATTGTGACGATCCAGTTGCTCGGCCACCATTGACCAGACGTTTTCAGTTGGTGAGAGATCTAGAGAATGCGCTGGTCAGCGCAGCAGTAGAACAATTTCTGTATCCAGAAAGGCCCGTAAAGGACCTGCAACACACAGTCGTGCATTATCCTGCTGAAATGTAGGGTTTTGCAGGGATGGAATAAAGGGTAGAGCCTCGGATCGTAACACATCTGAATTGTAACGTCCACGGTTCACAGTGCCGTCAGTGCGAACAAGAGGTGACCGAGACGTGTAACCAATGGCACCCCGTATCATCACGCCAAGTGATACGCAAGTATGGCGATGACGAATACACGCTTCCATTGTGCGTTCCCGCCATGTCGCCAAACACGGATGGGACCATCATGATGCAGTAAACAGAACCTGGATTCATCCGAAAACATTACGTTTTGCCATTTGCGCACCCAGGTTCGTCGTTTAGTACACCATCGCATCCTCTCCTGTGCGTGATGCAGCGTCAAGGGTAACCGCAGCCATGGTCACCGAGCTGATAGTCCATGCTGCTGCAAACGTCGTCGAACTGTTCGTGCAGACGGTTGTTGTCTTGCAAACGTCCCCATCTGTTGACTCAGGGATCGAGACGTGGCTGCACGATCCGTTACAGCCATGCGGATAAGATGCCTGTCACCTTGACTGCTAGTGATACGAGGCCGTTGGAATCCAGCACGGCGTTCCGTATCACTGTCCTGAACCCACCGATTCCATATTCTGCTAAGAGTTATTCGATCTCGACCAACGCGAGCAGCAATGTCGCGATACGATAAACCGCAATCACGATAGGCTACAATTCGACCTTTATCAAAGTCGGAAACTTGAAGTTACGCATTTCTCCTCCTTACACTAGGCATCACAACAACGTTTCATCAGGCAACGCCGGTCAACTGCTGTTTGTGTATGAGAAATCGGTTGGAAACTTTCCTCATGTCAGCACGTTGTAGGTGTCGCCACCGGCGCCAACCTTGTGTGAATGCTCTGAAAAGCTAATCATTTGCGTATCACAGCATCTTCTTCCTGTCGGTTACATTTCATGTCTGTAGCCCGTCATCTTCGTGGTGTAGTTATTTTAATGGCCAGTAGTGTAGTTAGTGCATCTGACAAAGCTTTGGCATTGAAGGGATACCCACATCTCGTGCCCTTGTCGCTTTTCGTGTCGGTAAACGTTTCTACATCACCCTTTGCTAGTAAGGCTTGCCACTTAATGTAATGCTAGCCTCTCTGCTGCCACCCAAGCAACAGCACTACTTAGTTGATGGTAAGTACTAGCTGTTTTTATTGTTTGTCTGTCACTGTAAATACTGAAATCTCTTTGTCGCATAGACAAGTAAAATATCTCTTTAAAATGCGTGCTGTTCGTCAAGGGACATAAGTCGAAGTTCTCAGGTGATTCTGGCCCTCACGTGAATCAATTGGTGATCTGTGCTCTTTTGGGCTGATTGTCGATACATTGCAAGAATTGCAAGTATCTGCCGAAGTACCACAGACATGATGACAATGATTACGAGAGTCGATGGAAGTACTGTGTATAGGGTGTAACACAAATGAGGAAGGCAAAAAAAGAAAAAATTCTGAACGAATGAATTATCCGAATGGGCCGGAAATAGTAGAGTTGATTTACATCAAGAGACAAACAAATGATTGCTTTTCCCGATCAATTGGATAATTTATTGAAGAGAAAGAGGTTCGCAAACTCAGCAAGTCAATAACGCGTTTCTCCACCTCTGGCCATTATGCAAGCAGTTATTCGGCTTGACTTTGATTGACAGATTTGTTGGATGTCCTCCTAAGGGATATCGTGCAAAATTGTATCCAATTGGGGCGTTATGTCGTCCTGGAATCTCACTGACTGAAGTAGAATTTTATTCAGTGACGAGTGCCGCTCCGAAATGAGCCCCGATGGCCAGCGAAGACGTGTCCGTGGACGCTCCAGACCGCAGTGAGAATAGGGTCCGTCTGTCGCCCTACATAAGGTCCGACACGAGCGACGGTCTCTGGTGCCATTTCTTTTCATTGCAGGGCCCCTTTGTTTGTCATCTGTGGCTGCTTTACAGCACAACTGTACGTCGACGATATTCTGCGCCCCGTATATTTGCCCGTCATTGCAATCCATCCTGGCTTACTTTTCAACAGACTACGCCCGCCAGCACGTAGAGACAGTTTCTACTGTTTGTCTTCGTACTTGCCAAACCCCGCCTCGGTCACCAAGATGGCCGGATCTCTGCCCAACATTTGCAGCATTGTGGCCAGGGCCCTCCAACCAGCTCGAAAAAAAAAAGTGTGTGAAATCTTATGGGATTTAACTGCTAAGGTCGTCAGTCCCTACGCTTACACACTACTTAACCTAAACTATCCTAAGGACAAACACACATACCCATGCCCGAGGGAGAACTCGAACCTCTGCCGGGACCAGCCGCACAGTCTATGTCTGCAGCGCCTTAGACCGCTTGGCTAACCCTGCGCGGCCAACCAGCTCGAGATTTTGACGATCTAATGCACCTGTTGAGCAGAATTTGGCTTGATATCCGTCGGGAAGGCATCCAACAACTCTGTCAAACAATGCCAAGCCGAATGACTGCTCACATAAGGGCCAGAAGTGGACCAACGCTTTACTGACTTGTTCAATTTGTGACCCGCCTTCGCTTGAATAATGCACCCTATTTTTCTGAAATTGTAATCATTCGTTTGTCTGTACATGTACATAGATTTATCGTTTCTCTTTCTTTTTTGTTAGTACTCTAAATTGTTTTCTTTCCGAAACGGCACGTCGTGCACAGTTTCACACGTCAGACTACAAACAACAACAAAAAATGCTGTTTCCATGTTCCTATGATAATAAATGGCAATGTAATTGGAATTTCATAAAAATAAGCAAACGTGAGTGAAACTTTTGAGTGTTGCAATGCTGCTGCACAAACTAAGAGAAAAGACAATACAGCATGCTCGCATTGAGCCATCGGCCGTTCTTTCCGCTTAGAACTCCAGCATCAGGTGAGTAGAGACTCTATGTCTATCATGGTCGGCAGTGTGTGGTTCACAAGTTCTTGTACTATGTGTCTAACTCTGCGAGGCTTTTTTTCCTTTATCTATTCTTCAATGGCTGACAGGTATCACGAATGTAATCTGTCGTGTAATGCATCTGTGGGAGACTAAAATTTATATTCGTTTGTGAAAGAATAGTTGGCGATCCACACCTGTACGAAGTACTTGGAAATTTAAGTGATGAATTTAGGAGACTACTATACAAGGGGTCAGTCCGTTAAGCGTGCAGGGAGAGCTAAAGTGGTTAAGGCGACCGTTCATGGTAAGCTGGAAGTCCAGGTTCCGGTTATAGACCGGTAAAAAGTTTCGTATGTCACGATTGGGCAATAGGTCTATTACCCAATACAGTTGATGTTAGGAAATTTACAGTCCGTGAATAAATTTCGAAGGACAATAACGTGTTAGGAGACCGAGTCTCCTCAGTGTCACGGTAACGATTAACTTTTTCTATATTTTGTAAACAATAACATCCACTCCGAAAAACTAACAATGCTTGATATGTTGTGTGGTCGTCGAAATATTTTTCATTCATGATTTATCTTGTACAGTTACATTGCCGAGTCCTATATACGTCAATATAGCTATAATATGAGATCCGTATATGGGCACGTAGGCTGATGTAAATATTTTTGTTAATCAAATGGTTTTCAAGGCTGCGTAAATAGTCCACCGACATGAAACTTTTATTGATAGTATACTAACGTTGCAAAATTCCTCTGCCCAAAAATCAACACACGGAAGAACCCCTTCATACAGTTACCATTCCCGCTATCGGTAGTTTACAGCTGTGGATGTGGACAATAAATTCTTATGCGGGTGGTGTAGTTAAACCGTCTGTCTACAGCTGTAAAACAGATTGCCTGTCACGAGGAACACGTGGCTACAGCCACGGCGTAAGCCACCGCTACACAGCGTATGGTGCCATCCTAGTGCTGCGTCACGGCCATTTACGTGATACATTTGGCACAGAGATGGAGAGAGAGAGAGAGAGAGAGAGAGAGAGAGAGAGAGAGAGCTGCTGCTGAGAGCGTGTGAGAGCGTGGGGTTGATGCAGCGTGAAATAGGAAGTGCTATTAAAGTTACGTGGGTAGCACTTACGATAGTACGTCTGGTTATTGTAAGACTCAATGGGACATACTATGCTCGTGCAGACAGCATGTTTTTTTAGCTGTATTTATTTGGCGTATAGCTGCCCAACTTTTTAGTCAGTTACACTGTCGTTCAATACATCACTATTACATAACGTTCCTTATATTCATAGGAGATTTCGTTACGTATCACTTATCTTAATTACTTATTACCAATAGAAAAATTATAACATAAAAAACAATTTATTGTTATGTTTAGGCTTTTAATATTTGGAAATCATCACTGGAGTAAGTTCCACAGGCTTTATCATTTCAATTAAATATCAGGAACAGACTAACGCTGGACAAAAATTACCAAATCTGAAATAGCTAAGTGACTGCATACCGTTTCATCTTCTACTAGCATTTTCTGGTGCACATCTACGGAATGAATCAAATTCGGCTGCCGCTGGGGCACGGAGTCTTCACATCTTGGGATTTGATGAGGGAAGTTTACTCTTGAATGTACACTCCTGGAAATTGAAATAAGAACACCGTGAATTTATTGTCCCAGGAAGGGGAAACTTTATTGACACATTCCTGGGGTCAGATACATCACATGATCACACTGACAGAACCAAAGGCACATAGGCACAGGCAACAGAGCATGCACAATGTCGCCACTAGTACAGTGTATATCCACCTTTCGCAGCAATGCAGGCTGCTATTCTCCCATGGAGACGATCGTAGAGATGCTGGATGTAGTCCTGTGGAACGGCTTGCCATGCCATTTCCACATGGCGCCTCAGTTGGACCAGCGTTCGTGCTGGACGTGCAGACCGCGTGAGACGACGCTTCATCCAGTCCCAAACATGTTCAATGGGGGACAGATCCGGAGAGCACGTTGGGTGGCACGGGATACATGCGGACGTGCATTGTCCTGTTGGAACAGCAAGTTCCCTTGCCGGTTTAGGAATGGTAGAACGATGGGTTCGATGACGGTTTGGATGTACCGTGCACTATTCAGTGTCCCCTCGACGATCACCAGAGGTGTACGGCCAGTGTAGGAGATCGCTCCCCACACCATGATGCCGGGTGTTGGCCCTGTGTGCCTCGGTCGTATGCAGTCCTGATTGTGGCGCTCACCTGCACGGCGCCAAACACGCATACGACCATCATTGGCACCAAGGCAGAAGCGACTCTCATCGCTGAAGACGACACGTCTCCATTCGTCCCTCCATTCACGCCTGTCGCGACACCACTGGAGGCGGGCTGCACGATGTTGGGGCGTGAGCGGAAGACGGCCTAACGGTGTGCGGGACCGAAGCCCAGCTTCATGGAGACGGTTGCGAATGGTCCTCGCCGATACCCCAGGAGCAACAGTGTCCCTACTTTGCTGGGAAGTGGCGGTGCGGTCCCCTACGGCACTGCGTAGGATCCTGCGGTCTTGGCGTGCATCCATGCGTCGCTGCGGTCCGGTCCCAGGTCGACGGGCACGTGCACCTTCCGCCGACCACTGGCGACAACATCGATGTACTGTGGAGACCTCACGCCCCACGTGTTGAGCAATTCGGCGGTACGTCCACCCGGCCTCCCGCATGCCCACTATACGCCCTCGCTCAAAGTCCGTCAACTGCACATACGGTTCACGTCCACGCTGTCGCGGCATGCTACCAGTGTTAAAGACGGCGATGGAGCTCCGTATGCCACGGCAAACTGGCTGACACTGACGGCGGCGGTGCACAAATGCTGCGCAGCTAGCGCCATTCGACGGCCAACACCGCGGTTCCTGGTGTGTCCGCTGTGCCATGCGTGTGATCATTGCTTGTACAGCCCTCTCGCAGTGTCCGGAGCAAGTATGGTGGGTCTGACACACCGGTGTCAATGTGTTCTTTTTTTCCATTTCCAGGAGTGTATATTGCGATATAAACGCAGATTTTTGGCTGTGAGGCAACTTTTGTGACACCTGTGGATAGGGGAATTTCCAGTTTAACATAGCGTTGTAAATTTTGGCCTGCTGGCCGTCGTATCTGGAAGAGCCAAGAAGAAGATGATTTGGAGGGAGATGATCTTCGCAATGTGGAGAGTATAAAACTTCTACTCTCTAGAGATGTGCAAGATTACTCCCATGTCCATTTCGCATTCTTGTGATTTAGTTTGTATGTCGCTATGGAAGTTTTATTTTTGAATACCGTATTCTGTTTTCGAATGCGTTGTTGAATCCGTTCTTTCTGTCGTCCACTGAGAGGTTTCCCAGAACTGAGACCAATCATCAGATGCCCCTTCAGTTATAGTGGCTACAAAGTCTGTATGAGGTAGACCTACATGTAAAAGTACTCTTTGCATGACGCTACATGTTGCCAACTGGTCAACAATTCCTATGCATCTGATTCCAAAGTGTCCTTTGACAAAGATATGTTGCATTCCTTCGCGTTGTCTGATATGCTGGTAGGGTAGGTGCCGTACATTGAAGTGAATATAGTTCGCTTTCAAATTCGAAAATAGATGTTCTAGTCTCTCTAGGGCGCAGAGTGAATGTGTTACTATCAGAATATCAATGATATTATGTAATTCATATCTGAGCGTCTCTCTCATTGCTAGAACGTCAACAGAACAACTGCTCGTTTCAGGGGCAACCTTGTTCCATAGTAGGACAGAAGTATGCAAATCTTGTCCCTTAACTAGACTTAAATCCGTCAGAGTATCGTGATAGTTGTGTAGGTTGAAGTTAGATATAGTGGGAATTAATGAAGTTCAGTGGCAGGCGGAGCATGAAACCTCGTCAAGTAAATACAGGGTCATAAATACAAAATCACATAGGGGTAATGCAGGAGTAGGTTTAGTACTGAGTAAGAAAATACGAATGCCGGTAAACTACTGTAACAGCATAGTGAACGCATTATCGTGGCCAAGACAGACATGAAGCCTACACCCACCACGGTAGTACAAGGGTATATGCCAGCTAGCTCTGCAGCAGAGAAAGTGAGTGCAGAAATGTATGATGAGATAAAAGAAGTTTTCAGACAGTTAAGGGTGACGAAATTTTAATTGTGATGCGGGACTGCAATACGATAGTATAAAAAGGAAGACAACGAAAAGTAATAGGTGAATACGGACTGCAGGAAAGCAAATGAAAAAGGAAGTCACCCAGTAGAATTCCGCACAGAACATAATTTAAACATCGCTGACACTTGGTGTAAGAAGCATGGAAGAAGTATACATGGAACACACCTGGAGACACCGAGAGGTTTCAGATTGGTTATATAATGCTAAGATAGAGATTTCGGAATCACATTTTAAACTGTAAGACATTTCGATTGGCAGATGTTGCATCTGACCACAATTTATTTGTTGTGCACTGTAGATTAAAACTAAATAAATTGGAAAAATGTAGGAAACTAAGGAGACGGAAAGTGGATAAGTTGAGAGAATCAAAGTTTGCTTATAGTTTCACAGGGAGCATTAGGCAAGACGGATGGGTAACTTTGAGAGATGTAACGGTAAATGCAACAGATGATCAAATATGTTAAAAGACATAGCCTAGTAGAAATCCTAGGCTAACACAGGAGAATAAATAAAAATGTAGCGCGAAGCAGGCGAAGGTGAGTAGAAACATCTGAATATGAGACTGATAGGAAATGCAAAATGGTTAAGCAGGAATGACAGGAGATCAAATGTAAGGAATTAGAATCATATCTCACTGGGGGAAAGAGAGATACCACCTACAGGAAAAATAAAGAGACCTTTGAAAAAAAAGAGGAGTAATTGTATGAATATCAAGAGCTGAGATGGAAAACCAGTTCCAAATAAAGAACGGAAAACTCAAAGGTCGGAGGGCCATATGGAGGATATATGCCAGAGAGATAAACTGGTAGGCAATATTACAGGAATGGAAGATGGCGCAGACGAAGATGAGATTGGAGATATGATACTACGAGAAAAAGTTTACAGGTTACAGGGAGACCTAAGTAGAAACAATGGCCCGAGAGTATACGACATTCCGTCAAAACTAATTATAGCCTTGGGACAGCCATGACAAAACTATTCCATCTGATGTGCAAGATGTAAGAGACATATGAAATACTCTCATACTTCAAACAGAACACAATATTTTTAATTTCAAAGAAAGCACGTACGATCAGTTCTGAATAATTCCGAACTGTCAGTTTAATAAGTCATGTCTGCGAAATACTAATACGAATTTATTACAGAACAATGAAAAACTGGTAGAAGCCAACCTCGAGGAAGATGAGTTTGGATTACAGAGAACATACGCGAGGCAATACCGACCCTACGGTTTACCTAAGAAGATTTGTAGACTTACAGAAATGACGATGTTCAGTACAGAAACCAGACGACAGTTATAAGAATCAAGGAGCGTCATAGGAAAGCAGTATTTGAGAAGGAAGTCAGACAGGGTTGTAGCCTGCCCCCAATTATATTCAATCTGTACCCGAGCAAGCAGTAAACGAAGCCAAAGAAAAATCTGGAGTAGGAATCGAAGTTCAGCGAGATGGAATGAAGTGTTTGAGGTTTGCCGATGGCATTGCTACAGAACAAAGAAGCTGGAAAAGCATTTGACTGGAAGGGTCTTGAAGGAAGAATATAACATGAACATCAACAAAAGCAAAACAAGGATAATGGAATGCAGTCAAATTAAATCAAATAATCTTAGGGGAATTAATAAACGAGGCTACTGAAGTGCATATGAATTCCGTTATTTGGGCAGCAAAATAATTGATGGTCGTCGAAGTAGGGAGGGTGTAAAATGTAGGCTGTCATTGGTAAAAAAGCCATTTCTGAGGATTAGAAATTTTTGAATATTATATATTTGTGAAGAAATTTAGTACTGCAGAGAAGTATACAGGGTAAAAGTAGCAGAGGGAGGCCAAGAGATGAATAAGGCAAGCAGATTCAGAAAGATTTAGGCTGTAGCAGTTGTTCAGATATGAAGAGACTTGCACAGGATAAAGTAGCATAGACAACTGAATTAAACCAGTCTTCGAAATGAAGACCACAACAATTAAGAGGAAGAGAAAGAAGTGATAAACCCCAAGCAAGAGGTAACTGAATGTCCAAGACAAATGTTGACAAGCTAAACTTAAGTAAGCCGATAGTGTGCAAATCACGGCAATAGGTACGCTATTTGGAGTGGAGTGGAATTAATGTGTTTGCTCAAAAGCTAGGGGACTAACAGGCACACTTCGAGTTCCCACTGACAATACAGATAAATCTGTTAATAGACAGCTATTCCTGATATATCATGAACAGTACAAGGAAGTGCAATATTCACAAAATCTTTACAGCTCTTGTCACACAGGACATGGCTTAGAGTCTAGCAAAGCAGCGCTTATACAAACTATTTTGGTTTAAAAGCTGCAAAGTAAACGAGTCTTTATATTCGCATGAGACGAAACATGGGTTTTTACACACTACACTATGAATAAATGTTGTCATGTTGATGTATTCCAGGAGTATTGTGAAACAGTAATGCCAGTAAATCTTTCATTGTCGTGCGTGCGGGCAGTTATATGTGTTTCTTTTTGTTTCTCGTTTATGCCAAGAACATCGTAAAGAAATGCACAGAACATTTTATAATATGTACAGACAGATTCATCAGAATTTCTTGTATGAAAGAGCACCACCCGTCTCCTATTTACTCTTATGCTTACATTTTGTTGGAAAATAGTTCCCCACTTACAGCCATGAAACGATATAGTCCTAAATCCTATAGAGCTGGCCTAGAATCTCTCAGAGTATAACTACAGTCCTTAGCTGTCATATGTCAAGCAACTCGCTCTACAAGCTGAAAAAAATAACGGCTGATGCTTTTAAAATACACAGTCTCTGGCACATCACCGTGTCGGAATTAACTCCAGGTATGGTGCAGCCCTTCTCTAACCTCCAGGCAAACATCCCTTCAATCACCTCTGTTTTTCCGGTTGCATGCCGTGCAGGCGAGAAGGGGAGCAAATAATGTCTTGGCGGTTGCACACAGACGTCGCCTATATCTAATGGACTACTTTGCCACACCAACAACTGAGCCACCACGAGACTACGGTGATATCATGTGACCAGGAAGGCCAATGGGCAATGGGCATTTGTGACAACAGCAGCCAATCATGTGATCCCATAACCTGTGGCCTGAGGCCAGCACAGTCAGTTACAGTTGTACTCCGAATCGAATTGCAAACTTACCAGCAAGTGCCTTGGACTATTGAGAGAAGCCAAATTGGAATATGCCATATTAGTGAGCAGACTTATTATTAGGACCACCACAGCCATACTGCTGCATCACAGGTACAGCCTTAGGTGCTGGAGAATATTTACACTACTGGACTTAATATTGCTAAACTACGAAGATGACGTGCTACAGACGCAAAATTTAACCGACAGGAAGAAGATGCTGTGATACGCAAATGATTAGCTTTTCAGAGCATTCACACAAGGATGGCGCCGGTGGCGACATCTACAGCGTGCTGACATGAGGAAAGTTTTCAACCGATTTCTCATACACAAACAGCAGTTGACCGGCGTTGCCTGGTGAAACGTTGCGGTGATGCCTCGTGTAAGGAGGAGAAATGCGTAACATCACGTGGCCTATCGCCATTGTGGTTTATCGTATCGCGACATTGCTGCTCGCGTTGGTCGAGATCCAATCACTGTTAGCACAATTTGGAATCGGTGGGTTCAGGAGGGTCATACGGAACGCCGTGCTGAATCCCAACAGAATCGTATCACTATCAGTCGAGATGACAGGCATCGTATCCGGTGTAACGGATTGTGCAGCCACGCCTCGATCCCTGAGTCAACAGATGGGGACGTTTGCAAGACAACCACCATCTGCACGAACAGTTCTACGGCGTTTGCAGCAGCATGGACTATCACCTCGGAGACCATGGCTGCGGTTACCCTTGACGCTGCATCACAGACAGGAGCGCCTGCGACGGTGTATTCACGAACCTTGGTGTACGAATGGCAAAATGTCATTTTTTCAGATGAATCCAGTTTCTGTATAGAGCATCATGATGGTCGCATCCGTGTTTGGCGACATCGCGGAGAACGCACATTGGAAGCCTGTATTCGTCATCGCCGTACTGGCGTATCACCCGGCGTGATGGTATGGGGTGCCATTGGTTACACGTCTCGATCACCTCTTGTTTGAACTGTGGACTTTACATTTCAGATGTGTTACGAGCCGTGGCTCTACCCTCATTCGATCCCTGCGAAACCCTACATTTCAGCAGGATAATGCACGACGGCATGTTGCCTGTACGGGCCTCTACGGGCCTTTCTGGATACAGAAAATGTGCGACTGCTGCCCTGCCCAGCACATTCTCCAGATCTCTCACAAATTGAAAACGTCTTGTCAATGGTGGCCGAGCAACTGGCTCGTCACAATACGCCAGTCACTACCCTTGATGATCTGTGTTATCGTGTTGAAGCTGCATGGGCAGCTGTGTCTGTACACGCCATCCAAGCTCTGTTTGACCCAATGCCCAGCCGTACCAAGGCCGTTATTACGGCCAGAGGTGGTTGTTTTGGGTACTGATTTTTCAGGATCTATGCACCCAAATTGAGTGAAAATGTAATCACATGTCAGTTCTAGTAGAATATATTTGTCCAATGAATACCTGTTTATCATCTGCATTTCTTCTTGGTGTAGCAATTTTAATGGCCAGTAGTGTACTGTCGGAAGTGTTAATTGGTCGTGCACTTTTCGAATAAATTGAATACTTGTGTACCAGGGTTCATGTCACTGTATTTTATGAGTTATAATAAATGAGACTGATAGCACATAGACCAATTTATTAGTGCAGTAGATGCACAAGGCTACATTTGAGCAGTCGTTAATCTAGGCCACACATCAGTACCGAAGTGAACCGTGGCACTCTTGGTAAAGAGTGACAACATAACAGTGGAGCGACTTAACGATATTAGAGAGCACGACACAACATAATCAACACGCTAACCAGGGTACAACGGGGCAAGCTACTTTTGAATGTGTGCAGTTAAAAGAGTAGAAAAACCATCCATCGCAGCAAAAACAGTTGCGTGACGCCTACTGGAGGAGAAATACTTTGACAGACGAGGATGCTGAAAACAAAATTCTCGTTAGATACTGAAACAGCTGATAGCGAATCGACAGGAATAGCTGAGGCACGGGAATAGCTGGGGAACATAATGACAGCATCAGAGAAGATAGTTTTACGGATAATTACCAAGCAAGCATTGTGAGCAGCAATGGTGAGATATACTATACTTCTGCTTCTCTTCTTGTTCTAAATGGTCACGTCATTCGCTGATATAAAAACAATGGTGCTGCCACTCTGTGCAGGTCTGCCGGGCAATAAAGCACCATGTCTGGTTATTTCAACCCTAACATGACGTACCACGCTGACGGGGTCCGCCTTTACAGTACTACGTTTGTTTTTGCAGCGTGCAACAGGACGTACTACGGCGACGTCGGCCGCACGTACGAGCTGGAAGTGCGGCGGCCGCGGGAGGACCGCCTGCCCTTCCTCTGCCACCTCAACTTCACGGCCGCCGGCGGAGACTACGGGGACATCGTGCAGGTGAGACGCCCCAGTACTCCTCTAACACACTGACACAACAAGAACTCCCGTCAGTATATAAGAATAAATAAATTTATTTTGTTTGCGATTTCTTCACTGATTAAGTGAAACAGCTCACGAAAATTTGAGATTACAACACAGCAGATTCTGCTAGTTTTTATTTAAATAAATATACAAGTCACTAAAATTAGTTTTTTATTTATGACGGGGCTGGGAAGCTTTGTTCAGGTGGTAGTTCGGGTATTTAGCTCAGGTGAACTTCTGCTTGACGGTGTAGCAAATGCTCCGAAACTTGTATTGACAAAAAACCTAAAGAATTTTAAGTGTTTGTATTTTACTTGCATTTTAAACAGACTGTGGAGGAAATCTGCTTAACAAACAGGTGAAAGTGAAAAGATTCATTTTCAGTCACAAGGGAAAAACGCAAACTCTAGCAGCTAAAACAGAATGCCAATGTGTCTGTTTTATTACCTGTCAACGTTACTTGTCAGTAAAACTTCTTATTCATATAAAATCTATGTTTCAAGATTATCGAATTGAAAGACAATAAAAGCACAAGTCGTTGAAGGAAAAATACTCTGCAACAGATAGTTATAACCAGCAGTTAATGAGGTATCAATTGATAAAAATATTACACATTTGCTATAAGCAACAAACGTAAAGAGAGTCGTACTTTGCTAAATGAAAAGTTGCTGTAGTGTCGAACGGTCTTACCCAGTTCATCATCATAATCAAAATGTGGAGTTTCAGTGAAACGATTCAACCACAGCATAACGGCACAGTTCTTGGCATGCACGAGGAATATTCGGAAAGTAAGTTCCACTATGAAAATCCAATGAAGCTTTGCACAGATGTGTTGGGTAGTGTCTCTAGTATGCCCGTCGATTGTGTCACGTTGCTCTTTTCAGTTCTGAGTGCACAGTGATCGCGTAAAAATGCCTAAGAAATAGTGTCTTTAGTGTCTTCCGTTAACTATGAGGGCCTGATCAGAGATTTCGCCTGATGTCAAGCATCCCACATAACACAGCTGTCATTTGTTTTCCTCTGCATGACAGTAATTCTCGACCGCACTCTGCAGAGGCAATGAAGATGCGAAAACTACTCAAAATGTCTCTCCAAGAGAGCTGCACACTGGTTACAACCAAAACGAGACAGTTTCCTCCGGCACATGTACTTCCATGACAACGCCACTGAACGTTTGCAGTTTCTGATGGCCAGGTAGGACGCACTTCTACCACAACTCGTTTTGGCTGTATCTACGAAGTGTCGAAAGCCGATTCTCAATGTTGTCAAAGGAATATGCGTAATGGATACGACTGAAGCATAGTTTGGAAGACTGCTCTACGAATAAGACACACATAGGTATTACGATCGTCTACAACTTTTCACACGCTCTTCCACAAGGGATTACATTTCCAATAACGTATCAGCGTTACAGATATTTCTCGTTTTGCCTGAAATTGGGAGTAGTCATGCCCACAAGGAAAAAAATGGAATCTGAAACACAGGTGGTTCTATGTTTGCTTCGTGTTCTTCTCTGATGTTTCTCATTTCGAAGAAGTTCCCATAAGTTTCTGCCTTTTGTATTTTTCCACATAAAATAAGCAAACTTTTTCACAGTATTAAACCAGTTTTCGCATAAATACAATTCTCTGCGCTAGCACAAACATATCTTTCTTTTACAACCGACTCCACATGACTCTTTTAACAACTCTTTCCATCAATTGGATAATAGTTAATCAGTTAGCTACTTAATTACATGTTCCACAAATAATTTGAACATCTGTAATTATTACGATGTGGAACGAATCAGGGTACAAGGTATGTATACGTGACTAATTTTAACTTTAATTATCTTATTTTTCATCCTTACTTGTATAACTATGCTTAGGAACTAAGGATACCAATACTTGCACAAAATTTCATCTATGGAATAGAAGCAAGTGTCCAGAACTAATAACTTAAGAATAGGTTTAATTATTGCCTGGCTACTTGTCATAAGTACCATGTTATTGGACGAATGATAAAAACTTTTTAATGCACGTTGAAATCCCTTCTGTGCCACTGACAGCATTTGCATTAATAATGGATGGATTACCTAGCCCTGTAGGTACGGACATCAGTCCCTTCTCGAATTGTGCAATCCATACTTTCTTTCTAAGTGATGCAGGACAGTGTTTACTGACTGACATTTTTAATTTCAAACAAGTTTTGGAGCTACTGCACCATCTTCAGGAAACAACCGGCTAGTGCCTGAAAGGCACATTATACGCAAAAATACAATCGACATGCACAGAGCGTTGTGCGTCAAACTTCTTTTTTAGCGTTGAAATTACGGTTTACACAATAAATAATATTAACCAATATGAATAATTATACTACACGATATTGCATGTTAAATGTTTATAATGCTAAAGTTTGTCAGGTCTTGACATTAGCTGAGAATCTGTACAATTGATCACTCTTCATTTATTATGTGCAACAAAAATGTTTTTCTACACTGTAAATTAAACTTTAGGTAATGGACAATATTATACATAATAGCTAAAATACATAGTCTTCCAGTATTACGGGATATATGGTTTGATGCCTTAGTTTTTGAGGTCGTGACACTGGTTGAGACCTGTCGAACTGAGCACTAGTAATTTATGTAGCCCAAAAAACGTGTTTTACACTGTAAATAAAATTTAATGCAATGGGCAATATTGAACATAGTACATAGTTGAAATACACTGTAGTAAAATATTACAAGTTATATTGTTGAAGTTAGTGGGTAAGTATATGAGAAATAGGAAATTCTGTTGTGTTTTAATTTTTTCTGGCAGTATGTGTGTCATTGTGGCAGTTTCAGGGTATGTTGATTGCGTCATGTGAAGCTTGAATATGACGATGTGTCCTCCGTAACTGATCATTTAGAACCAGCTGAGGAGTTTGCTACGTACAGCCAACAAAGGGAGAAAACTAAGCCTGTTAGAAGCATTTGAGGTAAACAAACATTTAGCTGAAAATACCCAGCCAATTCTAAACTATCACTTACAGTTTAGCTCATCTCCACATTTAACCCTAGCATTGTATGTAATACCACTTCGGAGGGGGGGGGGGGGGGGGGCGGGGGCTCAGAGACAGGAAGTGGGGATTTGAATCGTCAGAATGCGACTTTATCTACTTCTGATACAACTGAGAAAATTTAGAACTGCTTAGACATTAGTTTTGTATACTGGATAGTAAAAAAAATCCACAAACCATAAAATTCTTTTTTATAATTTCATACAGTAACTTTCATAATTACGTTCTCTCTCAAAAAAACAAGTATTTAATTTCAGTCCTCCACATGAAGCAAACAGAATTTACTGCCTCCTTCTGAAATACATTTTTCTCACAACACTTCTGCTTTCTGCGTTTTCCACAGACATGTTTGGAGCACTGGGAGCAGTCAACAGTTGATTTTCCCAACTTGTTAAACGTGATCTTTTGATATGCAGCTTCCTGGAAGCATAGGTGGCACAGTCCACATGTTCCTGGCTCTACTGTTTATGATGAAGATTCCACAGTGCAGCTAAGCTTTCGTTGTGTGGTGCTTTCCATTGTCATTATTATTGGCTTCTGAAGCCCGTAAAAATTTTGGATCTATTTATCTACATGACGCCTTATTAATTCAAGACCTGTGTTACTGAGAAAATCTCTCCTCCGAATTTGTAGTTTTTTTTTCCTATTTGAAATGTTGAGAAGGGAAACTGAACGTGAGTTTATTGCTGCTATGTCTGTGTGTAGAAGATGAACATAGACCATCTTCTTATTCTACTCGTCGTGCTGTAGAGTCGTGCTATCTGGTCTATAGTGCCCACGGCACCTTTCCCAGAATTACAAAAAACGTTATGTTAACTTTTTTTGTTTTCCCTAAACACCCCTTCCGAGTGATAAGCCAAATCCATCAGCAGCAGCTGCTTTGGTTTCTCATAGACTAGAGGTGATGCGCGAGTTACTGGTGGCCTCTATATCTGAGGGTCAGTATATGGAAAGAACGGTGAGTGTACACTGCGGCCCGTTGTGGTTTTTAGCTCTTCCGGTATGTGTCTTCTGTTCGGCTGCAGAGTGCCAGCAAACGTGAGGCGAAAATCATCCCATAGAGTCTCAGCAAGCTTCACTGAAGTACAGTACTGACCCATGGTAACACTGCGGCATGATTTTTCAATGGGTTTTACCAGTCTCTTTACAATATTCATTGATCCATGTAAATACTGCGCGTGTCAAGACTTTCGTATATACACACTCATGTTGATCACATATCTAGTTCCAGAATCAAACTGCATTCTAATTAGAATGCCGTATTTTCCAGGTTTTTCTTTTAGAAATACCTTGAACGGGCAGTGACCACGGAACAAAGACATTTCATTCACTGTGGTGTGTGGACCAGGAATGAAGTACAATGGAAATTAAGTATTCAAGCTTTCAAAAACATCGCTCACTGGGGCAAACTTGTCAGTCTGACAATAAATTTCTCTTGCATTCTTATCGTCAAACCTCTATATTTGAGTCAGTTCCAAAAATCGGGCCGACACATTGATGAGCTCTGTAGCCTGTTTCGGAGGCTCAGTTTTTCCGTGCTATCTTAAGCCGCGTTCACACAGGCAACAAAAGTATCGCCACTGCGAATGGCGAACTGCAGGTGCTTTGTAGTTGCATGTGCGAACTCCTAGTTTTCCGTGGCGCCATTTAAGAAGCGCAACTTTTGTCACGCCACAAGAAGTTAAACTTGGTTCTACTTTGTTGCACCATTTTGCCTTCTCCTCAATCGAATAACTTCATTCGATTGCTACCTCGCGGCTGGATTCAAACCTTTCTAGTGAGTATTCGTTCGCAGATAGTTCTTTTGTTTATGCATTTGCTATTAATATGTCGAAAAAGTGGTCAACAGCGACAATTATGAGATTCCTGGAGGTGTATCAAGAACGAGAATGCCTTTGGAACCACAAAAGCGAATCTACATATACATGACTACTCTGCAATTCACATTTAAGTGCTTTGCAGAGGATTCATCGAACCACAATCATACTATCTCTCTACTATTCCACTCCCGAAGAGCGAGCGGGAAAAACGAACACCTAAACCTTTCTGTTCGAGCTCTGATTTCTCTTATTTTATTTTGATGATCATTCCTACCTATGTAGGTTGGGTTCAACAAAATATTTTCGCATTCGGAAGAGAAACTTGGTGACTGAAATTTCGTAAAAAGGTCTCGCCGCGACGAAAAACGTCTATGCTGTAATGACTTCCATCCCAACTCGTGTATCATATCTGCCACACTCTCTCCCCTATAACGTGATAATACAAAACGAGCTGCCCTTTTTTGCACCCTTTCGATGTCCTCCGTCAATCCCACCTGGTAAGGATCCCACACCGCGCAGCAATATTCTAACAGAGGACGAACGAGTGTAGTGTAAGCTGTCTCTTTAGTGGACTTGTTGTATCTTCTAAGTGTCCTGCCAATGAAACGCAACCTTTGGCTCGCCTTCCCGACAATATTATCTATGTGGTCCTTCCAACTGAAGTTGTTCGTAATTTTAAAACCCAGGTACTTAGTTGAATTGACAGCCTTGAGAATTGTACTATTTATCGAGTAATCGAATTCCAATGGATTTCTTTTGGAACTCATGTGCATCATCTCACACTTTTCGTTATTTAGCGTCAACTGCCACCTGACACACCATACAGCAATCTTTTCTAAATCGCTTTGCAACTGATACTGGTCTTCGGATGACCTTACTAGACGGTAAATTACAGCATCATCTGCGAACAGTCTAAGAGAACTGCTCAGATTGTCACCCAGGTCATTTATATAGATCAGGAACAGTAGAGGTCCCAGGACGCTTCCCTGGGGAACACCTGATGTCACTTCAGTTTTACTCGATGATTTGCCGTCTATTACTACGAACTGCGAACTTCCTGACAGGAAATCACGAATCCAGTCGCACAACTGAGACGATATCCCATAGCTCCGCAGCTTGATTAGTAGTCGTTTGTGAGGAACGGTGTCAAAAGCTTTCCGGAAATCTAGAAATACGGAATTAACTGGAGATCCCCTGTCGATAGCGGCCATTACTTCGTGCGTTGCACAAGAGCGATGTTTTCTGAAGCCATGCTGGTTACGTGTCAATAGATCGTTCCCTTCGAGGTGATTAATAATGTTTGAATACAGTATATGCTCCAAAACCCTACTGCAAACCGACGTCAATGATATAGGTCTGTAGTTAAATGGATTACTCCTACTACCCTTCTTGAACACCGGTGCGACCTGCGCAATTTTCCAATCTGTAGGTACAGATCTATCGGTGAGCGAGCGGTTGTATATGAGTGCTAAGTAGGGAGCTATAGTATCAGCGTAATCTGAAAGGAACCCAATCGGTATACAATCTGGACCTGAAGACTTGCCCGTATCAAGCGATTTGAGTTGCTTCGCAACCCCTAAGGTGTCTACTTCTAAGAGACTCATGCTAGCAGATGTTCGTATTTCAAATTCTGGAATATTCCATTCGTCTTCCCTGGTGAAGGAATTTCGGAAAACTGCGTTCCGAAGGTATTGACTGCGTCTTGCCGCTTGTGTACTTTACATACGACCAGAATTTCTTCGGATTTTCTACCAAATTTCGAGACAATGTTTCGTTGTGGAACCTATTAAAGGCATCTCGCATCGAAGTACGTGCCAAATTTCGCGCGTCTGTAAATTTTAGCCCATCTTCGGGATTTCGCGTTCTTCTGAACTTCGCATGCTTTTTCCGTTGCCTCTGCAACAGCGTTCGGACCTTTTTTGTGTACCACGGGGGATCCGTTCCATCTCTTACCAATTTATGAGGTATGAATATCTCAATTGCTGTTGCTACTATATCTTTGAATTTGAGCCACATCTCGTCTACATTCGCATAGTCAGTTCGGAAGGAATGGAAATTGCCTTTTAGGAAGGCTTCTAGTGGCACTTTATCCGCTTTTTTAAATAAAATTATTTTGCGTTTGTTTCTGATGGATTTGGAAGAAATGGTATTGAGCCTAGCTACAATGACCTTGTGATCACTAATCCCTGTATCAGTCATGATGCTCTCTAACAGCTCTGGATTGTTTGTGGCTAAGAGGTCAAGTGTGTTTTCGCAACCATTTACAATTCGCGTGGGTTCGTGGACTAACTGCTCGAAATAATTTTCGGAGAAAGCATTTAGGACAATCTCGGAAGACGTTTTCTGCCTACCACCGGTTTTGAACAAGTATTTTTGCCAACATACCGAGGGTAGATTGAAGTCCCCACCAACTATAACCGTATGAGTGCGGTATTTATTTGTTACGAGACTCAAACTTTCTCTGAACTGTTCCGCAACTGTATCATCGGAGTCTGGGGGTCGGTAGAAGGAGCCAATTATTAACTTAATTCGGCTGTTAAGTATAACTTCCACCCACACCAATTCGCAAGGAGTATCTACTTCGACTTCACTACAAGATAAACCACTACTGACAGACACAAACACTCCACCACCAATTCTGCCTAATCTATCTTTCCTGAACACCGTCTGAGACTTCGTAATTTCTGCAGAACTTATTTCAGGCTTTAGCCAGCTTTCTGTACCTATAACGATATCAGCTTCTGTGCTTTCTATTAGCGCTTGAAGCTCAGGGACTTTTCCAGCGCAACTTCAACAATTTACAACTATAATTCCGACTGTTCCTTGATCCAAGCACGTCCTGTAATTGCCAAGCACCCTTTGACATTGCAGCCCATCCCACACTTTCCCGAGGCCTTCTAACCTAAAAAAACCGCCCAGTCCACGCCACACAGCCTCCGCTACCCGTGTAGCCGCCAGCTGAGTGTAGTGAACTCCTGATCTATTCAGCGGAATCCGAAACCCCACCACCATATGGCGCAAGTCAAGGAATCTGCAGCCAATACGGTCGCAAAACCGTCAGAGCCTCTGATTCAGACCCTCCACCCGGCTCTGCACCAAAGGTCCGCAGTCGGTTCTGTCAACGATGCTGCAGATGGTGAGCTCTGCCATCATCTCGTAAGCAAGACCGGCAGCCCTTCACGAAATCAGATAGCCGCTGGAATCCAGAGAGAATTTCCTCAGATCCAAAGCGACACACGTCATTAGTGCCGACATGTGCCATCACCTGCAGCTGGCTGCACCCTGCGCTCCTCATGGCATCCGGAAGGACCCTTTCCACATCAGGAATGACTCCTCCCGGAATGCACACGGAGTGCACACTGGATTTCTTCCCCTCCTTAGCCGCCGTATCCCTAAGGGGCCCCATTACGCGCCTAACATTGGAGCTCCCAACTACCAGTAAGCCCACCCTCTGCGATTGCCCGGACCTTGAAGGCTGAGAATGATCCTCTGAAACAGGGCAGGCAGCTGCATCTGGCTCAGCCAGAGACAGTGCCTGAAACCGGTTTGTCAGACGCACCGGGGAGGCTTTCTGATCAGCCTCCGGGGACGCCTTTCGCTGCCTGCCACGCCTTGGAACGACGTCCCAATCAACCACAGGCGAGGGCTCAGCCCCACTGCGGGCAGCAACCGGGGCAACCACAGCGGCAGACCGATCTGGGGACAGACGGGACGAGGTTGCCATCCCCGTGATACCCAAGTCCGGCTCCCCACAGTGGTGCCCATTGGCAACAGCCTCAAGCTGCGCGACCGAAGTCAGCGCCGATTGCAGCTGTGAGCGAAGGGATGCCAAGTCAGCCCTCATCCGAACACAGCAATCGCAGTCCCTGTCCATTCTAATCGATGTCGAACAACAGTTACTGAAACACGAGTCCGTGCCTAGATAACGCAAGCGAAACACGCAAAGAATGTATCAACTAGCCTGTACAAATGCCTAACGACTGCTCTACAATCCTGCATTAATTGACTTACTAAACAGTATGCGTGAATATGTACCTGGAATTGATGTAGCTACAACAAAGTTAAAAATTCGAAGCATTCTATATGCTTACATGAATGAACGTAAAAAAGTACTGAAATCACTTAAGAGTGGTGCGTCTACAGACGGCATTTATAAACCCAGCCTTGCTTGGTTTGGAGCTGCAGACCGGTTCTTAAAACATGTAGTCGAGACAAGAGAGACGAGAAACATTTTGTTAAGTAATACTTTACATTTATTATGTTTCCAAAACATCTTATTTAGTAATATGTACAGCCGTTTAATCAGCTGATACAGGTGACGCCATTTTGCAAACTGCGCAATTACGGAGAATTTGTGGCGTCCTTTGTGAACGGTAGCTCACAGCGCCACTTCAGAATGACTAGACTTGTGGCAATACTTTCGTTGCGTGTGTGAACCCGGCGTTAGCCTCGTTCTTTCCCGCACTATATTTTGTACAGACCGACAATATTCTCGAGATGAATCCGTAACAAATTTGCGTCCACTTTTGGCAATGAATTTATCAGAGTTGGTTTCAGTATCATCTAGTGGTTTGAGTTGAACATCATCTTCATTCTCAGACGGGGAATCAGTTCCAATTTCTTCCACATCATCAGCCAATTAACTTTCATCTAAATATGATTCATTCAGGACTTCTTCACGCTCTTTTTCAATAGAACTAAACGTTGTCAATTCGTGTTACTTGTTCAACAGCACCAGAAACAATGAAAACAAGAACTGTCGACCTCATATAAGTATGTTTCAAGACAACAATGCAAAAGTTCGTTGCTTTTTGAATCTTTGGAAGCAAAGTTTCAACAACCTCAAATCTCTTTTTGGTACTGCTGACGGGAGGGGAGCGGGTTCTGAGGCCCATTGAGAATAAACCCAAATAAATGAATTTTGATTAACAAATTATATAATCACTCAATTGTAAATTTAATAGTGAAAAATTAGCTTTGATTTCAAGTTGTTATATCAAAGAAATTACAACATATAAATACTGAGTCAGTGATTCTACAAATGAATTTTGATTAACAAATTATATAATCACTCAATCGTAAATTTAATAGTGAAAAATTAGCTTTGATTTCTAGTTGTTATATCAAAGAAATTACAACATATAAATACTGAGTCAGTGATTCTACAAAGCCCCTCCCCCCACCTCCCATTGTTAATGCTAATGTTAAGTTTCACGTGACACAGTCAACCATCCACATACTTACGGACCATAACAATGACAAATACTGCTATGTAAAATTAAAACACAATAGAATTTCCTATTACTTATTTGCTTATCCCTCAAAAATCAAGAGCATATCTTGTAATACTGTAGTATTGTGTGTTTCAACATTTTGCCCACTGCAAAAGAATTAATTTACCATGTAAAACGTGTTCGTTGTGCAACATAATTTACTAGTTCTCAGTGAGATAGCTTTCATTCAGTGTGACGATCTCACAGTATTTTGCTATCACAACCATGCAACCTGTAATATTGTAAGACCGTGTATTTTAATTTTTATGTACGATGGTGTGCATTACCTAAATCTAATTTACAATGTTAAAAAAATGTTCGTTGGCAGCATAAATCTACAGTGCCTTAGTGTTGAGACCTTACAAACTTGAGCATTATAACGAACAAACCTGCACTCTTACTTAGCACATATTTTGTATTCTGGTTATTATGGACGATTAAAACAAGTTGTCTGTAAAGCTATTAGTTCCCTAAAACTCGCTGGTCTGAATTATACTGAATGTCTTTAGACTGAGATACGAAATTGTATCTTTGAAGTAGAGCTGCATAGGCAATTGCTACACAGCAGACAGGCTAAAACAGAGTTATGTGGCTTCCAGCTGACGTTCGACACGTTCACGGTGGGCAAGTTCGTGTCGTTCACGAGCGACGGCTGCCCGGACGGCCACATGAGCATCCGGGAGGCGGGCCGGCCCTCCACGGGAGGGCAGTGGTGCGGCAGCGCCTGGGGCTACACCGTCTACTACAGCGAGACGCCCTCCATCAACCTCACCCTGCAGCTGTACAGGCTGTCCGAGCAGGTGGGTAGCGTGCAGCGATCGTTGTCAACACAGCTACGCCATCTACTGCAGCTTGAAGCCTCCACAAACCTCGGTGCCGCCCAATAGGTTGCCAAACGAGATAACAGCGCCGTTGGAGCTTTACATTGGAGAGGCCAACTTGGAACAGTTGTTCCACTGGAGCTACGCCGTGTGCCATTAAAAGAATCATTACTGACTTACACGATGCACGAAATGAATGAACATATGTTACTAAATTGTCTACAAGACGTTTTATTACATATCTGTACCAGTTTGGGTTACCAGCAAGACTGGACTCTATCCCACTTCCGTAAAATCACGCATGTGCAAAAACTGGAGAGATGTGGATCGGTATGTGAGAATTTGAAGTTCGACATTCAGAACCCCTCGTTTTTATAGATTTATGGATTAGTTTGTGCATTCAAAATCTGTGCTTAACATTTCAATGTTTTTGGAAATATTGAGCTACCTACTAGACTGGCAATGGCAAGGAAATCGTTTCTGAAGAAGAGAAATTTGTTAACATCGAATATAGATTTAAGTATGAGGAAGTCATTTCTGAAAATATTTGTATGGAGTGTAGCCATGTATGGAAGTGAAACATGAACGATAAATAGTTTGGACAAGAAGAGAATAGAAGCTTTCGAAATGTGGTGCTACAGAAGAATGCTGAAGATTAGATGGGTAGATCACATAACTAATGAGGAGGTATTGAATAGGATTGGGGAGAAGAGGAGTTGGTGGCGCAACTTGACAAGAAGAAGAGATCAGTTGGTAGGACATGTTCTGAGGCCTCAAGCGATCACCAATTTAGCATTCGAGGGCAGCGTGGAGGGTAAAAATCGTAGAGGGAGACCAAGAGATGAATACACTAAGCAGATTCAGAAGGATGTAGGTTGCAGTAGGTACTGGGAGATGAAGAAGCTTGCACAGGATAGAGTAGCATGGAGAGCTGCATCAAACCAGTCTCAGGACTGAAGACCACAACAACAGCATTAGGAGTGGCATGCCGCTATACGAGTCAACATGGTGCAGACCATTCTCAAGTGGAGTATTCAGGGGTAAACCGTTTTCAATAGTAGTACTACTGGAACTTTCTTACATATTTTATCGTTTGCCAATTTCCTGGCTTGTAACGTAGAATAATTCGTGTTTTTACCCGTAGAGCAGCCCTCTAGTGAAACTAACACGCAGTGTCCTTATTTTCCCTTGTTTCTGCAAATTGTGGGAGCGGCATGTCAAAAACCGGCATGGAATTGTTTCCACCCCTCTGTTAAAGAGGTATTATGTTTTACTGTCGACGAGCGTTTCTTGAAACAGATTACGTTTTGTGACCTTATGTGCATAAATGTACAGTATTTGTAATTAATTAAACTCACTAACCAGCACCAAAATAACGATGGGTAATGTGGGCAATGGAATGAGACATGGAAGCAACTGCTCCTTTAGTGACCAGAGTGAAAAAAATCCCACTACACTCCTGGAAATTGAAATAATAACACAGTGAATTCATTGTCCCAGGAAGGGAAAACTTTATTGACACTTTCCTGAGGTCAGATACATCACATGATCACACTGACAGAACCACAGGCACATAGACACAGGCAACAGAGCATGCACAATGTCGGCACTACTACAGTGTATATCCACCTTTCGCAGCAATGCAGGCTGCTATTCTCCCATGGAGACGATCGTAGAGAGGCTGGATGTAGTCCTGTGAAACTGCTTGCCATGCCACTTCCACCTGGCGCCTCAGTTGGACCAGCGTTCGTGCTGGACGTGCAGACCGCGTGAGACGACGCTTCATCCAGTCCCAAACATGCTCAATGGGGGACAGATCCGGAGATCTTGCTGGCCAGGGTAGTTGACTTACACCTTCTAGAGCACGTTGGGTGGCACGGGATACATGCGGATGTGCATTGTCCTGTTGGAACAGCAAGTTCCCTTGCCGGTCTAGGAATGGTAGAACGATGGGTTCGATGACGGTTTGGATGTACCGTGCACTATTCAGTGTCCCCTCGACGATCACCAGAGGTGTACGGCCAGTGTAGGAGATCGCTCCCCACACCATGATGCCGGGTGTTGGCCCTGTGTGCCTCGGTCGTATGCAGTCCTGATTGTGGCGCTCACCTGCACGGCGCCAAACACGCATACGACCATCATTGGCACCAAGGCAGAAGCGACTCTCATCGCTGAAGACGACACGTCTCCATTCGTCCCTCCATTCACGCCTGTCGCGACACCACTGGAGGTGGGCTGCACGATGTTGGGGCGTGAGCGGAAGACGGCCTAACGGTGTGCGGGACCGTAGCCCAGCTTCATGGAGACGGTTGCGAATGGTCCTCGCCGATACCCCAGGAGCAACAGTGTCCCTAATTTGCTGGGAAGTGGCGGTGCGGTCCCCTACGGCACTGCGTAGGATCCTACGGTCTTGGCGTGCATCCGTGCGTAGCTGCGGTCCAGTCCCAGGTCGACGGGCACGTGCACCTTCCGCCGACAACTGGCGACAACATCGATGTACTGTGGAGACCTCACGCCCCACGTGTTGAGCAATTCGGCGATACGTCCACCCGGCCTCCCGCATGCCCACTATACGCCCTCGCTCAGAGTTCGTCAACTGCACATACGGTTCACGTCCACGCTGTCGCGGCATGCTACCAGTGTTAAAGACTGCGATGGAGCTCCGTATGCCACGGCAAACTGGCTGACACTGACGGCGGCGGTGCACAAATGCTGCGCAGCTAGCGCCATTCGACGGCCAATACCGCGGTTCCTGGTGTGTCCGCTGTCCCGTGCGTGTGATCATTGCTTGCACAGCCCTCTCGCAGTGTCCGGAGCAAGTATGGTGGGTCTGACACACCGGTGACAATGTGTTATTTTTTCCATTTCCAGGAGTGTATATTGTTTACGTGAAATGGTAATATTTTACAAATAATGATTTACTAAGGTCGCTAAGAAATAATGTGGTACGCGGAGGCGGTGTGTATTTTCTCCTTCCCGTTTGTCAGTGTGCCTTGATGCGCAAAAGAAATGTATCTGTGTTCCAGAGAAGTCACGATCGTAGTGTCGTACGCCATATGGAGCATTAAATGTAGTTGACTGTAAGCGAGCAAGGTATATACAAGTCGTGCGTTAGAACTGCCTCTATTTACGTATTCAGCAAGTTACTGCGCGATGCTAAGCAAAAGTTACTTGCTATAATGTCAGTCAGCTCCATTACTTTTCATCATTCGTACAAGGCAAGAAAAATCATGATTGTCTGAATCATTTACTATGTGCGCTGTTACGCTCCTTTTATTTAATTGTTTGCACTTCACGTAAATATTCGATGGAGGCAGTCGAATTATGTTACATGATGTAAGAAATACGATTTCCATACATATGTTCATGCGGTATGTGCCCCAATTGCATGTACTACTTCTATACGTCGCCTATTGTTTGCTGTAGATTAATGATATTTAACCAGAAACATGGAATAAAAGGTTTGGAAACGTGTCTCAGTTTATCATTTTTACCATGCTTCATGGAGCTTTGACGTAGGATCTTGTACCGCAAGGAGGCGAGAGAGAGGATGTTGTTATGGGTGGTGGCCAGTATCTTATTTCTGCAACCCAAATGCACATGTGGATTAATACGGTTCTTTATTTACATGAACTAGAATCTTAATTTGAATAGAGTCCATGTGTTGTGGTACAAGTTCATCAGTAATAGTCCCCTTGGAGATAGTACCGGTAATCTTGCTACTAAGAAGTCGCCAGCTACTGTCATAGCCTGCAATGAACTCTACCTGCGAGTGGACCGACAGACGTCAAACTGGAGTGTGAGTTCGTGTGGTCCTCTTGTTATGGGTGGCGGCCTAAATACTTGTTGTCGAGAGGGCGTTGGTGGCTTGTTGCTTATGTGTGTGTACGTGTGTGTGTGTGTGTGTGTGTGTGTGTGTGTGTGTGTGTATGGTCTCTCTCGTGATAGGCGCGCTTGATCCTGCGCCTACTTATCGATCTTCACGCTTCATCTTAGCCAACTGGTGTACTGGCGACAGCTTAAATCAGCACATTTGCTACACCCTTCTTTCAATAGTCCCCTTTTTGAATCTACTAGCATAAAGTAAATCACAATACATTAATGAGAAATTAATGCAGATGGTAAAGGATCTTCACACTTCCATTAACAATATTTTTTCAGACTTAAAGCCAGTAATCTGTGCTTATACTACACTGCTGGTCATTAAAATTGCTACACTACGAAGATGACGTGCTGCAGATTAACTCACAGGAAGAAGATGCTGTGATATGCAAATAATTACCTTTTCAGAGCATTCACACAAGGTTGGCGCCGGTGGCGACACCTACAACGTGCTGACTTGAGGAAAGATTCCTACCGGTTTCTCATACACAAACAGCAATTGACCGGCATTGCCTCGTGAAACGTTGCTGTGATGCCTCGTGTAAGGAGGAGAAATTTGTACAACACGTTTCCGACTTTGATAAAGGTCGGATTGTAGCCTATCGCGATTGCGGTTTATCGTATCGCGACACTGCTGCTCGCGTTGGTCGGGATCAAATCACTGTTAGCAGAATATGGAATCGGTGGGTTCAGGAGGGTAATACGGAACGCCGTGCTGGATCCCAACGGCCTCGTATCACTAGCAATCGAGATGACAGGCATCTTATCCGCATGGCTGTAACGGATCGTGCAGCCACGTCTCTGTCCCTGAGTCAACATATGGGGACGTTTGCATGACAACAACCATCTGCACGAACAGTTCGACGACGTTTGCAGCAACATGGACTATCACCTCGGAGACCATGGCTGCGGTTTCCCTTGACGCTGCACCACAGACAGGAGCGCCTGCGATGGTGTACTCAACGACGAAACTGGGTGCACGAATGGCAAAATGTCATTTTTTCTGATCAATCCAGGTTCTGTTTACAGCATCATGATGGTCGCATCCGGGTTTGGCGACATCGCTGTGAACGCACATTGGAAGTGTGTATTCGTCATCACCATACTGGCGTATCACCTGGTGTGATGGTATGGGGTGCCATTGGTTACACGTCTCGGTCACCTCTTGTTCGCACTGACGGCACTTTGAACAGTGGACGCTACATTTCAGATGTGTTACGAACCGTGGCTCTACTCATCTTTTGATTTCTGCGAAAACCTACATTTTGCAGGATAATGCACGACCGCATATTGCGGGTCGTGTACGGGCCTTTCTGGATACAAAAAATGTTCGACTGCTACCCTGTCCAGCACATTCTCCAGATCTCTCACCAATTGAAAACGTCTGGACAATGGTGGCCGATCAACTGGCTCTTCACAATACACCAGTCACTAATCTTGATGAACTGTGGTATTGTGTTTAAGCTGCATGGGCAGCTGTACCTGTGCACGCCATCCAAGCTGTGTTTGAGTCAATGCCCAGTCGTATCAAGGCCGTTATTACGGGCTGAAGTGGTTGTTCTGGGTACTGATTTCTCACGATATATGCACCCAAATTGCGTGAAAATGTAATCACATGTAGGTTCTAGTATAATATATTTGTCCAATTAAAACCCGTTTACCATCTGCATTTCTTTTTGGTGTAGCAATTTTAATGACCAGAAGTCCGTTATCGTAGTCAGAAAAAACAGCGTGAAAAATCATTTCCCGCCATTTCGTTTTCCAACGCCGGAAATGGTGGAACATACAGCGTTAATCGCAAGTACACACATAAACATGTCCACATCCTTTACAATGCTCAGACGTCAATCTAAGGCTGTGGTCGAAGCAGCTCTCTGAGTTAGGGTCATGTGGATATAATGGAGATCATTTCCCACTGCCGTCAGATTTTGTAGTCCAGTATCCGCTCGTTGCTGGTGTGATCCTATTCTGTCCACTGGTTCCACAAACTGACCACTATCGTAACAATATGCCCTGTATGACCCACAGAAGACACCTGTTTCAGCCGGCCGTTGTGGCCGAGCGGTTCTAGGCGCTTCAGTCCGGAAGCGCGCTGCTGCTACGGTCAAAGGTTCGAATCCTGCCTCGGGTATGGATGTGTGTGATGGCCATAGGTTAGTTAGGTTTAAGTAGCTCTAAGTTCCAGGGGACTGATGACCTCCGATGTTAAGACCCATAGTGTTCAAAGCCATTTCAACTATTTAAACCTATCATTACGCCTCATTGAAATTCACATGGTCATATTTATTAGACTCTTTCAGGTCGATGAGGGATACCAGCACTTACTTCCATGTTTGCACTTCATTTGCAGGCTTTGCGCCGTGTGAGCGTAGCGTAACGGTAACCTAAACCGTCACACTTGTTGGACCTACGTGCATGCTATCTCTCTGAAATATTAATCATACCTACGTGCACGCTATCTCTCTGAAATATTAATCACTTTCCATGGTTCCAGTGTTCCACAAATTCTACGATTTTGGATTGATTCGGACCACTCCTTCTGGCTGTTGTAATTTTCTGAAACGGTAGTGTATTTATTCACTTTATTTCATATCAGCTTCACATGGTTGCAAATAATGTAGTTTACTAACTGCTATAGATTTTGGAGAATGACGGCTTCATTGTTAGGCACACAGGGTGACAATCGATACACTCTGCAATGGCAGAATATGTTAAATACAAGGGTAATCCCAAACGTAAGGTCTCCTATTTTTTTATAAGAACATAGACCTGTTTATTTCTACAATCGCTTACATCAGGTTACAGCTTGAACTTTTAGAAATTTTTTGACGTCGTCACCATTTCTGTCGGTGCATTTTTGTAGACGCTGTGGCAGTTGTTGTATGCCCATGTCATACCATCTCGCCGGCATGCTGTCCAGAAAGTTATGAACCTCTTCTTTCACCTCGTCGTTGGAGCTGAAACACTGGGACCACAATTAACGCTGACAGTTACTGTGAGGCTCTGAAGAAACTCAAACGGGCAATTCAGAACGGGAGAAGAGGAATGTTGAACAAGGGCGTACACATTCTCCAAGACAACGCTCGCCCACACATCGAACGGCAAACCGTTGCTGTCCTGCAACAGTTTCAGTGGAACATAACCCCCCTCCCCCCTCCCTATAGTCCTGACGGGGCGCCCAGTGACTATCACCTGTTCCCTAGGTTAAGAGATCATTTGGCCGGAGAGCGATTCAGTTCCGACGACGAGGTGAAAGAAGAGGTTCATAACTTTCTGAACAGCATGGCGGCGAGCTGGTATGACATGGTCATACAAAAACTGCCATAGCGTCTAGAAAAATGCATCGACAGAAATGGTGGTTATCTCGAAAAATAGCTAAAAGTTCATGCTGTAACTGATGTAAACCTTTGTAGAAATAAACAGGTCTATGTACTTATAAAAAATAGGAGACCTTACTCTTGGGGTTACCCTCGTTATTACGGAACCTTAGCAAGTACGGTTGTGACCTAGTGACGGTCGAATGCCGGACATTTGCCACGCCGGACATTTGCCACACTTGCCCCTTCGCCAGGTAGCGATCCCTCAGGTAAGGGATGCCCTTCCTCGTACTTCTTCTGTCCACTTTCAAACCGCTGTCTCCACATCTTACTCGATACAACCAGTACGTAAGGGACCCTCTTCTTCGACATCTTGGCGAAATACAGAGCTTCTTTCCCGAAATCGAAATATTTATATCTTTTGGGAAACGATTACTGATTGCGATAGAAACAGTCCATCACCATGGGAGCAACAAGAAAGGAATGCTGTAAAGAGAATGCGAATGTACGCAAATCATTTCTTTTTGATCGCTGCATTCGTGCGTACTTTAATTACTACAACTGCATGCCCAAAAGACAATAAGGAAAAAAGAAATGGGTGTGTGAATGTTTTAAAAGAAGAACGACAGACTCCATATTAAGTTACTCTCTAAAACCCGATATCCCTTGAAGCGAAACATTAGTTAATAAAGTGTAGCGGAGAAATGTTAAAAACATGATTGAAAGTACGTTCATAAACAGAGATAAAAACATGTATGATTGGTATGTCATCTAAAGTCGACGTACAATTTTAAAATATTAGAAATAAGGAAATGAAGTAACACAGAATGATATACTTGTAACGTATGTTGTTGTTCAACCTTGTTTAGCTCTGCTATTAACAGGGTCACAGAGAAAGCATCCTAGGTTTTGGAGGCAAAAGCCGTAATTTTAATGATCTCCACTACAACAGAAACAAGAAGCACAACTTAAGGAATAATAATGCAATGTGTCTTCCAGCTCACAAGCGGCATTGAAGCAGGTACTTCCTGTAACATAGTGTGGACAGAGGTTATATTCGGCAAGCAGAATAAATTAATAACTTGCTCCTTTTACCGGCCCCCGGTCTCAGATGATACAGTTGCTGAACATTTCAAAGAAAACTCGAGTCTCATCGCAAATATGTACCCTACTCATACAATTATAGTTGGCAGTGACTTCAGTCTACCTTCGGTATGTTGACAAAAATACATTTTGAGACCCTACTGTAGATAGAAAACAACTTCCATAATTGTTCAAAATACGTTTTATAAAATTATTTTGAACAATTAGTTCACGAGGCCATTCTAATTGTAAATGGTTACGGAAACACACTTGACAGCCACAAATAATCCTGAGCATTACGACGGCTACAGGAATTAGTGAACACACAGCCATAGCGAGGCTCAATTCCGTCACAAAGAAATTCACATAAACTAAACGCGAAATATATATATTTATCAAATCAACTAAAAATATGGTTGAAGTCTTTCTAAGAGACAGTCTCCAATCCTTCCAGACTATGTAAGTGAAGACGATATGTGGATTAAGTTCAAAGAGATAGTATTAACAGCAGTCGAGAGATTCATACCAAATAAATTAATATCAGACGAAACTGATCCACCTTGGTACCCAAAACACGACAGAAAGCTGCTGCAGGAGCACCGAAAAAGGCACGTATAATTTAGACGATCGAAAAATCTCCACGAGTGGCGAAGTTTTACTGTGGCTCGAAATTTGGTGCGGATTTCAATGCGAGATGAATTTAATAGTTTCTACAAAGAAACTGTCTCTAGAAATGTGGCGAAAAATCCATAGAGATTCTGGTCCTGTGTTAATAAAACCAGCGGAAACGCTCAGTAAGTACCTTTACTGCTGGTCGGGCGGTGAGGGAGGAGGCGGAGGAGGAGGAGGAGGAGGAGGTGGAGAAGAAGGGGGGGGGGGGGGGGGGAGACAAGGGACCCAACCCTTCGCAGCAGGTAAAACCGTGGCAAATGTCCGGCGTGGCAAATGTCCGCACACCGTGGTGGTCGCGTACTATATCTGCGGTCACTAACTGAAACTGATTATAAAGCACTAAGCGCTTTTATTTGCATACAGGCTGATAAAGAATATTAAGTGCGACAGTGTAAAGTGGATACCTCGCTCTTGAGAGTAAGTAATCCGTAATACTGCGACGAAGAACGCTACCGATTGTTGGAAAAAACGAAACCAAAATTAATTTGGCAGATGTGATGGGATCTATGTCATTTGTAACATTTCACGAACGGGAATGCTGTGTTACAGCAGTTGCAGCACAGCACGAGAGAGACAAGCGGCGGAAGCTCCAAGACAGCGATCCACTCAGCGGGCGGAAGATAAATAGACACCGTGTTTCTTATCTGTCATCGATCTGTCTGCGAGAAAGCCGTGTAGTGTACGCGGGGCAGAGGAGTGGTGTATTTCATCCGCCGGGCAAGAAAATAAAAGAATTAATAAACGTCGGAGAGTCCCGTTTGCCGACACAAAGGAGTTACGGCTCGCCGTCACGAGAGCGAGGGCCCGTCGACCTGGCGGATGGAAACATCGCGGCCGACATTTACAACTGCTCGCCGCGCTGCCCGAGTCGGGCACGAAACGTTCCGTCCTCCGCTATCTCTCCGTCTGGTAAGAGTCGCGCAGTCGCGCACTGCGAGACGCACGGCGTAATTGCATTAGCATGAAACAGAGCCGCGGCGCTGCTGCACGCTGCGGCAGCCGCAGCCCCGAGCGTGACACTTGCTGGGCGTGTCGCTTGCGGAGTAAAATGTGCTCCCACCAACTTTCTCGCTCGCGGACAGCAGTGTTAGCCGGGGGAACTTGGCGGTTACGTCCTTGTGGCTTCTTGCGCCAGTTAGCAGGCCCACCGAGGTGGAAACGATCCAAACTGGAGTACAGCTATCCAGTCTCCTTGTGCTTCCCCAGTGGCAAAGTCACCATGTGAGGGCAGGTGATTCTAGCAGAAGTGCAGTAGGGCTGAAAACGTAACGATTAAACTTGGTAATGCATCACTTTTTTCCTCTGCGAGCAACAATGCTACGAGCACAAAACTTCTGTTATGCATTACTTAAAGTTTCCGGAGTAGGCGCGTAAATTTTCCGTTTCCACCGACAGATAGCGTAGCTACAGTTGAAACGTCCCCTTAGAAAAATTATAAATGACTGTGCTTAAACTGAAACACAATATTTTTAGCGCAACGCAATCTGACTTTCAGTAATCCCTACAAAAGAATGGCCCCGACTAACATTAAACTATACCTTGCACAAATCACTTACCTCACAAAAATCGTCGTTACTCGAACTACTGCAATACAGCGAGCGCCAATACTGCCAGCTAAATAAAAGATTCAAACTACTGAAGGCACTAAATACTGATAGGATTAGTTAGCAAATAAAAGATTTTGATAAAGAACAAACAATGTATTTACCTTAATTGTGTTCAAAAGTCGTAATATATATATATATATAGCAGTTCATGACATCCAGTCTTACAAACTTACTGATTCTGATGGACACACGTCCAGATTATCCGCTCTCAAAACTCCGCAGTGGTTAGACACTGAACTCGCATTCAGGAGGACGACGGCTCAATCCCGCGTCCGGCCATCGTGATTTAGGTTTTCCGTGATTTCCCCAAATCACTCCAGGCAAATGCCGGGATGGTTCCTCTGAAAGGGCACGGCCGACTTCCTTTCCAATCCTTCCCTAATCCGATGAGACCGATGACCACGCTGTCTGGTCTCCTTCCTCAAAACAACCAACCAAAACTCCGCCATCGCACTCCCCATATCCACCACTGCTGGCTGCTCACCTCCAACTGCGCAACGCTACGCGCTGTTAACAGCCAACTGCCCAACAGTACTATAGCCAACAACAATGCAAACCAGCCACAGACTGTACACAGCACAGCCATTGATTTTCATACGGAGTGCTACGTGGCGTTACCAACATAAAAACCTAAAAGGCCTACTTACACAGTAACGTTTCAAAACGGAATATTCGGTATTGTGACGTGCGCGCATTGCTAGTCCTTAGCCTGCATGTGAATACAAAGAACTAACAATATACACTTCCAAGGTGCACACTACGTGTCCCTCGAAAAAAAAGCTTCTTTTCGTAGCGAAGGTTAATTCAAAATGTTCAAATGTTTGTGAATCCCTAAGGGACCCAAACTGCTGAGGTCATCGGTCCCTAGACTTACACACTACTTACGCTAACTTACACTATCTTATGCTAAGAACAACAAACACAACCATGCCCGAGGGAGGACTCGAACCTCCTGCAGGAGGAGCCGCGCAATCCGTGACAAGGAGGAAGGTTAATTAAAACCTTGCTCGTCAGCGAGCTGTGTGCTAGAAAACAAGTCTCATATCGTCGCTACTTCGATTGCACATTTTGATCTCCATATGTGTTCTATGGCTTTTTAATTGGTGATGTTCTTGTCGTTGATATTTTTCTCGTTAGGAGTCGTTTGTCCTAGAACCAGAAAATGTGTCTGAAACATACTGGAAGATTAAAACTATGTGCCGGACCGAGACTCGAACTTAGGACCTTTGCCTTTCGCGGGCAAGTGCTCTACCAACCGAGCTACCCAATCACGACTCACACCCCGTCCTCACAGCTCTACTTCTGCCAGTACCTCGTCTCCTACCATCCAAACTTTACATAAGCTCTCCTGCGAACCTTGCAGAACTAGCACCCCTGAAAGAAAGGATATTGCGGAGACATGGCTTAGCCACAGCCAAGGGGATGTTTCGATAATGAGATCTTCACTCTGTAGCGGAGTGTGCGCTGATAGAGAACTTGCCCACGGAAGGCAAAGGTCCCGAGTTCGAGTCTCGGTCCGGCACACAGTTTTAATCTGCCAGGAAGTCTCATATCAGCGCACATTCCGATGCAGAGTGAAAATATCATTCTGGGAACATCCTTTAGGCTGTGGCTAAGCCATGTCTCCGCAATATCCTTTCTTTCAGGAGTTCTAGTTCTGCAAGGTTCGCAGGAGAGCTTCTGTAAAGTTTGGAAGGTAAGAGACGAGGTATTGGCAGAAGTAAAGCTGTGAGGACGGAACGTGAGTCGTCCTTATGTAGCTCAGTTGGTAGAGTACTTGCCTGCGAAAGGCAAAGGTCCCGTGTTCGAGTCTCGGTTCGGCACACAGTTTTAATCTGCCAGGAAGTTTCATATCAGCGCACACTCCGCTGCAGAGTGAAAATCTCATTCTAGAACCTGTGTCTGTTTGTCGGCGAAACTTGGTTGGTTCATCATGGCTTGTGTACGTCATACCCATTGACACGTAGAAACTGCCTTCGACGTTGAAAATCACAATAGGTGTGCGTGCGTGAATTTGGACTGGACTCATCATTCTCCACGCTATTTTCTTGCAATAGATGTAGCTGGTATAGACGACAACAGTATGTAGAAAAACGGTTTTCTTTAACTAGAGCTTAAACTTGAAGTACTTAGGACTTGTGTCGGTTAGATGTCAGCGACCAATTATTCGATCCCAAAGGTGTCTCGCTAATAACTAGTGAGGGGAGGCAGCTTGCCAACAGGGTTCCTACAGCCCATAGGTTCTGAAAGCGCCTCTAAGCTTGTAATTTAGAGTCTCACTGGATCTGTACTCAAAGATAGTCCTGTTGCTGCGCCCTCGCTACTACTAGCTCGAGTTACTGTGAAATAAGATTAATAAATACGGGCGGCATGGAAACTACGCGGTTAGCCACAAATAAAAAGATCGAAACTATAATGAACCAGTATCTAAAAAGAAAATGTGGCATCCGGTGCAACTAAACTACACTACCAGCTTATTTACAACTAACGTTTACACGTAATGTGCTGTTTTCTTACATGTACATTCATATCCAACAAAGGTCTGGGCTGGTGTACATGGATCTAAGATATTCATCTGAGAACCAGATGCTACTCTGGACAAAGCATTAAATGACCCACCGCCAATCATGTCTCTTTCCGTTAACCAATTATGTGGTACGCGAACAAATTACCTCTCCAGCAGTCTTCAAGCATGGTGTGCCTAAATCGGTCGTGGGACAAAGATGGATTGTCACACTTCTTGCAAAGAGAAAAGATAGTGCGGTTACATAACAGTTACGATATTAGCTTGAAATGGCAGAAATCTCACTTACACCCCATTACTTCCCTGTGTAATGATTTTTGTAGCTCCCCGCTAGCCGCTTCTAAATTACAAGTCTTGTCTCAAGGTACGCTGTCCGTCACGTTAATTTAACCACCTGTGAGAACCCAGAATAATCTCCTTTTGTAGTACAGACAGCTGCAGGACGTACAGAAGGAGAGTCATTGAGGTTCTGTAACGTACAGATATGGACGTGGAACCATCTACATAGCCGTCATTTTCAGCTGTCACCTATGGCTCATTGTGTTGCAAAGTTGCCTCGGCGTCGGTTTTTGACAGCACCATTTTGTCACGTGCGGTATACTTTAACCATGGCGGTAAGCGAACAGTTTACAAATTTAGTCGCTTCGAAACTGCTTCCACCCTTCTGGACGCAAGATGAGGCGCTCCGTCTCCACATTACGACAACGCCTGCACTGTTTTCCCCATTCCCTCAACACGCTTTATGTACCGTCCACTGGTAGCACGGCCAGCTGCTGCTTGTGAGTGGAGATTGCACTCTGGCGTCCAACGTAGGCGGTAGTCACGTTAACTTGATTGGGCCGTATAAGTCCACCAGAGAATTACTAGAAGACTGGGGCTCAGCACAGGGAAAGGGAGCAGTATCGCTTATCCCTCTTTCCTTGAGCGTTTGTATGGTCATGTTTCATCTGCATCTACATACGCACTCGACAAATCACTGTGAACGCATGGCGGAGGTTACACAGCATGGTAGCACGTGTTAGGATTTCTTCTCGTTCTTATCCAGTACGAGGCACAGGAGGTACGACTCCCTGCATGTCGCCGTGTTCTCTGTAGTTAATATGTCGCCGTCGCCACAGCATCTACGGGAGCAATGGGTAGGGATGTGCAAATATATCTAGATTTTACACTAAATACTGGTTCTCGAAAAATTTTTAAGAAGTCTTTCACATGCTAATTCGCGTCTGTCCTCAAAAGTCTGCCAATTCACTTTTCTGAATGTTCCCATGACGCTCTCCCGTGAGTTAAGCAATCTTTTGACCATTCGTGCCACCTGTGGTTCAGTAACCCAGGTTCGTCATATCTGGTATGCAGCCCACAACCTCGAGCAATATTCTGCTGTGGGATCCACAGGTAATTTGCAAGCAACCACATTTTACTGCATTTCCCAGTATGCTGCAGATGAACCTGTCTACCTCCCTAGTTACCTACGTCTGAGCCTATGTGATCATTGCGCTTCACATCCTCCCACAAATTTTTACACCCGGGTACTGATGTGAGCTAACTGATCATAGGATGATAAGTTTTTAGTTTTCGGAAGTGCATAATTTCACTTTTTGTATACTTATATCACGTTCCCATTGTTTGTGACTCTTAAGTATTGTATCCATATCTGACTGGATATTACTGCAGACTTTTGGTTTTTTTGGTTGATTTGCGGGAGGGTAACAAACAGCGAGATCATCGGTCCCATCGGATTAGGTAAGCATGGGGAAGTAAGTCGTCAATGCCCTTTGAAAGAACCATCCCAACATTTGCCTGAAGCGATTTACGGAAATCACGGAAAACCTAAATCAGGATGGCCGGATGCAGGTTTGAACCGTCGTCCTCCCAAATGCGAATCCACTGTGCTAACCCCAAGGCACCACCTCGCTCGGTACAAATTTTTGACACAGTGTGTTGTAGACAACTGAATCATCTCTGAAAAGTATGAGGATGTTTTTAAATTGTCTGCAAGTCATTTATACACAAAAAGAACAAAAAGGGTATCATCACACTTCCCTGGGGCACGCCTAAAGATATTTTTACTTCGTCGACGATTTCCATCCTAGTTAACATACTATGACGTCTCTACCAAGAAATCCTCAATCTAGTAACAACTTTTCTTTTGTACGCCATATAATGGTACTTATGTCAACAATTGTTGGTGTGGTACCGAGTCAAATGTTTTTCGGAAGTCAATAAAGACGGGGCGATTCCAATAGAAGGAACAGATTTCAATTGTTTATTAGAGACAAATTATGACTCCTCCCGCCTGAGGTTCGAGTCCTCCCTCGGGCACGGGTGTGTGTGTGTGTTGTTCTTAGCATAAGTTAGTTTAACTAGTCTGTAAGTCTAGGGACCGATGACCTCAGTAGTTTGGTTGCTTAGGAATTCACACACAAACACACACACACACACACACACACACACACAAGCTACGAAATATATAGAAACGCGTTGTGTACGTCACTGGATAGGCACGTTGAAACTCTTGACGTAGCTGCGCTGTCGTTTATTTGTAGCAACAATTGCAGCTACAGCAAAAGAGAAATCATTTTCTGTGTTGGAAATTGTGCGAAGTTAAGTCCATCGATCAAGTGCAACTTGCATTGCTCCATCGATTCATCTAGAAGCTGCCTCTGCACAAGCAGATTTATGAGTGATTTGCTTTTGTTCTGTAGTATTGAGACAAAAAGGAAAGTCAACACATCTGGTTTAACAAACAGGGTACTAAAGAACAAAAGCAAACTAGTGCTTCTCATTTATTATAATGTTGTTCTACCAAGAAGCGACGGAAGATTCAGTTAACAAGATTTATGACAGACATGTATAATTCCTAGAAATCGGGAAGGTCTCTGGTCGGCCACGCACGTCTCATGAAAACGTCGAGTGTATCCAAAACGCGTTCACAAGCAGCCCTCGGAAGTCCATTAGGTTGTCTGTGCAGAAGATCCAGCTTTCTCAAACAAAGGCGTCTTCTCAAACGTCGCCTGCGTATGAAGCTTTACAAGTGGCAATTACTGCAGAGATTTCGTACAGACGACCGTGACAGGAGGCTCGAATTTTACATTTTAGTTCCCCAGGATGTGGCAGAGATCGCTTTTTTTCCGAAATACTTATCTTCGCGAACCAATCGACGTTTCAGCTATCGGGTACAGTAAACCACCAGAATGTAAGAATTTAAAAATGCTGGCGTTGTCTTCGAACGTGGAGGAGATTCAACGAAACTGAACGTGTTTTCTCCCGTTTCTGTTCACAAATTTTATGGACCGACCTTTTTTTCTGGGGGACCTTTGACAGGAATGTCATACCTAGAAGTGCAGCGCAATTGATTGTTTTCTCAATTTCACCTAGATTCCAATTATTTCGCTTTTATACATGACGGAGGCGGGCCTCGCTTTCACCTTGAGGTGCATCTTTCTCCTTAACAATAATATCGTGCAACGCTGGATTGGAAAAGGTAGACGACAGTCTTATGTGGAACTAAATGGACTGCCGTTTCGCGTGCTGGTCTTGTTGAGTGTTGGTATAGTGTCTGTGGATCCTCCTCCAGCCAGTAACATGCGCAATTTGTTTTTATCTTCACTAATTGTCTGTTATACGAGGTACGACAATAAAGTAATGAGACTGATGAGAAAAAATGTTACTTACCGTTTTAGTCAAGTTTAGTGTTGTCTCCTTCAAAATAGTTCCCTTCTGATTGCACAAACTTTTTCCAGCGCTTCTGCCATTGATAGTAACATTTCTGTAACTCATCTTCTGTAATATCCTTCAAGACCCTCGTCACGGCTTTTTGGACATCTTGTGTTGTTTGAAAATGGTGTCCCTTGACCGCCGTTTTGACTCTTGAAAATATAAAAAAAGTCGCCCAGAGCGACATCTGGTGAATAAGGTGTCTGTGGTAGTACTGAAATTTGTTTTGAGGTTAAAAATTGCTGTACTGAGAGAGCAGTATGGGATGGGGCATTACCGTGATGCAGAATCCAATTATCAGCACTGTTGCCACGGACACGAGAACTCTTTTACGAAGTCTTTCTACAATACCTTTGTAGTAATATTGGTTAACTGTTTGTCCAGGAGGCACCCACTCTTTGTGAACAATTCCCTTGCAATCAAAGAAGCACACAATTGTGAACTTTGGTGTTTTTTCTCTCGTTCGTATTGAGAAAACCAATTTTCGTCACCAGCGATAACATGGCTCAGCAACTGTGGATTGATTTCCGTTTGCTCTAGCAGATCAGCTGCCACGTTTTCCCGTGTTTCTCGCTGTTGTGGTGTGAGATTTTTGGGGACCATTTTTGCACAAACCTTTCTCATACCAAGATCTTGAGTTATTATTAGATGAACCGTTTCTCGATTGATGTTCAGTGCTTTTGCAATAATTTTCACGGATAATTTTCGATCAGATCGTACCAGTTCACGCACCATGGCCAAGCTGACATCCGTCGATTAGGTTGATGGTTTCCACAGCGGTCTTGCTGACCGGAGTGGCCGAGCAGTTCTAGGCGCTACAGTGTGGAACCGTGCGACAGCTACGGTGGCAGGTTCGAATCCTGCCTCGGGCATGGATGTGTGTGATGTCCTTAGGTTAGTTAGGTTAAAGTAGTTCTACGTTCTAGGGGACTGATGACCTCAGAAGTTAAGTCCGATAGTTCTCAGAGCCAATTGAACTGCGGTCTTCATCTTAAACATTCGTTCTGCCTTCACTAAACATTTTATGCCAACGAAAAACCTGCGCTCTTGACATAACCTCCTCTCCAAAAGCCGTCTGAAGCTTACAGTAAGTTGTCATCGCGTTTTCACCCAATTTAACGCAGAAAGAAATGGCATACCGTTGTGCAATATTATGCGATTCCATTTCCGTGACGAGAGAGTCAAAGACATGTTAACTTATTACAGCACAACTCACGATTGAGCAGTGGCATCGATGTGCCGCTTGGGCTAGAAGTAGCATGGTCAAAGATATTGTGCCTACGCAAGTCTTCAGGGTTGCCATATCTTGCAAAGAAATTCAGTCTCATTACTTTATTGTCGCACTTTGTACACATATGAAACCTGTTCTCTCTTTTTGAATCACCCCGCACTGAATCCTCCTGGTTGCCTTGATCCGTGGTCTGTGTACGGTACACGCCACTTCACTGCCAATAGGGTATCGGCTACAACTTCGATTTCAAGTTGTCGTACAAGCTGCTGCGGGCGGGTGAGGCCAGCGTGCGGTACGGCAACAGCAGCAGTGGCGGCGGCGCCAGTGGCAGCGGCAACGGCGTGCCGGCGTGGCGCGGCGACCTGGTGCCCGGCTCGTACTGCGACCGCGTGCTGGAGCGGTGCGACGCGCGCGCCTGCCGCGTGCAGTCGCCCAACTACCCGGGCGTGTACCCGCGCAACGCCACCTGCTACTACCGCGTGGAGCAGCGGCCCGTGCCCAGCGGCCGGCACGCGCTCATCGCCGTCAGCCAGCGCCACTCGCACAAGGTGCACATCAAGGACCAGGTCGCCGAGTACGACCGCACGCAGCGCGTGCTCAGGTACGCTCAGCGACAATACATCTCATTAGTCACCCAATAGCACTACAGTAGAAACAGTACAGAGACTATTTCGGTAGAAAACAAGTATCTTCGGATCTGGGCGCTTAGAAAGCAGAAAGGTAAAAATTAGAATAGGCACCACTGACTAGACCAGACGAGAGGCGTTCAGTAAGTAATAGGAATAGGAATAGCACTCTCTCGTCAGGCCACGAGTGGCCTACCGGAACCGTCCGACCGCCGTGTCATCCTCAGTGGAGGATGCGGATAGGAGGGGCATGGAGTCAGCACACCGCTCTCCCGGCCGTTATGATGGTATTCTTGATCGAAGCCGCTACTATTCGGTCGGGTAGCTCCTCAATTGGCATCACGAGGCTGAGTGCACCCCGAAAAACTGCAACAGCGCAAGACGGCCTGGATGGTCACCCATCCAAGTGCCGACCACGCCCGACAGCGCTTAACTTAGGTGATCTCGTGGGAACCGGTGTATGATATATGATAGCAGAACAAATAATGGTAGCGGTTACTTCTGTAAAATATCTGGGAGTATGCGTATGGAACGATTTGAAGTGAAATGATCACATAAAATTAATTGTTGGTAAGGCGGGTACCAGGTTGAGATTCATTGCGAGAGTCCTTAGAAAATGTTGTCCATCTACAAAGGAGGTGGCTTACAAAACACTCGTTCGACCTGTACTTGAGTATTGCTCATCAGTGTGTGATCAGTACCAGATCGGGTAGACGGAGGAGATAGAGAAGATCCAAAGAAGAGCGGCGCGTTTCGTCACAGGGTTATTTGGTAACCGTGACAGCGTTACGGAGATGTTTGGCAAACTCAAGTGGCTGACTCTGCAAGAGAGGCGCTCTGCATCGCGGTGTAGCTTGCTGTCTAGGTTTCGAGAGGTGCGTTTCTGAATGAGGTATCGAATATATTGCTTCCCCCTACTTATACCTCCCGAGGAGATCACGAATGTAAAATTAGAGAGATTCGAGCGCACACGGAGGCTTTCTGGCAGTCGTTCTTCCCGCGAACCATAGGCGACTGGAACAGGAAAGGTAGATAATGACAGTGGCACGTAAAGTGCCCTCCGTCACACACCGCTGGGTGGCTTGCGGAATATAAATGTAGATATAGATGGAGATCTACTGTGGCAAGGCCGTTGCCGTTCAGGAAGTAAAGCAACACATTTTTTCCTGGCCCAGTTTCGATTGAAAAAATGCGGAATGTGTTGTCGGACATCGTGGAATATTCCCACGTCAGCCCTTATAGTTTCATGAAGTTGCGATACGTGGCGGCTCTGCAGGTACCCTATAAATGGCGTCTGTAACGGAGGTTGCTCCAAGCGGAGAGCAGTCATTGAATTTCTTCTGGCGAAATTCAGAACACTGCAGGTACGCATAGGCGCTGGCAGAATGTCTACGGAGACCGGGAAGTGAAAAAAAGTACGATGAGTCTTTGGGCGAGGCGTCTGTCATCGCAAGAAGGTCGTAAACCTGTCCTTCGCCGGCCGGAGTGGCCCAGCAGTTCTAGGCGCTACAGTCCGTAACCGCGAAACCGCTACGGTCGCAGGTTCGAATCCTGCCTCGGGCATGGATGTGTGTGATGTCCTTAGGTTAGTTAGGTTTAGTTAGCTCTAAGTTCTAGGGGACTGAAGTCCCATAGTGCTCAGAGCCATTTGAACCATTTTTGAAACCTCTCCTTGGTATCGGCCGGCCCCGCACAGCTGTGATTCCCGCTGTGTTGGAACGTGTTGACTCTCTCACTCGACGTGAGTAAAGAATCACAAATACCTCACATCACAGCTGGATGTCTCTGTTGATAGTGCTCACACGCTCCTCGACCAACTGGGGTACTCAAATGTGTGTGCCCGCTGGATTCCTCGCAGCCTAACAGAGGTCCAAGAAGAGCAGCGAAGTACCATCTGTGCGGAAGTGCTTACGCTTTAGGAGGCTGACCTTCACAATTTTTGTTCAATATCGTTACAAGGTGATGAAACATGAGGTCATCACTTCGAATGGGAAACAAAACAGCAATGGATGGAGTGGCGCCACATCACCTCTCCTCCGAAGAAAAAGTACAACTTCCATCAACTGGAAAGGTCATAGCGACAGTCTTCTGGGACTCTGAAGAGGTTATTCTGTTTGATGCTCTCGCTAATTGCCCGCGAAAACGGTGAAATGTATTGCGCTAGCATCAGGAAAATGAGAAAAGACTTCAGGGCGGTTGCTACCACGAAAATGCAAACAAACTTATCGACCCATGTGAGAAACCAAGGCCTCTCTCAAGTCTGTGCACCAGAGGGGAGCTCACGTAGTCCTCATTCAGCCTACACCCCAGATGTCACCCATTTCCACTCGTATCTGTTTGGCCCAATAAAGGACTCACTCCGCAGGAATCAGTGCATGGGTTATGAGAAGGTTGCTGATGCAGCAAGACGTTGGCTCCCACGTCGGCCAGTAGAGTGAGACCATGCGAGCATGCAGGCCGTCCCATTAACGTAGCGTAAGACCGTCGCACTGAACGGAGATGGTATTGAAATATAGGCTTTTGCAGCCTTAACAGTGGGGAATATTATGGTGCATTGAAATCCTGAAAAAAAAACCTGATTTCAGAAAAATATGTGTCGCATTACGTACTGAACGCCCCTTGCACCGAGCTTATTCAGCTGATCTACTGGCTACCATAAAATCACCAGACAAAATATTAGTGACCCCTTTAAAAGAGGACGCTGGTCGCATTAGCACTGTAAACAGCACAGAAGTGGCACCAGATCGTCGTGTTACCCTCCTTCGCTGACGTAAGTCATGGAAGTGGAGAGGTATGTATGTGACAGTCGGTTGTACGGAATCAGTGCTGTAAGTTCGAACAAGGTCGTGATGTTACAGAATAGCGGAAGAAGCTCTTGTGGTTGTTCTTACGTTGACTGACAGCAACCATTCGTGTAAGATTTGATACAGATTGGCACTGTGTAAAGCACCAATATGATTTCCTGCAGTCTCCGTCGCGTCCTTACGATGACCAGTCTTTTGATGTCATGGGACTTACTAAAAGATACCATGGTAGAAAAATTAAACACGTGCAAAAATATTAAAACACACATTACTGAAGCACTGTCCGGTACTCATTGACAGTCATAACAAGTCAATGAATTACATGTGGCACAAAACACTGTTTATATTTGCACAAAACGTCGTAGCATTATTGAAACCAATCGTATAAAAGTGCAATGAAATGGCTCACATAGTTCACTCATTAACTGAAAGTCACAACGTCCAACGATACTTCATTCACCTGTCGTTGACAATACATGTCGCCTAACAACCACAGTATAATTCACCCAAAATATTCATTAACTTGAATTACCAAAATCACTTGAAAATTATTATATAGTGTGAACAGAAAACGGGAGTATGGGTGTTACACGTTTGTTAACTCATGTGGGAGTGGGCGCACGTTTTCTCACGTTAAGTGACGTCAGACAGTTAAAAAATTGGAATATGAACAAATTGTTATTTCGGAAATTATACAATAATTTAAGAAACTATTACGTAAAATGCAGTGTCCTGGATGGACTGTAACTATCGACAAAGTTTTACGTTTCAAATAATGTGGCGACTTACGAATTTAGAGGAGTTTGTGGAATCACTTTATACGTCGGTACTAAGACTATCCGGTTCACGAATACTGGCGCCGTATTAAAAATTATTTTACATAATCGTAAATTATTCAGAATCTTAATTGCTCAGTTATTTAAGTTTTAAGGGGTGTCATCTGATTCAGAAAAAAGTAGAGCTGCAAAAGTACAGTGCTGAATTTCAGAACCTAAGAGGCCCAAAGGTAAAGACAACAGTAGAGATTATGGCAATACAGAATTTTCAGCGTTAATCATCTCAAAAGTTATCGAGTTTGACGCTAAATAAAATATGTTACTGTGAAGGTGGGCTGCAAGTGTTTATAATGAATGTCCTTATACTTATACAGACGTATATTAGTTCATATGATGTTGACAAATTTATATGAGAATATTTATTTTTTTTATTTAGAGAGTTCACTTTCAATATTTTCTGATTAATATGGCTTATGTGAAAACAAATTATAGTGTTGGACTCAATGCCGTGAAAGTAAATTACTGAGTAATAAATTCAAGTGTAGCAAAGTCTGATTCAGTTTTTAAGCCTTCGGGTATATGTCACATGTGTTCAGTACACATTACAGTATAATAATTACCATAATTACTGGGAAAAATTGTTGATCATGAGGGCTCTAATTATTGTAGGTGGTGTTGTTCCAGCTTGCTATGTCGAAACTGGCAAGGTGTGACATTCGTCTCAGGCCCATGTCACTTAGGACCTGCTTACAGGCACTGTTCTTGTTCGCTGTTATGTTAATGTGGGTGGTATACCCTTACTTGTAGGCATTTTAATCAAACGTGATCCACGTAGCCATGGCAACACCTGATGCAAACAGACCGATTTCTCGGTTTATCAACGCATGACCTCCAACTTATTTACAAGGAAGGGTATACCACACGCAGTCACATAACAGAGTGCAAGAACAAACCATACTAATATCACAAATGCGAAAGTAACTCTGTCACGCTTTCACGACTACACTGCTCAACCGATTTTGATGGTATTTGGTATGGAGGTAGTATGAATGCTGAGGAAGAACATCAACTGCTTTATAAAGTATGTAGTACAAGGTAACTATTGATCTGAAAAATATAACGCGAAATATGGGACAATAGTGATTGTTTGGAAGAGCTATTTACTCTTTGACTTTTGAATATTTATGAATATGCTTTTATTGTCTGATATGTTCTGTATAGCACGATTAAACGTAAGGAATACACGGCTTATACAATGCTCAACCTGTTTAATCCATACTTCAATAGTAATACTAACCACAAGTCCATCGCATTTTAGCTGCTGAGCATCACGCATGTTCTATAGCTTGTGAGACGCTTGACACCTCTTAACAGTGGCATCGCTTCCAATGCAGCACGACAAACAGAGAGATAGATTGCTTTTACATGTAAAACGTGGGAGGCCCTTATTGAGGCTGCATTCCCTTATTACACGCGAGCGCAGCTGGGGTAACAGGCATACGTGTGAGAGCAGCTGACACTGTTGCACATACAAAAGTTACAAAATTTGCGCTTCACCGAACTACAAATTATTTAATTTCATTCTCCGACAATTTCACGATATGTCATAACTTTAGAAAGGTCGTTTTTTTATTTTGGTACTGTCAGCATCGTTCATCATAGGAATACTACTGGTATGCATCCACAGCTTGCGGTCTTGTGGTTTCCATTGCGACCCTTGATCGAGGGGGTAGGTCGGATCTACTCTGCCAGAGTGTGTGTGTGTGTGTGTGTGTGTGTGTGTGTGTGTGTGTGTGTGTGTGTGTGTTGTCGTTATCTCCATCAACATACAGTGCACCGAACAGGAGTCAAATAAAAATACTTGCATCAAGCAGGTGAAGATCCCGAATGGGGTCTCCCAGCCAATAACGCCGTATGCACACTTCATCTTAATGATATGCGGCAGCAGCTGCAGGTAACAGCTACTGATCACAAACATCTTAACCAAGAGTGGCCAGAGATGAGTGTCACGCCATGTAAATGACAAGCGGTATGAAACCCGACAAGAATGGCTGCTGTCAGTCAATGCATTTCAACTTTAACTATTTCCGCGAGAACACTGCGAAGGGGTCCGGTATGCGATGGATGTTCATAGTGTGATACTTTGCAGCGGACCAAACAACACTGACTGCAGCAATGTATTGTAGTATGAAGATTCACCTACTTTTAAATGATTGAAAGTGTCGAGGGTGTAAAGTTTTGAGGACAGAACATAACTCAGTAAGCTGTAAATATTTTTCGTTAAATGTTGCAATCTTGTAACAGAAATACACGCGTTTACACAGTTTACAATGTGACAAAGTTACGACAGTTGTCAAACGAATGCATCCTAACACAACAATGGTAAATCGTAAATTCTAACTAGAAGTTTCTTTAGAAAATTATTTTTACAACTATGTCATGATATTGCCCAGTACTACGATAAACCAACCGATTCCAGTTCAAAGTTCGGTGCTATTTAGGATGACAATCAAGTCTCCGGAGGATGGCTAGTTTTGTGACAAGTTGAGCAAAAGATTACCCAAGGTCGCTCGAGTTTACAGTGGTCAACCTACAAGTTTACAACTCTGCTCACGGTACTTACCTTAGCTACAATGAGCTGTCGCCTGCATGGCTGCTCTCATCCTCTGAAAACTAATTAGGTCTTTGCTGATTTTTCCAGCAGGAGCTCTCCCTATATTTCTCATTATACGAAAAAACATGTACTCCTACCTAGTCTTGAAAGGTGGCGACATGCACATGCATGGCTGGAGCAGTGTGCATATTAAAATGCCCTCTCAACCCTAGCCAGAAAAATTAACTAACTGGCTGGTTCGTTTCTCCACAGTTGGAGCTTAACGACGCTACATTTAATATCTAGATGAATGTCAGCCACAGTGGATGCAGTGTTCACACAAATGTACCCTCTGTATCGTACAGAGCATCAGAGCATTATGCACCACGTTCTGCACTTGACGCCATTTCAGAGAAGAGTCCTCGAAAATTTCACTCTAGTCTTTCTCGTAGCCGAACTGTCTCCCCATCTGGGTTCTTACATTCTCCACATCATTGCTTTTTACGACCAATAGGGGCGTTCCTCTTATTTTTGTGGAAACTCTTTCTGCCAATCACAAGGCCTCTACCATTAAACTGCGTCGAAATCTCAGCTGTTTTCTCCTTCCTAGTTCGTTTCCGCCCGTCGGATGCTTTGTGTTCACTCCAGACACCTAAAAGATTCATGCGTACATCACATGTGTACCACTCACTGTTCACGTGATCAGCTGCGTCACTGGTTTTGTTCACATCCATTAGGAATTCCGGAACGCAGTTTTCTAAAGCTTCTTTCTGTCCTACTTCTGGTGGCCTGTTACTTGCTCTCCAGTATGCGTCACCAGTCCGGTCGCGACTCCCTCCGCAAGACGACCCCTAAGCGGTTTTCGTGGTGCCTCCCGGGGTGTGGCCTCTGCTTCTGCCCACGCCTGCTTCCACACAAAACGTTTCTTCTGGCTGCTTGTTTCACCTTCTGATCATTGACATGCATATTATATAGAAGCGGTGTGTTAATAACGTTGATTGAGTGTCATCCCTTTTGCATTACATACTTATACGCAAAGTGCTCATTACTGCCGAAGTAAGTTAGGTGTCATATTCACCTTCCCGTTACGATGTACAAAACTCTTATGTAAGTGCGAAATTGACCTTCATTTATTCTGCCACCTTACAAGGGCACCGACGGCTCAGCATGGCACAGAGTACAGAGATGGCTCAGCAATGATTTTTTATCATGACTCATTCAAACTGCCATGGTCGTGAGTCAGGGTGGTTATTTCAAGATTCTCGATGACGAAGCACACTGTGCGACAAAAAGAGAAGGCTCGGCACCAACGATTTAGAGGAGGTGACAAACAAAAGATAAAAATTTCTGAGAAACTGGATGATTTACTAAACCGAAGGAATTCAAAAACTGAGCAGAACAATAATACATTGCTTCACCTCTTGCGCATATGCAAGCAGTTGTGGGATATTCTCCTGCGGCATATCGTACCAAATTCTGTCCAATTGGCGCGTTATATCGTCAAAACCCTAGCAGGCTGAAGGGTGCTATCCATAATCCTATGAACGGTCTCAACTGGATGTGATCTGGCGACCTTGCTTGCCAACGTGGAATTGCCAAGCGGAAGGACAAGCAGCAGAAACTCTCGCCAAGTGCAGGCTGGCTTTATCTTGCTGAAATGTCATCGCAGGATAGCTTGCCATGAAGGGCAACAAAATGGGGCATAGATATCGCCCGTGCACTTCTGTGCTGTCAGATTGTCATGGATGACAACCAAAGGGCTTCTGTTATATCAAACGGCCTTCCACGGCTGGGTGATGAACCATGGCGGCCGGGAGTCATGTGCTAATGTACCACAGCACAATGTAAATACCGCACTAAAATTACGCCATTTCTTTTCGAATGCATTCTGGCATGCAAATAAAATGGACAAATACACGTTTTGCAGTTCTCTCTTCCCGATAACTAGAAACCATTGTCAGGTACTGTAATAATAGTCAGTCGACTACTATCAAGTCGGGGAAGAGACGCATCTCTTGGTTTTAGACTGCCATGATCTGGTGCAACGTCATCCATGCTGGTACTAAGAGCACTGCACTGCTCACAGCACCACGTCAGTGTTTTCCTTTGAAAGGGCATGTAAATTAATGTGGAAGCAACATATAAAATTCTATAGATTATCTGATCAAGAGAGACTTCTCCAGTAGTTCTTTGGAGGAGAAAGTGAGAGTTTAAGAGTTAGTTAGCCCTACTCCAAATTTAAATGGAACATGGGCAGGGCGTAGGACCTGCCTCAGCGTTTGGCCTCAGACGACGTGTGTAGAAGCAGGTCTGAATGAGGGGCGGAAAAATGTAAAATACTGTCTAAATAATTACGAGTAGAGTATGAGAGACTTTTGAGGGGTATTCGACTTATTGGTGCTGTGACACAGTAATCAATCGTACTGACTGGTAGTTCGTCGACGGCGTTTTGGTTCTGGCTGATACCTATCTTCTTCGCTCGTTTTCTTAGTTTTAGGCTTCCATTCTTAGAAATCCCTCGAGTTCAATTTATACACTTAAATTACATTCATTTACAGTTACTACCCTGGTAAGTCGTAAAATAAAAGATTATAGAAAGCGGTAAAACAAAAGCAATTGTACGAGGAAATTGCGCTCTCCCGGACGTTATGACGGTATTATTGACCGAAGCCGCTACTATTCTGTCGAGTAGCTCCTCAATTGGCATCACGAGGCTGAGTGCACCCCGAAAAACGGCAACAGCTCATGGCGGCTGGACGGTCACCCATCCAAGTGCTGGCAACGCCCAAACAGCGCTTAACTTCGGTGATCTCACGGGAACCAGTGTATCCACTGCGGCAAGGCCGTTGCCTGCATGGAATACAGGGAGGGTGAAAATTCTAGGACAGATTAATGCATTAATAAAAAAACAGAGCGGCGCGGGATTAGCCGAGCGGTCTAGGCGCTGCAGTCATGGACTGTGTGGCTGCTCCTGTAGAGGTTCGAGTCCTCTCTCGGGCATGGGTGTGTGTGTTTGTCCTTAGGATAATTTAGGTTAAGAAGTGTGTAAGCTTAGGGAGTGATGACCTTAGCAGTTAAGTCCCATAAGATTTCACACACATTAGAACATTTGAAAACAACAGAGTGGTTATCATAAACATATAAAGAACACACTTGATCTGTTTATTTTTGTAACATTGCAGCGCACTGGCTAAATTTTACACGTAACGCCACTCAAGATGACTATGCTGCGTAGGCTCCCACCTTTCAAGGTGATAACAGCCTTGTTCACAGATCTGGCTTGACAAACACTCGACTGGCCCGTTACTTCATCCAATTTTAATCGCATAGAAAATATCTGCTACTTCGGAGAAAGGCTGAAACAGATGGTCCTTTCATCAACAATGAGTATCATTAGATGGATATGGCGTACAAACATTTACCAACACTCAGTTGTTCTGGTATTTCATTTCTCCAGGTCTGCTTCTCCATTCAGTCCTTTTTTGGCCACTTCCCAAAGTATTACGTTTGAAAACTCATTCATAACATGATAATCAAGCAGTTGCCCAAATGAACTTCGTAAAATTTTTTCGCTTCAGACACATACAACCAAAATTTTGTTTGCAGGAATTTCTTGTATTCACAAGCCACTACCTGCTGGATTCTCGAGATCAGTATCTCAGAAATACCGTTAAATATGAAACTGAATAACCAAGAAGAGACGGAAGCATCAATTAACATGAAAAAGCAAAACATTTAACAGTGTTACCGTTATTTGGTTACCCCTGGCTGCCACTCATTGATTCAGAGACGTGGTATGCTGTCTGTGCGATACTTCAGGTGGTCTCTTGGCAAAAAAATCTCATCACTGAGTAACATTTAGAACCAGCTTTGCTGGTAGTGTATGAGCTTCAGTTGCTCTCTGCAGTCCATCCCCAGATATAGCAGGTGTGAATCAGCCCAACGGCACTGTTGCCCAATTTATGCAGTTGATGTTGTCACCTTATTGTCTGTGGAGAAGATGTCTTTTAAAAGTGGGAGCTGTACCTTAACCTCTGGGCGTTAACGTTTCACCAAACATGACGTGAATCTCCGTGTGGCTGTCTGTCTCATCTTCTTATGCAGCCAGTTTCAACGTCGCAGTCTTGCTAGTTACCGTAGTGGTTAACACATTAGATTCACATTCGGGAGGACGGAGGTTCAAATCCCCGTCCAGCCATCCGGATTTAGGTCCTCCGTGATTTCCCTAAATCAACTCAGGCAAATTCGGGGATGATTCGTTTGAAAAGGGCATGGCCGATTTCCGTCCCCGTCCTTTCCTAATGCGAGTCTCTGCTCCGTCTCTAATGACTACGCTGTCGACCGGACATCAGACTCTTCCTTCCTTAGTATAACTATTTTCTATACTGTATTTCACTTTGCGTAATAAAGAAATAAAAAGGGCTGGAGGTGGGACTCATTATTAAACCGCCTCGGGCTTTCGATTGTCTCCATAGCAGATAACTGATTGTCAAAGAGAATTCAAAATAAATTCGAAGTTTTAATTAAGCCGTTTGAGGAGGCGCTGGAGATATCGAATCTTTCTTCATATAATCCAGCTCATTTGACGGGATATTTCTTCAATAAGAATTTTTACGACAACTGTGAATCCAAACACTAACGTCGTTTCTGGCATCTTTAATCATCCTGAGGAAACATTAAGTCTAAATTTTAATTAGTCTTTGTGACTTGCAAACAACAGGTTTATAATGTTTTCTCTCCGTCTCCTCACCCCCATTTCCCTCTTTCCATCATACAGTCCCATCATACAATACATCACAAATATTATCTCTGATATCTGCCTCGAAAACCAGTGAAACAATAAAATAAATGCACTGTGATGACATTATTCATATGGAATATAGCAAAGGAAGAAACTGTAAAGGTAGATAATAAGAAAATACTGACTTCTACCCTTATTAGCTGATAGCTTCAAGCAAATTATACTTCTTTTCTTTATTCGCTACCTCCATAAAATATCCCCCAATTGTAATCTCTTTCAGTTTCGCTATTAATGTGTACTGTAGAACAGGACTGAATAACTGAAATATCGACAAACCGGAGTATTTACTATCTGTACATTTTACGTGCATGGGGTACCAACATCTACATCTTCATCTACGTAGATACTCCGCCGTGGAGAGTTCCCGTACCACTGTTAGTCATTTCCTTTCCTGTCCCACTCTCAAATACAGCGAGGGAAAAACAACTGCCATGCGGGATTTGCCGAGCGGTCTAGGGCGCTGCAGTCATGGACTGTGCGGCTGGTCCCGGCGGAGGTTCGAGTCCTCCTTCGGGCATGTGTGTCTGTGTTTGTCCGTAGGATAATTTAGGTTAAGCAGTGTGTAAGCTTAGGGACTGATGACCTTAGCAGTTAAGTCTTATAAGATTTCACACACATTTGAACATTTTTGAAAAACGACTGTCTATATACCTTCACATGAGCCCTAATTTATCGCATCGTATCTTTGTGGTCCTTAACCGCCGTATATGTTGTAGGTTTTAGAATCGTTCTGTAGTCAGCTTTAAATCCCGGGTCTCTAAGTTTTCTCAGTAGTGTTCCTCGAGAATAATATCACCTTCCCTCCAGAGATTTCTATTTTAGTTCCTGAAGCATGCTCATAACACTTGCGTGTTGTTCGGACCTACGAAAAACAAACCTAGCAGCCCGGCTCTGAACTGCTTCGATGTCTTCCTTTAATCTGACCTATTATGGATCCTAAACACTCGAGCAGTACTCAAGAACAGAAGGCAGAAGTCGTCGGGCCAATGACGTATCTGTGGACTATTCCACATGCTCGTACCTTCTTTAACAGCCTGCACTGAGGCACAGTGTGAAACGCTTTCCGGAAATTTGGAAACATGAAATCTGCCTGCTCCCCTCCTCCATAGTTCCCAGTATAAAACGTGCTAGAACGAGAAGCTGAGCTTCGTACGAGCGAAGCATTCTGAAATCATGCTGATTCATGTACAGAAGATTCTCGGTCTCAAGAAAACTTATCATATTCGAGCTGACAATGTGCTCAAAGATTCTGCAACAAACCTATGTTAGGGATATTGGTCTGTAGTCTTTAGGGTCTCTTCGTTTGCCTATCTTATATATTGGAGTCACCTGTGCTTTTCTCTATCCGCTCGGGACTTTGCCCTGGGGAAGAGATTCGTGATAAATGTAAGCTAGGTAAGGGGCAACTGCTGTAGAATACTCTTTAAAAAAACGAATAGGGATTATGTTCGGTCATGGTGATTTATTTATTTTCAATTCTTTCTGTGCGATGGTCAACCGACAGTATGTTTGTACGATTCTCCTGCGTGGATGATTTCTTAACCGCGAATTTCGTTTTGCTATCTTCAGCTGCCGCATCAGAGTGGTCAACAACTGACTGGATGGAAGCCTTAGACCCCCTTAGCAATTTTACTTAGGACCAGAATTTTATCAGGCTCCCTGCAAGATCTTTTGGTGAGGTACGATGGGGGGGGGGGGGGGGGTAGTTGTTGCATGCTGCGGGCGTAGTTCTCTTCACGGACGCACAATCTCTACTAGACTTTTCTTATCAACATTTGGGACTTCTGTTTGAACTGAGAGTGCAAGAGTGTCTGCTTCTTCAGCATTTTACGAATCTCGTTATTAAACCATGGTGGGTCTTTCCTGTCCTTAATCCACTTACTAGGCACATAACTCTCCAGATCACTGTTTAGAGTCTACTTAAGCTTTGCCCATAATTCCTCTGCGTCCATCCTACTGGAACTAAATGATGTCCATTCAGCGTGTAACTGAGATGCTAACAGCCGCTTATCTGCTATTTGTAGCATAACCAACCACCTAGCCCCCTTAATAGATTTATTAACTTTCGGACCATAGTTGCTAAAATGACATCGTGATCGCTAATCCCCGTTTCTATAATGACGTTGTCGATAAGGTCCGGAATATGGTAGCTATAAGGTCCAATATATTTCTGTTGCTTGTGGGCAGCAGACCCAGCTGCTCAAGACTGTTTTCAGAACACTTTTTATAAGTACTTCGTACGGCTGTTCTGTCTGTATCTCCATCAATAAAGCCATATACATACCAGTCTACAGGATGAAAAGTATTTAAACCGACAAACTTTGGGAGGTTGTAGGGGACATCAAAACAAATATTTTCCCTAATGTCATTTTTTCCTATGAGGAGTATTTAAACCGGTAGAGAAAGATTTCTCTGGCGGCGAATTAATTAAACCAACAAACACTTTTCCGTTTTTTATGACCAAGAGACAACACATTAACACAACACAATTTCAGTTTCAGTTGATTTTCAAAAATGCCTCCATTGACACGTAAACAAAGGTTACACCGTCGGATCATGTATTGTCTGACACGGGTAAAAACTGCAAGAGTCACAATTGCTCTCAAAGGACTGTTCTTACATTCAGCTGATTCGTCCCCATGTTACGTGCAATTGCACGAGTGCTGATTGAAGGATCCCGTTCCACATGCTGCAAGACAGCTTCCTCAAATTAGAGCGTTCTTACCGTGCTACGGCGTCCGTGTCCAGGTAATCTGCTAAATGACCCGGTCTCACGCAGACGTTGGTACATAGCATCAAAGGTCGTATGGTGCGGGATACGGCGATTAGGATATCGTTGATAAACCGGCTGTGCAGCTCGTCCGTAGTGGTGCGCTACGTAGTACGCACCAACCATATCAGCGTACTCGCTCCAGATGTGTCGCTCAGTTAGTAAACAGAGACAATGCACTATTACACTGGTGGACAGTAGTCGCCTACAACTGAAGAGCATAATACCCCTCTAACAACTGAAGAACGTAATACGGCCTCTAACAAATGAAGAGCGTAGTACGGCCTCCACCGGTTTAAATAATCCTCATAGGAAAAAGTGACATTAGGGAAAAAATATTTGTTTTGATGTCCCCTACAAGCTCCCAGAGTTTCTCGGCTTAAATACTGTTCACCCTCTATAGTCGATAGGTTAAAGTCGCCTCCAACTACTATTACATCGTGTGGATATACACGTGATACTGACCGTAGACATTTTTCGAATGACTCTAGAGCTGTAACAGGGGAATCGGGTGGCCGTTAAAACATCCAATTTGGTTTTACCTAGACCTGTTATACTCGACCAGATAACTTTTCTATCACACTGTACTTCGACCTCGAGTAAATATTTCTGTCAATTGCAATGAACGCTCCCCTTTCTATGCCCTCTAGTCTGTCTTTGTGATATACGTTCTACGATTAACTAAATATCTTAGAGCACTCTAATTCGGGTCTCAGCCAGCTCTCGGCCTCGAGAATAATTTGAATGGTTGAACTTGCGTCGACGGCAGTACATTCGAGAACTTTGCTACGAATACTTCAACAATTTATTTACAAAATTTTGACAGTCGAAGTGTCTTTACTCTGAACGCGATTTGACTCCCTTGCTGCGTATCGACTGGCGAGTGTTCATAAGAGCACCTCGAACTGCCACCTAGTCTAAAATACCCTCATGTGCACTCCACTAGTACACTGCTACCCGACTATCTCCTTCCATTGTATAGTGCACCCCGACATATCAAGTGGCAGTCCTACAAGTCCCAAACCGATAACGAAGATCTAGAAATTTGGAGCTAAGATCGTCACAGAGTAGCCGAATCCTTTGTTTGAGACCTTCCACTCGGCTCCAGACCAAAGGACCCCATCAACTCTGGGAACAATGCTGGAAATTACGAGCTCAGCTTGCGCCCCACGCTCGAAGCCAGCAGCCGAGGATGGTCTTTGAATCCATGCGACAGGCGTCGTGGTCGCCCACGTGAGGGACAACTTGCAGGCGACTGTACCCTGCACGCTCGATAAGCATTCGGCAAGGCCGCATCGACATCTCGGATGAGGTTCTCCGGCAGACATACAGAGTGCACGTTGGCTTTCTTTCCAGCCCTGAACTCTATCTACCTAAGGGACTTCTTAACGCGCCTAACGTTGGAGCTCCCGTTAATTATCAAACACCTCCCCTTCGTGTGTCTGTTTCGACCCTGCTGAGGGAGCGACCACATATCCATTTACAGGGCGAATGGGCGAGGCCACAGAGCCACTCTCCACACTGGAGAGTTACCTCTCGCCACTCACTCTGCTGTGAGGGCGTATCCATCGTTGCGGATACACTACGCGCTGCCTCGGCAGCAGAGTCCGTGGGCGGAACAAACAACACCTGAGGTGTCCCGTGAGATGCGCCAGATTCTCCGCCACCGCAACACTCTGAGGCAGCAGCCTGAAGGTGATTGACAGTAGCCAAAAGCGCACTCAGCTGTCGCGAACTGCGGCAAGCTCGTCCTGCGTCCGCACACAGCATGCACACCTCCGACTCAGCCTAGCAAGGCTAACTGAAGAAGTACACTACCCTCCTCTTATGTCGCTAATGGGATCTGATGTCTCAGTGAGGTATATAGCTGGCCGCTCAGAAGAAATTAAACCTGTGTTACAGACTGCCTGAATTTATCATTTCAAAATGGGAGCTCACGCCTCTCAAACAGAAAAACGAGTTCGAAGTTTAAGAAATATGCTGTGAGGAAAACACAGGAAAAGATGAACTCTTAACTTGCCGCTCTACAGATGTTTATCACTCGGGGACTGGAGCCTCACAGAAGATATGCTTAAAACGTAACGCTAATTTTATTTTTCCGCGTTGAAACGTCCCCTTAGAAGAATTATACAAGACTGTGCTTAAACTGACACACAATATTTTTAGCGCAACGCTATCTGACTTTCAAAAATCCAAAAAAAAATGGCCCTGACTAACATTAACCTATACGTTTCACAAATCGCTTACCTCACAAAAATCTTGGTTACTCGAACTACTGCAATACAGCGAGCGCCACTACTGCTAGCTAAATAAAAGATTCAAACTACGGAAGGCACTAACTACTGATAGGGATAGTTAGCAAATGAAAGATTTTAATAGAGAACAAACAATGTATTTACCTTAATCTCATCAAAAGTCATAATATATATAGCAGTTCATGACATCCAGTCTTACAAATTTCGAAACTCCGCCATCTCTCTTTCCACATCCACCACTGCTGGCGGCTCACCTCCAACTGCCCAACGTTACGCGCTGTTAACATCCAGCTTCCCAACACTACAATGGCGAGTATTACAACAATGCCAACAAGCCACTGACTGCACACAGCACAGCCAGTGATTTTCATACAGAGCGCTCAAGAAGAAACCCTAAACAGCGTACTTAAAGCGTGCGGTATTAGTTCGATTCGCGCGATTTTTAAATTTTTGTGTCGGTAAGCATGTCTGAAAAGTATGTGCACAGTTTTAGCCATGTCAGAAATATAGCCTGTAGTCAGTTGTCAGAAATTTTGCATTTGTTTTAGTTCTATCGGCGATTATTTATTTTGTATAATGACGAAGATGATGTTTGTTTTGTGGAACATTCAACTGGGCGGTCATCAGCACCCGATTTTGCGTAATAATGAATGAGAGAATTTGTGTTATACTGCGCTACAAGAACATAATAACGTGCAGCTTAGCCGTGTTTAGGTGTCTTATTCCCACAGTTATTCCTAGATAGTAAGTCCATTATGTACGAAATTTGCTCAGATTTCTACCGCGTTTCCAGTGTTACGCTGTAATAAAAAGAGGCATAAAAATTTGGCGTTAACGTATTAAAAGTATGGGGCAATAACAATGGATGTATTAATAGTGAAAGATATAAATATCGTAACATTATAGAATTAGAATAATGTATAGGGACTAGAACTGCACCAAGCACCAAATGTTATTAAATGGTATGAATTTTATAGAAATTTTACATTTATACTTTTTAGGTTCGCTACTTTATTTCCAGTTTTATAATCTTAATTTTGTCCTCCTTCTACAGTTTTCGGCCTCCATTCTGGTATTTTAACATTTTTAACAGAATAACAGAACTGATTTTTTGCAGTTTTAAGACCCTCACTTGTTAAACTCATAGCTCATAGCATCCCTAACACTATCGCCCCCCCCCCCCCCCCCCCCCGGTCCACACCCTTATCTTCAACTCCGAATCACCATCTCCCCATCACACCTTTTTATAATTTCACTGTTTTAAGCAGTTTACAGATCATATGTCCCGATTGAAGGGCCTAGAACCGCTCGGCCGCTGCGGTCACAGGTTCGAATCCAGCCTCGGGCATGGATGTGTGTGATGTTATTACGTTAGTTAGGTTTAAGTAGTTCTAAGTTCTAGAGGATTGATGACCTCAGATGATAAGTCCCATAGTGCTCAGAGTCATTTGAACCATTTTGAACCCAATCATTCCCACGCCATTTCCCCTCACCTCTCCCCTACCTTGAACATATAACTATTTCAGACACCGCAGGTGCGAAACACAGTACTGTGATACGTGCTTCTGAGTGGACAAGATGGGTTGCAGATGCAGCCATCTAAGTAAATTCTGCCTTTATGTACAATTCTTTTCTTTTCTACCTATTGTAAAATATTAGATGGTACAAACTCAGTTTTGCATTGTTTTGGGTCTGAAAATGATCCAGATGAATCGGAACAGGTAAACTAATTAAAAATATTTTAACACACGGTGACAGATGGCAAAATTTATATTAAGTAAACACACACAACCATCACACCGTGAAAGTGAAGTGTCAATCAAAATGTGTCCGGTAACGCCGAAATTCGGACATCTGGTGTACGCATACCAACGAAGTAGAACTCGGGGATGACCAATATGGATAATAATATCACAAGATGAAGTAGTAATGTAACCTAAACGAAACTTGCGTACTGGAAACTTGTTTCTTACCATACAATAGGAGAACAACGAGAGAAATACTTTATTGTAGTAACATATCAAAAACCATTTGTTACGGGACAGTTTTTTCATAGCTGCTCCATGTCCAAATTTGCCTACCCAAATTAAGTTGAAATTACTGACGACGCGTGACAATGTGAAAGTTAATGAAACAAACATCAATGATTGCGAAACTAAAAAGTACTTCCTAACTACATTTCTCTTTGGTGAAAGATATACGTAAAGTTTCTCTGGAAGCGTGGGAACGTGAGGGGCACAAGTGTCCAATGGCTAGCAAATAGTAAAAATGTCTCTACCTAAAAATCCTAGGACAGGTATTCTGGACGAATGGCAGTTGTCCCACATGCAGGTAAAAATCTCGCAGAACGCTGATGGCGACTTCCACTGGGCCGTAAACCGCAACTGTGGGAAGTGAGGAAATAATGCTCTCGAAAATGTTACGAGTCTGCAAGAGGGCGGAAACACGACGCACTGAGGCTGAGAAGAATCTGCTAGGCTCAAAGTAGATCCGCCGGAGTGTTTGTTTACACTTTCTAACACAGACGTGGGTCCGTTCAGCAAAATTATTTTTCAGCAGAAAGGAAGACCGTGAGTGTGTAAATGCAGCCCTTGTCTTTGGCAGAAACTGGAAACCACTCTCAAGGTGGGAGAGAAGCTCTGTTTCCTGCGCTCCTCTTAATTGGAGTACTGATTAATCGGAGCAGATTCTTGAGGAAATTGGAAATTCATGTTATTGTTGTAAACTTTGCGTTGGTCAGAACTTGTAAGATAAACAGCAACAGGGTGAAAAGAATCCAGTGCTTGCAGAACCACAAAGAATTTTTGAGTGGGATAATAGACGGGAAAGATCGTCTTAGGATGACAGAGAGGCGGTGAACGATCAGAGATCTGTAGAGAAGCAACACTTCGCCTTTGAACACTAGATAATCAAGACTTCATCTTAGATCTGCAAAGAGGGAGGACTCCCTGCCAGTGCCGTTTGTAGATGGCGGGGCTGCACTTATGCCTTTCAGCTATTACTGAAGCCCTCCTCTGCACGTCAGTTTTAGAGCAGTGGTAAGAATCAGCCACATTTAGGACGAATCGTCATGAGGGGACCAGGAATTTATTTGTAGCAAATTAGAGTCATGTTCTTAATTAATTAAACAGTCTGAAGTTGAACTTAACATATGCCTAGGCAAGGGGACTGGTATTTACATACACTTTCTAGCTTTTTTTCACTAATGTATTGAATAATTATGTAATTATACAATCCTGTGCCGAAGTTTATCATTTTTCTTTTACAGCGTATTCCAACCTTTGTGTATCTTATTATTATTAATTGTTTGGTCTGCTGGAATTCAATTATTTTATTTTTGAATAGAAAGGACAATTTATTGTGACATATAGTTTCATTTCGTAGAACGATGAAATCCTTTTCTATTATTATATCTGTGCGAGCTACGGTACCCGTTTTTCATGTTAGAGTGGGCCACACGTATTCAAATTCAGATGTTTATTACTTTCTATTGTGTGGCTTTTTTCTTAATGTCTTCATTTGATAATATGAAGAGCAGTCTGTTCACTGTATAGGTCACTGGGTTCAGACCTTATTAGCATCTCAGGTGTATGCTAAGTGCTCAACCGCAGACTCGCACATTACTTAACACAATTATTGTATACATGAAAGAAACATCTGTTACGGGCCAATGAAGATGCTTCATAAATAAGAAATTAAACACAAATGGCACAAAAGAAATAGCCTTCTTTTGGCGAAATAGACAGCCCACATCTAAAGTACAAGAAGGTGTCTCAGTATTACTCAGTTCCTCTTAATGAATACTGATGATACTTCAAGTCTACGGCACAGCAGATCCTATGAATAATAGCGTGCCTACTGAATCTTGGGACGGTTGCTGTGAAGTGCCACTTGGACCCCAGTGTTTCACAGACGGCTGTGTGTTGCAGGGTGTGGGACCAGTGTAACGTGGTGCAGGACTATCTGACGGTCTACGACGGCTCGTCGACGACGGACCCGGTGCTGGTGCGGCTGTGCGGCGGCGACGCGGTGCCCGACATCGTCAGCAGCGGGCCCAACATGCTTCTCGAATTCCACACCTCGCCCTACGACAACCCCTTCCACCCCGTGCCGCTCAGCTACCTGCCCGGCTTCGAGCTGGACGTGCAGGTAACGCGCCCCAGCTGCCACGAAGTAACGCTGCAGGCATTCTGAACGCTGGCACCTCAAACCTGGCGATGGAGTTTTATAACCTGTAGACACCTCCGTTGAAAGCAACACAGTATATAATTACTAGTTTCTTTATGTTTAGAGAAGGTTGCTGCTGCTTCTCAACTGCAAGCTGAACTGACGAATAACAGCTCCAGTTACTAAAAAACACTTTATCTCACTCCACGACTGCTACCGGCTGCAGTATGAAAGCCATTTTCTAATTGAATCTGAAACTGACAACGTATGTGTAAGCAAGCAACGTGCATAATAGGGTGTTAATAAACCCCTTCAGCTGCAATTAGTTATTTATTTTTCGATCACTACCGGTTTCACGGTAGTAAAGGCCACATCTTCAAGTTAACATCTATATAACAATAAATGGAGAAGGAATAACAAGCTTGAGACAGCCACTAATCTGTTAATTTTATAAAGTAATTTTTGATTACTTAAAAAATAAAAAAATAATTAAACCTTTCAAACGAGTATATTAAAATATACTATGTGATCAAAGGTATCCGGACACCTAACTGCAAATGACTTTCAAGTTCGTGGCGATCTCCATCGGTAATGCTGGTGACCCAACCCTATCCTTGATGACAGATTCAACTCTCGCAGGGCTACGTTCAAACACGTGTTGGAAGGTTTCTTGCGGAATGGCAGCCCATTCTTCACGGAGTGCTGCACTGAAGAGAGGTATCGATGTTGATCGGTGAGGCCTGGCACGAAGTCGGATTGGATTGGATTGTTTGGGGGAAGAGACCAAACAGCGAGGTCATCGTTCTCATCGGACTAAGGAAGGACGGGGAAGGAACTCGGCCGTTCCCTTTCAAAGGAACCAACACGCCATTTGCCTGGAGTGATTTAGGGAAATCACGGAAAACCTAAATCAGGATGGCCGGACGCGGGATTGAACCGTAACCCACGAAGTCGGTATTCCAAAAATCCCACAGGTATTCTACAGGATTCAGGTCAGGACTCTGTGCAGGCCAGTCCTTTACAGGCATGTTATTTCTGTGTAACCACTCCGTCACATCCCCTTGCATTATGAACAGGTGCTCGATCGTGTTGAAAGATGCAATCGCCATCGCCGAATTGCTCTTCAACAGTGGGAAGCAAGAACTTGTTTAAAACACCAGTGAAGGCTTGTCTGTGATAGTGCCACGCAAAACAAAAAGGGGTGCAAGACCCCTCCATGAAAAACATGACCACACCATAACACCACCGCCTCCGAATTTTATTGTTGCCACTATACACGCTGGCAGATGACGTTCACCGGGCATTCGCCATACCCCTACCCTGCCATCGGACAGCCACACAACGTTTTTCCACTGTTCAATCGTCCAATGTTTAGGCTCCTTACACCAAGTGTGGTGTCGTTTGGTATTTACCGGCGTGATGTGCGGCTTATCAGCAGCCCCTCGACCATGAAATCCAAGTTCTCTTCATCCCGCCTAACTTTTATAGTACTTGCGGTGCACCCTGATGCAGTTTGGAATTCCTGTGTGAGGGTCTGGTTACATGTCTGCATATTACACATTACGGCCCTCTTCATCTTTCGGCGGTCTCTGTCAATCAACAGACGAGGTCTGCCTGTACACTTTCGTCCTGTACGTGTCCCTTCACGTTTCCACTTCACTACCACATCGGAAACACAGAAGCAAGGAATGTTTAGGAGTGCGGAAATCTTGCGTACAGACGTATGACACAAGTGACACCCAATCACCTTGTTGTTGTGGTTCTTGTGGTCTTCAGTCCTGAAACTGGTTTGATGCAGCTCTCCATGCTACTCTGTCCTGTGCAAGTTTCTTCATCTCCCAGTACCTACTGCGACCTACAGCCTTCTGAATCTGCTTAGTGTAGTCATCTCTTGGTCTCCCTCTACGATTTTTACCCTCCACGCTGCCCTCCAATACTAAATTGGTGATCCCTTGATGCCTCAGAACATGTCCTATTAACCGATCCCTTCTTCTGGTCAAGTTGTGCCACAAACTTCTCTTCTCCCCAATCCGATTCAATACTTCCTCATTAGTTATGTGATCTACCCATCTAATCTTCAGCAATATTCTGTAGCACCACATTTCGAAAGCTTCTATTCTCTTCTTGTCCAAACTATTTATGGTCCATGTTTCACTTCCATACATGGCTACACTCCATACAAATACTTTCAGAAACGACTTCCTGACATTTAAATCTATACTCGATGTTAACAAACTTCTCTTCCTCACAAACGCTTCTCTTGCCATTGCCAGTCTACATTTTATATCTTCTCTACTTCGACCATCAACAGTTATTTTGCTCCCCAAATAGCAAAACTCCTTTACTACTTTAAGTGTCTCACTTCCTAATCTAATTCCCTCAGCATCACCCGACTTAATTCGACTACATTCCATTATCCTCGTTTTGCTTTTGTTGTTGGTCATCTTATATCCTCCTTTCAAGACAGTATCCATTCCGTCCAACTGCTCTTCCAAGTCCTTTGCTGTCTCTGACAGAATTACGATGTCATCGGCGAACCTCAAAGTTTTATTTCTTCTCCATGGACTTTAATACCTACTCCGAAATTTTCTTTTGTTTCCTTCACAGCTTGCTCAATATACAGATTGAATAACATCGGGGATAGACTACAACCCTGTCTCACTCCCTTCCCCACCACTGCTTCCCTTTCATGTCCCTCGACTCTTATAACTGCCATCTGCTTTCTGTACAAATTTGAAATAGCCTTTCGCTCCCTGTATTTTACCCCTGCCACCTTCAGAATTTGAAAGATAGTATTCCAGTCAACATTGTCAAAAGCTTTCTCTAAGTCTACAAATGCTAGAAACGAAGGTTTGCCCTTCCTTAATCTAGCTTCTAAGATAAGTCGTACGGTCAGTATTGCCTCACGTGGTCCAACATTTCTACGGAATCCAAACTGATCTTCCCTGAGGTCGGCTTCTACTAGTTTTTCCATTCAGTCTGTAAAGAACTCGCGTTAGTATTTTGCAGCTGTGACTTACTAAACTGATAGTTCGGTAATTTTCACATCTGTCAACACCTGCTTTCTTTGGGATTGGAATTATTATATTCTCCTTGAAGTCTGAGGGTATTTCGCCAGTCTCATACATCTTGCTCACCAGATGGTAGAGTTTTGTCAGGACTGGCTCTCCCAAGGCCGTCAGTAGTTCCAATGGAATGTTGTCTACTCCGGGGGCCTTCTTTCGACTCAGGTCTATCAGTGCTCTGTCAAAATCTTCACGCAGTATCGTATCTCCCATTTCATCTTCATCTCCATTCTCTTCCATTTCCATAATATTGTCCTCAAGTACATCGCCCTTGTATAGACCCTCTATATACTCCTTCCACCTTTCTGCTTTCCCTTCTTTGGTTAGTACTGGGTTTCCATCTGAGCTCTTAATATTCATGCAAGTGGTCCTCTTTTCTCCAAAGGTCTCTTTAATTTTCCTGTAGGCAGTATCTATCTAACCCCTAGTGAGATAAGCCTCTACATCCTTACATTTGTCCTGTAGCCATCCCTGCTTAGCCATTTTGCACTTCCTGTCGATGTCATTTTTGAGACGTTTGTACTCCATTTTGCCTGCTTCATTTACTGCATTTTATATTTTCTCCTTTCATCAATTAAATTCAATATTTTTTCTGTTACCCAAGGATTTCTACTAGCCCTCGTCTTTTTACCTACTTGATCCTCTGCTGCCTTCACTACTTCATCCCTCAAAGCTACCCATTCTTCTTCTATTGTATTTCTTTCCCCCATTCCTGTCAATTGTTCCCTTATGCTCTCCTTGAAACTCCGTACAACCTCTGGTTCTTTTAGTTTATCCAGGTCCCATCTCCTTAAATTCCCAACTTTTTGCAGTTTCTTCAGTTTTAATCTACAGGTCATAACCAACAGATTGTGGTCAGAGTCCACATCTGCCCCTGGAAATCTCTTACAATTTAAAACCTGGTTCCTAAATCTCTGTTGTACCATTATTTAATCTATCTGAAACCTGTCAGTAGCTCCAGGCTTCTTACATGTATACAGCCTTCTTTTATGATTCTTGAACCAAGTGTTAGCTATGATTAAGTGGTGCTCTGTGCAAAATTCTACCAGGCGGGTTCCTCTTTCATTTCTTTGCCCCAGTCCATATTCACCTACTACGTTTCCTTCTCTCCCTTTTCCTACTACCGAATTCCAGTCACCCATGACTATTAAATTTTCGTCACCCTTCACTATCTGAATAATTTCTTTTATTTGATCATACATCTCTTCAATTTCTTCGTCATCTGCAGAGCTAGTTGGCATATAAACTTGTACTACTGTAGTAGGTGTGGGCTTCGTATCTATCTTGGCCACAATAATGCGTTCACTATGTTGTTTGTAGTAGCTTACCCGCATTCCTATTTTCCTATTCATTATTAAACCTACTCCTGCATTACCCCTATTTGATTTTGTGTTTATAACCCTGTAGTCACTTCACTAATTCCCACTATATCTAACTTTAACCTATCCATTTCCCTTTTTAAATTTTCTAACCTACCTGCCCGATTAAGGGATTTGACATTCCACGCTCCGACCCGTAGAACGCCAGTTTTCTTTCTCCTGATAACGACATCCTCCTGAGTAGTCCCCGCCCGGAGATCCGAATGGGGGACTATTTTACCTCCGGAATATTTTACCCAGGAGGATGCCATCATCATTTAATCATACAGTAAAGCTGCATGCCCTCGGGAAAAATTACGGCTGTAGTTTCCCCTTGCTTTCAGCCGTTCGCAGTACCAGCACAGCAAGACTGTTTTGGTTACTGTTACAAGGCCGGATCAGTCAATCATCCAGACTGTTGCCCCTGCAACTACTGAAAAGGCTGCTGCCCCTCTTCAGGAACCACACGTTTGTCTGGCCTCTCAACAGATACCCCTCCGTTGTGGTTGCACCTACTTGCACCAGCGGCAAGGTCCATGGTTCATGGGGGGGGGGGGGGGGGGGGGGGGAGCAATCACCGTACCACGTTCGAAGTCCGAGTTCCGCGAAGCTCCACATTCTGTCTCTCGTTGTCTAATGGCTACTTAGGTCGCTGATATGGAGAAACTGACAGCAGGTGGCAGCACAATGGAGCTAATATGAAAAAGTAGTGTACTTGTATTCACAAACTAAAACATTAGAAGTAAAAAGCTCGGAAATTTGTACGCAACATTCTTTGTCCGTCAGAACAAAATAATGGTAAAAGGTGGTATGTCATTCGATAAAACAGACGGATTCCACTCCAATATGGTGGATGGGTCCTAAGAAAATTATACCACAGTGACGGGTTTGGTCCAAGTTGAACATCCCTCCATTTTATTGCAATTACTTCTTGGTTTTTCATGACAGCCGCAAATTAGGTGTTAATAGTTTTTCATTTGTTTTCACTCTACCAAAGCCTCACTATGGTACAATTTTTTAGGACATATCCACGAGATTGGACTGAAATCCGTCTGTTTTATTCCACGACATACCGCCTTATAATTGTGTTTTGTTCTAAGAGACAACAAGTGTTGGGTACAAAGTACGGAGCTTGTTAGATCTGATGCTTTAGTTAGGCGAGTGCAAATATTTTAATATTCTTATGTAAAAATTGTGAACATTTTATTTTTATTTTTAAAAATTTCTAAATAAATTGTAGAAAATTAACGTATCAGTGGATGTCTCAGGGTAGCTATAGCTTCTACTTTCATTGTTTATACAGATGTTTGTCTGAATATGTGGCTTTTAAAATCACGAAAGCGGCAGTGATCTAAAAATGAACGACTAACCCAAGCTGAAGTGGTTTATAAATACCCAAGATAATCATGTATACCTGTGATCGTCTTACCTACAAGGTTGTCTGCATTGTGCAAAATGATCTAATGAATATTTAAATACTTTACATTACAGGAATGTATGGCTTTCGATTTGAGAAACCACTAAGATTACACTTGTGCATAAATACAGAAAAAGAAGAATATAGTTAATATTGTGCTGTGGTGAAGCGAAGGCAATTGATTACGAAAGTAGAGGTCGGATGGATAATAAAGTGATGTGCACAGTAATGCTGGAAAAAAGATGAACTTTTTGACAAAATAAAAGTCATAGCATGCTTTAGCATTAAAATAAATGTTATGTTGATGATTCGTCGTTAAAATTGAATGTTTTACCAGCTAAAAGCTAACAGTAGTTGTTTATATTTAATGAGATGTTAATTCAGAACGGTGCGTCCGGGTCAAGAGAAAAAGTGTGAGCGGGCAGAAGTTAGAAAACAATGGACTGCAGGGATGGACGCAATGTGAACAGCTTAAAAAAATACAGTGTTTGCTAACTTCTGAACGCGACTACGAAATTGCCTTTACATGAAGTTACCAATAATGGGGCGCATTTCCATTGGTAAAGCATACAGTTTAATATTTGGAAAATGTTACAATATTATTCGTTCTAATGCTGAAGGTTGCCAATATTTCAGTGTATCAAAATATGACGTACCCTTTTTTCCTTAAGAGGTTTTCTGCTTTCGTAATTATTTGACTTTTGCTTCACCGCAGCACAATATAAGCTATATTTTTATTTTTCTATATATTTAAGAATCTACTAGAAAACGGCTTTAATTTCAAAGCCGAAACCTCTCGTGGGGTAAAGTAAAGAAAAACTTGAGCGGTTATCAATCAGGACAGCATAGCAGGGCGCTTGTGTTGCCCGCGAGGCTACCTGTGGCCACGTTCGTATTCGTCGCAATGTCGTGATTATTGTAGTACAACAATACAATGAGTACTAATGACAAAAACAACATGTTCATAGTATCTGTAGGAGCTCCGTGTGTTGCTGTCAACGAAAGCAGCCTTAAAGACCAATCTTGTGTTACATAAAAATGCCATCGAATGAAAAAGTAAGAATAGTTATCTTGTAACAAATATGTTGTGAAGAAAAGCGAATAAACTTACGCTATTGTGCGTAATTTTATGATCCGTATTTGTGAATAATGTTTCATTAGCAAGATATTGTGTCGTATTGCATAGATGTATCGTGCACTGGCGCAAAATTAGGAAGTTCCTCCAGCACCTGAACTCAGCGTCAACACCTCTCACAAATAGTGCAATCTGAGACACATCCGTTAAATCCACTAGTTTAGATTAGATGAAATTCAGGTTTCGTTCCAAAGACCCAAAAATTAGATGATTCTCTTGGGTGTGGAACATGTCAGAAAGTATAATATAAAAAATAAAACATTTGAATATAATACTTACTACCCTGATCAGGAGATTGTCGAAATAGGTGAAAAGAATGCGGTGAACTGGAAACAGCTAATATTTACAGAATTACCACGCTGTCAGAATGAAGCATCAGATGCACTATTAATAAATTTATCAGACAAAAAATACATAATCTTGACTATTGTAACCAAGTGTTGTCAAAACTGTAATCTAACAGACATTTTTATTTAAGTTATCTTAACAGTATGTGTTAAGATATTCGTATATAGAGTAGAAGGAGTTTCCTATCAAAAAGGTTTTCAAACTCTGTTTAAACAGTGCTTTATCTGAAACCAAGTTTCTAATGGTTGCTAGCAATTAACTGAAAATGTGTGTTCCTGAATATTCAATCCCTTTTTGGACAAAGGAAAGTTATTTTAGGTCATTATGTAGATTGTTTTTATTCCTAGTATTGATACGATGTATTGAGATATTAGTTGGAAATACAGACGTATTACTTGCCACAAATTTCGTCAAGGAATAAATATAATGAGGAGCAGTAGTTAGAATACAAAGTCTCTTGAACAGATTGCTATATGATGTTCTTGAATTTACACCACAAGTTATTATCACACGCTTTTGCACCATAAAACTTTTGCTCGGTTTGATGAGTTGCCCCACAATATGATCCCATATGACATATTAGATGTGAGTAAGTGAAGTATGCAAGTTTTTTTTATAATTGTATCTCCTACATCTGACATCAGTCTTATTGCAAATATAGTCAAGTCAAAGAGGGAAAAACTAAGTGTTAGTCTTATCTTCCAGTTACGATTCCACTCCTTCGCCAAAGCTTTGATGCGTCTGCAACCTATTGTCCATGAAACGGGAATTGTTTTCTAATCCAGACGAATCATTGACCAAAACTGTTGCTGCAGCAACAAGACACTTTTTGACATCGCTGAAGGGACGCACTGTTTCGGCCATTTTGGATCCGTATAACAGGTCACTGTCAGTACACCATCATTGTCGTTTGGATGCTTCTCTTCCTGTAAGTACATTGCAAGGAAGAAATAAAGTCTCCAGGAAAAATCACAGAATGCTTCATAAATAGTATCATTTTCATCAAATGTCACATATGGATATGAACTCTCTTCTTTCCCTCTTTCCTGTTTTATCTCCAGAATAATAACGGTAACAAAGTGATCACGAATTTCTCGCCTAGGAGTTGAAAATGTCACTCTGTACCTCTCCCACACATATAAAATAGCGTTACAGAACAGACAGTAAGGACTGGATTCAATTTCAATAAAAAAACTAATCTTCTTCCCATTGTGGATTGATACGTAGGAGTCCGACCGACATTCTTTTTGAGCACCTTAACTCCTCCTCACTAATTTTGTCCTATCATGAACCAAACTCAAAAACATTTCGACACGGACAACAAACACTATCGACACGAAGTAAGCAGTCCAGCCTTGCCGAATACGAATCGGTAACAAACGGGCTACGTTAGCAGAGAGGTGGAGGAGGAACTGCTGGATGACAGCGAGCGTGTGGGCACTCAGGGGCGACCGCGTCCACGACAGAGCATGAGCTACCAGTGCTCTACATTGTTTGTATCCTGTTTTTCAGAGTTCGAAGTGTCGTACGATGTAAGACGTGCTTGATATTTCAACAGAAAGCAGTAGAGGCAGTGTTAGAATCACTACACATTAGGGAAGAAAAAGGTTTCAACACTGAGAAGTGGTTGTGGAGCTGTTTCCATTCCACAACATATGGCCGAAACATGTAACGTAAGGAGCATATAGCTTCGTAATTTAGTCTGACTAAAAGGAACAAATATGGTGGAGGATGGTTTGCTAGAACTGACCTCTGTATTACGTCCCATAAAGGTTGGATGAGATTCATGTCGATCGACCTGGATGGACAAATCATTCACTAGGATTGTTAAGAATTTTCTTCAAACCAGTGGCAAGTAACTGTGCCCCAGTGACATGGCGAAATGTCAAAATTCCTTTATTGTTTATGAACACGAAATCCATGAATGACTGCAAATCGTCTCCAAGCAGCGAAAAATAATCTTTTCCGGTCAATTACCGTTTCAGCTGGACTAGGAGACCCAGTTCACTGCACATAGATACAGCCCGTATACCATTAAGAGCCAATACCAGCTTGGACAGTGCCCTTTTGACAACTTGGATCCGTGGCTTCATGGGGTCCACACCACACTCATACCCTACCATCAGCGCTTTTCAAATGAAATTGGGACTCATCTGACCAGGCAATGGTTTTTTAGTCGTCCAGGATTCAGTCGATATCGTCACGAGCCCAGGAGAGGCGCTGCAGGGGCTGTCGTTCTGTTAGCAAAGACACTTGCATCGGTCGTCTGCTTCCCTAGCCCATTAACGCCAAATTGCGCCGGACTCTCCTAATTAATACGTTATTTGTACGTCTCGCATTGGTTATCTCACGCAATGTTGCTTGTCTGTTAGCACTGTCAACTCTATGCAAACGCCGCTGCTCTTGGTCGTTAAGTGATAGCCGTCGTCCACTGCGTTGTCAGTTGCGAGAGGCAATGCCAGATATGCGTCTATGAGAGATTCGTCTGTGGGAGATAATGCCTGAAATTTGGTATTCTCGGCACCCTCCTGTCACTGAATCTCGAAATATTGAATACCCTAAAGATTCCGGAAATGGAATGTTCCATTCGCCTAGCTCGAACTAGCATCCCGCTCTCAGCGACTCGTCGTGCGGCCATTATCACATCTGAGAAAAGAACAGTGCCAGCTCCGCCAATGCACAAGCTTTTTGTATCTTGTGTACGTGACGCTACCGCCATTTTTATATGCGCTAATCGCTATCCCATGACTTTTGTCACCTCAGTGCACATGCGCAACGACCGGTAATGTACTACGATCTTCGTAAGCAAGAAATAATGTAATCACTAAATGTGTATTTGTCATGCGTGAAATTTTCATTGCGGGTGATTAATTACCACACGCCGACTACGACCTGGTCTCCTGGCTCTTTAGCTCTTGTACTCGAGCCACGACCCACTCGCTAGCCTACTCCCGAGCAGCTGCCAATGGCACAAGTAACGAGCGAGCTTGATACGCATGCTGACTGCCTCTACCGCGTAAAATGTTACAGGCGATTTGCGTCCTCTGCGTTGAGACACATGGTCGGACACATAGACCGTGCTAATAACACTGAGGTATCTGCCATATTTTCTCCACATGGCGGCTGGCCCTAGGCGCGAGAAGCTGAGCCCCTTGTTGACTGGCTGCACTTGACTCCAGCTCGTTGGCCTCGTGTTAGGGCAGAGCACACCGTGGAGCCATTTGCTACGCACGTCTTCCATTACGGCGGTATGTGCGCACATTCTGCTCCTCCGGATGCCCCTGTCGGCCGCAAGAGGTGTGGGCGAGGCATTACTGGCGGCGCGGCGCGGGCCCTGCAGGTGCAGCGCGGCCGGGGTGAATAATGCACCGCGCCCGCTGCAGAGTGGCGCGTGCAATATGCATGCGGCCCGCGCCGGAGGCCTTTACGCGGGTATCGACCCCCTGCTGCTTCCGCCTCCGCCGCCGCCTCCAGAAGCCACCGGCGCCGCGAGCCGCCGCCGCCTTCCGAATGCTGATGGCGTCCGCTGAGCGGGCTGCCGGCCCGCAAGGGGCGCTAGCGAGCCGTGCCGTCGTTTGCGCAGTGGCGCGCCGGTGCAGTAGAAGCACACCGTAGTATCGCTAGCTAGAGCGGACAGCGGAGAAATGAAAGGGCGAACAGTGGCTGCTCTTTGAGACTTACGTCAAAGGATAGGTGAGAGCTCACTAGGTACTTGTCCAACACGAAAGGACAAGCCCCAGGGTGTAAGGTGTGGACGTGATGGGTGGTTGGGGTGGGGATGTATAAATGTATTTAGAGTCTGACTTGCGCAGGGAAATGACTTGAAAATCTATTATCACTAAAACTGCAAGTATTGTCAATTGTTCACTCTACTAATTGACTATGAAATGAAATACAGTAGCCATAGAAAGGTAACCCTTGTGACACATAGTCAATTAATGTTGTTTTCAGCATGTACAATAGCAAAGCAGTTTAATTAACATTGACCTAACCGCAACACAGCGTCAAATGATTGATCATTACAGGGTTGTCAGTGTTTGTACAATTCTTGAGCTTATAGATCGTAGAAAAGGCGGGAGACGCAAAGGAAACATAAATACATTCTACTCCAATAAAATTATAAACAGCCGACCAGTTGCAATGGATAAAGAAATTCTTTACCTAGGTTTCGACAAATATAAATTTGTCTTCTTCAGAAGGTAGCAATTTTACATTACTATGGCCTAATGTACCATCGCCGTTTTGGCAATTGTCGGCATAGATCCATGTGTCAAAAATAAAATATAGTCCGAGAATTAGGGTTTGTCACGTAAATATAAAATAGCTCTGCAAGATCCTTGAGCTATTTTGTATTTACGTGACAAACCCTAAATCAGTGGAGACAACGGGCTACGCATCCCAACTCCATCTGTCTGCTCGTAATACTGGTCACTGAATAAGAATGAAGTAGATGTTAATACGTAACCTCAATTAACCACAACGAATCAGACAAAGGAACACGAGTAAAGAGAGAGTCACATCAAAACTTACTAAAATATCTCATTCATTCAACCGCATTCCCTCCAAACGACGTAAGAAATCAGGTGAGTTCCTGATATGAAGTTCACGCCGACCAACCTGTGGGCTTAACGGAGAAGCAGGATGCTTGGCTACACGATATGTCGGAGCGCCGACGTTGCTCACTACAGGACGGAAATGAACCCCTTCCTTGTGTCCTTTCGGAAGGCCATATAACTTAGGGAGGACAGCACTATAGGTGTGAAGACACTTGATAGTGTCCTGCGACAAACCACTTTTCTTCAGGAGGATGTTGGTCCTTCTCTCAATACTCTCCGTGGGGTCAGCATCGATCCTGCGATGCGCTGAGTCACATAATGAACATTGCATCTTTTGTACTTAACCCGGTTTGTTTAAACCAACGGTGGCATTCCCCCTGCCCGCAGTTAAAATAACAATGCCAGGATCAACTTTGATAGAGCGCAAAGCAGCCCTCTCTGGTGCTGTTACATTACTCTTAGGTGGATGAACCCTAGTCAGCACACGACGTGCATCCCTCCTAACCTCCTCTGCAGCGTCAGGAGGTAGTTTGTAAACTGCGTGTTAAATTGAACAAATAAAATCAACTACCATCAAACTCTTCGGTGTGGGTGCAAAATTTAAACCCTTCCGTAGCACACATAAGGTTGCGTCGTCAAAAGATTTCTCTGTGAGATTAATCACAGAACGTCGAGATACAAAATCAGACGCCGAACGACGGAAAAGTTCAAACTTTGCCAAATGCTGAGTAGTAACAGAATTGTATTCCCCGTCAGCTTGAGTCCATGAGACAAAGTACATTTTGATTAATACCAGGTACAGTGGAACTATGCACAGAACTCTCTACAAGCATCAACTATTTCTGGTATCAAAATGAAACCTTTGTGACTGAACTAGTGAATATTATTCTGAAGGGGCACAGTAATTTTTGAAAATTTTACTATGTGAATAGGTGCATCTGAACAAGGGGCTGGCAGTTCCCATTCTGCATTAAAGAAACTAAAAATCAATCCATAAAATTCTTCTGGGTTTGCAGCCACATTGCCCACGATAAAATTCCAAACGCGGAAGAATTTTATTGATTGTGACAACGGCCACGGAAGCCTACGTGTACAATAAACTTAAAATCATTCTTCTTTATCATATTCCGCAAGCCAACTAATGGTGTGTGGTGGATGATATTTTCGGTACCACTATCTGATCCCTCCAACGCTGGTCCACTCGCAAATACTGCGTGGAAAGAACGATCCATACGCAAGATGTATGTGGGGGAAATAATATGTTGTCCGACTCCTTCTGAAAAGTGCTGCCCCAAAATTTCAATAATAAATCTCTCCGTGATGCACAGCGCCTCTCCTGTAACGCCTGCCAGTGGAGTTTATTTAGCATCTCTGTAACACTCCCTCGCCAGCTAAACGCCCCCGTGACGAAAAGCGCCGCTCTCCGTTGGATATTCTCTATCCCCTGTATCAGTCCTACCTGATAGTGATCCCAGGCAGATTAACAATACTCAAGAATCGGGCTAGCAAGCGCCTTATAAGTTACTTCTTTCGTGGATGAGTTGCGTTTCCTTAAGGTACTTCCGGTGAATCTCCGCAAGCCACCTAATGGTGTGTGGCGGAAGATTTTATCGGCACCACTGTCTGATCCCTCCAACGCTGTTCCACTCGCGAATAATGGGTGCTTTTTCCACTATCTGTTTTAAATGTTTCAAATTGCTCTAAGCACTATGGGACTTAACATCTAAGGTCATCAGTCCTCTGCCTGCCGGTGTAGCCGAGCTGTTCTAGGCGCTACAGTCTGGAACCGAGCGTCCGCTACGGTCGCAGGTTCGAATCCTGCCTCGGGCATGGGTGTGTGTGATGTCCTTAGGTTAGATACGTTTAAGTAGTTCTAAGTTCTAGGGGACTGATCACCTCAGAAGTGAAGTCCTATAGTGCTGAGAGCCATTTGAGCCATCAGTCCCCGAGACTTAAAACTACTTAAACCTAACTAACCTAAGGACATCACACACATCCATGCCCGAGGCAGGATTCCAACCTGCCACCGTAGCAGCAGTGCGGATTCGGGCTGAAGCGCCTAGAACCATTCGGTCACAGCGGCCGGCTTATCTGTTTTCTGTGGTCATTCCACTTAAGGTCGCTCTGGATAGTTACGCCTAGGTATCTTACGGCAGACTCTGCTGTTTGTCATCAACAATGTAGCTGTAGGTAGCGGATTTCTTTTCCTATGTATGCGCCATAAATTACATTTATTTACGTTCAGGATCCGCTGCCAGAACCTGCAACAATCATCAAGTCTTTGCAGGTCGTTCTGCAAATTCTTACTATCTTCTGGCGTTGTTACTTTGGTATAGAAAAGTGTCCTAGCACGCTTCCCTGTGGTACTTTGGAAATTACCTTTACATCTGTCAATTTTGTTCCGTTAAGAGCGACGTGTTGAGTTCTCTCTGCAAGAAAGTCTTGAATCCAATGACAAATCAGATACTCTGTAAGCTCGTATCTTCTTTCATTAAACGACAATGCGGGATGGTGTAAAAAACCTTACTGAAATCAAGGGCATCAACCTGAGCGCCGTTGTCCACTGCACTGTGGAACTCATGGACGAACAGAGCGAGCTGAGTTTCGCAGGATCTCTGTGTGCGGAATCCTTGTTGATTTTTGTAGAGGAAATGTTCATTTTCCAAAAACATCATAATTCTTGACCCTAAAACATGTTCCATAATCCTACAACAGACTGACGTCAACGATATAAGTCTATAATTATGTGGATCTGTCTTACAGCCTTTCTTAAAAACGGGAATGACCTGCAGTTTTCTCTACTCGTTAGGTACCTTTCGTTTCTCAAGTGAACTACGATACATTACCGCTAGAAGTTGAGCAAGTTCTTCCGAATAATCTTTATAGAATCTTACCGGTATCTCATCTGGTCCTGACTACTAAACTATTGTAGCTGCTTTTGAGTTACGGGTGTCTTGTCCGAAAATTACGTTAAGTAGATAGTTAGAAAACAAACTCGTGAGGGTAACGTCTCAGACCTTCTGGTAACGAACAGACCGAATCAGTTAACGTAGAGAAACGTATCAGTGATCATAAGGCTGTGACAGCATCTATGACGACGGGTTCTACAAGGAATGTTAAGAAAGGTAGGAACATATACTTACTCAGCAAGGGTGACAGGATACAAATTACTGAATATCTCAGCCGTCAGCATCAAATAGCCGGTGATGAGGACGAAGATGTGGAGAGGCCGGCCGGGGTGGCCGAGCGGTTCTAGGCGCTTCAGTCCAGAACCGCGTGACTGCTACGGTCGCAGGTTCGAATCCTGCCTCGGGCATGGTTGTGTGTGATGTCCTTAGGTTAGTTGGGTTTAAGTAGTTCTAAATTCTAAGGAACTGATGACCTCAGATGTTAAGTCCTATAGTGCTCAGAGCCATTTTTGCTTTTCAGTTCCGCAATCAGCTATCGCAATATCTGCAGTTTCGACGTTCGTGCGACGATTGAAAGGAGGGATAGTGTTACGATCTCCCGCGGTGAAACAACTTCGGAAGGCCGAATTCAGTATTTCGACCTCCTCTCTGTTATCTTCCGTCTCGGTACCGGTGTGGGTGCTGAGAGAATGTGTAGATGATTTTGACCCAATTACTGATTTTACATACGACCACAATCTCTTAGCGTTTCTACTCCGGTCGGTTGACAACGTCTTATTTTCAAATTCACTGAAGGCCTCTCTCATTGCTCTCTTGACGCTCAATGTCGCTTCCTTCAGCTTTTGTTTGTTAGCAAGGTTTTCATTTCTCTTGAATCTGAGATGAAGTCCTCTTTGTTTACGTAGCGCTTTTCCAACAAGGCCGTTAAACTATGGGGGATATTTCCCATCCCTTAAAACCTTACTCGGAACGTACTTGTCTAGATCATATTGAACGATATCTTTGATTTTTTTCCATTTGTTCTCCACATCTTCAAATGGCTCTGAGCACTATGGGACTTAACTGCTGACGTCATCAGTCCCCTAGAACTTAGAACTACTTAAACCTAACTAACCTAAGGACATCACACACATCTATGCCCGAGGCAGGATTTGAACCTGCAACCGTAGCAGTCGCGCGGTTCCAGACTCTAGCGGCTAGAACCGCTCGGCCACCCGGCCGGCCTCTCCACTTTTTCGTCCTCATCACTGGCTATTTGATGCTGACGGCTGAGATATTCAGGAATTTGTATCCTGTCACCCTTGCTGAGTAAGTATATGTTCCTACCTATCTTAACATTCCTTGTGGAACCCGTCTCATAGATGCTGTCACAGCCTTATGATCACTGATACCTTCCTCTACGTTAACTGATTCGGTCTGTTCGTTACCAGGAGGTCTAAGACGTTACCCTCACGAGTTTGTTCTCTAACTATCTACTTAACGTAATTTTCGGACAAGACACCCGTAACAATGCCTTACGAATCCCTGTCTCTGGCACCAGTTTTGATGGCATAACACTCCCAATCTATACCTGACAAGTTGAAGCCACCCCTTATTACAACGGCGTGGTCAGGAAAATTACTAATGATATTCTGCAAGTTCTGTCTGGAGCGCTCTACAACTACAGGTTATTCATAAGACTTACGCAAAAACCAAAACTACGATTAATTTTCTAACCACTGGTCTACGCAGGTTAAATACAAATGTATAGTACACTTCTTTGCAGAAGCTCGGGAAAGAAAAGGACTAAAATAATTTACTGTTTATCAGAAGAGTGCTGCAGCTGCTGGCGTCCTCTCAGCTTGGCGGCTTGCAGCAAGAGGCCAGTTTATTTATAATTGAAAATCACCAGACGGTTGCTTTCCACCATCCACTACTTTGAAAAGTCAAGATACAGAGATAAACGTATAACAATTTATCACATCACTATAGCTTGGATGTATAACATTTACAAAGGTCGCATACTTCCGTTTAACATTACGTTAAATCTTAACGTACCGAAACGAGTCGTTTTTATATTACTATTTTTCTCGTTTGGGCGCTTCTCGAACATGTACAACAAGCATTTGCGAAGTCTGGCTTCAGGTTTCCATTGTACCCAGATTACTTTTATAGCCTTATGATGGGCTCCTTTATACTCGTCATACCAAGCCGTCTTCCGTCTTCTTTTGTTGTTCTGCCAAACCAAATGTTCAGTCATGATTTTTCCGCCTAAACGTTTTTTTTTTTCATTGGGTTCCTCCTGTGTCCTTGAGTTCTTGTTTTGTGCGCCGATCTATTTTATTGTTTCAGTTTTAGTTTTACTGTGATCGTAGTAGAAATCCACAACCTCTCTAGTTAATCCGGTTGTTTTCGTTATTTTAATATGCCGATAAAACTTGAACCTGCGTAATTTCATATCCGAATAAATGTATGTATGATTTTCAATTTCTTTATTTACTCTAATTCTGTGGATTCCTTTTTCACTATAAGCGGATCTCAGAACTTTTCTCATTACTTTTCGTTATCTCTCTATGATTTCCTCAATGATTCTCTTTCCGTTCAAAATGTTCATCCTGTTTCCATTTGGTGGCAACGAATTTAATAACCATTCTCTTGTAGCCCAGACTTCTAAATGGTTTCACTTAAATTCTCTTCGTTTTACCGGATTTAGTTTTCAGAACTTTAGGTGTCGTTTTGTTTTAGACATGTATTTCCTTCATCCTAATATTTGATCTTCTGAACTTGATTGGGTCGTCAATTTGAAGCTCATTTTTCTGGTCTCGCCAATACTGAATTTTTTTTATTTTAAAATTTTATTCTAAGTTGGTACTGATGTACTGAGTGTTAAAAATGGTTAAGAGTCTTGTGAAGGAGTGCATAAAACATGTAACCAGAGAAGCTCAGACTTATACTTGATTCAAACCTGAGTGATATACATGAAAGTTTTGATTAAAAATATCTCCAAGCTATCAAATTCAACGTGCAATGCAAGGTCAACAGTTTAAATTAAGATATATGTAGATAGAAGGGAGCCATTTGGCACGCGTTGGCATGCCTATCAATACCTGACTGTACCCTGCCTCGCTTAGACGACAACATAAATATAAGTCGAGCCTTACTCTTTACCTTCTTCCATTGTTTCCTGTTATCTGTTAAGTATCTTCCTCTCTTATTACCTTCTCAGAACATTTCCCACTCATTCAATTTTCCTGAATTTTACTACTGCTGTTACATCTGGCAAATAGCACATTGCGCTCGTTTCCCTGTTTTAACTTCCACAGAAACTTTCATACTCACCCTCTGGTCCACAAATGTTTCTTAATATCTTTTTTCAAAGATGGTTTTTTTCTGCAACTTCTTTCACAGTGTCAAAATCTTGTCACTATATCTTTAGATATGAGACACAATTGCTTTCTCAGTACGAAGTTTCGATATTCTTGGTAACGGTTTACCGGTAAATAGTTTATTCATCCCAAACAACCTCTCTCTGCAAGCGTTACAAAGTTCATTAACTCTTGCTCCAATCATTATGCCTATTAACCATGCCTCATAGTTATTTTAAGAAGCCACCCTTCTTAACGAGAATATTGCATCCATTGTTCCCCCCCCCCCCTCCCCCACTTCTTGTCCATCTTCCCTTAGGTCAGTTAAAGTTGAAAGGTGCCTTTTGCGCGGGCGCATTTGGGTATTCAGTTGGATGAGCTATTTACAGCAAATGCAGTGGGTTGTAAGTTACCTGTGACATGTACACTTCGCCCTACTATTTATACATACATGTGATGATGAAACTGGCTGACCTCTGTGGTCTAGGGGTTCTAAGCGCTTCAGTCCGAATCCGCGCAGCTGCTACGGTCGCAGGTTCGAATCCTGCCTCGGGCATGGATGTGTGTGATATCCTTAGGTTAGTTAGGTTTAAGTAGTTCTAAGTTCTAGGGGACTAGTGACCTTAGATGTTAAGTCCGATAGTGCTGAGAGCCATTTGAACCATTTTAAGATGGAGCTGAGTCGCTAAAACCGAGCAAGGCGGTGTAGTTATTAGCGTACTGGCGTCGCATTCTGTACGACGACGGTTCAAACCCACTTCCGGCCGTCCCGACTTAGGTTTCCCATGATTTTCCTAAATCGCTTCAGCAAATGGTTCTTTTCCAATGGCACGGCTGATATCCTTCCTTACACTTCCCTAATCAGTTGGGACCGATGGCCTCGCTGTTTGGTCCCCTCCCCCCATCAACCAACCACTCCCTAAACCTGGTAACATAACCATAGTAGCCAATAAATAATTGTACAACAGTAGCGGATGTTTCCATCATGGACATTACATACTCCCGTTGTGGATGTCACAGCAGAAAAAAAATATGTTCAGTAACGTTTAGCTGGCGTTGATTTGACTTCTGAAATCTTGATTTTGCTACACAGGTGGTGCTGGTGGACTCCCGGTCGCACAGCTACGTGCGCGACCACGCCCACTGCGAGTTCCTGCTGACGAGCTTCGACGCGCCGTGGGGCGAGGTGGAGAGCCCGCAGCACTCGCTGCCGCCCAACACGACGTGCCGCTACCACTTCCAGGGCCGGCGCCACGAGACGGTGTGGCTGTCGTTCCTCAAGTTCCACCGCGCCGACTGGGACACGGGGGCGGCGGTGGCGGGCTGCGTGCGCCTCTGGGACGGCCGGCTAGACCCGGTGACCAACAGCAGCGGCGGGGGCGGCGCGGGGGCGGTGCAGCTGCTGGGCGAGTTCTGCAAGGAGGAGGCGCCGCGCCTCTGCGACCACAGCCTGCTGAGCAACAGCACGCGCCACACGCGGCCGTGCGCGCTGCCCGAGAGCTACGTGTCGTCGGGCCCGGAGCTGACGCTCGACACGTTCCAGGCGAGCGCGCTCTTCCCGCTGTCGTTCGTGCTGCGCTACGAGTTCGTCGACACGTCGCTGGAGGGCGCGCCCGCCGCCGGCGCCGAGGCCGGCCCCTGCGACCGCGTCTTCCGCTCGTCGCCGCTGTCGCCGCGCGCCGGCCGCTTCCAGTCGCCGCGCAGCGTCTTCCTGTACGGCCGCGGCGGCGCGCACAACCTCAGCTGCGTGCTGCGCTTCGAGGCGGCGCCGGGCGAGCGCGTGCGCCTCACACTGGCGCGCGCCAGGTTCGGCGAGCGCGCCTGCCACTCGCGCCGCGACCCGCGCACCGGCCGCTGGCGCTGCTCCAGGCCGGCTCCAGCCGGAGGCCGCGCGGCGCGCGCCGCCGCAGCCGGCGTCGCCGAGCTCTGGGTGTCCGAGTACCCGTGGCCCGGCGTCCAGCTGCCCAGGGACTGCATCTGCTCCAGGCTGTCGGAGCCGCTGCCGATGCAGACGCTCTCCTCATCCGTCGTGGAGGTCAATTTCACGGTCACCTTCATGAACATCACCCAGGACTTCAGCGACTTCAACTTCGAAGGCGAATACCAGTTCGTGTCGGCTGCCGAAGTAGGAGACGGCTTGTCGTGCCTTGCGACAAGAGACGATCGGAGGTAATATGGATTACCAATACTTTACATAAATATACAGGGTGTCAGAAAAGTCTTGATAACTCAGGCTAGAAGTAAGATACAAATATGAAACTGGTGTCTAACTGCTTACAAACTATCAAAGTTTTTTTCACACATCAGTAAACTTCCACATGACCACCCTTGGTAGCACGTAGCACATCTAGGCTACATTCAATTTCCGACCACACATTAGCCAATATCACTGGAACTATCGATTCAACGACTGTGGTTATCCGTTGCCGTAGGGTTTCAAGATCTGGTACACGTGTTTGGTAGACCTCGTCCTTGACATAACCCCATAAAAAGAAGTCTAATGGGTTTGTGTCAGGAGAGCGTGGAGGCCAAATCGTTGGCCCATCACGACCAATCCATCGTCATAACCCCAATGAGGCAGTGCACCGTCTTGCGGAAACAAGACATCGGGGTGATACTGAAGCAGCTGAGGAACAGCATACAGTAGCAACACCTCCAGATACAGTGCAGGTGTGACGGTAGCCTCAGCGAAGAAGAATGGGCCGATAATTCGATCGCGCAATAGCGCGCACCAAACATTCACCTTTGGACTGCCTCTGCTGCCCTCCATGACCTCGCCAGGAGGTTGTGAACTCCAAATGCGCACATTATGGCGATTCACTACTCCACTGAAAAAAAAGGTCACTTCGTCGGAAAAGGCAATTCGTCTGAGATAACCATCATCGTCCTCAATACGTGATAGCATTTCGACCGCAAAGTCAAAACGACGTGTACTGTCATTGGGCAACAAAGCCTGAACGATTTGCACTTTGTATGCACGAAACAATAAACGTTTGTGTAAAATGTCATGGAGAGAGCTTTTTGGCATCTGTAATTCACGTGAGGCCCTGCACACCGATTTCTTCGGACTTCGCAGGAAAGACTGCCCTACAGCTTCCACCCTGTCTGCTGAGGTTCTTCGTCGAACAGACCTCTGAAGGTCAGCAACGGATCTTGTGTTCTTGAACGTTTCATGCCAGGCTTTAATGCTCTTGACATCAGGTGGATTCCTTCCAAATGCTGTCTGGAAGTGTCTCTGCACTGTGATTGGTGATCATGTCTCACGGTACCACTGGTCACACTGTCCCTTCTCCTGATTCCTTTATATGGCTTCTTGGGCACTGAAACTCAACCACTACTTACGTACTGCGAACCTAAAACACACAAAAATCTTTGAAAGTTGTAAACAATTCGACACAAGTTTCATATTTCTATCTTACTTCTAGCCTGAGTTATCAATTTATGTAATCAGGGAAGGACTTTTCGGACACCCTACATGTGCCTGACTGATATGCATCACTAAAATCTGTTTCGTAGAACTTTCCGAACGCGTTTGAGAGACGAAAGACTTACAAGTTTCCAGGTCGTTGATACACAGAAAGCTGATATTTATTATTTATTAGGTTCCGCGGCTACATGCGAGACAAACTCACTTGGTCATGGAACGACTCATTGCCTTGTCAGTAAACAGGACTGCTGTGAACTCAGATCACAAACATTCACTTTGTACCCCTGTTGTGGTCCCACCTAGACAGAACTGTGATCCAAGTTAATATGAGGCTTCAGAGGGTGCTGGACCGAGTTTGAATAACTTTGCTCAAATCAACGCCTATAATTTTAGTCCCTGCCAAGATTCTCCGAGGCACCACCACCTCGACACCATCCCACTATTTCTATATGATTCTCTTAAGCCGGTCGGTGTGGCCGAGCGGTTCTAGGCGCTGTCTGGAACCGCACGACCGATACGGTCGCAGCTTCGAATGCTGCCTTGGGCATGGATGTTGGTGATGTCCTTAGGTTAGTTAGGTTTAATTAGTTGTCAGTTCTAGGGGACTGATGACCTCAGTTGTTAAATCGTACATTGCTCAGAGCCATTTGAACCATTTGATCCTCTTCAGTGAAGTCATTACACAAAGACGCTGCGGCTTTTGTCACCTTTTTGACCCCAGTACTTGCTTTAAAACAGCTGGTGAACTGTATTCCGCAGCTAATATCTTCAGCACCTTCTTACGACTGTCATGTAGCAGAATCCCCTGCCTAATTTTACTAACAAAGGCTTTCTACTTACTTTGGATGTCTGTTGTATCATTCCTGTACTACAACTACTGGAGACTCTTCTGGAATCTCTTCTCCACATGACTCCGATAGTTGACTAAACGTATTATAAATATTCGGAAAGAAACAATTGGAGCACTTTCTCTTCCTAAAGACCCGACTGCCAACTACCAATTCCCACTTCTCCAAAAATGACTCTGAGCACTATGGGTCTTAATATTTGCGGTCATCAGTCCCGTAGACTTGTTGTTGTTGTTGTGGTCCTCAGTCCTGAGACTGGTTTGATGCAGCTCTCCATGCTACTCTATCCTGCGCAAGCTTCTTCATCTCACAGTACCTACTGCAACCTACATCCTTCTGAATCTGCTTAGTGTATTCATCTCTTGGTCTCCCTCTACGATTTTTATCCTCCACGCTACCCTCCAATAATAAATTGGTGATCCCTTGATGCCTCAGAACATGTCCTACCAACCGATCCCTTCTTCTAGTCAAGTTGTGCCACAAACTCCTCTTTTCCCCAATCCTTTTCAATACCTCCTCATTAGTTATGTGATCTACCCATCTAATCTTCAGGATTCTTCTGTAGCACCACATTTCGAAAGCTTCTATTCTCTTCTTGTCCAAACTATTTATCGTTCATGTTTCACTTCCATACACAGCTACACTCCATACAAATACTTTCAGATATGACTTCCTGACACTTAAATCTATACTCGATGTTAACAAATTTCTCTTCTTCAGAAACGCTTTCCTCCCCATTGCCAGTCTACATTTTATATCCTCTCTACTTCGACCATCATCAGTTATTTTGCTCCCCAAATAGGATAACTCCTTTACTACTTTAAGTGTCTCGTTTCCTAATCTAATTCCCTCAGCATCACCCGACTTAATTTGACTACATTCCATTATCCTTGTTTTGCTTTTGTTGATGTTCATCATTCCGTTCAACCGCTCTTCCAAGTCCTTTGCTGTCTCTGACAGAATTACAATGTCATCGCGAACCTCACAGTTTTTATTTCTTCTCCATGGATTTTAATTCCTACTCCGAATTTTTCTTTTGTTGCCTTTACTGCTTGCTCAATATACAGATTGAATAACATCGGGGACAGGCTACAACTCTGTCTCACTCCCTTCCCAACCGCTGCTTCCCTTTCATGCTCCTCGAGTCTTATAACTGCCATTTGGTTTCTGTACAAATTGTAAATAGCCTTCCGTTCCCTGTATTTTACCCCTGCCACCTTTAGAATTTGAAAGAGAGTATTCCAGTCAAAATTGTCAAAAGCTTTCTCTAAGTCTACAATTGCTAGAAACGTAGGTTTGTCTTTCCCTAATCTTTCTTCTAAGATAAGTCGTAAGGTCTGTATTGCCTCACGTGTTCCAGTATTTCTACGGAATCCAAACTGATCTTCCCCGAGGTCGGCTTCTACTAGCTTTTCCATTCGTCTGTAAAGAATTCGTGTTAGGATTTTGCAGCTGTGGCTTATTAAACTGATTGTTCGGTAATTTTCACATTTGTCAACACCTGCTTTGGGACTGAAATTATTATATTCTTCTTGAAGTCTGAGGGTATTTCGCCCATTTCATACATCTTGCTCACCAGATGGTAGAGTTTTGTCATGACTGGCTCTCCCAAGGCCGTCAGTAGTTCTAATGGAATGTTGTCTACTCCGGGGGCCTTGTTTCGACTCAGGTCTTTCAGTGCTCTGTCAAACTCTTTACGCAGTATCGTATCTCCCATTTCGTCTTCATCTACATCCCCATACCTCGTGCATGGATGTGTGTGATGTCTTTAGGTTAGTCAGGTTTAACTAGTTCTAAGTCCCCTAGACTTAGAACTAGTTAAACCTAACTAACCTAAGGACATCACACACATCCATTCCCGAGGCAGGATTCGAACCTGCGACCGTAGTAACATCGTGGTTCCGCCCACTTATCCACCTCTATCTTTGTAGCTGATGCTTTGGCATCACTGACGTAAGAAAACAGAATTTCACTACAAGGAACTTTAATAGCACTAAGTGAAGTAACGGCTAATGCCCACGCAAAGAAGCTTTACAACTGGAGAAGTTGCATAAGGATTTACATGAAATTTGGTTACAGTACAAGAAATCAATTAGTAACTGATTTGAAGGATCTTAAGATGATATCTGAAGATGCCTTCGCAGACAGGCAGATTATCAGGCTTATTTACACTGTGGCCTTTACATCGCAATGATCGATCAATAAAAATAGGTTCGTGATAACTTCACGGCAAACCGCCTAGCTAGAAACGGTCGAACCAAAATTATACTAAATATCACCTCTAGAGGTTGTTTCTTAGATTAACTGAAGCGAGTTTTAGAAGAAATGAGTTGCTTTAAATCATAATGGAAATTAATTATAAATGTAAAGTTTCCAATATCGGTACGATATACAATTCATATACCGCACACCTAAGTAAGGCAAACGCTTAATCTCTGTGGTTACAGGTAAGTAAACAATGAAATTAACCAACCAAATACATAGAAGGAATCAGCAAAGCCTGGGAGGTACGAATGGCAAAAAAGCCAAATCATTATCCCACAGGCAGCTAGTTCGGAAAACAGGTAACAACAAGCAATACTAGAATCAGCTGGCCAGTGTGGCGGGTGGCTCAGCGTGGCCCTTAGCGTGGCAACTGCTGGACCCCGTTCACCACTGTGGGGTTCGACAGGCGACAGGAGCATTCCGCACCAGCCCTGTTAATAGCCTACTTGCTGAGGCTTGGGTTCCTCCACTTCGCGTCCGGCGTCAACAACTCTTGGCTAACTAAGCTGCACACGACCGTTGCCCTCCCCGACACCCTAACTACCGTCTCCTTTTCGCTAATGCGGCAGTCCATATCCCACACTGGCGGCCGCGATCAGGTCATACACTTGGGATCCGTGTTTGGTCGCTCCTTAGTGAACTCGAGTCTTTGCCTCTTCCATCTGCTTTCCAGGTCCGCCCATATACACCACCTTGGCGTATTCGTCGGCCGCAGCTTCGGCTGGAACTTTCACGATGGCAAAAAGATTCAGTTCCTCCTGCAGTCTTGTGCCGCCAATTTCTTGCTCTCCTAGACAGATACCGTGACTCGGAGGTTATCTATACCGATGTCTCGATGGTTGATGGCTATGTGGGGTACGCTTATTATGCTCATGCGGACTATGTAGACTAGCGCCCCTTGCCGGAAGGCCGCAGTGTTTACACTGCAGAACTGACAGCCATTTTTCGTGCCCTTGAGCATATTCGTACCAGCACTGGAGAGTCCTTCGTCATTTGCAGTGACTCTCTCAGTAGTCTGCTGGCTCTTGACCAGTGCTACCCACGCCATCCCATTGTTGCTGCCATCCAGGGGTCCATTCATGCTCTTGAACAGCGTGGTCGCTCGGTGGTGTTCATATGGACCCCGGGACACGTTAGGATCGCGGGAAACGAACTCGCCGTCAAGTTAGCTAAAGAGGCTACCTGCAAACAGACGCTGGAGATCGGCCTACCGGCAATTGATCTCCGAAAGGTTTTCTTTGGGATGTGGGGAGACGAATGGCGCACTCTGTCTGCACCCAACAAGCTGCGGCGAGTAAAGGGGACCACGACTGTGTGGGGTTCCTCCATGCGGGCCTCTCGCAGGGATTCTGTTGTTCTGTGTAGGCTCCGCTTGGGTCACTCTTGGCTGACGCATGGTCATCTGCTGCGTCGAGAGGACCGCAGTAATTGTAGCTGTGGTGCAAACATGACGGTGGCCCATATATTGTTGGAATGTCCTCTTTTAACCGCCCTCAGGCGAACTTTTAATCTCCCAGGTGATTTATCATCTCTTTTAGGTGACAATGTCTTTATGGCAGATCGAGTTTTAAGTTTTATTCGCGCAACATGCTTTTATAGGTCCCTCTAATTTTATTGCGTCACTCTCTTTTGTGCTGTATATTTTACTTAGTTTTGTGTTGTAATTCGACTCCAACCTAATCTTTTAGGCTGGAGGTTTTAACGTGTTGCCGAGTGGCTGGCTCATCCTTTTATTTTCGTCATCAGCCAGCTACGGTCCACTGCTGTACACGCTCCATTTTCCATGTTGCCTTACCATTGACCTTGGGGCTTTTCTTCCCCCGGAATTTTCATTTTAGTGCTTAGCCTGACTAGTGGATGGTTTCAATATGCTCTGTGTGTTTATGAAACAAGGGACCGATGACCTATGCAGTTTGGTCCCTTTAATCTTTAAACCAACCAACCAACCAGCTGTGTTACCGAAGTACATACGTATGCGACATGTGTTAGGAATTTACATTACAAAATTATTTGATGCATGCCACAAGACCAAGCAAAGCATACGGTGAGGCCCCTTTCCGGGTTCGCATCAGAATTCAATAAGTAAGGCATTAAATTATGGCTAACTGTTCTGTAAAACAAACCCACACACACACACAAGCACGCGCGTAGACAGAACTAAACACTAATCTAATAAGATATGAAACCCCAGTGAAATACGCCAGGCAAAGAGTTTATAGGGAAGTTTTCAGAAAAAATTTGATAGAAAGTGCAGGTTTACGTACACAAGATACAAAGCCACATTATCTCATAGGCAGTAAGTATCAAAAATTAATGACCTCTTAGATGACGATCAGTTTGTCTTTGGGAAAGGTAAACGCACCAGAGAGACTGTTCTGACGTTGCGGTTGATAATGGAAGTTAGGCTGAAGAGAAATCAAGACGCGTTCATAGGATCTGCCAACCTGGAAAAATCGTTCGGCAATGTCAAATGGTAATATACAATACCTACAAGAACCAAGAGGAGACAATAAGTGTGGAACGAAGTGCACGGATTAAAATGGGTGTAAGGCAGGGATGTAGTCTTTCGCCCTTATTGTTCAATCTATACATCGAAGAAGCATTGACGAAAATAAAATAAAAGTTCAGGAATGGGATTAAAATTCAAGGTCAAAAGATATCAGTGTTAAGATACACTGACAACATTGCTATCCTAAGTGAAAGTCAAGAAGAATTAATGTACCTATTTAATGAAATGAACAGTCTAATGAGTACAGAATATGGACTGAGAATAAATCGAAGGAAGGAGCAAGTAATGAGAAGAAGCAGAAATGAGAACAGCGAGAAACTTAATATCATAATTGGTGATCACGAAGTAGAAGAAGAAGATAAGGAATTCTATTATCTAGGCAGCAAAAAATCCCATGACGGAGGGAACCAGGATCACATTAAAAGCACATTAGCACTGGCGAAAAGGGGATTCCTGGCTAAGACAAGCCTGCTAGCATCAAACATGGGTCTTAATTTGAGGAAAAATATTTCTGAGAAAGAACACTTGAAGAACAGCATTGTATGGCTGTGTGACGAGGACTGTGGCAAAATTAGAGAAGAATAGATTCGAACTTTTGAGATGTGATGTTACAGAAGAATGATGAAAATTGGATGGACTGAGGAGGTTCTCCGCAGAATCGAGGTGGAAAGGAACGTATAAAAATCACTGACAAGAAGAAGCGACAGAATGATAGGACATTTGTTAATACGTCAGAAAATAAATTCAATGGTATCAGAGGGAGCTGTAGAGGGTAAAATCTGCAGAGGAAGACAAAGATTGAAATACGTCCAGCGAATAAATGAGAATGAAGGTTGCAAGTGCTACTCTGAAATGGAACAGTTGGCACAGGAGAGGAATTCGTGGCGGGCTGTATCAGACCTGTCACAAGATCGTTGACTCAAAATAAAATAAATCCACAGATCATGCATATGTGTCCATAAAATCAGGTAAACACAGTCTATTATAGAAATACGAATGAGCACCTTCGCTCGCAACATAAAATCGGAGGGACGACTGCTAATACCATCTCGACCCGACAGGAACCAGGGTGCAGGGCGTCACACATCAGTTAACAACAGAACTGTGGTCTGTTGCAAAAGGCATCTGCATGCAATCCACAGTATAGGCACGAAACGGTCCCTGAACAGGCTCGCATCCTAAAACGGCAGCGTAATCTCCATCCGGCGTGATGTCATCAACAACACAGTCCCCTCAAAGGCATGTTCAGCCCAACAGAGTGCTCACATGTCATAGGCATCTACAACTTTCCACGCCGCTGCCAGCAAGTCCTTTGCCGAGCAGGCACATATATCATTGTCCGCCACTGTTCATACCCCCTCTTGTGGGCAGCCATCCTCCAGTATTCCAGCAACGGGGCACAGACATACACAGGGCAGATACAATCAACTACTCAGCGCAATAGGTGTCGCACGAACATGACACACTAACCTATGACAAGTTACTCACTTTCAACGCTTGATTAAATTTTACTGTGTCCGTAAAGGAATAGAATGAAATAACAGGTAACTTCCAAAAACATGAAAGCTTTAAAGGACCATGCACCATACCCTTCCTCATTTGCGGGACGACAAATGCAAACCATGTAGCCATGTAAGTTCTAGCTATCCTAGGTATTTACACACACACAAACACAAACACACACACACACACACACACATAGAGGGATATATATATATATGCATTTGTGTGTGTGTGTGTGTGTGTGTGTGTGTGTGTGTGTGTGTGTGTGTGTGTGTGTGTGTGTGTGTGTATATATATATATATATATATGCATTTGTGTGTGTGTGTGTGTGTTTGTGTGTGTGTGTGTGTGTGTGTGTGTGTGTGTGTGTGTTTGTGTTGAACCAGACTGAAAAATTTCGAAGCTTCTTCACGGATATTTACTGAGTATTTTGGTACAAGGGACTTGCAGTCTCTTGTGCCTCATGCGTATTAGTAATTTAATTATGTCTTACTCAGTTTCTTGCTACACTTACTTTTATTTCTTCTAAAATATCTTCACAATAGTGAAAAGTGTTTCAATGTAAAGTCATTAAAATTACAGTGCAAAGCACTGAGAAATGCAACCATCTCAGGTATGATGGGGTCACCGTGTCTGGAGGAACAGCTCACCATACCATACACTGCATCCGGTGAATCCACACAAGAGCGGCACATCGTCTAACCATTCATCAGTAAGCCTATCCATACTGTTGTTTACCACTGTTACTGTAGAGATGACGCTGCCGAAAAAATAAAACGACGACAAATTCGAAGAGTACTTGACGGCGAAGAGTAAAATGGACATTACCATTGTCAACAGCAAGTGCTGTGAATGAACTGAAAATGTTTCTTTCCAGAAAACACACACAGCGCACACCGTTGACGTTGACATTTGTTGTATTGCGTACATATTTTCACTGTAATACAGACACAAAGATAAATTTGGGCAAGATGTCAGACGAAAATGCCCCTGCTGTGCTGCCGAGACCACAGGTCCCTTATATCAAAATAGTCAGAAAATATCCCTGAAAAACTCAGTTTTATTGTTAGATTTCTGTTTCACCATATACAACAATTTTTGTTACAAGTTTCTAAGGTTTTTAGAGGGTATTTACTAGATAGTGGTCTGACGTCTGGAAACACACCATTTGGATATAAAATCGGAGATCGAATACGCACTGTCTGTGAAGACGTTGCCCTTGTCAGTGTCTCAGGTATTTATGACATAGCATATCATTTTCGCCGGCCTAAACAACAGCTGCGACAAACTGGTACGTTCGCAACTAGGGGGGTTGGTAGTCGTGCTCCACGGACGTGCCAAGCTCTCGAATTTGTGAAGGACACCCTTCGCTAAGTAGAAGAGAGCCAGACGGCGAGAACGTGAAACACAGCCCATGCCATAGAGCACTGAATGTAGAGCTCAATACCCTCACTTCGTGCATACCTTGAAGCGGGAGATTTGAAAGCGATCCGATCTTCAACCGCATTTTACCTCAAAACCTGCGAAATTAATGAAAGAGGAAAACAGAAACTTCTTGCAATAGAAATGAAAAACTAGAGGAGGAGCAGCGGAATCTTAAGACAGTATCATATAAGAAGTGAGGCAATACGGAGGAAAGTGGAAGATGGGAAGTCTGTTATAGACACAACGGGAACAACTATGTTACCTTGGTATGAAGATCCTGAAAGGATAGAGATTACAAGATGATCGAAACGAGTAGTGCAATGAATCCCCCTGGAATAAGTAAAAGAGTTAGACCAGCGAGAACATGCAAAGCACAGATCTGCAATATGGGGACTGGATGGACGATAGGCAGTGGGAAATAGGAAGCGAAAAACGGTGACAGCTGCAGTACCATTTGCATGTATACGATTCATTGCGGGACGTGAGTTTCTTATCACACGTTTACCTGCTAGGTCCCCTGTACAATCGTAAAATTTCGTAATAAAAATTGTCAGACACCTTGCATATAAAGCGTCCGTCCAAAAAGTTCTAGGACTCATTTTATTCGGGTGTATAGGCGATGTCAGTGCAGTAACTAAAGTGGCAGCTGGAACCAACCACACTGTAAATATTAGATGTGTTTTCGATCAGTCAATTTTGATCAGGTAGTGTTAAGTACAGGATGCACGGCTGAGGTGTGTCAACGTTGCAGTCTCAGAAATGGTAGTGGTAAAAAGTGTGTAGAAAGTTTGTCCTGTAAACCTTGATCCCCAAACAAATACAACGCTGTGAGTAGGCCTGCCGTGACTTAATTGAATTGCAAATCCTGCTATTTTCCGGAAAAAATCATCACAGGTAGAGGGACTTGGTGTTATGAATACAAAACGGGCGCAAAACGACAAATTGCAGAGATTCACATGAAGGGTCAATGCTTTGGCAACTAAACCGACATTGAAGCCAATGTGATACACGAGTTGACCATCGTCCCCAGAAGGAATTTTCTGACACCTCCGTATGGCTGTAGGATAGTTCTGTAGGTTCTATTCTAGTGGGTTGTGGTACGTAGTACAGCTGAAGCATTTAAATCGTCTTAACCTTTCTTTAGTTTTTTATTAATCCAGTTTCGAATCGTTTTGGACTGGCGGTGGTAATGCAGATGTAAGACTACTATGAATATATAATTTAAAAATATTTACGGAAGAGAAAAAGCAACCGTTTTTCATAAGATAAAAATTTGACATGTACCCGACATCACTACTGGAGGTCCATGATGGTTTTGGCACAAATGATTGTCATAGACAGTGTTTTAACTGCCGTATGATCGATACTTTATGTTAAGGTGTTCTGTCGCCGGCAGAGATTTACCGTAAATGTGTGAGCTGGTAGTGTTGACGACTGTCTGACTCAGCAACGTGCGCAGGTTGCGCGGCTCCAGCGGCGAGATCACGCTGCGCAGCCCCGCGGCCCAGCAGCAGCAGGCCAAGACGGCGGCGGAGGGTGCTTCCAGCAGCGCGCTGCTGTCCGGGGACGGCGCCGGCCTCGGCTGCGTCAGCCACCCCTGGCTCATCGAGCCGGAGGACTCGGCCAACAGCTTCCTCTACCTCAAGATCCGCGGCTTCGAGCTGCCCTACAACGCTCGGGAGGATGCCTGCCCCACGCTCAATCGCATCGTCGTTTATTCTGGCGTCGATACTCGCGACCCTAAGGTCTGTATATATAACTCATCAACCATTCTACTGCTGTCCCTTATCTTTAATCAATACCTAACAATTATACTCAACATGCAATGACAGACAAAAGAGGTGAAGCACCCAGAAGACGTGATTGGATGTCGTCAATGTAACTTTGTACATGTACACCATCAGCGGGTACGTAAATGATGAGAGCTGCAATTCTATGTGACAGGTAGAACCGTTACCAGAGTACAGTAGTGTTGTTGGTTTTTTAGCCTTTTAGGGTACGTAAGGACAGTCAGGCGTTAGGTGCACTGGTCGAATGGTGCAATATCCAGATTTGTGAGGTATTCCGTTGTCACAGTGGTCTGACGTTGGATCATATGGGAACGAGAAGGTAGGCATCCTATTCAAGGTACCAGTCGGCAAGGCCTGACCATCGTAATATGGAATCGTCGTATTGTGAACCTAGCACGTAATAGCCCCCTTCACATTAGAGCCTCTGCCATCCAAAAACAAGTGATGGACGCTCTGTAACATTCTTTGTCTTCCCGCATCATAGGCCGGAGACTAGCAACAGATGATCTAGAGAATTACAGTCCCATAGGCAGGCTGCCGTTAACACCAGATGGGAAATTGCGGCGTTTGGAGGGGTGGTACGACCGAGAAACATGGACTGCTGATGAATGGCGTCGCATTTTGTTCAGCTATGAATTTCATTTCTGCAGTGTCTGAATGACTATCGTTGGTGAGTATGGCGGGGACCCATTCCTCACACGTGTTTGAGAGGCACAGAGGTGTAACTCTTGATGTTGTGAAGGGACGAGAAGGAGCGACACATCGGGTATGACTTCCGGACGGCTCATAGTGGCTGCAGGAACTCCAACAGCACAACAGTACGTCATGGACACAGTTCGTCCTCATGCGTTACGTCTCAAGAACCATATACAGTAGTTGTTGGCCCGTTTGTCTCAAAGAGTGGATGTAACAGTACTTCGACAAAATTCTCAACCGAATCAGTGCATGTATCCAGACCATAGTGGGTGCAACGTAGTACTGGTAAGCCCACTGGTGATGCCAAGTTATTTGTAAACTTCAATCGCTTTTCTTCACTTAAATAACGTCACATACCCGTTCAGCATGATGAAGTTTCATTTCATTTTCGCTCCTCTTTGGGATACTTCACAATTTTTTTGCCAGACAGTCTGATACATTTCTCATAATCGAGTATTGGTTCACCCCCCCCTTATTTTGCACCTTTACTGCACCCCTCGCACCAGGGTAACTGTTCCTGGGCCGACTTTCGCATATAACCCACGTGCCAGGCGTTTCTTCTAGTAAGGATCTTCGTTAGACTTCCTTAATCTATTCTGCACTTCTTAATTCACCGTGCACTTAATAGTTAGCGTTCTTCGACAACACCGCAGGTCAAATACTTCCATTATCTTCGTCCCGGATTTCCAACGTATTGCTTTGATGTAATGCTGTGCTCCATACGAACACTTTCAAGAACATTCTCCTCAGGGAACTGCTGCAGAGGTAAGTTTTCTTAGGCTGTATTAATCTACTTTTGACTCTTCCTTTGCTTCAGCACTCCTGCATAATCTTGCATCGTTGGTACGAAATCTTTTTTCACTTATTTTACGAGTGTGTCGCTCCCTATTTTGATGTTGAGTAAATCGTTACTCTCTTTCCTACTACTCTTCATTACCTACCACTTCGCTTTGATTATCATTCAGCTATACACTGTGCTCACTATGCAATCCGTTATTTTCAACAGATTCCCGATTTTTACACAATCCAATCCAGCCACTATCGCGAATGGTGATGGTGATGATGGTGATGATGATGATGATGATGATGATGATGATGAAATGTTGAGGACAACACAAACAACCAGTACTCGGGCAGAGAAAATGCCCAACCCGGCCGGGAATCGAAACCGGGACCCCGTGAGAGCAAGGAAGCCTGCTACACTTTCTCCCTCTCAGAGAAACATTTCTTTCACAACATTTCCGAGTTTTACTGTAAATTGCGTTGTACACAAACGACGACTTAACATATAAGAGACCGACGAGCCGACAGTGTGGCTTAGCAGCTTAAGGCCGACTAACGTTGGAGAAATGGAATGCAAGACCACCGGCGGGCTCAGCGCAGTGTCTGGCCTGTTGTACTATGTTCATGTGACAATGGAGACGAAGCTCGAGCTAAAGACAGTCATGGCCTATCCATCTAACACATTCTCTGCTATTTTCGCGAAATGCTTCAGCGCTTCGTTCTTGACACTGGCAAGTCTTATATAAACGCATTTGCAATTCCTAAAACTCTAAGATTCCAGAGGCTAAATGAACGTAGTTCCACTGAAAAGAACGTAGCAGATTCAATATCTCGACAGATAGAGGTATTAAGAGTATTTAGCGTACCGACAAATATCCCTTATCCTTTTAGGCTCTGTATCTATACCTCTTCGAGATCTCTTATTATTCCTTTTTCTTCTGTGAGGACTTCATCAAATACAATAATAAAGTGTTAAAGACGTGACGAATATAACAGATAAGTGTAAAATAGGATACATTTGTTATGACTTAGAACATTTTTAGAATACGTCTTCGAAGCAGTTTCAGAAACGACTGCGTACAAATTTACAGCTGACATTTAATACGTTCCTTCTCGTCTGCCGCCTGGGAGTCCGTGTAGCGTAGGGTAAAGTACCACTCTCGGACAGTGCGCGCTCTCTTAGCACTGTGAAGTGCGCAACACAAATCATACGATGCATTGCCCCTAGGTTAATTTCGAAGTGTTTGTTGAGGGGCTCCGATTAGTCCTATGCTTTGCTACTACTTTCATGGTAAACCAGGGTCGCCAAACTCGCTTTAATCCACTAGGCAGGGTTGAAATTGACTTTACTCTTGTATCACTAGTCAATGCCCTATTGCAAGCCAGCTGCATTCAAAAGACTCTCAGATCCGACAAGTAAGTCAGAAAACTAGGTGCTCAGTTACCGTACCTTCTGCAGCAAGTCTCCAGCATCTCATCCACAAACAGAATAACAATCTAAAGTTTAAAAAATAGAGAGACACGTACAAAAACACCATAAGTTTCCCGCTGAATGAATGCCATTTATGGTCTTAGCTAAGAACTCGCCAAGGACACCTCATTCTTGTGATACACAAACTTCAGCTGGCTGAAGTCTCAATTTACTGAGGTTATGCCTCTGCCCATCTCTCAAGCGCTCTCTCGTTTCGTCACACAGCTTGTCACAAAGTCCTCAGACCGTTGAGCCATTCATCGCCATGCACAAGTGACGCATCTGCCAACTCTTCCACTTTTCCGTAACGTAAAAATAACTTTATTCATTTACTCCAGACTTCATACAAGCGATTGTCGTAAAACCACAGCTGCGCCCCACAGGTCTCACAACTCCTGACTCACCCTCGCGAGAGCTGCAGACTGACTGCCGATCTTGTGAGTTATCAAACGAGAACTTCAAGGTGCAGGCCTTTCGGTTTATTAGACGGCGGGGCAGAATGTAGGTACTTCAGTTGGCTACAGAACGGGATATCATCACCACTGAACTTAACGTAAGGGTTATAAATGAGCAGGCACAGACAACAGACATGTTCAAGAAACATTTCTTAAATGTAGTAGGAAATATATGGATAAAGATTCCAGGGGAAAAATCGTATTGTGAGTTGAAAAAGCAACTCTCATAAAATTCAGTCATATGAAGGTATCACAAACTTACCCTTCTTAAACTAAGAAAGTTGTATATTCTCCCAAAACTAATACCCCATCTACATTCGAAGGTGTTCCAACATAACGACCCTTGTATAACACAAAACATGTGATGCATCAGCAACTAGAGGCATTTTTCCAGACAGATTGAAATATACCATTGTTAAACCTCTGTGTAAGAAGGGTGATAGAGATGTCAATAACTACTGACCTGTTTCACTACTGACACAGTTTCCAAAATTTTTTGAGAAGCCGACTTATTCTAAAACAGTGTTGTACCGAATCAAAAATAATATCCAAACTAAATCACAGTTTGGATTTCATAAGCGTTTCTTAGCTAAGAACACCGTTTACACGTTCACTACCAAATTTTATAAGCGCTAGCTAATAAAATCGTACCGACTGATATTTTCGGTGACCTCTCTAAGACATTTAACGCTGTGAGTCACAATATTCTTCTAGATAAACTTACGTCTTATGGAATTGATGGCGTAGCCAACCAGTGGATAAAGTCATGTCTAACCATAGGAATGCCGATTGTTGTACTTAGTCTTTCAAACACTGTAGTCAGGGGAGATTCTGTCTGGAGAGAAATCACGTATGGGATTCCCCACAGCTCAGTCTTAGGCCCACTTTTGTTTCTCATATACATAAATGATCTTGTGCCTAATATAAAACAACCCTTTTGTAGATGACACTAGTACTGTAATCAAGTCAAGCATATAACGGCAACAGAGGAAATAATAAACAGTATTCTTAAAAGTACCATTCTCAGTTTCAAAACGACACAGCATATTCAGTTCTGCATATCTAGAGATTGTAACCCAGTGATAAGTGTATTACTTGGTGAGCAAATAAAAGATACGACAGATACTTCCAAATTTTACATGATCATGTTGATGAGAATATAACTGAAATTAGCATATTTCGGAACTTCTAAATCAACTCAGTTCAGCCACAATTCCACTAGCAATCCTTGCAAATCTTGATGAGAAACAAATAAGTATGTTGATGTATTTTGCATCTATTAAAGTGAGTAATGGGATAATGTTATGGGGTAAGTGACCTTTCAGAAAGGAAGTGTTTATTTGTCAATAACTTGCTATAAGTGGTAGTAACGTACTATCTTCCTGTAGATACGTGTTTAAGGAGTTAGCCATTTTGACTAATGCTCACAGCATATTTATTTTCTCATCGAGTTTGTTGTAAATAATTCACTGCAATTCAAAAGGCACATGGATGCACATAATTAAGATACCAGAAGGAAACAGTGTCATTCATTACTCGACACTAAGTATGTCTTTAGCACAATAAGGGGTGCACAGTGCTGCAACCAAAATTTTTGATAAGTTACCCATTGATATAAAACGTTTATTAGGCAGCAAAGCCAAATTTAAAAATTAACTGACAAAGTATCTCCTTGACAACGCCTCCGGTTTTGCAGACTAACTTCTATTATTGGAATGTGTAAAAAGACGGGAATAGGGGTTACTAACTTACACAAGTATATTTTAAAAAAACGTTTTTAATGGTCAGCTGGTAGCCACATTTACAAATTAATCTGTTATGTAAATGTAAAAATACTTGTTCCACGTTATTACGATTTACCATGCTAATAATCCTTGGAACATAAAACTAAGAGTTACTGAGATGTAAGCATGACACACACTGAGGTGACAAGCCATAGGATAGCTATATGCACATATACACATGGCGGTAGCATCGCTTACACAAGGTATAAAAGAGTAGTACATTGGTGGAGATGTCATTTGTACCCACGTGTACACGTGAAAAGGTTGCCCACGCGATTATGGCCGCACTACGGAAATTAACCGACTGTGAACGAAGAAAAGTAGTTGGAGCTAGACGCATGGAACATTCAATATCCGAAATCCTTAAGGAATTCAGTATTCCGAGATCCATGGCTCTGTGACCTCAAGATCAATGGCACATCGTAACGGAACTGAAAACAGTAAAGAAGCGTACTTAAACTGTTCTAACCTTACAAATTACTGAACATGAGGTCACTGCCCAGTCGACAGGAGTATATTACAGACAATAATTTCTCCAACATATGAGAAAATTAAGGAGACCAGGAGGATTGAAGAATGTAGACGTTGCCGTGACAGCATCAGAAAGTTTAGCGTTACCTGAGTGGCTGCATGAGCGACTTCGTGGTTCGGTTGTATTCGTCCTTTGAAGCTGTCATCGAAATAACTACTAATCGATTTATGCCAGCGCGTGTGCAGTAATATGGTTGTGTGAGTTAGTCGTCGAACAGGCAGCCCTTCCTAGACATCTAGGCCTAAACTAGATGTGGACGAGAAGCTGACTAGTCTGTCGCGAAACCCCTTTTGAATTTTTTCCGGTAGCCCAAAACGTTAGAGCCTCTGCTCTCTTTGGCTGCTATTTTAAGCCTCTGCTCCCAAAGGCAGCACTGGGCACTCCAACGTGGCACAATTTTTTTTTGACCAAACTAACTGTGCCTTTAACAGCAGTTCTGGAAGGGCCAGTCGAGTATCGTGATGTTACCAAGCACTTGCGCCTCCTAAGTGCCAATTTCACCTTGCAGGTGTATACCCGTACATAAAAGCATTAAAGTTCCTACAAACAATTTGTTTTTAATGAAATCCTCAATCTTGGCAACAGCAACTTCTTACAACAACTACATAATGACACATAAATCAGCAAACAACCTCGATCGACCTCGTATCATGCAAGCAGTTGATATGCAAAATTGTCGGCTCTACTAATTACCGGAGTTTCTGAATTAATTTTTAGCCCCAAAATTTGTTTAATAGAGATAAGTACCAGATTTTTTGTAATTACTTGGTGTCCCCTCACAAACAGTCTGGAGCTATGAAAGGCCAGGTACGTACTAGGGAAATGGAACACTGGGTTGTTTGCGACTGAGTGTGTTTGATCTGACACACAGTCATTAGTCTGTACTTCAATTTTTCCGGCTGGTACTTATATTAAAAACAAAATCTGAAGATAGGGCGCCAAGTTGGAACGCCCGACTTGCTTGGAGTGAGGTGGCCACCGAGAACCTGTCCTTCTCGACCAGCGCGGCGCCGGTATCAACGACGGTGCGTGCAATCAACTGCTGAGGGTACAGGCTGAACGGAAATTGAAAACTCTCACTCTGAATCAGAGATACGAGTAAGCAGTTTTATCTCACTTCACTGCTACGGTCGCAGGTTCGAATCCTGCCTCGGGCATGGATGTGTGTGATGTCCTTAGGTTAGTTAGGTTTAACTAGTTCTAAGTTCTAGGGGACTGATGCCCTCAGATGTTAAGTCCCATAGTGCTCAGAGCCATTTGAAACAATTTTTTTACTGTCAGTGTTGATGAGGCTGCTGCCTGTTTAGTGTTTGGTCAGACTAGTGCTTGTTTACTAGCTTCATCAGGGTAGTGTCTGTATACTCATAAAAGGTGTAAGATGAAGTAGTGTGTAACCTAGGTACCGACGACCTTCGCAGTTTGGTCGCATTCGAACTTACCACAAATTTCCAAAACTCCAGGCGGAAGCAAACCATTGCACGAAGAACCGGTACCATCTTCTAAGGAATGTTTGAAAGACTTTCTTCATAGATTGGTATCCGGATCACTCTAGAGACGTGCAACAGGTACCGAGAACAAAACAGTTCTGAAAATATCTTTTTTGAAAAGTAGGCACAATGTTTTCCACTTGGACTCTTTAATAGAGATAGCCATGTTAATGTGACTGCAGCTCAGCACAGATTGACGTCTTGAACTCGATAGTGACAGACCGTGTGGTGCGAGAAGTGCGCATTCGGATACTGTGTACATCACCCTATTGCCGCTTGTCCGCATTTTATGTTGTGTGATCGGAGGCTGAAGAAAAAGACTCTCATAGATAACGATTTACTTTCATTTTTTATAAAATTTGTGACGTATTTACTACAGTGATACATTTGTAAGTAGGCTGTTAAGGGTTTTATGTTGGTAACACCACGTATCGCTCTACATGAAAATCACTGACTGTGCTGTGTGAAGTCTGTGGCTGGTTTGCATCATATCTAACTTTTGAAGATTTTGTTCCATTGTGTCTAACTTTTGCTGTGTTTGTCTCTGATTTTGTTTCATTTGTTGCATTAATTGCAATAATAATGTATTAGTGTCTGGAATCTGTTCCCTTATGCTTTTCGGCAGTGCATTTGGACCGGCAACATTCACATTTTGACAAGCAGAAACTGTGTCTTGACTTATTTGAGAAAACGGTGAGGACCCAAAACCTGAAACTACAGTATTTGCAAGATTGTGTCCTGTCATTTGCGTTTCTAGGCGCTACAGTCTGGAGCCGAGTGAACGCTACGGTCGCAGGTTCGAATTGTGCCTCGGGCATGCATGTGTGTGATGTACTTAGGTTAGTTAGGTTTAATTTGTTCTAAGTTCTAGGCGACTCATGTCCTCAGAAGTAACGTCGCATAGTGCTCAGAGTCATTTGAACCATTTTGTCCTGTCATTTCGGATTCCTGGGCGAGCTGTTGCCGACCGATCGATCGATAATGCTTTCCTGTTCACTAATTGTTTCACTGTCTACACTATTATTTGCCGCCCGCTCCATTTCCCTATTACCAAATTACTACGTTGAATGTCTGTTAACTCATAACACGGTTGTGCTGATAAGCTATAATCGTCGTCACTATCATTTCTCAATTTAGTTTGGAGCCTAGTATTACGTTTTTCACACGCCATAATTATCACGTACTTCACGCGATAACAAGAAAAGCATAATTTGAAGAAACAAGAAAACACATTAACATAGCACTGACTACAACTACAAAGGAAATTCTCTCTATAATTACGCGCTAGAAATAAACAATAGCTACACTAATTACACAAACTACAAGAAAAAACCAGAAAATTCCAGTGAGGTATCCTTGGCTAACGGTCGACATATGAAACGTCCCCTTAGGAAAATTAATGAAGTACTGTGCTGATAAACCTCTTTCGTTATTTGATTTTCAAACAGCTGAGCAAAACTCAACGTACTCAGACATTACTCTCTTTACTTATTCTGATCAACACTAAACTGACACACAATATATATATATATATATATATATATATATATATATATATATATATATATATGCAGGGTGCTATTCTCCCATGGAGACGATCGTAGAGATGCTGGATGTAGTCCTGTGGAACGGCTTGCAATGCCATTTCCACCTGGCGCCTCAGTTGGACCAGCGTTCGTGCTGGACGTGCAGACCAAATGAGACGACGCTGCATCCAGTAACAAACATGCTCAATAGGGGACAGATCCGGAGATCTTGCTGACCAGGGTAGTTGACTTACACCTTCTAGAGCACGTTGGGTGGCACGGGATACACGCGGACGTGCATTGTCCTGTTGGAACAGCAAGTTCCCTTGCCGGTCTAGGAATGGTAGAACGATGGGTTCGATGACGGTTTGGATGTACCGTGCACTATTCAGTGTCCCCTCGACGATCACCAGAGGTGTACGGCCAGTGTAGGAGATCGCTCCCCACACCATGATGCCGAGTGTTGGAGCTGTGTGCCTCGGTCGTCAGCAGTCCTGATTGTGGCGCTCAGCTGCACGGCGCCAAACACGCATACGACCATCATTGGCACCAAGGCAGAAGCGACTCTCATCGCTGAAGACGACACGTCTCCATTCGTCCCTCCATTCACGCCTGTCACGACACTACTGGAGGCGGGCTGCACGATGTTGGGGCGTGAGCGGAAGACGGCCTAACGGTGTGCGGGACTGTAGCCCAGCTTCATGGAGACGGTTGCGAATGGTCCTCGCCGATACCCCAGGAGTAACAGTGTCCCTAATTTGCTGGGAAGTGGCGGTGCGGTCCCCTACGACACTGCGTAGGATCCTACGGTCTTGGCGTGCATCCTGCGTCGCTGCGGTCCGGTCCCAGGTAGACGGGCACGTGCACCTTCCGCCGACCACTGGCGACAACATCGATGTACTGTGGAGACCTCACGCCCCACGTGTTGAGCAATTCGGCGGTACGTCCACCCGGCCTCCCGCATGCCCACTATACGCCCTCGCTCAAAGTCCGTCAACTGCACAAACGGTTCACGTACACATTGTCGCGGCATGCTACCAGTGTTAAAGACTGCGATGGAGCTCCGTATGCCACGGCAAACTGGCTGACACTGACGGCGGCGGTGCACAAATTCTGCGCAGCTAGCGCCATTCGACGGCCAACACCGCGGTTCCTGGTGTGTCCGCTGTGCCGTGCGTGTTATCACTGCTTGTACAGCCCTCTCGCAGTGTCCGGAGCAAGTATGGTGGGTCTGACACACCGGTGTCAATGTGTTCTTTTTTCCATTTCCAGGAGTGTATATATATATTTGTTGCGCACCACTGTCTCACTTTCAATAATCCCTACGAAAGAATGCCCCTGACTAACAATAACCTACACCTTTCATGAATCTCCTTACTCGAACTACAGCAATAAAGCGAGCGCCAATAAAAGATTCTAACTACTGAAGGCACTAACTACTGATAGGCATAGTTAGCAAATGAAAGATTTTGATAGAGAACAAACAACGTATTTACCTCAATAATATTCTAAAGTCATCAGATATATATTAGTTCATGATATACAGTATTACAAATGTACTCTTTCTGATGGAAAAACGTCCAGATCGTCCGCTCTCAAAATTCTGCCATCACTCTCTCTCTCCGCATCCACCACTGCTGGCGGCTCACCTCCAACTGCGCAACGCTATGCGCTGTTCACATCCAATTGCCCAACACTACAATAGCGATTATTCCAACAGTGGAAAGAAGCCACAGACTTTTCACATCACAGTCAGTGATTTTCATATAGAGCGCTACGTGGCGTTACCAACATAAAAACCTAAACAGCCTACTTACACATTTAATTTGTGGTTTGCAGTATTTCATCAATATAATGGTTTAAGTTCTACTTTCCCGCAATGCTTAAGTGTTGCTAAACGTGTTTGTAAAAAATCGTCTTCGCAGCTGAGGTCGCTCACACTTTCTTATGTGGTGACGCTCGACTCTGATATTCGCCACTTTGAATCTCCGGGGAGGAAAATGTTCACTCCAGTATTTGGTCAGTGGGAGAGAGGCGATGGCGTAAGGTTTCTAATGACTGGTCTTTACACCAGTGTCCTGGATTAAACTCGAAACCTCTACGGAAGATTCCTAAATTGAGAGCCCATTACACAGTTGATGGTGATCCGCCCGTCGGACGAGGGCGTTAAATTCGACGGCCATTCGAGAGGAAAAGTCTATATGCTGGCACCAGATTTCATACTGACCCCTTCACCTTCATTCATAATAACACAAATCCACCAGTACACTGTCCAAGCACTGGTCAGTCTTTTACATGACACAGATAAGCAGCTGACACTTCATAACAGGTCGGAGGGATGCAACGCCAAGCCATCTCCATTAGTACCCTGCCTAGGATGTTGACGATGTATTCCTAGATCTACTCCCATACGCTCATTTCACATATAAAACTTTAAAAATTTGCTAAATCTGCGAAAAAATCTTAAGAAAGTTAGTTTTAGCTGTGTGGGGCGCACGTTCTCTGAAAGTTTTGCCAGGGCCGCAGAATGACCTCTGTAGCTTAGTTTCCAGCATGCGGGCAGTGACTGTGAGGCGGCGTCCTGCAGGTGGTGTGTCCGGTGGAGGCGGCGGGCGGCCGGCGCGAGCTGCAGGTGTTCTCGGAAGGCTGGGAGCGCACCGCCACCTCCACCGCCTCCGCCGCCGCCGGTGCCAACGCTTCCGGCACCGTCGCCGCCCAAGCGGGGCCGCCGACACCGCTGCTGCTGGCGCCGCACGCGCGCAGCTTCATCGTCGAGTTCCTGGAGCGGCAGCCCGGCAGTTACGCCGTCACCTGGATGGAGGTGTCGCGCCGGCCCCTCCTCTCCGCTTCCAGCTACTTCGTCATGTCCGTCGCTGCCCCAGAATGTCCGTACAGGTGCGTCTCGACTCCATTTCGCTCTAAAAATGAACGACTTCTGTCAATATGTCACTACCTGGTCCCTCCATACCTACGGTAATCTCACCACTGCACAGATTTGCATTGTATTTCTAATCTGTAGCTACATTACAACCTGTATTCGATACGTCATCATATAGTGCATGGTGGAGTGTCCTTCCTTTACCCGAATTGGGTTCTTTCTTATCATCTGTTGCAAATTCCAGTTCCTCTCCTGTGCCCACTTCTTCATATTATTTCTGGGTAGTACTTGCACACAACGTCCTCCGTCACATGCTGGGCATATACAAATCTAAAAACTTTGTTTACTTTTCCCGACGTCATCCTTTAGTAGAAGCAGAGCAGCAGCTTAACGTGGCATCGACTCAAGAAGTCTTGCTGCCTCTGTAGCCGTCCTTTGCGAATATGTTGCCGATGCAGGATTTTGCGCACGAACTGTCCTCTTGATAATGTCTTATGAATATTCTATGCGATTCACGTAGGGCAATTTGGATGGCTAAATCACTCGCTCCAACTATCCAGAATATTCTTCAAACACATCACGAAAAGTTTTGGCCCGTGGCATCGCTCATTATCATCCATAAAATTTCCATCGCTGTTTGGAAATGAAGTCCATGAAAATGGTTTGCAAGTAGCCGACATAATCCACAGTCAGTGATCGGTTCAGTTGGACCAGAGGATCAAGTCCGCTCCATACAAACACAGACTACACCATTAGGAGCTACCACCAGCTTCCAAAGTGCCTTGTTGGCAATTTGGGCCCATGGCTTCGTGGGGTTTGTGCCACACTCGAACCCTACTACCAGTTCTTATCAAATGAAGTCGGGACTCAGATGACCAGACCACAATTTTCCAGTCGTCTGAGGTCCAATTGATATGATCTTCAGCCCAGAAGAGGCGCTGCAGGCGATGTCGTGCTGTCAGCAAAGGCACTCAGGACGTTCTTCTGCTCCCGTAGCCCATTAACACCAAATTTCGCCACGCACGTTCGTTGAACGTCCCACTTTGATTTCTCTGGTTATTTCATGCAGTGTTGCCTGTCTGTTAGCATTCAAAACTCTCGCAAACGCTGCTACTCAAGGTCGTTGGTCACTGCATTGTCCATGCTCAGAGGTGATATCTGAAATTTGGTATTCTCAGCACACTCTTAACACAGTGGATTTCGGAATATTGAATTCCAAAACGATTTCCGAAATGGAATGTCCCAGCTCCAACTACCTTTCAGCCTTCAGAGTCTGTTACTATGCGCCGTGTGGCCACAATCAGGTCGGAAACCTTTTCATTTGAATCACCTGAGTACACTTCTCAGCTTCGCCAATGCACTGCGGTTTTATACCCTACTTAATGGAGTTTTCCATTGCTTCTGGCTGTCCTTGAGGTTTAGTGCGTGCAGACTGAAATGAATTTCGAATCTGTTGATCAAACTTCCCGTTTGATACAAATCAAAGCGAAGATGGCTGAGCTCTGCTGATAAATTCCCTGTATCTAGCTCTAGCGGTACGAACGAGAGTCCGTTACACACCAAGGCCTTGCGGTGAGTGTTGGGAACTCGCAGATCGTAGTCAGGACATGTGTCATTGGAATGTCTCATGATTGGACTTGCAGTGAGCGCTCCAATTCATGGAACCATCATATGGTGGCCTCGTAGTGAATGGCCGTCTTGGTAAGAGAGGACGACGGTATATTCGTTTTGGTCTGTCCTATGACAGGTCTCGGCAATAAATTGTTAAGGCAAATTCCGGGATTATTCCTTTGAAAAGTACATGGTTGATTAGTTTCAGATCCTACCCAAATACTAGCTTGTCGTATGTTTATAACTACCATATCGTCGATGAGACATTAAAATGAAATCTTCCTGAATGTCTCTGTGATGACGTCGTCTAGGAGACATAGAAAACTGATCGTAATTTGGATAGGATTTGTGCAGCGTCCTATACTAAAGGTGCCGCTCTTGCGACAACAGGTGTCCCGAGCTGAACGCGTGCATCAGCGCGGCGCTGTGGTGCGACGGTGCGCGCCACTGCCCGTCCGGCTTCGACGAGGACGACGCCAACTGCGCGTACCAGCTGGCGGTGCCGGCTCTGTACGTGGCGATCGGCGCCGCGGCGCTGGCCGTGCTCCTGCTGCTGGTCAGCGTCACCGTCTGCGTCAAGCTGGCGCAGCGCCGGCGCGCCGCCGAGCGCGACAAGAAGGTGGCGGCGGCGGCGGCGGCTGCCGCGGCGGCGGCGGCGGCGGCGGGCAACGGCGCGCGACAGCTGCAGCACAACGGCGACAGCAAGCGGTTCGCCGAGTCGCTCTTCCTCGACGCCAAGGACTCCCTGTGTTGACAAAACGTCGTTGCCATGGAGACAACCGTGTGACGCCCGACCGTCTCCAGGCAATGCTCGCCCCGCCACAAGAAGAAGGGCAGCCGCGCACCGCGGGTGCGTTTCGCCGAATCGCCGCCGGCGCCACAACTGTTCCCCGCGGCTGAGCGGCAGGTGCTCTTCTACTGAACCCCAGGGCGTCGCCTCGCACACACCTGTGTGTGTGTACAGTCCCTCACAAACGGCCAGTGACGTATCCCGAGACTGACATTTACCGTGTTTAAAGCGTACGCTATACCGTATTTACTTGAAAAACAGTGTGACAGTGCGTTGTGTGTGACGACTGCGCACGTCAGCTGTTATAACGGACTAATACTTACAGCTGACTGTGCAGCCTCTCTGTTACTCCATGAACGGACATAAGAAACAGTTCTGCTTCCCGATACCGGTGAAATTGTGACACAGCGAGTGTGTAAGAAGTGGCATGCGAGGCAGTGTTCCTAGCAGAATAATTCCCCTAATGAGCGAAGAAAAAATTTCTATGGTTGTATCCGATGTTAATCCAAACTGCACCGGCAAAATTCCGGAGGTTGTTGAGGGATATTACTTGAGTATTGTGGTATAAGGGACCCGACGTCTCCGGTGAATCGTAGTTGTCCGTAAACTGAAAACCTTGAGGTGATTACCCTCTCTCTCTCTCTCTATCCACCAACGTCACAAGGAACAGCTGAAGGCTCTTTTCCTATGTTATATAGACCTTTTCGCAACGTGACGTTTGAATCAGTGGCTATGCACTGCTTTGACGTGCTGGTAGTGTTTATTGCCCACTAAATCTGCTAACTATGTGTGCAATATAGAAATCAGAAACTGAGCGCAAAATACGCACGTCAAACGAATCTCCATAAATCAGCCTATGCTACATTGCACTACTACTTGTTTAAAATGAAGAACAAACCGCGTTCAGTCACAACTTGTGACTGAAGGCGGATTGTTCTTCATTTTACGAAAGTAAAACAGTCGCTCACGAAACACTGAAAAACAATGAATAAAATTAAATTCAATTTTTTTATTATTTTTTTATTTCTTTTTATTTTATTTTATTTTATATATATATATTTTTTTGCTTCATTTCGTGCCCATACAACCATTTCAACAGTGGAAAGAGGATACGTCTGTGGTTAATGCGATATTCGGCGTCAGTAATGACGACACGAATGTGAGGACAACACAACGCTCAGTACCCGAGTAGAAAAATTCTGCGACTAAATTCTTAGTCATAGTGTACGACAGACAAGGCGTTCTACCAGGAAATGCCACTTCCCCCACCACAACTGCCGCTTGTTCTTCAGTTTACAGGCAAACTATACGCAGTAATTTAATTTTGTTTGATTTATTATTACCTTATACACTTGTGTCTATACTGCACGGAAAAATATACGCATAGCGGTGCAAATGTCGTCACTATGTCTGCGAGCAACCTTCTCCCATTCCCTCTCGGTACATGCTGTTGAAAACAGTAATTCCCACATTACTCTTCGCCCTCAACTTGCTTTCAATACTGCGCGCGTCTGTCTCGGCCTTGTTTCTCCCGCGCGCTAGCTATACGTTTTTCTTCGTTTCCCAAAGCAGATAAAATATACTACCTGACTGGGAATCGAAGTCGAGCCTTTTCGGATAGAAATTCGCCGGACGTATCTTGCAGCTGCCGAAGAGTACCAGCTGTAGGCTAACAGTGGTGCACACCGATGAGGGTACGTTTTCTGGTGAAGTTGGCCTATGTCCACCTCGTGTGTTCCTTCAAGGCTGTGGGAGAGCTGAACTGTTTCCGCAGCAAAGGCAAGTCGGCAAACATCGCAACACTTCTGCATCAGTACATACGCATTTGTGTAACGTGTCGTACATTTTGGTGACTGTTTGTCATAGGCATTATTGCGGAGGTATTGTCACAGAAACAAATGGAATTTGACTAACAAATCAATCGTAATTACATTTTTACTGTCCGCCTCGATAGCTGAGATATATTTTGCCGGCACGGTCGCTCAGCGTGTTCGGTCAGAGGGTTATCTGCCCTCTGTAATAAAAAAAAAACTGAGTTAATGGATGAACGATGAACTTGAACAAGAGTCATGGGACGTCGTCCCGAACAAATAGAACGAATAATCACGAACAAAACGAGAGAAAAAAGTGGTCAACGTGACGGAATCCCATGCCAAGGGGTCCGGGTTCAATTCCCTGCTGGGCCGGAGATTTTCCCCGCTCAGGGACTGGGTGTTGTGTTGTCTTCATCATCATCTCACCCCATCGACGCGCAAGTCGCCAAAGTCGCGTCAACTAAATAGACTTGCATCAGGCGACCAGTCTACCCGACGGGAGGCCCTAGCCACACGACATTTCATTTCATTTTTACATTTTTACTGTGTAAAAAGCCTTCGCAGGCCACCGTTCAAGAAAACGGAAATTCAGAAAATGTCCCTGAACAACCTCGGAAATTCTGTTGGTGATCTTCGGACTTACATTGTATTTTGTGAAATGCTTGATCTCATTCGTTAAAAGGTACCAAGGTGAGGTGGCCTGCAAACAAATAACACCACCAGTGGCAGCTGTATTTTGTGAATCTCCACGACGCTAGGCTCGTAACCAATTGAAAATGACCCTGGCGGCTGAAACGCGACGTGGCATTTGAAAGTAACATAGCATCCGCTGCTATTGTTTATTTTCAGTTATTATTACAGTTGCCGACAATGGACCACAATGTTAGATGTGCTGGACAAACGAAGGTGAGGTGTGCACGGGAACCTCAAATTTTGGTACCTACTTCAGAAAGTGACTTGCTGTAGAAATTATTCTGGAGACACTATTTGTAAAAACTAGACGACGGTATAAACTAATTTTCAATAAGGAATTTCAGGAAGTCTCCGAATGTTGCAAAAAATCCAGTTGCTAAACCATTACAAGTTTCAGGTCATAAAATGACTAAGCTACATAAAGGATGTTGTGAAGAAATATTTAACATTTTTTTCGGCCGTGTGCTATTATACATTAAATAAGGCATTTGAATAAGTGGCGTTCATGTTTTACTAACAACCTCCGAGCACATTCTCTGCAATTCTTGAACTGTGTCCCTAGATCACTGTGCTCTTGACAATCGAGTATATTTTATTCCGAGTATAAACGTTGTACAAGATAACTGGATATATGAAGTTGTTAGATGAAGAACAGACGTCAATTACAACATCAGATTCCTAGACAAAGAGTAAGTGCAACGGAAGACGACTGACTTTATAAACTGATGAAGCTGAAATACTACTCAGTACTTCTCAGTGGATGTCCTATAAAGAGCAAGTTGAAAGTTGTAAGAGTAAGACGTATTTTCATGGGAATGATACGTTATCTTTCTTGACTGAGATGTATTATTTATTTTCTGGTGCTATGCAACCCATATATATTACCTCGAAACATATTTGTGTAATGGAGGTGACTATTTCATCAGTGTTGGAACGTGCTAGGACTGAAGACGAAGATAGGGTGAAATGAATGCGGTGCAGAAGTCAAGGTCATCTAGACCAAAAGACTGCTGTTAATTTATTTTGTGATCTAGGGGGGGGGGGGCGATCTGTAAATTGGTTTCTGTTACTTTTCAACTGACAATTCAATGTCGCTTGTGATGCTATGAGTGCATATTTTATACGGATGCGTTTTGTGAGACTGCAATGAAATGTGTTGAGTATTATTTCGTCTAAATAACATGAACAAATGTGAAAGATGTATGCCGATATATAAATAAAAAATAAGTTTGTGTATTCTGTGTTCAAATATATTTCTTAAGTTATGTAAGATGACGCATTTTCTATAATTTATGATTTCTTACATTTAGTAGGCCGCTATTTTACGAATGAATAATCATATTGCCTCATATAACATATATCTCACACATTAATCGCTCTATCCAGTACATTTTCATCAGGCATTATTTCCATTATTCTCCTAAATATAATGATCCAGACAACGCCATTAGGCAGCAGTGCCACAATGAACAGGCAGTCAAGCGTTTCTACCTGTCGTCATTGGGATACAAACTGTTCTTTACTCATTTAAGTTGTTGGATAGTTATACATGAAGAATACTTCGAAATACATTAAGAGGTAAGTCTTAATTTTTTATAACCTCTTATGGTCTTATTTCTAATAGAATGTAACCTAAAATTTCACATATATATATATACACTCCTGGAAATGGAAAAAAAACACATTGACACCGGTGTGTCAGACCCACCATACTTGCTCCGGACACTGCGAGAGGGCTGTACAAGCAATGATCACACGCACGGCACAGCGGACACACCAAAAACCGCGGTGTTGACCGTCGAATGGCGCTAGCTGCGCAGCATTTGTGCACCGCCGCCGTCAGTGTCAGCCAGTTTGCCGTGGCATACGGAGCTCCATCGCAGTCTTTAACACTGGTAGCATGCCGCGACAGCGTGCACGTGAACCGTATGTGCAGTTGACGGACTTAGAGCGAGGGCGTATAGTGGGCATGTGGGAGGCCGGGTGGACGTACCGCAGAATTGCTCAACACGGAGGTCTCCACAGTACATCGATGTTGTCGCCAGTGGTCGGCGGAAGGTGCACGTGCCCGTCGACCTGGGACCGGACCGCAGCGAGGCACGGATGCACGCCAAGACCGTAGGATCCTACGCAATGCCGTAGGGGACCGCACCGCCACTTCCCAGCAAATTAGGGACACTGTTGCTCCAGGGGTATCGGCAAGGATCATTCGCAACCGTCTCCATGAAGCTGGGCTACGGTCCCGCACACCGTTAGGCCGTCTTCCGCTCACGCCCCAACATCGTGCAGCCCGCCTCCAGTGGTGTCGCGACAGGCGTGAATGGAGGGACGAATGGAGACGTGTCGTCTTCAGCGATGAGAGTCGCTTCTGCCTTGGTGCCAATGATGGTCGTATGCGTGTTTGGCGCCGTGCCGGTGGGCGCCACAATCTGGACTGCAGACGACCGAGGCACACAGCTCCAACACACGGCATCATGGTGTGGGGAGCGATCTCCTACACTGGCCGTACACCTCTGGTGATCGGCGAGGGGACACTGAATAGTGCACGGTACATCCAAACCGTCATCGAACCCATCGTTCTACCATTCCTAGACCGGCAAGGGAACTTGCTGTTCCAACAGGACAATGCACGTCCGCATGTATCCCGTGCCACCCAACGTGCTCTAGAAGGTGTAAGTCAACTACCCTGGCCAGCAAGATCTCCGGATCTGTCCCCCATTGAGCATGTTTGGGACTGGATGAAGCGTCGTCTCACGCGGTCTGCACGTCCAGCACGAACGCTGGTCCAACTGAGGCGCCAGGTGGAAATGGCATGGCAAGCCGTTCCACAGGACTACATCCAGCATCTCTACGATCGTCTCCATGGGAGAATAGCAGCCTGCATTGCTGCGAAAGGTGGATATACACTGTACTAGTGCCGACATTGTGCATGCTCTGTTGCCTGTGTCTATGTGCCTGTGGTTCTGTCAGTGTGATCATGTGATGTATCTGACCCCAGGAATGTGCCAATAAAGTTTCCCCTTCCTGGGACAATGAATTCACGGTGTTCTCATTTCAATATATATAACTCGAAGGTGTATATATATATATATATATATATATATATATATATATATATATATATATATATATATAAAACTCGAAGGTTATCCACGACTCGAAGAGGCCTTATCATCTAATGATTGAATTGGCTGATGACATATTGCTCAAAGGTATTAAAGGAACATGAATTTGGTCGTCTCCTTTTTCCAATGAGCAATAATTGACGTATAGGTAAGATACCATACTATACCTTTATCTTTCACAAATTAAGTACACAACGGAACATTAGTACGTCTTCGTTCAATTATATGACAAGAACTGAAATGTCCAAGAAGTGTTGAAAACAAAGCGGAAACAGTCTTTGAGACTATCAGTATTGAGTAATTGGAAGACGATACGTAGCTCGAGTTCTGTGAGTAGTAATAGTGAACAATAACTGCATGTAGGAGGCACACGAAGCAAGTCAAGTTATATTTCTTTTCTTTCCTATTAGTCTACAAATGTTATGTACAAATCATTTTGTATGCCTGCCACCTACCATCGCAACTTCTCTCCTTCCTTGTTTGTGTCGGTGCTGACTCCCACAGTAGCCGACACAACACCAGGAAAGTACTATTCTTTGCTTCCGAGTTACAATTAGCCAAAGCGAAAATAAATATACTTTAACAATTGTAATACATCACACTATTAGCTCAGTGTGCGCATTATTACACAATTTCCTACGTCGATTATTCAGTTCATCCAAAGTGTACCACGTTTCTACACCAAACAACAGTCACAAAACTCTACTATAAAACGATCCTGCAGAAGTAGAGCACACGAAAACGAATTTTGGTAACTACTGCGATCAGTATCCAGTCGCTCTTTGCAGTCACAGCTCATCAGCCAGAGGCTGGTCTCTGTGCAGTCTGTGCCACTTCCAACGAAATATTCTCACATTTTACTTTCTCCCACTCCGCTCTCTCGAAAACCAAATCTCCCTCTAATCTCCGCTATGTTCCACGTTAATCATCTACTATGAATTCACAGACGTAATTAGCAGTAACCATCTTTTGGTTATGCCGAGTAAGTCATTACTTGTACCAAAAGAACTAATTCACTGCACACTGTGAGCGCTACCATTTCATTGCGGTTAGAACCAATATAATCAGCAGTACGTCCTCTTCACTGAAAATATTAACTATAGCCAGGCTATTCTGCATTGAATCTCCCTGAGAATAGCTCATCAGCGATTGACTTAGTCATCCTCGAAACCATTTACGAACCATTTACCAAACAAATTTCGAGCTATACCATTTCTTTTGACAATTAATTCAATTTTTATTGATTGGCGGCTCCATGGAGTGTTCTGTGCACCACGACCAGATAATGGATATAATTGGAAGGAGAAACAGCATTGGTCGTATTTTTTTTTGTTTTATTATCCGCAAAATCGATTTTCGGTCACTTAGTGTACATACTCAGTGCTAGAAGTTAAAAATTTCATATAACGATCAGAGAGTATAAAACAGAAAATCACAACTATACCTGCGTATGAACATGGCAGTTGGTAGGAACATACCTGTAATATACAATTAAAATTGGTAGGCACTGGTATCAACAAGCTTGGAGCGATCACATAAACTGAAGCCGCTGTTTACATGCACCTGTTCAGCAGACCTCGGTGTGACAGGGCTTGGAACGCCCTCTATGTGACATGTGTCACGTGAAGACTTAATATTACTGGTTTCGCAAGATATTAACACAAAATAACTCTTGTGCATTTGTGAATCATGAAGTAATTCAAATTTAAAATGTACGTAAAACACATAGCAAACGAAGGGGGAAGGAAACATCTAAAATACACCTGGCGTATTGTTTTTAAAAAAACAAACTTACAAAACATAAAACAGATCGATAATAAGTTTTCAGAATGCAGGACTCTGACTTCTAGCACTGAGGATGGTCACTAAGTGACCGAAAATCGATTTGCGGATTATAAAACAAAAAAAAAAAAAAATACGACCAATGCTGTTTCTCCTTCCAATTATATAAATTCAATTTTTAGATGGAAGTCGTCTCTTTTCTCGTGACCGACTGCTACCAACGTAGTCTCTGCAACTCGAGTTACAATGTAACATAGTGTTTGAAGAAAACATATAACCAACATATAACAATAACCTCAGAATCCCATTCAACACATTTTATTTGAAATCCGGCCACTGTAACAATACGCTTCGACGAAACAGGCTACTGTGACGACTCTTTAAATTAACTGTTTCCTTTTGCTCCATTTCACCCTCCACCAAACATATGGAGCGTACACTGACATTCTTTCCGCCCTGTACGCTATTGTCTTGAGGGGCTCCATTGCCCTTCTAGCATTGGAGCTCCCTCTACACTTGTTCGGACTGGGCAGCAGTGCTTACTCAGAAATATTAACAACACTGGGTAGCATCTCGCACCTCTTGCCAGTGAGTAAAGGGTTAGCCGTACTTCCTGTTTCCTCTTTCTCCTTTCATCCAGTGACATGGGAACCCATCTCGGTCCGCCATTCACTGTCGACTGTACGTTGCGTATCAGTAGTCGCAACGACGATGGGTTTACCAAGGGACTCCAGCGGCACCACAGCTCGTCAGGGACGTCGTGGTGTCGCTGAAGCTTTGAGCAGTGGCCCGAAGCCTGTCGGCCGTGGCCAACGCTGCCTCCAGCTCTTTCCGTCGTAGCATTTGACTGAGTCTCTGGACAGTGCAGCGCAATCTGGAGGTATTTGTACATGAGGGACAGTGGTCAGTGGGTCACCCCTCCAAGGGCATCTAACGGTACTCTCGCCGCGGCGAGGGAGAGATATTTGGCTGTGATAAATGGGCTGTCGGTCGGGCGGCAGTCCTTAGCCCGTGGCCGCGTGAGCAATGTAAACAGCAAAGATGTATATTCGGCTGTTAACTTACCTATGAATAATAAGTGATTATCTCAACTCTCGCATTTCATTACAATCTGAATGGATTCGAACCACTATACAGTCTTTTTCCTCCAGTACGTCTACGTTTACGTCTGCAGAAGTTAACATTTTGGTCCTCCGGGCCGGAATGTGATGGATCCGACGAAGTAACGCGCAGCGACAGCCATCCATCGGCGGAACGGCAGCGACGAGCTTCGACGGAGCAACACGGAGGCGCACCCTGCAGCGCCAAGACGACGCTTCTGAAAATTAAGCACCAGATCTGACTATCCTGCTTCCTGTACTTCCCACTCATTGCTGTTTTTGCTATTGCCTGCCGCCGCTAGCTTTCCTTGATGGACGAAATATTAAGAAAGAAACTTGTAATGACACGTTCGGTGGTGAAAGCCAGCCTCATACGTTGTTAAACTTTGCAAACGAATTCAGTGTAAAGGTAAATCTGACACTTTGCACATTACTATAAAGCTAGAACAGTTGAAAAAGATCGTGAAGAAGTATGAGGACGCACAGTCACAGCTCGAATTGTTTAATGATGTAGAGATTCATGCTGAGGACAGAGAAACTTCCGAAAATATGGTCTTCAAGGTTTCGAAAAAAATGAGAGCGATTCAGACGAATCACGAAAACGCGGTTGACAAGGTTGGGTCTACCTTGAGTGTATCAAACCAGAGCATCAAGCCGCCCACCATAAAACTGCCATCGCTTAACAGTGACATAACGCAATTTCGGCATTTTCACAATATATTTGTGAGTCTCGAATCCTGCCTAGGGCAAGGATGTGTGTGATGTCCTTAGGTTAGTTAGGTTTAATTAGTTCTAAGTTCTAGGCGACTGATGACCTCCGAAGTCAAGTCGCATAATGCTCAGAGCCATTTGAACCATTTGTGAGTCTCATCCTAAACAATGAGGAACTAGAGGACCATCATTTGTTGAGTTCATTAAAAGGTGAAGCACACAATGTAATTGCCCATCTCCCTGTGACTAATACCAACGTTAAGGTAGCCTTTCATTTGGTCTGTAATAGATGCAATAATGCTCGACTGATTGGATCAGCACTCTTTAACAAACTGCTAACGCTACCGCCAATGTTAAAGCCTTGTTAAAGTGAACTTCGTGCACTACTGAACGAGGCTTTAAGCAATGTGCAAGCGCTGATGGCATTATAGCTAGATGTCTCTTTGCAAGACATAATTACGTCACAGCTCCTTATAGAACGGACCTCAAAGGCCACAGCACAACTGTTAATAAACACCAGAATGCACCCAACACCAACCAGTTTGGACATTCGAAATAGACATACGTTGCTACAAGTACTGCATGTGTTATGTGCTAGTAGCCTCACGCGCTGCACAAGTGCAGCAAATTCAAACAAGCCACGGTAGTGAATGCAAGGGTGTTGTGACGCGCAACAGCTTGTGCTACAACAGTCCGAAGAATGATCACAGGGCTTCTCAATGCAACTCCAGTACCTGTCATACCTGTGGTAAACGACACCACACGTTATTACATGCATAATCACAACGGACACAAGATGCACAAAGGAAGGAATGTACAGGTGACATGCAACACGAACACAATGTCAAACATCAGTCAAAAACATCGAGCTATTTTTCACTGAAGGTGATTCCAGGCAAACGAGCACTCCTTGCGACAGCGATAATACGGTTGCAAGACATCAATGTAAAATAGCAGACTTTTCGTGCTCTATTAGATGCTGGGTCGCAGTCATGCTTTATATTCGAAACATGTGCACGACGCCTCAGACTTCAAAGATAGCACAGCAAAGTGCCGATTCAAGGAATAGGTGCCACCCGCTCAGAAACAAAACACCACGTCTCTATACTAATGGGCTCCTGTGTAAGCAACTTTATGTCATCTCTCGAAGGCTTAGTTTCCCCAAAGATGACTGACAAGTTGCCTGAACAAATAACTGATCGCAGTATGTGACACTTGCTTAATGTACAATTCGTTGATCCAAAGTTTCGGTCCCCTGAAAAGATCTACATCTACATCTACATCTACATCCATACTCCGCAAGCCACCTGACGGTGTGTGGCGGAGGGTACCCTGAGTACCTCTATCGGTTCTCCCTTCTATTCCAGTCTCGTATTGTACGTGGAAAGAAGGATTGTCGGTATGCTTCTGTGTGGGCTCTAATCTCTCTGATTTTATCCTCATGGTCTCTTCGCGAGATATACGTAGGAGTGAGCAATATACTGCTTGACTCTTCGGTGAAGGTATGTTCTCGAAACTTTAACAAAAGCCCGTACCGAGCTACTGAGCGTCTCTCCTGCAGAGTCTTCCACTGGGGTTTATCTATCATCTCCGTAACGCTGTGTTGCTAGGAGCAGAATTTTGTACATGCATTCATAAATCAAGGACTATCTCTATACGAACTGATCATCCTGTGCTTCACGAGACAGGACTTTTTTTTTTTTTTTTTTTTGGTCATCTGTCTACTGACTGGTTTGATGCGGCCCGCCAAGAATTCCTTTCCTGTGCTAATCTCTTCATCTCAGAGTAGCACTTGCAACCTACGTCCGCAGTTATTTGCTTGACGTATTCCAATCTCTGTCTTCCTCTACAGTCTTTGTCCTCTACATCTCCCTCTAGTACCATGGAAGTCATTCCCTCATGTCTTAGCAGATGTCCTATCATCCTGTCCCTTCTCCTTATCAGTGTTTTCCACATATTCCTTTCCTCTCCGATTCTGCGTAGAACCTCCTCATTCCTTACCTTATCAGTCCACCGAATTTTCAATATTCGTCTATAGCGCCACATCTCAAATGCTTCGATTCTCTTCTGTTCCGGTTTTCCCACAGTCCATGTTTCACTAACATACAATGCTATACTCCAGACGTACTTCCTCAGAAATTTCTTCCTCAAATTAAGGCCGGTATTTGATATTCGTAGAATTCTCTTGGCCAGAAATGCCTTTTTTGCCATAGCGAGTCTGCTTTTGGTGTCCTCCTTGCTCCGTCCGTCATTGGCTATTTTACGGCCTAGGTAGCAGAATTCCTTAACTTCATTGACTTCGTGACCATCAATCCTGATGTTAAGTTTCTCGCTGTTCTCGTTTCTACTACTTCTCATTACCTTCGTCTTTCTCCGATTTACTCTCAAACCATACTGTGTACTCATCAAACTGTTCATTCCGTTCAGCAGATCATTTAATTCTTCTTCACTTTCACTCAGGATAGCAATGTCATCAGCGAATCGTATCATTGATATCCTTTCACTCTGTATTTTAATTCCACTCCTGAACCTTTCTTTTATTTCCATCATTGCTTCCTCGATGTACAGATTGAAGAGTAGGGGCGAAAGGCTACAGCGTTGTCTTACACCCTTCTTAATACCAGCACTTCGTTCTTGATCGTCCACTCTTATTATTCCCTCTTGTATTCCATATTGTATATGACCCGTCTCTCCCTATAGCTTACCCCTACTTTTTTCAGAATGTTGAACAGCTTGCACCATTTAATATATGCCGAACGCTTTTTCCAGGTCGACAAATCCTGTGAACGTGTCTTGATTTTTCTTTAGCCTTGCTTCCATTATTAGCCGTAACGTCAGAATTGCCTCTCTCATGCCTTTACTTTTCCTAAAGCCAAACTGATCGTCACATAGCGCATTCTCAATTTTCTTTTCCATTCTTCTGTATATTATTCTTGTAAGCAGCTTGGATGCATGAGCTGTTAAGCTGCTTGTGCGATAATTCTCGCACTTTAAGCTCTTGCCGTCTTCGGAATTGTGTGGATGATGCTTTCCCGAAAGTCAGATGGTATGTGGCCAGACTCATATATTCTACACACCAAAGTGAATAGTCGTTTTGTTGCCACTTCCCCTAATGATTTTAGAAATTCTGATGGAATGTTATCTATCCCTTCTGCCTTATTTGACCGTAAGTCGTCCAAAGCTCTTTTAAATTCCGATTGTAATACTGGATCCCCTATCTCTTCTAAATCGACTCCTGTTTCTTCTTGTATCACATCAGGCAACTCTTCACCCTCATAGAGGCTTTCAATGTATTCTTTTCACCTATCTACTCTCTCCTCTGCATTTAACAGTGGAATTCCCGTTGCACTCTTAATGTTACCACCGTTGCTTTTAATGTCACCAAAGGTTGTTTTGACTTTCCTGTATGCTGAATCTGTCCTTCCGACAATCATATCTTTTTCGATGTCTTCACACTTTTCCTGCAGCCATTTCGTCTTAGCTTCCCTGCACTTCCTATTTATTTCATTCCTCAGCGACTTGTATTTCTGTATTCCTGATTTTCCCGGAACATGTTTGTACTTCCTCCTTTCATCAATCAACTGAAATATTTCTTCTGTTACCCATGGTTTCTTCGCAGCTACCTTCTTTGTACCTATGTTTTCCTTCCCAACTTCTGTGATGGCCCTTTTTAGAGATGTCCATTCCTCTTCAACTGTGTTGCCTACTGCGCTATTCCTTATTGCTGTATCTATAGCGTTAGAGAACTTCAAACGTATCTCGTCATTCCTTAGAACTTCCGTATCCCACTTCTTTGCGTATTGATTCTTCCTGACTAATGTCTTGAACTTCAGCCTACTCTTCATCACTACAGACAGAATTAGGTTGGGTCATACACGGTGTTTCAAAAATGACCGGTATATTTGAAACGGCAATAAAAACTAAACGAGCAGCGATAGAAATACACCGTTTGTTGCAATATGCTTGGACAACAGTACATTTTCAGGCGGACAAACTTTAGAAATTACAGTAGTTACAATTTTCAACAACAGATGGCGCTGCAAGTGATATGAAAGATATAGAAGACAACGCAGTCTGTGTGTGCGCCATTCTGTACGTCGTCTTTCTGCTGTAAGCGTGTGCTGTTCCCAACGTGCAAGTGTGCTGTGGACAACATGGTTTATTCCTTAGAACAGAGGATTTTTCTGGTGTAGGAATTCCACAGCCTAGAACACAGTGTTGTTGCAACAAGACGAAGCTTTCAACGGAGGTTTAATGTAACCAAAGGACCGAAAAGCGATACAATAAAGGATCTGTTTGAAAAATTTCAACGGACTGGGAACGTGACAGATGAACGTGCTGGAAAGGTAGGGCGACCGCGTACGGCAACCACAGAGGGCAACGCGCAGCTAGTGCAGCAGGTGATCCAACAGTGGCCTCGGGTTTCCGTTCGCTGTGTTGCAGCTGCGGTCCAAATGACGCCAACGTCCACGTATCGTCTCATGCGCCAGAGTTTACACCTCTATCCATACAAAATTCAAACGCGGCAACCCCTCAGCGCCACTACCATTGCTGCACGAGAGACATTCGCTAACGATATAGTGCACAGGATTGATGACGGCGATATGCATGTGGGCAGCATTTGGTTTACTGACGAAGCTTATTTTTACCTGGATGGCTTCGTCAATAAACAGAACTGGCGCATATGTGGAACCGAAAAGCCCCATGTTGCAGTCCCATCGTCCCTGCATCCTCAAAAAGTGCTGGTCTGGGCCGCCATTTCTTCCAAAGGAATCATTGGCCCATGTTTCAGATCCGAAACGATTACTGCATCACGCTATCTCGACATTCTTCGTGAATTTGTAGCGGTACAAACTGCCTTAGACGACACTGGTTTATACAAGATGGTGCCCGGCCACATCGCACGGCCGACGTCTTTAATTCCCTGAATGAATATTTCGATGATCGTGTGATTGCTTTGGGCTATCCGAAACATACAGGAGGCGGCGTGGATTGGCCTCCGTATTCGCCAGACATGAACCCCTGTGACTTCTTTCTGTGGAGACACTTGAAAGACCGGGTGTACCGCCAGAATCCAGAAACAATTGAACAGATGAAGCAGTACATCTCATCTGCATGTGAAGCCATTCCTCTAGACACGTTGTCAAAGTTTCGGGTAATTTCATTTGTGAGACTATGCCATATTATTGCTACGCATGGTGGATATGTGGAAAATATCGTACTATAGAGTTTCCCAGACCGCAGCGCCATCAACAGATGGCTACTGTAATTTCGAAAGTTTGTCTGCCTGAAAATGTACTGTTGTCCCAAGCATATTGCACCAAACGGTGTATTTCTATCGCTGCTCGTTTAGTTTATATTGCCGTTTCAAATATACCGGTCATTTTTGAAACACCCTGTATCTGGTCAGTATCAAACGCCACAGCACAACATTTCGTCACGGCTTCCGGTCGTATCGTGCTTTGTAAAAACGAACTCTGATGTTCAAACACTCTTGAAGAAATTCTTGGAGATAGAAGAATTAAATCGTTATGTAATGACGAAAGAAGAGGAACAATGTGAACCACACTTTGTGCGACACATAGCGAAAGGTTCCACAGGCAGGTTCGTTGTCCATCTTCTGTTTCGCGAAGAGCCAAGTAAATTCGGCGAATCTTTCAACAATCCAGCAAAACGCTTCTCTCAGGTTGAACAGGAACTGGAGACACATTCGAAGCTTAAAGAAAGCTACACACAGTTTATGAGGGAATATGAAGGCTTCTGACATATTGGAACCAGTAGCTACACCTGCTGCAATTTCATACTACATGCCACACCATGCAGTTCTTAAGGAAGCCAGCTCGACTACCAAAACACGAGTAGTTTTTGATTGTTCGGTGAAAACAAGCTCTAATTTGTCGCTAAACAGTTTGGTGATAGTCGGACCAACTATTCAACAAGATTTGTGCTCCGTAATATTACGCTTCCACATGCATCGCATTGCCATCACAGGTGACATAGATAAGATGTATCGACTAGTTCTGGTAGCGGATGAAAATCTCGCCTACCAATGAATACTGCGGAGGAGTGACCCATCTGCGCCACTGCAGGAATATCAGTTAAAGTCAGTCACATACGGAATGGCCTGTGTACGGTTTCTTGCGATACGATGTCTGCTGCAATTAGCTCATGAAAAGGGCAGATGCAACAAGGCAGCAAACATTCTTGCTAATGACTTCTATGCGCACGGTTGTCTCTCAGGTGGCGATACAGTAGAGGCTGCAATCAAGGTCCAGCAAGATCTCACGAAGCTTTTGAAGAAAGGTGTTTTCTCATTACGGAAGTGGTCCAGTAACCGTTTGGAATTCCTAGAAAATACCCCTCAGAGTTAAGAGAGACACGAGTATCCTTACAGGTTGACAACGGCGAGGACATTAATACGTTAGGTTTCCTATGGCATCCAGTTGCTGATCATTTCCAAACAATGAACAATGTCAAGCCAGCATGTAAGGTCTACAGCTTCTCAAAACGCATTGTACTGGCTCTCACGTCATGCTTTGTTAATCCTCTGGGATTAATCAGTCCCGTTGTTATCACATTCAAAATTCTTTTGCAACATATGTGTCAGCTTCAGATAACATAGAACGAACCCTTGCCTCAAGAGCTGAATTGCATGTGGCAGACACTATACAGAGATGTTCGTATGATAGATAATATTCGTGTTGATCGTAGAGTCGTTACAGAAGGAAAACGTGTCAGCATTCAACTGCACGGATTCTACGACGCTTCAGAGAAGGCCTATGGCTGTTCTATATGCGCACGATCAACTAATCATCATGGACTCATATGTGTGAAACTATTAAGCTCCAAAACACGAGTATCTCCATCGGTAAAGTTGTTCTTACCCCGACTGGAACTCTGTGGTGCTCTCTTACTGTCGCGACTACTACAACATGTTGTTCGCTCGCTGGGTAAAAGCACACAGCGAACTTATTTGTGTACTGACTCATCCATCGTACTGGCATAGCTCCCAACTCCACCCACGCAGTGAAAGACATTTGTAGGGAACTGTCTCACTGACATACAGGAAAATACAGCAGCCGCGGTATGTAATCATTTATCTACTATGGAAAACCCAGCTGATTTGACTTCTCGAAGTGTATCTCCTGCAGATCTGCAAGAAAACAGCATGTGGTGGGAAGGACAAGCTTGGCTTAAGGAAGACATCACTTCATGGCCTGTGATAGATACCTCCTGGGTCCCAGGAGCTGCCGGAAGAGGAGCTAAAGTCCTCTGTCACATCAGCAGAGCAATTCAAGACAGTATCATCTGTCTATTCTCAGTCAAGATTACAGCGGATAATGACATACTGTCTTAGATTCATTATAAACTGCAAGACTGCAAAGTGTATGAGAGTAACTGCTGAGCTGTCTCGCAGTGAACTGCCGGACGCTTTGCTACAGTGTGTCAGGATAACACAAGAAGATAGATACGCAACTGAAATCTACCAGTTGAAGACCGCAAGGCTAGTGGATAAAAACAGCAAGCTCAAATCACTGCATTCTATCCTCGATGACATGATACTGCTACAGGTTGTAGGCAGGCTGAAAAATGCTGAGCTGTCATATGAGGAGAAGCATCAACTCGTACTGCCACCTAAACATCATCACACACAACTAATGGTGGAAAGTGAACATTGTCGTGTATCCCATACTGAATGTCAACTGTTGTCTCTCAGAAAACAATACTGTATACCTAACGGACGAAATGCAATCAGACATGTTCTGCACCAGTGCGTGACTTGTCAGCGATTAAAGGCGAAAACTGTGACGCCGTTCATCAATTGTGGAAATGATTACAGAGGACAGTTCTATGTGAAAACCGGCTCACGGAGATCCATATTAAAGGCGAACCCAGCACTACAGCTCATGGGAGACCTGCCACACCCACGTGTAGAAGCTGTGAGGCCATTCATCAATTGCGGAATTGATTACAGAGGACCTTTCTATGTGAAAACCGTCTTACGGAGATCCATATTAAAGGCGAACCCTGCACAACAGCTCCTGGGAGACGTGACACACCCACGTGTAGAAGCTGTGAGGCTGTTCATCAATTGTGGAATTGATTACAGAGGGCCATTCTATGTGTAAACCGTCTTACGGAGATCCATATTGAAGGCGAACCCTGCACAACAGCTCATGGGAGACCTGACACGCCCACGTGTAGAAGCTGTGAGGCTGTTCATCAATTGTGGAATTGATTACAGAGGGCCATTCTATGTGAAAACCGGCACACGGAAATCCATTTTAAAGGAAATATTCTTTGAGATCTTGCAGAACCATCAATACTATTTCGTCGATCACCGCAGTTGTGAAGTCCAGATATCGACATCAGAAGACTTCTTCCTCCAGCGAACCTCTATTGCTGGATATACAAAAATAATAATTATGATTAGTTTCAGAGAATCTTCAAGTTTTTGTATGAAAATTCCTGCATTTAATTTCAGAAACATTCATAAAATCCTTTTTTTTTTTCATTTTTATCATCACGTTATTTCGATTAACTAGCGGAAGGGATATTAAGTAGTGCATTTGGAGATAGTAGGCAAGATGACGATTGAAGCATTCCTTTCGGCTCTCAGAAGATTTGTTTCGCGGCCGAGTTGTTGCCAAAACCTGTACAGCGACAACGGGAAAAACCTCGTCGGAGCTAGTCGGGGACTTCGCGAGTCTCAATCTGCTGTGTGCAGTCATTATCAGCAGACACTTTGGCGGAATATGGGAAGCAGGACAGGAGTCCTTCATGTACCACTTGCGGCGAACGATGGAAACCATACGTCCAACTTTCGAAGACGACAACCATGACCTGCTAGATTGCTTGCTGGAACTCTCGATCTCTCGCGCCACTGCCTTGTGATCCGACTGATACCCAAGCTCTCATTCCAGGTCATTTCCTTACTGGAACCGCAATCACAAGTATCCCTCAGCCAGATCGATATAGGTACAGCCAACGTGAGCTTCCTCGTAAGGTGGGAACTACTGCAGCAAGGCTTCCAGATCGTTCGGCGGCGCTGGTCATCTGACTATCTGCATCATCTGCAGCAGTGGGCCAAGTGGACGGTTCCTAATCAGAATGTGCAGCATGGTGCGTTGGACATAGTAAAAGAAGATAACCTGCCACCCTTATGTTGGAAACTGGCCGTCATTGAAGAAGTACACCCTGGGAGCGGCAGGATGGTGCGAGCGGCCACTATTCACACACCGATATGGACTTTCAAGGGGCCAGTCTGCAAACTCTGTTCCTTACAGAGTGACGTGATATTAAAAGTGTATTCGTGTTTTTTGTGTGTTTTTATCCTTTAGTCTTCTGTGTACCCTGCAGCAGACTCAGTGTATTTTGTCATTTTTTGTGTCTGAATGTATATTTGTTTATGAGATTGTGCTTTCCAGATACCAGTTACAGACTCTATGAACAGAACACGTGCTTGAAGGACGCAATGCTGTGTGTATTTACTTGTTTTATTTCCTATGATTTATCAGTACTTTTGTTACTTGTATTATGCTGGAAAGGAATTAATATTTCTGTGGCGGCCGGTACGTTCGGTCGTTACATTTGACTGAGTCTGTGGACAGTGCTGCCCTCTCTGGAGGTATTTGTACATGAGGGACAGTCGTCAGTGGGCCACCCCTCCAAGGACCCGTAACTCGTCGGGGCGAAGGAGAGATTTGGGAGTGGTGAATGGGCCGTTGGTCGGTCGTCTGTCCTCAGCTCGTGGCAGCGAGCACGACGTAAACGGCGAAGATGTATATTTTGATTTATTAACTCACCTATGTATAATAAGTGATTATCTCAACTCTCGTGTTTAAACACAGTCTGAGTGGATTCGATCCATTGTACAGTCCAATTCATGGTCCTCCGGTACATTTACGTTTCTGCGGACGCTAACCCAGCTAAGGACAATGGCGGTCTACTCTCCATGTGTCTGCACGCAACAAGGGCGTAGTTACTATATAAATTCTCAAAAATACTACAATTCAGGATTGCTTGAAAAGAAGCAGACCCCTACATGCAAGAAAATTACCTGACTGTGGCGCTACTGAAGTTGAGGTGTGCACAAATACAAAAGAGAAGAATAAACAAATTATGAAATCTGCTCTATAGATTCGTCACTAAACACTACGACTGCGAGATCACAAGCTCTTAAAACAGAAAAAAAATTCGCTGTTGCATTAAGACATATCAACAGTGGCTTTTCACCAGAAACTCAACTCACACAAAAATTACTGCAAGAAATAAACACGCAAACTCGAAATGTGAGTAAACACCAGGCAATCAATTAAGTACAGAAATATCTCGTGATTCTTCACTGTGAAAAAGCTGCGGTTATTACCAGACTCAATCTAATAAAATTTTACATACACCTGCATATGATTGTGCTTGACGTTTCTCCTACTTTTTTACGGCGGCAACTTACTAACGCTAAGATAGGTTTGCACAGTGGGATGACATACTACTGCCACACATCAGGTATTTCACAATCTCGCCTACTGTCTTTGACAAACATTGTCACACACAGATTACTGAATGCGTCATTTATAAATACCTACGTGAAACGACTGAAGAAATCTATACAGCTAGATAGAATTCTGATTCGCGTCACGAAACGTATCCTATGTCCTTCCTTGTCGGCAGTCCATAATGCTCACGTGTCAACAATGACACCGGTTAATTGTAACTGGATTAACTTTAACCGACAAAGGAACCAAATAAAAGATTGTCCCTCAATCGCGAAACCAGTCTCTGAAGAATGCAGTTTTCTAACCAGAACTAGGAGCCTCCTAAAAATGTTTTAATGAAATATGGAAAACACCAAGACAAAGGCGTCGAGAGAATTGTCAAAGCTGAGTATTGGAAGCACTTACAGATCATGTACACAGAAGGGCACAGCCGCGCCGGTGTGCAGGAGATAGATAGAAGGGGGCCCTTGGACTCGCTTGGAGTTAGAGGAACCTGTCTGCACTGACCCGCAGCTGATGTGAAACGAGCGTAAAACGATGATCTAATGAAAACGCACATCTAAACATCGGAAGCGAAAATAAGGAAGCGACGTCGTGAAAACAAAAAATCATAAGACTCGAAATCAAGTTCCCGAAACAGAAACGAAGCACCTATAACAGTGACAAAAGCGCTGTCATATGGGAACCAGAAACTGTTACTTCCAGCAGGCGGTAGTGTGTCCAGAAACTAAGGTAAGCTATTACAGTTAAGAATGCTACCAGAACCACATATCGCAGGAGTTCGGATTATGAACCATTTCTGCCCAAACCTTCTTGGGAAACACTATCAAAAGGTGCTATCAGAAGGTGTAGGTTGTGATACAGACAAAACATCAAACAGCGATGTGACCGATGCCCACAGAGTCGCTATTACATCGCTTACTCGTAGAATGTTTGTTACTCAAAGTCTCTTTCACGTTAACCTTGGCATCTCACAGTCTGAAATCAAAAGTCGCATTGCCATACCATTCAGGACGAAGAAAAATGAAATGTAATGTGAATGTGTCTTGTAGATATGATGAGTGTCTCTTACTGCCCGCACTGCTGAAACGCTCCGGAAACTCTCTTTCGAAGTATGACTCACCCTTCATATAGTCATTATCTTCCCACTTCCGAATACCACTTGTTTGGTCCAGTCTGAGAGTCAATAAGGGAGCATTGATTCACGTAGGACCAAGAAATGCATGCGTGGCTCGCTGCTCAGCCCAAACCTTAATTTCTGAGGGTCTTGCTTTCTGAGGGCATGATGAAGCTTGTACAAGGATGGACCAAGTGCGTTGAAAAGCAAGGGGACTAATAAATGTCGAGTGATAAGGGCCTCCCGTCGGGTAGACCGTTCGCCGGGTGCAAGTCATTTGACGCCACTTCGTTGCCTTGCGTGTCGATGGGGATGAGATGTTGATGATTAGGACAACACAACACACAGTCCCTGAGCGGAGAAAATCTCCGACCCAGCCGGGAATCGAACCGGAACCTTAGGATTGTCATTCAGTCGCACTGACTACTTAGCTGCCGTGGGTGGACGACAAGGGAACTGTAACGAGAAAGATGTTAATGATGCGTGTGTTATTTGTATTGTAATAAAAAGTATAGCTACAATGGAGATAATTTTTGATTTGCACTCGTACGTCACCGTCACGAAATTGCTGCTCTTACTGAGCTCAAACAACAGGTAGAACATGTGGATCCTGAAAGACATACTTAAAAAAAAAAATTGGTCAGCAAAGCGAGCCAGCAGCTAGGTAAGCGCGCTTCCGAGACTTTGAAGTATGCTGATGGTTCAAATGGCTCTGAGCACTATGGGACTGAAAATGTATTGAGGTCATCAGTCCCCTAGAACTTAGAACTACTTAAACCTAACTAACCTAAGGACATCACACACACCCGTAGCGGTCGCGCGGTTCCAGACTGTAGCGCCTAGAGCCACTCGGCAAGCATGCTGACTACGGACCGAATCCGCCAGCCGAATTAACGACGAGGTTCGGTGTGCCAGTCAGCCAGGATGTGGTATTTAGGCTGTTACCCACATACCACCAGGGATTCCTATGGTCCGCACTTAATACACGTTACAGCTGCAGCAGCAACAACAAATCGAACTGGGGTTCGTCTGACCTAGGTCACATTAGCGTCGTGTTTACACCAGAGAAAAAGGGAGGAGAGGTACAGTCCGTGTGGTGGAAGGGTCCTGACACGGTATGACTGCTACCATGATTTATAGGTTACGCGATTTCGTACACGTCTCTATGGCAAAACCGCGCTGTTGCTGCAGCTCTATACTTGAATGTTGATTTCAGTCACATACGGTTTGTAGAAAATCACTTGGCCAGTACCCTGGCAGACTGTGCGGTAGGACAGGGGACAGTAGTACTGGTGGGTGTTCAGTATGAACTGCTCCGTAGGGGAGGTGCAGTTTGACAGTTGAAGTGTACGAACAAACTCATAACTTGTAAGCTGAACGTAGCGAGTCTCAAACTATTGTATTAAAAGGTAGTGTGAATACGACCATTAAGAGGTAACTGCCACTGTCAATGAAATTCACCAAAAGCCGTACAACTTAAGACATTACTTTATTATGCCGTTTTCAGGCCCCACATGCATCTATCCAAACAAAAGAAAATGTCATATAGAGCCATAAATCTCTGGCTATCGTGAATTCAACCGTTGCGCTAATGCTTCATTTGAAGACTTGATAGCAACTTGATATTGAGGTTTACTCAACTAGCCGATGTCCCCTGTCCATGGGGGACCAAGAGAGAATTAAGAGTTAGGGCCTGTGGCGCAGGACCATGATGAGGCTATTGCCCTGACAGTAAGTCGAGTGCAGCCTTCCTTCATCACGCACTTGGACAGGGCGAGTGGCACGCACTACACCCCCACCGCCTTTTCTCTCCAAGAAAGATTGAAAACAGCCTGAGTGGACCTGTGGTTCTCCTGGAGCTACAGGGACGAGTGGCACGCACTACACCCCCACCGCCTTTTCTCTCCAAGAAAGATTGAAAACAGACTGAGTGGACCTGTGGTTCTCCTGGAGCGACAGGGACGAGTGGCACGCACTACACCCCCACCGCCTTTTCTCTCCAAGAAAGATTGAAAACAGGCTGAGTGGACCTGTGGTTCTCCTGGAGCGACAGGGACGAGTGGCACGCACTACACCCCCACCGCCTTTTCTCTCCAAGAAAGATTGAAAACAGACTGAGTGGACCTGTGGTTCTCCTGGAGCGACAGAGACGAGTGGCACGCACTACACCCCCACCGCCTTTTCTCTCCAAGAAAGATTGAAAACAGACTGAGTGGACCTGTGGTTCACCTGGAGCGACAGGGACGAGTGGCACGCACTACACCCCCACCGCCTTTTCTCTCCAAGAAAGATTGAAAACAGACTGAGTGGACCTGTGGTTCTCCTGGAGCGACAGGGACGAGTGGCACGCACTACACCCCCACCGCCTTTTCTCTCCAAGAAAGATTGAAAACAGGCTGAGTGGACCTGTGGTTCTCCTGGAGCGACAGGGACGAGTGGCACGCACTACACCCCCACCGCCTTTTCTCTCCAAGAAAGATTGAAAACAGACTGAGTGGACCTGTGGTTCTCCTGGAGCGACAGGGACGAGTGGCACGCACTACACCCCCACCGCCTTTTCTCTCCAAGAAAGATTGAAAACAGACTGAGTGGACCTGTGGTTCTCCTGGAGCGACAGGGACGAGTGGCACGCACTACACCCCCACCGCCTTTTCTCTCCAAGAAAGATTGAAAACAGACTGAGTGGACCTGTGGTTCTCCTGGAGCGACAGAGACGAGTGGCACGCACTACACCCCCACCGCCTTTTCTCTCCAAGAAAGATTGAAAACAGACTGAGTGGACCTGTGGTTCACCTGGAGCGACAGGGACGAGTGGCACGCACTACACCCCCACCGCCTTTTCTCTCCAAGAAAGATTGAAAACAGACTGAGTGGACCTGTGGTTCTCCTGGAGCGACAGGGACGAGTGGCACGCACTACACCCCCACCGCCTTTTCTCTCCAAGAAAGATTGAAAACAGGCTGAGTGGACCTGTGGTTCTCCTGGAGCGACAGGGACGAGTGGCACGCACTACACCCCCACCGCCTTTTCTCTCCAAGAAAGATTGAAAACAGACTGAGTGGACCTGTGGTTCTCCTGGAGCGACAGAGACGAGTGGCACGCACTACACCCCCACCGCCTTTTCTCTCCAAGAAAGATTGAAAACAGACTGAGTGGACCTGTGGTTCACCTGGAGCGACAGGGACGAGTGGCACGCACTACACCCCCACCGCCTTTTCTCTCCAAGAAAGATTGAAAACAGACTGAGTGGACCTGTGGTTCTCCTGGAGCGACAGGGACGAGTGGCACGCACTACACCCCCACCGCCTTTTCTCTCCAAGAAAGATTGAAAACAGGCTGAGTGGACCTGTAGTTCTCCTGGAGCGACAGGGACGAGTGGCACGCACTACACCCCCACCGCCTTTTCTCTCCAAGAAAGATTGAAAACAGACTGAGTGGACCTGTGGTTCTCCTGGAGCGACAGAGACGAGGAAAAATTCCTGTCCCTCTCCAGGTTTGAAGCTGGTCACTGGTCTTCGCGCTAGACCACCACTGCGACAGGCTAACCAATAATTAAACAAGTATAGACATTCAAAGTCAGTAGGTTCTCTCTAGAGTACAGAAAAATAGTCACATGATCAACGGTCCTACGAAAGCAAAAGAAGTCCAAACAAGAACTACCAGGACGAAAACTAATAAAGCAAAATGGGGTAAAAGTATTATGTAGAGAATGACGTTGCTTATTATAATATTGACAAAAAAATGTTCAAATGTATGTCTAATCTTATGGGCCTTAACTGCTAAGCTCATCAGTTCCTAAGCTTTCACACTACTTAACCTAAATTATCCTAAGGACAAACACACACACACCCATGACTGAGGGAGGACTCGAACCTCCGCCGGGACCAGCCGCACAGTCCATGACTTAGACCGTAACATTGACAATTTAAAATAAAATTTACTAGGCATATGCCTTTGTAAGGCGTTTTAAGGTTTCTAGTTTTATTTTTGGTATTTAAGGCATGTGATGTGCGCTGTATGCTTCACTGGATGTGCCATATTTCAAATTTGTACATTTATCAAACGGTAGTTTTCAATAGTTGATACGTTACGCCACAGCGGTTCGGTCCAAGCAAAATGATCTATGGTTTCCAGTAGTATTGTCGTTTCAGCAGGCATTCAGAGAGAACCTATTAAGGTAGTCAGGTGTTTCTTACGCTACCTCGCGGTCTGAAATAGCTTGCAGAGCACAGAGAGAAAGATCAGAGAATGATGAATTATGGTATATGATTTTGTAAAGATTAATTATACAAATGAAGGTTATGAGGTAAAGTTGTCACTGTAATTCTTGTTAAGGGCTTAATTGTGATGCGTTCGAAAAATGTAAGTTTCAGTAGAATTTTTTCTTTATTGGTTTATGTTAGTTTATTGTTCAGATGAGATTAAGTAATTTGTTCAAAAGGTTTGCACTCAGATCTTGTAGAATTTACCACACTTTTTATAAATTTTGTAAACATAGTTGTGATAGTCAGTTTCAGTTTTTGTCATACCATTTTCTTCAGTCATTTAGCACGCTCAAAATTGACCACTGTCTCCTCACGAAAGAATGTCATTTTCCTGATTCTGTGTGTCGCCATATTCCACAGGTAGGAACACCGTTGTTTAAAAGGTGAAGCATGATCTATTTAGAAGGCTTTTTCTTTCCTTTTAGCTTGCTCGCTGCTGCATTGCATATTTTATGTTCATCACTTCGAGCACTCCCGAGATTCCGTTGCCATAAGTAAGTCGTAAAAAATTGTCAGTCCCATTTACGTTACAGTCAGGATACAGCAAGCAGCCGGCCACGTTGGCCGAGCGGTTCTAGGCGCTTCAGTCTGTAATCGCGCGACTGCTACGGTCGCAGGTTCGAATCCTGCCTCGGGCATGGATGTGCGTGATGTCCTTAGGTTACTTTGGTTTAAGTAGTTCTAGGTTCTGTGAGACTGATGACCTCAGGCGTTAAGTCCCATAGTGCTCAGAGCTATTTAATTTACTTTACAGTGAGCATTCAGTGTTTTGCGTCGTCTCCGAAATTATTATCAGATTCAGTTTAGGTAATGATCACTTCATATTTCATTTCGTATACAGACAGACCTTTTTCACGGTGCACTGTTATATTTGCGTGTGCATTATTCTGTGTTGGAATTTTCTTCAGTCGGATTGAGTACTTAAATTCACAGGGCATTTTTATTGAAATATTTTGGTGATTTATCCTTTCAAAAATTGATTAGAAATTTTATAGAGAATTTTTATTCTGTAAGCTCTGTGTGTTGGAATTTCAACGTAGTGTGACGTCACGCATAGAAGTACTGATCATTTCTGCACATTATGGAGTTTCGCGGGATAGGTTATTTAAAAATGGTTCAAATGGCTCTGAGCACTATGGGACTTAATATCTGAGGTCATCAGTCCCCTATAACTTTGCACTGCTTAAAACTAATTAACCTATGTACATCACACACGTCCATGCCCGAAGCAGGATTCGAACCTGCGACCGTAGCGGTCGCTCGGTTCCAGACTGAAGCGCCTACAACCGCACGGCCATACCGCAACTTATTTAGTTTACAGTTTTTGTTTTTAATTACTTTGGCCAAGTTAGATATAGGTAGAATTACAAAATTTCAGTTCTGGCACTGTTACACGAGATACAATGAATAGCAGTACAGTCCAGTCCATGTCCAGTTCGTAAGGTTAAACTTAGAAAAGTTACAGCGTGTTGTAGAATAGTATTAAACTTTCTCCACTGATGCTCAACGGTCCTGGAGGTGAATTTTTGTATAGTCTACTATAGTTGGAGTCACGAACAATGGCGGTCCAGTTTAATCTAGTTCTGCGCGCCTACGTCACGCATTCTTCGGCAGCCTCCGAGCGTTCAGTACTGTGTCCTCTGCCCTCTGCTGTGAATGTCGCAGTCGATGCGAATATTGTCCGCAGCTCGTGGTCGTGCGGTAGCGTTCTCGCTTCCCGCTCCCGGGTTCCCGGGTTCGATTCCCGGCGGGGTCAGGAATTTTCTCTGCCTCGCGTTGACTGGGTGTTGCATGACGTCCTAAGGTTAGTTAATTTCACGTAGTTCTAAGTTTTAAGGGACTGATGACCATAGACCTTAAGTCGCATAGTGCTCAGAGTCATTTGATTCGAGTATTAACCGTGACTGTTACGAGTTGTTTAGAGACCTTTTATAGCACTTGCTGCGATTTGTCACAATTGATGGTAATAGTAAGCACAAATTCTGCACAAGCAAGCGAGCGATGTAATTTGCAGTATACACGCTTTCTTTCAAGCGCAGGGTTAATGTATGCGCTTCCCGCAAGCGTCGCTTGCAACCGGCAACAATGTAATCTCCGTTCGTGTCTCGATCTCCGCGAACAGCCATTGTTCGTGGATCGGACTGTAATTCCTTCGTCAACTAATACAGTGAATGCTTAGAAGAAGAACAAGAGCAACTAGGGTTATATGTAAATTGAAGGTGGAGAGAGGAAGGAAGGAAAGGAAAGGGAGGGGATCTATGCTGTCAGCTTCATCGGGACATTAGCGGAATCAGTGGCGACGAGCGAAAGCGTGTACCGGACCAGCATTCGAACCCAGCATCTCCTGTTTATGCGGCAGGTGAGTTAACCACTGTGCCATCCGATACAGAGTTATCGCAACTGCGTGAACTATCTCGGCACGCCTCACGGTCGATTCACATTCCCACCGACCGCCACCAATCCACAGTACCTGTCCAGCTCCCATGTTCGCTCTCTGAGGTTCCTACAGGAGGTCGGACGTATTTGTGCATCTGCACTGCAGGAGATGGATCCAAGTATATGTCCCTTTTATATATATATATATATATATATATATATATATATATATATATATATATATATATATATATATATATGATTACTCTGCAATACACATTTAACCCCCGAACAGCGCCCGGGAAAAACGAACACCTAAATCTTTCTGTTGGAGCTCTGATTTCTCTGATTTTATTTTGATGATCATTCCTACCTATGTAGGTTGGTCCAACAAAATATTTTCGCATTCGGAAGAGAAAGTTGGTGACTGAAATTTCGTAAAAAGGTCTCGCCGCGACGAAAAACGTCTATGCTGTAATGACTTCCATCCCAACTCGTGTATCATATCTGCCACACTCTCTCCCCTATAACGCGATAATACAAAACGAGCTGCCCTTCTTTGCACCCTCTCGATGTCCTCCGTCAATCCCACCTGGTAAGGATCCCACACCGCGCAGCAATATTCTAACAGAGGACGAACGAGTGTAGTGTAAGCTGTCTCTTTAGTGGACTTGTTGCATCTTCTAAGTGTCCTGCCAATGAAACGCAACCTTTGGCTCGCCTTCCCGACAATATTATCTATGTGGCCCTTCCAACTGAAGTTGTTTGTAATTTTAACACCCAGGTACTTAGTTGAATTGACAGCCTTGAGAATTGTACTATTTATCGAGTAATCGAATTCCAACGGATTTCTTTTGGAACTCATGTGGATCATCTCACACTTTTCGTTATTTAGCGTCAACTGCCACCTGACACACCATACAGCAATCTTTTCTAAATCGCTTTGCAGCTGATACTGGTCTTCGGATGACCTTACTAGACGGTAAATTACAGCATCATCTGCGAACAACCTACGAGAACTGCTCAGATTGTCACCCAGGTCATTTATATAGATCAGGAACAGTAGAGGTCCCAGGACGCTTCCCTGGGGAACACCTGATATCACTTCAGTTTTACTCGATGATTTGCCGTCTATTACTACGAACTGCGACCTTCCTGACAGGAAATCACGAATCCAGTCGCACAACTGAGACGATACCCCATAGCTCCGCAGCTTGATTAGAAGTCGCTTGTGAGGAACGGTGTCAAAAGCTTTCCGGAAATCTAGAAATACGGAATCAACTTGAGATCCCCTGTCGATAGCGGCCATTACTTCTTGCAAATAAAGAGCTAGCTGCGTTGCACAAGAACGATGTTTTCTGAAACCATGCATCAATAGATCGTTCCCTTCGAGGTGATTCATAATGTTTGAATACAGTATATGCTCAATAACCCTACTGCAAACCGACGTCAATGATATAGGTCTTTAGTTCGATGAATTACTCCTACTACCCTTCTTAAACACTGGCGCGACCTGCGCAATTTTCCAATCTGTAAGTACAGATTTATCGGTGAGCGAGCGGTTGTATATAATTGCTAAGTAGGGAGCTATGTATCATCTCTACCCGTTCAGTATTTTGTACAATCCTTGTTTTGTAACTGGAACAAACAGTCTAGATAGCACGAATCACATTTATTGGCGGGCAGTTTCAGTCCAAAGGCGGACCATCTTCAGCCAAGCAAGCGGTATGCCGCTTCCCATCGCAGAGGTAAACAACTGAAATTTATTACAACTAAGGCCAAATATGTATCAAACAAAAATCGAAAGTGCAAATAGACTGCGATTTTTTTAAAAAAAAAGTATACTTCTGCTCAAATGTAGGAGCCCATAAATCCTCTATAATTGCCATACTGTTTGCATGCAAATTAAAAGCCCGTCCGTGATAGCGAAACAAAGCGGCACATTCCGGCCTTCCCCGTGCCTCTCGTTTAAATCCGCGGGGCAATTGCGTGAAATGAAAAATATGTTGCGCAGCGCGGCGGGCGGTCTCGGCAGAGCAAATATTGTCCCACGGCGTCCCATCTCTGCGCGACGGCCTGGAAATTCCGCCCCGCTGTCTGTCTGTCCGTCTGCATGTGTGGTGGAAACGGCGCGCCAGGCCGGACCCAAACTCTCTGATGAACGCACACATCTTCGTAAGGCGTGGCAAGTGTGAGCACCGACTTATCTTACAAGGAGAGGGTCTGACATGTGTGTCACTGACCTTGATCACATCTTGCAGCAACGTTCTACGCTGAAAATAACGAGACAGATGTTTCGGTTTTTTGCTAGACACTCCCTAGTTTTTGAAGATAATGAGGGTCAAATCTGATGGAGAATCGTATTGTCACTGCTATATATCTAATTTCGTCTAAATATAAACTTTTTTATTAAAATAATATGAGATCAAACGTCAATAATGTTCGAGTTATTAAAGTTTTCGGGTTTTCGTGCTGTAGCTTTGGTGCCAGTCATTCACTGTATCTAGGAGAGTAAGCTCAGCGGTCGAGCAGTCAAGGCATATGACTACCAAACTGCTGCTCCATGTTTGACTATTTTTTCGGAGTATTGATAATATTCTGATAATTTGAATACTTTTCTTTGTCTGTTTGTGAAGTGAAACATTGGAAAGTGTGATTAATAACTAAATAAGTATATGATATAATGTAATGCCTGTTAGTTCCACCGTAATATATAGGACAAAAATACACCTGAAGTATAATCTTGACTAATCCCAATTGATCTACTCGCGAGGGTTCTCGCAACCAATTGGATGAAACTTATCACAGAAACAGGCAAAACAAAAATTTCTCACACCGTGGGCAGTACACGAACACATTGACGCGTTTTCCGGTGAATCGTTCCCTTTGGAAAATTATTAATTACTTGCTGGTAAATCTCTTACGTTATTTGATTTTCAAACAGTTAAGCATAACTGAACGTACTCAGACATTTCTCTCTTTACCTATTCTGATCATCAATAAACTGACACACAATATTTTAGCACAAAGTAATATCACTTTCAATAGTCCCTACAAAAGAATGGCCCTGAGTAACAGTAACCTATACCTTTCATGAATCACTTACCTCACAAAAATCTTCGTTACACGAACTACTGCAATACAGCGAGCGCCAATACTGCCAGCTAAATAAAAGATTCTAACTACTGAAGGCACTAACTACTGATAGGTATACTTAGCAAATGAAAGATTTTGATAGAGAACAAACAATGTATTTACCTTAATAGTGTTCAAAAGTCATAATATATGACATCCAATCTTACAAATTTACTCTTTCTGATGGTCACACGTCCAGATCATTCGCTCTCAAACTCCGCCATCTCTCTCCCACATCCACCACTGCTGGCGGCTCTCCAACTGCGCAACGCTACGCGCTGTTCACATCGAACTGCCCACACTACAATAGCAAATATTCCAACAATGCAAACCAGCCACAGACTGCACGCAGTACAGTGAGTAATTTTCATACAGAGCGTTACGTGGCGTTACCAACGTAAAAACATAAACAGCCAACCTACACTGGTAGATCGACAATGGAAACATACCTGATTCGCGTTGGTAAAAACAGATCTACGAGGTATCAGCTTGGATGCGTACGGAGCTTATGAAAGTATACACTGAAAAAACAGGCATGGGCAGCCAGTTATGGACCAGCACATGAATTTTGATAGTATCCTTCCTATCTTGTAATTTTCTACCCTGCTGTGATGTCACATAATATCGAAGTCGTGCACGGTAGTTCTTTTCCTTTTCGGAAAAAGTAAACATCACATGGTTGACAAAAATAGGTATAAAGCTTGGTATCAGTTTCACGCGGCAAGTCCATTCAGCATCATCACCTACGAAAGCACTATCTAGGCGTCATGTATCGTGATGAAAATGACTGTCAATATATTATAATACATACTTATCTACCGGCCGGGGTGGCCCAGCGGTTCTAGGCCAGCGCGACCGCTACGGCCGCAGGTTCTAATTCTGCCTCGGGCATGGATGTGTGTGATGTCCTTAGGTTAGCTAGGATTAAGTAGTTCTAAGTTCTAGGGGACTCATGACCTCATAAGTTAAGTCTCATAGTGCTCAGAGCCATTTTTGAAGATACTTATCTTATTATTGATCACCCTTCCCGATGCTTTACTTTAAAAAAGGAAAGCAGGGGATTCTTATTATCAGAATGTTGTCAAACACAGCCAAAAAATATATCGAGGGAAAAAAACCAAACGGCGAGTGTAGAACACAGACAAGCAGCTACTTTTTCTAATCCCATTACCGCTCGAACTCCGATCCCTCTCTGCTAGACATGTAGCATGTATTATGGGTACCCAACCTACAGCATGTAAAGACAAAAACGTTAATAACTTGAACATTATTAACGTTTTCTCATATATTATATAAATAAATAGTGTTTGTTTCTAGACGATCTTTCAATGTATACCATTGAAAACATGATTTTTCCGTCATCAAATTTGACCTCGGTTTTTTCAAGACCAAGTTGTTGTATTGCAAGACACGACAGTTTACGCCTGCAGATGACATTGACCAGCACTCATTCCTTCTAGCCCCGTACGTCGAAATGAAGTAAGTGGCGATAGCTTGATTTGTGTCCCAGCGCAAGGACACAGTTGGTCGCTAGGTGCTTCGAGTGTGCGATGATGGCGGAGCGGATGCTCGGCTTCGCTGCGGCTGCGAGGGAATCAGCGGCAGGGAAGCCGCCTCGTCCCTGGCAAATAATTAGGTTGCGCCTCTCGGTCGGCAGCCACCTGGCAGCGTGATTGGATTGCCCACAGCCTCTCCCACCTCACCACCTCACTCTCCCCCCCCCCCCCCCCTCCCCTCTCACACTCCCGCTGCCACCTTCGGGTAATCTATGGTCCCCACCTCGATGTGCTTTTGGTGACTTCCGCTGCGGCGTGCGTGCAGCCGCCCGCAGACCACTCTCTTAGCCGTTTGTAAGCATACTGATTCAGTCTAGAGACAGCGGCTGTTAGTACGTATTTACATATAGTTCACTGCTGTAAATCTCAGTGTGTTAATGCTATGTTTATTTTTGTTATGTTTATGTTTACTTCAATACATAGCATATATTTCTGCTTACCATCAGTGTTCAGATGGAAATAAGTTACAATGACGTGACAAAATTCATGGGATAGCGATGAGCAACATACTGGATGCTGTAATATGGCGCACACAAGACATCAAATAGTGCCACACTGGCGGAGCTGTTCAGAGTGTGTCGAGTCATTACCCGGACAATGCAGTGGCCAACGGCTTTCACTTAACGACTGAGAGCAGCGGCGTTTGCATAGAATCCTCAGTGGTAATGGACAAGTGGGACATACGGTGAACGTATCCGTATATATACTAAGATGGTATCTGTACTTTCGGGACATGTCCGAAAGAACACGTATCATCGGTGACCATGCACCTCGTTGGAATGAAATTACAATGAAATGAACACACTTAGCTGCTTACAGGCGGTGACATACGTCAACGGGGACGGATGAAAATGTGTGCCCCGACCGGGACCCGAGCCCGGGATCTCCTGCTTACATGGCAGACCCTCTATCCATCTGAGCCACCGAGAACGCAGAGGATACCGCGACTGCACGGATTTATCTCTGGCACGCCTCCCGCGAAAGCCACATTTTCAACGTAATGTGCCGCACTACATTCGTAGTACCCGGTCGGGGTACACATTTTCATCTGTGCCCGTAGACGTATGTCAACGCCTGTCAACGTATCCGATACGACCGTGCGGCAAAATCTGGCTTTGATGGGTTGTGGCAGCAGATGAACGACGCGAATGCCTTTTGCCAACGGCACGACATCGCTTACGGCGCCTCTCCAGGGCTCTTGACTGTATCGGTTGGACCCTAGACGGCTGAAAGACCGTGTCCTGGTCCGATGAGTCCCGACTTTAGGTGGCAAGAGCTGATGGTATGGTTGGAGTGAGGCGCAGACCCCACGCAGCCGTGGAACCAAGTTGTCAACATGGCACTGTAAAAGCTTGTGGTGGGTCCATAATGGTGTGGGTTGTGTTTACATGGAATGGGCTGTTTTCTCTTTCCCAGATAAGCCAATGAGAAACTGAAAACTTTTATGTTCTGCTGCTTCGAATCCATTTGAAATGATTCTGGGACTTCATGTTCCCAAACAACGATTGAATTCGTATGGTTGGCAATGCAGCATGTCACGGGACCTTAATACTTTGTGAATGGTTTGAAGAACAATTCTAGAGGATGATTAGGACGCCAATCGAAAGTTTATGAGACATAATCGAGAGATCTGTTCTTACACAAGATCGTGCACCGACAATACTTTCGTAATTACATACAGCTATATGGGCAGCATGGCTCATCCCTGTAGGGAACAACTTGTTGAGTCCATGCCTCATCGAGTTGCTGCACAACGCCGGACAAAGGAGGTTCCACACGATTTTAAGAATTATTCAAAAAATGGTTTAAATGGCTCTGAGCACTATGGCACTGAACATCTGAGGTCATCAGTCCCCTAGAACGTAGAACTACTTGAACCTAACTAACCTAAGGACATCACACACATCCATGCCCGAGGCAGGATTCGAACCTGCGACCGTAGCGGTCGCGCAGTTTCAGACTGAAGCACCTAGAACCGCTCGGCCACAACGGCTGGCCAGGAATTATTCCATGAATTTTGTCACCTCAGTGTATCATGATAAAGAAAAATAAATCGGAGAAGTTGTTGAATACAAACGACATTGGGAGTTAATCAAATGACGGCTGTACCTGAGTTGCTAGGGGAAGAGGGAGACTGGAGAAACGAAGGCTGTACTCAGATTTGGAGAGTGATGAGGGTGAATGGATGGTGAGAAAAACATGGTTCATTAGTTTTTGTTGGGCTCTAGATTCTACCATCTAAAGATGAGCTACGGTAGGGAAATATTGATGGCTAAGTGGATTTGGTGCTCTTCATTTTGTCTCGTCCTGTTCGCCCGCAACTGGTAGGTCCACCAGCCCAGCAGATCCATCCATTGGCCTACTTCCACAGCGAACAAAAACAAGAAATTTTACGGATATTTATACATGACGTAGTGACCAGGTGAAGCTACAACTGTGGGTTCCTTGATTGCTCTTGGAGAAGGCTCATCAAACTATTTCACTTTATTACAGACATGAGCAAGAGATTTAATTAACTTTTTCACACTTCTTTGACAGAGAAGTACTTCATAAATTACAACTCTCGTTGGCTATCAAAGCATCACGTGATGCACTTATTAACAAAGTGTTCTGTTCAGGCACAGTGTTCAACATTAAATACACTACAAGTGTACTTGAAACTTTAATTACTCGTTGGTCCTAGACCACGATGTTGACTGCTGTAGCTGAGGTCCCAGAATTGGCCTGCACTCTTGCATACTTGACACTATATTTACCTCAGTGTGAACGCACTGCTGTTTCTGAGAGAGAGGTGAGGCCTTCTGCAGCACATCCCATAGGTCGTTACGAATTGCAGCGAGCACTCGCCAATGTTCGTGGTATCGATTCGCGTTGCCAACTTTGATGTGGCAACGCAATGTCTGTATGATACCGCATATTATTTTTGTTTAATTGGTCATGTCAGTGTAGCACTTGTAACCCACATTCTCAATTATTTGTTGGATATATTCCAATCTCTGCCTTCCCCTACAGGTTTTACCCTTTGCTGATCCTTCAAATACAATGATGTCTTCACACATGACCTTTCGTCATGTCCTTTATTCTTGTCAGTACTTTCCACATGTTCCTTTCCTCGCCAATTCTGCACAGAACCTCCTCCTTCTTTACCTTATTAGACCACCAAGTTTTGAGCATTCTTCACTAATACCATCTCTCACACACTTAGATTGTCTTCTTTTCTATTTACCCACGGCGCATGATGATCTACTACTGAGCTTCAAGCGCTAATAGAAAGCACAGAAGCGGATATCGTTATAGGTACAGAAAGCTGGCTAAAGCCTGAAATAAGTTCTGCAGAAATTTTTACGAAGTCTCAGACGGTGTTTAGGAAAGATAGATTAGGCAGAATTGGTGGTGGAGTGTTGGTGTCTGTCAGTAGTGGTTTATCTTGTAGTGAAGTCGAAGTAGATACTCTGTGCGAATTGGTGTGGGTGGAGGTTATACTTAACAGCCGAATTAAGTTAATAATTGGCTCCTTCTACCGACCCCCAGACTCCGATGATACAGTTGCGGAACAGTTCAGAGAAAGTTTGAGTCTCGTAACAAATAAATACCCCACTCATACGGTTATAGTTGGTGGGGACTTCAACCTACCCTCGGTATGTTGGCAAAAATACTTGTTCAAAACCGGTGGTAGGCACAAAACGTCTTCCGAGATTGTCCTAAATGCATTCTCCGAAAATTATTTAGAGCAGTTAGTCCACGAACCCACGCGAATTGTAAATGGTTGCGAAAACACACTTGACCTCTTGGCCACAAACAATCCAGAGCTGATAGAGAGCATCATGACTGATACAGGGATTAGTGATCACAAGGTCATTGTAGCTAGGCTCAATACCATTTCTTCCAAATCCATCAGAAACAAACGCAAAATAATTTTATTTAAAAAAGCTGATAAAGTACCACTAGAAGCCTTCCTAAAAGACAATTTCCATTCCTTCCGAACTGACTATGCGAATGTAGACGAGATGTGGCTCAAATTCAAAGATATAGTAGCAACAGCAATTGAGATATTCATACCTCATAAATTGGTAAGAGATGGAACGGATCCCCCGTGGTACACAAAAAAGGTCCGAACGCTGTTGCAGAGGCAACGGAAAAAGCATGCGAAGTTCAGAAGAACGCGAAATCCTGAAGATGGGCTAAAATTTACAGACGCGCGAAATTTGGCACGTACTTCGATGCGAGATGCCTTTAATAGGTTCCACAACGAAACATTGTCTCGAAATTTGGTAGAAAATCCGAAGAAATTCTGGTCGTATGTAAAGTACACAAGCGGCAAGACGCAGTCAATACCTTCGCTGCGCAGTGCCGATGGTACTGTTATCGACGACTGCGCCGCTAAAGCGGAGTTATTGAACGCAGTTTTCCGAAATTCCTTCACCAGGGAAGACGAATGGAATATTCCAGAATTTGAAACACGAACATCTGCTAGCATGAGTTTCTTAGAAGTAGATACCTTAGGGGTTGCGAAGCAACTCAAATCGCTTGATACGGGCAAGTCTTCAGGTCCAGATTGTATACCGATTAGGTTCCTTTCAGATTACGCTGATACTATAGCTCCCTACTTAGCACTCATATACAACCGCTCGCTCACCGATAGATCTGTACCTACAGATTGGAAAATTGCGCAGGTCGCACCAGTGTTCAAGAAGGGTAGTAGGAGTAATCCATTTAACTACAGACCTATATCATTGACGTCGGTTTGCAGTAGGGTTTTGGAGCATATACTGTATTCAAACATTATGAATCACCTCGAAGGGAACGATCTATTGACACGTAATCAGCATGGCTTCAGAAAACATCGCTCTTGTGCAACGCAGCTAGCTCTTTATTCGCACGAAGTAATGGCCGCTATCGACAGGGGATCTCAAGTTGATTCCGTATTTCTAGATTTCCGGAAAGCTTTTGACACCGTTCCTCACAAGCGACTTCTAATCAAGCTGCGGAGCTATGGGGTATCGTCTCAGTTGTGCGACTGGATTCGTGATTTCCTGTCAGGAAGGTCGCAGTTCGTAGTAATAGACGGCAAATCATCGAGTAAAACTGAAGTGATATCAGGTGTTCCCCAGGGAAGCGTCCTGGGACCTCTACTGTTCCTGATCTATATAAATGACCTGGGTGACAATCTGAGCAGTTCTCGTAGGTTGTTCGCAGATGATGCTGTAATTTACCGTCTAGTAAGGTCATCCGAAGACCAGTATCAGCTGCAAAGCGATTTAGAAAAGATTGCTGTATGGTGTGTCAGGTGGCAGTTGACGCTAAATAACGAAAAGTGTGAGATGATCCACATGAGTTCCAAAAGAAATCCGTTGGAATTCGATTACTCGATAAATAGTACAATTCTCAAGGCTGTCAATTCAACTAAGTACCTGGGTGTTAAAATTACAAACAACTTCAGTTGGAAGGGCCACATAGATAATATTGTCGGGAAGGCGAGCCAAAGGTTGCGTTTCATTGGCAGGACACTTAGAAGATGCAACAAGTCCACTAAAGAGACAGCTTACACTACACTCGTTCGTCCTCTGTTAGAATATTGCTGCGCGGTGTGGGATCCTTACCAGGTGGGATTGACGGAGGACATCGAGAGGGTGCAAAGAAGGGCAGCTCGTTTTGTATTATCGCGTTATAGGGGAGAGAGTGTGGCAGATATGATACACGAGTTGGGATGGAAGTCATTACAGCATAGACGTTTTTCGTCGCGGCGAGACCTTTTTACGAAATTTCAGTCACCAACTTTCTCTTCCGAATGCGAAAATATTTTGTTGAGCCCAACCTACATAGGTAGGAATGATCATCAAAATAAAATAAGAGAAATCAGAGCTCGAACAGAAAGGTTTAGGTGTTCGTTTTTCCCGCTCGCTGTTCGGGAGTGGAATAGTAGAGAGATAGTATGATTGTGGTTCGATGAACCCTCTGCCAAGCACTTAAATGTGAATTGCAGAGTAGTCATGTAGATATAGTGCTGTGCTCCAAACGCACATTGTCAGAAGTTTACTCCTCACATTAAAGCAATATTTGATACCAGTAACGTACCCTTGGTCAAAAAGATCTCTTCGTCTGTGCTAGTCTGTTTTTGTATCCTCTTTGTTCCATCTATCATGGGAATTTTGCGTACAAGGTAGCACAATTCGTCAACTTCGTCTACTTCGAAATGATCAATTCTGATGTTACATTTCTCGTTATTCTGACATTTGCTACATTTCATTGCCTTTTTCCATTTCCGATGTTGTCTCAGTTCACGTTCTGTTTTCATTAGAACATTCATTCCATTCAGTCGCCCCTTTAATTCTTCTTCACATTCACTGAACATAGCAAAGTCGTCAGCGAATCTTATCATTGCTATCCTTTCACCTAGAATTTTAATTCCACTCCTGCATCCGCTTTTTTTTTTCGCCGTGGCTTCTTTTATCTACAAATTGAACATTAGGGGTAGTAGACTAGGTCCCATTACTAAACCCTTTCTAATTCGAGCACTTCATTCTAGATCCTCCACGCTTATTTTTCCCATCGGTTCTTCCATATGGAGTATATTACCTATCTTTTGCTTTTGCTTACTCCCACTTTTCTGAGAATTTCGATCATCTTGCAACATGTTACACAACTGAACGACTTTTCTAGATGAACAGATCCTGCAACTTGTCTTGAGTTTTCTTACGTGTTACTTACATGATCAAGCTTAACGTCAGAATTGACTGTCTGGCGGCTATACCATTCCTAAAGTCAACATTGTCGTCAACTAACAGGTCCAGAATTTAGTTCTACGTTCTGTCTGTGAATTATTGTCGGCCGAAATTTGCTAACAACAGCTATTAAGCATACGTTGCGCTAGTTCTAGTAGTTACTTGGCCTAACAATCTTCCGGATTGTAAGTATAACACATTTCTTAAAGTCCGAGGGTTTGCCTTAAGCATCATCGATTCTGCAAACCAACTTTAATAGTCATTACGTTGCCGCTTACAATCTCCCCCCTTCCTTCTTTCTTTCGTCTATTGTCCACATTAAACAATGCTCAGTCCAAGTAATTAATAAGCAAAGCCTTTTATGAAGATTTCTTTCAAGTTTACTTAGTCTGTCGTGTTGAGATGGCTCCAGTCCTTCTTGTCTAGGGGTCTGATTCATGAAGCTGAAAATCTAACATCAGGTCCTCAGGGTGGGTTTGAACTAAGATTGTTGTTGCAGAACTTTGTACGTAAATACATTTTCCACAGATTTTTTCGCAAATCATACAGTATTTTGATTTTTCACATTAACAAAACCGAAATTACATTATTCGCACCTATTATACAAAATACGTCCGATCACGTCAGAGGCAAGTCTGCGACTCCCACACTCTGCGGAAATAACAATATTCCAAAGACTTTACAATTTTTCTTAACAAATGAATTCCTACTATTTTTCCTTAGATTATAAATTTCGGTTATTATTTCTTAAATGAATCCAGAAATAAATGTAGTAAACAGTACAGGATTGCGTAATTAATAATAGAAATTTTAAATGTGCAAATAATTCGTAATTTCAAACGTTTCTATAATAAAATAATTTAACTCTACATTCAGAACTAGTACTTGTCGATTATAACATCGAAACTGAAGTATTTTATAAAGGGCCGTCAAAAAGAAACGATCCAGAGGCATAATTACAGAAACCAGTAACTGTATGTTAAAAGTATTTACCCTTTCTGTTGAGACACCTGTCCCACTGTGACACAAGACGGTCAATGGCTGTTTCATAAAATTCCCGGGCCTGTGACATTAACCAGTTCTGCGCGTACAGCTGGACTTCGTCGTCCGAGGAGAATCGTTTGCCCCTCCGAGACATTTTAATGGGACCCAAAATGGCGCAATCACAGGGAGAGAGGTCCAAACTTTATGGCGAGTGGCCGAGAACATCCTATTTGAATTTCTGCAGAAGTGCCGGGACTGTGTTGGCCGTATGAGGCTTTGCATTGCTGTGGAACAGAATGACCCCACGGGTGAGATTGGCTGGTCATTTTGATTTGATCGCTTGGCGAAGGGTGGTCAAGGTTTACGAGCAGCGCTGGGCATTCACTGTTGTCCCTAGTTGCAGGAAGTGAATCAGAAGGGGGCCATTTTGTGTGACAGTGGGACAAGGGTCGCAACAGCCAAATTTCAGTACTTCTAACACAAACAGGTACTGGTTTCTGTAATTATGCGTCAGGCTCGTTTCCTTTTGAACACCCCTTATAAGAAGTAATTCCTTTTCATAAATTGTAGCTTGAAGTATAACATACTATGTATAAAATTATATGAAAATTTTCAAAAAAAGCAACTGGGATAAAATAGTCCTGTCCGAAACTCCAAAAAAATACTAGTATCGACAACTACTGCTGAGGAAAGGCAATGCAAGAGGAGGATGTCCCGTTACACACTCTCCGACCAGAATTCTAGAAATTCCGGAGAAGTGTCTTGAATGCCTTCCGCATTCCTCACCTTAAGTGTTCCAAATGTCTTTTAAACTCGGATTCTAATAATAGAGCCCCTACGTCTTCCACACCGACTCCCTCTTCTATGACATCAGACAGTTGCCTCTCACTTTCGCACAACTGCTCAGTCTACATCTCTACTCTGTCATTTGCGTTTAACAATGGAATTCCCACGGCCGACTTAACGTTGGCGCTTTTACCTTCCGACAACTATTTATTTTTCGATTTCTTCGCATTTTTACTGCAGCCATTCCTCCTTGGCTTCGCTGAATTTCATGTGTTTCATTTCTAAATGATTTATACTGCTATATTCCTGTTGTTTGCTGAACACTATTATACTTACCACTTCAGTTAACTTTCTTGTGCCCATATTTGTCTGTCCAACGACTGTGATTGGCCTTTGTTCCTCTGCCTACTGTGCTATTCAATTACCACATCATCGCGAAATAAAATTGTTATTGATGGAGAAGAGCAGTAATTGCGAGGAACAGCATCGCTAATTAGTCCTCAGAGGGGTGTTCACTTCCATACACTGAGGAATCAGCACATGTTGTGCGTTATTTTAGGACATAAGTCTAAAAACGTAGAGCAAATAAATATCACACTAAACGAGAAAGAATGGTCCAAAATTCGAACATGTAAACAATACTTGATTTTATAGCTCAGTATAGTGTTATTTGTTGTTCTTTTTGTGAGCTGGTTATTGTTTCACTTGGTTCGTTTTGCTCCGGTTCCAGTTTTTGTAATTGTGTCCAGTGTTTATAGTTTCTCCTACCTGTTAAATAGCGAGGCCGTACATTCGGTGAGGCGGGGGGCCTAATCGCCTCCCAGCTTCAAAGATTTACGTTTTCCACGGTTTCTCTAAATCTCTTAAGACAAATGATGTGTTAGTTTATAACGCAACCAGTTATTAGGAGTGATAAAGTTCCTGATAATGTTACTCCTATGATAAGAATTAAAGTTTGATGATGGAAAGAAACCGGACTACACTTTATCAACAGAAATATTACATTTTGACAGAGAGCAGTAGTTAATTGAAGGGGGATCGAACCAGCGTTATTCAAGTTGTAAAATAAAACAGTAGTATATAAAATACACGGTCGCCACCTAATTAGGCAAAACGATTCCAGGTAAATATACTACTGACAGCGAAAACTGACTGCGGTACATGACTTTAAAGTGGAATCTGTTCCGTAAATTGGACATGAAACAATAGGGCAATTTACAGGTATTTGTAAACTAACTGTTCATGAGCAACACAGATGAAAACTAAAATGTCTTGCCAACAAACTATCTCTCATTAGCGCACATTGTCTGTTTAAAGCTAAAAAGATAACGTTCATTATACAGTGCTACATAATAATGGAGGAGCATAGCTGAACTGGCTGGCTTTAACGCTTTACTCTTGAAAGACAATTATACAGAAATTATCATTATTACTACTAAATGTTCTACATAGCAACGTACAGGTCTTAGCACTACAAGATATAAGTAAAACCTGGGGACCCCAAATCCATTAGGATCTTACTAAGTTAAACCAAATTATATTCAGTGAAACACAGATCTTTCGAGCAAAATTACTGCACTTCATGGTAGCTGAGTGGTCAGCGCGACGGAAAGTCAAACCTAAAGGCCCGGGTTCGATTCCCGGATGGGTCGGAGATTTTCTCCGCTCACGGACTGGGTGAAGTGTTGTCCTTATCACCATCATTTCATCCCCATCGACATGCAAGTCGTCGACGTGGCGTCAAATCGAAAGACTTGCACCAGGCGAACGGTCTACCCGACGGGAGGTCCTAACCACACGGCATTTCCACTGCACTTCATAAAAACTGTCACTGTAAGGACTACTGAACTACTGACTCAACATTAAGTGGGGCCCAGAAACTTTACAATCTCTTAACTGAGTTTCGTACATCTAACAATGTACTGTAGAGATGCATAGGCAAATAAAAATATTAGAATAAAAGCACTATAACAAACCTGCCAACTAGAGAATAGTTCTGTCGGTCTTTAAACTGCAACGACCTACGAATACTTCTGGTAATCTCCACTCCAGTTCTGTCGGTCTTTAAACTGCAACGACCTACGAAAAAAATGATTCTGGTAATCTCCACTCCATTCTATTACTTCAGTACTTCGCAAAGCTTTCATTAGTAAAAACTAAATAATGTAATTAGGCCTTTTTCTTCGCATTTATTCTTTTTCAGTACTTTTACTTAACATGTGGAGCATTTCATACAAAGATTAATTAAACACTTAAGAAAATTATAGCTCCACAATAGTAGATAACAATTTTGCAGTTTATTAGAACTCGCACACTCGGAATAGTTTTAGCACAAGAGACAGGAACCTTTCTACATAACTGACTTATTGATAAATTAGTGTTCTTAAAAACCAGATCAAATTGAATTATTTATTATTTGCACTTCAAGCAATTTACTGTTCCAAGCAAATAAATGCAATATTTAACTTTCCTTCAAGTGTAGGTGGTAGCGGTGGTACCACAAGTATGACGTCGTCATATATGATCATGGCTCCTAATGTGATACTGTTTTCTATAAATTGTCCTCAAGCGGCGAAATATTCTGTTTCAGAGCAAGCAGGTAAATGCCATGATCTAACAGCCAACGCAAGCAAAAAAAATGGTTCAAATGGCTCTGAGCATTATGGGACTCAACGTCTGAGGTCATTAGTCCCCTAGAACTTAGAACTAGTTAAACCTAACTAACCTAAGGACATCACACCCATCCATGCCCGAGGCAGGATTCGAACCTGCGACCGTAGCGGTCCAACGCAAGCACTTGACAAAAAATTTGTCACCTCTTAAGAAATCATTACAAGCGTCATTTAATACCGTTCAACTCCGCCCCAGCACTAGATGACTGCTTCGATTCGGTTGGCAAAAGAGTCCTCAAGGTTGTGCAGGTACGCGTAACGCAGGTGAAGCCACTCGCTCAGGACCTGAACGGGCATTTCCACCGAATTGTGTGGGTGCTTACGTAGGCGTTTTATCCGCTGCACCAACATGTCCCACAGATTTTCTACGGCGTTACAGTCAGTTGGTTTTGCAGGTCAGTCGCGATGTAATAGAGTGGTGGAGTGTTTATAAAAGCAGGTACATATTTTTCAAGCCGACGAACTTCGCAGTTGTCGTGGTCGATGATCTGTTGTGAAATGACCTTCTTCACCATTTCAATGCACGCCGTTACGGTCGCAAAGTTCTCTCCCTAAAAGTTTGTGATGGACCTTCTTCTTTCACTGCCTGTAGTAGTTCCTGTCGGTCTTGGAAGCGATTTTGATTCACAAGCAGTTACTCTCAGTCAGGAGGTTACACCGAACACAATTCTGACATCGAGTTACGTGGCTGCATGTGTTATACCACTGTTTGTAAGACACGTTAAACAAACAGCCGCGAAACACAAAGCCAGTAACTTCACACACTGTATGGCCATGGCCACGGCCAAATACAATTGCCCATATTCGCCACTCTGCCATGTCCTTATATTTACCCATGTTTCTGTACAACGTCCGCTTGAAACATGAATGACCAACTGGTGGCTACCATCTCACGCTCACGTATAGGCAATGTGTGCGTGGTTGAGCGCGTGATTCGATCGCTGTGCCATCAGTAAAAGCTTAACGATTCATCTGTGCGTGCGCACCGGGGTGACAAATTTTTTGTCCGGTGAACTTACATCCACATCCGAGGCGTAATTAACCCAGTCTTGATGCTATCCTTGCCTTCTTTTGTACTCAGCATATTCATCGTTTGCAAGCTAGCCACCGACCACTTCTCTCACAAAGATTTCTTACAGCATTTCGCACCAAACCATCTTTTACCTTCCACGCTATCTTTTCGTTGCGGAGGGACTTCCTTCCAACTTTTACATCTTCATCTTCATAAATCTACGTACCCATGCATGAACCAGTTTTACGCATAAAATTTTAACAAATTACAATATAACACAGCATAGCTTTAAGAATTACACTCCTGGAAATTGAAATAAGAACACCGTGAATTCATTGTCCCAGGAAGGGGAAACTTTATTGACACATTCCTGGGGTCAGATACATCACATGATCACAATCACAGAACCACAGGCTCATAGACACAGGCAACAGAGCATGCACAATGTCGGCACTAGTACAGTGTATATACACCTTTCGCAGCAATGCAGGCTGCTGTTCTCCCATGGAGACGATCGTAGAGATGCTGGATGTAGTCCTGTGGAACGGCTTGCCATGCCCTTTCCACCTGGCGCCTCAGTTGGACCAGCGTTCGTGCAGGACGTGCAGGCCGCGTGAGACGACGCTGCATCCAGTCCCAAACATGCTCAATGGGGGACAGATCCGGAGATCTTGCTGGCCAGGGTAGTTGACTTACACCTTCTAGAGCACGTTGGGTGGCACGGGATACATGCGGTCGTGCATTGTCCTGTTGGAACAGCAAGTTCCCTTGCCGGTCTAGGAATGGTAGAACGATGTGTTCGATGACGGTTTGGATGTACCGTGCACTATTCAGTGTCCCCTCGACGATCACCAGAGGTGTACGGTCACTGTAGGAGATCGCTCCCCACACCATGATGGCGGGTGTTGGCCCTGTGTGCCTCGGTCGTATGCAGTCCTGATTGTGGCGCTCACCTGCACGGCGCCAAACACGCATACGACCATCATTGGCACCAAGGCAGAAGCGACTCTCATCGCTGAAGACGACACGTCTCCATTCGTCCCTCCATTCACGCCTGTCGCGACACCACTGGAGGCGGGCTGCACGATGTTGGGGCGTGAGCGGAAGACGGTCTTACGGTGTGCGGGACCGTAGCCCAGCTTCATGGAGACGGTTGCGAATGGTCCTCGCCGATACCCCAGGAGCAACAGTGTCCCTATTTGCTGGGAAGTGGCGGTGCGGTCCCCTACGGCACTGCGTAGGATCCTACGGTCTTGGCGAGCATCCGTGCGTCGCTGCGGTCCGGTCCCAGGTCGACGGGCACGTGCACCTTCCGCCGACCACTGGCGACAACATCGATGTACTGTGGAGACCTCACGACCCACGTGTTGAGCAAATTCGGCGGTACGTCCACCCGGCCTCCCGCATGCCCACTATACGCCCTCGCTCAAAGTCCGTCAACTGCACATACGGTTCACGTCCACGCTGTCGCGGCATGCTACCAGTGTTAAAGACTGCGATGGAGCTCCGTATGCCACGGCAAACTGGCTGACACTGACGGCGGCGGTGCACAAATGCTGCGCAGCTAGCGCCATTCGACGGCCAACACCGCGGTTCCTGGTGTGTCCGCTGTGCCGTGCGAGTGATCATTGCTTGTACAGCCCTCTCGCAGTGTCCGGAGCAAGTATGGTGGGTCTGACACACCGGTGTTAATGTGTTCTTTTTTCCATTTCCAGGAGTGTACATTCACAAATCAGTTATTGTTAAATATCTTTACAGATATTAAGAACAATTATTTATATATTTGATGAACGAAATACAGTCAATACTGACTGTGAGTGTTAAAGGTTCCTCTTACAGGGATACGACTACCTTTCTCATCTTTCCCGAGACCAGTTTATGCTCCGTTTTTATACCATCGTCCATGATGGCACCAGCAACATCCTAATCTTTCACCCTCATTTGTTCCATTTTTTTTCCTAACAACATATCTCTAATAACATCTCGTTTTTATAACTACTCTTAAATGTGCTTGTTATTTGTACTAAATTATTCCTTCATTATGTTGTTTCTATTGATCTCTTTATTTCCATGTTGTTCATTATTACCGAGTAATTATTCCTCAATGGCAGTTCTCTACATTTGCATCCACCAGTTCATCGCATTATTATTCGTCTGTCGTTTATTGTCGACTCATTGATGTATAGCTGTACGAGACTTCACCATTAACAACAATCTTCAGCTTGCTGCCTACAAGTTTCTCCTGATTCCTTCTTTATGTCGTCAGGAAATATTCCTTTGGAACGACCTCTGTTTCCCTATAAGACAACAATTTAGTTTTCAAAGAGAAAAGGGGATCTTCTGAATTCTCTATGTTCTTTAACTTTTCCTTTCGAATCCGGGCCCCCATTGTGGTGGTCCGTAATTTTTTTTACCTATGTTTGGGTTTCTGGAACTGAAACGATTCTCTGTCGTTGAAACACAGGTTGATTATAATTGGAGTGCAGCTAGTCGCAGATGTCCAGTGTGAGATGTAATTATCGTATGGCAATTAGACTTGGTAGATAGACTAACGCGTTACTGCGGAACCGATTTACGCTGGAAAAAAGATTAGTTCCAGTTTTTATTACCAGGTCCAAATCTGGTGGTCTACAGCACTCGTCGACGTTTCCAGTGCTCGTACTGAACAATGTGTGTAAGCGTCACGAAATAAAATCAGCATTGTGCCTTTCACACTTGTTTGATCTTTTCTCCCCACGTCCCGTTCCTAATCAACAACATAAGAAAACATTTCTATATGTCCTTCTTGGCTTCGGAGCGCCAGATTTGAGCCTGGTTGCAGGAACTGAAACACTTTTTTCAAATGTAAATCGGTTTCGCAATATATCATTATAATCTCTACAAAGTTTCGCTGCCATACGGTAATTACAGGCCACACCGGACCTCTGTAAAAAAAAAACTGCATTTTATTAATATTTATTTGAATACCCATTTCCGAGGGTACGATAAATCAATTTCAGTTTTGCTTCTTTGTTGCGCTCAAACTTCTTCCATCTTTCAAGCGTGTCGTTTCTTTTCTTCCTAGATCCAATTTCTTGCTTTTGCAGACCTCTTTCTTTGCTAAAATCCTGCTGTCTGTGTTTTCTCTAAAAAGTATTCTGTTATCTACTACGTCCATTCTAATTCCTGATTTTTCTTGTATTTGTCATTATCGGTGAGGACCTGGATTTGTGACTGTTTAGAAAGTTGAAGATGGGCTTGGTTAGTATATTATTATCCATTCGGTATGTGTGCCCATGAAACTGTAATCGTGTTTTCCTCATTTCATCAGTTAGCTTTTCCATTTTCAAATAAAGCTCTCTGTTTATTCTTAATTTGTATTCAACATTACTATTACTCCTAGGTCCCAGTATTTTCGATAGAATTCTTCTTTCAACTGTTTCCTGTATTTAAAGATTGCCAAATCTGCTTGGTTTAAGTGTTTCCCCTGCATGCAACGTTTCAGGCCTTACCACTGTTTGATAGTTTCTGTTTTATGTTGCAGGATAAATTTTTTTGTTGTATATGGTTTTGTCATTTGGAATGCCCTTTCCATTTCATGTGCTCTAGTTTCAATAGTTATCTTCCCTTTTCTGTTGCTTGTTATCCATTCTGCTAGATATTTAAAGTAGTTTTCTTTTCGATATTGTGTTGTTACGAATTGTAAGATTTGGAGGGATATCATTAATATTCGTCCGAATTCCTTTACAATGATGATCAGCGCATTTCCGTCAATTCACTTATGTGCCTTTTCACAATCTACAAAAGTTATCATATATTTGAAGTTTCTTATTTTCCTTGTTTCTGTTATATTCTTTAGATTTAGTATTTCTTCTGCACAAGAGCTTCCCTTCCTAACTTCTGCCTGATACTCTCCTAGTTATGGGTCGAGTATTTCCTCAGCTCTCTTTAGAACTGCCATGGACAAGGCCTTATATTCATTAATGATTTATATTAGACATACAGTAATGTTGGCCGGCCGCGGTGGTCTCGCGATTCTAGGCGCGCAGTCCGGAACCGTGCGACTGCTACGGTCACAGGTTCGAATCCTGCCTCGAGCATGGATGTGTGTGATGTCCTTAGGTTAGTTAGGTTTAAGTAGTTCTAAGTTCTAGGGGACTGATGACCACAGCTGTTAAGTCCCATAGTGCTCAGAGCCACAGTAATGTTGTCACTAAGTGTGCACTTTAATTGTAACCACAATATACTACGGTGGTAACCATCATATCAGCCACGAATCTGCTTCTGACAGATTTTCCTCTGCATAAATTAAATCAGAATTCTGTTCCTATCATTTCAGCAGCGGTACAAGCCTGGACTAGCAGCGCCACGAGAGGTGGTTCACAGCCGCGCAAGAGCGCTCCGCTTTAAGGGTCGAGGGAACTCGCGCTTGACACTTCTCGCTCCGTAGTTTTGATTCAAATTAAAACTAAGTTACTACACGGACAACTCTAATTGAAAAGAGCGCCACCCGCGATGGGCTGTGAATTCTCATTTAATATCGTGTAGGTACGAACCAAAAAGCCGGGTGCCGTATACTCTAAACCACGCGCTGAAACGAATAATGTAATGCGCAAGCGCAGCTGCAGGTTCTGCAAACTGTTTTGCCATTGTCCTTACGCGTCATGTCAAACTCAGAAACGTTATTTGCGAGCCTTAATTACTTTAAACAATGCTGTCACTGTTGCAAACTTCAGATCAAAGGAGTGAAGTAAAACAAAATTATTCGCTGTGTTTTCCATTATCCATTGTGCTTAAATTACGAGCCGTGTGTTTGTTGGATTTCCCTTCACGTTGCATCAAAAGCAGACAAAGTATTATTTCCCGAGTGTCGTAATCACCAAGGGTAATGCCCTCACAAAACGTTTTACGTATTCGAAACTGAAAATAACTTTACGTCTGATTTATAGGATTACTTGCCATAACGGTAAAACACACTTTTAGCCCCTCTCTGTTTTGTTATCAAACTTCATAAGATTCGCATCAGCCGATAAAACTTGATTCTCTGGATTTGCAAATGGCTATTGAGCATTCAGAATAAGTGTAAAACGCGTTTTCCACTCATTTTTCTTTTATAAATTTTCGATTTGACTAACTAGAGACCACGTGATAATGCGAATTCTTCTCTTTTCCCCTTTCAACGTATTTTAACCTTTCACCATGTCTCTTTTTTCTTTCTTCCGACCACATTTCACCTATTCTCTGACTGTTCCTGCCTTGGAGTACCTCTGAATTTAACAATTTCATTCTGAAAACATCTATTTCGCTACCTCTTCTGCTTTATGCTGCGTAACTGTGTACCCTCACAACAGTTTATTTCCGTAACCTCGGAATACAAATGGTGACTAACCTCTCAATAAAACTGTGACTCACATATGACCTTTCAATAATTAACTGACTTTGAATATAAACTGGTAAATTTTGGACGTCAGCAGTGCTGCGTCACGGCCCTGAAGAATCATACTGAATAAATTGAAAATTCTTACCTCAGTGAAGTCGCCGGATAACGCGTATATATCTGCTCCTATAAGAAATTTTCCTGGCACAGCCCAGTGCAATGCCGGCCACTAGATTTTGTTATGTATAAAGAAAACTGTTTTTTCTTCATGATAATTGGCATGACTATGGATAGGAGAAATTAGTAAAACTTTAAATTCAGATGAATGACTGTCAAAAGTTATCTTTATAATAAATATTGTTATTGATAAATTATTGAAAATTATTTACATGTGACTTTGATATAACAATAGTACAAAATGAGTTGTTGCTAATTACATATGCGCGCGGCAATAAATAATAATAATTTTTGCTTTTACCTTATACTACATCACTCAAGGTCGGCCATCGTTCTCCACGACCGGCCTTGGTAATTCCATGCAATCCTTCGAAGTTACATCTGCTCAATTGCGCTAGCAATAAATTCCTTAGTCATGGACCTCTTACAACTGAAAATCTTTTTTTTTAATTTCTAATCCAACCTGTTCTTAGTTTTTTGTCCCAGAGATACTCAGAATATTTGTATTGTTCACTTGTTGTTAATAGACTCCTATATTATATACAACATCTTTTACTTTAAATTTCCTTCCTTAGCGTGTAGAACTTTGATCGTTGTCGGAGGGGGGCGGGTGGAGGAAGCCACGAATCATATGAAATTACATAATTACATAAACAATAAGATGGTCAGTAGTACACTTTTCCATATGTTCGAAGTTACACTGATGATGGCATTTTTTCAACATTCATAATGGTACGTAAAAAGTTGATTAATTGCGAAAACTCTCAGCGCTATTGGAAGAGATGAGAATTAAATACAAAGACGACTTTTCTCCGTGGTACAGAACAAAAACCTATGCATATTAGAACCAGAGGGAAAATGCTCCCATCAGATCACAAAAAAGCGGCAGTGTTCCTGTTGATTTAAAAGGCTCTGATTGGAAAGTGGAATACCAGCATTCCCATTGTACCTTCCTCAGTTCCTTTAAAAATTTTCCCAAATACTTTGACATGCCAACATATTCGCGCCCTTTTGTTTAATACAATTCACCTCAAACTCCCCCAAGCTCGACTACCTGTACCTCACTCACACCCACTAGTCAATCGCTGTAGGTCGCTCATAAGCATTTACTCCAAGCCGCCCTTTCTCACTCACTCATTCAGCCAAACTCATTGTCATTTGCCCAACTCATTGTCATTTCTCTATGTGTGTCTCTGTCATTGTCTCCAGTGTTACAGCCACATGCCTCTTTGACTGTCCTGCTACCACAGTCTCATCTCACTGACACTGTCTCTCTCTTGCTCTCTCTTACTGCTAATATCTCTTTCTATTCTTCCTACTGCTGCTGTCTCTTCTCACCTTCACTATCACTCTCTACCTCAACGTCATGGTCACGTAGTCTCTCAATATCATCAATATCACTGGCTCTCACCCACTTTCAATTTCTGAAAATCTCTTTTTACCTCAGCCCCCCTCCCCTCCCCTTACCTGGCACTGTCTCCTCAAATTTTTCCTCAGCACTGTTTTATCACTGTCAACTATGTTCCACTGCCACTGTCTCACTGTCTTACTCTCACACTCTCATTGAGTCCTTCGCTTTTTTTATAAGACAGCAACTGTTTACTATCTTCCAGTAATTATCTCTTCTCCGTTTGTTCGCCACTGCTGCTGTCTTCTTCTCTCTTACGTGCAATATAAACTACTGGCCATTGAAATTACTACAACAAGAAGAAATGCAGATGTTAAACAGGTATTCATTTGACAGATATATTATACGAGAACATTTTCACGCAATTTGGATGCATACATCCTGATAAATCAGTACCCAGAACAATCACCTCTGGCCGTAATAACGGCCTTGATACACCCAGGCAGTGAGTCAGACAGAGCTAAGATGGCGTGTACAGGTACAGCTGCCCATGCAGATTCAACACGATACCACAGTTCATCAAGGTTAGTGACTGGCGTATTGTGACGAGCCAGTTGCTTGGCCACCATTGACCAGACGTTTTCAATTGGTGAAAGATCTGGAGAATGTGCTGGCCAGGGCAGCAGTCGAACATTTTCTGTATCCCAAAAGGCCCGTACACGACATGCAACATGCGGTCGTGAATTATCCTGCTGAAATGTAGGGTTTCGCAGGGATCGAATGAAGGGTAGAGCCACGGATCGTAAAACATTTGAAATGTAACGTCCACTTTTCAAAGTGACGTCAATGCGAACAAGAGGTGACCGAGACGTGTAACCAATACCACCCCATACCATCACGCCGGGTGATACGCCATTATGGCGATGATCAATACACGCTTCCAATGTGCGTTCACCGCGATGTCGCCAAACACGGATGCGACCATCATGATGCAGTAAACAACCTGGATTCATCCGAGAAAATGATGTTTGGCCATTCATGCATCCAGGTTCGTCGTTGAGTACACAATCGCAGGCGCTCCTGTCTGTGATGCAGCGTCAGGGGTATCCGCAGCCATGGTCTCCGAGATGATAGTCCATGCTGCTGCAAACGTCGTCGAACTGTTCGTGCAGATGGTTGTTGTCTTGCGAACGTCCTCATCTGTTGATTCAGGGATCGAGACGTGGGTGCACGATCCGTTACAACCATGCGGATATGATGCATGTCATCTGCTAGTGATACGAGGCCGTTGGGATCCATACGGCGTTCCGTATTACCCTACTGAACCCACCGATTCCATATTCTGCTAACAGTCATTGAATCTCGACCAACGCAATCGAGATAGGCTTTATCAAAGCCGGAAACATGACGGTACGCATTTCTCCTCCTTACACGAGGCATCGCAACAACGTTTCACTAGGCAACGCCGGTCTACTGCTGTTTGGGTATGAGAAATCGATTTTAAACTTTCCTCATATCAGCACGTAGTAGGTGTCACCGCCAGAGCCAACCTTGTGTGAATGCTCTGAAAAGCTAATCATATGCATATCACAGCATCTTCTTTCTATCAGTTAAATTTCGTGTCTGTCGCGCGTGATCTTCGGGGTGTAGCAATTTTAATGGTCTGTAGTGTACGTTAGCGGCAGCAACAGCGGAACTGAATTCCATTCAAGTTCCCGATGTATCTCCGTAACACTTACGTCTCGTTCGAAGCAACCAGTAACAAATTTAACGAATTTCTTCAATGTATTTCTTCGATCCGACCGTGGATGGACCCCAACACTCGAGTAGTACTCAGGAATAGATCGCACCAGCGTCCTGTATGTGGCCTCCTTTACAGGTGAACCATTCTTTCCCAAAAGTCTCCCAATTAAACCGAAGTCGACCGTTCGCTTTCCCTACTACAGTTCTCACATGCTCGCTCGATTTCACATCGTCCAGATATTTAAACAACTTCACTGTTTCAAGCAGGACGCTAGTAATACATTATCCGAACATTAAAAGGCTGTTGTTCCTACGCATCCGCATTAACTTACAATTTTCCACGTTTACAATTAGGTGTCAATCATCACCCTCTTGTATCTTCCTACAGTCACTCAACTTCGACTCCGTGCGGGCACCACAGCATCGTCAGCAGACAACGGCACATTGTTACCCGCCCTGTCCCTCAAATCATTTATGTATACAGAGAACAATAGCGGTCCTTTCACACTTCACTGGGGCACTCCTGACAATACCCTTGTCTCTGATGAACACTCACAGTCGGGGACAACATACCGGGTTCTATTACTTAAGTAGCCTTCGATTCACTCACATTCCTGTGAATTTATTCCATATGCTCGTACCTTAGTTAACAGCCTGCAATTGGGCACCGTGTCAAATGGTTTCCGAAAATCTAATTACATGGAATCTGCCTGTTACCATTTATTCACAGTTTGAAGTATATCATGTGAGAAATATGCAAGCTGAGTTTCGCACTAGCGATGCTTTGTAAAACCATTTGATTCTTGGCCATAAGCTTCTCAGACTCAAGAAAGAGTATTATATTCAAACTGAGAATATGTTCAATGTTTCAGTAATAAACCGAAGGATATTGGTCTGTAATTTTGTGGGTCTGTTCTTCTATCCTTCTTATACACAGGAGTTATCTCCACATTTTTACACTCGTTTGGGACTTCGTGCGGGACGAGAGATTCACGATAAGTGCCAACGTAAGGGGCCAAAGCCGTAGAGTACACTTTGTGGAACCGAATTGGAATTCCATCGGGAACGCTTTCAAATCTTTCAGTTGTTTTGAAATGGGCGGGAGGGAGGGGGGGTTAGTGGTTTAGTTATATATTTTTTTCAAATTTGTACAAATAATGCTTGTCTTCGAAGATACGTGGGGAGGCGGCGAACCGAGCAGCTGCTATTTTCAGGTTCACGTGAAACACTACGAGTTCTCATTAATGTCTTGTAAAATAAAGCCCTCAAAAGTTATCGCTTTACCTCGTTTCTTCTCGATAGCAGCAGTTCCGGAATCTTCTTCTGCGGCCTATCTCTTACTAGATAAATTAATTTCTTCTGACCGTGTCGCAAGGCGTCGTCTTCGTGATATAAAATCTTATTAGAGGGAATCTTAATGGACGTAGATTTCTCCTCATACTAAATAAAACCCTACTCCGAACTTGTAATAAATACTATATTAAATACCTTTCTTACACAAGTTTAAACTTTTTTCAGTCACACAAAAGATGAAGCGTATCCATTAAACATCCTACCATGGAGGAGTCCGAAACAGGATAAGTGATTAATAAAATGAACCTGTTAACAAATTAACATAAAAAATGGAAATTACTGAGATAACACTGATTCTTTGTCACACATGGTATAATCTTGTTAGGGTTATCTTCCCACAAATCACGAGAAAGAAAGAAACAAACAATTAAAAAAATACCGTCTTTCAGGTATCCCAGTTTAGGTACACTACAACTGCCCCCCCCCCCCCCCCCCACCCTCCCTCCAATCACACACTGTATACTGACATTGTCCATACTTTACTGGCGCACTTTCCTGGTTGTTTAGGGTTTATTTATTCGCTACTCTAAGGAAGCGTTACACTTTGTTTCTAAATTGGGTCTTTGGCCTGTAGGGGATAAATACCCTTTATTATTTGGCCTGATTTAATAGGATTCTATTTTTCTTATTTTTTTTTATTTTTAATTCTCATATGAGTGTCAGCTTCTTTGCATTTTAACCAGTTATTTAATATTTATTTTACGAATTTCTTTTATATAATAATATTATTTGCAATATGTAATATACATCTTTTCTTTTTCCTCTTCTCTGTGGTCTCCTTAGTTCATTTTATATTTTCTTACATATTTCCCCCACAGTGTTCGTATTGATAGTTGTAGTCCAGTCTCACTTCCGCATTGTCAGCACGTAACCGTCTCCCAGTACTATAGCCAGTCCGTGGAACGTCGTGACCTCGTGTGGCTCTTATTCCTAGCGGAAACTCAACGAATGAGCCAATTAAATTCCTGTCTACTAGGTCGCTGGCTACAACGTACCCTATACGGCGGCGGAGTCTGAAGAAGCCACTTCGTACAATCGACACACGATGATCGTCGTCTTTTTTCATGTTGCAACGATGCAGCTATATAAGTTCCCAACTACTTGTTTGTAGACTACGACGAATCCTACACCGTCGCAAAGTTCGAAGAAGCCACTTCGTACAATAGACGCTGTGACGAATGTCTATCGAGGACAAGGTAAATTTGTTGCCTTTTTTTCTTTCATGTCCCTCCTGTGGCCATGTCCTGCGCTGCTACGCCGCTATAGAAGGTTTATCTTTTTTTATCCTTGTCATGGGCACACGCTTTACACTTCTCACGGTTCAGGTATGTCTTCCATCACTATCATCTAGTTGTCTTCACATAATACAATAAAACATTACGTAGAATTACAAGGTTATATACAAGAATCATATTGTATTAGAAGTTAACTTGAATTTTCTTAACAGATGTAAGAGTCAGAGAATGAGAGAGTGGGGAAAAGAGACCTTAATTTCATTTATTTACATATCCTCCCTTAATGATAGTGGATCAGAAAGCGAAATTGAAATACTGTACCATCCGTACGTCTTCCAACATAGACAGGACAAAACTACTCTCAGTTACGTCTCTTTCAATTCCACAGGAAAAAAAGTTTACTATCCACAGGGAACTGTGATATTTGAACGAAGGAAGTATATGGGATTATATGCCCCGAAATTTCGTCTGAAATTCATTCTATCATAATCTAGCAAACTTTTACGTTTATCTGATGTTTTCATGTATTATTATAGTGATACCTACATGTATTTGTGTTAACTGTTAGACAGTTGCCGGCCGCGGTAGCCGTGCGCTTCTGGCGCTGCAGTCCGGAACCGCGGGATTGCTACGGTCGCAGGTTCGAATCCTGCCTCGGGCATGGGTGTGTGTGATGTCCTTAGGTTAGTTAGGTTTAAGTACTTCTAAGTTCTAGGGGACTTATGACCTAAAATGTTGAGTCTCATAGTGCTCAGAGCCATTTGAACCATTTTTTTTGTTGGACAGTTCTTCTTTAAATGTACGTAGTTATCCGCTTAAGAAGTTAAGTCGTGTATGTTTTTACTCGTCCACTAGTACCTTTCTTCAGGAGGCTGTTCCATTTCCGCCTTTTGCTCCTCGTGTTATTGTTTTAGCTGGAGTTAGTGTCTAACTTCTTGTACTTACCGCATATTTTGTCAGTAATTATCTACATGTACTGTACTGGTGTCAAGCTTTGATTCTCTTATTTACAGTTCTGTCACCTCTTGCTACCTATGTACATACTCAGAGAACCATATTCCAGGGACAGGCGTTTCCGCTTGACAACTAGCCGTTTAAAACGCTATTTGATACTCACACCGTGTGTTATGTGCTTCACAGTAAATTAGCTTTTAACTCATTTGTAATTGTATTAGACCTTTTCTTTACCTCATATATTCACGTACTTTACTATGCAAAGAACTCATCTTTTCCACACATATACAGATACTTACAGATTCAAACACACAACACTTGCAATATGGTGGGGCCATCTTCAAAGGTACCTTCCACCATAATACTCCTCAGTTTAGTTGGTACATGGCTTTGCATCATTCCCTAGAAAAAATTATTATCGCTAATTAAACTATTAAGTACGTAACTGACAGTGGGTCAGCTCGTATCGCATTCTTCCCATTATCACTTACTCATACTGCCCCAGTACCTGGGACTATTCGTTTTTTATTTACCTTCACTCATGACACAGTTTAATTCTTAAAAGTATTCTTGTCTTCTAAAACTTTAGTGTGCACACAACTTTTGTTTTTAATATGAGCATAAATATCGTTACTCTAATTCTCTTCGACTTGCCTGTCACTTCTATTTATGCCTGCTGTATTATGGAAACGACTTGGCGTGTAAGATTTTGTTATCTAACGCATAACATTAGGTTAAAAATGGCTCCGAGCACTATGAGACTTAACATCTGAGGTCATCAGTCCCCTAACACTTAAAACTACTTAAATCTAACTAACCTAAGGACATCACACACATCCTGGTCCGAGGCAGGATTCGAACCTCCGTCCGTAGCACCAGCGTGGTTCCGGACTGAAGCGCCTAGAACCGCTCGGCTACAGCGGCCGGCTACAACACAAGTAAGCTATATAGTCCCGAGCTGTTAGTTCTTTCCCACATAGTTTGTAGTTTTGTTAAAATATGTTAGTTAGTTTATACAAATAATAACTCGAACTTAACTCGCAGTATATATTGTAAATACTAGTGTAATTCCTAGTTAAGTGTAGTATTTGTAGGCTTCAATTTCCTTTCGTTCTCCTGTAGATGTTCTGTTCATTTACCCCTTCGTGTAGGAGTGTTTATTTTACTTTTGTTTTATACTTTTGTTATTATTCTATCCCCTGTAAATACTACTCCTAAATTATCTGAATCCTGTTATATACATATAAATATGTTATTTAAAGCAGCTCGTAAAAAACTGAGTGCCCCCGCTCCTCTCCTTGGTCTGCGACGGAGTAATTTTGTCGCTTTGCGTTACCTCTACTGTTTGCACAGTATTGTCATTGTTTCGGTAATTTGTAACGTGCCCAGATGTCGAATCAATTTCCCTTTGACCTTGTCCTCTCTCCTCTACGTATTCCGTGTTTCCTTGTCTGTAACTACTGATATTAATGTTATGGTGCCTCCTGTTGTCGTTATGTCCTGGCCAATTGCGATACGATTTTTGTTGTCTACTGACGGTGCACCTTGAAATCCGGCCACGGTAATCTCAATCATACTCTCACAAATCCCGTCTTTGTTACCTGTAGTTGCCTGTGTCACCGTAGGTGCTATTTTTGTTACTTTGCTGAGGCGCGTGAGGATGCCAACCGTGACTGTTGTTTCTACTGTTATTGTTATAATGGTTTGCGTAACGCGATGTATCATCAGGCTGTATATTCATGTTCTGATAGAGGGTGTTGTGCTCCGTAAATGTGATCGAGTGAGTCAAGAGGAGAGAGGAAAAACTCAGGATCTTTCTCCAGTATTGTCACCATTTTTTCCTTGATATGGGGCGGCAACCGATGCTTGAGTATCTTCAAGATGTCAGCATGTGAGATTGCTATTTTTCAAAATATCAACGCAATCCGCCCTGCTTACTGTTAAAGGGCTGAGGGTTAAACACTTACAGACCAGAAATTGCTCAAATTGTTTGTAGGTGTGGCAACGCTCTTCCATGTCGATAGCCCAAAGCAAAGCATCTCCTTGGATACAGCCTACAATGAATCTGATCTTAAGTGTTACTGTCCAGCACATTCCGGAATGGCCTTATGGATGCGACAAGGCCTGTTTTCTTGCCCTCCGTCGAATAAACCTATGCCTGATTAGGCCTTCGTCTGCCAAAAATACATGGCAACGTGCTGTGCTGAGAGGCAACGGCTCGTGTCCGGCTGCATGCGATTGTACCCAACTGTGCTGTCATTGGGATTGATTGTTGCAAATTATATTCCCTTTCTTTACCGTAACGCATAGCCGCAGTTGAATGTGTGTAAGATTTTCCGCTTCCTTACATGTCTATTCGGCTTTGATTGTTGTTTGCGGTCGGCGGCTTCTTTGAGCTACAGCTACCATTCACGATATCTTTACGTACTCGTTCTTCTGCTGCTTTAATATCTGAGTCGACTTTAGCAATTATTTCGCTTCCCTACTTCTTGCACAACATCTACGTACGTTTTATGCTGTACCAGGAACATTTGGGCAAGTGTAGTGTTGCTATCTAACAGCTTAACCCTGGGTCTGTCGACGGCTCGTGTTCTTGAGGTAGTGTTCTCGCGTCCAGCGCCTGGAGTCCCGGGTTCGATTCCCCGCGGGCCAAGGATTTTCTCTGTCTCGAGAGGACTGGATGTTGGGTGTATTTCATCCTCATTCACTCGCAAGTCGCCGTAGTGGCGTTAAAGAAGTTGTGGAGCGGCGACCGATCCGGCCCGCGAGGGGTCTTCGGCCACCAATGCCATACACTCATTGTTATTACCGCGGCACTTTGAGTCAGGTTCTTCATATCCTTGTCCGTACTTTCTTACTGCAGTTCGGTGACGTTTCTCTGCACAACCAAGGTTTTTGTAAGTTTGGTACGTGCAGTTTGCAAATTACTCTGATCTTTGGTAATTCTGTCTAAGTCTGTCCATGCTTTCCTTTTGGTCTTGGATTCTGGGCGTGAACTTCTGATCCAGCTTATTTAGGTCACTGTACAAGTCTGTGCGCAAATTGCGCATGTCAGTATTTAGATCACAAATATCGTTTAATATTACTTGAATATCGGGCGTTGACTGACGCGTTAGCGCCTTATGTATCTTTTAGATTTTGTTCGCTCGTGACCGGGTTCTGTACACATAACGTCGAACAAATAGATTTTTCGGAATCCACGCTAGCGCGTCTTCCGCCGTTTTCTTGGTAAAAAAGGCAAGCTGGTGTCGCTTGTGAGCTGGTTTCCTCTAGTGTGAATAATGTACCCATCAGTACATTTTCTTCCCCGTATGAGTTGAGTTTAAATAAAATTCATGACTATTTCGCTGATGTCCGACATCTCGCGGCTGACTAGCATCTTTACTGACTGGTTAAATAGTGACAAATTAAAAAAAACTATGGAAAATTAAAATACTTATCTTCCTAACAATATATTACGAGACTTTTAAAACATTAATTGCAATTTCCACTGCGTCCAAATAGCAAACTAAGGGTTACCTGCCTTATGGTCTGCATAATGATGAACAGCTTAATAATTGGTGGGATGGTTCCTACCTTTATTTCAAAATGGTTGCCTGCATGTTTTTCGCAGCTTACCTCTAGTATATTACTAGCATAGTTTTCCTCTGTAGCATTTTCTACGTCCTCTGTTTCTCTACTCGTCTCATTCAAGCACAATAGTTATAAACATGAAACGCAGAAATAAAGTACAATTAGAACATTTACAATTTTTCAGTGCGACACTTCTAACTATGCACTTATATGTTCATTCAGCACTGGTCACTGGTAGCCAGCTGAAATGGGGAACGTGTTTTAATTATATTTTTTTAATTTGTATAAATAATGGTAAGTCATTGAAGACATGTGGGGAGTGCGGCAGACCTAACAGCTGCTATTGTTACATTCACCTGAAACGCTACCATTTCTCATTAATGTCTTGTAAAGTAATTCCCGCCGAAGTTATCGCTTTACCTCGTTTCGTCTTGATAGCAGCAGCTCCCGGAATCTTCATCAGCGACCTTCCTCTTACTAGGTAAATAAATTTCTTCTGACCGTGGGTCGTGCGGTAGCGTTCTCGCTTCCCAGGCCCGGGTTCCCGGGTTCGATTCCCGGCGGGGTCAGGGATTTTCTCTGCCTTGTGATGACTGGGTGTTGTGTGCTGTCCTTACGTTATTTAGGTTTAAGTAGTTCTAAGTTCTAGGGGACTGATGATCATAGATGTTCAGTCCCATAGTGCTCAGAGCCATTTGAACCATTTTTTTCTTACCGTGTAGCGTAGATTACACTTTTTTCTTCACACAAAAGGCGGAGCTTCTCCATAAAACATCCTACCATGGAGGAGTCCGAAACAAGAGAAGTGATTAATGAAAGATAACTGTGGGCAAATGAACATTAATTACTCAGATAACTGTGATTCTGTACCACATGTACTATATAATCTTGTTAGGTTTATCTTCCTACAAATCATGAGAAAGAAAGACAAACAATTGAAATATTAGACTTTTGGGTACGCCAGTTTAGGTACTCTAAAATTTCCCAAAGGCAGGGATGTTTATTTCTATGTCGTCAGTACGGGAGTCTTTCCGACGGTCAGATGACGGTATGTTTGTGCGATTCTCTTGTGTGAACGATTTCTTGAAGGTTAAATTTAAAACTTCAGCTCTTACTTCGTAAAAATTACAGCCACTTACTGCGCGTAGCCGTCTAGGAAGCACTGGCTAGGTTTTGGTACCCAAAATACAAGTTTAGATGTGTTTCTCGATAAAGGATTTTTAGAAACGGGAATTTGGGAGATAATTGCCTACAGAATATATCGTTAAAATTTGAGCAGTTTGCTCCGTTTATTTATTATTCAGATGTCACTTCATACTGCATTTTACATGTAGGAGTAGGGTAACCAACTGTGTATTTTGAAAACGGATAAAGATATCAAGAAAATGTTTCAGGGTTGGTCGAGGTCAGCATCTTAGCAATATATCATAAATATTCAGCCATTTGCTGTGCACAGACGCCTTGGAATCCGGCTGGGTTTTCGTCTGCTACTGACCGCGGAAAGATACTAAAATATTCTTTCTGTGGGGTTTTCCGAGGATCCCATTTGCTCCATTTGCCTAAACAGGGGGAAGTGTGTAAAATTCATACTTTGAATCTGTACTGTAGCATACTAACACTTGGAAGGACGCTGTCCTACTTGCCACGACGATTTGCAAGGAAGTTTTTGCCATAAACGTGAATGAAGGAGCGAATTTGGTAAATGTACGTAATCTCTGTGCTATCAATATAATCAGATTCTTTGTAATAGGCCTACTGTGTTTGAGACCACTGATGCAGGATACAGTAAGCCAGAGAGCAGCAGTAGCAGTGCGTGTTGGGCAGCCAAAAGGATGAAAGCTGGCCTGTTACGTATTGGAGACAGCATTACTTAAAAAGGATTTTGTAATAATATGGTTTGAGGAGAAATTCTGAGCAAAGGAGACTATGTTAATGGAAGAATGGTACTTTCAAGGGAATCCAGTCTTTTTATATTTGTAACTGTGTAGTTTACTGTCGTCAGACCATTGTGTATGGATGAAGTGCGCTGTGTAATTTTTTTTTATGAAGCACAAGGACTTGTCTTATAGTTGAAACAAGAATCAAGGAAAGCAATTGTACACAGAAGTGTTATTAGGAAATATTTTGTTAAATTTTCTAGGTGTGAGAGCTTTATGAAAATGTGTATTGATATCATGGCTTAATGAAGCATAGTTAAACTTGAAGTCTTTCTTCTCTTTTATCAGTCGTTAAGATCAGTTTCCCATTTTCCTCTTTACTTTCCTGACTCTGTTTGCTAAATCGCGTTTCGCATCTCGAGTTATGCTCTTGGAAGCATTTTTGTGAAAACTGGTAAGATACTGTCTTCCAATCCACATCGTAGATACGGCAAATGAAATTTGATTTTCGACAGCCACATCATGATTCCTAAGAGCAATAACTTGCAGAGCAGACGAGCGTTCTTTATTCACGGGTAGGCCAACACATTTAGTTACCATCAAAGTTCATGTCCACTGTGAGGCACAGTGATTAGCGGAGTGTATTTGTGAAAATAATATCATATCAGTTCACTGGCTTAATTCCAGTAGAAGATTTCAGTAAAGTGCTGTCTTGATAATTTCCAAACAGTTTTATCAGAAAGTGAGATGCGTTAATTTTTATGTTCATTTGCTGTGTAAGTACAGTGGCAGTTCTGGTACAGTGACAGTTTGCTAGGCTTAGGATAAAGATTATCGATATTCATGGCTAATATTCTAATCTGAGTCATTTTGTTTTGCAGTGAGATGGCGTATGTGAGATGGCGTATGAAAAGTTTCATTGAAAACGGATTGCTCCCTCCCAGACGAATTGTTTGATGTACCGGTTAGTCTGGATTTCACGTCGTGTATCGTGAGCTCCACATATTTGCGTTCGAAAATAGATTTTGCCCTGCAGTGAGATCTACATATTTAGACACCAAAATGAGTTTTACACTTTTCGTTCCAGGGCAGTTTCAAAAATATCTGGTCATTTATCAGGGCTATATAGAGTTTTTAATTATATATTTGATGATACAGACCCTCAGTGGGATCCAGAATCTTTGAGCTGTGTGGGAATGAAACGACGGGTGGATGATCCTACATTTGTCTACTTGCTTTGCTTCTATTGAGGGTGCTTTGATCATCTCTTTAATGTTCTTCAGTCAAAATCTGTCAGTATAACTGCTTGCCACGATGAAATAAGAACACTTTTGAGAAACTTATGACAGTTAAGAATGGAAAAATTCGTTGATGAATGCATTAAATGCAGCTTGTGTATTAATGGCAACTCATCATTCTGTGACAGTCAAAAGACATCTTTCTGTGCACTAACTTACAAGATACTGGATTTGCAAATTGTTCAGATGGAAATAAGGTTTCAAGGCTTTCCCCAAATTCAGTTTGTAGAACTTTTGAACGGAAACTGTTTCCCGAACTATCAAAAAGAATTCGCAAGGTTCAAACTGCTTCAATAATTAGAACAGTTCCCTTTTTTCAAACAAGAACAACTTGAAAATGAACTGTGTAACATAAACGCTGATGAAAAAAAAAGTTACCTCCGAGAATCCTCTTAAAGTACATTGTCAACAATGATTTGGACTCCGTTTATGAAGAAACAACGAAGTTCCTGCGTTTGGTTTTGACCCTATCCGCAACTACAGCAAGCAGTGAACGAAGCATGAGTGCTCTTAAACGAGTGAAGAATTATTTAAGGAATTCAATGTCCAACATCTGGCTGTCGTGTTTGAGCACGTTAGCAATAGAAAAGACACTACTTGGAGAGCTATCCAGTGTACAGATCTTTGTAGACCGAGTTATAGACTTATTCTTGGAAAGAAAAGACAGGCGCATTGCACTTGTGTAACAGAATATAGAAGTGCTTCTCCTCTTGCTGCTGGAATTCTACAAATTTGTCATCGTTTCTTGAACAAACTAGTTATTATTATTATTCTTTCCTTTCTCAGACGTTATGTCTGTTTAAAAATTGAAAGTGATGCGGAGCTTGATCAAGTGTGACTTCCTTTTAAATGTACGGTATATGTTACATTGCATTTAGGAAATTTCGGGTAATTGAACATGTATCAATAATTACAGATTTCTGTAGTTGTATTTACACGTTTGGATGTAGCTGTATTGCGTTGATGTACTGGTGGATATTGTGTGGTATGACTCCTGTAGTTGATAGTATAATTCGTATGATGTCAACTTTATTCTGATGCCACATGTCTTTGACTTCCTCAGCCAGTTGGATGTATTTTTCAATTTTTTCTCCTTTTTTCTTCTGTATATTTGTTGTATTGGGAATTGATATTTCAATTAGTTGTGTTAATTTCTTCTTTTTATTGGTGAGTATGATGTCAGGTTTATTATGTGGTGTTGTTTCATCTGTTATAATGGTTCCGTTCCTGTATAATTCGTATTCATCATTCTCCAGTACATTTTGTAGTACATACTTGTGTGTGGGAACGTGTTGTTTTATTAGTTCATGTTGTATGGCAAGTTGTTGATGTATTATTTTTGCTACATTGTCATGTCTTCTGGGGTATTCTGAATTTGCTAGTATTGCACATTCGCTTGTGATGTGATCTACTGTTTCTATTTGTTGTTTGCAAAGTCTGCATTTATCTGTTGCGGTATTGGGATATTTAATAATATTCTTGCTGTAATATCTGGTGTTTATTGTTTGATCCTGTATTGAAATCATGAATCCTTTCATCTCACTGTATATATTGCCTTTTCTTAGCCATGTGTTGGATGCGTCTTGATCGATGTGTGGTTGTGTTAGGTGATATGGGTGCTTGCCTTGTAGTGTTTCCTTTTTCCAATTTCCTTTCCTCTATCTCTTCATGTTATGTGATCTAAAGGGTTCTAGAAGTGGTTATGAAATTGCAATGGTGTAGCCGATGTATTTATATGAGTGATTGCTTTGTGTATTTTGCTAGTTTCTGCTCGTTCTAGAAAGAATTTTCTTAAATTGTCTACCTGTCCATAATGTAGGTTTTTTTATATCGATAAATCCCCTTCCTCCTTCCTTTCTGCTTAGTGTGAATCTTTCTGTTGCTGAATGTATTTGATGTATTCTATATTTGTTGCATTGTGAGCGTGTAAGTGTATTGAGTGCTTCTAGGTCTGTGTTACTCCATTTCACTACTTCAAATGAGTAGGTCAATATTGGTATAGCATAGGTATTTATAGTTTTTGTCTTGTTTCTTGCTGTCAATTCTGATTTCAGTATTTTTGTTAGTCTTTGTCTTTATTTTTCTTTCAGTTCTTTTTTAATATTTGTATTACCTGTTCCTATTTTTTGTCTGTATCCTAGACATTTATAGGCATCTGTTTTTTCCATCGCTTCTATGCAGTCGCTGTGGTTATCCAATATGTAATCTTCTTGTTTAGTGTGTTTTCCCATGACTATGCTATTTTTCTTACATTTGTCTGTTCCAAAAGCCATATTTATGTCATTGCTGAATACTTCTGTTATCTTTAGTAATTGGTGAGTTGTAGATTTGTTGCTGCCAGTAGTTTTAGATCATCCATGTATAGCAAATGTGTGATTTTGTGTGGGTATGTTCCAGTAATATTGTATCCATAATTTGTATTATTTAGCATATTGGATAGTGGATTCAGAGCAAGGCAAAACCAGAAAGGACTTAATGAGTCTCCTTGGTATATTCCACACTTAATCTGTATTGGCTGTAATGTGATATTATTTGAATTTGTTTGGCTATTAAGTGTAGTTTTCCAATAATTCATTACTATATTTAGGAACTGTATCAATTTAGGATCTACTTTGTATATTTCCAATATTAGTAGTAACCATGAGTGGGGTACTCTATCAAACGTTTTCGGTAATCAATGTATGCGTAGTGTAACGACCTTTGTTTTGTTTTAGCTTGATATGTCACCTCTGCGTCTATTATCAGTTGCTCTTTACATCCTCATGCTCCTTTGCAGCAGCCTTTTTGTTCTTCATTTATAATTTTGTTTTGTGTTGTATGTGTCATTAATTTCTGTGTAATGTCTGAAGTTAATATTTTGTATGTTGTTGGTAGGCATGTTATAAGGCGATATTTTTCTGGGTTTGCTGTGTCTACTTTATCTTTAGGTTTCAGATAAGTTATTCCATGTATGAGTGTATCAGAGAATGTGTATGGGTCTGCAATGTAACTGTTAAATAATTTAGTTAGATGTGAGTGTGTTGAGGTGAATTTCTTTAGCCAGAAATTTGCTATTTTATCTTTTCCACGGGCTTTCCAATTGTGCATGCAATTAATTCCTCGGGTGACTTCATGTTGCATAATTATCACTTCAGGCATTTTTGGTATCATCTTGTATGTGTCTGTTTCTGCTTGTATCCACCGTGCATGCCTGTTATGTTGTATCGGGTTTGATCATATGTTGCTCCAGAAGTGTTCCATGTCTGTTATGTTTGGTGGGTTGTCTATTTTAATGTGTGTGTTATCTATTGTCTGATAAAATTTCTTTTGATTTGTGTTGAATGTTTGGTTTTGTTTCCTTCTATTTTCACTTTTTGTGTATCTTCTAAGTCGTTTGGCCAATGCTTGTAATTTCTGCTTCTTTTCATCTAATTGCTCTATCGCTTCTTGTTATGAGATTTTACCTAACTTTTTTCGTTTTTTTGTCTGGTATTTCATTTCTTATAAATTGTGTTAGCTGTCCAATGTCTTTTCTCAGTTTTTCTATTCTGATCTGTAGCCTGTGTTGCCATGATGATTTTGTGGGTTTCTTCTGTGTGTTGGTTTGTTCTGATCTCTGCCTAGTGTGTATATTTAGTGTAGTGAGTGCTCCTATATAAACCAGTAGCTGTAACTCTTCCATAGTTGTATTTTCATTTATTTTGTTCTGTATGATTGTGTTGATAGTTGTTATTGTTGTTACGACTTGTGGGTTATTTGGTGGTCTATGCAAGAATGGTCTAATGTCAGTATTTGTGTCTTTGTATTCTGTATATGTTAGCTGAAATTTTTCTACTATATCCAACATGTGTGTCACTTTATGTTCTATTTGTACTTGTTCTGGTGGCCGTCTTAAGATTTCGTTTTCCTCTAATTCTTTAATTGATGAATGTTGTTCTTTGTTTGTTTGCTCTGGGATGTTTGAGTCCATTACTGTATTTTCTTCTTCTTTTTGTGATTGCACATTATTTTGTTCCAGTATTTGTTGTACTTGTTGTTTGATGTTTTCTAATTCTGACTGGGGTATCTTGTTATTTTTGATTATTACATGGATCTGATCAGCTAGTCGCTGTTCTGTTAAAAATTTTAATTCTGGGTATCTGGTAATAAATTTTGTGTATACTTGTGATCTGTATCCAGTTGTGTTGGTTCCTCAGTTTGTTGCTTGGTAATAACAGAACATGAGGTGTTGGTTAACTTTATATAACCATGTCATCCTCTGTCTTTGTTTTCCTTCTACAGTGGTTGTAGGAAGCATATCCTACAAAACACTTCTATTTGGATTTAAATCATTTTCTGTGTGGCTAGCAGTGTCGTTACCATTGTGGACAGGCACAGGGTTCAAGCGTTGTCCCCGACCATGACAGCGCTTGTCTGAGGCTTCATTAGTTCTGTCCTGAACCAACTAATCACACTAAAGGAGGGGGGGTTAGCCCTATTAGTGGTTTGTTCTTTTCGTCGCCTTTTACGACTGGCAGAACATACCAGAGGCCTATTCTTTTCCCGGGAGGTGGTAGTGGTAGTAGTTGCTGTTGTTGTTTTATTTGATGCATTTTGCTTCATTTGTTTAAATTATTGTTTATTGTACTATTTTGTCTCCCTATAATAACTACAGAGTCTCCCCAACCTTTACAACCACGCAACGCCACTGATCTTTGCCACATTCAAACACCGAAGTAGAAAGGGTATTTAGCTGCATGAATATTGTGAAAAGTAAGCTTCGGAACAGACTTTCTGAACAAACTGTAAATTCTCATCTTCTCATCAGAAACCAACTCAAGATTAAAAACATAAGTTGCTTGACTTATGATCTCCATGAAGATGTTATTAACCAAGTCGGCAAAGGAAGACCAAGAGAAACTGGAGAGGCTTCAATTTCTTCTTCCGTTAACTCAATTGATGATCCTGGAGACTTCTTACATTATTTTTAAATTTAGGTAAAAAGCATTCAGCTAATAATTATATTTTCTTTCATGAAAGTGCAGCATAATATATACATCGTGACATGTTGCATCGAAAGTCGAATCGAAGTTACTCATCATTGCAATAAACTTCTGCTACGGGACCAGCCGTGAAATCGCAAAAAATTAGCTATTCCATTTTTTTTGAGTGGCATTGGTCTTTTATGAGAAATAGCCGTTTTTTTATGGGATTTCATGGTTTGTCTCAAAATAAAAGTTGGAGTTGTGAGTAGCTACGTTATTTGGGCTTTCAATGTAACTTGTTTAAGGTGTCACAGTAGGTGTATTTTATTTTATTAATACTTTTGTGTCCATAGTTAAAACCACAAAATTTTTATAGCTAAAAGCATACTTTTCGTTTTGTCTTTTAACATCGGAAGCTTGAGACACGAATAATTTCGATTGAGTGGAACATTTAATGGCTTCGTTTACAAATTAAAATGGTTTCAGATTCTTCTAACATTGAATATGTTAGACTAGTTTTGTTGTTGAAAATAATAAACTTTCGGTACCATTTATCAATATATAAATGTGATTTGTAGTGTTTCATACCAAGTTTCTAGAATATCACTGGAATAAAAGCAAAATAGGACCATTTAAAATATGTTGTGACTTTGTAGTACAGGCAATGCCCTTAAGAAAGTTTGGCGACATCTAGCGCATTTTTAGTAACCTTTATTTTATATATCTAGCGGACTTTTTAACACCAGTACATATTATGCAACGGCAACTCTGGTGTGAAGACGTGGTCGTTTCATCAAAAATGACAGCTTGCATTGTTTACAGGTGTACTAATCGATCCTATCGTAATCTGAAATGTAAAGGAATCACTTTTCGAGCAATAATGTCTTTTGGATACATGTAGTAATTTTGCATTGTAAGAAGAGAAACAAATAGGATTCTGAGCACGAAAAGAAAGAACTTCATGAACAATATCACTGATGAAATCGAAACGGGAAATACAATATTAGACAGCAGGTAAATGTTTCAGATGTTGAAACTTGTGACGAATGGTCACAGAAACGAAGTTTTAGTTATTAATGATAAGGATGGAAATATGCAAACAGACAAGAAAAAAATTCTGAATAGGTGGACACAATATTTTGAAGAGCTATTAAATGCTGAAGATCCAGAGAGCGTCTTTCCACATGAGAAATATACAGATCGTGAAGGAGAAGCCGCAAATATTCAAGTGACTCAACAAGATGTAAAAAGAGCAATGAGGAAACTAAAGAATAATAAGGAACCTGGAGAGGATAGGATAACGGCAGAGATGTTGCAGGCAGGAGGAGAAACACTTCAGGAGGAGCAATACAATCTCATATAAGAAATATGGGGAAAAGAGGAAATCCCGGAAGAGCGGAGAAAAGAGGAAATCCCAGAAGAGCGGAAATCAGCCATTATTATCCCACTACATAAAAAGAACAGTAATATGAATTGTAACAACTACAGGGGCATGTCCCTCCTAAGTGTACCTTATAAAGCTATATCTTTAATAACGCTTGAAACACGTAAGCTATTTGCAAAGTACGTTGTAGGAAAGTACCAGGCAGGACCATTGATCAAACTTTCAGCTTGAGGCAAACCTGGGAAAAGTGGGGGAATTCAACCATCGGTTTCTGGTGACGTTCGTGGACTTCTACAGGGCTTATAACAGTATCCACAGATTTAAGTATGAACAACATCCTATAGAGCTTGGTATACCAATGAAGTTAATAAATATGGTCAAGGTGTGCACACCGGAGAGTCAAATACCAAGGAGAGCTGTCTGAATAATCCATATCAGAACCGGTGTGAGAGAAGGTGATGTTATTTCACCATTGTTGTTTAATCTGGTCTCAGAGAAAGCTGTCTGAGAAATTAAAAGAGGTAACAAAGGGGTGAGTCTAAAAGGTAGGACAGATTTATTGCCGCCCGGAGTGGTCAAGCGGTTCTAGGCGCTACAGCCTGGAACCGCGCGACCGCTACGGTCCCAGGTTTAAATCCTGCCTAGAGCATGGATGTGTATGATGTCCTTAGGTTAGTTAGGTTTAAGTAGTTCTAAGTTCCTCATACGTTATGTCCCATAGTGTTCAGAGCCATTTGAACCATTTTTGAACAGATTTATTGGGTTATGCAGACGACATCGCAGTTCTAGCAGAATCAGAGGAAGTGATGGCAGAAACTGTAGAGGACCTAGCGCAAAATGCAACTAAGATCGAGTTACGGATTAATGCGGAAAAGACCGAGGTAATGGAAGTATCAAGAGAAGGCCGTAATGACATCCCATTGCAGCTAGGGAAATGGAAATTTGCTAAAGAGGAAAATTTTAAATACCTTGGTACATGGTTCAACAAGCAAAATAATTTTAAACAGGAAATAACCAACGTATTGTGAACGAGTGTAAAACTTATTTCAGTCTAAGCAGATAATGTCATCCAAGAATTTCTCAATTAAGACTAAATTTAAAGCGTAAAATGCCGTGATAGTGCCAGTATTGTTGAGTGTGACAGAAACCCTAAGCACTACAAAGAAGGCTCAAAAAAATTTTTTATCTTCGAAAGAAAAATTATGAGAAGGATCTTCGGACCTGTCCAGGAAGGGAGCTGGTGGAGACGTAGAAAAAACCAAGAACTGTATGAGCTGATGAGGCAACCGAATATCATTCTAAAACTGAAAGTGCAGAGAAGAAACTGATGGTACCCGTCCAATACGAAGATCCAGGAAGCGATGGGAGGAGGAGCAACATAAAGGCTTTTGCCAACTATGTGTCCGTGACCACTGGATCCAAAGTGCACAAGATGGAGGAGTATTGTGAGGTCGGCACTTGATCTACAGGGTCCTTGATCGCTGATTTGTTGGTTGATTGAATACTGTTATTGTAATAATTTTTTTGTCATTAGGTTTACTGTACTTTACTCAGTGTCCGTTCCATCTGTTCTTTCCTGTGTTTCTCACTGCCTTCCATGTTTCAAACTCTCCGACATCTGAGCCACTGTATCAAAGGTCACAACAAATGGCTACATAAGCGCGCTGATAGTTGGGTCAGCATCTGATGCTCTAAATCCCTCTCGCCGATAATTGTTATTCATTGCTCACATTTCTGGTTAGAACAGCCAGAGACAGCGGTCATGTGTGCGTGAATTTTGTGTGTATGATTGTATGAATGTGTATGTGTGATGTGCTTCCTTTCTGAAGAAGGTTTTGGCTGAAAGTTTATGCGATCATCTTTTCCGACATCGCTGCCTTCTGCTCCGGGTGTAACAAACTATACCAGACATTCATTAAGCCACATTAAGGTTGTTTGTAGCACAAACAGGGGTCACAATGCTGCCACCAAAAGTTCTGGATACTTATCTTTTGACATATAATGCTTCTTGACACGCGGCAAAGAAATATTTGAAGCTAAACTGAAAATGTTTCTCACTGATAGCTTCTCCTCTTCCGCGGAATATTATCTGTTACTGTAATGTGTAAAAGGTGACAGGTAAAAATTACTAACATCTGATTGTCTTCAGTTAAACAAACGGGAAAACTAATAAATGGTCAGCATGGGGGCTAATTTACAAAAATACTGATGTCGGTATCTAATGACTCGTTCCATATCGCCACGATTTATTGTGCAAGTGATACATACAACATGAACCTAAGTAACTAACTATTGGTATATCACAAAGCATGGTATAGATATAATTACTGAAATCCTCGAAATGAAATTCAGAAGTAAAATAAAACAGATGATCAAAGTGGACGTGTATTCCAATTGTGCTGTATTTGAACATTCCTGAAAAAATGACAGTTACTAGCGCAAAATATTTCCGGAAAAGAAGCAAATAGGCTACAATTAGAAAGGTAGGCTTGCATCTTAAACAGGGTAGGCTATCATTAATAAAATGTTACTCACAAACATGTTAAAGCAAGATGTCCATTTTAGTAGGTGTTAAGCATTTGAGACCATTCCCTTAATCACGCGTATAGATGCTGGAAGATATTTAAAAAATTATGTCGTTTTTCTACCCTGCAAGTCGCTAGTATTGGCCACACACTGAATGACGTATTGTAGGTAAGATCTGAAAAAGGGACGATGGGTAAACTACAGAGAGACTAATGCACTGACAATCTAATAAAACAAGAACTCTATTCTGCATGGAGATATACCTCTGTGCAGTTCTGTTTCTTTGACATTTCAATTACCATTCACTTTGTTGACATGCACAAGACATGAAAGCATACCTTGCTTCTTTCCTCATTGCACACGTTTAAGGGCTCTAGTAAAAACTCGTTGGTATGTTTTTTTGAAAACATGAACACCAGAAATGTTGTGCATACGAGTTGAAAGGTAAGCAGTGCCGATATCAGTAAACAAACAAACATTGGTTTCGGACTACAACTTTCATTTGCTATCGATACAAATACAGTAAAAGTGGAATGAAATGGCTCAGCAGCAATAGAGAGATTTGTACCAAATAAATTAACAAACGACGGAACTGAGCCTCCTTGATACACAAAACGGGTCAGAACGCTGTGGCAGAAACAGCGAAAAAACATGCCAAAAAAGCTCGACGTTTTGCACGGACTTCATTGCGAGATGCTTATAATAGTTTCCACAACGAAACTTTGTCCCAAAACCTGGCACAAAATCCAAAGAGATTCTGGTCGTATGTGAAGTATGTTAGCGGCAAGTCATAAACAATGCCTTCTCTCCGTGATAGCAATGCATATACTATCGACAATAGTGCTGGCAAGGTAGACTTGCTGAACAGGGGCTTCCGAAATGCCTTACTAATGAAGACGAAGTAGATATTACAGAATTCGAATGGAGAACATTTGCCAACGTGAGTAACGTAGAAGTAGATTTCCTCTAAATAGTGAAGCAGCTTAAATCACTTAATGAAACAAGGCTTCTGGTCCAGGCTGTATACCAATTAGATTCCTTTCAGAATATGTTGATACAATAGCTCCATACTTAACAATCATATACAACCGTTGCCTCTTCGAAAGATCCGGGCCCAAAGACTGGAAAGTTGCACACGTCACACCAATATTCAAGAAAGGTAATAGGTGTAATCCACTAAATTAAAAAAAATGGTTCAATAGGTTCTGAGCACTATGGGACTTAACTTCTAAGGTCATTAGTCCCCTAGAACTTAGAACTACTTAAACCTAACTAACCTAAGGACATCACACACATCCATGCCCGAGGCAGGATTCGAACCTGCGGTCGTAGCGATCGCACGGTGCCAGACTGTAGCGCCTAGAACCGCTCTGCCATCTCGGCTGGCCACTAAATTACAGGCCCATGTCATTAACGTCGATATGCAGGAGGATTTTTAACATATCTTGTGTTCGAACGATATGAGTTACCTCTAAGTAAACGGTCTATTGACACAAAGTCATCACTGATTTAGAAAACATCGTTCTCGTGAAACACAAGTAGCTCTTTACTACCATGAAATGTTGAGTGCTATTGACAAGGGAATTCAAATTGTATCCGTATTTCTTGATTTCCGGAAGTTTTTTGACACTGTACCACACAAGCAGCTTGTAGTGAAACTGCGTGCTTATGCAATATCGTCTCAGTTATGTGACTGGATTCGTGGTTTCCTGCCAGAGGGTCACAGTTCGAAGTAACTGACGGAAAGTCATCGAGTAAGACAGAATTGATTTATGGCGTTCCCCAAGGTAGTGTTATAGGATCTTTGTTGTTTCTTATCTATATAATCGATTTGGAGTCAATCTGAGCATCCGTCTTAGGTTGTTTGCAGATGACACTGTCGTTTATTGACTAGTAAAATCATCATAAGATCAAAACAAACTGCCAAACGGTTTAGATAAGATACCTGTATGATGAGAAAATTCAGAGGTCATACACATGAGTGCTAAAAGGAATCCGTTAAACTTCGGTTACATAATATATCAGTCAAATCTAAGGGCCGTAAATTCAACTAAATACCTAGGAATTACAATTACGAACAACTTAAATTGGGAGGTACACACGGAAAATGTTGTGATGAAGGCTAACCAAAGAATTCGTTTTATTAGCAGGACACTTAATAAATGTACAAGATCTACTAAGGAGACGCTTGTCCGTCCTCTTTTAGAATACTGCGCGTGACGTGACAACTGTTTAAATTAGATTCGTTTGAGCTGTTGCGGGCGGGCTCTTTGGTACTCGCAGTTGCTTCCGGTTAGAGAAGTGTGGCTGGGAGCCACTATCTAGTATTGTGCTGGTTCGGAAATATTGTAGATCCGGGGCTGATGCACAGAGCTTTCTGAGTTGTGGTGGGGAGGTTGGTCGTCTCCACGTGACCTGTGTTTATGTTCAGTGGTGTTGTTGTTTCCTCCTTGATTCTTGCTCTCACGTTAAATGAAAACAAAACGGATTATTGTGGTCGGGAGGTATCAAATGCATTAAAATACGTTCGCATAATTCCGGAAAGCTAAAACATGTTATTAGTTTCAGATTTTATGTCCACCTTTCTGACAGTCAAGCATTAATTGCCTTGCAAAACAATGAAGTTATTTTTGTTGCTTTGCTAAAGAGATTTGATTTTTTTAAAATCTTTTCCGAAGAGGCAGTCAATTTATTTGAAACAAAATCATTTCACACTGTTGGCTAGTTTCAACTGTTCGCTGCATTTCAAATGCACGTATGGCATTATGCCATAATAAAGAACCAAAGATGAGATAATACAGTACTGGTACTCCAAGAAAATAGCATCCGAATCTGGACATACGAAAGTGCACTTTAAGCCGAATTACGTATTTTTGTATGGTTCACGAAATTCCGATGCTCTTGAAGTATCTTCTGATGTCTTGTTTCTTTTCTGTCATAATGTAAGATCTTTTAATGTTTTACTCGTAGGAACATCAGGTTTTCTGCGTTATCGTAGCTGCGCAAACGCGGTGACGCCCGGTATCTGGCGCTCTCAGGAAACTGCTGAAACGAACCTATTTCTAACAGGCCGCGGGAAAATGTTGCGATTGGTTTGAAAAGCGTTACATTCGAAGAAAATTTCCGTTTACGCAAGATGAACTATGTGCGAGAATGTACGATGAATTTCTTAAATCACAAAGCGCTGGACGCCCATTTCAAAATCAGCTCTTTGAGGACAACCGTTTAGAAGAATTTCGAGCCGAGATCATACATTTACATCGTTATTAAAAATTTACTGGCACATTTGTGTGATGTGTCTTAAAGTGTAACATGCGCAATAAAGTTCAACATTATATGTGGAAGCTTAGCTTCTCTTCCAGATTATTAATCTTCTTATGTGAATGCTATGTATATTAATTTAAACCATTAACTTTCTTTATTTGTGTGTTCGCGCTACTTAAAAGTGATCTTGCTATTGACTGACTGCATTGTGTGTCTCATGCTGTCATCAGCTGGCGAGATCACGTGACATGGTCTATTACTGGCTTACAAAAGAGCACCGCAATCTCGATTTCAATGCTTCGGAAAGTGCATGCGGTGTTTTAATAGGAAAATATGCAGTGTAAATTTTGCTGCACATCAAAGGTCTTTTAAAACGTGTTTTTCCCCCAGCGTTTCGTTTTCTAAAGTGCTGGGAAATTCTACGTCAGTATATAAAGCATAAACATTTGAAGGATTGAAGAGTTTTACAGTGCCGAGGAAGAGTATACTGTCATTTAACACGGAAAAAGTGTATTTTCACCCGGTAGAAAGCGTATTTTTAACGGGGAAATCCGGGAATAATTCCGAACTTTTTTTTTCCTTGTCCACGTATACATCATTTACAATTTCCGAAAGAAATACGAAATGAGTTAAGACAAGGAAAATAAAAATGTTTGTAAACATTAATATCCCATTTTAAAGTATATATTGTCACAGAGATGTGCAAGCTTGAAAAAAATGCAGCAGCCCCTTATTACATTCTGTGTCTAAACGAGACAGAAGGCAAGAGAGGGTGAGCGCGGAGACAAAATCGCTCGGTAAAGGAATTAATGTCATTTGTTTCAAAAGTTATAACGTAGCGCTATTATATCACTGGGATGACAGATAGCGCAATCAATTTTGGAAACGGGGTATTCAGCCCTCTGGAAGGGCGTTGACATAGTTTATTGCCTAACTTGGCGACGCTATTCAACATGTTGTGAGTAGGTTGCACTTAACTGACCGTAATACACATACTCGTTTCCAACTAACACGTATTTAAGTCAACATTTCAGTAATCTAGTATATAAAACACTGTACAGAATTTTTCTTTTCTACACGTGCGTTTTGTCTTTTTCTCATTTTAGAACTGTGTTGTCTTTTCTCTTTATGTGTATCGTTCTCAACACATAGTCATTTCATTATTACAAAATAAAGCGTCTGATGCGTCTTGCGCTGCGTATGTGCCGGTCTTAGCCAGCTACAGGAACTGACTTGTTCCTCCGCTTGAAACTATGGTTGTATTACTCTGAGACTGTCTTCTTTATTATGACCTACATTCTTGGATCAGGGAACAAAAACATGTTATTTGACGAAAGCACTGTTGCTGAAAATTTAAAAATTATCATTTACATTCTGGTGAAGATAGTCCTAGAGCTATCGAATCCTGGCTAATGTGTTTTTTAAAAAAAGTTGATTGCAACAGGTTGGCTGACAGTTTCATTTTATATATCACGGCTAATATGAGCCTAGGAAGTAGGACTCAAGCAAAGATATATCCAGCCGGACTGACATATGGCGTTGTACGCTGACCAAGATGTTATTCGGGATGGCCTCAGGTGTTCAACAGCTTCAGGAACAGTGGAAAAGTTACACAGTAGTACCATATATACCTCAGCACAACACACAAGGGTTGTGCTGGAAGAACGATATTAGACATAAAAATAAATTCAGAATTGTCCTTTTCGACATCAGGTTTAGAGATAGACAGTCACATGGTTTTTGTATTTATTTTCGAGATCGGCTAAATTTTCTCCCAAAGAGCATGACCTTTCTTAAAGTCTGCCTCACTTTCTTTACTACTGTTTTTTGCGGCGTAACCAAGCAAGTTCTCTGATTGCTGTACGACACAACGCAGTCTAAAAATGGTTCAAATGGCTCTGAGCACTGTGAGACTTAACTTCTGAGGTCATCAGTCCCCTAGAACTTAGAACTACTTAAACCTAACTAACCTAAGGACATCACACAATCCATGCGTGAGGCAGGATTCGAACCTACTACCGTAGCGGTCGCGCGGTTCCAGACTGCAGCGCCTAGAACCGCTCAGCTACATCGGACGGCCAACGCAGTCTCTGTCACCTTAATTCACAATAAATTTTCCGAAGAAGAATTAATTATTACCGTCCATTTTATTCATTCTCTTCAATTTCAGGAGTTTCTTGCAGACAGGACTAAAAATGGCGCTCTTAACGGAACTGTATCAACAGATGTAAAGGTAATCACTGGAGTACCGCAGATAAGTGTCATAGGACCGTTGTTGTTTACAGTATATACCATTGATCTACTAGAAAGCGTCGGATGCTCTTTAAGGCTATTCGCAAATGATGCAGTTGTCTGTACCAAAGTAGCAAGCCCAGAAAATAGTAACACTTTGCAGAACGCCCTGCAGAGAATTGATGAATGGTTCAGACTCTGGCAGTTGACCCTGAACATAAATAAATGTAACATATTGCGCATACATAGGAAAAAATCCACTACTGTAGAGCTACACTATTGATAACAAACAGCTTGAGACAGCATAGGCGTAAGTATCCAGAGCGACCGTATAAAACAGATTGGGGGGAAAGTAGACACCAGACTCAGATTCATCGGAAAAATCTTAAGGAAATGTAACTCATTCACGAAACAAGTGGCATGTAGGGCGCTTACTCGCCCGATTCTTCAGTATTGTTCATGTATCTGGGACCCTTATCGTTTAGGACTGATAAAGGAGATAGAGAAGATCAACGAAGAGGGGAGCATTTCATCACGGGATCGTCTAGCTGGCGAGAGAGCGTTACGGAGATACTAAACAAACTGCACTGGCAGACGTTACAAGAGAGGCGTTGTGCATCACGGAGAGATTTTCTATTGAAATTTCGGGACAGCACCTTTCAGCAGGAGTCGGACAACATATTACTGCCCCCCCCCACCCCCTCCTCCCACATACATCTAGGGTATACGAGAAATAGGAGCCGATACAGGGGTTTACCAACAATTGCTCTTTCTACGCATTATTCACGATTGTAACAGGGTTGCAGGGATCAGATAGTGATACCGAAAGTACCCACCACCACACACCATTTAGTGGCTTGCGGAGTATGATATAGATTGAAATCCTGCAACTGCTCTACTTGCGCTACATTCAGCTCGAGAATAGAGTCTGTGGTACGCAGCCAGAATTGTTGCCGGGCGTGCACACGGCGATTCAGTGGGTTGAGTGTAGCTGCGGAGCGCGCAAAATGTCCCAAGTGAGAAACGCCACGCACGCACATACGAGCTAAATGTTGAGGGTTGAACCCTCTGCTGTAATCGAAGTTCTAGCGTACCTAAGGCGCTTCTCCTTCTGGCATGAAGATTGGTGGGTGATGGGATGTCATGGTGCTTTGGTATTTGCTTGACTTTTGTGCTGTTTTTTTATGTATAAAAAGAAGACAGGACAGAGAAAGGGACAGTAGAAGAGTGGCGGAAAAGGAACGTCCCGTTGACTAGCCGGGGATATTATATTAAATTATAGAATAAAGGATAGAAGGAGGAGTAGTTAGAGTGAGTGAAATCGAAAGGCCATTATCCTGGCCTCCTCTTCTTCGTAGCGACGTCTTGATGGTGGTGGCAGACAATCTTGAAGTGATGGTTTGTGGGTTGTGGGGGGGGGGGGGGGAGAAAGTAGTCAGTAGTCAAAGAGTGACAGCTTGAGAAGTGGAAAGAGGAAGGGCCTGTCGTGATTAGGCCAACATTGGGGGCAGAGTGGGTGGAAGGGGGGGGGGGGGTGGCGTGGTTGTGAGGGTGAATGACATGACATGTTGAAAAAACGCAGGATTATGCCGCCACGAAGAGTAAATTTACACCCAGCATCTTCCACCATATATCCGCAGGCGGCCAACTGCACACCGGATATAGTTCAGGTAAGCAAAAGGTTTATTCTTTCCTTGAGAGTCGACGAAATATTTCGTTCATAGGTAGCCACTTAAACCAAACACTCGACCCCCTCTGGGTTCAAATCTTTACCTTGACGAACACGTCACAGTAGGCACATATATTTGCAAAATGATTTCCTATAGTCTTGGCTCCAGTTCCCAAATAATACGGCCACTCTGTAGTTTTTCTTTTTAGTTCTTGTTTCCATTTATGAGGCTAAACTTGTCCTTTAGAAAAGCCTTTAATTTGTATCTCATCACACCAGGTAAAGGCGCGTAAATAGCAGACAGTCCGATCTGGTTTACTGAATTTTCATAACGATACCGGCCCTACACTATTTTAAATTAAGACATAAGGCGTAGGAAAGATCTGGACATAGCGCAGGAAGAAAATCCTAGAAGTGTTTTAAATCAGACGCAAGCTAAGTCAAGCAGAGTAAAAAACGGAAACGTGGAGCATCACTGTACAGTGTGCAGACTATTAACTTCATCAAAACTTTCGTCCAGAGACATCATTAGGTGCGCTTCGTAGCTTATTGCATGAATTACCATAAAACAAAATATATACAGTCAAAATACTGCTTTAATGTAAAATACAAGGTGTCTCAACGAAAGACGCCCGGGAGTGGTCCTCGGGTCGCGCTGCACGTCTGCCGTCACCACACCCGCCGGCCGCTGCCTCGCCCGACTCTTGGACACTAATCAGTTGGTAGTCGACTGCGCGCGCGCTTCCCCTGAGTCAGGCACAAACAACGTTGTCATCTGATTTACTTAAGCTTCCCTTTACTTACAGTAGGTGCTCAAAATTATGTCCCTCTGTGGTACGAGGAGCGTGACATCTGAATTCCCCTGCCGAAATGTGGGAAACAGCTGGCCGTAGCTTGTCTTCCAGCAGTCTTCGAGCATGTGGGGATTGGTTGCGTGCCATAGGGGAGTGTTATGGGACCATTGGTTTTTACAATATATATAAATGACCTAGTAAATAGTGTCGGAAGTTCCATGTGGTTTTTCGCGGATGATGCTGTAGTATACAGAGAAGTTGCAGCATTAGAAAATTGCAGCGAAATGCAGGAAGATCTGCAGCGGATATGCGCTTGGTGCAGGGAGTGGTAACTGACCCTTAACATAGACAAATGTATTGCGAATACGTAGAAAGAAAGATCCTTTATTGTATGATTATATGATAGCGGAACAAACAGTGGTAGCAGTTACTTCTGTACAATATCTGGAAGTATGCGTACGGAACGATCTGAAGTGGAATGATCATATTAATTGTTGGTAAGGCGGGTGCACAGGTTTAGATTCATTGACAGAGTCCTTAGAAAATGTAGTCCATCAACAAAGGAGGTGGCTTACAAAACACTCGTTCGACCTATACTTGCGTATTGCTCATCATTGTGGGATCCGTCCCAGTCGGGTTGGAGATAGAGAAGATCCAAAGAAGAGCGGCGCGTCACAGGGTTATTTGGTAAGCGTGAAAGCGTTACGGAGATGTTTAGCAAACTCATGTGGCAGACTCTGCAAGAGAGGCGCTCTGCATCGCGGTGTAGTTTGCTGTACAGGTTTCGAGAGGGTGCGTTTGTGGTTCAGGTATCAAATATATTGCTTCCCCCTACTTATACCTCCAGAGGAGATGACTAATTTAAATTAGAGATATTCGAGCGCGCACGGAGGCTTTCCGGCAGTCGTTCTTCCCGCGACCCATACGCGACTGGAACAGGTTCCAATGGCTCTGAGCACTATGGGACTTAACTTCTAAGATCAGCAGTCCCCTAGAACTTAGAACTAATTAAACTAACTAACCTAAGAACATCACACACATCCATGCCCGAGGCAGGAGTCGAACCTGCGACCGCAGCGGTCGTGCGGTTCCAGACTGTAGCGCCTAGAACCGCCCGGCCACCCCGGCTGGCCGACTGGAACAGGAAAAGGAGGTAATGACAGTGGCACGTAAAGTGCCCTCCGCCACCCACCGTTGGGTGTTTTGCGGAGTATAAGTGTAGATGTAGATCTTGTCTTGTAACATTCCCCAAAGATGAAACTCGCACGAATTTAGATGTTGAGAACGAGGAGGCCAGTCAACTAACATATCATCAAAAACATTTTACGTATTGCTGCCATAGAAGCATTGGCGATGAGTGGATTTGCATTGTCCTGCATGAAATAATCGTTCGTTAGGTGTTAGTTCCGAAAAAAAGGATGAAGTATATTTTTCAAATACCTGACAGAATGTTGTGGAGGTTGCTGATGTAATTCATGCGGATTTTCGGAGTTGCAACGTCGATTGTTCCTAGAATTTACATATCCTGACAAATGCAGCCATGCGTCATCAGAAAAAAAAAGCATCTTCCCAATCGTCCAGACTGTAACAGCCAGCTGCACTAACGGCGTCGAGCAACAGTATCTGAGCTACTCTGTTGAACAACTACCGACATTCTGTGTGGTTTCAATTTCAGTTTGTGAGCAGATTCCGCTTGACACACCAGTTTGAAGGGCCAAACGGCGCAGAAATTTTCTCGGACCTATTCCCAAGCGCTTTATTTTCGGTGAAAACACTAGGTTCTTTTGGTTCGTGTTTGTATAAATCACATCCAGTACCTTGAAATTTCTTCACTAATTTGCATATCGTCGGACCATTGGGAACATGCACACCGGGAAATTTTCGTATGACTTCAAGCCTATATTCCACGTACGATTCTGTTTTTGCATAGTTCAGCACAAGAATAACTCGTTGATTCTCCGTGTATACTATACTGAATGGAAACACGACAGGAAACACAAAACAAAACACCCGAACACTCAGTCGCACAGTATAGAAAACAGGTGGACGGACTTTCTGTCCGAGGACCGATCCGGGCCGTGCCATACACGGGCAGGGAAAGCCACGGACTCGGTGCAATTTCAATAATGACGTATAGCAACAGTATTTGAAGCGAGTAGACTTTTAAAAAAACTCAAAAGGAAACACCACTAAAGTCAGTTGCACAGTGTAGGGGCATGCACAAAACATTGGTGTTCGACAACCTGACATAGCGACAACCGGCCGGCAACAGCCGACAAAGCGACACGCTGACTCCCTCCCGGGCCTCTATCGAGAGATACGAAAGGTTCATGTCATTTGTATTCATGGTCGTGTAGAAGTTTAGTGGGCATTACATTGCAAAGAATAATCTAATAAAACGTACAACTTAATTCATACTCTTCTTAAACATAAAATCGAAGTAGTTGCTAAAGATTGTATAATACATGCCTCTCTTAGTTGTCCCTAGAGCACAGTAGTCACATATTATTATGAAAAGTTTCTTGTTCAGTGTTTCCATATCGGTTATATGTTAGTGTCATGGAAACAATAATTTGTTTTCACATACCAAATATTGCTTCTACCACTGCTAGTTTCTTGATAGCGCAAACAAACAGCTAAAATGAGATTGCTGTATCAGAACGTAAGTGCATGTCTTTTCAGGATAAACAAAGTAATGGAAATACAGACTACTCTTTAGTTTTTCATAAAAGTAATTCTTTAATCCAGTACACTCACTGTACCAACATTAAGGGCTTTTCAAAAGTGTAGTTTTTTGAATCCGTCATAACACTTCATTATCTACCTGTAGTAAATAGATATATCTTATGATGAATCTCAGCTTTACAGCATGTAAATATTTCTTCAGATCCTTTGGACCCATTGTAAAGAAACTGTCATTTACTATTGCATTTATGCAGAGCAGTGGATTTCAGATGTTATTTTAGTAAAACTATCATAGAGCGTATTTTTGGCCTCGTCCTGACTTTTCACTATGTATTTCCTTTCTAATTCTGGCGTGATATGTCAGTGCGATTAGTGTGTCTTTTATCTTTTCTTGTACAGTGATATCTTTTTTCCGCAAATGTGGCAAAGGACTTGTCCAATCATTTGCTTCTTTTTAGTTGATCAGTACTTTAGCGTGTGTGTCAGCTGTGATGTAAACTGGAAGTTATTTACTATTTGCTCCAAACGTTCTATGAGGTCGACACAGTTTGTATGTTGCGCATTTACATATTCCTTACAAATCAGTTAAATTAACTAAAAATAACCGGCCGGAGTGGCCGAGCGGTTCTAGGCGCTACAGTCTGGAAGTGCGCGGCCGTTACGGTCGCAGGTTCGAATCCTGCCTCGGGCATGGATGTGTGTGATGTCCTTAGGTTAGTTAGGTTTAAGTAGTTCTACGTTCTAGGGGACTGATGACCTCAGAAGTTAAGTCCCATCGTGCTCAGAGCCATTTTTTAAACTAAAAATACGTTCAACAGTATTACTTTGTGGGTGAAAGCGGGATGTCAAAACATGCTTAATGTCATTGTCTGTCAGAAAATCTGGCACACGAGACTGGATTTTTAAAGCTCTTCAGGGTATTTGTCCATATTTGTAAAATAACAGTATAAGTTGTTTCCTCATGCAATTAGAAGCACAGTAGTGACGCCAAACACAGCGAATATACCAAGCTAAAGATTCTCTCCTTGTACATGTACTAGGGTACATACATATACGCCAGTTGTGACGACTGATATGGCGTCGTTAGAAAGAAACGTCATTGTGTATCTTGCAATGTTGCTAAAATTTCTCAAACTGGTTGTCTGATAAGAAGTGTTCTTATTTTATCACCCTCGAGAATCTATATCCTGCAATATTGCCACCTTACTAAACAGGTCTAAATATCACTGTGTGTAGTGAGTGTCTTTCATCACAAGTATTCTGTAGTTTGTGACTGGTTCAGTGATAGCAGAAAGTTCAGTTACTCCTTGTGGCAAACGCGATTGAACGACTTTGTCCTTACCTTTCATGTGCATTGCCAATGGCCTTTCCGCAATGGTAACACCGGTTCCCGTCAGAACAGCGAAGTTAAGCGTTGTCGGGCTGGGCTAGAACTTGGATGGGTGACCATCCGGTCTACTGGGTGCTGTTGGCAAGCCGGAGTGAACTTAGTCCTGCCCTTGTCAGGAAATCTGAGGGGCTAAATGGTTGAGAAGAAGCGGTGTGCTGACCACATGCTGACCGCATACAGAGACGCCTGTGGGCTGAGGATGATACGGCGGCCTGTCGGTACCGTTGAGCCTTCATTGCCTGTTCATGCGGAGTTTAGTTTAGTTTAGTTTTTATGTACTTACCTCTAAGTCATATAATTGAAGAAATGCAGTCGATCTAGCAATTTTAGGGCGCAAATAACTTGCATGTTAATATAAAGCTAAGTGCCTGGTGATCACAGTACACCTTGATATATTTAACATAAATGTAATAATTAATTTTCATAAAAGCCATAATGGCAGCTACAGCTTCAAGCTAGGTTGCTGAAAATCCACGTTCACATTCAGACAAAATCCGATTTGTAAAACTGGTAATGTCAGACAAGAAGAGAATAGAAGCTTTCGAAATGTGGTGCTACAGAACATTGCAGAAGATTATATGGGGAGATCACATAACTAATGGGGAGGTGTTGAATAGGATTGGGGAGAAGAGAAGTTCGTGGCACAACTTGACTAGAAGAAGGGATCGGTTGGTAGGACATGTTCTGAGGCATCAAGGGATCACCATTTTAGTATTGGAGGGCAGCGTGCAGGGTAAAAATTGTAGAGGGAGACCAAGAGATGGATGCACCAAGCAGATTCAGAAGGATGTACGTGGCAGTAGGTACTGGGAGATGAAGAAGCTTGCACAGGATAAAGTGGCATGGAGAACTGCATCAAACCTGTCTCAGGACTGAAGACCACAACAACAACAACATACTCAGGTTATGTACATAGTAGTATTATAATTTTATTAACTGCAAGTGCATCTAGGACCAGACATACGTCTCCATTAGGTTTCATTACAGGTAATGAATGACCACTTTACTGAGAGTATGAAGGTTCGATAACATTCCATTATAACATCGTCTTAATCTCGCGACCTACAGCCTCACATTTCGGACAGTGGATGGAGTATGACTTCTACATCTACAGAAAGTGTTATGTGGTGTCATGTCCATGTGATATACGTAAGTGTTCATCACTCCAGGTTTTTCATTAAATACATGTAAATGCGTCGTTAATAACTCTTTTAATTGTTGTCATTGCTTATCAAGATGCCGTGATATTAGCATATCTTCCACGATGCTAGCGTTATGCGATAATTTTTACTTTTGCGAGCCGATGTATCTTCAACATGTACATTCTTAGTCTTTAAAAATCGTACTGTTATTCCTTGATAGCATTTATCAGGTTTAACTAAAATCGTTGCGTCTTTTTCCCTTAAGAACTAAATGCCTGTCAGACAGTCAACTACAAGATTCTTTACAGTAAGGAACGGGCGTAAAATCAATCCATTTCGTATTAAAACCCTTTCTTGCGTTTGCCATTTTATAGGCTGTAACCTTGAACCAACAGCTCTGGTTATGCCCTCTATTCTGCATCGGGTATACTGGTATTTTATTTACTACCTTAACTTTATTAAATAATTCACAGAGGCACCTGTATCAAGTATAATCGTCGTAAACATAGTTCCTATAGTAGCATTCGTAAATGCTTGTACCCTTACTTGCATTTCATTTCAACCTCTGTGCTTATCATTGTACAGTTCTTCTCTAATATAGCTACATTCGTTATAGCGCAACATGTTCACGTGACTGCCATCATTAGCCACACTTTATGATACTACCAACATCGGTGGGCTTAATGAGGTCGAATCTAGTTTATTGAACCTTGAACACTTACAGATGGTGGCGGTTCATTCGTGACTTCTATGATATCCATGGAATGACCTTGGTTGGACAACCCGTCGTCAGGAGGACCCGGATTGTACTTGATTATGCTGTGGGTAAGTACTATTTTCATTTCCTGACCGTGGTTGGCATTGTTCGCATCAGTAACAGTTGGTACTGTTCCTGTAATTTCTTCCATCGTCATCTTCAGTGGTTGTCATTGATCATCGCCCTTAATACCCAGAAGACATATTATGACGTCACAGGCGGATCACGCACGCCATGCGTTCGGCCGTTTCCGTGCTGCTGCCTGCGCGGCTATCTCGGCATCGGTGCACTGTTGCAGCCGATATTTTTGTTCTTATTACCTTTCGCATATTCTTGTGTAAGGTCTATTGAATTTAGAGGCGACATATAGTGTTCTATGTCGTCTTCTTGTATATGTATTATACCACGAATACCTGACGGCAATTTTGCCTTCAAATTTCTCAATACATCTTTGTGCTAGATTGACTCATCCCAGTAACGTCTTTTATTTCAATGCTTTTAGAAATAACAACGGAAACTGCCTTGCTTAGAACTGAATTGTTCTGAGTTAAAATCCTGTTTTCTCTCTTTCTCCTGCTAATCACGAGATCAATATTTTGACAAAAAGACAAATTCGAATTGTTCGCAAGGTTTACAGTACTCAGCCTTTTGCGTCGTCCATAGGTCTCCATCTCCTTACATATATCTAGTCGTGAGGCGTATCTTTTGCTGCTCCCATCAGCATGACGGTATCACACCTCTGAAGAACTTAATGAATACGATTGAGTGAGGAGTATTCGAATACGATTGGGTGTGGAGTATTCGTTTTCGAGATATACCGTCGGAAGTGCCTATGAGTATGCTCTCTTCAAGCAAGAAAATGTGCAACATATAGGTTGCCGATAACTCGTACGTTATAGTGCTTGGTAACAAGTCACTAGATGTCGCAGCATTAACGTACGGTGTACGGGATTACAATACACTCCTGGAAATGGAGAAAAGAACACATTGACACCGGTTTGTTAGACCCAACATACTTGCTCCGGACACTGCGAGAGGGCTGTACAAGCAATGATCACACGCACGGCACAGCGAACACACCAGGAACGGCCGTGTTGGCCGTCGAATGGCGCTAGCTGCGCAGCATTTGTGCACCGCCGCCGTCAGTGTCAGCCAGTTTGCCGTGGCATTCGGAGCTCCATCGCAGTCTTTAACACTGGCAGCATGCTGCGATAGCGTGGACGTGAACCGTATGTGCAGTTGACGGACTTTGAGCGAGTGCGTATAGTGGGCATGCGGGAGGCCGGGTGGACGTACCGCCGAACTGCTCAACACGTGGGGCGTGAGGTCTCCACAGTACATCGATGTTGTCGCCAGTGGTCGGCGGAAAGTGCACGTGCCCGTCGACCTGGGACCGGACCGCAGCGACGCACGGATGCACGCCAAGACCGTAGGATCCTACGCAGTGCCGTAGGGGACCGCATCGCCACTTCCCAGCAAATTAGGGACACTGTTGCTCCTGGGGTATCGGCGACGACCATTCGCAACCGTCTCCATGAAGCTGGGCTACGGTCTCGCACACCGTTAGGCCGTCTTCCGCTCACGCCCCAACATCGTGCAGCCCGCCTCCAGTGGTGTCGCGACAGGCGTGAATAGAGGGACGAATGGAGACGTGTCGTCTTCAGCGATGAGAGTCGCTTCTGCCTTGGTGCCAATGATGGTCGTATGCGTGTTTGGCGCCGTGCATGTGAGCGCCACAATCAGGACTGCATACGACCGAGGCACACAGGGCCAACACCCGGCATCATGGTGTGGGGAGCGATCTCCTACACTGGCCGTACACCTCTGGTGATCGTCGAGGGGACACTGAATAGTGCACGGTACATCCAAACCGTCATCGAACCCATCGTTCTACCATTCCTAGACCTGCAAGGGAACTTGCTGTTCCAACAGGACAATGCACGTCCGCATGTATCCCGTGCCACCCAACGTGCTCTAGAAGGTGTAAGTCAACTACCCTGGCCAGCAAGATCTCCAGATCTGTCCCCCCATTGAGCATGTTTGGGACTGGATGAAGCGTCGTCTCACGCGGTCTGCACTTCCAGCACGAACGCTGGTCCAACTGAGGCGCCAGGTAGAAATGGCATGGCAAGCCGTTCCAGAGGACTACATCCAGCATCTCTACGATCGTCTCCATGGGAGAATAGCAGCCTGCATTATTGCGAAAGGTGTATATACACTGTACTAGTGCCGACATTGTGCATGCTCTGTTGCCTGTGTCTATGTGACTGTGGTTCTGTCAGTGTGATCATGTGATGTATCTGACCCCAGGAATGTGTCAATAAAGTTTCCCCTTCCTGGGACAATGAATTCACAGTGTTCTTATTTCAATTTCCAGGAGTGTATTTGATTTGCAGTTGGTGCTACACTTTAAAATAAATCTTTGACTGCAGATATTTCTTGTTGCATGCTAGGAATCGGCGTTGTCACCTGCCCACACCGTTCCGAAAAATCTTTATTTAAGGTTTGTTTAATCTGTTCGAGCTGTGCTTTAAAAGATTCACCAGAACTGTCAGAATTCGATACATTGTCTTTGGCCGCATGACTCACAGTTCGTTCGAGTTCGGAATTTAATCTGTCGTTTATCTCTGTATCTCTCTCCATCAGCCATTGGGAAAAGTCGTCAACAAGCACTTTTTCACTGCTCTTTAACTTGTTTTAGCACTTCCGCGCACTGTTCACCGACGAAAATATTTACTTTGTTCTCTAATTGTTTTACAGTACCACTAATTTCATTTTCTAGACCTCGTTCCTGGGTTATATAGGTACCAAATTCTACGTTTATGAAGTATGAGTATTCATGTCTTCAATATCATTGTCTTCCAGTTCTTTTAATTATAATTATTGCATCCACTGAGTTATCAATTAAATATAGTTGTCGTAATGAGGGAAGTGCAAAAAAAATTAGAGTAATTGCTGGTAAGTATTTCCAATTAAGTGCCCATGAAGTATATTTGGGTTTGCGTAGGCAGTAAATATAGCATACAGCTTAGGGCATATAAGAATGATAATTGCTTCAGTAATGCTGAACCTCCGTCTTTCTGAAGACCTGATATGCCTCCCGGACTATCACGACAAGCTGTGTTCATCTGTGATACGTCACGTGCTAAACTATTCTGTAGTAGAGATAAGCTTTTAAAATTAGCAGTGGTTGTTGTTGTTAAAATTAGCAGTGGTTGTTGTTGTTAAAATTAGCAGTGGTCGTTGTCGTTAAAATTAGCAGTGGTTGTTGTTGTTGCTGTGGTCTTCAGTCCAGAGACTGGTCCGATGCAGCTCTCGTGTGCTACCCTATCCTGTGCACGCTTCTTCATCTCGGTGTACCTACCGCAACCTACATTCTTCTGAATCTGCTTCGTGTATTCATCTCTTGGTCTCCCTCCACGATTTTTGCCCTCCACCCTGCCCTCCAATAATAAACTGGTGATGCCTTGGTGCCTCAGAACATGTTCTACCAACCGATCCCTTCTCCTAGTCAAGTTGTGGCACATATTCCTGTTCTCCCCAATTCTGTTCAGTACCTCCTCATTAGTTATGTGATCTACCCATCTAATTTTCAGCATTCTTCTGTAGTGAATTTATCCATAATGGATGCTGTCGATATTCATACAACTGGTTCTCTTTTCTCCAAAGGTATCTTTAATTTTCCTGTAGGCAGTATCTATCTACCTCAAGTGACATATGCCTATACATAGTTATATTTGCCCCTGCTTAGCCATATTCTTCTGTAGCACCACATTTCGAGAGATTCTATTCTCTTCTTGTCTAAACTATTTATAGTCCATGTTTCACTTCCATACAAATACTTTTCGAAAAGACTTCCTGACACTTAAATATATACTCGATGTTAGAAAATTTCTGTTCTTCTGAAACACTTTCTTTGCCATTGCCAGTCTACATTTCATATCCTCCCTGCTTCAACCATCATCAGTTATTTCTTAATCTAATTCCCTCAGCATCACTAGATTTAATTCGACTACATTCCATTATCCTCGTTTTGCTTTTGTTGATGTTCATCTTACATCCTCCTTTCAAGACACTGTCCATTCCGTTCAATTGCTCTTCCAAGTCCTTTGCTCTCTCTGACAGAATTGCAGTATCGTCGACAAACCTGGTTAAATGTGTGTGAAATCTTATGGGACTTAACTGCTAAGGTCATCAGTCCCTAAGCTTACACACTACTTAACCTAAATTATACTAAGGACAAACACACACACACCCATGCTCGAGGGAGGACTCGAACTTACGCCGGGATCCGCCGCACAGTCCATGACTGCAGCGCCACAGGCCACTCGACTAATCCCGCGCGGCTCGACAAACCTCAAAGTTTTCATTTCTTCACCATGCATTTTAATTCCAACCCCAAATTTTTCTTTTGTTTCCTTTATTGCTTGCTCGGGATAAAGATTGAATATCATTGGGAGGAATACGCTGCAAGCCTGTCTCACCCCCATCCAAACCAATACTTCCCTTTCATGCCCTTCGACTCAACTACTATCTGGTTTCTGTACAAATTGTAAATAGCCTTTCGCTCCCTGTATGCTATCCCTGCCAAATTCAGAATTTGAAACAGAGTATTCCAGTCAACATTGTTAAGAGCTTTCTCTAAGTCTACAAATGATAGAAACATAGGTTTGCCTTTCCTTAATCTATTTTGTAAGAGAAGTCGTATGGTCAGTATTGCCTCAAGTGTTCCAACATTTTTACGGAATCCAAACTGATCTTCCCCAAGGTCGACTTATACGAGTTTTTCCATTCATCTGTAAATAATTCGTGTTAGTATTTTGCAGCCATGACTTATTAAACTGATAGTTCTGTAATTTTCACGTTCTAAACTGATAGTTCGGTAATTTTCACGTTCTTCAACACCTGCTTTCTTTGGGATTGAAATTATTATATTGTTCTTGAAGTATGAGGGTATTACTCCTGTCTCATACATCTTGCTACTTGATGGTAGAGATTTGGCAGGGCTGGCTCTCGCAAGGCTATCTGTGGTTACAATGGAATGTTGTCTAATCCCGGGCTTTGTTTCGACTCAGGACTTTCAGTGCTCTGTCAAACTCGTCACGCAGTATCGTATCTCCAATTTCATCTGCATCTACGTCCTCTTCCACTTCCACAATATTGTCCTCAAGAACATCGCCATGTGCCTCTCTGCTTTCCCTTCTTTGCTTAGAACTGGTTTTTCCACTGAGCTCTTGATATTCATACAAGTGGTTCTCTTTTCTCCAAAGGTATCTTTAATTTTCCTGTAGGCTGTATCTATCTACCCCAAGTGATGTGTGCCTGTACATCCTTATATTTGTCCCTGCATAGCCATATTGCACTTCCTCTCGGTCTCATTTTTGAGACGTTTGTACTCCATATTGCCTCCTTCATTTACTGCCTTTTTATATATTCTCCTTTCATCAAATTCAGTATCTTATGTTACCCAAGGATTTCTACTAGCCCTCGTTTTATTACCTACTTGATCCGCTGCTGCCTTCACAATTTCATCCCTCAAAGTTGCCAATTCTTCGTCTCCTGTATTTCTGTCCCCCGTTCTTGTCAGTAGTTCCCTAATGCTCTCCCTGAGACTCTCTACAACCTCTGGTTTTTTTTTCAGTTTATCCAGATCCTATCTCCTTCAATTCCTTTTTGCAGTTTCTTCAGGTTTATTCTACAGTTCATAACCAATAAAACGTGGTCAGAGTCTACATCTGCACTTAAAGACGATAATTCATTGGGTTGTTTGTTCTATCGTCTTTGAAAAGACCTTACAATCAGTTAAAAGTCAGCACCTAACTTTTACTGTTCGTTTGAAAAATCAGGACGTAACTCTTGTAGGTTAAACTTAGAATATTCATTTAAGGTTAGTTGTTCAGTCAAAAAGTATTGTTGTTTAGTTGACAATTCAGTAAGTTTTTTTCAACATCGGCATAACCGGATCAGTAGACGGATTAAAAGCTGCAAATCGGATTCAAAGGAACATATACTTCTCATGAAAAGTCTTAAGTTACGAAGCGTACATTTAGTGTTTGTCAGCGTGGATATAGTCTCCAAATAGTAGATTTTCTGGTAAAATATGTACTTCGTTTCAAGATTACAATTCTGATTATGTTCCGAAACATGAGAAAAGTCCGTAGTGCCAAGTCCGCTATGTTCAGCTTTCAGTTCAACATTACTGTTATCTAGTGAAGACATTTGGTTCACTTTTCCTTTCGTGACCATAAAAAAATTTAACAAAATAATGTTGAAAAAATTTGTAAAAGACGAACATTTGAAGAGGAACACAATGCGATCAAAAGTATCTGGACACCCCAAAAAATACGTTTTTCATATTAGGCGCATTGTGCTGCCACCTACTACCAGGTACTCCATATCAGCGACCTCGTGAGAGAGCAGAATAGGACGCTCACGGACTTCGAACGTGGTCGGGTGATTGGGTGTCACTTGTGTTATACATTTGCACATGAGATTTCCACACTCCTAAACAGCCGTAAGTCCACTGTTTTCGATGTGGTAGTGAAGTGGAAACGTGAAGGCACACATAGAGCAAAAAAGCGAACAAGCTGATCTCGTCTGTTGACTGACACATACCGCCGACAGTTGAAGAGGGTCGTAGTGTGTAATAAGCAGACATGTGTCCAGATCATCACACAGGAATTCCAAACTGCATCAGGATCCACTGCAACTACTATGACAGGCGAGAGGTGAGAAAACTTGCATTTCGTGGTCATGTGGCTGCTCATAAGTCACACATCACTCCGGTAAATACCAAACGACGCATCGTTTATCGTAAGGAGCGTAATCATTGGACGATTGAACAGTGTAAAAACGTTGTGTGGAGTGACGAATCACAGTACACAATGTGGCGATCCGATGGAAGAATGTGGGTATGGCGAATGCCTAGTGAACGTCACCTGCCAGCATGTGAAGTGCCAACAGTAAAATTCGGAGGCGGTGGTGTTATGGTGTGGTCGTGTTTATCATGGAGGGGGCTTGCACCCTTTGTTGTTTTGCGTGGCACTATCACAGCACAGGCCTACACTGATGCTCTAAGCACCTTCTTACTTCCCACCGTTGAAGAGCAATTCAGGGTTGGTCATTGCTTCTTTCAACAGAATCGAGCACCTGCTCATCATCCAGTGCTGTGGCGGAGTAGGTTACACGACAATCACATCCCTGTAATGGACTGATCTGAACAGAATTCCGACCTGAATCCTGTAGAACACCTTTGAGATGTTTTGGAACGCTGGCTTCGTGCCAGGCCTCAAGGGCCGACATCGGTTCCTCTCCTCAGTGCAGCACTCCGTGAATAATGGGCTGCCATTCCCCAAAAACCCTTCCAGCACCTGACTGAACGTATACCTGCGAGAGTGGAAAATCTCGTCATGACTAAGGGTGGACCAACACCATATCGAATTGCAGCATTACTGATGGCGGGCGCCATGAACCTGTAAGTCATTTTCAGCCATGTGCCCGGATACTTTTGATCATAAAGTGTACCAGCAGAATGAAGTTGTGAATTAATAGTGCCTAGCGTAAACATTTACTTCAGGGCGTACACTATTAAATTGGACAATGGACATTATACACAAGTTAAGCAATGCGCGGACAGATTTTCGACATTTAGCTCATCAATATTTTTTTATATACAATTAAATTCAATCAAGGCAAATTTACGTTTATTAAACACTGGTGGACAAATGCTTTGATGATATTAATTGTACGCCCTGGAGCAAGGAGCTTGCTAAGCCCAGTGTCTGTAAATGAAATAGCTATGTTGTTACATCTGAGTCTAATTTTGTTCTTAAATTACTTTTTTATTCAATTTCAAAACAGCAATGCTTTCGTGCCACATCGGTGAGGCGGAATTCCAATCGCTTACTTTTTTTTTATAATATAAGACTTTTCAAAGGGATTTTATTTCTCGAAATAAAGGAAATGTAATTATCGGCATAGCTGGTTTCCGTGGTAAGTCATTAACAGGGTATTGTCAGACTACGATCGGTAATAAAGATTGAATCAGCAATGCAGGTGTGCATAAAAATGCGTTCCTGAGACGGTAATTGGACTTTGTAAATCATGAAAACGTAATGAACGTAGGTTCTTTGATTGATCGTGTCAATTTGTATGTAGGTGGTTACAATGGCCTCCGATCAACCGCATCACCGCATCAAGACTTCCCGTCGTTTTATCTTACATATTCTGAAAGAAATACGAAATGAGTTAGGACAAGGAAAGTAAAAATGTTATTAAAGATTAGTACTCCTTTTTAACGACTATATTGTCACAGAATATCCAAGTTTGAAACAATACTGCACGTCATTATTATAAAATACATCGTGTGTCTACAAACAGACATAAGACAAGAGAATGACTGCAAAGGACAAATCGTCGCTAAAAGAAAAGGTTTCAACGGAGCGTTATTCCGTCTGTGGAATGATCGATAGTGTAAATAACTTAGAAAAAGGGATATTACGGTACTCTGCGCCTTGACAATAAAATGATATCTTCTATGCGGATGCACTCACTCGTCCGCGCTCTTGCCGTACACAGAGGGCTGCGAGCAAATAGCGGATGATGGAGGGACACGAAATATGTATTTTGAGGCAAGTGGGGCAATATATGCGTTTCAACAAGTTTGTTTGCATGGCCATCCTCTGCAGCAAGCACAGAAGTACTTTTTTTTAAATAAGGCCGCCTTTTCTTGCTGCAACTTAATTTTTCCCAGACGCGTTTCGCCTTTTTCTTGCTCTAAGGCATCTTCAATGGGATCTAGAACAATACAGTTTTGTTATTTTTAGATTGTTAAACAGTTCACGTCAAGTTTTTTTAAGTAAAAAGTAATTATGTACAGTTTATTGACATCTGTGTTTCATCTCATATAGTCTGGAGATCGCACTACCACTTAATTTCCGAAACATAAACACAATTTAGTATTCGGAACTTTTTGTTTCAAACTGCTCACCACGTTTCTCGATCTTCTTTGAGGTGCACTATTATTCTTTTGCCACTAGCTATAGCTTTCTATTTAAACATTGTGACATTCACGACGTAAATATTATTAGTTCATTATATGTTTCCTCTTGTTTGGTTTGTTTACCTGTATTTTGCCAACATAACGAAATACATGTTCAAAATTAACGTTTATTCATGTAGTTTTTTATTATTACTATGGTAATAATCCTCTTTTGGAGGTGTAGGATCGTATTATTATTATTATTATTATTATTATTATTATTATCCTCTGTTAGTGTGTTATGCTATTATTTAATATATGTACTTGATCGTTCAACAGGGTTTCCCTTTTTGCTTTGGTTTTCTGTGTACAGTAATTTTCTTGTAGGGCTAGGAGGTGTTTCTTTATTGTTGGTTCTGTTTTCACTTCTTCTCTAGTGATTTGGTTTCTGGTTACAATGTGGAGTGGTTTGTCCCATACTTCCAGGCTCTCATGTGTTCTTTATATCTTACATCAAATATTTTACCTGTTTCTCCTATGTATCTGCCATCACAAGTGTTACAAAAAATGGTTCAAATGGCTCTGAGCACTATGGGACTAAACTTCTAAGGTCATCAGTCCCCTAGAACATAAAACTACTTAAACCTAACTAACCTAAGGAACCACACACATCCATGCCCGAGGCAGGTTTCGAACCTGCGATCGTAGCGGTCGCGCAGTTCCAGACTGTAGCGCCTAGAACCGATCGGTCACCGTGGCCGGCCAAGTGTTACATTTTAGTTGATATATACCTGATTTCTGGTGTATATCGATTGTTTGTTAGTTCTGGGGTGTATTTTTGTATAGAATTGTCTGCTGTGTATGCTATATTTATTCCCTGTCTTTTGAAAATGTTGCTGATTTTATGTGTGAGTTTGTGACTGTGTATCATCTAGTGTTTTCTTTCAAAATTTTCTGATTAATCTGTGTAGTTCTTATGGTATTAACTGTATGTGGTTTTGTTGTGTACATGTCTGTAGTTTGGTGGTTTCTGCTTTTATCTTATTTTTAATTTTGTTGATTAGATGAGACAATATTACTATTGTAACCATTGTTTTGTGATATCTGTATTATTATAGGAAGTTTTTTTTGTTAGTGTTCTTTGGTGAGTGGCACTGTGTTTAGTCTATGAAGCATGTGTCGAAGTGCTGCTCGCTTTTGTGAGTGTGTGTGGTTCGAGGACTGGGGAACAATAATATCTGTTGCTGTGGGTTCACGGTAAACTTCAAACCTATTGAATAGGATGTTGAGATTCAAGAGAAAATGATGATCTTGTTATTGGCGTTCAGGCAATAAATTTGGTGAGAAAAATTTAATGATAAATACAAATCAACATCCGTTTCGTCTGTCAGGACTTACGTCTGATCTGCATGTGATTATATCGTAATAAGTTGCCCCTCAGTGATGAAGTACTGAAGGATGCAGAGGTTGCAGAAGCTTCCAAAATAGTGGATGCCAAGTTTCCTTCCATAGAAGGGAAGTCAGTCAGTTGAGGGAGCAATGAATGTGCTTCAGACCCAATTCGTGACCCTGCAGGTTGATGACTCTGCTACGGTTGAGAGCGAGAACTTGACACATGATACCAGATTGCCTCGCTTGATGAGCATTCGTGGAGCTGGTGGTGTTCCTAAGTACAATAGGTTACCAGCGCTAATGTTTTCTGTTTTGACTCAAAAACAACCGCACAGCAATGCTGAATACGAGCGTGTGTTCAGCTAGGTGAAGGAGAGTTGCAATCAGTTTAGGTCCTCCATATCGAATGAAAATTTCGGATCCTTTTGTAGTTTGAAAACAAGAAGCAGTGCTCCATGTTATACGATCAGTTTTCCTTCAGAATTTCTGAAGAAGAAGAAGAAGAAGAAGAAGAAGAAGAAGAAGAAGAAGAAGAAGAAAGCTACTCATCTTCATCTCTCCTCTACAGCTTGCAATGGAATATAGCCAGTGTTCTGTTAACTTGAGAAAATTTCGTAAATAAGTTTTCAGTTTAGTAGTTTTGACAGTGTTTTTCATATTGTGGTTTGCAAGATCAATTGCAGAATAGCTCACTTTTGGGTAGTGTGTGAACTGTTCCCAGTGTTAAATGACAACATAACAACACTAATCAGACGTTAGTTAGGTTGGCAAAATGTAGGTAAACAAACAAAACAGGAGGAAACACATAATGAACTTACAATATTTACGTCGTGAAAAACCACTGTTCGAACAAATAACTATAATTAGTGGCAAAAGAATGATAGTGCACCAAAAAGAAGAAGGAGAAACATGCAGAACAGTCTGAAAAAAGTTTTGGATGCTAAATTGTGCTTACGTTTCGGAAATGAAGTGGTAGTGCGACCTGAAGGCCAGATGAGGGGAAACACAGTTGCCAGCAAACTGTAAGTAATTATCTTGTACATAAAAAAGTGTCGTGAGTGCTTGACAATCTAAAAATAAAACTATCGATCTAGATCCCACTGAAGATGCCTTAGAGAAAGAAATGGCGAAACGCCTTTGGAAAAATACAGTTACAGTAAAAAAAGGCATTTTATTTACAAAACAAATACATATCTCCAAAAAACGCATCTTAAGAAAAAATCATCCAGCTAAAAACTTAATAATTTCAAGGGAGACTTTTGTCTGTGCCAAAAACGGCCACTCCTAAAGCACCAACCCCATTCGTGGGGGTCAAACCTTTTCTTCTCAAAAGGGAGCCCCATCATATTTACTGAAGATTCTGATTCTTCGATAAAGATATCTAGGGACTAGCACAAACCTTTTTTACCTTTCGTGTTAGTTAACGCTTGATTCGAGAAGAATTCTATTATTCCGTTTTTTACAGTTAAGAACCGATTCATTTGAATGAAAGGGAAATTTTCTGTCTCTTCTGCATACGGGCATTAACTGCAACGGGCCCATCTGGATATTTGTACCGTACTGGGATTCGAACCTGAATATTAATTGTACGCTCTGGAGCAGAAAGCTTGCTAAGCCTAGTGCATGTATCGAAAATAGCCATATTTTTGCATCTGCGTCCGATTCTGATCGAAATTATTTTTTTATTCCATGTCTATTAATAAGAATGCTTTCGGCCCACGGCGCTGAGGCGGAATTTCATTCTGTTATTTTTTTGTTTATAATCAATTTTTGAGAGGAACTAAAATCGAAATAAGGAAATAAACTGTTTACAATGTCAAAAGCAATCGCTTTTACGGTCAATACATTTATCCCACTGTGAGACAAAAGGGTCAGTGCCTTCGTAGAAAAAGGTTTGCTGTTGCCTAAGGATCTTCTTTATCCGAAGCAATTCGGCAGTCAGAATTGGCTTACTTCAGTGGTCTAAATACACTCTTGGAAATTGAAATAAGAACACCGTGAATTCATTGTCCCAGAAAGGGGAAACTTTATTGACACATTCCTGGGGTCAGATATATCACATAATCACACTGACAGAACCACAGGCACATAGACACAGGCAACAGAGCATGCACAATGTCGGCACTAGTACAGTGTATATGCACCTTTCGCAGCAATGCAGGCTGCTATTCTCCCATGGAGACGATCGTAGAGATGCTGGATGTAGTCCTCTGGAACGGCTTGCCATGCCATTTCCACCTGGCGCCTCAGTTGGACCAGCGTTCGTGCTGGACGTGCAGACCGCGTGAGACGACGCTTCATCCAGTCCCAAACATGCTCAATGGGGGACAGATCCGGAGATCTTGCTGGCCAGGGTAGTTGACTTACACCTTCTAGAGAACGTTGGGTGGCACGGGATACATGCGGACGTGCATTGTCCTGTTGGAACAGCAAGTTCCCTTGCCGGTCTAGGAATGGTAGAACGATGGGTTCGATGACGGTTTGGATGTACCGTGCACTATTCAGTGTCCCCTCGACGATCACCAGAGGTGTACGGCCAGTGTAGGAGATCGCTCCCCACACCATGATGCCGGGTGTTGGCCCTGTGTGCCTCGGTCGTATGCAGTCCTGATTGTGGCGCTCACATGCACGGCGCCAAACACGCATACGACCATCATTGGCACCAAGGCAGAAGCGACTCTCATCGCTTTCTCCATTCGTCCCTCCATTCACTCCTGTCGCGACACCACTGGAGGCGGGCTGCACGATGTTGGGGCGTGAGCGGAAGACGGCCTAACGGTGTGCGGGACCGTAACCCAGCTTCATGGAGACGGTTGCGAATGGTCCTCGCCGATACCCCAGGAGCAACAGTGTCCCTAATTTGCTGGGAAGTGGCGGTGCGGTCCCCTACGGCACTGCGTAGGATCCTACGGTCTTGGCGTGCATCCGTGCGTCGCTGCAGTCCGGTCCCAGGTCGACGGGCACGTGCACCTTCCGCCGACCACTGGCGACAACGTCGATGTACTGTGGAGCACCTCACTCCCCACGTGTTGAGCAATTCGGCGGTACGTCCACCCGGCCTCCCGCATGCCCACTATACGCCCTCGCTCAAAGTCCGTCAACTGCACATACGGTTCACGTCCACGCTGTCGCGGCATGCTACCAGTGTTAAAGACTGCGATGGAGCTCCGTATGCCACGGCAAACTGGCTGCCACTGACGGCGGCGGTGCACAAATGCTGCGCAGCTAGCGCCATTCGACGGCCAACACCGCGGTTCCTGGTGTGTCCGCTGTGCCGTGTGTGTGATCATTGCTTGTACAGCCCTCTCGCAGTGTCCGGAGCAAGTATGGTGGGTCTGACACACCGGTGTCAATGTGTTCTTTTTTCCATTTCCAGGAGTGTATATGGAAATCACATGGCGAAAGTGCGGGATTGTTTCGAGGATGTGTAAGGGCTTCCCGGCGAAACTTCTGCCACGTAATCGAAACGACAGGCACTTCAGCTCCGCGAAACTCATGATGACCTTTTGCTTTACGTGCAAGAGCCGGATGCTAATTGTTCTTCTTGAAACCGGCCCCATAATTAACTTACTGCGAAAAGTGGACACTCTGCAAACCTTGAAGCGCGCCATCAAGTCTGTACGCTTAGGAATGTTTACGGACTGTATCATTCTGTTGCTGCATATGGCTTGCAGACATCTTGTCAAGTGTGTTTCGAAAACGTAGCAGAATTTTCGCTGTGGAGTCCTTACACATCCTGCGTTCAGTCCTGATCTGAGCCCTTGAGATGTCCTTATCTTCGAGAGCCTGAAGAAAGACAAATGTGGCCGTCGACTTCGTTCGGACGATGAGGTGCACATGTGTACGCCCTCGAGCAGAACGCTTGCTAAGCCTAGTGTCTAGCCGGCAGTGCTGGCCGAGCGGTTCTAGGCGTTACAGTCTGGAAACGCGCGACCTCTACGATCGCAGGTTCGAATCCTGCCTCGGGCATGGATGTGTGTGATGTCCTTAGGTTAATTAGGTTTAAGTAGTTCTAAGTTCTGGGTGACTGATAACTTCAGATGTTTAGTCCCATAGTGCTCAGAACCATTTGAACGTAGTGTCTAAGCCTGAAATAACGATGTTCCGTAGGCATCGGCAAACATTTTTCCAGGAAGTCTTGTCTTACAGTGAGATAACGTAGTAACAGTTTTGATGACTACTTTTGAAATAATAACCATTTTACATACTTATTCTACATTTCTGCATATATGATGTTCACTGCCATGTAATGTAGCTGCATGAAACTTGGGCTGTACATAGAGAAAAGTAGTACAGAAGAAAACGGAAAGAAATACGCAGTGAGACGAAACTGAATAACACTTTTATTCAAAGACAATAACTGCAGAGGAGTTACCGCTGTTCATGGTAATCCGTGGACTCTCATAAACGACGGAACGTAGAGTGTGTGTTCACCATGGTCAGCAGTGAATGCTGTGCAACCTACTTCCTGCTGCCTACAAGATTGGTAAGTAGTTCTTTTGGTAGGGTGTTCTGTTTGAAACTTCTTTATTTAAATGAGTGTGGCTGTACTTAAATTGCTGAATGACTGAGACCCACAATATCCTAGCGCAACGCAGTCTGACTGCGCAAAAAAAGGATAACCTGACTTAAGATAATTAATTCAAAAGAATGGCCCTTACTAAAAAGAAATCCTAACTATAAGCTATACATTTCATTAAGCACTTGCCTCTCAAAAATCTTCATTACGCGAACTACTGCAATACAGCGATCGTCAATACTCCCAGCTAAATAAAAGATTCTAACCACTAAAGCCACTAACTACTAATAGGCATGTGGTTAGCAAAGGAAGATATTGTTGCAAACCAAATAAAAAAAATGTGACATCCAGATCAGACACGAATATAAATCGTGATTGACATCTAGTACAAAGGCGCATAATCATGAATAATATTCAATCTCCAAGTCGAACATGAACAGATCGTTAGCCTACGCCCACATTTCAGACCTCTACCCTCCATCAATGCTAACTTCTCACATTTAAGCTCCATCACTGCTGGCTGTTCACCTCCAGTTGCCCAACAGTACTTCTGTCACAGCAGGCGACTAACTTCTAACTGCCCAACACTACTGGCGATTAACTTCCAACAACGAGTCCAACCAGCCACAGAGTCTTTACGAAGAAAGCGCAGTCAGAGATTCAATGCAAAGGGTTACACAGCGCTGCCAACACAGAAGCAGCCTACTTTCACATTTCTCCACCAGCACGATTGACAGCTGCTTCATATTCATTGGTGCATATGTACGTATTGGTACATAACCCTCTGACGCATCCCACACGTGTTCGATGAGATTTAAGTAGGGGGAACAGACAGGCCAGTCGCTTCGCCGAATATCCTCTTGCTTGGCAGTTCGATGCTGACACGCTTTGTCATTTATAAAAATGAAGACATGGCGGAATGAACCACTGAAAAGAAGCACGTGGGGAAGGCGACAGTGTACAATAACGTTGTCTGGTTAGTATGCTATGTTCAACGGTTTTCTAGTGAATATGCCGTGTTCAATGATTTGGAGGACAGTACGCCAACGTAACATTGTTCCTCCTCATGCCACAACAACTGGACTACCAAAACGATCATGTTGGACAATGCTGGACGTAATGAGTTATGGCGAGAAGTGAGAACTCGTAATGCTCCAAGGAACATTGTGGAACATGATACTTTTGGTGATCTAGGTATTGTGGTATGGGGAGGCACAATGTTGGAAGTATTGGTCTCCACATATTTCAAAAAGTTGCATACACCGATCAGCGTTATTTCGAGACTGTACTCCTTCCTCTTGTGAATCTTCTCAGGGGCATTCGGCCCTCACACAATTTTTATGGATAACAAGGCGTGATCGCATCGAACAGCACAGGAACGACAGAGTATTCGGCGAATGCACTAACACGTCCGTTTACCAGAGTTAAATGCAACAGACCACATATGTGATGCGTTGAGGAACCTTATTCCAGCATGTCCTAATGCATCAATGGCCATCCAGCAGTTATCAGCTGCAATGTTGGAGGAATGGACCCCCTACCTACCACAAGTACTCCCTACCATACGGCCAGCGTGGCAGTACACTGCACGGCACCCATTCCAGTATGTGGTGATGTCCCGCCTTTTTAATGTCCAAGGGACCATAACGAATCGCAGAGACTTGAGTGTAAATATTATCTTTGAAGAAAAGTGTCATTTCTGTTCGTCTCATTGCGCATTACTTTGTTAGCTTCTCTACTATATTTTAGGAGTCTGTGCAGTGCAAGCGCATAAACATAAGAAAGTTTCGGTTTAGTAAATGTTTTGTTACCAATTACTAAATTTCCGTTATTTGCGCGAGCAGCATCACCACTGTATCTAGCTACGGTCCACAACATAATGTTCTTGTAACACCTGCGTCTGATGATGAGCCTGCAGTGGTTCGGAAACATCTTTATAGTTGAAAAATCGTATCCGAAGACGAAAAAAGTAAAAATAAAAAAGCGACTGTTAGCATATTTATTACCAAATAAATCGACAATGTAAATAACAGTCGCAGTTCGTCATCCACAATGAACACAGTTCAGGAGTTTGTTCTAAGTATGATTCCAGTCTTACCAGCTTTGTTAAATGCCAAGAACAGATCGACCGAAAGTTATTTTCGACCTTAAGGATACAGAGTACTTATAAATGGTGAAAAAATATAAATTTGTTAATGACTTTATTAAATTCTTTAGTCTTTCTTGATTACATTGATACATACATTATAGGGTTACAAGTGAAAAATGACCTATATATGCCAAATTTTAAAGTTACTGTCAGTATGCCGCCATGCATTTTTTATTTCTGTTGCAGAAACCAGTGTTATTTCGACAATAACTGTGAAAGTTCTGTTTCCAGCGATTATACGAATGATACAATGTAGATGTTGGAAACGGTGCAGGTTTCCTGTGTCTGTAAGTGATTATCTTTGCTAGTATTTACTTTTGTTTCACTGAAGCAGTTTGTTCACATGTTACTGAAAGTCTGTTGCCCAAGTGCTACATATATTTGTGGAAGTACATATCCTGTAGTGTGCAATAAAAAACGGATTATGTCACGCATCAAGCCATTCAATAAAAGGAAATTCCGTGGTAACCAGTTCACAAACAAAGCAAGCCACACAGTTGAATGTAACCTATGTATCAGTTCTTAAGGGAAGCAACTCCCATATGGCACGCCTCCTGGTGATCAAATTTTTGTGTTAACAATGACACTGTTTGTAGTAAGTTTGTTGTTGTTGATGTGGGCATCTTATCTTCTTTTATAAAGGAAGTGGTGAAATGTAAACAATGTGATGGTGTAAGCTGTCTGGAAATCACTGAATAACAAAGTGGCAGGAAGGGTTTGACTTCAAAGTTAGTTGTTCTGTGTAGATCCTGCAATAAATCTACCCCGAAAATGACTTAGAACATTGCATAATTCGTATGATGTGAATTTGAAGTTAGTGTATGAAATTCGTGCGATAGGAAAACCAAAAAAAGGCTACTAAACGTTTTGTGGTTTGATGGCCCTTCCTCCTCCTCGCAGCAGGTTCAGCAAGTACACAAAAATACTTCTAGGTGCCTTGACAATTGTGTCTAGACCATCTATGAAACGTGTAGTAGAAGAAACTGTAAATATTAGTAGAACAAGGGACAGTGTTGTTGCACTTGATGGGACATGGCAACGTCGAGGACATCGTTTCTTGAACGGTGTGTAAGTGCTACTTCTCTGGAGAATGGAAAAGTTGTTGGTGTTGAGTGCTTATCTAAGTATTTCCACACCTGCCATGGTAACACTGAAGGACATATTGAACTTCAGTGTTCTAAGAATTATGATGGTTACAGTGGAGGTATGGAGTGTAACGGAGCTTTAAAAATATTTCAGAGGTCGTGGCCGTTTATAAAGTTAGATATACGAAGTATCTAGGCGATGGAGATTCTAAAGCTTTCAATAAAATTAATGAGTTCAATGTTTATGATAATACCTTGGCAACAAAACTGGAGTGTTGTGGACATGTGCAAGAGGATGGGTGATAGATTGAAGAAACTACGAATAGATATGAAAGGAAAGTTCCTATCTGATGGAAAGGTTCTCTGGACGAGGCAGAGTGACAGAAACTGAAATAGACCTTCTTCAGAGTTATTACGGACTGGACATTAGACGAACTGCACCTCTGAATGATGCTACAGCAATGAGAAAAGATGTGTGGCCTACCAACGTTCAAACGATCTTTGTGTGGTTACCAAAATCGTTAAATATACCATCATAAGCATTCTGTTCCTGAGGCTGACATGAATGAAATAAAACGAATTTTTAGAGGCCTGAGGGACCCTGTTTTGCTTAGTAAATGTTTTCATGGGGGCACTAAGAATACAAATGAATGTTTCAACCATTTTATATGGGAAAGATTGCCCAAAATGTTTTGTAGGACTAAAGACATTAAACGTTGGTGTACTAGATGCAGTGATCTGTTTCAATGATGCAGTGATAGGAGCGATGGAAGTCCAGAGAAATTTAGGCATAAAATGTGGCTCTAATATGGAAAATCAGTTGCTTATGTGAGACAACAGGTGCATGAATCTGTAAGATTCGCTCTTCAAGTTTCCAAATAAGCAAGAAGTGCCAAAATGCAAGTCAATAGGAACCTTGAAGATGAATAAATGCTCCAGGATGAAGACTGAGTTTCAGGAATGCCCCGAGGCACAGTTTAATTCGACTATTATCTTCTTTCGCAATTTCCCGTAAGTTGTATTTTTCAGAAGTGAGGTTCAAATATTTACTAAAGCTTATAACGCATTGCTCTGACTTTTTCTGTAACTTGCAATAGTCCATACTTACGTAGTAGACCTAAGCTTTATTGCAGAGTCAACTAAATAATAGAGAAACTGACATTTTATTAGGAAAAAAATATAAAAATTAAAATGTAAGAGATGATATTTTTATACTTGTGATATAAATAATAGGTGGAATTAAATAGGTCTTGTACTTCAGCCATCGTCATGCATTTGGTCTCCTCCAAATGTATAGCATTTGGTTAAATGGTACCTCAATTTGAGGAAGCATTTTGGAAAAAAATGCATCAATTTCTTTGTAATTTTAATAACCCTCAACAGGGTCAAAAATATTCAAAATACTCCTAATTTGTTTAGAAAGTGTGCTGCATTACCTGATATCAACAAACGTCTGTAAAACACTTACACTATAAACATTGCCTGAAAGAAATAGGTGTTAAGTTTTACCTAATATTGAGCAGGAAAACTACCCTGTATCCTTACGTTTCGTACAACGGTGTATATATTTGTCAACTGGTATGTTTACCATACTAAAATGGTTGATATTAACTCCATCAATAGCTGATACGACACAGTTGTGCTCTGTAGAGGCGGAATCTCACAGTAAGAACGAATAAAGGAAACCATCGTCAGGTAGACAGTTTAAGAAACCTCGTACTGCCGTAACAGCTTAATCCTCGTGTAAATTCCGTAGATATTGCTGTGAGAGTTTACGACCATGAAATAGCCTTTATGCAGATCTGGAGGTCTCTTGACGGTTCCCTCTTCAGTTGTTGCAACTGAGAAATGCTATGAATGCAATACGAAATTTGTTCTACAATTGGCGTGTTCTTAGTGAGATTCACGTATTTGGAATTTTTCATTACCTCTTCTTTAGCAGCGCTTTATTGCCCGTGACATTACATTCACGATATGAGCTAGTTATTAGCGATCGATTACTTCATTTTTTGTAATCCACTGCAGGATGTAAAAAATTTAATCACATGGAAGAGTATAATTGGTTCCACTTTGATTTAACTGTTTCATTTTCCCTGTCTCTATCCAGAAACCATCGAATTTAGTGCAATATATTAGTTTTTACAGTACTTGACTTTTAGAATCGAAGAGGCAATAGTGAAATGTTTGAAAGGAAGACATCAACAACGACTTGTAATTTTCAGTTAAACTATTTTAGAAATGGTGGGTGGGATTCATTTATAGCCGTTTATTTCGCCTGCCAATTGTTAACACTTTCGCGATATTACCTGTGTATCTTTTTATATTCTAATGATCGCCAGTGGCGTCTGCGTGTTACAGCAAAAATTCTAGGACCTTGCCCGTCAATATGAACTGAACCTTGAGGATTTGGAGGATGATTAGTCAAGATTTTTACTGTAACGGAGAAAACTACAGAAATTAAAATACTGTGTGTCAAACTTTTCCAGTCTCGCAGTATGAAGTTAACGGTTTATGAAATTTAGTACCAAAAATGTTTTCAACGTGCTCGAGAGTGATCTACAAACCAACAACAACGTTGTTGGTTACAAATGCGTCATATTGTTAGCAGCGGTTGCTGGTCTTGCTGACGCGATGCTGTTGGGGAATATTTCTCTGTCGTAATATTGCCGCGATGCTGCTGGGGAATATTCCTCTGTCGTAATATTGCCACGATTATTCCTCTGCCGATAAACCGACGTACAGCAATAATTATGTGTAATTAATGACTCATATATCAGTGTGGTATACGTACTTATGAAACTCACGGACCAAATTTTATGATTTAGACATACTAAAAGTTATTCAAATAGAACTGAGACCAGTGCTCCCTGGAACAGAGAATTCACCGGTATGGCCACCGTATCATTGGACCCTGCTTGTGCTTTTCTCTGTATGTAAACAACGATTGTAATGACCAGACCTAATATTTTTAGGTTGCAAAAATTCGACAAAATAGGTGCGACATATAACACAAAATGGTGCTAAAAAGAGCGCCAATTCCTTATTGAAACATTTATTATGGAATATATTATGTATTCCATTAAATCAGAAATCACGCAAAAACTTTAAAAATGTTTTGAAAGACAATGCAAAACACTGATTTACTTTAGATTCAAAAAACTGTTAAAATTATGGTGGTAACTTTGAATCCCTAAAATATTGGAAAGTTGGCAGTTTTGCAGTAAACTAAGAGTTTCAAAAAGCTCGAGATACATTGTTCAGACAGTATTGTTGACAATTTTCTGCTACATACATATTTATAAAATATGTGTGACCACGCACCCGCCTGTTTAATTTTCACTAGGCCGCGAACGTTTGTTAAGTAGCCAATGTCACTACTTACTATTCCTGACCGCGCAGCACAGTTTACAAAAGGAAATTCCACGTGTATTACGATGAATCATCTTGATATTTGGTGCAAACATATGCTACAGTCAATCAGTCTCTTTCCTCTAAATCTTATTACGAAATCCTTCGCTGTCCGCAGTATCTTCGCACACCTTCCCCAATGGTATTTAGTTTTTATGTCCTCGGCTGTAAAATTCTCCCGCAGGCTTTAGTGGTTCAAAATAATTGTGGGTCCAAGTGTTGCACTACGCTGTGCACACAGTTACAGGCTATTTGCTAATTTTTGGGAAGGATGGTGGATGTAATTATTTGTTTATATTTTGTATTGCTAGTTGCAAAAAGCCAGCGTTGCACTGATACTTATTCCAACCAACTATTAGCCCAGCTCCTCCTCTATGGTCTCTCTGTCATTCTATTACTACACCTCTCTCTGTTCATCTCCTCTTCTCCCTCGCTCTGTTCAGCTCCAACAACTCACTCTCTATGCCCATCTCCACCTGCCATCTTTATCAAGGGGCACCTCCCCCTTCTTTCTATCCATCACCTCTGTCTCTGTCCATCTCCTTCCACCTCTCTCTGTCACTGTCGTCCTCCCTTCTCCGTCTTTCCATTTCCTCCTCCCCCTCCCTCTGTGCACCACATCTCCCAATCTCTGTCCATCTATCTCATCATCCACCCCTCCCCCATCTCTCGCTGTCAGGCTCCTCCTCCCCATTTCTCAGTCTATCAGCCCGTTATCACTCCCACCCCAATGGGCAAGGGGGGTGTGGATTTTTACACTTTTCGGTTAGTGAGTAGTATATATATCAAGTTTGGTTGAAATCGATTCAGAGGTTTAACAGTAGATGTTGAACACTTGTGTCTGTGACAAACTACGGATATTGCACATACACACTAAGGTGACGAAATTCGTATGATACCTTCCAATAACGTATCAGATCTCCTTTTGCCCCGCGTAATGCAGCCACTCTACGTGGCATGGTCCGAGCAAGTTGTTCTTTAAACCAATCACCAACAGTTATGGCCCAGTTTCATAGCGCATCATTATTTGGGAACATGAGGCACATTAATGTCGTCAAATGGTCTCCAAGTAGCCGAATTCAACCATTTCCGCTAAGCGATTCGTCCAGTTGGATCAGAGAACCCAATCCAATCCATGTAAACGCAGCTCACACAGTTATGGAGCTAACACCAGCTTGCACAGTGCCATGTTGACAACCTTGAGTCCATGGCTTTGTGGAGTCCTCGCCACATCGTAACCCTACAGTCAGCTCATACCAATTGGAACTGGGCTTATCTGACAATGCCAAGATTTTCCAGTAATCTAGGGGCCAACCGATATGGTCACGAGCCCCAGGAGAGGCGCTGCAGGTGATATCGTGCTGTTATCAAAGGTACTCGCATCGGTCGTCTGCTACCATAGCCAATTAACGCCAAACCTCGCACACTTTCCTGAGAGATACGTCCGTCATACGTCCTACATCTGTTTCTGCTGTTATGTTACGCAGTAATGCTTGTCTGTTGGCACTGAGTTCTCTACCCCAACATCGCTGTTCCCGGTTGTTATTTAAGGTGTAGTCTGTGGTAAGAGGTAATGCCTGAAATTTGGTATTCTAAACACACTCTTGTGAACGTCCCGTGCCTCTAGCTCCAACCATCATTCCGCGTTTAGAGTTTGTTAATTTCTGCCATGGGGTCATAATCACGTCGGAAACCTTTTCACATGTATCGCCAAAGAGTAAAAAGGCAGGTGCGCCAATGCACTGACCTTTTATACCTTGTGTAGACGATACTACCGCTATCTGTGTATGTGGATATCCCACAACTTTTGTCGCATCATTATATGTCTCTGATACTCTGATGTTCTACGCCTTACGACTCCAGAGGGGATGTGAGATTGATCTATAGTATTTAGGCGTGTGGCGTCATCTTATGTCAGTCTGGCAAAATTATTGTATCCCTGGGGTGCTCATTCTCGGGAGCAGGTTGACACACTGAACAGCGCAAATAGACACAAATTGCATGTCATACTTTTAAAAGTATTTCTAGTCAACTAAATGCAGGAAATAAATACCAACAGAGGATTTTCGAACATTTTTACGCCACTACTTTCATCCAGACCACCACTCCTGTTGATAGTGGAGAATCATACTCCCATAGTATTTTTATGCTAATAAGAAATGAAGTGCCTAACAGATTTGGTTTAAATCTCTCTACAGTTCGATGCCACCACGTTTGCATTCTTACCTCTTTGGGAGGTAGGTGGTTCTTAACCCGACAGTGCTTTCTTCCAGATGGCAATCAACTAGCAATCACATGATTTTTTTTAAAGAATCAAACTCCCTTGTAGAAAATAGATTCAAATTTCTGCTTACAAATGAGTTAATGTGTTGAATATTTGACGTTATGTAAGTGGGAAAAAAGTTTAGGAATGGTCTGCAATAATGTTTAATGTTCGTTAGGAGTCTTAAGTGCTCTCATTATCAAACACTGAATCGGTATAGGCCAGGTAATTTGTGCACTGTTTTAAGAAAGCTTAATTTTTTTGTAAATGGTACAAATAGTAAAGAAGTAATAAATTATAACGTCATACCTGATGTGGCAGCTTCACTGGATGAACAGCTCAAATACGGTCTTGGGGAGGGGGCGGGGTTGGGTCTAGTAGGTCTCAGCAAGAAGAAATTTTGTAAAAGTTTGAAATGATATAAAAGTACCTCTTCAGTTCTCATTCTCAAATACCGGATGATTGGGTATTTGTGCACGGCGTGTTACGCTTCTTTTTCACCCCCATCGCACTGAGAGGTAGGGTCTCTTTACCCCACATTGCTTCTTTCCAGATAGAAAGTGATATGTATAACAAGTATAGTTGAAACGGACCCAGTAGTTTTGGAGGAGATGCAGACCATACATACACACATCTTTATGATATATAGCGATTATGGGCATGTGGTATTATGTTGCAAATGGGGAGATAACGAAACCATGCATCGATGGCCTCGAAAAAAACAAAACAAATTCTGGAAACTCGCCGACTAAACAAGATTTTCCGTAACTAATCATGACAATGATTTACTGTTAAATGGAAAATAGCTGTGTTCATTTCTTCGTCTACAGTTCTGTTCAGATAGTTTTCTATTTATTGTTCGGTTTTGTTGAATGGGATTTTGCGATTGTAAATATATCTAGGAATGTACCCGTACAGTTCAAGTTAGGTCAAGATGATAACAAGGTCTAAATCAATACGTCAATTTAGACTATTTTTCTTGAGAATGTAATTGAGTCCAAGTTCCGTAGCATTGCGCTATTTAATTAATAGTAGTGTAATGTCTCGTAACGAATTTAGCTGGAGAAAAGATAAAATTGTAGTCGATGGAAATTGTACTGATGATTATCTGATTGATAGTCAGTCATGTGTTGTGCAGTGCCCAGTGTAACCGGAAACTATTTTTACACTGCCGGAAAAAATAAAATGTCTGTGTAACTTCGCACACGGATACACACAATTGACGGGTATGGACATGATTAGAGTTGTAGTTTTCTTTGATATGTAGAACAGTCTCCAGACTTCATTAGTGTTGCTCGTGATTGGCTCTTTTCGAAGGCCTGGTAGGGTAATAAAAGGCGCGAAGGGCGTCAGACGTTGAGTGACCACTGTGAAGAACGCGGAGATGCCGCGCACTAGTATTGTAAGTGGGCTGCTTCTGTGTTGGCAGCGCTGTGCAGCGCTTTGCATTGGATCTCTGACTCCGCTTTCTGTGTAAGAGACTCTGTGGCTGGTCGGACTCGTTGCTGGAAGTTAATCGCCAACGGTGTTGGGCCATTGGAAGTTAGTCACCAGCAGTGATAGAAGTACTGTTGGGCAGTTGGAGGTGAACAGCCAGCAGTGATGGATGTTAAATGTGAGAAGTTAGCATTGAGGGAGGGTAGAGGACTGAAGGGTTAGCGTAGGTTAATGACCTGTACATGTTCGACTTGGAGATTGAATATTATTCATTACTATACACGTTTGTACTAGATGTCAATGACAATTTATATTCGTGTATGAACTGGATGTCACGTTATTAAGGTAAAAAATACGTAATTGGGTTTGTAACAAAATTTTTACTTCGCTAACTACATACCTATTATTAGTTAGTGGCTTCAGTAGTTAGAATCTTTTATTTAGCTGACAGTATACACGCTCGCTGTATTGCAGTAGTTCGCGTAATGAAGATTTTTCTGAGGTAAGTGCTTAATGAAATGTATAGCCTATTGTTAGTTTTTTTTGTTTTGTTTTTTTTTTTTGTTTTTTTGTTTGAGCCGTCAGATTCCGTTGCGCTATAGTATTGTGGGTCAGTGTTGTCATGATAAGAAAAAGTAAAGAGAAAGTAGCCTCAGTACGTTCAATTTTACGCAGTTGTTTCAGAATCATATAAAGTAGAACTTTCATCTTCTCAGTCACACGCACATTTAAATAAAGAAGTTTCAGTATGAGACTGCTTTATCAACACCTGACAGAGTTTGAAAGAAGAATCATTGCAGTTCTCTGTCTGGTCAGTTGGTCCAATCGTTCAATATCCAGATTTATGGAGCGTTCGGATGTGACAGCGCACCCCTCGCTTTTGACCTGCCAGAGAACGTGAGGACAGGCTACTCGTCGTCAAAGGTGCCAGGCGACGGTGTCTGACCCCATACCACAAGGGGGGATCGCCGTACTGTGCACCAAGCACACAGTAACCCCTTCAAATCAGCGCCTGCCAACCTAGAACAAGTCATGTTCGCCGAGCAACAGTCTGTGCCAACCTGCACCATTGGTCAGAGACTAGCAAAAGCCGGGCTAACAAATTGCTGGACCATGCGTAGGCTGCCGTTAACAAGACAATGCTTGAATTTGGTGTAGGCAGTGGCCAGGAAGCATGGACTTCTGATAAGTGGTGTCGCATTATGTTCAGCGACAAATCGTGGCTGTGCACTACCCTAGATGACCATAGATGGCTGTTATGGTGTTGCCTCGAGAAGAGATTCCATTCATGAAATGTTTTGAAGAGGCACTGCGGCGTTAAATAAAAGTCCATCGATTGTCTGCATTCCGGTTTTAAGCTTTATTTCCGATACGCGTCATAAATAAAACCTAAAATCCGAACTATGGATACTCGACGGACTTTTATTCACAAAATATACGTGCTTCATTCTAGCTTTCTGCTATGAAAAAGAAGTAAAGGACGTGTATAAGTTCGAATAATTATTAAGTGCTTCATTTCTTAATACATATCTGTTGCTGTATCTGTTACATGAAGCGCGCTCCACCATTTTTGTCTTTCTTAAACTTAAAGGCGACATTTTGAATCTAGATATATAAAGATATACAAAATTTCTGTCATTTTTTTTCTTTACCATGACAATTTGCTCACGTACCTTTAAATAACATAACAGGTTCCAGGAACAGTAGCTGTGGAAATATAGCTGCACTGAATGAGGTCTTAGTTGGATCCATGAGGTGATAGAAACCTTGATACAGCTATGAGCCTCTGCTCATAACCCACAGCTTTTCTTATCATAGTAGCAGTATTTTTTTTCTCGTCTAATGTGTCTTGACGAGCTTCAGTAGCTAAGAAAATTATTTCTCGTCCACTCTTAAATACTTTCGGAAATCGTGGATGCCAGCTCCCTCTGTAAGAAATTGTGCGTGATTCCCCCTTTGATGGAGCCGTTTCTTTCCCCACAGATTTCTTTCGCTTTTTGAGGACTTCACGGTTCTAGAACATTGAAGGTAAATCAAAACTTTTGCGTATGTGTTATGCCATGTCATGTAACAAAACCTCAACAAACCTAATGTAAATTCAGTCCGGAACCGCGCGACCGCTACGGTCGCACGTTCGAATCCTGCCTCCGGCATGGATGTGTGTCATGTCCTTAGGTTAGTTAGGCTTAAGTAGTTCTAAGTTCTAGGGGACTGATGACCTCAGATGTTAAGTCCCATAGTGCTCAGAGCCATTTTTAACCTAATGTAAACAACAAGCAGCGAGAAATACAAACAGGATGGCGCTGTAATCGCTAACTGCAGTCGACTGGGCATTGGTTAGGCTTACCACTGTATTGGAATTATCCTACAACTTTCCCGTAATATTGTCCTGAGTTCATCTCGTTACCACTCATTCCAAATACATTGTATAGCAACCAGCTGGCCAGATGTGTATGCGATGTTAGTATTTGACTCTAACTCCTTCTTTCTAATGATTTCGATCTTTCTTTGCCCTTGACTTCATAAAAGATTCATCTTGGTTGTGGCGAAATGCGTGTATTCTTCTTCCTGGTAACAACCAATATCGTACAAGATAATCACCGGCGTTACATGCTTTATGTTATGCTTCACCATTCAAGCCATCTGTGTAACTGTCCTAGTCATAGTTCACTACCCATTTGCTACGTTGTGTTGAAATTAATAAACTTTTTGGACGAGGAAGATCTACTTTTTTCATTCAGCATCTAACAACAAAGCCGCAGTCTCTGTAATGTATTGCACAAAAGAGCTATCAAGTGTTGTTGTATTATAGTTTCGAGCATTTACTAATATTTTAATGAGTGTAGTTTGTTGTGTTCAGTTTTGTCAAGCACACTGCTAGAGAAGCTAATTTGTGTGGTTATGGATTAATTACTTTATCCAAATCGAGAAATTAATTTTGATATCTACATATATTAACCTGAAAGTTGTTCGTGGGTGTATCATTTACAATCAGTATTAAATATGAGTTACACCAGGTGCAGGAATTTAATTGAAGTATAATATAATTGCGTTTCCTTTCACAAATTTCGTTTTATTCTGGAGAAAAACTAGAATGCTTGCAGCTACCCTATGTAATTTTTTTCTGCGCCAAATAACATATTTCCATCACAGATTAAGACAAAAAAGAAAAAAAAATTATTGTATTTGATGTCCTCCCTCATGGTGCAACGGTCAACTCTGAAGTGTATTGTGCAGTCCTCAGAAAACTGAAGAAATAACTTCAGTGTGTTCGTCGCTGCAGAAATGCAAGCGAACTTCTCCTTCTCCATTGCAAAGTGAGACCTCACAGAAGCCCACGCACTTCAGAGGAACTCACAAAACTTAAGTGGACCCTTCTTCCTCATCTCGCAACTATTCTGACTTTCATCTGTTTGGCCTAGTGAAGGATGCACTCCGAGGGAACCTGTACGTAGATAATGCGAGGGTTACTGATGAGCAAGACACACGTTGACAAGTAGAATGATAACATTCTGGCATAATCCCTCCCAGTAAGACACGTTGCCAAGGAGAGTCATATCGTTCTGGCATAAATGCTCCCAGTAAGGTGGCGTAAGACCATCACATTCAGCGGATACCATGTTGAAATGTAGGGTTTTCTAATCAAAGAGGTGGAGAATAATATGCGGTGCCGGAATCCTGAATAAAACCAATCTGCCTTCAGAAAGAATTTCTTGCTTTGTTTATTGTAAGCTCCTCATCGTTTTTGTTTCTGTAATGATTTTGTACTCTGCAGTGGAATGTGTGCTGATACGAAATTTACTGGTAAAACAAACTGCCTGCCGGGTTCGAACCCTAGTGCAGCACATTTAGGAAACATTCCCTGAGGTTGTGGACAAGCAACCTCTGCGCAATGTCCTCTCTTCTAGGAGTGCTAGTCCCCTTTCACATAAGAACTTCTGTGAAGTTAGGAAATTCAGAGGTGCGGAGCTACTGGCAGAAGTAAGGGTGTGGGGACGAGACGTGTGTCGCGTTTGGGTGGCTCAGTTGGTAGAGCACTTGTCCGCGAGAGGCTAATTTCCCTTGATGTCTCAAAATGTGCCCTATTAACCGATTCCTTGTATTACTCAAGTTGTACCACAAATTTCTTTTCTTCCGATTCTGTTCAAAATGTGCCCTATTAACCGATTCCTTGTATTACTCAAGTTGTACCACAAATTTCTTTTCTTCCGATTCTGTTCAGAACCTCCTAGTTAATTACTTGATCTTCCCAACCGATCTCCAGCATTCTTCTGTAGCAGCACGTTTCAAAATTTTCTGTTCTCTTCGTGTCTGAACTGCTTATCATTGACGTTTCGCTTTCACTCAAGGCTACGGTCCAGACAGATACCTTATTCCACTAATTGTTCTTTATATCGATTACTTGTTATACATGAGGGCATGGCGTGTTGTTATAAAAATGTAGTTTACTAGTACAACGACAGTTTATTTGGTTGACTGGTTTAACATCTTGCGCTAACCTTTTAATGAAAGAGACCTGTAAACTCTGTCAGTCATGCTGAAAAACTCAGGAACCTAAGTGTGACGCGGGTAACAAGCAATAACTTTTCTGAAAGACTGCGAAAACGGTTTTCAGTACGCGCATTATTTGCGAATTTGCAACTGTCTGTACTCCTCCCTATATAGTATTTAAATACACAGAGTCAGAGTTTATAAATCTTGTGTGTTAATGTTCTCTACAAAAAATTCACAATTTCTCATTTTTGAGTTTCGAATATTAATTCTTGCGTGATGAAAATTCTTCATGTCTTCCCTCACTTGAATGGATGAGTTCTTGAGAAATTACTTTTGGTGATGCTGTGGGCCGAGAGTGGATGCACAAAGACCTTTGTAATTACTAATACTACACAGCAGTGAAAGATTTTGTAACAATGTAGTGGCAATAGAATGTATAACACAAAATACTGCTTCTTTTAAAAGCAGCGTGATTTTAGCGACCCTACTTTTATTCTTGTTTGACAGTCACAGCTCAAGAATAATGATGTCTAATTAACTTCGACGTATTCCACTATGGTACCATCTCCTGCTCATTCCAAATAAACTCCGTCGGCGACGTCGTAAATTTCTTATGCCACATTCACTATCCGATTTTCACAGCATTACGGTCGATTAAGCAATACAATAACCATAGATAACAATAGATTTTTAACAGCTTTCAGAAAGCTGATCGAAGTGACGGAACTTTTCATTGAACTCTTGCAAGACCGCAGACGGCACTTTTCTGTAGCTGTAACTTGTTTGACAACATTTCACTGTTTGATCAACATATCAAAAATTTATCTCCAAGATCTTAAAACGTGTCTCTTCAATTTTATACATCCGAATTTCAGCAAATTTTATTTGAATATGAAATACCTTATTTATACATTAACATAAAACGTAGATGACACGAAGTACCACTTACCCTATGTGATCAAATGTATCCGGACACCCCGAAACACAAACGTTTCTCATATTAGGTGCATTTTGTGCCACCTAATGCCAGATACTCCATATCAGCGACCTCAGTAGTCGTTAGACATCGTGAGAGAGCAGAATGGGGCGCTCCACGGAACTCACGGACCTCGAACGTGGTCAGGCGATTGGGTGCCACTTTTGTCATACGTCTGTACGAGAGATTTCCACATTCCTAAACATCCCTAGGTCCACTGTTTTCGATGTGATAGTGAAGTGGAAACGTGAAAGGACACATACAGCAAAAAAGCGAACAGGCTGATCTCGTCTGTTGACTGGCACAGACTGCCGACATTTGAAGAGGGTCGTAGTGTGTAATAAGCAGACGTGTGTCTAGACCATCACACAGGAATTCCAAACTGCATCAAGATCCATTGCAAGTACTATGACAGTTAGGCGAGAGGTGAGAAAACTTGGATTTCATGGTCGAGCGCCTGGTCATAAACCAAACATCACGCTGCTAAATGCCAAACGACGTCCCGCTTGGTCTAAGGAGTGTAAATATTGGACGATTAAACATTGGGGAAAACGTTGTGTGGTGGGACGTTTCACGGTACATAATGCGGCGATCCGATGGAAGGGTGTGGGTGCGGCGAATGCCCGGTGAACGTCATCTGCCAGCGTGTGTAGTGCAACAGTAAAATTAGGAGGAGGTGGTGTTACGGTGTGGTCGTGTTTTTCATGGAGGGGGCTTGCACCCCTTGTTGTTTCTCGTGGCACTATCACAGCACAGGCTTACATTGATGTTTAAAGCATTTTATTGCTTCCCTCTGCTGAACAGATATTCGGAGATGGCCATTGCATCATTCAGCACGATCGAGCACCTGGTGGAGTGGTTACACGACAATAACATCACTGTAATGGACTGACCTGAATCCTATAGAACACCTTTGGGATGTTTTGGAACGCCGACATCATGCCAGGCCTCACCGACCGACATCGATACCTCTCCTCAGTGCAGCTCTCCGTGAATTATGGGCTGCCATTCCCCAAGAAACGTTCCAGTATCTGATTGAACGTAAGCTTGCGAGAGTGGAAGTTGTCATCAAAACTAAGGGTGGGCCAACACCATATTGAATTCCAGCATTACCGATCGAGGGCGCCACGAACATTTAAGTCATTTTCAGCCAGGTGTCCGGATACTTTTGATTGCACAGTGTACGTTACGACTGAAGTTTGGTTTATTACTCGACAGGGCGCTAGTAGTTGGCATCTTGCTTCTGTATGGATTCCTGTATTGTAACAGTAGTTAATATAGTGTGGATGCAGTACGAGTATATCTATTCCTACGACATACGACATGACTTTAAAAAGTCAGTTAATCGTTATGATGGCAGGCTAAGTAACTTTAGTTGAATGATGCACAACAATTCAAAGTGACACAGGCAGGTGCTACCGTTTTCCAACATACTCACCTAGTCTTCGTGAAGATCAATCGGAATGTTCTTTCAGTCATTCAGTTCTTCACCGATAGAAATGCTCTTCTTGGTCAGGGAGACACTCGATAACTGCTGTGTGAACGTCCTCCTCGTTGGAAAGTTTCTTTCCTCCCGCACCAGCTTGCTGGGGAGATGGAAATTGCTTGGTCCAATAACTGAACTTTCCGGTCAACAGCAATACTCACATGTTTTGCGGCCTTTTAAACTGTTGGCAGAATTTGACTGTGACTGCACGCGACATTGTATTTGGACCATAATTATATTTCCAGAATTTCATTCTGAACCAGTATGCAATTTAGATTATTTGTGCGGAAGAACAGTTCTGCACCATGCACTTCTACTTTGGAGTACCTTTCCAGTTGTTCCATCGTTTCCGTCACACACTGTGATGCACCTGTTACCTATACCACAGCAGACCTCTGTCTGCGGAAAACCCGGAACATTTACTCTTTCCTAATAACGAGCCAGTCTTACTGGGCAATGATCTTAGGATGGCACAAATTGTGTAAGTTCCTGAAGCCCCTCCATATGTCTGACAATACACAAACACCACAGTCGTAACAATAGAATGGTTCAAATGGCTCTGAGCACTATGGGACTTAACATCTGAGTTCATCAGTCCCCTAGAACTTAGAACTACTTAAACCTAACTAACCTAAGGACATCACACACATCAATGCCCGAGGCAGGATTCGAATCTGAGACCGTGGCGGTCGCGCGGTTCCAGACTGTAGCACCTAGAACCGCTCGGCCACCCTGGCCGGCGCAGTCGTAACAAATTTTAACCAGCAACAAGGAAATAAATACAAGACTGTTATTTGCGTAAAACGACATTATTTGTCATTGATTCAGAGTGCGTGTTTAACAAGAGAATTATAAAAAAAACTGTTTGTGTTGTTACGTGTTAAATGACGATGATCGAAGGAGGATTGTTTTTCATTACTGGAATGCCGTTCTTACATTTTCATATGTTTTACAGTTTGTAAATGTAAAACTTTCATTCACTTTACCTATTATTTTAGCTCTTCGTCTAACTTCACATATCTCTTTAATTTTGTCTCAAATTTTTTGTTCTGCGAGAGACTTCTAAATTTTCGATCAGCCTAGGAGTAGCATACTATCCAGCACCTTTTTGGTATTACGGGCATTATCGTCGCACAGATAACACCAAAAATCAACTAGAAAACGCTTATCAACAAGTAGAGTAGAGTTCTGATTTATCTGCAGGATTCAAGAGAAAATTTCCATCTTCAACTGTAAACAAAACTACTCTGGGGTAAGTACAACTAGGACTTACAACTGTAAACGAAACTGCACTGAGGCAAGTACAATTAAAAAATTCTGAGTTTGCATTTCTGCTGCCTATTACTACTTTAGTGAGCAAAACAGAAGGACGAAAGTAACTGCATAACGCTTGTGCCATACATAGATAGACCAGCTGTTGTAGAGTACAGAAAGTAAATGAAAGAGATACGCAATGAGACGAACAGAAATGGCACTTTTATTAAAAGACAATAACTGCACTGGAGCTACCGCGATTCGTGATAGTTCTCTGCTATTGCGCGTTTAGACATCTGGGACAGCCGAGCACTTTCCGCAACGTGCTCCCACAGAGGCAAGGAGTTTTTTGGGTCGGGCGTTCCATGTTCCACCAACTGCCTGACGTGCTGCTCCTGAATGCCGCCAGATCATTCGTCCAATATCCTCTCATTCCAAGAGGTCCCCCACCTTCGCTGTTCGATGATGTTGCGCACTGCCATCCGTAAAAATGGAGTCAGGGGTGAATGCCTCCCTGAATAGACACACATGTGTAAGGTGTTACGCGCCACAATAACGTTGACGGATGTTACGTGTTCAAAGATGTGGAGGTGAACACGCCCTTGAAACATCATCCCTTTCCACACCATAGCATGTGGACCACGAAATTATCATGTTGGGCGATATTCCTTTGAGCATTACACTACTCCAGCTACTGCCATGTTCAGTGAAGGAAGAACAGGATGCCATACTGCTGTGAAGAGCAGTTTGAAGGCGTTCGAGTAATTTTATTCCACAACTGGAGCTCTTCATTGAAAATGAGACCATCATTAACAGACTGCAGCTTAACAATTTCCACTTCTATAAGAGAATCAAGCCTTTAATGTTTATTTACTTTATGGAGGGTGGAACTTGAACGACTCTCTTGGGTTTGTGGTTTGTATTAAGCCAATGATCTGCAAAGGACGAATTATGCACATTAGGAAGAAAGGATACTCGAAGACAATATAATTGAGAACATTTCTTTCCACCATATTCCATATTTATGTCAGATCAAAGATTATGGCCAACGATTTCACCAAAAATATCACTAGAATGCGCGGCTCCTGCCGCCGGAGATTCGGGTCCTCCGTCGGGCTTGGGTGTCTGAGTTGTTCTTAGTATAAGTTAGTTTAAGTAGTGTGTACGTCTAGGGACCGATGACCTCAGCAGTTTGGTCCCTTAGGAACACACACACACACACACACACACACACACACACACACACACACACACACACACACTCACGCATACATCACTAGAAATTGAGCTGGAGTAAGATGCAGGAGCGTGAATTCCGTGTTGCCTCATATGAATTTACAGAATGGCTCTGAGCACATGTCGTAACTGCTGAGGTCATCAGTCCCCAAAAACTTAGAACTACTTAAATCAAACTAACCTAAGGACATCACACAAGTAAGAGCCTACGGAATATCAAACCAGCTGTGTGGCTGGATGGAAGAGTTTTTAGGAAACAGAACATAGTATGTTGTTATCAATGGAGAGACGTCTACAGACGTTAATGTAACCTCTGCCGTGCCACAGGGGAGTGTTATGGGACCATTGCTTTTCACAATACTTATAAATGAGCTAGTGTCGAAAGTTCCATGCGGCTTTTCGCGGATGATGCTGTAGTATACAGAGAAGTTGCAGCATTAGAAAATTGCAGCGAAATGCAGGAAATCTGATGCGGATAGACACTTGGTGCACGGACTGGCAACTGACACTTAACATAGACAAATGTCATGTATTGCGAATACATAGAAAGAAGGATGCTTTACTGCATGATTATATGGTAGCGGAACAAAAACTGGTAGCAGTTACTTCGTAAAATATATGGGAGTATACGTGCGGAACGATTTAAAGTGGAATGATCAAATAAAATTAATTGTTGGTAAGGCGGGTGCCAGGTTGAGATTCATTGGGAGAGTCCTTGGAAAATGTAGTCCATCAACAAAGGAGTTGGCTTACGAAGTACTCGTTTCGGCCTATACTTGCGCATTGCTCATCAGTGCTGGATCCGTACCAAGTCGGTTTGACAGAGGAGATAGATAAGATCCAAATAAGAACGGCGCGTTTCGTCACAGGGTTAAAGGGTAAGCGTGATAGCGTTACGGAGATGTTTAGCAAACTCAAGTGGCAGACTCTACAAGAGAGGCGCTCTGCATCGCGGTGTAGCTTGCTGTCCAGGTTTCGAGAGGGTGCGTTTCTGGATGAGGTATCGAATATATTGCTTCGCCCTACTTATACCTCCCGAGGAGATCACGAATGTACAATTAGAGAGATTCGAGCGTGCACGGAGGCTTTCCGGCAGTCGTTCTTACCGCGAACCATACGCGACTGGAACAGGAAAGGGAGGTAATGACAGTGGCACGTAAAGTGCCCTCCACCACACACCGTTGGGTGGCTTGTGGAGTATAAATGTAGATGTAGATCCATGTCCGAGGCAGGCTTCGAACCTATGACCGTACCGGCAGCGCGGTTCCGGACTTGAAGCGCATAGAACCTCTCGGCCACTCTGGCCGGCATGAACTTTCACTCTTAAGTTGGGCGGAAGAGACCACAACGCTTGTGATGCTGATATCTAATGTTTTCTATTCACACTATAGTACATGACAGCGTGAGCTGTCACAATGTACCGATTCTCGTATACACACCCGAGCACCGCTACTTGCTTCTGTATCGTAACTTAGTAGAGAGAGCAGAGCTTAAACTGAATGAGCGAATGTTATCAGGCAACGATACGAAAGCGTTGCTTGTACCATGTCTTACATAGAACTTCTCGTGGCTACTGGCGTTTACCCCCATCATGTAATCAATGAGTCTGTTTCGTTTGTGGTTCAGTTGTGCAGTACCGGTTCAGCTCACGGGCTGGGACAATGGGATCAGCTGCAGCTTGCGGATAACGAGTAGCAGTTAACAATTACAGCAGCGTCTACCCCGTTTTCCGCGTAATAAAGCTGACAACATTGTGTGGGTCTGCGCTCGGCATAAGGCCACACGTCGGCTGCGAGCAGCGCACATAAATCACGGCGCAGCAGCAGATGCGACGAAAGAGGAACTTCATGCTCAAATTAGTGCTGCTACTAAGTAGTTGTTTCCTCCGAGGCGTACCACGCACTTCCTTCCGACCGCACGGCAGGCCTAACCCACATCCGGAGCGCAAGTTTCAATATTAAATCGCTTAATGGATGAGACTATAAGCAACCACAGTAAAGACAAAATTAGTTTAATTAAAGCTGGCAGCGCGCGGGGAGGGGTCGAAGGGCGGGGCGTGTGGGATAGCGAGGGGGGGGACTGAAGGGGGGGTGGGGGGGGGGGGGGGGGCAATATGAAAGCCGCCCGCTCGGAGCGCGCGCGCACGGGGCGACGCAAGATAATCGGGCAAATATTTGGCGAGTCGGCTCGGCAAGAGTGCGCTACCGCTCAGCAACATGGCTGCAGAGCGTTGCCAGACGTCGGCTTCACTTAGCGAGCAAGACAACCGGCCGCTCGCTGCTATTTGTATGCAGATTCCTGGCACTGCCGCCTATATAAACAGGCGGGCACAATGAACTTCTTTACGACTTCCCAGTTAAGCATTATTGTTATGGCCGTTAAAGAGGAAACGGGCGTGCGCCTACCGGAAAACGGGACCGACGGACGTGAGTCAACTTCGCGTGCCACTTAAACGTCCCAGTCACTTGGCCGGCCGGGGTGCCCGAGCAGTTCTAGGCGCTACATTCTGGAACCGCGCGACCGCTACGGTCGCAGGTTCAAATCCTGCCTCGCGCATGGATGTGTGTCATATCCTTAGGTTAGTTAGGTTTAAGTAGTTCTAAGTTCTAGGGGACCGATGACCTTAGAAGTTACATCCCATAGTGCTCAGAGCCATTTGAACCAACCCAGTCACTTGCTGGTCGCTACGGCGGCCGTCACGAAAATAGGCACCTCAGGGTCATCTCACTGTCCTACTGCATTGCTAGTTAATGATAATTTCAGGTGTTAGTAAGAAACCCTAAATAAATATAAAATGTCTTAATTTTTAGTCTAGAATATGAGGGAGTACTTTTTAAAAGAAAATTACTGCCAATTACAACGAACTAAGAAATAAATAAAAACTAACGTTTCAAGAAATTTAGAAGATAAAACGTCAATCCATGGGAAAAAACGGAACTACTCACATATTTGCACTGAAAACAATATACGAACATTCTCAACGTTTATAGATGCATATGATACATATTTTATCGTGAAAACATAAATATATTCCAAGATAAAATATAATATACTATCTGAAGTGCGAAACTGTTCCACCGGTGCAACGAAAAATGTCATCGGTGACGATTTTGCGTTCTGTTGTGCAGCGATAAAAACTTTGAGAAAACTTGTAAGTAGGCTGTCTAGGTTTTTAAGTTGGTAACCCATGTAGCGCTCTATACGAAAATCCCTGACTGTGCTGTGTGCAGCCTGTGGCTGGTTTGCATTGTTGGAATTTGCTATTGTAGTGTTGGGCGGTTGGCTGTTAACAGCGCGTACCGTTGAGCAGTTGGAGGTGAGCAGCCAGCAGTGGGGGATGTGGGGAGAAGGGTGGCAGAATTTTAAGAGCGGACGATCTGGACGTGTGTGCGCCAGAAAGAGTAAATTTGTAATACTGGATATGTATATTATGACTTTTGAATACTATTAAGGTAAGGACGTTGTTTGTTATCAAAATCTTTCATTTGCTAACTATGCCTATCAGTAGTTAAAATATTTTATTCAGCTGGCAGTATTATCGCACGCTGTATTGCAGTAGTTTGAGTAACGAAGATTTTGTGAGGTAAGTCATTTATGAAAGGTATATGTTATTGTTAGTCAGGCCCATTCTTTTGTAGGGATTTTTGAAAGTCATATTGCGTTGCGCTAAAAATATTGTGTGTCAGTTTAAGCACAGTCAGTTATAATTTTTCTAAGGGGACGTTTCAAACTATGAAATTAATTTTGGTAACATCTCACACGTCGTCATTGTATTGTGTCACGTATGAACGAATTTTTTATCGCCACTCGGCGCGCGATAGCGCGCGAGTGCTTGCTTGTATGCCACCGCCAGGATTTTAGTTCCGACACTCGCCTTAATACAACCGATAGAATATTCCCTAACCCCTTGAAATCTTTTATTTTTCTGCTCTACCTCACCCTTTTTCATTGCACCCTTCACACATATCGCAGTTATACTCTGTACAAAAGTAACAGTAGGTACTTACGACCGATATTTCTGCTGAAGTCTACTAAAATATATACTACAAGTGATTTTGCGAAAGTAAAATTTAACCGAATAATACTACAAGACTTTGTCCTCGGCATGGCAGTAAGTGCATTTCACACAATACTTCTTTCTTGCTGCTGCAACGTCTCTGCATTCCATTATAAATTGTTGTCCATCATTAGACTTTCTGAATCAAAATCCAAGCGAGCGTTGAAGACTAAAAACAGAGTTCTCTGGGGCGAGAATAATTAATTCGTTCACGAACAAATCTCTGTATTTTTCTAGTCGTTCAATACTCGCCTCTGTCATAGTACGGAAGTACAGTTCTGTGCACTAACTTTTTGTCAAATTCCATAATTTCCGTTTCCATTTACATCACTTTTCAGTGTGAGATACCGGGGTTCTTACCTGCCCCACCAAAAGGTCAATTGCTCTGCTGGGGACGTCTCCTTGTGCAACTTAGAGCGTGTGATACCCCAGCTTAGAGTGTCTAGTAAACTGAATTACTAATTGGGAACATGGAAAAATGTTAAATATGTAACTGTTTAGCAATGACTCCTTGCTTTTTAACCAATGCGTATGTGGCATTCACATTTAATATTCATTGAGACCAGAAGTTTGTCCTGATCTTGCAATTTCAGCAGCCATGGAGTGCAAGCCATCGCTGCCATCGACGCCTCTCGAGTGCTGCTGGATCAGGTTTTTATTTTTGATGTTGTTTTTGCGGAAGCAGACCAGACAGCGAGGTCATCGGATTACGGAAGGATATGGAAGGAAGTCGGCCGTGCCCTTTGAGAGGAACCGTCCCGGCATTTGCCTGGAGTGATTTAGGGAAATCACGGAAAACCTAAATCAGGATGGCCAGACGCGGGATTGAACTGTCGTCCTCCCGATTGCGAGTCCAGTGTCTAACCACTGCGCCACCTCGCTCGGTCGCAGGTTTTTAGTCCGGCACTTCGCTCACTCCACGGTTTCGGACAGTCGTAAGCAGCGTCGCATCTGGGGACTCACTGATGAAATTTGAGAAAAAATAAATAAAACATGAAGTTAGTAGACCAAATGACCCTCAGTCGGAAACAACCCAGCGGTCGACTCCTATCCCACGATCCTTGCCTTTTGAGTACCTTTACAGATTCTAAAGAATATTTCTCCTAACAGGTAACAGTACGATACATAATGTCTTACAAGGATTATCTCCGCCGATAACAGGTAATATTTGGTCACCTCCCTCATCACAGTATGTATCTCACTCTCCGGCGTTACTAGGTACCGGAAAAATCAGCCTGTTAAAACCGATAATAGTATGTTAGTTCTGAAGAACCTGTAGTTTTGGGTATTTTTTTGCTGCCGGTCACAACTTTATGTTTTATTTTTTACTAATAACCAGGTAATATCAGTTAGTCACTGGAGCAGTGATTAAGTTTTTCAGTTTTAATTAAACCTTTCTAAATAACGAGGAATTTTTATTCGTAAAAATTGTATTGGTTTGAAATATTACGTTATTATAGGAAATGGGAAAAGCTACCGGTGCTGATTTAGCAACAATACCAAATGAAACGAGCAACAAACACATGGCATAAGAATTGGTACACCATTGCTGAGACTATAATGGACTTCTTACCATGTGGTGTATATATGCAATGGAGAAGGCTTGCCCCATGTGGTCTATATAATAGTTCCTTACTGTCGTATGTGGACACCAGTTGTATTACAGAGTGGCACCATCCCTAGTCTGGAAGCTTTTACGATGTGCAGTATCGGTGGAGTATAGTGGTCCATTTACTTTAGAGGGTCAGGAACAAGAGGAGCAACAACAAACTTGTGACATAATACAGGAAGAAAAGTTCAAACTTAACGGTTCATTCATAGATCGCAACAAAAGTAGAAAGCTACTGATCAGCTGCCTGTGTCTACATAACATGCCTTATTTTCGTATAGCCCTTGAAAACGGACAACTTAATATGAAAAATAAGAGTCCTACACCCTCATGTTTCACTCTTTAACACTGACTACTCGTAATGTCCAAATAATGGTCTCATCCCCGATTAGAATATAATTTTTGGGCAGAATTTCAAAAATTATAATCAGTGAGAGTAAACAGGTGATTTTTTGTAGTAGTCAACCAGTTATCACTTTTCGAGAAAAACTGACGAAGCGCATACCGTTGAAGCCAATTTTCTCCTCCGTTTGAAAAAGTTATAAATGGGGTAAATAATCCCCTTTGCCTGCGTTTGAAGTACTTCACATTTCATGCAATCTCCTGACATTTTTTTAAAAATCACCCCTAAACATTTACAGATACAATTCACAGAAGCTACAGGAAAAAGATAACAAACAAAAACTGACAGTTGGATGAATAATTCGGTAGTCGCGAAGTACGGCAACAGTGCAGCATGTAGGAGCGATATTGTCGCTGTCTAGCTGTATCTCGCTGCTAGCCGGTTGGAAATTGAATGAACAGTATTGGCTGCTATCAAGGTATAACTGTATATATATGAGGCACTTTATCACGGGATAATTATGTTGTTGCTGTTGTGGTCTTCAGTCCTGAGACTGGTTTGATGCAGCTCTCCATTCTACTCTATCGTGTGCAAGCTTCTTCATCTTCCAGTACCTACTGCAGCCTACATCCTTCAGAATTTTCTTAGTGTATTCATCTCTTGGTCTCCCTCTCCGATTTTTTCCCCTCCACGCCGCCCTCCAATACTAAATTGGCGATCCCTTGATGCCTCAGAACATGTCCTACCAACCGATCCCTTCTTCTTGTCAAATTGTGCCACAAACTCCTCATCTCCCCAATTCTATTTAATACCTCCTCATTAGTTATGTGATCTACCCATCTAATCTTCAGCATTCTTCTGTAGCACCACATTTCTAAATCTTCTATTCTCTTCTTGTTTAAACTATTTATCCTCCATGTCACCCAAGACTATTAAATTTTCGTCTCCCTGCTCTACTTGAATAATTTCTTTTATCTCATCATACATTTCATCATTTCTTCGTCATGTGAAGACCCAGTTGGAATATAAGCTTGTACTACTGTAGAAGGCATGGGAGTCGCGTCAATCGTGGCCACAATAATGCGTTCACTTTACTGTTTGTAGTAGCTTACTCCTAATTTTTTATTCGTTATTAAATCTACTCCTGCATTACCCCTATTTGATTTTTTATTTATAACCCTGTATTCACCTGACCAAAAGTCTTGTTCCTCCTGCCACCGAACTTCACTAATTCCTACTATATCTAACTATAACCTATCCATTTCCCTTTTTAAATTTTCTAATCTACCTGCCCGATTAAGGGAACTGACATTTCCACTCTCCGATCCGTAGAACGCCAGTTTTCTTTCTCCTGATAACGACGTCCTCTGCTGTAGTCCCCGCACGGATATCCGAATGGGGGACTGTTTTACCACCGGAATATTTTACCCAAGAGGACGCCGTCATCATTTAACCATACAGTAAAGCTGCATGCCCTCGGGAAAAATTACGGCTGTAGTTTCCCCTTGCTTTCAGCCGTTCGCAGTACCATCACAGCAAGGCCGTTTTCGTTAGTGTTACAAGGCCAGGTCAGTCAATCATCCAGACTGTTGCCCCTGCAACTACTGAAAAGGCTGCTGCCCCTAATCAGAAACCACACGTTTGTCTGGCCTCTCAACAGATACCCCTCCGTTGTGGTTGCACGTACGGTACGGCCATCTGTATCGCTGAGGCACGCAAGCTTCCCCACCAACGGCAAGGTCCATGGTCCATGGGGGTAGGTTGCTCAATATAAAGATAGAATAACATCGGGGAAAGTTGCAACCCTATCTCACTCCCATCCCATCCACTGCTCCCCTTTCGTGCACCTCGACCCTTGTAACTGCCATCTGGTTTCAGTATAAATTGTGAATAGCCTTTAGCATTCTACATTTTACCCCTGCCACCTTCAGAATTTGAAAAAGTCTATTCCAGTCAACATAGTCAGAAGCTTTCTCTAAATCTGCAAATCCTAGAAACGTAGGTGTGCCTTTTCTTAATCTAGCTTCTAAGATAAGTCGTAGGGTCAGTATTGCCTCACGTGTTCAAATATTTCTATGGAATCCAAATTGATCTCCCCTGAGGTCGGCTTCTACCAGTTTTTCATTCATCTGTAAAGAACTCGCGTTAGTATTTTGCAGCCGTTACTCATTAAATTGATAGTTCGGTAATTTTCACATCTGTCAGCACTTGCTTTCTCTGGGAATGCAGTTATTATATTCTTGTTGAATTCTGAGGTTATTTCGCCTGTCTCATACATTTTGCTCACCAGATGGTAGAGTTTGGTCAGGACTGGCTCTCACAAAGCTGTCAGTAGTTATAGTAGAATGTTGTCTACTCCTGGGGCCTTGTTTCGACTTAGTCTTTCAGTGCTCCGTCAAACTCTTCACGCAGTATCATATCTCCCATTTCATCTTCATCTACATCCTCTTCCACTTCCATAATATTGCCGTCAAGTACCTCGCCCTCTATATACTCCTTCCACCTTCCTGCTTTCCCTTCATTTCTTAGAACTGGGTTTCCATTTGAGCCCTTGATATTCATACAAGAGGTTCTCTTTTCAACAAAGGTCTCTGTAATTTTCTTGTAGGCAGTATCTATCTTACCCCTAGTGATATAAGCCTCTACATCTTTACATGCCTGCTTAGCCATTTTGCACTTCCTGTCGATCTCATTTTAAGACGTTTGTATTCTTTTTTGCCTGCTTCATTTACTGCATTTTTATATTTTCTCCTTTCATCAACTAAATTGAATATTTCTTCTGTAACCCAAGAATTTCTACTACCCCTTGACTTTTTGCCTACCTGATCCTTTACTGCCTTCACTACTTCATCCTTCAAAACTACCCATTCTTCTTCTACTGTATTTCTTTCCAACATTCTTTTCAATTGTTCCCTTATGTTCTCCCTGAAACTCTGTACAACCTCTGGTTTAGTCAGTTTATCAGGTCCCATCTCCTTAAATTCCCACCTTTTTGCAGTTTCTTCAGTTTTAATCTACAGTTCATAACCAATAGATTGTGGTCAGAGGACACATCTTCCCCTATAAATGTTCTACAATTTAAAATCTGGTTCCTAAATCTCTGTCTCACCATTATATAATCTATCTCAAACCTTCTAGTGCCTTCAGGGTTCTTCCATCTATACAACCTTCTTTCATGATTCTTGAACCAAGTGTTATCTATGATAAGCGGATTCCTCTTTCATTCCTTATCCCCATTCCATATTTACCTACTACGTTTCCTTCTGTTCCTTTTCCTACTATCGAATTCCCGTCACCTATGGCTATTAAATTTTCGTCTCCCTTCACTATCTGAATAATTTCTTTTAACTCACCATAAATTTCTTCAATTTCTTCCTAATCTGCAGAGCTAGTTGGCATATACATTGTACTATTGTAGTAGGCGTGGGCTTCGTGTCTATCTTTGCCACAATAATGCATTCACTAAGCTGTTTGTAGTAGCTTACCCTCACTCTTATTTTTTATATTCATTATTAAACCTACTCCTGCATTACCCCTAATTGATTTTGTATTTTTAACCCAGTATTCACCGGACCAAAAGTCTTGTTCCTCCTGCCACCGAACTTCACTAATTACCAATATCTCTAATTTTAACTTATCCATTTCTCTTTTTAAATTTTCTAACCTTCCTGCCCGATTAAGAGATCTGACTTTCCATGCTCCGATCCGTAGAACGCCAGTTTTCTTTCTCCTGATAACGACGTCCTCTTGAGTAGTCCCCTCCCGGAGATCCGAATGGGGGACTATTTTACCTCCGGAATATTTAACCAAGAGGACGCCATACCATACAGTAAAGCTGTACGCCCTCGGGAAAAATTACGGCTGTCGTTTCCCCTTGCTTTCAGCCGTTCGCAGTTCCAGCACAGCAAGGCCATTTTGGTTAATGTTACAAGGCCAGATCAGTCAATCATTCAGACTGTTTCCACTGCTACTACTGAAAAGGCTTCTGCCCCTCTTCAGGAACCATACGTTTGTCTGGCCTCTCAACCGATACCCCTCCGTTGTTGTTTCACCTACAGTACGGTTATCTGTGTCGCTGAGGCACGCAAGCCTCCCCACCAACGGCAAGGTCTATGGTTCATGGGAGGGGGCTAAGTATCGTACTCATTTAAAACCACGATTTCCCTATTTCAAAGTAATCTGATGGGTATCTTCGGTTCTCTGTCTAATCTTTACTATTTGTTATACATCATGGAGAAGTACTTACTCTTTAGATAATTTATGTTCCACACGTCTCATAGCAACAACTTCTTTTCCCTTTCTCCAAATGTCCATTTATGTGACGAACCGTCACATGGGCCACTTAGTGAGGGTATACTTAATATGGTTTACTACTCAATGTACAGTCTCACTGCCTTCTATCATCATTATTTAAGTGTTCAAGTTTGCATTATTAAGGTAGGTACATTTGTGTTCAAGTCACAGTTACATGTATGGTTGTATTCGTACTATTTAGTTCGTATGTTTTAGATATGTTTCGATGTCATTATTTCGGGCTGTACGTGTATTTCTTCCAACCATATTTTGTATCAGGAATGTGAACAATCCGAAATCCTACAGACCCAGCACGAAGTTCCTTACGCTCCCCCATTTGGGTTATATATGATTATTCTACTGGTTTCGTCCGAAAGCACTCCACAAAAAGCAGGAAATTGATGGCACGCCAACCCATCGCGTGACGTCCTAAACTGTGAGAAATTTCCCCGTAGACATACAAACGGACAGGATGCGGAGTATGAAAAACGGAACGAAATATTTAAGCCCAGTATGCTTATATATTTCGAAATTGCATCGAAGTAAGAGTCGTATTGTTGAGCTGTCTGCAAATCGTTGTTGGCGACGACAGAAGCGTGTGCGGCAGCCTGCCACAGTTAGAGACAGTTCGTTGACCTGCGCCGTGATGTCCACGCAGACAGCTGACTATCAGTCGACAGGAGCGGCGCATCAGCTGTGCAATCAGGAACATCTGCCGGCCGCTCGCCTCGCACAGCATGCAAATATTTGACCGCGTATCAGTTCACCAGCAAAACAAGACAAATACACATATCACAAGTGCTGAAAGAAATGTTATTAGTTTTCAAGCACTGCACAGTCATTGGTGTTTACTGTTTGTACATGCTCTGATACAATGTACGAACGTACGAGGTCCAGTTCTTTAAATAAGTTTCTGGCTCGAACTCACACATTTCACTACTCGGATTTAATCATTGTTTTTTTTTTGTATGTGATCACTAATCAGCACTACACACTGTCACTGTGGTGAGTGTTCATGCGAGTACCTTGCTGTGACACTTTTCACTATGTTTGGCCTGAGCCGCTTCTTGAGTGCGTTTATCGGCCCCAGAATCCGCAGTTCGCTACCCGTAGCGTCCATTCACAGTCCACCGGAAATATTCCCTTCACAGGAAGTCTATCTTGTTCACGGAAACATTTTTCCACACTATGAATGTCAGTATTATTTCGCATATTAAATTGTTTCTTGCGGAAGACACCAACATGTATGCTGTTAATTTTATTTATCTTAGTTCACTGTACTTAAACAGAAGTTCTTCACTGCTAAATAAAGTCAACACTCAGTGTGTTACCACACAGTTTACTGTTCACTTTTTCCTTCACATTCCAATTACTGATTCAGTTAATCTGTATTGCACTAACAAAGTCTTCGGATGGTCTCATTTGAACCATTTGAATTTGGACTGATGACCCCCTTCGCTCCGTATCTTTCGGTTATAATTGTCTACCCCCCGTTTTGGTGGAGACAGGTTCATGCTGGCATACTGCCGTTGGTGGGGAGGCTTGCGTGCCTCAGCGATACAGATGGCCGTACCGTAGGTGCAACCACAAAGGAGGGGTATCTGTTAAGAGGCCACACAAACGTGTGGTTCCTGAAGAAGGCAGCAGCCTTTTCAGTAGATGGATGATGGACTGATTGATCTGGCTGATCTGGCTTTGCAACATTAACCAAAACGGCCTTGCTGTGCTGGAACTGCGAACGGCTGAAAGCAAGGGGAAACTACAGCCGTAATTTTTCCCGAGGGCATGCAGCTTTACTGTATGATTAAATGATGATGGCGTCCTCTTGGGTAAAATATTCCGGAGGTAAAATAGTCCCCCATTCGGATCTCCGGGCGGGGACTACTCAAGAGGATGTCGTTATCAGGAGAAAGAAAACTGGCGTTCTACGGATCGGAGCGTGGAATGTCAGATCCCTTAATCGGGCAGGTAGGTTAGAAAATTTAAAAAGGGAAATGGATAGGTTAAAGTTAGATGTAGTGGGAATTAGTGAAGTTCGATGGCAGGAGGAACAAGACTTCTGGTCAGGTGACTACAGGGTTATAAACACAAAATCAAATAGGGGTAATGCAGGAGTAGGTTTAATAATGAATAGGAAAATAGGAATGCGGGTAAGCTACTACAAGCAGCATAGTGAACGCATTATTGTGGCCAAGATAGATACGAAGCCCACACCTACTACAGTAGTACAAGTTTATATGCCAACTAGCTCTGCAGATGACGAAGAAACTGAAGAAATTATTCAGATAGTGAAGGGAGACGAAAATTTAATAGTAATGGGTGACTGGAATTCGAATGTAGGAAAAGGGAGAGAAGGAAACATAGTAGGTGAATATGGCTTGGGGCTAAGAAATGAAAGAGGAAGCCGCCTAGTAGAATTTTGCACAGAGCACAACTTAATCATAGCTAACACTTGGTTTATGAATCATGAAAGAAGGTTGTATACGTGGAAGAATCCTGGAGATACTAAAAGGTATCAGATAGATTATATAATGGTAAGACAGAGATTTGGGAACCAGGTTTTAAATTGTAAGAAATTTCCAGGGGCAGATGTGGACTCTGACCACAATCTATTGGTTATGACCTGTAGATTAAAACTGAAGAAACTGCAAAAATGTGGGAAATTAAGGAGATGGGACCTGGATAAACTGAAAGAACCAGAGGTTGTACAGAGTTTCAGGGAGAGCATAAGGGAACAATTGACAGGAATAGGGGAAAGAAATACAGTAGAAGAAGAATGGGTAGCTCTGAGGGATGAAGTCGTGAAGGCAGCAGAGGATAAAGTAGGTAAAAAGAGGGCTGCTAGAAATCCTTGGGTAACAGAAGAAACATTGAATTTAATTGATGAAAGGAGAAAATATAAAAATGCACTAAATGAAGCAGGCAAAAAGGAATACAAACGTCTCAAAAATGAGATCGACAGGAAGTGCAAAATGGCTAAGCAGCGATGGCTAGAGGACAAATGTAAGGCGTGTATGAATATCAAGAGCTCAGATGGCAACCCAGTTCTAAGCAAAGAAGGGAAGGCAGAAAGGTGGAAGGAGTATATAGAAGGTTTATACAAGGGTAATGTACTTGAGGACAATATTATGGAAATGGAAGAGGATGTCGATGAAGACGAAATGGGAGATACGATACTGCGTGAAGAGTTTGACAGAGCACTGAAAGGCCTGAGTCGAAACAAGGCCCCCGGAGTAGACAACATTCCATTAGAACTACTGACGGCCTTGGGAGAGCCAGCCATGACAAAACTCTACCAGCTGGTGAGCAAGATGTATAAGACAGCCGAAATACCCTCAGACTTCAAGAAGAATATAATAATTCCAATCCCAAAGAAAGCAGGTGCTGACAGATGTGAAAATTACCGTACTATCAGTTTAATAAGTCACAGCTGCAAAATACTAACGCAAATTCTTTACAGACGAATGGAAAAACTGGTAGATGCGGACCTCGGGGAGGATCAGTTTGGATTCCGTAGAAATGCTGGAACACGTGAGGCAATACTGACCTTAAGACTTATCTTAGAAGAAAGATTAAGAAAAGGCAAACCTACGTTTCTAGTATTTGTAGACTTAGAGAAAGCTTTTGACAATGTTGACTGGAATACTCTCTTTCAAATTCTGCAGGTGGCAGGGGTAAAATACAGGGACCGAAAGGCTATTTACAATTTGTACAGAAACCAGATGGCAGTCATAAGAGTCGTGGGGAAGGAGTGAGACAGTGTTGTAGCCTCTCCCCGATGTTATTCAATCTGTATATTGAGCAAGCAGTAATGGAAACAAAAGAAAAATTTGGAGTAGGTATTAAAAATCATGGAGAAGAAGTAAAAACTTTGAGGTTCACCGATGACATTGTAATTCTGTCAGAGACGGCAAAGGACTTGGAAGAGCAGTTGAACGGAATGGACAGTGTCTTGAAAGGAGGATATAAGATGAACATCAACAAAAGCAAAACGAGGATAATGGAATGTAGTCAAATTATATCGGGTGATGCTGAGGGAATTAGATTAGGAAATGAGACACTTAAAGTAGTAAAGGAATTTTGCTATTTGGGGAGCAAAATAACTGATGATGGTCGAAGTAGAGAGGATATAAAATGTAGACTGGCAATGGCAAGGAAATTGTTTCTGAAGAAGAGAAATTTGTTAACATCGAGTATAGATTTATGTATCAGGAAGTCATTTTTGAAAGTATTTGTTTGGAGTGTAGCCATGTATGGAAGTGAAACGTGAACGATAACTAGTTTGGACAAGAAGAGAATAGAAGCTTTCGAAATGTGGTGCTACAGAAGAATACTGAAGATTAGATGGGTAGATCACATAACTAATGAGGAGGTACTGAATAGGATTGGGGAGAAGAGAAGTTTGTGGCACAACTTGACTAGAGGAAGGGATCGGTTGGTAGGACATGTTTTGAGGCATCAAGGGATCACAAATTTAGCATTGGAGGGCAGCGTGGAGGGTAAAAATCGTAGAGGGAGACCGAGAGATGAGTACACTAAGCACATTCAGAAGGATGTAGGTAGCAGTAGGTACAGGGAGATGAAGAAGGTTGCACAGGATAGAGTAGCATGGAGAGCTGCATCAAACCAGTCTCAGGACTGAAGACAACAACAACAACAACATGGAGGTTGTCTCCACCCGAATATTCTGTTGTTTTTGCCATAACCATTTTACGAGGTCTGTCATTACCCAGAATCCTTGCTTTATTATTTATTACCTTGACCGTTATTTGAGATTCCTTGCTCATTCTGCCGGGCATCCTCATGTAGTAAGTCCAAAGAATCTATTGTTGCCATGAACAGTTCCTGGTCGGTATCAGGTACGTGCACTAATTTCTCCCTAATCGCTATAGGTTATTTGCCTTTTAGTATTCGTAAAACATCTCTCGCTGGCATGGGTTCATCCCAATACCTCGTCTTGTTCAGGTATCGTTCAAAGTATTTCCTCAGGTTACTACAGAGAGGGTTATAGGGTTTAGGGTGGTACACCTGTTTACATAGCCTCTTCTGTACCGATCTAGACCGGTACCTCGCTAGGAATTTGCTTTCAAATTCCGAAAACGTCGGACACTGTTCTCCGATGTCCATCTACCCACAGTGCCGCGTCTCCCGTAATAAATGAAATCACGAACTGAATTTTTTGATGTTCAGTCCAGGACACAGGTAACACGTTTCGAGAACTCTTTACGAAACTCACGAGGTGTACACTTTTCTTGTCATCGTTAAATGTTTGAATTGACGGTGTTTGATTAACGATTCTTCAACCGGCCGGTGTGGTCGAGCGGTTCTAGGCGCTTCAGTCTGGAACGGCGCGACCGCTACGGTCGCAGGTTCGAATCCTGCCTCGGGCATGGATGTGTGTGATGTCCTTAGGTTAGTTAGGTTTCAGTAGTTCTAGAGGACTGATGACCTCAGATGATAAGTCCCATAGGGCTCAGAGCCATTTGAACTATTAACGATTTTTCATGTTTCACTTGTGCTACAGTTGGTAGCATTCTGGCCTCGTTTGCAGCGACAATACCTGTATAATTCATCAGCGAGAGCGTTTGCATTTCTCGCAGTCTGATTTGTCTATATATTAAATGGTACATTTCCGTTCTGCATTTTCCCACCAGGTGTCGTCGATGACCGTGCCTCGAGTTCTACAGTTTTAACAATATTTTTCAGTTGGTCTAAGATGCTGTGCGTCTTGTGTAACTGATCTACATGTGCGTGTAATTGTGTTACCTTTTGCGGAACGTCTTTGTTTTGGTTCAACCGATTCTTCGACTTGTTTTACCACATCGATCTCCTGTGAAAAATATGACACACTGTGCGCCTTGTGTAACTGATCTACATGTTCGTGTAATTGTGTTACCTTTTGCTGAATGTCTTTGGTTTGGTTCAACCAATTCTGCGACTTGTTTTGCCACATCCATCTCCTGTGAAAAATATGACACTAGCGCGCCTTGTCAAGTTGTTCAAACATTTCATTAATTTTTACCAGGAACTTGAGTGTCACTCTCCTATTCCCTGCATTCGCGTACAAGGCGTTTCTGTCTTTCCTTTTCCACACGTTCCGCACAACCTACCGCTAAAAATATCTTTGACTTGTGAAATTAACGCCTGCTCGCGTTTTTCTTCACGTTCAAGGCGTTCTTGCCTGTCTTTCTCTTCACGTTGCTTCTCTCTTAGATCTAATTGTGCCATAAGTACAGTCACGAAATCAGCTGTTGTGCAGGTATTTGCACAACATTAGCTGTTGATGTAGTAGCATCGTCTTTCCCTGTGTCAGCAGCTGAGTGAACTTCTCTGCTTATCTGAGCCTGATCCTGATACTTTTATCTGTCACAGGCTGCTCACCTTCCTGTCTAGGAATTTGAGAGCCTGTCATTTCGAGTGGATTCTTTACTGGAAATTCCTGTACATTATCATCTGTATCATACCCAGACATATTCTCGCTCTCTACTAGTTTTTTTCTTTCGTTTCTTAACCATGTTTGCATAAATTTACTCTCACTAACTGGACACAAATATACACTGAAATCTGTTTCCCTCGAAAGTCACACACACAAGAAATACACAAAATATACAAAACACACGAAAATACTGAAATAATCTAATGCAATCATACTAATTACTACAAATGAAACTGTTACCTATCCTTTTACACTCACTTTATGATGTAATCCTTTACAATATTTCTTGTGTACTGCAAAAAATCTATCTCTACTGAAATATTGTTTTGGTGTCAGTACACACGCAAGTGAACTTGACGTTAACTGCACTTGAGTTTTTCTGAAATCCACACAGGTGACTGTGTGACCTCTATTTCAAATACTATTCGCTGTCTAGCAAATTCTATCACTGGTTCACTCACTATTACTAAGTTATAGTAAATGAATCCGACCAAACTTTCACTGTGGCAAAAGAATGTGATTATGACAAATTTGTGCCAAGAAAGTCAGCACATTGCATGGCCCCCGGATTCCTTCCCCTTCTCTGTTCCAGCCCAGAAGCACGTGCACTTACACCCTTACCCTTACTAATTAGTATTGCTTGCTGCTGCGTATATCTCGGTTGAGACAATTGTATGAATTGATTCAGCTTCAGGCCCATAAATCTTCACTGCCTCAGTCACGTACAGGTGAAAGTTTTTGTATTGGGTACATGGAACAATATTACATGTATGGTATTAGTTCTTGCATCATATTCATCATTAGATATCTATAAATATTTACTACTATTTTTGTAAAAGTTTCTGAAAAATACGACTATACCTCAGTTAATTTTATGTACTCAATATTTCTGTATATAATGTTGGTACATAAAAATTCGAGCCACGCGTTCTTAGGCGCCAATTATCACGGTATAACTGTATATGTATGTGGCACTTTATCACGGGATAGTTATATATTTTTATAATTATATTTTATGATTTTGGTTGGGGTGGCTTTAAATATTGTCGGTTAGCATGAGTCTTTTAATTAACTTCAACCGCGAATATACTCGTCCGGACATTAGGCAAACTGTAATTATTAATATGCGTCTCTGGCACTACTGGTTATTTATGTACCAAATGTCACAAAGATTAACTGAGATGTTGAGGAGCATATTGAATGGAATGATTTTCAATATTCCTTTTTCATTATTTGCAAGGCAAAACTGGAGAGAATCTCATAGGCCGTTAAGCGGCCAACATGAAACGTACTGAACTCATTCAGTGCTGTGAATTTCCATAAATGAAATCTATCACTACTCTTTTTTACTTTGAAATTAATGAAAGATCAAAACTGAGAAGTCTCTCGCATTTACATTTAATATTATGACATGAAATTTTAATTAAATAATGCAGTCAGCATAATGGCCGACTAAATCCTGCTAGGGAAGATGAGCTCCCTGCACTATGAAGTTCTGTAAAAAACTTGGTTAATGAAAATTAATGGTTGCGACCATGAGAGGTGGCAACTAAATCAATAATACACACTTTCTAATAACAATTATATTTTACTAAATTACAACCAAATTTACATTAAAAATTATCAAGCGCTGTAATGGCGGCCTACCCTTAGACGAAACAAAAACAGGAGAGAGAGTTCAATCAAAGCACTGTCTCTGATCTTCATGGCCTAGGTTACACGGAGATTATACGAAAAAAACTGTGTTTTGTTAATTACATCAATATGTGTGTTTTGTTACCAATACACTACTGGCCATTAAAATTGCTACACCACGAAGATGACGTGCTACAGATGCGAAATTTAACCGACAGGAAGAAGATGCTGTGATATGCAAACGATTAGCTTTTCAGAGCATTCCCACAAGGTTGGCGCCGGTGGCGACATATACACCCTGCTGATATGAGGAAAGTTTCTAATCTATTTCTCATACACAAACAGCAGTTGACCGGCGTTGCCTGGTGATCCGTTGTTGTGATGCCTCGTGTAAGGAGGAGAAATGCGTACCATCATGTTTCCGACTTTGATAAAGCCTATCGCGATTCCGGTTTATCGTATCGCGACATTGATGCTCGCATTGGTCGAGATCCAATGACTGTTAGCAGAATATGGATCCCAACGGCCTCGTATCACTAGCAGTCGAGATGACAGCCATCTTATCCGCATGGCTGTAACGGATCGTGCAGACACGTTTCGGTCCCTGAGTCAACAGGTAGGGACGTTTGCAAGACAACAACCGTCTGCACGAACAGTTCGACGACGTTCGTAGCAGCATGGACTATGAGCTCGGAGGCTATGGCTGCAGTTACCCTTGGCGCTGCATCACAGACAGGCGTGGCCGGCCAGAGTGGCCAAGCGGTTCTAGGCGCTACAGTCTGGAACCGCGCAACCGCTACGGTCGCAGGTTCGAATCCTGCCTCGGGCATGGATGTGTGTTATGTTCTTAAGTTAGTTAGGTTTAAGTAATTGTAAGTTCTAGGGGACTGATGACCTCAGAAGTCAAGTCCCATAGTGCTCAGAGCCATTTGAACCATTTTTGAACAGGCAGGAGCTCCTGCGATGGTGTACTCAACGACGAACCTGGGTGCAAAAGGTCATTTTTTTCGGATGAATCCAGATTTTGCTTACAGCATCATGATGGTCGCATCCGTGTTTGGCAACATCGTGGTGAACGCACATTGGAAGCGTGTATTCGTCATCGCCATACTGGCGTTATCACCCGGCGTGATGGTATGGGGTGCCATTGGTTACTCGTCTCGGTCACCTCTTGTTCGCACTGACGGCACTTTGAACAATGGACGCTACATTTCAGATGTGTTACGACCCGCAGCTCTACCCTTCATTCGATCCCTGCGAAACCCTACATTTCAGCAGGATAATGCACGACCGCATGTTTTAGGTCCTATACGGGCCTTTCTGGATACAGAAAATGTTCGACTGTTGCCCTGGCCAGCACATTCTCCAGATCTCTCACCATTTGAAAACGTCTGGTCAATGGTGGCCGAGCAGCTGGCTCGTCACAATACGCCAGTCACTACTCTTGATGAACTGTGGGATCCTGTTGAAGCTGCATGGGCAGCTGTACCTGGACACGCCATCCAAGCGTTTTTTGACTCAATGTGCAGGCGTTTCATGGCCATTTTTACGGCCAGAGGTGGTTGTTCTGAATACTGATTTCTGAGGATCTATGCACCCAAATTGCGTGAAAATGTAATCACATGTCAGGTCTAGTATAATATATTTGTCCAATGAATACCCGTTTATCATGTGCATTTCTTCCTGGTGTAGCTGTTTTAATGGCCAGTAGTGTAACTTACGTTCTTGACTATTGGTTATACATTGCGCAGACGTAGTTAGTCTTTAGATAATGTGTTTCACAAGTCTCATAGCAAAAACTTCTTTTCCCTTTCTCCAAATGTACATTGATGTGATGTACCGTCACACTGCCTGTGGCTAGTGGAAGGCGATGCACAGAACGGCTTAAAATTGGGCCGCCTTCCTACATGACGCGGACTGTAGTAGTTCAGTTCCCCAGCTGCCATGTCCCTACTAGGTTAAATCGTACAGTAGTAGTGGCCATATAAAAGTGTATTAAGTGTAGCAAGAGAAACCGAAACATGTAATTTTTTTTAATATATTTCACCTATCTGTCTGTTTAATCACCTTGAGACTTTTCTAATTAAAACAGTTTTGATCGCATAAAAACATTCACTAAAACACAAAATAAAAAAGTTATTAAAATGGATATTAAAACAACCATTTTAATAAATGTCTTTACGCTATAAAGACTATTTTTGTTTTCGAAAAGATTTTGATTTCAATAGCTGTTCTTCCAATGATGTTTATCTTGGAAACAGCAACTTTCAGTTTTGAATTATATTAGTACTTTACTTAACGAACCAGTCAGTCGTTGCTGAAGTAATACAATAATGGTATTCTGTATTACGAATGGACTGCAAACTGTTTGGTTAGTTTGTATAGTCTTTAAAACTCACAGGAGTTAATGTGTTTTGTTCTGGTTCTGCGAGCCGATCGTAGTGCCACGTGCGCTACTGGGTTTGAATAACATCGGTCGTCTGCTGGTCGCCGTGGGTGTTAGAACGTGCTGAGTTGAATGGAGACGGCCGCTGTTTTTGCGGGTTTGTTGAGCCGTCTTATGCCACTGGGGCCAGCCATGGGTGTTAGCTATCAGCAAAGTGAATTTGTTAAGTATTTGTGAGGTATTTGTATCTCTTAGGTAAATTTTTACAGATTTACTCGGCGAAATTAAACTCCATGTTACGTTTTGCTAAGTTTGGAAATTTGTGGTAAGGTTTTATGTGACCAAACTGCTGAGGTCATAAGTCCGTAAGCTTACACACTACTTAATCTAACTTTAACTTAACGCTAAAGACAACAATACACACACCACTGCCCGACGGAGGACTCGAACCTCCGACGGGGGGAGCCGCGCGAACCGTGATGCCTCACACAGGTCTGTAGCCAAAGACTTTGGTTCATACTGCGATTTCAGCCATTTAATCCAAAGAATATTTCAGTCAACTCTTTCACTCTGCCAGTCCGCTGAACGCTTTACATGATGTTCAGAATTTGGGTACGTGGTTCATTTGTCACGCGTCTTTGAGCGACAATGAAGTCATGCGTTATTTTTCTTACTTGTTTTCTGAACTAATTATACAACGTGGAACTCAAATTTTTTCTCTCATTTAAACCAACCGCGTACTACGAGCATTGTCATAACTGATTCTGCTGCTATTAGGCTACCTTACTTCCAATAACTGAAGCGTCTGTTGATTTTCGTTTTTCCCATCACGGATAGCATCCCCTATTCCAAAAATTATGTATTGTCTTTCTATTGCACGCATTTTACAGCAAACAAGGAGAGTCACGATGCTGCTGCTTCCCGGAAAAGCAGCGTACTTGTTTCAATACAAGTATTTATGTTCGCTATATAACCACACGAGCGGAGTTAACATCCCCACTGAACCGCATTTGACTGACACATATTGAGTGTTACTGGAATATTGGGATAAGGTTTCAGAGTCATTTGTGTTCAATTTATCGATGCTGTGCCGACTATTTTTACGGTTTGCAATTAGCGCGTGTTGTTCTCAGTTAACTGTCTTTGGTCATGTTGCAGTCAGATTGCGTTTATCTCTCTATGATCTTCTTCATATCAGGGTTTGTTTACTTCACTAGTAAACCAATTTTAAAAAATGGATAGACTACGTACTACATTTGTAACAATTTTTTTATGCTTATGATAGATGTTGAGGGCAACATATCAGAGTCTTTACCTAAGATCTTCGAGACGATTGTGGTTAATAGGTATCCTTAAGAGCTTTAGCTCGCTCTCTCTCTCTCTCTCTCTCTCTCTCTCTGTCTCTCTCTCTCTCTCTCTCTCTCTCTCACACACACACACACACACACACACACACACACACACACACATACAGAGAGAGAGGGCGGGAGGGTGAGAAAGAGGGGGGGCGGGGGGAGAGACAGAATTACTTAAAACAGAAGACGCATAAGGTAGGTGTAAAATAGCACGGCAGAAATAGTGATTAGCTCGTCACTGAATTAAGAAAGGATGAGTCAGCCATTCTAGGAACACACTAAAACCTCCATTCTGGGAGCTTAAGATGGAGTCAGGACAGATGACATAATTTGTGAACGCTGACCACACTCGTGTCTTCATTTGCTAAAACGGAAGCCAGATTTCCTCTTCAGTCTACTGCTGCCCTTTCGGCAGAGTGTAAACCACTCTACATTAAATTATGACGTGTCGAGACGTGTACGTCATAGGTGTCACACACGTATGGATCCTTGCGCAGGAGGGAAAAACCGTTCACGTCCGGGCAATGTCTTGCGCGGGGACGAGTAAGACTCAGTCCCCTTGTGTGACCGGAAGGAGAAACGCTAAGAACATATGGTTGGTTGCACAGTGCAACCCTCAAGTTTGTTGTCCCTCACTTTCAGCCATTCTTCTTCCCATTGTTGCATGTCGCTTTGGCTCTACAGCGATTCATATAAGCTGTAGAGGAATGGAGCGTTGTTCAACTCCTGGAGGCCTCTTTGGCTGCCATAACCGCTAACTCGTTTTCCTTTATTCCAACACGGCCAGGAATCCAACAGCATACCAGCATCTTTTAATATATTTTTAATATGTCACTTAATTGGTGCTGCTCAGATGTGTGTAAAGGAAAATAATGTTCATTTTCAGAACAAATATTACATTCTGTCAGAACTAGCTATAGGTTCAGCTCTTAGTCCTATAATACCTAAAATTTTAGAGCTATTGAATTACAAAATTAAAGAATTAGATACATTACTACAATATGTAAACACGCAGCGTAAGAAATACATTTAGAGTGGCGCTGGGAGGCTCTTCCATAAATTTCTTGGACTTCGATGTAGATATTAGCGCAATGATTGACATTTATGTGGCAATCAAAGAAAAACCATACCTACAGATGCGGCAATCCCTGCAAGCTCCCAGCAACCATACAGCCACAAATATTCAGCTTTCCATTCGATGGTGAATGTAACATGGCTACAGACCATCAAACACCGCTTCCAGCAATAGTTAGAGCTCTTTCCTGATAATGTATTACGAAAGAAGAGAATGAGTAAAATTACACCATTTATATACGCCGGCCACCAGGAATTTAGTCAGTAGTTACACAAATTTACGTATGTTAAATTCTCGCTACTACAAGCCTCCATTTTATAATACAAAAAGGGTAGCAAAAATTTTATTAGCAACGCTTCGCACCGAGTCGTGTACAAAAAAAAAGCACATGCAATGAGTGTGGACAAGGATATATTGATCAGTCAGGTTGATCTGTGACAGGTTATCTGAACCGCGATAAGTTCGAGATTAAGGAAGAAAGATTCAATATCTGCCGAATATCTGTTAACAGAAAACCATTCATTCATATAATGTAGAATGGAATTTTTACGTTGTTAAGAAAAGTAGAGACTCTAAACAACTGGAAATAATGGATATAAACAAACATATGACACAGAATACTAACTTAATAGAAGATGATAAGACCCAGTCTCCTTTTTCCCATTTGTTAAACTAAGTAAATGTAACGAATGCTAGCTTTTAATTGTTAAATTTATACGGACACAACCAGCTTTATTTCCCCCTTTTCAGTAAATGTATTTATCTCCGTGTGTCAAAAAACTGTTATGTTTTGCCTATGTAAAAACTGTACACCATGTTTTGTATCCTACGTACAAATAATATATGTGTAGGTCGTACATCATTCTGTACAGTTAATATATGTGTAGGTCGTACATTATTATGTACAAATAATACATGTGTAGGTCGTACATCATACTATCTGAGACATTTGTCAGCTGAAAATGGTGTAACAAGCCGAAACTCGATTCGTTACCAAATAAATATAATTTTTCAGGATATTAGGAAGTGTTAGTTATTTAATACACTCCTGGAAATGGAAAAAAGAACACATTGACACCGGTGTGTCAGACCCACCATACTTGCTCCGGAGACTGCGAGAGGGCTGTACAAGCAATGATCACACGCACGGCACAGCGGACACACCAGGAACCGCGGTGTTGGCCGTCGAATGGCGCTAGCTGCGCAGCATTTGTGCACCGCCGCCGTCAGTGTCAGCCAGTTTGCCGTGGCATACGGAGCTCCATCGCAGTCTTTAACACTGGTAGCATGCCGCGACAGCGTGGACGTGAACTGTATGTGCAGTTGACGGACTTTGAGCGAGGGCGTATAGTGGGCATGCGGGAGGCCGGGTGGACGTACCGCCGAATTGCTCAACACGTGGGGCGTGAGGTCTCCACAGTACATCGATGTTGTCGCCAGTGGTCGGCGGAAGGTGCACGTGCCCGTCGACCTGGGACCGGACCGCAGCGACGCACGGATGCACGCCAAGACCGTAGGATCCTACGCAGTGCCGTAGGGGACCGCACCGCCACTTCCCAGCAAATTAGGACACTGTTGCTCCTGGGGTATCGGCGAGGACCATCTCAACCGTCTCCATGAAGCTGAGCTACGGTCCCGCACACCGTTAGACCGTCTTCCGCTCACGCCCCAACATCGTGCAGCCCGCCTCCAGTGGTGTCGCGATAGGCGTGAATGGAGGGACGAATGGAGACGTGTCGTCTTCAGCGATGAGAGTCGCTTCTGCCTTGGTGCCAATGATGGTCGTATGCGTGTTTGGCGCCGTGCAGGTGAGCGCCACAATCAGGACTGCATACGACCGAGGCACACAGGGCCAACACCCGGCATCATGGTGTGGGGAGCGATCTCTTACACTGGCCGTACACCTCTGGTGATCGTCGAGGGGACACTGAATAGTGCACGGTACATCCAAACCGTCATCGAACCCATCGTTCTACCATTCCTAGACCGGCAAGGGAACTTGCTGTTCCAACAGGACAATGCACATCCGCATGTATCCCGTGCCACCCAACGTGCTCTAGAAGGTGTAAGTCAACTACCCTGGCCAGCAAGATCTCCGGATCTGTCCCCCATTGAGCATGTTTGGGACTGGATGAAGCGTCGTCTCACGCGGTCTGCACGTCCAGCACGAACGCTGGTCCAACTGAGGCGCCCGGTGGAAATGGCATGGCAAGCCGTTCCACAGGACTACATCCAGCATCTCTACGATCGTCTCCATGGGAGAATAGCAGCCTGCATTGCTGCGAAAGGTGGATATACACTGTACTAGTGCCAACATTGTGCATGCTCTGTTGCCCGTGTCTATGTGCCTGTGGTTGTGTCAGTGTGATCATGTGATGTATCTGACCCCAGGAATGTGTCAATAAAGTTTCCCCTTCCTGGGACAATGAATTCACGGTGTTCTTATTTCAATTTCCAGGAGTGTATTAGCTAACAAATCTGGAACTGCTCAATTGTTCGTTTTGCCAATTTTCTATTAGAAACTAAAATACGAAATACGCTATGTTTGTGGCAAGGTATCGAAAAAGTACTTTCATGTATTCGTGAGAACACCTTTGAAATTATAGAAACAGTCGTACAAAGAAATATGCATAGTGTTCAAATGCAACGTACAGCTCCTTCCCGTGTCTACAATGCGATTTTCTAAACGTCTCCATGGCAATGCCTGTTCATAGCTCTACAGGATGCTCTAAAATTCCCCTTACAAACGTCTGGGACTTGTAGAGGGTACTGAGTAGATAATATTTGAGATGGGAACCCATGACTCGAAACTTACCGTTCCCTTGCTAGAACCTTTTCAAAGTATGTTGGTAAAGCGACCACTTTTACAAGTAATTTATTAGGTGCGACCCAGAACATCAGTTGTCCGATGATTCCAGTTATTAATAACCAAAGATTTCGTTGACGGGATTTGCTCAATTTATGCAATACTGCCCCTTCCAATCCGGGTGTGCGGTGTCTTGCTCGATCACCACCTTCTGAAGGAAGCCTTTGCGTAATTGTGGCGAAAAGAGTATGATATGGAGTCTGAAGCTGTAGATATCGATCTCGATAAAGGCAACGAGCAGCTCCTCCATTACCGTGAGCTTCGCCATACAGAAGGATCATGTTGGTGTATTCTGCAAACGTGTACTCAACCATGTAGCTTTAACACCCACACACAGGTGATTGAGGCTCGAACCAGAACAGAGAGCTAGGAGAGATCTCAAATTACATCAGCCGATCCTAAGAAAGCACCCCTCACCATGACTACCCTGTTGAACAGCTACGTAGCAGACATGTATGAAACGGTTGTGGCACGGAAATGGTACGTACCTGGACGTGGGTTCCAGTTCCAAACATTGTCTAGAAGTCTGTAAGGGGAACATTATAGCATCTCGTATAGACGGGTGTTGTTCTCGTCGAAAGCCGTTTGCGTGGTGTCCTAGTAGCAAAGTAGTACGCATCTCAGTATTTATGACAACCTATCTCCTGAACTATGTACGGTACTATATTATTTATGTGTAGATGCTTTCAGCGGCATATATGGATACTCTCCGCGAAATTTATTGCGACTATAGTTAGTAGCACAGAAGCAAGCCGTTTAAACGTCATGTGTGAAGCGAATTTTGTCACAATCACATCGCGTATGAAGCCGTATCTCGTGAGGTGTGATAGGTAAGTGGTTCTTATCTCCACGGCGATTATTTCCTGACTGTAAGGTATATGCACACATCTAAAAAGTTTTGCATCACCTAGGTTCACGGAGTTCCGGAACCTGTACAGCAAATTGAAATAGAGATCAACATAAATATCACTTCCGCCCTTTTTATTGCTCATGAAAATCACACATTACATGTTGTACCACAATACGGCGAGACCTTCAGAGCTGGTGGTCCAGATTGCTGTACATACCGTTACCTCTAATACCCAGTAACACGTTCTCTTTCATTGATGCTCGTCTGTATTCGTCGTGGCATACTATCCAAAAAATCATCAAGCCACTGTTGGTCTAGATTGTCCCACTCCTCAACAGATATTTGGCGTAGATACCTCAGAGTGATTGATTGGGCTGTCACGTCGTCCATAAACAGCCCTTTTCTATCTATCCCAGGCATGTTCGATAGAGTTCATTTCTGGAGAACATGCTGGCTACTCTAGTCGAGCGATGTCGTTATCCTGAAGGAAGTCATTCACAAGATGTGCACGACGGGGGCGTGAATCGTCGTCCATGAAGACGAATGCCTCGCCAATATGCTGTCGATATGGTTTTACTGGCATTCACATACCGTACAGCCATTACGGCGCCTTTCATGACCACCAGCGGCGTTTGTTGTCACCACATAATGCCATCCCAAAACACCAGGGAGCCTCCACCTTGCTGCACTCGCTGGACAGTGTGTCTAAGGCGTTCAGCCAGACCGGGTTGCCTCGAAACATGTCTCCAATGATTGACTGGTTGAAGGCCTATGCGACACTCATTGGTGAAAAGAACGTGATGCCAATCCTGAGCGGTCCACTCGGCATGTTGTTGGGCCATCTGTACCGCAGTGCATGGTGTCGTGGTTACAAAGATGGACATCGCCATGGACGTTGGGAGTGATATTGCGCATCATGCAGCCTACTGCCCACAGTTTGAGTCGTAACACGACGCCCTGTGGCTGCACGAAAAGCATTATTCGGCCGGCATGGTGGCGTTGCTGTTAGGGTTCCTCCAAGCCGTAATCCATAGGTAGGTGTCATCCACTGCAGTAGTAGCCCTGGGGCGGCCTGAGCGAGGGATGTCATCGACAGTTCCTGCCTCTCTGTTTATCTCCTCTATTTCCGAAGAACATCTCTTTGGTTCACCCCGAGACGCCTGGACACTTCCCTTGTTGAGAGCCCTTCCTGGCACAAAGCAACAATGCGGACGCGATCGAACCGCGGTAGTCACCGTCTAGGCATGGTTAAATACAGACAACACGAGCCGTGTACCTCCTTCCTGGTGGAATGACAAACTGATTGGCTGTCGGTCCCCTTCCGTCTCATAGATGCTGCTCATGCATGGTTGTTTACATCTTTGGGCGGGTTTAGTGACATCTCTGAACACCCAAAGGGTCTGCGTCTGTGATACAATATTCCCAGTCAAAGTCTATCTTCAAGAGTTCTGCGAACCGGGGTGATGCAAAACGTTTTTGATGCATGTAAGTACCAAGTTTGGTTGAAATCGCACCAGAGGTTCAGGAGTAGGTTTAAAACACACACAAACACACACATACATCGTTCAGCTTCGTAGATTCTCACATTTAAACAAATCAAAATGCTGTAGCTAATCCAAAACTACATTTATTTTTGTAGACAATTATATAGCGCTCTGTAAAACACACAGTAAAATTTGGGTATATCGGTAAAGACACGCGGGGCGAGACGATGAGACCAGACACATGCACAGGGACTGGGGCGCTACCTCCTGCCGCTGCGACTGCGATGCCTGCGCGCGGCGAGACTGCAGCTGCGCGGCCGCCTGCGGAAGCACCTCTTGGGGGTTCTGCAGCGAACGCGGCGCGCCATGGCCTGGTAGCGCTCCTTCTGGTTGCATGTCATGCGCCGCCAACGGCGAGACGCCATACAGATGAGCTCGTTGCGAGGGCAGCAGGGGTACTTGCGCTTGAGCGCGCGCAGGAAGTTGAAGAAGGCGCTCACAGTCATGCGGCCGTGGCCACCCTTGCGCCGCCTCGGCCGGCAGCTCCGACGTCGGCGCCGCCCACATCTGCGAGCGAAACAACAGTGTGCTGTGGCTACCTACAGTTCGAAGGGGATTTCAGCATCTAACATCTACAATCAAGCACGAAGACAACAGGAGAGAGCAACACAGGTTATGCGATATTTAGTCCCAAACTCCAGATAGCCCCAAAATATAAATTACCAGATCTACTTCCTCCTATCTGGCCTAAACAGCCGCATTATGAAAGGCGATAAAATATCGTATGAGGCGGAAACACGCATTCTATGCAATATTATCAGATTCGGAAGTGTACCTCGAGAACCACCCTCCCCGCATGAACCATGGACCTTGCCGTTGGTGGGGAGGCTTGCGTGCCTCAACGATACAGTTAGCCGTATCGTAGGTGCAACCACAACGGAGGGGTATCTGTTGAGAGGCCAGACAAACGTGTGGTTCCTGAAGAGGGGCAGCAGCCTTTTCAGTAGTTGCAGGGGCAACAGTCTGGATGATTGACAGACCTGGCCTTGTAACACTTACCAAAACGGCCTTGCTGTGCTGGTACTGCGAACGGCTGAAAGCAAGGGGAAACTACAACCGTAGTTTTCCCGAGGGCATGCAGCTTTACTGTATGATTAAATGATGATGCCGTCCTCTTGGATAAAATATTTCGGAGGTAAAATAGTCCTCCATTCGGATCTCTGGATGGGGACTACTCAAGAGGACGTCGTTATCAGGAGAAAGAAAACTGGCGTTCTACGCGTCGAAGCGTGGAATGTCAGATCCGTTAATCGGGTAGGTAGATTAGAAAATTTAAAAAGGGAGATGGATAGGTTAATGTTATAGTTGGAATTAGTGAAGTTCGGTAGCAGGAGGAACAAGACGTTTGGTCAAGTGAATACAGGGTTATAAATACAAAATCAAATAGGGCTAATACAGGAGTAAGTTTAATAATGAATAAAAAATAGGAGTGCGAGTAAGCTACTACAAACAGCATAGTGAAGGCATTATTGTGGGCAAGGTAGACACAAAGCCCTTGCCTACTACAGTAGTTCAAGTTTATATGCCAACTATCTCTGCAGATGATGAAGAAATTGATGAAATGTATGATGATATAAAAGTAATTATTCAGGTAGTGAAGGAGGAGGAGGAGATTAGTGTTTAACGTCCCTTCGACAACGAGGTCATTAGAGACAGAGCGCAAGCTCGGGTTAGGGAAGGACGGGGAAGGAAATCGCCCGTGCCCTTTCAAGGGAACCATCCCTGCATTAGCCTGAAAGGATTTAGGGAAATCACGGAAAACCTAAATCAGGATGGCCGGAGACGGGATTGAACCGTCGTCCTCCCGAATGCGAGTCCGGGTAGTGAAGGGAGCCGAAAGTCTAAGGCGGCTTCCTCTTGCATTTCTTAGCCCCAATCCATATTCACCTACTACGTTTCCTTCTCTTCCATTTTCTACTGTCGAATTACAGTCACCCATGACGGGTGACTGTAATTCGACAGTAGGAAAAGGAAGAGAAGGAAACGTAGTAGGTGAATATGGATTGGGGCTAAGAAATGCAAGAGGAAGCCGCCTGGTAGAATTTTGCACAGAGCATAACTTAATCATAGCTAACACTTTGTTCAAGAATCATGAAATAAGGTTGTATAGATGGAAGAACCCTGGAGACACTAGATGGTTTCAGATAGATTTTATAATGGTAAGACAGAGATTTAGGAACCAGATTTTAAATTGTAAGACATTTCCAGGTCACATGTGGACTCTGACCACAATCTATTGGTTATGAACTGTAGATTAAAACTGAAGAAACTGCAAAAAGGTGGGAATTTAAGGAGATGGGACCTGGAAAAAATGACTAAACCAAAAGTTGTTCAGAGTTTCAAGGAGAGCATAAGGGAACAATTGACAAGACTATAAGAAAGAAATACAGTAGATGAAGAATGGGTAGCTTTGAGGGATCAAGTAGTGAAGGCAGCAGAGGATCAAGTAGGTTAAAAGACGAGGGCTAGTAGAAATCCTTGAGTAACAGAAGATATACTGAATTTAATACATGAAACAAGAAAAATGAAAATGCAGTAAATGAAGCAGGCAAATGGGAATACAAACGTCTTAAAATGAGATCGACAGGAAATGCAAAATGGTTAAGCAGGGATGTCGAGAGGACAAATGTAAGGGTGTAGAGGCTTATCTCACTAGGGGTAAGATAGATACTGCCTACAGGAAAATTAAAGAGACCTTTGGGGACAAGAGAACCACTTGTACGAATATCAAGAGCTCAGATGGAAACCCAGTTTTAAGCAAAGAAGGGAAAGCAGAAAGGTGGAAGGAGTATATAGAGAGTCTATACAAGGGCGATGTACTTGAGGACAATATTATGGAAATGGAAGAGGATGTAGATTAAGATGAAATTGGAGACACGATGCTGCGTGAAGAGTTTGACAGAACACTGAAAGACCTGAGTCGAAACAAGGCCCCCGGAGTAGACAACATTCCATTGGAACTACTGACAGACTTGGGAGAGCCAGTCCTGACAAAACTCTACCATCTGGTGAGCAAGATGTATGAGACAGCCGAACTACCCGCAGACTTCAATAAGAATATAATAATTCCAATCCCAAAGAAAGCAGGTGTTGACAGATGTGAAAATTGCCGTACTATCAGTTTAATAAGTCACAGCTGCAAAATAACGCTAGTTATTTACAGAAGAATGGAAAAAACTAGGACATCGGGGAAGATCAGTTTGGATTCCGTAGAAATGCTGGAACACGTGAGGCAATACTGACCCTACGACTTATCTTAGAAGAAAGATGAAGGACAGCCTAACCTACGTTTTTAGCATCTGTAGACTTAGAGAAATCTTTTGACAATGTTGACTGGAATACTTTCTTTCAAATTCTGAAAGTGGCAGGGGTAAAATACAGGGAGCGAAAGGCTATTTACAATTTGTACAGAAATCAGATGGCAGTTATAAGAGTCGAGGGACATGGAAGGGAAGCACGCGGTTGGGAAGGGAGTGAGACAGGGTTGTAGCCTCTCTCCGATGCTATTCAATCTGTATGTTGAGGAAGCAGTAAAGGAAACAAAAGAAAAGTTCGTAGTAAGTATTACAATCCATGGAGAAGAAATAAAAACTTTGAGGTTCGCCGATGACATTGTAATTCTGTCAGAGAGAGCAAAAGACTTGGAAGAGCAGTTGAACGGAATGGACAGTGTCTTGAAAGGAGGGTATAAGATGAGCATCAACAAAAGCAAAACAAGGATAAGGAAACATAGTCGAATTAATTCCGGTGATGCTGAGGGAATTAGATTAGGAAATGAGACACTTAAAATAGTGAAGGAGTTTTTCTATTTGGGGAGTAAACTGCCGTCTGCTTCACGTCTGCTGCGCAGCGAGCTATCTTATTAGCTAAGTATTAACTGTATCTTTCTTTCTTGTCACTTCTTCTTCCGTGTGTTTTTGCTTTTAGGAAGCTTTAATTGTCGAGTGCTAGTAATAGTGTTTCATACATTTCATGTTTGTTTTGAATACAGTCAGAGAGAGTCCCTTTAATCAACCATAGTGCCACCAGTGCTAGTGTTTGTTTTCAATACAGTCCAGAGACAGATAGTGCTATTTTCATTGTTTTCTACAAGAAGTGGCTAGCAACCACAGTTTAGTCAACAATTAGCCGCCTTTAGTGAATTAGCAGTCTAGTTAAAAGTTGAGTAACTCTCTAAGGTAAATTGATTTCTTAGGATGGATAGGATGTGTGACTGCTGTGTACGGCCGCAGGAGGAGCTGGCCACTGTTCGCGAACAGCTTAACGTGTTGATGGCCGCGGTCAGACGTCTTCAGGCTGCTGCCTCGGAGTGTAGCGGCAGTGGGGAGTCTGGTGCGTCGCATGGTACACCCCAGGTGTTACACGCTTCACCCACTGTCCCTGCTGTCGAGACATCTTCGCGGGTACCGGGCGCGGTTGGGCCACCCTTTCCCCAGGGGAAGTGGCGGATTCCTCGGCGTTCGCGGCGCTCGAGGCGGAGAGTCAATGTGGAGGCTGGCCGTGTGGCATCGCCCGCTCTGCCTGTGAGTGGACATGTGGCCGCTCCTTAAGCAAGGTCTGAGCAGGCACACGGGGGGAGGGGTTTATTAGTTACTGGGAGCTCCAACGTCAGGCTCGTGATGGAGCCCCTTAGGGAAATAGAGGAAAGGTCGGGGAAGAAGGCCAGTGTTCACTCTGTCTGCTTGCCGGCGGCTCACATCCGAGATGTGGAGGAGGCCATGCCGGCGGCGATAGAGAGCACTGGGTGCACCCAACTGCAAATTGTTACTCATGTCGGCACCAATGACTCCTGCCGTCTGGGTTCAGAGGTCATCCTCAGTTCGTACAGGCGGTTGGCGGAATTGGTGAAAGTGGAAAGCCTCGCTCGCGAAGTGGAATCTGAGCTAACTATTTGTAGCACCGTTCCCAGAACCGATCGCGGTCCTCTGGTTTGGAGCCGAGTAGAAGGCTTAAACCAGAGGCTCAGACGATTCTGCGGAGATCTGGGGTGCATATTTATCGACATCCGCTATCTGGTGGAGAAATGTAGGTTCCCCCTGAATAGGTCAGGCGTGCACTACACGCAGGAAGCGGCTACAAGGGTAGCGGAGTACGTGTGGAGAGCACATGTGGGTTTTTTAGGTTAGAGAATTCCCTCCCTAGGCCCGACAAGACGCCTCCTGAGACGCGGCAAGGTAGGAGTAGGCAAAATGTAACAGGGAATAACAGTATTAATGTGCTAATAGTAAACCGCAGGAGCGTCTATAGAAAGGTCCCAGAACTGCTCTCATTAATAAATGGTCACAATTCAAATATAGTACTAGGGACAGAAAGTTGGCTGAAACCAGACGTAAAAAGTAATGAAATCCTAAACTCAGATTGGAATGTATACCGCAGAGACAGGCTGGACAGTGAAGGGGGAGGCGTGTTTATAGCGATAAGAATTGCAATAGTATCGAAGGAAATTGACGGAGATCCGAAATGTGAAATAATTTGGGTGAAGGTCACGGTTAAAGCAGGCTCAGACACGGTAATTGGATGTCTCTGTAGGCCCCCTGGCTCAGCAGCTGTTGTGGCTGAGCACTGAAGGATAATTTGGAAAATATTTCGAGTAGATTTCCCCACCACAGTTCCTTGTGGAGATTTTAATTTGCCGGATATAGACTGGGAGACTCAAACGTTCATAAGGGGTGGCAGGGACAAAGAATCCAGTGAAATGTTTTTAAGTGCTTTATCTGAAAACTACCTTGAGCAGTTAAACAGAGAACCGACTCGTGGCGATGACATATTAGACAAACAGATCCGAACTATTTGAAACAAGTAACGCAGAACAGGGAAACAGCGATCATAAAGCGGTTACTGCATACATTATTTCAGCCGTAAATAGAAATATTAAGAAAGATAGAAAGATTTTTCTGTTTAGGAAAAGTAACAAAAATCAGATTACAGAGTACGTGACGGCTCAACATAAAAGTTTTGTCTCAAGTACAGATAGTGTTGAGGATTATTGGACAAAGTTCAAAACCATCTTACAATATGCGTTAGATGAGTATGTGCGAAGCAAGATCGTAAGAGATGGAAAAGAGCCACCGTGGTACAACAACCGAGTTAGAAAACTGCTGCGAAAGCAAAGGGAACTTCACAGCAAACATAAACATAGCCAAAGCCTTGCAGACAAACAAAAATTATGCGAAGCGAAATGTAGTGTAAGGAGGGCTATGCAAGAGGCGTTCAATGAATTCGAAAGTAAAGTTCTATGTGCTGACATGGCATAAAGTGCTAAGAAATTTTGGTCCTATGTCAAAGCGGTAGGTGGATCAAAACAAAATGTCCAGACACTCTGTGACCAAAATGGTACTAAAACCGAGGATGACAGACTAAAGGCCGAAATACTAAATGTCTTTTTCCAAAGCTGTTTCACAGAGGAAGACTTTACTGCAGTTCCTTCTCTAGATTGTCACACAGATGACAAAATGGTAGATATCGAAATAGACGACAGATGGATAGAGAAACAATTAAAATCGCTCAAAAGAGGAAAGGCCGCTGGACCTGATGGGATACCAGTTCGATTTTACACAGAGTACGCGAAGGGACTTGCCCCCTTCTTGCAGCGGTGTACCGTAGGTGTCTAGAAGAGCGTAGCGTTCCAAAGGGTTGGAAAAGGGCACAGGTCATCCCCGTTTTCAAGAAGGGACGTCGAACAGATGTCCATAACTATAGACCTGTATCTCTAACGTCGATCAGTTGTGGAATTTTGGAGCACGTATTATGTTCGAGTATAATGACTTTTCTGGAGGATTCTGTAGGAATCAGCATGTGTTTCGAAAAAGACGGTCGTGTGAAACCCAGCTCGCGCTATTCGTCCACGAGACTCAGAAGGTCATAGACACGGGTTCACAGGTTGATGCCGTGATTCTTGACTTCCGCAAGGCGTTCGATACAGTTCCCCACAGTCGTTTAATGAACAAAGTAAGAGTATATGGACTTTCAGACCAATTGTGTGATTGGATTGAAGAGTTCCTAGATAACAGAACGCAGCATGTCGTTCTCAATGGAGAGAAGTCTTCCGAAGTAAGAGTGATTTCAGGTGTGCCGCAGGGGAGTTTCATTGGACCGTTGCTGTTCACAATATACATAAATGACCTTGTGGATGACGTCGGAAGTTCACTGAGGCTTTTTGCAGATGATGCTCTGGTGTATCGAGAGGTTCTAACAATGGAAAATTATACTGAAATGCAGGAGGATCTGCATCGAATTGACGCATGGTGCGGGGAATGGCAATTGAATCTCAATGTAGACAAGTGTAATTGTGCTGCGAATGCATAGAAAGATAGATCCCTTATTATTTAACTACAAAATAGCAGGTCACCAACTGAAAGCAGTTAATTCCACAAATTATCTGGGAGGAGGCATAAGAAGTGATTTAAAATGGAATGATCATATGAAGTTGATAGTCGGTAAAGCAGATGCCAGACTGAGCTTCATTGGAAGAATCCTAAGGAAATGCAGTCCGAAAACAACGGAAGTAGGTTACAGTACGCTTGATCGCCGACTGCTTGAATCAGCAGAGTGGGATCCGTACCAGATAGCGTTGATAGAAGAGATAGAAAAGATCCAACGGAGAGCAGCGCGCTTCGTTACAGGATCATCTAGTAATCGCGAGAGCGTTACGGAGATGGTAGATAAACTCCAGTGGAGGACTCTGCAGTAGAGACGCTCAGTAGCTCGGTACGGGCTTTTGTTAAAGTTACGAGAACATACCTTCACCGAAGAGTCAAGTAGTATATTGCTCCCTCCTACGTATTTCTCGCGAAGACACCATGAGGATAAACTCAGAGAGATTAGAGCCCACACTGAAGCATACCGACAATCCTTCTTTCCACGAACAATACGAGACTGGAATAGAAGGGAGAACCGATAGAGGTACTCAAGGTACTCTCCGCCACACACCGTCAGGTGTCTTGCGGAGTATGGATGTAGATGTAGATGTAGATGATGGTCGAAGTAGACATGATATAAAATGTAGACTGGCAATGACAAGGAAAGCGTTTCTGAATAAGAGAAATTTTTTAATATCGAGTGTAGATTTAAGTGTCAGGAAGACGTTTCTGAAAGTATTTGTATGGAGTGTAGCCATGTATGGCAGTGAAACATGGACGATACATAGTTTAGATAAGAAGAGCATAGAAGCTTTCGAAATGTGGTGCTACAGAATATTGCTGAAGATTAGATGGGTAGATCACATAACTAATGCGGAGGTGTTGAACAGGATTGGGGAGAAGAGAAGTTTGTGGCACAATTTGACGAGAAGAAGGGATCGGTTGGTAGGACATGTTATGAGGCATCAAGGGATCTCCAATTTAGTACTGGAGGACAGCGTGGAGGGTAAAAATCGTAGAGGGAGACCGACAGATGAATACACTAAGCTGATTCAGAAGGATGTAGGCTGCAGTAGGTATTGGGACATGAAGAAGCTTGCACACGATAGAGTAGCATAGAGAGCTGCATCAAACCAGTCTCAGGACTGAAGACCACAACAACAACAACAACAACAACAATCTCGATAAATATCAAGCATAAAAATCTCAAATACCGCCAGTGAATACCTACTCCATTTTCGTTATTGGTATTACGAATATCTCAGAAGGCAGATACAAATTCCCTTTATATGGGTAAAAGCTCATTGTGGAATCCCAGGCAATATAAATGCAAATAAATAGGCAAAGCAGATACGAGCAACGGCACACCACAAGACATAAAGCTTCCCTATACGGACTAAAGACAACTTATTCGGAAAAGGGCAGTCGAATCCTGGCAGGAAGAATGGACGCAGTGCTCATGACACAAAGGAGGTGACTAATGGCCGTAGCCATGAATTCCGAAACGACGAGCAGTACCCACGTTAAGTGGAATAAGGCTCAAGCATGGGACGTGTCCAGAGTATTTATACCAACTGCTTCTAAACCAAACACCAGTGTGTGATGTGACAGTGATACTCATGGAGATACAAACCATATATTGTTGTCATTTTTTCTGTTTTCCGTCTTTCCTTAGTTGCTTTAATTTCGTGGGGTATGTTCCGTCTGTGCATCTAATTGAAGGCAATTTGTTTATTGCCATACGCGTTTCGCTTCTTTTATTTGGGAAGTATCTTCAGTGGCTTGTAATACAAGTTTCTTTTCATACAAGCATGCAATAAACGTATTATGTGGTAGACATAATATGCTGCTATGTTAATTTTGTTGTGTTTAGCGCTTGTTTTTTAGGTTAGAGTCAACTTTTCTAGCGCAAATTTCACAATGCTCACTCTCCAGGACCATACAAATGAGTTAACAGCGCTGGAAATCGAAACAGCGAACGATAATTTCACATTACGTAGTTTGTGCTACAAGAGTTGATTCTGTCCTAGAAAACAAGAGCAAAACACTACAAGATGAAACACAGCAGGATATTGTACCTACCACATAATATGTTTATTGTACGTATAAGAAGAAACATATATTACAGGCTACTGAAGATGCTTCTCAAATAAGAGAAGCGAAACGCGTATGGCAGTATACAGACTTCCAACAATTAGTTGCATCGACGGAAGATGTCCACAAATTATATATCATTTCAGTGCAGAAAGTATCTTGAGGCGAAGAACAAGTTTTTAGCATTTGTTATCAACAATAAAATTCCGCAACTAATGTCAGAAAAGTACTTCCTATGTGAACCTAACATTAAAACGTACAAGCAGATAATCGAATTTATATAAAATGGACAGATAAAGATAAATCGTTTGAGAGTACGTTATAAGGGACAGAGAAAATGAAGTGTTGGCCCTGTGTGCCTCAGTCGTATGCAGTCCTGATTGTGGCGCTCACCTGCACGGCGCCAAACACGCATACGACCATCATTGGCACCAAGGCAGAAGCGACTCTCATCGCTGAAGACGACACGTCTCCATTCGTCCCTCCATTCACGCCTGTCGCGACACCACTGGAGGCGGGCTGCACGATGTTGAGACGTGAGCGGAAGACGGCCTAACGGTGTGCGGGACCGTAGCCCAGCTTCATGGAGACGGTTGCGAATGGTCCTCGCCGATACCCCAGGAGCAACAGTGTCCCTAATTTGCTGGGAAGTGGCGGTGCGGTCCCCTACGGCACTGCGTAGGATCCTACGCTCTTGGCGTGCATCCGTGCGTCGCTGCGGTCCGGTCCCAGGTCGACGGGCACGTGCACCTTCCGCCGACCACTGGCGACAACATCGATGTACTGTGGAGACCTCACGCCCCACGTGTTGAGCAATTCGGCGGTACGTCCACCCGGCCTCCCGCATGCCCACTATACGCCCTCGCTCAAAGTCCGTCAACTGCACATACGGTTCACGTGCACGCTGTCGCGGCATGCTACCAGTGTTAAAGACTGCGATGGAGCTCCGTATGCCGCGGCAAACTGGCTGACACTGACGGCGACGGTGCACAAATGCTGCGCAGCTAGCGCCATTCGACGGCCAACACCGCGGTTCCTGGTGTGTCCGCTGTGCCGTGCGTGTGATCATTGCTTGTACAGCCCTCTCGCAGTGTCCGGAGCAAGTATGGTGGGTCTGACACACCGGTGTCAATGTGTTCTTTTTTCCATTTCCAGGAGTGTATTTGGGAACCAATCCCATATGCTCGTACCTTAGTTAGGAGTCTGCAGTGGGGCACCGAGTCAAACGCTTTCTGGAAGTCAAGGAATATGGCATCCGTCTGATGCCCTTGATAGCCTTCATCCATGGTTCGCAAGATATCATGTGAAAAAAGGGCGAGTTGCGTTTCGCAGGAGTGATGCTTTCTAAAGCCGTGCTGATGCATGGACAGCAACTCCTATGTCTCAAGGACAGAGCCCAAGAATGTTTTCCTCTAGCGAATAAACTAATAAACTAATTAAACACTTGTAATAATATGATGTAATAATTTTAAATGACAGATGTGATATGATAACAGCGTTAAAACGTAAGCTGGTTGACCACCAACAAAAGTATGATGGAACCTTACTACCTGTCAAATATTAAAATCTCTGGGTGCATTTGTGGTTGACCGTACTCAAACGCAGATGGTTCTATACTATGTCAGTCAGACGCTTACTGTCAGTATTTTATGATTCTGTATTAGTCAGTGTGGAAAAGATTGAATTACTGTAGTGAAATTACAGAAAATTTTTGGGGAAATCCTTATGATTGGGTGATCACTGACAATAACAAAATGAAACGAGGCAGCCACTCCCCTGGTAGTGAAAAATCGATGCTCAGGAACAGTCCTGTGTGTGTGTGTGTGTGTGTGTGTGTGTGTGTGGGTGGGTGGGTGGGTGGGTGGGTGAGAGGGTGGGTGGGTGAGTGAATAACTAATGTAATTACTGTAACGTATTGATTTACATTACAAAATCCCGGATTGGATTCATCCTGAAGACATTATTTTCTTTTCTTTCCGAAACAGATCCATGACTGCAGAGTAGCGGTTGCCAGTGAGGCGAACTTTGTAATAAAATTACACTGGAATACAAAAAAAGAGCGGACATCGAAGGAATTATTCGAGTGGGACGGAAATCAGTAGATGTGACGTACAGGCACAGACAAACAAATGACTACTGTTTCCGAAAAATCTGATGATTTATTCAAAATGAAGAGCTTCCCAAAATGAGCAAGGCATTGAAGGGCTCTTATGGCTCTTATACTAGCAGATATTCAACTTGGCATTGATTGATAACAGTTGTTGAGTTCCCTGCTAAGATACATTGTGCCAAATTCTGTCCTACTGGTGCGTTAGATCGTCAAAATCCCGAACTGGTTGGAGGGCCCTGCCCGTAATACTCCAAATTTTCTCAGTTGGAGAGAGATCCGGCCATCTTGCTGCCTTGCTGGAAGACAATCAAGACAAGCGACATTATCTTGCTGAAACGTAAGATCAGGACGGTTGACCGTGAAGGGTAAAAAAAGCTGGGATCCGAAGATCGTCGACATATCGCTGTGCTGTTAGGGTGCCACGGATGACAACTAATGGTTCAAAATGGTTCAAAAGGCTCTGAGCACTATGCGACTTAACTTCTGAGGTCATCAGTCGCCTAGAACTTAAAACTAATTAAACCTAACTAACCTAAGGACATCACACACATCCATGCCCGAGGCAGGATTCGAACTTCCAGACTGTAGCGCCTAGAACTGCACGGCCACTCCGGCCGGCGACAACCAAAGCAGTCTTGCTTCGAAATAAATGGGCACCCCAGACCATCGCTCGTGCTTGTCAGCCCGCGTGTAGGGCAACAACCAGGTTACTATCCCACCACTGTCTGTGGCGTCTCCAGACACGTCTTCGCTGGTCATAGGGTCTCAGTTTGAAGCGGTACTCATCACTGAAGACAATTCTATGCCAGTCAGTGAGATAAGACCAGCGAAATCGTATTTGGAGACGTTCCGGACAGTGGTGGAATATTAACCAGTCACCCACCATACGGCCTGACAGCCTCGGTTCTTTTCATAACAAAGACCCTTTGGTTGTTACAGTGAAACCCTTACAACGCAGCGGTAAGTTGACGATATTCTACGCGCCGATTTGTTGCCCTTTATGGCAAACCATCCAGGGCTTATATTTTAAGAAGATAATACCCACAGGGACACGACAAGAGTTTCTACTGCTTGTCTCCGCTCCTGCCCAAACCTTTCTTGAACAGCAATGTCACCCGATCTCTCCCCGACTGAGACCGTTGGATAATTATAAGCAGGGCCCTTCAACCAGACCGGGATTTTGACGATCAAACACGTTAACTGGACAGTCAAAGGCTTGCGTAAGAGGCAGAGGTGGACCAACGCAGTGTTGATTTCAAAAAATGGTTCAAATGGCTCTGAGCACTAGAGGGCTTAATATCTGTGGTCATCAGTTCCCTAGAACTTAGAACTACTTAAACCTAACTAACCTAAGGACATCACACACATCCATGCCCCAGGCAGGATTCTAACCTGCGACCGTAGCAGCCGCGCGGTTCCGGACAGCTCCTAGAGCCGCGAGACCACCGCGGCCGGCAGTGTTGATTTGCTTAAGCTGGCAATGTTGATTTGCTTAATTTGTGAAGTTCTTTCTCGTTAATAAATCATCATGTTTTTCTGAAACTGTATTCATTTGTTATCCTGTATATGTGAGTCACACATACCCCACTTCCCATTCGGATAATTCCTTCGTGGTGCACCATTTTTCTTCCGCATGTCTTACAAGGAAATGAAAAGATAATCTTCTGTTGCTTTCGCGTAGAACTAAATGGCACATCAACTTTGTTTACGACCGTCTCATTGGCAACATGCTTTATGAGAAGAGATAGTTTTTGCCTTTCGGATAATTTGAGTGAAGTACAGTGGAGCTAATGTCTACGCACATAATCGTTATCGTGAGTCAGGCAGAAATTTTATTATAGCGTATTACTGGTAAAACAGTCTTCCATTCGCATTGAGCGATTACTGGCATGCGAATGTATTGCAGCTTTTTTGCAGTAAACTATGCTTAATTACATAGCTAAACATCCAGCTATGATGTGTGAATGAATTTGTGAACTTTTGTACATAATCGCTGCTTAAGAAGGTTTGCATGTCTCCTAATAAGAATGATCAACACACGCATTCGTTCATCGCCATTCATTCGATCTTTCAAAGCACAATATACGACAAATCAAATATATATATGCTTCGCCGGTGAAGCATTTTTACGAATCACAGTGACATACATTTCCGGATGACGCAAGTTTACCAATCACCACCATCAAAATGATAGAAAATTCCCCTAATTTAAATTCATTTTACTCACTAACTTATTGCCAGATGTGTGTGTTATTTATATCAGTGAATACCTTTCATTGAGTTCCGCATTCTACAACCAAAATAACAACCATTTAAGAACAAGATGTCGTTATATCTCACAATATTTTCGAAATGTGAAAAGAAATGCAGCGGTAAAATGTTAAGCGTCCCATCATGCATAGCCGGGTCTAAAGGTACGCTGTTCGCTTCCTGTTCAGCCGGTACATGTACAGTTGACAGATTCTTTCTATCCATACATATAACTGTGCACTATCCAATCAAAAGTGTCAGGACACTTACTTATGGGCATTAATATGGGTTCTGTCCACTCTTCACTTTTGTGGCTGCTGGAGACACTTCCGATGAGGTGTCTTATAGTCTCTGGAGGAAATACAGCACATTCTTCCTCAATGGCCGACGCCAAGAAGGTACTGAGGATGGATCGAAATAGTTTTTGTAGCTCATTCCCAAGGTGTTTTATTGAGTTGAGGCTGGACTGTGCAAGCCAGTCAACTTCAGGAATGTTACTATTGAGAAACAACGAAGTCGATTTTCTACCTCATTCCAAAGATGTTCCATTGAGCTGAGGCCGGGACTTTGGGCAAAGCAGGCCACTCAGGAATGTAACTATCCAGAAACCATTACCCCACAGATGCTGCGTAGGACGAGGTGCATTTTCATGTTGATACAATCATTGTCTCCGAACGGTTCTTCTACAGTACGCAGTATTAAAATATATTCTTATCCTTCCACATTTGCAATTTACTTAGCACAGTGAGAGGCTCACACCCTAACCACGAAAAACACTCCCGTACTGTAACACCAACTTCTCCTGTTTCACTGTCGAGACTACATACATTGTCTAGGCATTTGCCAAATTCAAACCCTTCCATCGAATTGCTACAGATTACAGCGTAATTAATCGTACGAAACCATTCTCTTCCAGTTAGCTACTGTACAGTGGCCTCTGTACCCCAACCCAAGTGTCACTTGTCACTGACTGCAGAAATATGCGGCTTATTACGAGCTTCTTTTATACTGGTGGGTCCGCCTCTTGTGATATCTGAATGACATAGGACTTTCCGGATACTCTTGACTATGCGGTGTAGCCTATACCTGAATACTTCAGTATTGTTTCTCAAATGGGTTAGGTGAGCATGTAATGGAGGTACAATTGCAGTATCCTTTGTGGACTCCGAAATAATTCAGATGGTGACAAAATTCGTGAAAGTCAAACAAATCCTGTCATTCAATCTCCTTTAACTCACTCAGCATTTGGAGATAGCGACTTTAAACAATAGCATACAGCGTAACGCATGTAACCGTACGCCACAGTTGATACTCCTCTTGGCTATGCAGCTGGATAATGTAGTCATCTTGACCAAATATCTCGACGGATCAACTGGCCACCACCTTCAGATGAATGTACTGATGCGCAGTCTCGCTCAAACTGACATCCAACAGATTCAGCATCTTCTTATTTCTCTTGCGCTTGATCCCAGCAGCACCGCTGGACGCGCGATCGTATGCCTGGCTGCAGTGTGTAAAGGAGCTGTCGATTATGTTGGAAACTCAGTTTCAGCAAGACTGTACATCGGCATTCTCACCTGAAGATGGTGACCAGTTGGTCCACTGAAATACTGTATTGTATCAAAGTAGCTACATTATCCGGGTGTACACACGACAATAGTATCATCAGTCACTACGCAGGGAAAGACTATGTAGTCTCATACGCTACACAGTTGTCGACTAAAGTTAGCTTTGTGTTGAGAAAGTTTTTGTGTTGTGGCATATCATTACACGCTTGCTTCAGGAAACAGGGGTAACATCTAAATTAGCCTCCGGTAAATGGCATAATAAACGTTCGTTTTTCGCGTCTGTCATTCGCGCTGCAATAAGTTGCAGAGGTTTTGTGATCTTAGGTTCCCTTTTCTGGTATCACAGGAAAGACGTAGGAGCGATACGCTGTTTTACTGCGTTTCTCACGCTAAGTGTTGGTGTACTGAACTGCGGTTTGATATCATTCTCCACATTCCTTAACTCTGTTTTCCAGTCTTTGATCTCGAACAGTTACTGTCGTATTTCCTGTCCTAAAAATTGTGTTATTCTACTAAGACGAAAAGTTTTTACTGGATGTCGTAAATTACAACCCTTTATATTCTCCCTCCTTTTGGTAAAGGTTTTCCAGAGGCTAATTTGTTTTCATAATATTGTACACTATTGTTAAAAAGTTAAGAGGAAACGGGAGAAGGGGAAACTAGGGGAAGACAGCAGTCACTGTAAATAACTGCCAAAATTTACAAAAAGTAGGATTGTGCTATGCGTGAGAAGGAAGCACTCACTACTTCTATTGCGTTAATGACAAAAATGGGATACAAAGGTCTCGGTCATGCCTGCTCTTTCGTAGCGGGCAGAGTACATTGTAATGTCACAAAGGCAATATCGGGAACCTTTTGGTGCGGTAGTATCATTTGACGCCTTGAAATACATAGGTATAGGTCACCGTCCCAACAAAGCTCAATTTAACGCGAAGTGAAACTGCAGGCGCAGATGTATGCTCATATATTAATCGGCAGTTGTTGCAGTAAGGGGTCACTTCCTAACTTTTTTTCTCGGCGATAGTAATTTGTTTAACTGAATTGCCTGAAAGAATGAAGAATTCACGTAGCTACAGCCTTTTCCAGTTCAGGAAGTGGCGGCGAATTGCAACAACTTCCGATTAATGTACTTGCCTGGGTAAAGACGTGTTAACACTGAAGATATTGTTGAGTGTGAGTCAGCTAGAGTGGAACTTCGGCCTTGGATCCGTTTCCCGCCGCCACGTTCGGGAGAGGCGGGCCGAAGATCGCGTGCGCGCGCTGCTCGAGGTGGCGATAACGGCGCCCTATTAGCACGAACACTTCGCTCTTGGCGCCCACACTTGCCGCCATCAGATGCCACTTTCCTTCCAAATGACGTTGAAGGAAGGCACAAGCCATTCACTTATGAGAACATCATGACCACACGGCAGATGTCTGATGATGAAGTTTACGATATGAAAGACTAACGACAAAGCATTTGTTTCTCATGGTACGTTGCAATCGACCAGTCTCCAGCAAAAATATGCCCAGGTTTATTTCTCGAAAAAGTATGAAAGCACATACTGGCCCTGAGCGTAAGGGAAAGGAAAGATAATCAAAGCAGACGATCGATGAAAACTAAAACAATTGTCAATGCAATAATCTCCAAGGTTGTGACTATAAGACTATGAAAAGCATGAAGACGTACTGACCGTACGAGAAAGGAAACATTTTTAGAAAGCATGGAAAAACATTGTAGACATATTGTATGTAGTCTTCTTATCGATGAATTACGATCTGAAATGACACCAGCAGTAAACATCAAAGAGGAGTAAATTTATTAGCCAGCATAAAACACAATGACACGGCCTTTTAAAATGACACGTGAAGAAATAGTAGTTAAAAGATTATTGAAAAATACTAACATTCTGTTCATTAACAACAAATCTTCTTTCTAGGAAGAGTAAAACCAAAATTATGTGCTAAACATATGTAAAATACAGACATAAGTGAATATACGGAAATCATTTGTGATGCAACGAATCAAATTAGGGACAGATTGACTGTTTCCAATGAATGAGAATTTGGAGGCAGAATGGAAATGAATGTCCTCAGCTGAAGTCAACTCATTCGATTGGTTACTATTTGATGTCCAACAAGCAAATGGAGAAAGTCCTCCGGACTTACATGAAATGTCTGCGACAGAGGTTGCAGTTATGTGGATCTTACTTAATCATCCAATGTGAAAATGTTTTCTTTTCCACTGAATGGAAAATGGTCAAGACCGATCACAAAGAGAAACTACAAGTTGGTTGTTAGCGAGCAACTCGAATTAAAAGTAAGGGAGACGGACATAAATTGAAGGCTTAAGAGGCAAACCTGGATAACTCAAGAGCTTTCTGAGTCTGAAAGTACCTATCAAATGCGATCAGGAACAAGATACTCTCGCTTTGAAGGACACAATAGTTGACTTACAGAGACAAACGCATTTTCAGTATACAGGGTGTCACTTTTCAACGTCTGTCGAATATTATCAGCTCCGCAGCGAACTGCCAAGCATACACCGAATGAGACGATCGTATTAAGCAAATCGGAGATAACATCATTCGTCCTGTTAAAAGAGCACAGTAGTTGGTTTGAATTACTGTAGATCGTGCAGAACTGGTATTAGGCAACGAAGTGAGCATTCGTCTCTTACACAAGACGTGGCAGTAAGAAGGCGTGTATGTGAAACTCAGATGTATGGAATCGCCGCAGCAAGGTGAGCCGTGACAGAATGCCAGAAAGGAGCAATTATGTTTGGAAGCGCCCATGACCACACCGTAAATGCTGTTACCCGAGTAGTACTCTACCACGCAAACATTTGGGGCTATAATCGTCTCGTATGAAACCTCCCCGTATGAGGGGAGGGGGGACACGGGGCTGGGGGGGGGGTTGGACGGGGCCGGGGGGAGGGGGGTGGGTGCTCCACTGGGGGCCGAACCGCAGGGCGGTGGGGTGGATGGACTGTTGTGGCCTGTTGTAGGGTTGTGTACCACTGAGGGCTACGGCGAAGCCTCTCCGTCGTTTCTAGGTCCCCAGTTTAATATACAATACACAACTTTAGAGAGAATGGTGCTCCAGATTGAATTAATATGTTTCATTATTTCGTACAACAAAGTCAATGATGGCACATCGACTCGTAGGAATCTGATTCTGTAATCAATTGGTACCAACAAATTTAGCCAAATTGATGCCATGATCACATCGTACAGATCTCATTCAGTGTTCCAGGGTACAAAAAAAACACAGGAGAGGAAAGGAAATACAGGGTGAGCACAAAGTCTTATCCTGATCATAAAAATTTATAACAGAATAACGTAAGTTAAATTACATCTGACGCCGTTACATAGGTTAGTGTTACTAGCTTTTTTTTAAGACCACTTATGTTAGTAAACAGCGCGTGCTCTCTTGGTAGCTCGAGAACATCGAGGCCGTATTCCACTCTCCGCCAGGTGTTTTCGTAACGTGTGTTCTGTCACAGTACTCACATCAGCTTGTATCCTAGTCTTCAGTTCGTCGACGTCAGCAACTGGTGTGACTCTGTCCTTGATACAACCCCAGAAAAAAGTCAAGGGGTGTAATGTCTGGACAGCGGGGTGGCCAGGGTGTTTCTTCGTTTCCGCACACTGGCGGCTATACAACTTACGTGCAAAGAGCATTACTTTAAAAAGTGATTAGTGTTTTTGCACGCACAACGAATTAAAGGAAGCATTGACAATGCTGGCAGTTTAAAAACTTCTTGCGGATACTGAGAGCTAGTGTGGTAGCCTGTCTTATTACAGTAAGGTCCGGTGGCTTAGTCGTGGTGAAATATTATATCGATTTTAGCGTTTTAGATGAGATAAATATGTAATGGAAATAAACAATATATGTGTTCCTGAAGTGAGAGAGTTCTCAAGGGAAAGTGACCTCGCGTTTTTAACTAGGCATCTGAATGCCTTGAACATTTCAGTGTAGAGTAAGAATGTAGTGATTACTCATTACATAGACTACAAACATCCTTTTGAAATGAAACCGACACTTTGGGAAAAAGGAAGCTAGATCATTTCCCTAATGATCGTCAGTGCAAGATGTTGTTATTAACAAAGAGTATCAACGTTATTCGCATTAGAAAGTGATTTTGATTTGTTCTCCCCTCAGTGTTCAGAGTATATTTAAGAGATTCGTCCTAGAGAAAACATTTAGGAGTTTTATAGACGCTTTACTCACGATACATTTCTTCGTTTCCCCACACTGGCGGCTATACGAATATCAGTGTTCGGTTCCACGTTATGTTTGTGAAGCAGGCCGGGGTGGCCGAGCGGTTCTAGGCGCTACAGTTTGGAACCGCGTGACCGCTACGGTCGCAGGTTCGAATCCTGCCGCGGGCATGGATGTGTGTGATGTCCTTAGGTTAGTTAGGTTTAAGTAGTTCTAATTTCTAGGGGATTGATGACCTCAGACATTAAGTCCCATAGTGCTCAGAGCCATTTTTTGTTTGTGAATAGTTATTCTCTGGATTGAAAAGTAATAAGACGAGCCTGATAAACTTGCTGTCAGGTCGTAATCCAATCCGCACTCTGCGCCTACTATGCACAACAACAATTACTCGGAAATGAGACGATCGTATAGCATTGTTGGCGTGGTGGCCCTATGTTGGGGAGTTCGGCCACCGTATAGCAAGTCCTCTTTAGTTAACGCCACATCGGCGACTTACGAGTCAATGATGGTCATGGTGATGGACACACAACAACCAGTCCCATGCCGAGAATCGAACCTGGCCCCCCTGAGTGGTAGGCGGTAACGCTGCCGCTACGCTACATAGGTGGACAATTACTCGGAATAACATCGAATATAGATTTATGTATCAGGAAGTCGTTTCTGAAAGTATTTGTTTGGAGTGTAGCCATGTATGGAAGTGAAACATGGACGATAACTAGTTTGGACAAGAAGAGAATAGAAGCTTTCGAAATGTGGTGCTACAGAAGAATACTGAAGATAAGGTGGATAGAGCACGTAACTAATGAGGAGGTATTGAATAGGATTGGGGAGAAGAGAAGTTTGTGGCACAACTTGACCAGAAGAAGGGATCGGTTGGTAGGACATGTTTTGAGGCATCAAGGGATCACAAATTTAGCATTGGAGGGCAGCGTGGAGGGTAAAAATCGTAGAGGGAGACCGAGAGATGAGTACACTAAGCAGATTCAGAAGGATGTAGGTTGCAGTAGGTACTGGGAGATGAAGCAGCTTGCACAGGATAGAGTAGCATGGAGAGCTGCATCAAACCAGTCTCAGGACTGAAGACAACAACAACAACATAGAAGTAATTGTTAAGGAGAAAACGTGCAAGAGAACCGAGAATCCCCCACTACCACGACTTCATTTTTTGGAAAACAGTTCGTAAAGTACATTAAGAAAAATGTTAAGGAATCTGTTAATACAATTCCTTGATACGTGTACATTTCTGTAACATTGTGACTATTTGTTTCACTGGTAACAGTAACAGTTCGTGTAGTGATTTCAGTGTAGCTGGCCGCGGATTCAAATTTACTGTTGTGTCCCGCACTTGAGTGTCCGTTAGGCTCCCCACTCTCCGCCCTGTGTCGATAGTGAGGGAACCGTGCTCACCGTGCCTCCAGTGTTGCAAATTCAGTTGTTTTCCAACTAGATCTAGCCTTTTTGAAAGGCCATCTGTTTGGAAAATTTATAATGTGATTGCTAGTGGGAAATTTAGTCGTTTTTAAATATCATCTGGTTGAATTCTAGTCTTTTTAGTATTATATTCTTCGAAAAGTTTATTTTTTTCATTGTAGTTCATTTCAGTATGTTCAACAGGTTGTAGAAGAAATTACTTTCTTGCAACTGCTTATACTATAAAATCTGTTAAGAAACATAAAACGTTCGTTCGAAAGGCTGCTTTCTATCTACCGCGCATGCGCAGAGCGGAAGTAGCGTTCTAAGCTCGTCTGGTCGCAAATCTGGCTACTTGAAGTGGGCGCCAGCTGTTTGAAGAGCGACTAGCAATGAGCATCAGGTAGCCAGATGCTGCCTGAGGAAAACATGCTGGCGCTGTCAAGCTGTTAAATGGCTTGTAGTGAGGGTACGTGGCCGCGTTTTTTCGATTTTCTTTCAACAGCCGATCGCATTACACCGCTTGCTTCAGTAATTGTAAGGTAAGCACTTTATTTGTTATTATATTTTATTTTTATTTATTGTTATAGAATCACCTGTAGAAGTTCGGCTGTTCGCCGCTCGGTGACAGTCGATCAGTAAAATGCGTTTGAAGAGCCCAAACACCAAGCACGGCCTCATGACGACAACGTTGACGCGCATGCGCAGTGGCGCATGTTTGCTGGTTCTTCAAGTAGTTTCCTGGCAGCTCTTCGAACGAACCTAAGCTTAATTGCTGCTGGTACTCAACAATGTAAATAATGAGTGCAAGAAGTACGTAAGTACGGAAGTTTCATACTTTATTTTATAAAATTATTTTAAATGTATGAAAAATTGAAATGGTAATTTAATCAACTTCAATAATGCATGATACGTGTAATGTTTTTACTGTATTTTCCCGTTTTCGAGGACCGAGCAGCTGAACGAAATGCAAACTGCTTGTTATTATTCAGTTACAGCCGAGTTAGAAGTGGCTGTGCTTAGTGCTTGTTCTTCTCGTCATAGTGACTGATTATAGTTCTGTTAAAATGGGTAACATTAAACCTCAATACACCCAAAAGGTTAGGGAAGGATGGTTAAAAAATCCGAAATATGCCCAATGGCTATTACAGGCTCTGGGAGATAACACAAAATCATTGTTTAAACTGTGTCACTGTACTGTAAGAGCTCAGTCAGCGGATTTAGAAAATCACACAGAAACAAAAAAAAACATGACTCTGAAGTTTCTTCTTTGTCCTCCCTGAGACAGGCAAAAATTAATTTTATACCAGCTCAGGATTCCGTAGGACGTTACGAAGCTGAGGGGTCACTCGCCCTCTTTGTGTCCGCATATTGCGCTATAATGTCGTGTGATCACTTAGGAGAAATGTGTAAAAATGGGTTCAAAGACAGTCTTATTGCAAGCCAGATTAAGTTATATCGTATGAAGTGTGGTGCTGTTTTCAAGAACGTTCTTGGGCCCCATTTTGCGACCGAGCGAGGTGGCACAGTGGTTAGCACACTGGACTTGCACTCGGAAGGACGACGGTTCTATCCCCCCTCCGGCCATCCTGATTTAGGTCTTCCATGATTTCCCTAAATCGCTCTAGGCAAATGCCGGGATGGTTCCTCAGAAAGGGCACGGCCGACTTCCTTCCCCATACTTCCCTAATCCGATGAGACCGATGACCACGCTGTCTGGTCTCCTTCCCCAAACCAACCTACCCATTTTGCGATCGATATGAAAAGTGATGTTGATGATGGTATGTACAGTATTTTAATTGACGAATCAACTAATATTAATGTCACTAAACTTCTAGCGATTTGCTATAATTAATCATAGTAAAACATGTCACAAGATTTTTTCATTTCTTACACTAGCCGAACTTGAAAAATGCCATGCTGAGTCTGTTGTATCAGCTATTAAAGAGGCGTTGAAACAAGTTAAGTTAGATGTAAAGAAATTGCAGGGAATAGGAATAGATAATGCTAGTGTGATTTTCGGTATTAATAACGGAGTTTATGAAATAGTTATAAGGGAGATTCCGCATTTGGTACTTAAAAGGTGTTTCTGTCATTCCATTCAGTTGAGAACCTCTGCAGCAACTGCAGAATGTCTTCCAAGAAATTTGGACTTTTTGATTAGGGAAAATTACAACTGGTTATCTCGATCATCTTCACGACAACTCATTTTCCGTCAGATTTTCTAAATGAAGGGGAGGAGCCACTGAAAATCTTCCATGGTTGTGACACGAGATGGTTATCCATTGAACCTGCGTATGTAGAACAATTGATCAATGGCTCGAGTTAAAAACTCATTTTGAAATAGCTGGGCAAAGTGAAAAATGCTACACAGCTGGACTGCTCTATTCGATATTCAGAGACGAATCTAATTTAGTATATTTGCTTTGTTTGAAACCTATTCTTTCAAGCTTTCAGAGAGTCAAATCAGGAATTCGTGTCAAATGGTGTAGACCCATGCAAAATAATTAGATGACCTGGTACTTCTTATTCAATCTCTTCATAACCAAGTTGTAACTTCCACCTATCCAGTTCAGAAAAAAATCTTGACAATGGTTTAGAAAATCACCTAGATCCAAAGCCGTATCTTGGATACTTGTTTCCAGAAATTAGAAATAAAATAACCGAAGGCGACAAAAAATATAAGAGAAAGATATGTAAAATTTGTTTCTACACCTGTCAAACAATGACAGCAATGATTGCCTGATAACATTGAAGTGTTGAGGAAATTACCTCTTCTGGCAGTTACAAAGGCGCTTGCAGTGGTAAAAAAGCCCTTAATTCCCCTGTTAGAAAGCTCTCACTTGGATAATGATACAATTACAATAACTGAATTACAGTGGCAAAAAGTGACCGTCGTCCAATCGGATAAAGTTAACAATTCTGTCGGTTTCTGGTGTGTGGATTTCAGTTATCATGACGCCAGCGGTGAAAATCCTTTAAAAAAAATTGTAGAATTTGCATTATCTAGGCTCGTACTTCCTTGCTTCAACGGCGAAGTAGAATGGATATGCAGCCAGTTGAATCTCGTCAAAACGAAGATAAGGAATAGAATGCAGATATGTTAAACGCAATATTATGGATCAGTGCAGGTCTTCGCAGAAAGAATCTGTGCTGCCATAATTACATATTTCTTGAGTCAGTTCTCAGAATAATTGGGACAACTGAAGCATATAAATCGGGACCATCAACTTCTAGTGCAGCTTCTCTTTCCCTGAGGACGATGGCGATAATGATGAAGACGACATTCTTATTGAATTTTAGGTAAGTTTAGTAAAAAATATGTTATTTATGTAGTCTATATGTTGAGTGAGTGGCGTTTCATTGTCATTTCTATGCTTCTGAATAAAAATTTCGGATCTAGTTCGTTTAAGGCATTTTTAGTCATTATTACTCTCAATATGGTTGGAAAAAGTTAAATACTGTTGGCAACACTGCGTTGCCACATGCTTGCTCCCAACTTCCTACAGCTTGCTCCAGGAACACGTACGTCGTGTAGCGCAACCTTACATTGTCAACCCGCATCCTCCAACTAGTATCAGATACGGCATGGAAAGAACTCCCAAAATACTGTATATCCGAGTGCTGTGGACTGCAACTAAACAGGGTGTTAAGTTGTTTAATCACTCAGAAAACTTGATTGTTTCGTGACAACTCTCTGATGCATGTACTCCACGTTAAAGCTACGACAAGCACAAAGAGAAAATTTTTGCAAGAGGAATCCATATTATTTGTTTCATCATAACCCTGTCTGCGGCATTCACTGTGAGGAATTGATTTATAAGTGTTGATGGAATTGAGGGTATAGTAGCAACATGTGTTTCCAAAAACTTCATTTTTTATGTTTCTTAATTTCCTGATTGAAGTAAACGAAACACGGGATAACTATTGTCTCATCAATCTGCTTTTAACAAGGAATTGCAGCAACAGTAACTGAATAATACTTCGCGTTTCCACTCTCTGTATGAAGATGGAATTCCTGAGATGATGGGCACAACTAGAAATAAATTCATTCTGAGTGTCACTGGAAGGATAATGCACGTGTAAACGCTTTTCATCTTCTTGTCAGTCTCTGGTCTTGCTAATGCGTTTCGCAATAACTAGATTATAGTGACTTCAGACTTCCAGTAATTGGAGTAAATTCCTATTATTTGTATCTCGATTTTTCTGAATGAACCTCTGAAGGCTAAGATTTTCTGACCAAGAAATAATGTCAATTCAAGAACTCTCTTGATAACTGTTTCCCAACATTCGGTTCATTGTCAGTCTGCTTCTCGACTCTTAGGAATATATTACCAGAGCGTGCCAAATGAATCTCATAGTTTCACTATTTCAATATTTCTTAAGAAGTGGCTTGATTGATGTTCTGAGATCCTGTCATGTAGTTTTTTTACACTTTGTTATAAATATACTGATTTGGGGATGAATGTGAGCGAACTTTTTCAGCCTGAGTAGACAAAAGACGCCAAGGAAAAAAAATGGTTTTTGGCTTTCGCTCCTAAGTAACCAGCCTCTGGGCACTTATTCATTGTTCCAAAGTTTATAATGAATTATAGATGTAGGTAATACACGGAATTAAAATCTAACAAAAAACGTTCTGAAGTTATTTTCTGCTTTAGTGTTACGTGTTACAATCAAACCATGTGTGACAAGTGTTGTGGTTGCCGTAGAAATTTGAAAGAGTGGGTGTTCTGTATAGACTGGTTTCATTGGGGCGAGTGCAGCGGAGAGGAAACGAGGGTAGATAATGAGGCTCTTCCATGGCAGTGTAGGTAATGTAGAAAGGACAGAAAAATCGCGGAACAGGAGGCAGAGATTTGTGCCCCTATGGCTGAATTATAAATCGCGAATTTGGAATTATGTAAGCTAAGGGAGGAAAAGGACTCTAGGCGCAGGGAAAAGGTAGCAAGCAAAGGGTGAAAAAGGGAAACAATTGATAAAACTTCTGAAATTCAGTTAGCAAATCAGATTGGCTGCCTATCTGAAGTAGTGGAGGATGGGCCTCACTCAGATGTAGTTGAATGTAGGTTGCAGCAGAATACTACCTTAAAGAAAAAAGACAGGTCGGGATCAAACCAGAATAGGAGAAGAAAAATTCTGCTTATAGGTAGCAGTCATGGAAGCGGTGTGGGCCAATGGCTTCAGGAGAAATTAGGAACAGAGTACAAGCACACAATTTTTGTGAAACCTAGTGGCCTTAACCAGGTTACAGAAAACTTAGGTCAGCTATGCAAGGACTGTGAGAAGGAAGATCAGGTAATTATAGTTGGAACAGGAAACAGCCTGGCTATGGTTCAAATTGCTCTGAGCACTAAGCGACTTAACTTCTGAGGTCATCAGTCCCCTAGGACTTAGAACTAATTAAACCTAACTAACCTAAGGACATCACACACATCCATGGCCCAAGGCAGGATTCGAAACTGCGACTGTAGCGGTCAATCGGTTCCAGACTGTAGCGCCTAGAACCGCACGATCACTGAGGCCAGCTCCTGGCTATGAATCCACGATATAATATTAGGAGTGACCTGGATGAAATAGGAGCAGAAGCTGGGCACACGGATGTGGGGTTTGTGGGGGCCTTTCAGCGCCTGGGTAAACACTGCTGTGAGGAGTGTTAACACTGAGCTGAACGGGATGCTCCAGACACCGGCAAAGTCTCACATGGGTGTTGTTCCAGTCGATGCTATTGGCAGGTGGAGTTACACTACATATGGCCTGCACCTTAATAGGAAGCGGAAAGATAAGTTAGCTTCTCTATTAGCAGATACTGTAAGGGGGCCACAGTCACACAATGGGTGATCCATGTTATTATTGGGACCAGGCAGACAGTTTTTTTTAGGTTATTGCCAAATTCCAGACTGACAACAACCAAGGAAAATACAAGAAAAGAAGCTTCATGCACAGCAAATAGGGATAAAGCTAAGGGTGATATCAACTTACTTCACCAAAATATCACGGGAATAAAAAATAAAGTAGATGAGCTGATAATTTATTTGGATAATCTCAAAAATAAGAATGAGCACCATGTAACAGTGGGGATGGAAAATGTCAGTAAAAATGGGTATAATTTAGCATCTTACACTTGTAGATCTAGTATGGATAAAGGAGGAGTTCCTATTTAATTTACGCTTTATACGTCCACCAATTTAGAAGAGACTTGACTTATAGAATGAGTACGTCCAATCATTGTGTTGATCTCAAGCTGACCAAAAATGTGGGAGAATGGAACATTATTCATGTCATTTTCAGACCAGTAAAAAGGAAGATGAAGACCTTTGAGGATTCATAAATCTGTTTCATCACTTCCTCATCATTTCCTTTCAAAACACCACCTAGATACCAGAAGGAATCATGTACATAAGTTACGCAGAATTAGCACGCACATGAACTTCAAGTATTAACGGCTGACTTCGACAGAAATCAAGAATTACAATGAAACTGGCTTAACTGCTTTAGTGTTTGGTTCCAATCCGAGTTGCTGAAAGTGCTAAGGACTGGTGCATGGATCTAATTGCAGGAACAGTTCCTTGCGTATGAAAAACGTGCAGAGGAACAACTAAGAACTTCAGTTAGCTCCTGGTTTCAAATAAAGAACCTGATTGTTTCAGGTTTTCTTGACGAAATTGAAAAATTCACTATGTCTTTGTCCATGAAATGGTCTTTGCAGACTTGCTTTTGTAACAAACCTTTTCAAAGTGCCGCCAATCCCATCATAGGGAGATTAGACGTGGCGAATTGAATTGAATTTTGAAGTCATGTTCTTTGCTGCAATTATTGTAAAATTTTTGCAGTTTTCGTACAATACAGCACAACTATCGGTGAAATATTCAGTATCACTTACAGACAATTCAGGTTTTTGTTTCAACAACTGCAGTGCAGTCTTTCCGTTTTATGAAATAGCTACGTTATGATCTAAATCACAGAGGCTTTTAGATTACAAACGTTGGTCTTTCGTGTAACACACACAAACTGCGTGAAGAGTATAAATGCCACTATTCCAGAAATAACTGTGTGCTGCACGTAGCACAACAAAGTTGAAATTTTCTCTGAGGTCCATCAGCACTGAAACGGGCCTTCTTCAAGTGCTTCCTTTCTCATTTTCAAACAATTACACTGAGATTTTGTCATGAAGGAATGAGGTGCAAATTTCTCTGTCTTCTGTACTAGCATTTCTTAAACTGCTGACTGTATCTACTTGAAGAACCAAATTTATTCTGTCCGTTAAAACTCGTTTATCAGGCTCAAAATCTTCTACCTGATTATGTGAGTATTCCAGAAGTAGGAATATAGGAGGACAGTTGTCACAGATACGAAGCATACAGGTTCTTTGATTAATGTTGCCAGTTACTACTCCCATTAGATCTTCGTAGGATTTTTAGTCTTAGTGGCGTGTGGTAGCAACTAAGCGTTTTGACGAATGGTACGCACACATGCTGAATGAGTTATGAGATTCTTGTGCTAGTGCACACCATTTCGGCCAAAGATGAGGAAATGCTTTGTTTTCAGGAAATTCCTGTTTCTATAGAAGGTAAAGTTCATATAAATTACTTGAAATCAGTTGTACATGTACATTTTTCCAGAGACTCGCTTGGTCTTTCTTTCCTGGCATTATTCTACCGTTTTCATCACACAAATAGAAATTTTTTACTCTGTCACCTGCGTCGTTTGGTAATGTCCTTTCCCTTTACTGTTCAGGAAGTGGTAAAAATTCCTTTTGTTTGTAAAGAGTACGTGCCTGACGTACCAAATATTCTGAGACTCGAAACATTTCACATACTTTTTTGTCGAGCCAAGTCTCTGGCACGAGAGTCAAAAGTTGAATTTCTCTGCATGTTGGAATGTTTCATTTTCTCCTTTATTTGTTTCATTAATTTATCAAACTGCATGTTGGAATGTTTCATTTTCTCCTTTATTTGTTCATTAATTTATCAAAACGGATTACTTTCTGGCATCTTCATAGTTATCATGCTCATATTTTTCTCTCAATTCAACATCGCACACACTTGAAGCTTTATTTTGTAACGCCTCCATTGCATATTCCAGTTAACGTTTGGCTATTGTCATTCTGCTGTGAAGAGAAATTGAATGCAATTTATCTGGAGATAATCCCAAATTTGGTAAACGTATGTCTATTTAATTGTTTTCTAGAGACTGAATAGTCAAGTCTCCAGTTTCACTGGTATACTCTGAAGAAGTTCCTTCATTTCCTTTGTTACATTCTGTAACGTGCCTTCTAAAAGTTGGGTATAGATTTTCACCACGAAAAATAGAAAGTTCTTTCTCCCTTACTTCCTTTGCTTGCAGTAATGCCACTTCACGCAAACCAGAAGACGCTGTGTATTTGTGACACCTGAAAGGGGTCAACACATCCCTTTTTATGTAGTAAGAAACTTAATAAATATTTTCCTTTGTGTGTAGAACGAAACTACACTTGATCTAATAATAAAGATACGGCACCACAGCTCCATAATAGCAACTCATGCTCTTCTTCAGTTAGCTCAGAAATAACTGTCAGGTAACCATTACATTCTTCCGCATTGTTAACATCTCTGAGAACATTGTCTACTTGAGCACCCTTCCATTACTTAACCTAGAAGACACGGGAATATTACAGTTTTAAGTTAGTAATATAATGTGTCAGTAATTTTATCAGTATGTTAATGAAAGCTTTGAAGGATGTAAAATTATGTATACTTGAAATATTGCTCAAATCTGTCCACAAACTCAACAATATATGGGGATATCACGAACATTCATGACCTTCTCAGGAAAAAGAATACTTGTAATGATAAAAGCGTAGTGCCAACCCAATGAGGATGAAAGGCAGACAAAAATATTGTAAATTTAAAACAATAAAAAATCACCTAAACTTCGTAACTGGAGAGCCTGTTTATTATTATTAGTGTTAATCAGAGTCTACTGTTGGTAGGTATTTTCTCCAAATGAAATGTTCTCGCAACAAGAAAATATATGCAATATTTTTAAAGTATCTAAAGCTATATGTACGTCACTGTTTATATTTTCTTTGATTTAGATTTTTACGCATTGCAGACGAACTTGTATGAGAAATTTTTAACTAAAGCTGGAAAGTTTTAACAGGTTAAATACATCGTCTTTCATTCAAAAAAAAGTCAACATCCTATTGCAAAAATGGTAGAAACTACAAAATTGCGTTCTCAATGATAAATAAAGCTTTCTGAAATATATTTACAAAAACCCCTAATTTATTATTTTTACAGCGATGCAATCATTGAGCGAAATGCAATAAAATTTTGGAATCTGTCATATGGTTCCCATACTTTCATCACTAAAAATCAGAAAGTTTCCTGTGGGGTAAGTTTTCATTTTCTTAAATTTCTGCATGATTTGACACAGAATGGCCCAGTTCTCTACAGCGTAACAAAGCTTTAAAAATGCTGAAAAAATATATAAATACATTTTTACTTAAAAGGTACATAAGACTGTAGAACATTATTATTACTGCTTAGCTTGTAAGAAAAATACTTTATGAAAGAAATGAAAGAAAAGTTTAAAATCGAAATGTGCGCTGAATTTCAGAGAAAATATTAGCCTTAAGGTATTATCGATGTAATATGGAACAACATTTTAAACGTAAGGAACGCCAGTGAAGCATTCAGAAGTTATCGTAATAAGCTCTAACATCTAAACCTGGTAATGTTTCCCCTGGAGTATAAACGAACGTGTTGTTAGACATTTTTCGCATACTTGACGGTTTAATAATGTAGGAAGTCGTATTACTTGTCAGAATAAATCTTTAGGCCGCAAACGGAGACTGGCAATTTGCCTTTTAGCTGACGACATATCAAGCCAAATCATCATTTAACATTATCTGATTTATCTGCTACCAACAGATCTCCTTTGTATATTTTAACATTTTATACAAACATTTCTGCCTTTTTAAAACTAATTCGAGTGGTGAAGCCTGTGTACTAAGAAATGAGATATGACGATATGCACTTTGCCCTCTAAACAGGCAGTACTGTTACTTGAATATTTATGTTTAACCTACTCTAACCTAAGACAACAACAAAAGCAATGAGCACATATGGTCAACAGGCTTACCTACGCGCCATGGAGCCGTGTAGAGTCGTGCGCTAGAACTGAGGACCGCCGTCCAGCCGGCACACCTGCAACATACCGTGTTTTCACAGCGCTCGGAAAGAGTGAATCACTTGGCGGGCGCTGCTTTTGATCAATCAGGCGCTCCGCCGACAATCAGCGATTCTCGCTAGACTATACAAGTAAGTAAATTGAGTCAGCTCAGCCGAAAGAGCACCAGCATCCACAGGGGCTCTGTGCCAGAAATTGCATCCTGTTCTAATGTTTTTCAGCTCCTTTCCCCTGGTTGACAATTTTACTTTTAAAGTTTGGAATACGTATACCATAAACAATCAAAAAATACTCGTTTACTGCGAATTTTTATTGCGTCTCTTGGCAATGTTAGTTGACAATCGTACTCGTAATACTAAGAGATATTCTGTAGGTTTCCTCTCGTTAGTGTTTGAATAAATAGAGAAAACACCGTATAAATTACCTTATACAAGAACATAATGACAGGAAGAAACTTTTTGAAATGATAAGTTTTAGTTACCACTTATAGAACGGCCCGTTATCTTCGTAAATTGGCCCATAACCGAAGCTATGACTTTAGTAATATTTTTATTAGGTGTTGGCTGATTTCAACGTCATGTCACTCGCCAAGCATTTGAATATCAGTGGTCATGAATGAACTGTTTGTAGACTGAATATTGGATAGAACGCCGATGCATGCTCCAGGCAGCGTTTAAACAAGTTGCATGTTGACAACTGATACTCAGTATGTCATGGTTAGAGAATGCTGATTGGAGCATCATGGACATTGTCTGGAAAGAAGGATGTAAGATGAACGTTAACAAAAGCTAAACCAGGATAATGGAATGAAGTTGAATTAAATCAGGAGACATTGTGGGGATTTGGGTACCAAAATAACTGATGACCGGTGTAGAAAGAATATAAAACGTAGAATGGCAATGGCAAAGAAAGCATGTCCGAAGAAGAGGAATCTGTTAACATCGAAGAAAGATTTCGTGTTAGGAAATCTTTAAGTATTTGTACGGAGTGTAGCCATGTATGGAGGTGAAACATGGACGGTAAATAATCCAGACTAAAAGACAATAGAAGGCTTTAGAATTGTAGTGCTACAGGTGAATGTTTTAGATTAGGTGGGTAGGTCACGTAACTAATGAGAAGCTACTGGATATAACTGGGGAGAAAAGAAATTAGTGGCATAACTTGAGCAAAAGAAGTAATTTGTTGATAGGACACATTTTGAGACACCAAGGGATCGCCAAACAAGTACTGGAGGGAAGTGTCGTGGGTAAAAATCGTAGAGGGAGACCAAGAGATCAAAAGATAAACAGATTCAGAAGGCAGTAGGTAGTCGAAGAAGAAGAGGCTGTCACAGTATTGATAGCAGCAGGGAGAGCTGCTTGAAACCAGTCTTCGGACCTAAGACCACAACAACAGCAACATGTTAAATACCTATAAGGAATGTGCTGCGTTGTAAGTAGCGCTCCATTTATATATTTATTTATTAGCTATTTTCTTTCAGTATCTTATGTATAATAAGCATCAAACGAAAAAACTACAAAGAACGAAATTCGTCTAGCTTGAAGGGGGAAACCAGATGGCGCTATGGTTGGACCGCTAGATGGCGCTGCCATAGGTCAAACGGATTATTAACTGCGTTTTCTTAAAAGTAAGAACCCCCATTTTTTATTACACATTCGTGTAGTACGTAAAGAAATATGAATGTTTTAGTTGGACCACGGTGCCGCTATGCTGTTACTAAGAACGTAGGGTATGCAACATCGAGAGGTGGTAGTATGGACCAAAAGACAAAAAATGTCTAGTAAACTGTGGTCCTAAAATGCATACCTGAGGAGGTACGAGCACTTGTTCATCTTTGCTGGTGTGAAACACGTCTCCTCTGTTGAACTGACACATGTATCCATGATCCCAGAAGGTTTGTAACATCATTACGGAATCAGCCTGTATATACATAAATTTACAGGCGTGGGCGCCTGTAACTTCGGCTCCCTGCAACGTCGTTGGATGACGTTTCCGGACACGAGTTCCTATTCAAAATATTATGCACTCACCCCCCGCTACATATCTAAGAAACCTGTACCGAACACCCTCTATGATGTTTATGTATTACACCCGATAGCCCAAACTGGTTAGGCGTCCTGAACAATTTCATCCAAAACGATGCGACTATGCCCAAATCCGAGCTTGTGCTACGTCTCTAATGGCATCGTCGTCGACGGAAAGTTAAGATGGAATATTACATGGAATGCAGCAAAGGTGCCATTCAGACGTGTACGGTCGCTAAGGCCGTTATATGACCACGGCCGTGGAATGCCGGGCTGGAGAGGCAGCACGCGCGGGAATGAGAGTGGCTGAGGCTCGGGTGTCGGAACAGCCAGCAGCCCCGGCGTCGCTTCCGCCGCAACCCTGTTCCCTGTTACAGCCATTCTCGACGCCGAGCTGGCCGGGCTCGAGATTTCCTCCAGCCTTACAGCACTTAGCGAGCACAATGGCACGCAGCAATTAACCGACTGAATACTCTGCTCTCAAAGGACACGCCAAAGGAACAGTTACCGAAGTTCGCTCGCTCCCCGAGTCAGAAACGACGTCTTTCGTAATGGCGTGCGTCTTTCACACGCGGGGCGCAGCACAGCCTCCGACGCCATCCGGGAAGCGGAGCTCCCATCTACGCGTCCCGTTTTTAGAATGCGGTAATTTACATTTTAATTAATTTCGAGAGCACTGTTGACAATCAACTCGCTTCTAGCGAGATTGTTCCGAGGCAAACAAAACGGAATTCCGGTAAACTTGCATTCGTAGTGTACTGTAAAATTCCATAACAGTCGTTAAACCATAAAAGAACCCCAAAATGTCACAGCTCTTTATTTGGTTCATGAAAGAGGGCCCTGAGAGAATCAAACAACTTGATCAAAGTGGAACAAGATAGGATACCTCAATACCTGATACTCAGGAAAAGCGTGTGCAGCTTTATAAAAAGCCAGCAAACCTCACACCGCGGACTCCCCAGTACAAATTCAGATTCAAACGTGTCAGTACTTCACACAAGATGTTGTTTGCTAATTTAATGTTTAGATTACAAGCCAACAAAAGTTATTTGTTTGAAGTCCTTTGGATGTCGCTCCGGGCTCTCATTATTAAACACTGGATGAGTAGACTCTTGGTAATTTGGGCTCCTTTTTAAGCTTTACACGCAACTTAATTTTTACGACGTCATATCTCCTGATTTTTTCTTTGTTTTTTCTGTGGCTTAGGGAAGGGTAAAAATCGAATGGTAAATCAGCAGCAATGGGAGCGAAACCCAAGGAGGAGGGAAACTGAAAACGGAAGGAAATATTAGAAAACTACTATTGAAGGGGGTTGTATTCCCCAAAAAAGAGATTCAAATGACCGATGTAATCTCACGGACACTGATAAAACTCAAGGACGCGATCGGCTGAGCGCGTGTCATCTTCTAAAAGGGTAGATATATCAGGCGAGAGCTGTAAACGGGAGCGTAGCGGATTAAAATAGGGGCACTGAAGTAAAAGGTATCTCACTGTCCGCGGTTGAGATCAGTGGGGACAAAGCGGGGGAGGATCACCATTTAAAAGATGTGGATGGCTAAAAAACCAGTGGCCTATCCGGAGTCCTGTTTTCTTATCCATCCACATCTTTCAAGTGGTGATCCTCCCCCGCTTTTTCCCCCACTGCTCTCAACCGTGGACACTGGTGTCATAGAATGACTTAATTTTGCAGGTACATTCACTGGTACATGTGGGCACTGTCTGCAAAAATTTGTAGCGAACAGAGTAAGAAGTAAATAAGTAATAGACTAAAACGTAATGTCTTATGCCCAAGTTTGCATCAACAGCGAAAATGGAGTGATGGATAAGTTTTCATCTTTCATAGATTTGTGGAGCGGTGGCAAAAAGTTTCAAAAAGTTTGAAATCATTCGTGAAGTTTATTGGAAGTTATTAAGTGTTCTCATTCGCAGAGAATGGATGAATAAAATTCTGGGTAATGTAGCCGCCGTGAGTTACGCTACGTCAAGGTATATAAACTATTTTAACTGTTATGCTTGTCTCACTGTGTTAAACCTTCAACATACGATTATACCTGTTACTGAGTAGATCACGGCTACACGTTAAATTTTTAAAAGTGAAATATGGAAAATTAAATTTTTATTGCCCTTGGAAGCTATTACATAGGCAAATTGCTACTGGAAATTTGCACCACATATACATTATCAATTAATAACCCTGCGTTGCCCTTTTGATTATATATTCTATATCCCTTGCCCTCGTCCCTGTCACACCTTTCTTTTTATAGGCAGTGTTTGCATTCATACATGCAGGTGGATGGATCAATACTCCGAACATAAAGGCATTGCATACTTACTTTTAGTAGGTTTCATTTCTTCTAGAGGTTTCTACAGATTTCTTTTCGATTGACCTTGGAATTAAATGGCGTAAGGACTGACTAAGCATCACGGCAACACCAGTCTCAAAGGATTTGACACTAATACCGGTCCTTTCCGATTATTTTTACATGTCACCTTGTTGCCAGCTCCACCTCAATCCAAACGCTGCTGGTCGCGTTCTACTCTGGAGCATTTTTTTCTAGGCTGTAAGCCATGTGTGTGCTGGGCAGAATATTAATGTCCCCCGTAAAAGAGGACACTGGCTACCTCGATGCGCTGTAAACGGTGTAGAAATTGCACCAAGTGGTCATGTGATCCTCTATAGCGGAGGTAGGTAGGTAGGTAGGAGGTAGGTAACGGCAATGAAGTAGTGTGCATGTACCAGCTAGTTAAAAGCAGTCAGATAAACGCTGAGGCGTGATGAAGTGGAAGAAAAGGGGCTATCGTGTCTGAACCTGACCATGAACACAATGTGAATGAAATTGCTCGATTCGTTAGTGTTTCATTGCTGGCTACCAGGAATGGTGCTCCAGCTTCCGAGCGAGCATTGTCAAGAAAACTGCAACCAACGGATGTCTGGTGTTGGGTGCCTGGCAGCAGATGGAAGTTTCACGCCTTCATTGGACTAAATAACACAGAAACATGATAACAGTTGAGCTGGAAGCTTGGTGTAGTGTGGTTCGACGAGTGCCGATGTTCTCTATTTACAAATGATGCCAGGCGTCGAATGAAATGACGGCCGATAGACGTTCAACAGGACGGTGAAGTTGAGGATTTGGGGGGGGGGGGGGGTAGCTTGTGACATTATGGGCGTGTTTTTCGTACAGTGGGCATCTCATTCGGACTACCGTCTACATGAACCAGGATAGTAATTTTACCTTATCGGTGGCCAAGTGTTACTGCTTCGTATCAATCTTCACAACGAGAGTACTATGGACACTTCCATGTTCCGAGATGGCAACAGCTTTCTTCACAGAGCTGCATGCATACGTTCATACTCAGGCAACCTATCGCGTCTCAACTTGATCTGTTAAATCAACCACCTTTAGTCCCACAGAAAATGAAGAACCGTATGAAACAGCTGATGCCTAAATACATGCCCTATCGTCCTATCGTTTCTTCTTGTCATTGTTTCCTATACGTTCCTTTATTCGTCGATTCTGCGGAGAACCTCATCCCTTACCTTGTAAATCCACGTGATTTTCAACGTCCCTCTGTAACACCACATCTAAAACGCTTCGATTCTCTTATGTTCGGGTTTTCCCGTTGTCCGTGATTCACTACCATACAACGCTGCGCTCCGAACGCACATTTTTAGAAATTTCTTCCTCAAATTAAGACTTATGTTTGACATCGGTAGATTTCTCTGGTCCAGGAATGCCCTCTAGGCCAGTGCTAATCTGCTTTGTATGCCCTCCTTGCTTCGTCCGGGATGGGTTATTTTGATACCAACATGTATAAAAACATAATTTCGCCTAGTTCGAGACCACCAATTTTGATATCAAGGTCGTCTCTGTTCTCTTTTCTTCCGTTTCTTCCACTTTTTCTGATATTCTCTTAATCCATGTTCCCCATCGTCAATGAGTAGCTTTAGCAAGATATGGCACTCCTGAAAAAACACGTGAAGTGACTATTTCCTAGAACTGAGGCCATTACCAAGACTTGCATGACACCCTTGGTGTAGGGTTAGCATCTTTGACTATTTATGCAGCGTCATGGACTCCGGGTTCGAACACTGCCAGTGTTCAAATTTTTGATAAAAATCATCAACAATGGTGGCAGAAGACTTCCGGCAATTACAAGCGTTCGACAATGTAAAACGGTGCAGTACGTTCGGTATTTTGAGAAAAATAGGATAATATTTAAGGAAAGACGGGTGAAATACGAAATGAAGAACAACCAAGAGGGAACAATAAAAGTGGAAAATCAAGAAATGTGTAAAACATCCTCTGTGATAGTGGAGAAGAATTACAGTATCTGTTGGAAGGAATGAACAGTCTAATGAGTACAGAATATGGACTGAGAGTAAATCTGAGTAGACGGAAAACAATGACAATTAGCAGAAATGAGAACAGCCAGATACTTTGCGTCAGAAATTAGGGCTACGAAGTTAAGGAATTCTGCTACCTAGGAAGCAGAATAACCCATGATGGAGAACGCAAGGAGGACATGAAAGAAGACTAGCACTGGCAAAAAGGGAATTCCCGGTCAAGAGAAATCTACCAGTCTCGAACATAAAAAAATGGCTCTGAGCACTATGGGACTTAACATCTGAGGTCATGAGTCCCCTAGAACTTAGAACTAATTAAACCTAACTAACCTAATGACATGACACACATCCATGCCCGAGGCAGAGTTCGAACTTCCGACCGTAGCGGTCGCGCGGTTCCGGACTGTAGCGCCTAGAACCGCCCGACCACTCCACAGATTGTGAACAATGGGCTTAAGGTGCTGTACCCAAATGGAGAGGATGAGAATAAGGTGCTTCTGGCCGTCACTGATGCTGTTGCGTATATGATAGCAGCATTTCAACTATTAAAAGTGTTCTACCCATTGACGCTCCTCGTAATTTGTGTAGTGCATGAGATCAACCGCATAGCAGAGCAAGTAAGGCTACAATTTCCTGAAGTAAATAACGTAATACCTATGGTTAAGAAAATTTTTGTTAAGGCACCATCAAGAATACAGGCATTTTAAGAACAGCTTCCAGGTGTCCCATTGTCGCCAGAGCCTGTTGTCACCCGTTGGGGAGCGTGGCTGATAGCAGCAGAATACTGTACGCATCTCTCAGCTGTCCAGAAGGTGGTTGAAAATATACCGGAGGATGCTGCATCCGTTAACTGCAGCAATGGAGTTACTCAAAGATTCTTCTTTAAAACGGGACTTATCTTACATTAGAGCCCACTACACATTTATGGCAAGAATAATTTCACAATTAGAAGGCTTAGGGAGACCTATCTACGACAATATGTCTCTGCTTGAAGAAGTCAAAAAGAAGCGACAGGTGAAGTAGGGGAAAAAGTACGGGCAAAAATGCAAACGGGTTTGCAGAAGAACACTGGCCTGAAGGAGTTGTGTGCAGGTGCCGACAGCCTTAGTGAAAAATCCAGCAGCCTGACTGCAGCATTTCTGTCAACATGTGCCGAAAATGAAGTATGCCCGTCACATCTGTTGATGTAGAAAGTTCTTTTTCAGCATATAAATTGATTCTGACTGACAAGAGCCACAGTTTTTCACTAGAAAACCTAGAAAAGATTTTGGTTATTTATTGTGAAGCCAACTATGGTCAGAATTTGTGAAACTACGAATGTATCAATTAAACCATTGCTACATCTTTTTTACGGAGATCTTTATCTTGCAGGAACTCAAAAATATTTGGAGTTGTGTTCCACATTAATGTTGTAGATTGCTGTGTAAATATTCATTCTCCTTGTTTTAACGACTAATAAGATGTTCATACTGTCAACACTGTGTATTTTAATTTATTTTTTATTTTCTCTGCATCATTTTTATTAGAACCTATTTTAGGTTTTATATAGCCTAAATGAACTACTGAGGGAGCCTATTTTAGGTGCCTAAAACACACTTTTTTACGACCTAACAATCCGTGGTCTACTATTGACTAAAAAAAAAGGGCTAATGGCTATGTTAGAAGGCGTTAGCATGATGTCTCCTAGAGTATTTGTTATAAGCGGCAAGCTAAAATACTGTAGTAGATTGGGCTCAAATCTAAATTTCTTTTACTCGAGGAGAGTGAGGTACATATGTATTTTTGATGCGCCAAAATGTTTCATATATATGAGACAGAAAATGTTATTTGTAAATTTTAATGAGACACTTTAAGACATCGATGCAATAGCATATGCAAAATTGATTTTATTTGCTATTTATAAAGACGATTATAATTTTTTCAGGCTGGAAAACACTGGCAATGGGATAAGGAGGGCATGAAAAAGGCTGTTAATTTAGTGAGGGAGATATGAATGAGTTATAGGCGTGCGAGTAAATCTTTTAAAATCCAACGGACATCGTTGAAAGATTATGTTACAAAGAAGTAAGCAGAAAAAGTATTTATATCGTAAGAGAAGTAAGATATTAGCTGCTCACCTCAGAAAAGCTAAGGAAACAAACAATTAGGAGAAAATCCTCTAACTTGTGTGAAACAGAACATAGTAGACTGATAACGGATGAGGTGATGAAGATGTAGCTGAATGCGGTGCCTGTCGTAAACTTATTCCTCTGATACTTACGGACAGCCAGCCGCGGTGGTCTAGCGGTTCTAGGCGCTCAGTCCGGAACCTTGGGACTGCTACGGTCGCAGGTTCGAATCCTGGCTCGGGCATGGATGTGTGCGCTGTCCTTAGGTTAGTTAGGTTTAAGTAGTTCTAAGTTCTAGGGGACTGATGACCACAGATGTTAAGTTCCATAGTGCTCAGAGCCATTTGAACCATTTTTGAACTTACGGACAAAAATGGATTCATTGTACGAAGAGCTTTTTTAATTTTACGAAAAGCCCTCATCTAAATAGAAATATAATTTCGAACGTAGCATATGTTTCTAATGTTGGACATGGTGTTTATTTATGACCTTCAAGTGATTCATCATAGTGAAAGTGTTTGGTAATATCTTAATGGTGAAATACAGCTAAATCCAATGTACTTTTGAATATTTTTGTGAGAAACTAAATAATGAAGAATTTGTATTTTTTTCCAATGCTTTTTATATGTCAAATACCGACAAAAGCATATTATAAAAATTTAATTGTAAAGTGTCTACAAGTACAAAATTATTTCATGAATACAAGTTATATTACAATTTTAAGCTGTTTCCATAAACTTTCAGGGCTTATATAGGTCATAATCTACGAAGGTGACCAAATTTGGGGCCATGACTTATCAAAAGACGTATTGTGCTCACAAGAAACGAAGTATTACGGAATGGTTATTAAGCATTACATATGCGAAAAAAGGAAACACATCACCATAAAAGCATAAGTAGGCCAGACTGTGTATTTCTTGGTGGAAAACGGAAGCACAATTTATTAAGCATTACATATGCCAAAAAAGGAAACACATCACCATAAAAGCATAAGTAGGCCAGACTGTGTATTTCTTGGTGGAAAACGGAAGCACAATATTCAGTGACCTATTGTGGCATGTTTGCATCAAGGAGGAGCTACCACTACATTATCCGCAGTCTTTTCAACTGTTTCTTTAAACCGTGTATTACCGTTTCGTTATCCACTGGGTATTTCTAAAGCCATTTCGATATTCGAAAACTGTAGCGATGGAGCAAAATTAAAGGGAAAAGCGCTTTTGCAATACTTTCTGCGGGAAGAGATTTCCAATATTTGAGAGGATCCTTTGTAAATATGAAGGAAGGTTAAAGTTTTTAGTTCCGTTAATGGAAATTTTTGCAGCAAATGAAAGAAACTGCAAGAATGGTTATACAATTCACACAAGATTTACCTTATCTGATTGCTACCAGCAGACTTTTTGAAAATTTTTTGAGTTATTATAATGCATAGCACAAGTACGTTTCGTATTGGCCTAATAGTTCTACTAATATGAAACGATTAAAATGTGCAAAATTTCCGCGTACAAAGTACTCTTCTTATTTTGTAGGTCCCAAAACGATTAAGGAGTTGTGCGACATAAATCAAAGGTGGTAGGCGTGTTTGATGCAAATCCGGTTTGATTTACTAGCACACTGTAACGGTCGTGAATGTTAGTTACCTTTGAGACTGGACATGGTGTGTTGGTGTTTGCCTTTCATGCAACATGGGCACCGTTGCCAACACCTCAAAGAGTTTGAACGAGTTCCTGTAATCGGGCTACGAGAAGCTAGATATTTCTTCAATGGTACTGCAGAAAAAGTTTCCAGGAAAGTAGCCACTGTTCATGACTGCTGGCTGCGGTGGCCACGAGAATGTCGAAGACCGGGTTCCGGACGGCCACGTGGCACTACCGAGAGGGAAGACTAACGTTTTCGGTGTATGGCTCTGGCGCATCGTACTGAATCTGCAGCACCAATTTGAGCAGCTATTGACACCACAGTGACACTACGAACTGTTACATACCGGCTACATCAAGGACAACTCCGATCCAGACTTCCTGTATTGACCATTTCACTGACCCCAAACCACCTCCGTTTACGACTTCTGTGGGGTCAAACCGAGAGCTTATTGGAGGACAGGATGAACGTCTGTTATGTTTTCTGATGAAAGCTGGTTCCACCTCGTGGAAGTTATGGCCGTATGTTGGTTAGCAGGAGGCCGTTCGAGGTCTTGCAACCAGCCTGTCTGGACTGAGGTGCGTTTTCGTGTGACAGCAGGACGAAACTCGTGGGTATCCCACGCAACCTGACTGCATATTTCTTAAGGATTTCCGTGTCGACCTGTTATGCTGCTGCTCATGAACAACTTCCCACGGATGATTTCCAGCAGGATAGCGTCTGCCCACATGCCGCTGTTATAACCCAACGTGATCTACAGGGTGTCTGCGTGTTGCCTTCGTCAGCTCGATCGCTCCGTGTTGCCTTCGTCAGCTCGATCGCTCTGTCTCCAGTAGAGCACATATGGAAAATCATCCGACGACAAATACAGCGTCATGCACAGACATCGTAACCCGACACTATATTCATCGACCAAATGTGACAGGCATCAAACTCCATATCGCAAAATGACATTCGCACATGTGCAACACAATGTATCCACGTCTGGCTGCATTCAATATTCTGGCGGTTAACCGGTTGATAGTGTACCAGCATTTCACTTTTGCAATTGCTTAACCCCCGCTTACATTAACGTGTGTATATGTGACTTAGACAAATGTATTCCCGAAATTTCATTACTGTACATTAATAATTTTTTGGTGTTGCGATTTTATTCCGTCATTGTATTAGTGCTGTCATCATCAACACTGTAGCTCATCTGAACATGTGTACGATTTATTATGCGTGGTGCTGCTAAAAGGAAATAAAATTATGCTTTAACCTCTTGTCGACAACAAGGCATTACAGACGGAAAACGCGAACTGCACAGTTGTAGTGTTGCTTTACACGAATTTCCGGCTTCGAATTGAAGTGTTTCCTTTACTCACAGAATCTCCCATATACGTACGGTTTTCTAAAAAGTACAGAAATCTGTCTCCGAATTGCTAACAACGGTATGGTATGGGTTGCTTTCACGGTAACATGTATTAATAACACGTGGTGCTCTACTCGTTCCATTTTAGAGATTTCAGTGGGATAAACGAACATACGACTGCAAAATATCTATGGTTCCTCGTCTAAAACAAGGTATTCTAAGGTACAGATTCGCTACGAATTGAACCAATTTGTCGGGTGCCTTGTAGCTATGTTACTCACTCTCGCAAGGTAAAACAGCAGATAACCATTTCTGCTGCACTTCCTAGAACAAGTTCGAGTTCTGTGTTGGTTCAACCTGACGCAGATCCCACAATATACGTTTTATTTATTTTCTACAAAATATTCTCTCTCTCTAGCGGAATATCGATAATAAGTGAAAAAACTCTTAGCCCAAATAATTTTCGAAAAAAATGTAGACGATACTCTGTTCTTACTTTTTTAAGTAATTTTTTCATCCTTTTTTAAGGAATTTCCAAATCAGAATGTTTATCCCATTTCTCCAGCCACGTTTCGACGCTTGCACTTCCTCCTCTTCTTTATTGCCATCCCGTACCTGCACTTTTTCGTCTTATTAATCACTGAGTCTGGCACTGTTAATGCTGTAGGATGGTCAGACGCCCTTCATATTGACACAGAGTTAAATATAGTGCACAGGTACCTTCATGATGCACTGAATAAAAAGAAAGGGAAAACGTGTACCACCAAGACTAGTAGATTATAAAGACGTAATATAAGACGAGTAAGAATTTAGCTTATTAGAAAGAATGAATATACAGCAACGACCAATAAATAGACACGTAGGACCAATAAAGAGCACATAAGCTACTGCTGTCAGTCAACTTTCTGTACGGGAAAGTGTGTGAACGTACTTCCAGAACTTTGAACATAGCCCTGTATTCTACTGAAGCATGCAAAGTGCTACTACAGAACAAAAGTAATAAATACGTTTGGGAGAGTTGCCAGCTAGAAAAACCGACGAAGTGTGTAAGAATCCCTTACAGTCCTGTACCTAAGCTACATCTTCATGTAACAGTGGAGTGTAGTGGATGATAAGTAGAGAGGCATCTGAGGAGTAGATCAGGCAGACATGTAGAAAACCTGAAGGCTAGCAGCTACAGAGAGATGATCATAATGTGTAGCATAAATTACATATTTGTGTCAGATTGAAAACAGGTGTCTAAAAAGGCAATATTTCTCTTGTAATTACCGTACTGATTTCTGAGCGGTAATGGATCATTTTACGCTACTTCATGCTTCATCTGTGATTAAAATAAACAGTTTCGGAGCTGGATGCGGAATATTTATTCACACTACACACGTTGCTGTGAAATGTGCTTTTCTCTCTCCAATATAAGAAAAAAATTCGAACATCTCCATTTTCAGTTACTTTTATCTCTGCGTCTTGAACTCAACTGACAGTTCGCATATAGAAAGGCGATGGAGCGCGCATTTCGCTTCCAGTCACCGAAACGGAACAAAGTGGCTGACAGAAGTCGCCGACGCGAAAACCCGTATAGGTGAGTGTCTCGACCAACGTGAAAAAACAGAATTCAGCGGAAGGAACTTCCATCACAAAAACAACACTAACACGCCACGAGAGATCAATCCTAGTGTAATATATAAATTTCCTTTCTTTTTCCTCTTAAACAGAAGAAATCTCCACAATCATACAGCAACAGTCTAGTGCAACGTAATTAACGCACAGAATATGGTTTGTTTTCCTTAGCAACCTTCTCGTTTAATTTTAAAGCACATATATAATTGTATTTTTTCAAATGTTAGAGCGTCTCACAAAATAAATATGACCATTTCCCGAGTACGGCGAACTACAAGGATATGGATACCTTCTAATATCATGTGGGATCTTCATTTGCCCGGCTTACTGCAGCGACTCAACAAGACATGGACTGAAGAAGTCATTGGAAGTGGTGCAGAAGTATTGAGCCATGCTGCCTCTATAGCCGTGCATAGTGTTGCCGGGCAGGGTTTTGGCGCACGAACGGACCTCTCGATTATGTCCCACAAATTTTCGATTGGTAGCCAAATCATTCGTTCGAATTTCCCTGCATTTGCTTCAAACCAGTTACGAAGAATTGGTGCCCGGTGACAATGAGAATTGTCATCCATAAAAATCCCATCGGTGTTTGGAAACATGAAGTCCATGAATGGCTGCAAATGGTCTCCAAGTAGCCGAAAGCCACCGTTTCCGGTTAATAATCGGCTCAGCTGGACCAGAGTACCAGATCCATTCCATGTAAACACAGGCCACACCATTATGGAGCCACCTCTAGCTTGCACAGTGCCTTGTTGAAGACTTTAATCCATGGCTTTCGGGGTCTGCGCCGCACTCGAACTCTACAGCCAGTTCTTACTAACTGAAATCGGAGTCGGAACTCATCTGGATCAGGCCACGCAGTTTCCATTTGTCTAGTATCCAACTGATACGGTCGCGAGCCCAGGAGAGGTACTATTGAAGTGAAAAACACAATGCGCAGTTAACTCATTGATAAATTATGTTAGCAATGGCACTCGTATCAGTACTTGAATATTACTCATCAGTGTGAGATCCGTACCAGGTCGGATTCACAGAGGAGATAGAGAAGATCCAAAGAAGAGCAGCGCGTTTCGTCACAGGGTTATTTGGTAAGCATGATAGCGTTACGGACATGTTTAGCAAACTCTAGTAGCAGACTCTACTAGAGAGGCGCTCTGCATCGCGGTGTAGCTTGCTGTCCAGGTTTCGAGAGGTTGCGTTTCTGCATGAGGTATCGAAAATATTGCTTCCCCTTACTTATACCTCCCGAGGTGATCACAAATGCGAGAGATTCGAGCGCGCACGGAGGCTTTCCGTCGTTCTTCCCTCGAACCATACGCACCTGGATCAGGAAATGGAGGTAATGACAGTAGCACGTAAAGTGCCCTCCGCCGTACACCGTTGGGTGGCTTGCGGAGTATATATCTAGATGTAGATGTATCCTGCTGCCGTAGCGCATTAGCCCGAAATTTCATCGCATTGTCCTTACGGATACGTTCGTCGTACGTCCCACACTGATTTCTTCGGTGATTTCATGCAGTGTTTCTTACCTGGTGACACTGACAACTCTAAGCAAATGCCGGTGCTCTTCGTCGTTAAGTTGAAGCCATCGGTCACTGCTTTGTCCATGGTGAGAGATAATACCGGAAATTTGCTATTTTCGGCGTACTGTTGAGACGATGGCTCTCGGTATACTGAATTCCCTAACAATTTTCCAAACTAAATGTCTCATGCGTCTAGCTTCAACTACCATTCCACGTTCAAAGTCTGTTACTACTCGCTGTGCGACCATAATCACATCGGAAAGCTTTTCGAATTAATCACCTGAGCACAAATGACAGCTCTGCCAGTGCGTTTCCCTTTTATACCTCTATACGCGATACTACTGCCATCTGTATATTTGCAGTTAAGTGAAAAGACACTATGTGCAGTTAATTCAGTGATAAATTATGCCCGCATCTCGTGGTCGTGCGGTAGCGTTCTCGCTTCCCGCGCCCGGGTTCCCGGGTTCGATTCCCGGCGGGATCAGGGATTCTCTCTGCCTCGTGATGGCTGGGTGTTGTGTGCTGTCCATAGGTTAGTTAGGTTTAAGTAGTTCTAAGTTCTATGGGACTGATGACCATAGATGTTAAGTCCCATAGTGCTAAGAGCCATTTGCTAAATTATGTACTTCGGATTTGTTTTTGAAGGTGTCGTATTACGCAGTGTTTTGACACATAAGCCAGACAGCGCTGTTTCGTCTGTTGGATGACCAAATACCCTCCTGATATTGATATGGCGAAGAGACAGATTTTAATATTTAAGTAAATTACGTTAGATGTTAAAATGAAGCAAAATAAGGAAACTGAAGAGTAAATTAGAAATAGACGATGAAACTATGTAGATTACACCTGTGTAAGAAAGGATACAAGTTACTACAACAATACTAACTGAAAAAGATGTGAGTAAACCATCTACGGGTCGTACGTTTAACAGACATCAGCCGGCTTTCGTCGTGGTTAGGCATTCAGAATGACGGACAATGTTACGTTGGATGGGGCAAGGGAGAGTCGCTATTTTTGAAAACATATTCTGAGTTCATACACTTTATGGAAGTTTTGCAGATGAAATAGTTTTTATGCAGTTTCTAAGCAACACTGAACTATCTTGTGACAACATTATACCACTTGAAATATCCTAAGAGACTTGGCGAAAATCTCACGCGGTTAGTTCTAATACCACTGCTGGACGTGTCCACCGATCAACATGTTAGCCATGCGGTCTGAGGCATATTCTCAATGTCCGCGCGCGGCTGCCCCCGTCGGAAGTTCGAGTCTTCCCTTGGGCATACGTGTGTGTTTTGTCCTTAGCGTAAATTAGTTTAAGTTAGATTCTGTAGTGCGTTAGCTTAGGGACCGATGACCTGAGCAGTTTGGTCCCATAAGACCTTACCACAAAATTCCATTTCCTTACATGCTAGCATAAGTGATGATTGGACAACGGTTGCATTTTTGAATTGGTTACAGACAATAATAACGATCTACTTTGGACTATCTTCATGGTTATCAGCCGCCAAATTAATTTGAAAACGCCTGTGCAATATGCAGGTTAAACATATCTAGAGGTAGTGCGAATGCAGCATGCAGTAGTCCATGTCACCGAAGAGGATGGCCGTCACATCGCCAAGAGATGACTAATATCTGATAGATCTGGAAGAAATAGACTGACATCCAGTGAGTAAATGTTTAGCGTATCTGTCACTCAGTTAGTACTTCGTACTGATTCAAAGGTTTCTATACAACAGTTAAATTTCAATAAAACTAATTTTAGTGCTGTGGACGTGACCACTGGTGTACTTTCTCCTGTTACATTAGCTAAGCACTAAGATTTTTCTCTGTTTGTATGCATGCTTGTACTTCTAGAATTTCTCGAGTCTGGAGCTCGGCTTTCGGTGTTGGCTTGTCCAGCGACATAAAACTGCAATGACGGCCTGAGACGCAGTCAACTTTTGGCATTTGTACGGCAAACGATCAAAACATTTATGGCCTGGTGGTGGCAGAAATTGCAAGCGTACATATCACGGACGGGGTCGTACATAAATGTTAGTATAGGTAACATAAATAATTGTCCAGAAAGGGGAAAAGTTGTTAGGAAAATATTTACAATTTCCTAACCGACATATTTAAAATTTTTACACGACTAATAAACATTCGGGCGGAATAGGCTTCATATTTTCAAAATAACAATGTACATGTTTTCTGTTAAAACCGTCTCCTAAAAAGATAATGCTGTGCTGTACCTCTAAGTTGTGGGGTTTCGTTTAATTTCTTCCAGTCGCTTTTAACTACGGTAGCAGGGAATATAAACCTTCGAAACAACTGTTTCTTCTGCATAAACACATTGTTGCTATGAATGTATAATTTCAAACAAACATTTGAGTAACAACGTGTTATTCTCTCTTTCTTGCAGTCGGTTTTAACAGAAAATATGTATATTATGAGATCTATTTGAAATAAAGTCACTGAAGTTTTCTTATTTACAGTTCCAACGGCTAGTGAAGTCCCTTTCATACGCATATATCAATCATCCGAACAGATTTACCTGTTTCTGTTTAAGCGACTTGTCAAACACTCTAATACGTTGGAACTGACCTGTGATCAGAGTGCTTATCGCGTGCTGAGTTTCTGTTACCCTTTCAATTGGTAGTTCAGAAAACCAGTTCATGGTCTTACCACACAGTACATAAAAAACGATAAATGTTGCATAGTATCATGTACATTTTTGAAGAATTTTTAAAAAAATGAAAGGCGAAAGCTAATACAAAGGGGTCTTTTTTATTCACAGTCTATTTGACTTACTATAATTTCTGATACCATACGTTGAGATGGAGGAAGTCACAAGGAGGAACCAAAATTTTCGGCCTGACACATTTGCCACGGATACTCCAGATTACGAAGTATATCCAAAACCGATACATGTTTAGGAATTACGAGGCCCTGCCAGGTTTGCTAATCGATTACAAAATCGATAGTTTTCATGCAATTCTTCATTTCAATCTCCACATGGCCTATAATTACGCACAAGTTCTAAATACAAGGAGTGACAGAATCTTAACCAAATAATAGAAAAATTAAGCGTATTTGAAGTCCGAGTGACCCTTAATGAGCATCCTTGACCAACTACCACAATCTTGAGATAATTATTCAAGATGCTTGTATAGTGTCACACTTAGATTGTTAGCTAAATCCGGAGAATAATGCGAGAGACTCAGATCGAATACATGCGCCAAATTAATGACCATTGGTCTGTTTATCCGATGTGACCAACTTGTATGTGGCTTTTAGATGACTTCCAACACACGTTTAGTGAATTAATGGACTGGTTCAATATTTTCAGATTTCAAAACACACCACAGAGATTATATAGGCCGAAACGCGCATTTGGTCACAGAAACGAGTTGTAGTTTCACGCTGAGCAAATACACGTCAGATAGTTTGGCGTCAGACAGTTTGGCGTTAACGACGGGCACTCGCTTACCCATTATTTCGGATACCCTTTCCTCAGCTGCAATCGTTTGTTACTGTGAAGGTTGACATGCGCGCCATCTTTCTGTAAACTGTGAGAATCATGTTCGGCGTATTCGTATTTTGACTGCCCATTAGTTTTATTTCTGTAGAACTAGCCCTACATTTTTCTAGACAAAGTATCGTAAACACCCTAAAAGGACGCTGGACCAATCGCTCTGACTGTTTATCACAAAATCATAAATAATGCACTGTGAATGAACGTGTTCACAGAGAACGATATTACTCAAGAGTTTGCTGCAACAGAAAAATATCTGCTTTTGGAAGATTTTTTAGAAAGCTATTATTTAAATTTTTCTCTTAGCTAACAATGGTATGACTGCAGTGCGGGTTACCTCTGTAACTGATAGCGTGCTAAACAAAAGAGAATGTCATATAAAACTATTGTAAAAGGGAGAGACAGAAATAGGATTATTATGATCGAGGAATGAACGCTGACTTCTGGTCTCTATAACCAGAATGATCAAACAGAGGTTGAAGTGAAGTACACCACCTTGAAATACCTGAAGAATGCAGTTTGCCGAATTCTTTTCAGAAGCATCCAGAAATAAACGCATAACATTTAGGGGATAAATGGGAGAGATTGTGAATTATGTTGCGAAGATTTACACGACTAACCATATGAAGTAAAAAATTGTAAAAAGAAGAGGTGTTGATGAAAAAATTACAAGTGATACGTGTGGCAGAGGTATAGTAACTTTTTTGTCACAAGAAATGTAAAATCGTGACTACTCTTAGTATGGACCCATGTACCCAAAATGCGCGTACATGATGAATCTAGTCCCCCAAACGCCTATATGAAAGCCCGTTAAGCATGTTCAAATTTTGTTTCACAAAATTTAGAATTCCAGTTTAGTAATGGCTAAATTATTCGTTCAGACTGGTCTCGTTAAGGCAGTACTATATTGGTTTCAGTGTTAGAAAGTACAATTAGTATTCATTCTTGTGCTTCGCTCTTAATTTGATATATTTGAGTTGTCAGCTGCAACAGAATGTAAGGCACTGTATTCTCCTTTGACAGTGTTATAAGTAGTAGATTTTATATCAAAAACAACTATCAAATAAAAAATACTCCGATATATAATGACATTGTTTCTCTTAAATTTTGTATCAACGAATTTCACGAGTAGTAATTATTAAAAATGAAAACAGTAGGAACATACTGGAAAATCACTAATGCAAAAAAGCAGATCTGGTTTCACCTCGTAGCTTGCTTTAAATACCACAGTTGTTTACTGGACATAACCCATTTGGGGAGTTATGCTACTCGTTCCTCCAATATTTTAGCTGAGTTACCCAGCAAGGTTTAGTGGGACCGATAGTTTAAAGGTGGACTCAAAACCACGGCATCTTCCACACTGAAAATGATTTACAGAGATGAATGAAGTGATAAGCGACAGACATTTATTTATTTATGGTTTAGCAGAAGCATTCTGCGGCCGACGGATCAGAGAATGGTTGAGGCAGTTCTTTTCACGTATTACGCAGTCTTCGCGAAAGTCATGCAAACCGAGGGAGAAACCAGAAAGCTATCGTCCGAAACCAGAAAGCTATCGTCCGACTCCCTTCCTAAGCACCACCTACAAGCTGTTGGAGGGGCTCATTTGTAGACAGACTGAACGGATACTAGAAAAACGCCTACCAATGGAGTAAATTGGCTTTTGCCATATCAGAAACTGCGAAGATTGTGTACTCAGTCACAACTATCCTCATCGAAGCAGAATTATAACGTGGACTGAAGACGACGGTTGTCTTCGTGGATCTCACGGCTGCATATGACACTATGTGAAAGTTGGTCAACCGCACCAGCCCCTGCCTGAAACTCTTACGTCTCGTCAAAAACTTGATACCAGATAATAATAGATAATACAAGAATTGTTCGGAAAATAATCAACAACCTCCCTCAAGGATCGGTATTGGCATCTTTACTTTTCAACCTGCACGTATCAGAAATGACAGAAATAAAAGAACGTAATTTATGCCGACGTTCTGGTCATAGCTGTCCAAGCCAAGTCGATGGATGACGCTCACAGTTTTTCTTCCCAAGACTTTAAAGACGTTGGGAAATTCTATACTTACTGGAGATGGACAGTCAGCACAAAGAAAACTGGAGCAACGTGTTTTCACTCGAATAATATGGATTTCACAAAATCCCTAGGGAACATTTAGAAGCAGCGGCAGCTAAAGTTAACACACGCAACAATATGCTGCAGAAATTATGCCGATGCAGTTGAAGAATTATGCGGATGCAGGTGAAGCGAATATGCTTCCACACTGACATATCTTGCTATAGGACTAGAATGTTGGGGACTACTGTTCCTCCGTGTTTTGAATAACAACCATATAATGAAAATAGATGCCAAACTACACAACACGGTGTGTATCATCAATGGATGCATCATCAGTACACTCCCACGGTTGTGACCTGCGCTTAGTCACATTGTTCCAAAAAAATGGCTCTGAGCACTATGGGACTCAACTGCTGTGGTCATTAGTCCCCTAGAACTTAGAACTAATTAAACCTAACTAACCTAAGGACATCACACACATCCATGCCCGAGGCAGGATTCGAACCTGCGACCGCAGCAGTCTCATGGTTCCGGACTGCGCGCCTAGAACCGCGAGACCACCGCGGCCGGCACATTGTTCCACCCCCGCTTTGTATTAAAAGGGCTTCTTGGTCCGTCAATTGAAGAGAAAGTGACGCAGAATTGCCACGGCTTAAGGACATTCCTAATGTAACACTGAGAAGGTTGAAGTACAGGAAATCCCCACTAGTCTTAGTGGAAGAACTATTGGAGACAGACTTCAACGTCAATGCGCAGTGGCGGGAAGCAGAAAATTTGGTATCTCTCAGGCCCGTTTATGACTCCAAACAGAGACCAAATGGGTTCGAACTTCCCCCACCGATAGTGAAAGGCGCTTAACAGGTTTCGAACATCAAATGGAGTTTGCTAGGACCTTCTGTACAAGTGGTACAAAATCACAAATCCTCAGTGCGACTGTGGTGCTCTGCAACAACGAATAAACCGTATTGTGAGAGGCTATAATATCAGACCATACCCAGGAACAAAACCAGATCTATATGAACTGAAGGATGCTGAAATTTCTTGGATCACTATCAAATCCTGAAGAGATTAATGTTGTATGGTGCTTGACGAGAATGGTATGACTCTGTCTCCAGGTGCTCTCCTTAAGGATACAATTCCTGAGGTAGTCTGGTTGGGAGGGACACCTGGTATTTTTCGGTAAGTTGCACTTATATCTGAGAGATTCCGTAAGTGGTTCCATGATTTCCCTCTTAGTCCCAGGATTAACTTTTAGATTAGTAAATTGGCATTTCATCACTCATCTACCGAACGAATGCCAGCCTAATAAAAATTTGAAATATTGTTTGTATTTTACAAGGATTCAAAAAATATAAAACGATGTATCTGTGGAAACGAATCTCCCACTGTGCTATTAAAATTCTGTAACAACTTGAGGTTTTCTCCTGGGTATCGCCGTTGATAGTACACTGTCGCCAAAAGACAAGTGTCCAGCTTAAATTTGCCTGTCTGAAGCACAGTTTTAACTGTTTACACCGGAATAGTCTGCGTAAATGTACTCAAACTTAAAGTAATGAAATATGAAGTACTCATTTCATATTGCTTAGGATCCTTCACAGATATCACTAACAATATATTTTTTGTGTTACACTTGCGAATCACAGTGATATTAAATACATCGGCCAGCATTAATTTAAAAAAAAACTCATAAAAAGTCGGTGGTGAAGACGCTACACATGAATGAAAAGAAATAAAAAACAAAACATGTGGAAATTCTTATTATTCTCAAGGAAATAGGTACAACCACGCTCGACATTCAACAGTGGTGAAAAAGAAACTTTTTAATAATGAAACTCGTCATGTACACCATTTAACGAAGCGTAAAGTAAGACTTAACAACCCTGATTTGATAAACAATAGGATCAGTTCATGTGACATTAATAAATGGCTCAGTTCTTGACAGCTCAGATTTTGATAACTTTTTGTACGTTGCTGGTGGTAGCTATATGCATGAAAAACCTAAATTCTGTTCTTTTTTTTTGTAGTTTTCATTTTCGAATTTTTAAAGTTTTAAAGTTTCTACAGTTGTGCAGCTTTTGTCATATGTGTTGAAACTTTTAGTGGTCATATCTCATAAGCTGTTCGGCTTACAGACCTAAAATTTACACTATTGTATTTAGTTGGTAGGCATTAAATATTTGACACTTGGCTGTATCAATAGTAATACTAAATACCAAAACTTTTGAATTAGATTTTTTCTTTCATTAGTCATACAGTTGTTGTTGCTGTGTGTATCAAATTTCATAAAAGCATTCCACTGGAAACACATTAAAAGTAAATTTTATCTTCCTGGTATGTAGTCTGTATGACTTCCTTTATTTTACAGGTACATAAATATTAACTAATTTTATCAATCTTTGGTGTAATTGTTGCCGTTTAACAATGTACTATTGTGCCTTGGAGGAGAAATTTTCCACTCAACTTCAACAAGAAGAATATATCTTATTCCATTACAGTCTTAGTAGGGTCTAAGATTATATATTGCAAGTTGTCTAGTGAATGATGTAATCTATCGATGACATGTTATTGATCGAATACTGTGATCTTGACGAATGTGTTGTGTGAGACGTTCCACACTTCTCCCAGTGGCAGTTGATGGAGTCATTAACAAATACTAACTTTTTTTGGAACAATTGTGTTGTGGTCTTGGATGTAAAACAAAATGTGCTGCTCCACAAGAAAGCGTTAATAAAATGTTTACTTCTAATTTTCTTTGTCTCTCAGTAGCGCATAACTTATCTGACGTTTCTTGTTATAAATACAAGCAACAAATCCTGTAATGAGCTAAAAACGCATGCCATCCACATCTAGACCCACCCCAATTTTATGAACATTAAAATTCTTAAAATCAGAAAAGCTTTAACTGTGGATTTTCTGACAATGATACATGCATGATACTTCTGAATCCCTGTGTACGCTGCGGCTTCAAAACTGTTTGCAAATGCCTTTCTTCTGCTGCCTGTTCATCATTTCCAACATAAAAAGTGATTTGATAGCTCCTTTACCTCAATGAAACAAGTGAATGGGAGAGAATACTTCCTTATTCCCAAGTTTCGCATACTAGCTATGGCTACAAGTCGTTTACTATGCTGCCAACACCTAACAAACTCCCTTTCTATGTAATGCATCATAAAAATATCTTCTGCCTCATTTCCTTCGTCACGATAACAAAACAGGTCGTTTTGAGTCGTGTTGAGTCATCACTGATTCATTTTTTAATTGTGAAGGGAATGTAGTATCTTAGGTTATATTCGTTTCTTTAGAATACTTAAACGAGAACTGGGTTGCGTCAAAATGCTTGAGATAAAAGCAAAATTTTAGAAGGTTACAATATTTTTTTTCATAATTTTTAATTTTTTTGTCTCGTGATTAACGTTTCGGTGCGCGGTAGCCGTAGAATTATTCCAGTGGTATCCTTGGGCCTCATTTTGAAGCACAAAGGAATAATTTTTGACAAAATATGGCAGTACTAATATTCATTTACGAAGCTTGAAGTATGTGATGCGTTGCACATAGTACAGTTTAGGTTCAACAGACAAAGAAAAACTTGTAGTTAAAAAGAGCTATTTTAATGTGTTTCCGTTAGAATACCATCATGAAATTGTGCAAACACGTTAACACATAGTGTATGACTGACATAAACCTTTATAAACACAAAAAAATCGCATAAGTTGGGAAAATTTAAAAGTTAATAATTAAACAGGTAATATCTAAAAATTCTTTAATATTGTATTTTACTTCCTTTGACATCTAGAATGTAATGACATAAACTTACTAAATTATAAATCACTGAGGTTTCAATTCGTTTTGTTATTGGTTCATTTCACGGAGTGGCACGATTCGCAACTTTTTAAAACTGATGTCATATGATCGACAGGGCGTTGAAATGTAAAAGCACATTTAAGAACACAATGCACACATATAAATCAAAATACAGATATATTATTTAGTTAATAAGCTACAAATGTGCTGTTGGAGGTTTTGCGGTGGTGGGGATAGGTGATCATTCAGTAATTTCGTAATAAAATAGTCACAAACATTATGGAATAACTTACTCCATCCAAGACGAATACAGGAAAAGTGGCCACTACCTCATGTTCTACTGGGCAGTGGCGGATACATTTGCTGGGCATCCCCACCCCATTGCGGACCCGCTCGCATTGTCACCCGCGCCACCCCCGCCAGTCAGCCCGCTGCTATTAGTTCGTTTCTTTCGTCAGTCGACTCGACTGAATCGAGTTATCGAGTAGTTGTACTTTCCTATGCAGTACACGGATCCGCGTCATCGTATTTTATGCGTTTCTGTCTGGTACATAGATAGCTAACACATACCTACGAGAAAAGTCGCGGCCATTCTAGTGATCTCGAGACGTTATTCCGGCTAGCATTTGTTCGAGAAAAGTCGTGAATATTCTACTGTTTTCTTGTACAGGGAACCTTCGAGGTCTCACGGAGCTGAAACTCGGACGAAGTATCTGGAAGGGATGAACATACCGGTATACACAAATAGAGCAACACAACCTTTTCAGATCGCTCGCTTTGTTGTCAGTCTCATTACATACGCTACATAACAGCGACGCGATTCTCAAAACGTGGCCATAAGTCCGTCCTCACCCCCACACACTCACCCTTGCATATATGTAACTCTGCAGGAAAATGTGACATCATACCAATGTTAACCTATTATCTTTATTGTAGGTAAATGGCGCCTTCTCAAAATCAACTGTTACGCATAAAATTTTTTGTATCTAGTGAGCAATGTACTAGTATGGTAAAGCGAAGTGAGTACTTTACACGATGGGCTTAGGTAGTTTGTCACATATTTTAGGAAAAACGTACGTTGTTGTGTACATATGGCTTGTGTAAGATCGGTGACCAGTCAACAAGCTAAGGGTGACCAGTCAACAAGCGAGGAAGTTGTAGCTGCACAGCAACATATTAAGTTCAACATTGAATACCGGCACGCCATTTAGAATGGAGAACAACTTAAGTGGATACACAGGTAAAGAATAGAGCCCTGAAATACTTTCCATCTCAATGACACAACAAAGCAACACACATTCGCACACTAACACATACAACCGACTATAGGTTGCGTCTCGAAAATAACAGTTCATGAAACCAACAGGTAAAACAAAAGTACCTGTGAAAACATATAGACAGCAAAATTGCGACATGGTGTAAGTAATATAAAAAACTGCAGCTCGATCGTATAACAAGGTAATCATTTACAAAAAAATTCCGTATTTCCCATTGGACACAATACAAATAATGAGTTCACGGAAGGCATACACTTCTTACATGTAAACGCTGCTCCAGTACAGGCATGTTTTGCCTTGGTTGTAACTACCGACCTGCACGGGTCCTGCACTGTATGTCAGAGTTACTAAGTTCATCTTAGAAGTGCTGCCTGTCGGCATTTAGCTTGGTGGACTCAGTTTGACGACTGCCCGTCACAATCATGCGTCCCATACGACAACTTTCACGACCCAACTTCCTGTGTATTTAGAAGTACATGTTCGGTAATATGTGCCCCACAGAAGCGTTTGTGGATAGTTTGAGATGTCAGGTAGTTACCTCACGTCAGAAATTACATAATGAAAATATTTCACACACGAAATTTATATAACAGTAGTTACCCTCACGCGAAAATGGGACTTTCAGAATTGTCTTGTGCTCTTAGCTGCAGCTGTATGATTGAAACCTAGGGTCCAAAAATTTCGAAAGCGTGCTTTTTCTAGTGACACAAGTGATTGGAATCCTGAGTCACAGAGCTTGTACTGAGACTGCGATATTCACTACGTAAAAAGTAAAACTAATAAATAGCTATTCTAAAAGAAATTCTCCACAAGAGCATTTCACACGATTTATCTCGTTTTAAAGTTATTGTACCACATATACATGGAAATTACGAAGTATTGGTAGTATAAATTCTTTAAGACATGGTGATATTGTTTTGAAAAAGTCTACTAATTTTATAATTTTACACATAGTAAAATCTTAAAACATGGATATACGTTTCTCTTTTGATTTACTCATACTACATTACTCGTATTTCGTTGTTATAATTAAGATGCAGTTCGATTATTTTATCTGTGATTTTCTTACTTCAGTAAACGTTAGTACCAGTTTTAACACTTAGCTAGACGGTACGATATGCTGACGTTTCCAACTTTCCTTTTCACAATCTTTGCTGTAGCAGTTTCATGACAGAGTACAGAAGCCTACATGTCCATGTTACTAGGCATTCTGATGATGTCTGTATTGTAATTATCCAGGAAAGTATGACGTCATAATGAATTGATTTGTCAGGGGGCAAAAATGAAGGACCAATAAGTAGACTTCCCTCTGTTTCTAACATTTACTCCCATCAAAGCATACTGCTGTTAGAATACGGAACTAAATATCAGAGCAATGTGATCGTTATCAACGTTAACAACTACAAAGCTGCTTGTAAGAGGTATCTTTAAAACTATGACTTCAATGTATTCCTTTATATATGTCGTGACTTCATTGTATTCCTTTATAGATGCCGTATTCGTTTCTTGTAATAAATTGTCGAGTATTTGATGGGATTCTCATATCTATTATTCCTAAAGGCCGTTAAAAAAAACAACAGCGTTCACACTCAGTATCAGTGAGGTTTGTTTTTAATGACGTACAGTAAATTTGTTGTCGCATGTAGTAAAGATAGCTTTGCAACTACAATTAAAATATGAAGCATCATCAGACATGAGTTTAAATTTAAAGAACAATCGACAGGCTCGATCGAGGCTGCTAGAACAACTACGTGACATTTGACTCGCGCGACGAGAGAAATTATGAGTAACGGTACAAGAAGATGCAGCTATCCTCAAAATTTTGCAGTTTCATAAGCACATCAGGAAATAACATTAAATCCTGCAATCTCCTAAACTGTTGTTGAATTTAACAAATATGCTATAAGAATTCCTTAGGGTACCAGTATGTATGGTGATACAAAAATCTGTGCTGCTATTTACGCAGAGGTGTCAAGGAAAGGTTAAAATGTTGTCCTTCAAAAAAGTTACTTGCTTCTAAAACATATACAATACTTTATTTGATTATAAGAGAATGTAATGGTTTACGTAGTGGGTTGCAAAATAGAATTTCTTACATAACTTTACTCATGTAACAACTGATAAAAACTTTGCTGGCCTTTAATCAGCTTAAGAGAAGATGGTAGCATTCAAATGAAGGGGAAAGAGAAGTAAACGAGAAATAAATGTCTAACAAACGAAACAAATTACTTTTCACTGACGGACTGCGGTCGAGAATGTATATATCTACTACATTAAATCGGAAACATTGCCACACCGCGAGATGAAAAATATATTTTATGAAAAACACATAGATTATGAGGTAGTGGCATATGGCAACAAGAGATTTTGACTAATTACGTAAGATGGCGGAATCAGTGACAGAATTGTCTTCACTAAATGTCATGCTTTTACTAAGACACAAAACGGCATAATACAAGATTCACTCGCTGAAATTTAAGCTGTGATCTTTTGTCCCAAATTAACCACTCTCGGCAAACGCTATAGAATCTGGAAAGAATGTACGGCACACATCACATACCCATGTCTCACTGCAAATCCCCGTTATTCTACATTTTTGCAAGGTAACGTCACAAAAAGTCCCTTGTAGTTCACATATTTTCCGGAAAATACGCTAAATCTGTGGCGATTCAAAACTAATTCATAGATTATCACGATACTGTAGTGTGTTATTCTGATGACGATTCAAAGTTTCTTTGGACATGCATACGTGTCCAAAGGAACAGATACTGCGGCGACCACAGCCGTTATGAAACATATCAAATGAATTCGCAATTGCGAATAAGGGCTACCATCAGCTGTAGAATGGAATGAAGACAATGAAATGAAATGAAATGATCGTATGGCATTGTTGGCCGGGAGGCCTCGTCCGGGGAAGTTCGGGCGCCAGCTTCAAGTCTCATTGCAGGTGATGCCACATTGGGCGATTTGCGCCTCGATGATGATATGATAGTAACACAACACCCAGTCCACGGGCGGAGAGAATCTCCAACTCGCCCGGTAATGAAACCCGGGCCCGTTGCATGGTAGGCAAGCACATTACCACTCAGCTAAGCAGGAGGACCAAAGACAATGAAAATTTGTGCCAGACAGTGAGTAGAAATAGGATTTCCCGCTCGCTGGAAATCCGGTTCGAGTTCCGATCCGACACAAATATGCATTGTCGTCATGCCATTTTACAGTTGATGGTAGCTCTTATTCACAATTGCGAATTTATTTCATACATGTCACAGATAATCCGGAAGAGACGCTGTCCTTGTTTATCGTTGCTAACTTTCCCCTCCGTGTGGGTCTGCACTGCAGAGAGTCAGATACACAGCTACAAATATGTACACGAATCAAAAGAAAATTTGAAGAAAATCGAAGCAGTAATTGTAGGGAGAAATGTCGCCTCAGTCATGGAAAAGAGCAGATCGAGTCTCGTAAAAGAAAACATATTAGTCGTAAAATAATCGAAGCTGTGGTGGAAGAATTAAGGCTAGTGCTAGTGGAGTGTACGATTCGCAGAGACACAGTAATTGGCCTTACGCTTGCTCCCATATTTATCAATAAAAAAAAACTGATCAACGGCGACAGCTAGTGTCGCAGATTCCTTCTGACCGGAAGCCCAAGAAATACGCCAAATAAAATGAAATTGCGGTACGACTTCTGAGTTCTTGTTTAACTAAGTTTCGCGGCTCTGTTCTATGTCTTAGGAATACACACAATTAAACACGAATTTTTTTTAAAAAAATAACACATAATTACGAGTCGTCATGTACTTCACTTTGGAGTTGTTTACCGACCAAACAGTTAGAAAGTGGTAAAAAGAAAAAAAAACAAAGCAGTTCCGCTATAATTCCCAATATAAATCGAATACATAATTAAAGGTTTCACCAAGGACATGTATCGAACATCCCACATATGCCATAAATTCTTCTTAATCAATTTAATTATCCAGTTCGAAAACTATGAACAACTCCTGAAACACTAAAGTTAGTCAAGTGCTGGCGACCATATCGAAAAACGAGGTAAGCAAGCAAAGCACCCTCATAGGTCACAATCACATTGAAAATATTTCCTTGTATCTACGTGCTGATACAGGCGATTGAGTATTACTAGCTAGCATCGGTAACTTATGAATGTCTTTCTAGGAGGAGACAAATATTCATTAATCTCTTTACGAAATTAATTAAAATTGCAAAAGAATGATACGAATGTATATGAGCTAATTTTTGAAACATTCTATCGATAACAGACTTACGTTGCCGAAGTACTCGCCGTTCAACGTCGATGGAGATCGTTGCAGCGTTACGATGTCAATATCCGCGTCGTAATCATTTAATTTACATCAATTTTGATAAAGTAAATATAAATAATAAATGATTCTGTAAATGGTCATCGAATTTTCTTGGGCCAAAACTCCATTGACGACATTCCCCGTCTTCAAAAATTCTAACCAAGGAATGATAATTCACTGTTTACTCCTTGACATGCTTCCAACAATGTTGCAGAGATCATAGAGTTTTCTGAAAACTGCTGATAACTTGTGCACAGAGTAATGATATCTTTTAGAAATTCGCCCAGATCAACTTATTGATTCGCACTGCACCATAAGCCGATGCGCTCTGCTATAGTAGGGCTGCAATAATAGGGCGCAAACATAAACGAAGAACAGTGTCGTTTACGTTTGCCTTGATTTCAATCTAACTTACAATGAACAATTTTAAGCTATTAGAGCACTTTATCAATAGTTTATCTATGCAATAATCCGCCTAGCAAAAGAATTCTTGCAAGTACAATATAATCGCCAATTAGTTTTTGTTATCCTCTTTCTTTCTTGAAGAAAAAAAAGAGTGAGAAATTCATTTATGTTTTGAATTCTACTATTCAGGACATGTCCGAAAGAACAGATACCATCTTAGTATATATTTAGGTATATAGTTAAGGTTCATCGGCCACTTGACCATCTTCTTCTTCTGTGCGAATGCACAAACAGTGCCCGAACTCTCACGGGAATCGGCAACGCGCCGCGAGTAATGAGTATAATGGGAGGGGGCACTACGAATGTATGCGGGACAAAACGTTGAGAATGTGGGTTTCGCGGGAGGCGTGCCAGAGACAAATCCCTGCAGTCGCGCTATCTTCTGTGTCCTCGGTAGCTCAGATAGATAGAGCGTCTGCCACGTAAGCAGGAGATACCACATTCGAGTCCCGGTCGGGGCACACATTTTCATCTGTCCCCGTTGACGTATGTCAACGCCTGTAAGCAGCTAACTGTGTTCATTTCATTGTAATGTCTTTTAACATCTTGGGAAATCTCCGAACGAGTCAGCAGTTTCGACTGGCACACGATGTAGCGACTCCTATTGGTACGGTCTTCACGACGTGTCCCATTGTTATTAAACCTCTATGGAGTTTAATAATAAAATAACTGTGAAACACGGACTTCCATAGTGCATGTCCTATGCAATAACAGTGACTAATAACTAAGATCAGATCCACAATTCAGTTCAATTCACGAACTGTCGTCCGTCCTGCAATCAGGCGACGTTGTTGGTGCTATCTCCTCAATAGTTTTGCCATTGTAATTTATTCTCTCGATCGTGCTGACTGTCGGTTTAAGATAATTTAGTTTCAACTGTATGTTTTATTTTCAAGCCGATAACAAGCTTATTATTCTAATATGTGAAGTCTCCAATTGTCAAACAAAAAATTGTACTCTGTTGAGAGCCAAGTAACATTTTTGAATGGCAAGATTTACTTAACAATCACTAAAATATTTCAGTATAGCCTACATATACACTTGTATGAGAACTTGCCAATTTACAAAAAGGCAACAGCTGTTGTACAATGACAGAATGTACGGATGTGTCACGAAATTACAAGCAGAGCTTTCGTGATGATGATGGTGGAGCGTACTTTCTCGCTTGCACTGGCGCCGCCAAGTCTAATGTCACGTGATTGTCGAGCAGCATTCGATCTGTATCGAGCTGTGCGGCGTATCGGGGTATCTCGTGCCCGTTCGAACGTGAGTAGCGTTTTCCAAGCCTGATTTAATAACCGTATGTGTATAAAAGAAATCAAACTGCACTGAGTTAATAACAGTAAAAGTCATTAAACAGGTTATCACCCTACCGAAGGAAAACTGTATTTGTTTAAATGGTTTCAGTATCAGCTTACTCAGATATTATCTTTCATGGACGTTGAATTAATTTCCTGTGTACTGTGTTCTTGAAATTACCTGTCACGGAAGCCGGTACTCAGCGTATATGTTTCTTATTTCAGATATTGCAGCTTGTTAAAGTTTTCTGTTATGTTACGAAAACTTGATAACCTATGTGGGACTGAAACAGTAAGTACGCGAGAAGGATATTTATGGCTATTTATAGTGACACGATATTGTCCTAAGTGACTTAACAGTAGTGTAATAGTCTGTAAGACTACTACTTGTTACACATAAAGCGCACTGGTGGCGTGAAGCAGTCCGCTGACAAGAGTGAAAAATTGTCTAGTGCAAAATAGTCACATTACAAAGTGGAACCTGCTTTTGATTTAGTACGATTATAAAAAAAGCTTGAGTGTAGGACTTTATTCTTCTTTGAGACATTTTACCGTGCTACACACGTAACTCCATTCTCGAAAAGCACACAGGCACTAAAAACGCGTGCTTTCACACGGCTTAAGCATCCTTGCTCAAAAATCTTATTCCCATGCCAACTTACTTAGTGAACTGAAAATATACATCTTCGTGATTGCCATAGTAATCTCAGAATGGGTGAAGAAATGCACTTGAATCTTCTGTCACACATAACGCTTTTGCTCAAGAAGCAGAAAACCATCATGACGGAGACTGCGACACTAAGTGAAAGACTAACGGCAACATTGCACATTTCTCGCGACAAAAAGATGTTATGGAAACCTCAAATACATTACTGTAACATCACCACAGGCTGTAAAGTGTCGTAGTGCTTTACATCTGTCGTGTTGCAATGAGTTATAAAAGTAACTCATGACAAGTGTACCTAATTGAATTCTTGTAAAAAAAAAGTTCTGTTACCCCTCTGATATGTTTCGAATTTAAATTGTCTTTACATCTTCCTACAAGATTTTAGGCTTATGATTACTTTCTTGATTGGATTAGCCGTGAAGAGGTCGTCTGCCGATAGTGATTTCAATTTAACAATGCAATGTTCCTCAACTAACTTGGTATTAGATTGTTGATTTATCAACAATAAATACCTCACTTCTAAAATAATTGTATGCCAACAATCGAGATTCCTCAAAGAACATTCTATATCTAATACCAATACGATATTTAGTTGGACGGAAGAGTAAATTCACCAACATTGGGGAGGGGGGGTCAAAATTTCCTAGTTCTGTGCAGCCTAAACTACACATCAATTACTTATTTCTCAGATATATTTGATCAGTGCACTGCATTTTAAAGGAATTATGTATTTCAATAAATGCTAGAACACATCTGTCCATTATGCTTTGTTTTTGTTGTCAGCGATAATTTAAAGTTATTGAGCTTCAGTCACACATACAAGGACTGACCCTCTACAAAACTGCTGAACCTACTTACTGTGGCCCATCTTCCATCTTTCACTACAGTGTTTACCCTTCATACTGACATCTAGTTTTAGGGTTACCACATTTAGCTGGGACCTTGTCAGCAATGAAGTAAAAATTTTATTTAATTAAATTACTTTTTATTTAGAACACAATTATATGGAACTTGCTGCTGCAGGAGTAGTTGGTGCATCATATTTTTTGGAAGATTCCACCTTTTTCAGCAAGTCTTTTTTCCTTTTTACGTATTTATAAAACTCCATGCATGCCAGTTTGTAGTTAAACAGGTATTGTCAAGACTGATTCCCAGGTCCCTGACAGCAGTTGATTAGCAGCAGTTGGCATTTGCATTCAGGATTTTCGGTTTCTTTAAGAAAGTAAATCCACTTTTCTTCCACGAAGTGTTTAGACTTCCATTCTTCCGAGTCACGCTTGGTTTCTAAAAAGCTCTTGAAATGCATGTATTCCTGAAAACAACTGTCACCTGAAATTTTCACATCCTTTCTAGTCTGGTTTATAACAGGATTTTCAACCATTGAAGAATCAGGGGTTTCAGATAGCGTCATCCAATAATTACTTGATATTTGTTAACAGAAATAGCCCATTTATCAATTGCTATGGTATAGAAAGCCATTGCCTCTTCAATCACATACACGCTTGAACCCTTGCACAAGCAGTCATAATCGAAATTTGATTATGTTTGATGCTTTGGCAGAATCATATTACACACACTCAAGCATGATTGTGTGAGAATGCTTGTTTAAGGATGCTAGTGAAACGTGCTTGAGCGCGTCCAGCCGCCTTTACAAGTTTTCCATTCGTAGACTTCTGGTTGATAGTCAAATATTAGTACCGTGCTTGTAGGCGTGACTGTGTAAAAGTATATCTGTAATACGATCTGCGTACCATGTTCGTGAAGCAGAAGTGATGGCAGAAAACATTAATTTCATGTAAATGGATTAAAACATGATCTGCGTTAGCGTTGCAATGATGAAGAAAATTTAATTTATATCGCAAACAATTATGCATGAACTTTATTTAGAAACATATAGCACAGAAATATGCATATGAATATAATGTTTAAAAGTAACTTCTTTGAGTTGTTTGACACAAAGTATTTCTTGTGAAAAAGTGTGAAATGAATGTTGGCCGTTTCCAAGATTGAATGAATATTAATGGCGAAACCATTGAGAGAAAATAATGTCTGATGCGAAGTATCATCTTCTTGCCAGCAGCTATTTCGTTGTTTTAAACAGTATAACATGTAAAATGCATCAAATATGCTAGATATTCGTGTGAGGGTAACAATTTCAGTTTATGCCAAATTTAGGATATATGCGATATCATAAAGAGGTGACAATTTCCCCTCGGAATGTCATAGCTAAAAACAGTACTGAGATTTATCACATCTTTTTGGCAATTCCGTAAAGCTTGTAGCAGCTACGAGCGGCGCAGTTTTACGCAGGACACCCTGTATACGGACTTTACCGCTTTATTATGTTGAATTAGATTAGTAAGAGCGCATGCAAACAGAAAATATTTACGTGGTGACAATATATTTGCGATGGGCCAAAGCTTTATATTCGATTCACGGCTCCAGACTCACTATTGATTTGAAATATATTGTTGCAATTACACCCCCTACTGACATTGAAGGAAAATTGGTAATTTGGAGTATATTTTGTAAATTTTTCTTGGTGAAATCGCTTGACAGAGGAATTAAATAAAACGACTGATAAACGTTATGAGAGCATTTATCCTGAACAGTTTAAATGAAGAGTGTAATTTACCAAGGTTTGTTTTTTCCTGTAGGAGCTCTCTACTTCTAATTTTGCTCAAAAAATAACTGCCGCTATTCAAAATCAACGCTGCTGCCATACTCTGTCTGCAATAAAATGAATGCAGACGTCTACTACTACCTCCAGCGACCATTGACATCAATAAATGTCTGCTCAGAAACAATGGATTTTGTTTTTTGTTTTTTTTAATTTAATGACCATCTATACTCACGGGCTTTGGGAATTGGGGCTTCGTACTTACCTGCCACGTTGTAACCTTTTTCCAGTGATCTCTGTTCTACAGGGTACCCGAACGTAGAAATACCAGTAAATCTCCGATTCCTAAAAGAATCAAACAGCCATATATGAAACAGTGGCAAAAGTCTGATTACTTTACAAATGTATTAAATATCTGACTTGAATCATGTAAGTAAGCAAAAATTTTTAGGAAAAGTTTGAAAATATCTTTCAGTGTTGTTGGAGAGCTACGTCCTCACATTATGAAACAGTGAGTACATATCGTCTGAATAATTTGCGCTCCATTGGAATCGAAAGCTAGTTTTTCATGCAAATGTATGGGTATGACGTTATATTGCTGAACCATGATTCGCACAAGAATATAACTTGGCAGATACATTCTGTAATACATGTGGGTACGTTTCCCAATGGTGTTGTGAGTGGAATCGGTAGGAAAGTGTTAATAAATTAAACGTCACGCATAAAGCTGAAATTTCACTGCATGCAAAGCGAAAATGTAGTTAGCTGCAAAGTTTTGTCCTTTCATCGTTTTTCGAGTTTTGTCAGTGAGAAAAAAGTTTCCTAGAGGTTTGAAATTATGTGTAAGGTTTGTTGGAAGAGTTAAGTTCCGTCGTTGTCAAACACTGGATGAATCGTTGTCAAACACTGGATGAATCGTTGTCAAACACTGGATGAGTAGAAGTATAGTGCGGGTTACGCTGTCTCAATACAAACGCACAGCTTTTGATTGTAATGTATTTCTTACAGGGTTAAACTATCATCATGAGATTATGCGACATAATCAATAGATTGCAGCAGTAATTTAAATCCTTAAATTCGATTAATAATTACGTGAAACATGGAAAATAATTTTTTCGGGAAGCCGTTACACAGGCAACTTGCAACTGATATTGCACTTAGGGATAGTCGTTCATTAGTACTTGTAACCCTAAATGTCTGTTAACACGAACTAGTACCGCCCGGGAATCATGCAAGCAAGAACGTCTCTTGAATGTGGAATAATTCGATCAGTTGAATCAGTGGAACAGATCTCTGATTGTGAGAGATACTGTCCACGTAAAAGTGTGTCGGAAGTTTTAGCGGTAGAAATGACCCAAGGCAAATGCTGCATTCTAACTATGAGTATTTGTGAATTATCTCATTATCTTTTCAGTCGTTCGATTGTTTGATGTGAGTCCTCGATAATGTGCGTTATAAAATAAATATGGCAACACAATGTGAATGCCGTTGTATCGCGGGAAGTAATCTCAGATGCGAAATGATTTGCATTAAAAAATCAGCGCTGTAAAATCGTCAAACCGTAACTATGACACAAAATTATTTGTGGTTACGTTCAGTGCATATTTAAAAACATTAACATAAGTATCATTATTATCGTCAACATTCTTCCTCTAGTTCCTTGTTTTTCAGTCCGACGCGTTATAGCAGAAAAGTAAGCGAAATACAGATAATAGTATACAACGTCATTTGCAGACTTTGTTACTACAAACTTTGATTTCTCCTGCTGATAACGTCATCGATCTAGCAGTTGTCGAATTTTAGCTGCAGGTATGGTATGTTACTGCAAATGAACTATGTAAGCTAGGACGTCTCTTGAATGTGGTATAAAGAAAACGTTGCTATATCCGTGTCTCATGCCAACCATAGCACCTGACCCGTACGCAGGGGAGAACTTCAGTTTTCATTGTTCGCAAACTGTAGATTTTAATGCGTCAAAGAGATGGTATCGTCAGATTTATGAACATGAAAGCACTTACTTCCTTTTACCTTTCTTAACGGCTAAGGACACAGATGATTTTTTCTTTGTGCACGTCTATGACAAAGAACGGTCCGGATTACGTTAAGTTTCATTGTCTCGTTCTATAATTAATACTAAAAATCGGTACTTCAGCTTTCGTGTTCATGTATTAATATTGTGCTAACTGCTGGCTCACAAACAATGGATATTCGACGATTTTTTTTTCAAATGTATTAAGCTTCTTCGTTCATGGGTTTTCGGATCTGGGCTTGTGTATTAGGAAAAATTTCTTAATTTTCACCTGCTGCTGTAGAAGGCGGTACCAGAGACTACGGGGAAAAAAACCTCCACGACGTTAATTGCTCCGGGAAAGGAATACACTTTAATGGCAACAATAATTCAACTATTTATCCGCACCCAAGCAACAGCTAACATGTTTTTTCGAGTGATTCTGTACTAGCTGAACTCTGGTCTTCTTAGGGTCGCGTACCTGCTTCCGTAAAAACGGAACACGTATAGGATCACATTGTCTCCGTCCGTCTGTCTGTCCGACTGTGAAAATCTGCTTTCCTATTATCCCTTGACAGTGCAAACAATTGAAAATTCGAAGTCTGTGCAGTCAAAACATATGGCCATTTAGTCACAAATTCTGACAGTCGCAAACTCATTCATCAAAACATTTGGAGTACTTCCTATTGCACTATATTCATGAAATTTGTCAAGAAGCCAGATCCACAGTACATGCAAGAGAAAAATCCGGGAACTGTTAATTTTTAATGACATCACTTGAAAATATTATTTTCTCTCATTTGGTAGCCGACTGTCTGTCTGTCGTGTTAAGAAGCATTTTTCTCAGGAATATATTTTCTCGGAACACGAAATATCCTAAAGCTGACATGATAATCTTTGCTATTGGTGACGGGCTGGCAGTAAGGATGTGACAAACAAAGACTTGCGTAAGATGTAGCCGTTTACCAATTTTGTCTTTGATTCACGTTTAGACTTCGCACTGAGTACACTTAGGACGTTGTCTCTAGCTTTCAGCAACAATGAACGCCAGTTATCTTCTGTGTGTCAAGAGACGAGGTCGATCTCTAGACTTCAGGGCTTCATTGCTACAGGAATCCCCTGTTGTTTGTCTAACCATAGACCACTGCCAGCGTTCAATACTCGAGATTTGTTATACTTGATAATGGCTGCAATAGCTCGGCAACAGCTGTCAAGAACGTTTTTGACTAGGGTTGTATCGGTCCTCCGTCGTGGTGGACCTTCTTGTCCCGACAAGACCCAATTTTGTCCTTGCATGCTGACGTATCCTGTATCAGTGATTAAAGCACCCTCTACATCTAGCGCCATCATTCGACAGAACGCCAGACTACACCAGTAGTACGCGGCTGGACCTATCTAAGCTGATTGCGGCCCAGTGGACTGATGAAAGAAATAGAGTGCTGCCAGGGACTGTGGAATCAGTCTTACAGTGCCAGTTTAACTATAAACTGACTTCCATTGAGTTTTATAAATACGTCAAAGAGAAAAACATTCTGAAAAAGCTGAAACCTTCCAAAAAATGTGGTGTACCAACCACTTCTGTCGCAAGGTCCAAGTAATTGTGTTCTAAATAACACTAATTTCATTAAATAATTTTTACATTTCTACACCCACATCTCAAGAGTGTCCCTACGAGGTTCCAGCTAGATATGGCAACCCTACATTTCACGATTGTTCTATGATCTTGTGCCGAAACAAATATGCTTAGGTCGTCTGTGAATGCTCGGCACACAACCTTTTTCCCCAATAATGTCAAACACGGGATCGCACAGTAAAGAGCCGCTGACAGTGCAAATCCTGTTGCACTTATCACGCCAACGGGTTCTGTTAGTTTCCTGTTAATTATTGCTTTTGATTTTGCCCGTTCAGCTACAGTTTGATGACATGTCTTAATTTATATTACGAAGTCAAATGGTTCAATTGGCTCTGAGCACTATGGGACTTAAACAGCTAAGGTCATCAGTCCCCTAGAACTTAGAACTACTTAAACCTAACCAACCTGAGGACATCACACACAACCATGCCCGAAAGAGGATTCGAACCTGCCACGGTAGCAGAAGTGCGGTTCCGGACAGAAGCGCCGCGTACCGCTCGGCCACAACGGCTGGCTATTACGAAGTCCTAAATTACCAAAGTACTGGAGGGGACTAGGAAATGCCATTAAGGTCCTAGACCCGATGAAGGGAAACTCCTGATCTACACCTCCAAGCGGTAGAGAGTGGGCAACATCACTTCATATGATGGCTAACGTAGACAGGGACCGAAGGATGACCGGGATAAGTCATCACCCCAGCATCTGCTGGACAGGGCACCCTCTTGCCCTGGAAATGAGAAATCATTTCCAAAGGCGGAAGAACCAGCTGATGGTCAACGGCATAGGATGTGGAAGGCAACGGGAAACCACCACATTAAAGAACTACGGTTATCCCAAGCATCAGCAGTAAACCATGTCAGTATCTTCTGTAAAATTTTCTGCAGATAAAATAGTCCCCCAATCGGATCTCCGGGTGGGGACTGCAAAAGATATAGACAACGTGAAGGAAATGAATCCCAATTTTAACATAGCCACTTGGAATGTGAGAACACTGCTTCAGTGTAGCAAGCTAGAAAATGTAAAACTTGAAATGGAGCGACTGGAAATCGATATCCTGGGCATATCGGAGATGAGATGGCCCCAACCAGGTGATTTCTGGTCTCGAGAATACAGAGTCATTCACACGGGAACTGACCAAGATAGACCGGGAATGGGAGGAGTTGGAATAATTTTGAGGAAAAACTATGGCTCACGTGTCAAGGGATATGTGCAATATAGCTCTCGAATAATACTAGTCAAACTTCAAACTAAACCAAAGGACACTGTGATAATACAAATATACATGCCAACATCCAAAGAAGAAGATGCAGTCATTGACGAAATATACGAAGAAATAAGTGATGCGATGAGAAATGTTAAGGGAGATGAAAACCTGATTTCCATGGGGGACTGGAACCCGATTGTGGGTGAAGACCCGGAGGAAGGAATTGTTGGCAAATATGGACTTGGAAGAAGAAATGAAAGAGGTGATCGACTGATCGAGTTCTGCTCAAAGCACCAATTAGTTGTTGCAAACACACTTTTCCAACACCACAAACGAAGAAGATATACATGGAAGGCCCCTGGAGACCTGAGGAGACAACAGATTGACTACATTCTAGTGAAAGCACGTTTTAGGAACCAGATAAAAGATTGCAGGAGCTATCCATCTGCAGACATAGGCAGTGATCATAACCTGGTCATGATGAAAAGTTCACTGAGATTCAAACGTTTGAAGAAGAAGCCAGTAAAACTTAAATGGGAACTAGAAAAACTGAAAACTGAGGGACTGGCAAAGCACTATGCTCATGAAACAGAAAACATGGTGGAGTAAATGAAGACTGGAATCAGATTAAATCTGGTATATACAAAGCAGCAGAAAAGATAGTTGGAAGAACTGAACCCAAAAACAAGAGGAAATGGATTACAGCAGATATTATTGAGCTTATAGAAAGCAGAAGATTATACAAAAATGCAACTGAGGAACAAGGAAAAGCTGAATACAGAAGACTAAAGAATTTAGTTAATAGAGAAGCTAGGAAAGCAAAAGAAAATTTTCTTGGAGAAATGTGCAGGAAAGTAGAAGAAAATATGCAAAACGGAAGAACTGATTTAGCCTACAGAACAGCAAATCATTTTTTTTTTAACAAACGTAAAACAGTACTCTCAGGCACAATAGAAAATAAAGAGGGGAAAATGCTGTTTGGTGAAGACATGATGAAGCGATGGAAAGAATACATAGAGGAGTTGTATGCTGGAACACCTCTTTCGGAGGAAGTAATAGGAAGAGAAGAGGAAGTAGACGAAGATGACAAGGGAGATGATATTCTGCAAGAAGAATTTGACAGAGCTCTAAAAGAACTACAGGACAACAAAGCAACGGGTATTGATGACATCCCTGCAGAACTAATAAAGAATGCTGGTGACGGCATGAAAATGATGCTGCTTAAACTTATTAGGTCCATCTATAACACAGGAGAGATACCGACAGACTTCCAGAAATGTATCATTGTTCCTATACCAAAGAAGGCAGCAGCTACAAAATGTGAACAGCACCGAACTCTTAGCCTAATATCACATGCATCAAAAATTCTCATAAAAATAGTTCTGAAGAGAATTGAAGAGAAGGTGGAGGATATGCTGAGTGAAGATCAGTTTGGTTTCAGAAGGGGATTGGGAACAAGAGAGGCGATTCTGGCACTAAGACTCATTATCGAAAAGCAATTACAGAAAAATAAACCAACTTATATTGCCTTTATAGACATGGAAAAGGCATTTGATAACGTTATCTGGCAAGAGATGTTCAGAGTGCTGAGGAAAATTGGAATAAAGTACAAAGACATCCGCGTGATACTCAGTTTCTATAAGAATGAGGTGGCAGTGATTAGGAACTGTCACCAGGAACAACAAGCAAATATTAGAAAAGGGGTAAGACAAGGATGTGCTCTCTCTCCTCTTATATTCAATGCTTACATCCAGGAAGCTATAGACCAAGTTCGAGAAACTACTGAGGTGGGGATCAAAATTAATGGGCAGAAGATAGACATGGTACGTTATGCAGATGATATTGCTATAGTCACGGAGACAGAAGAAGATCTAGAGGAAGTCCTCAGAACAACGGAAAAAATTCTATACAATCAGTATGGAATGAGAATAAACAAGAAAAAGACTAAAGTGATGGTATGCAGTACAGGAGCAGAATATGAACCTCCGAGAATTAGAATTGGAAGAGAGGAGCTGGAAGTGATACAGGAATTTACTTACCTGGGAAGCAAAATCACAAGGGATGGTAGAAGCCGGAAAGAAATTGCGACCAGAATACAAAAGGCCAAAATTGCATTTAATCGGAGAAGGAACTTACTCACCAGCAACAACATCAGTCTGAAAATAAGGAAACGCATCATGAAAGGTTTCGTTTGGAGTGTGGCCCTATATGGATGTGAAACTTGGACAGTTGGAAGAGCAGAGAGAAGACGGCTAGAGGCCCTGGAGATGTGGTGCTATAGAAGGATGATGAAGATCAGACAAAGTAACAAATGAAGAGGTGCTTAGAAGAGTACAGGAAACCAGATCTCTGTGGAGGCACATCCAAACAAGAAGAGACAAACTTGTAGGGCACATCCTACGACACAACAATATCATTGGAACAATAGCAGAAGGAGTTATTGAGGGAAGGAATCGGCGGGGACGACCAAGGATATCATACATGCAACAGATCATGAATGACGTTGGATGTAACACATATGTGGAAATGAAGAGGAAAGCAGACAGAAGAGAGGAATGGCGCTCTGCTGCAAACCAACCTCAGGGTTGAACACTAAAGAAGAAGAAATTAGCAAACTACATGGTGTTCAAAAAGTTTCTCCGCAGTGCCGTAGGACTGTAAGCCGCGCGTGCCGTATGCCGCCATAAATATACCGAAATGAAACTCAGTGAAATTAATTTATTCAATATTAATTTTTACTTACAAATGTTCACATTAAATGTTGAACGTGCCCCCCCTCCCCCCCCCCCTGTTGTTACGTTCACTATTCAATTCGTCTAACCTTGTTTCCAAACACAGGCTGTAACATTTCTTCTGTAACAGAAGCCGTGAATGTGGATATTACAGATTTCAGTTCATCGATGGATTTTGGACGACTTTTATAGACAGTTGCTTTCGCTGCACCCCTTATGACATAGTCAGGTGGTGTTAGGTCAAGCGATCGTGGAGGCCCAAGTCCACGTGAAATTATGCGATAACCAAAAACAGCGAGTGGTGACATTGAAACGCGAGCTATAAGCGCGGTTGCACCATCTTGTTGAAAATAATGGTTCAGTATTTTACTTAACACACGTTCTCCTGTGAATGGGTACAGAATATCACTGCAGTATCGTTGTGTGTTTATTGTTTCCTTGAAAAACCCAGGCAGGCGAACAATCATACGGCACGCGCTGCCAACAATCATACGGCACTGCGGAGAGACTTTTTGAACACCCCGTATAAGAGGCGTTTCCAAAGGCTCTAGAAAAGTCAACAGAAATTATGGAGGCTTTGGTTACTGCTAAGTCTGTCAGTGTGTTTTCGATACTGCGCCCGAGTAATGAGCACGTCTGATGTTTCCGTACCAAGTTTTTCATTACCTGCTTTAGTCTGGGGTTAATTGTTCGGATCAGAATTTTGTAATCTCCATTCTTCGAAGTTATTGGCGTGAAAGTTTCTATGTTAGTGTTGAATATTTCTTCGGTACAGAAAACTATTAGTTCTTCCTGGAAACTTCCAAGGAGTTGTCGGATGTTCGTAGCGTTGTTAAGTACGTCAGCAGGTTCGTCTTACAGTATGTCCCAATAAGTAAGGTAGACTTCCGCCGGTAACGCATCTAAACCTTGATGATTTTCATCTCAGACTTCTGCGTAGTGCTTCAAATACTTCCTTTTCTTTGAAAGAGTCAGTGAGGGCGCTGTTTTCTGCGACACTCACGGCACCACCGATTTCTTACAGCAATCAAGTTTCATAGTTCTCTTCTGCTTTCACTTCCGCGTATAATTCTCGGAAGTACTGCGAATTCCGTACTCTATGAGATCTTGTTAAGCTATTGTGTCCACTCGTATTTTGAGATCGTCTATTATTTTGTATGGATCCCGTTTCGTTGTACGGACTATATGGTTTAAGGGAGACAGTTTCCTTTTGTATGATGTTGTCATGTCTTGAACTCACTTTAAGAGCTTCCACATTCTCTGCATTAATCTTATTTGTGCTTTGATTTGCTTTATTCTGTACTGTTATGGTTTTTTCGTATGTATGTTGGTAAAGTTGTCAAAGGCAAAGGAAAAGGAATTCTTCAGTGCGCTTATTTCACTCAAGCTTGTCATAGCCTTATTGTCTCCACTGTACTTTTTTGAGTATTTCCTAACATTTCTTATGGAAACCTTCCATGTTCCTAACACCGTCTCCTTTAATTCTATGTCGCTGAGTAAGTATTTAGTTTCCAATGGCCCTTCCTGCGAAAAGTCTGTTGTTTTGATAAATTAATTCTGATTATGCAAGAACAGTGATCCGAAATGTATACCGGCCGTATTTCAGCAGATGTGATTACCATTTGTACCTCGTGAGACACAAATCCTATCAATTCTACTTGCTGAAATGCTGGTTACGTGGGTGTAGGTTATCGTGTCACCGTTTGTAATCTCCCAAGTATCACGCATATTTAGCTGTGTGATCGTATGCTCCAGGTCTGCCCAAATGTTAAAATTTGGTGTTTGATCTCTCCGATTAATAACGGAGTTGAAATCTCCTGTGATTACAATATCGCCCCATTTTATCGGCAGAACAGGCATAACTTGCTGCTTAAAAAACTCAGCCCTTGCGATTTTATGATTGCTCCCAGACTACACAATGAACGCAGGCCTGCTGCTACGGAAATTCTAACGCCCTTCCTTATACTAACATTCCTGTTTTCACGTCTGGTGTAACATCTTTCGTTAACATAGCTTAACATTGTAACCGTAAATCGAGTCGAGAGTGTTTGTAGCAACTCAATGTTGTAATGTTATATCTGTTTCAGCCGGCTATAAAAATGGTTGAAGATACATCAGTTTTAAGGCGATGAGATTTTGCCAAAGTTGAAAGTGCACATTTCATGAGTTTTCCTATGCAATGCCATTGTCACCCCTGACTATGTCGATTTCTTGCTAATCGGTTCCGGTCTTTGATTTAGGTCTAAGTTTGGTGATTAGATTTGGTTTGCGGTCTCTTTTTTCTATTTTTACCATAACTTCCAGTAGCCACCTCAACTCCCTACTTATGTATTTTCTTTCCGCTTTTCTGTTTCTCTATAGCATGGGTCTCCAAACATTATAGCCCAAGGGCTACACTGGTTCCTTCACGAAGTCCCAACGGACAAGACCTAGCTATAGTCTGTCTAAGTTTAGTTGAAGCTTTACACCTTATCGAAGTTTTTGCGCTCTTACCATTCCTGCCATTCTTTACTATATGATACTGCTTAGCACTGCAGTAGTAATTACGCAGTGAACTGTGTATTGTTTAATCTTGAACTGTGACCTTAATTTCATGTCATATAATTAGCTGCAAATAAAGATCACTCACGAGGGTCGTTGTAATACGCTTCACGATACCTTGTTACTTCCGTTCATTATTCACATTTTAGCAAGTGCTGCGTATGGTACAGCACTGCGGAATATCTTTCCACCGCAGAATTCTCACCAAGCTGCATCAATACTGGTTATCTCTACGTTTCCTGCGGTTACTGTCATGGCTCAAGAAAAGACGGACACCCTATGTATAGTTCATCATACCAACATACTGCTGTGCAGCAGGACGCGCAGATTTTCATTGTAGGAGTAGACGGCGATTGATATGTCAGTGGTACAAGGAACAGGCATGGACTCCACTCCGAATTTTCTTTCGACACTTATGGGCAAGCTCAAATGGTTCAAATGGCTCTGAGCACTATGGAACTTAACATCTGAGGTCATCTGTCCCCTAGAACTTAGAACTACTTAAACCTAACTAACCTAAGGACATCACACACATCCATGCCCGAGGCAGGATTCGAACCTGCGATCGTAGCGGTCTCGCGGTTCCAGACTGAAGCGCCTAGAACCTCTCGGCCACACCGACCGGCTATGCACTAATTCTGACATTGCTAAAAGTATAGTAGTGACGTCTTTCGGAGAGAAAAAGAGTTGGATACCGTAGTAGTACAGAGCCATTTTGTGGGCAGAGACAAAATGTGTGACCTGAAAAGCAAAATATAGTTGGAGTAATGTATTTTGGGACTGAAGTTTCTTAGCGAAGATACACTACATTTAAGAAACAGTATTTAATTTACGTAAAATTGCTTTAAAGATAAGTGCAGCTGGCCGCGGTGGCCGAGCGGTTCTAGGCGCTCAGTTCGGAACCGCGCGACTGCTACGGTCGCAGGTGCCTCGGACAAAGATGTGTGTGTTGTCCTTAGGTTAGTCAGGTTTAAGTAGTTCGAAGTTCTAGTGGACTGATGATAACAACTGTTAAGTCCAATAGTGCTCAGAGCCATTTGTACAATTTTTTTTATAAGCGCACTGCAATTCTTTACAAAGAATCCTTGCTCTTAATACTATTAATTGGCATTATTTTGATTTGCAGTTACACCCCTCTCATGTGGTTTACGTAACTATGGGAAAAAACGGAGCTTAGATAGCGAGTACAGAAATTTTAAAAAACAATGGCGACATCAATATCTCATGATGCAGTCACCTAACAAAGCAATGTGTATTGTTCGCAATGAAACAGTTTCAGTTCCCAGAGGATACAATATAAAACGTCATTATGTAGCGAAACATTCTCTGGCTATTCCAGATTCACGGAAAGCCAGTGGTTAGAAATAAATGCGTCATTGAAACGCGGTTTGAAATCTCAGCAAAAGTTGTTTAAGACAGTAAATGTTGAACAAGAGGCGGCTTCTTGTGCTGGGGCATGGTTCACTCAATAAAAAAAGAGGGAAAACAATTTACTGGAGGCGAACTAATAAAGTATTGCATGATTGCAGCATTTGAAGAAAAATGTCCAGAAAAAACTGTTTATGTGGCTCAAAGAGTAAATTATAACGCTGAAAATGTATTAACTCAATTGCCTGAGAAAACTCGATACTTAGAATGGGCCTCTTTGCCCTGGGATTAGACGACAGATGTAATAGATAGTGCACTGGTGTTAATTTTTATTCGAGGGTTATCAAAAATTATGAAATGAACGAAGAGCTACTTGACATTCGTAGAATTCACGGAGCGTCCAAGGGCGAAAATTTTTTAAAGGAGTAGAAAATGCTGTTGAGGAAAACGATCTTCAGTGGAGAAACTTAGGATTATCACAACTCATGGTAAGAACATGTGTGGAAAAAATAAAAGTGTGCTTTCTCTGGTATCAAAGCTATAGAAAATAATGCTTTATCAAAACCATAAGCGTACATCGCATCATTCATCAACAGTCTTTTTGCGGGGAATGTTTGGATTAGTCGTGTCAGTAGTTAATTATGTAATGTCATATGCTCTCAGTCATCAGTTCGCGAGTTTATTGGAATTTACTGAAGAGGTTGAAGAGAATGACTTGTCATATTATGCAGCAGTACACTGGATAAGCTGTCGCACAGTTCTTACGCGGTTTTAGAGTACCGAACAACAATCAAAATTTTGTTGAATGAAAGGAATCGTCTTCTGGCTGAGTTACCAAACAACCAGAGGTTACGGAAGTTATTTTATACCGATTGAACTAAACATGAGAACGATCTTAATTTAAAATTACAAGGAAGAAACCGATACTCCTTGATTTCCTTCGTCAGAAATTGTTTAGTTTCAGTCTCAATTGAACAAAAAGTGTTCCACGCACTTCATACATGCCAAACATACAATCAGCAGCCAGAGACTCCATTTCCGGTACAGCTGATACTTTGAGTGCTTTAAAAATAATTTTAGTCTCGTTTTTCAACGATATAACAGTATTTCAAAATCCTTTTAACGCCTATATAGAAGCTCTTGCCCCAGCACTTCAAATGGAAATGGTTAATTTGCAATGTAGAGATTTTTGTACAGATAAACGTTTAAATTCATCATTGCTCCAATTATATGTATCTTCCCCTTCCATGTCTGCAGCTTGTGGACTCGCGGTAGCGTTCTCGCTTCCCGAGCACGGAGTCCCGGGTTCGACTCCCGGTGGCTTCAGGGATTTTTAACTGCCTCGAGATGACTGGATGTTGTTGTGTCGTTATCATCATTCATCCCCATTGTGGTCGGAGGAAGGCAACGGCAAACCACCTCCGCTAGGACCTTGCCTAGTACGGCGGTGCGGGTCTCCCGCATCGTTCCCCTAAGCTCTGTCAAGGAGTATGGGACTTCATCACCATCCTCTCACACTGTTTGATCACTTGCTCAAGTTTGCTCACAGATTTTTGTCTACTTTTGTCACTACTGATCTCTGTGAAATAACATTCTCCAAAATGAAAGACGGAAGAAATATTTACAGGCCTAAACTAACTGATGAGCATTTGGAATCGCTGCTGGTAGTTCTCATTGTAAACTTGATCCACAACCGCAAACAATTGCAAGTGGGTAGTTACACCTAAATAAATATCATTAATTGTAATTAGAATATTTATTTTCATTATGTTAATTGCCTATGCATGACATTTAGGTGCTTTAAATTTTCAGGATGTCTCATGTAATTCATTACATTGAAAATGTTCAGTTACATTTTATACGCAGTTAAAATTTATCGTAATCGGTCATAAAATGAAGAACAAGTACTTATAATACATATTTTATACGGCTTACACTGAACAGCATTATTACTTTAACGAGGTTGACACGTTCTTAAATCTTAGCTGTAATCACTTTTTTCCACTGGAACCCATGCAGAATAGTTCAGTTCGCAAAGAGATTTATTATGCAATTATGTAGTTTTTTTTATTTGTGGTACAGTACGTCCTATTTTAGAAGAAAGCTGTCTAAATATATCTGATGAGTCCTGTGCTTCACAATTTGCCGAAAAAGAGACATAGCACCATAGTTAATTAAATTTGTAATGCTACTGCCTTATAGACAAATTAAACGAACTCATGTTAGTCAACAACGAAAAATAACTATGTTTACATGTGACACATCTACCAGAAAACGAAAACTGAATTTCGAATACCGTTTTTCGCTGTCGTGTTAACACGTTAAGGCTTGAAGCGGATCTGCTACCACAGTTTGGAAAACAGCTGGTGCAGTTTCTGATTTATTTAGCACAGTCACTATTTCTCATCAATTAGACGAGGTGTACATAACTTCATTCTAATATTTCTACTTACCCTTCACTGCACAAAAAGCCACTCCGTCCATATTAGCCGAATTTTTTTTTTACAACAAGACGAAATCTGACAGCCTAAGCATGTTTCAAAACAAGTTGTTTTTGGAAGGGAGCGAAAACCGATTACGGAATTGGAAAACCGGCAACTAGAAGCCGGTTTTCAGAATCGATTTTGAAGAATTTACATGGCCACCATGAAGCGGTTTTGGGGCATCTGTGTACGAAACCCGATTTTGGGAGCCCGATGTAAACGGCGTGCTTTATTTACAATCCTTGGGGTGACTGCAAGAAGAAGTAACCATGCAACAGCGAAGAAAGATCTTGCAACATCGTTGCTCAGAATTGGCAACATCGTCGCGGGAGCCCAGGCACTGGTATGGGTGACAATTGCGGCGCGAGGCGCACTGCAATCATAGCATTGTCGGAGCTTCCTCTTACACAGCGTTGGCTTATAAGAGAACGCTTGACTTAGTGTTCATTTATAGTAGAGAACGCCTGATTCTGTGTGCATTTATAGTAGCCGATGTGATCGATCCCGACCAGAAAGTGATTTTTGAAATGGTTATTAACGACTGGAAAAAACACTAAGGATACTCTTTATGCGAAACATCGTTCTTGAAGCGAACCAGTTTCTCAATAATGGTTCAAGTGTCTCTGAGCACTATGGGACTTAACATCTGTGGTCATCAGTCCCCTAGAACTTAGAGAACTACTTAAACCTAATTAACCTAAGGACATCACACACATCCATGCCCGAGGCAGGATTCGAACCTGCGACCGTAGCGGTTACGCGATTCCAGACTGAAGCGCCTAGAACCGCACGGCCACATCGGCCGGCCCCAGTTTCTCAAAATTTTCTTCCACTCTTTGTGGGAATCACTCGTTATGTCCATTACAATTATCCTGGCTGTTATGTCGTGGTCGGTTGATGGATTTTGTCTTAATTCAGTCAGTCAATAGCGAGCCAGTGGGTGTGTTGGACCTGCCATCGACCTACGGACCCCCTTGAAGATGTCTCCCACAGTCGGAGACGAAACGTTGGGAATTGAGACAAAATTCATCAACCGACCACGGCATAACAGCCCGGATAATTATAATGGACATGATATTTCCGGCCGTGAAAGTCTACATTTTAGAATCACTCGGTATGAGAAGCAGTCAATTATTACGGCGGGCCGAATACTATGTATGTCTGAAGCTTTACGACGAGCAGCACTGCAATATATATAGTGTGTGTATGGGGTCAGGAGAGGATGGATGATGTCGTTTATGACTTAACTGTATCTCCACGCGACTCTCCCAGGATCAGTATTTGACTCTGTTTAGAGTTTTGTTCTGTTTCTTCCTGCGCTTCTTCAGTGCTAGGCCTAGCCCCTATCTTTCTTTAACATTATTCATTGTGTGTGTCAATATGTGGCCCTAAATCGTGAACTGCAGTTGTTCCCATTTGTTGCTGTTCTACTAATTGAACTTGTTGTTCTGTGACAAGGATATTCCTCTGCTTTAGAGTTTGGTAACGATTCCGCATATAATGCTACGATCTGATTTGCATCTGTCAGGGAACTGGTGAGAACAGTTCTTGAGCTTTGTCAACCTATGTTCGCACTTGTGTGTGGAACGTCATGTTTTAACATTGTGTTAACCTCAACTATGTTGATAGACTGAATCTGAGCAGTTACTGCCGAAGCTGTTTTCCTCATACCAGTGTTAGATTGATTCTCTATAAACAGTGTTGCTGTCAGCTGTGAGTGTACTTCCAAAATATTGTGCTTCCGTCACTGTGATGCATTAAACTACTGATTTCATCAGGGGGATCTCGGGACAGCGTTCTCATTGTTCACAGCTGGGACGGTATGATTATCTGAAAATCAGTTCGTGCCCGCAACCACATCGCAAAATTGTGGCTGACGTACCGTAACTTATTTGTAACCGAAAATGTCTCTCGGGCAGTCATGCTTAACTTGGTCAGTTTGGCTGAATGTGAGGCATGCTGGGAGTTGCCCCAGATACGTTACATAGCCCCATATGTTTATCACTAGTGGAATTAGCATTTGACCTCCATTTTTAATGATCGTATGCCACTGGGAACGGACAATAGTCAGCCTGTACCTCGTTCCGGATACCACGAATGTCACCATAAGGATGTAACTATTCTCTTATTACTTCTGCACTTCCATTGGTACACGCCAGAAAACTTAGCGACAAGTCGAGAAGTGAGTAGTATTTCAAAGTTTACAGAACGTTCCAGAACAGAACAGAACATTCGTAAACCAGAAGAATTTTTGAAATAAACCTTTGTCTAAGCTGAGCTATCTCTAAGATAGTAGTTGCCCATTGCTGGATTTCTAAGGCTGGGAGCCGCTCGTTGTTCTTTGAAAATTCAAGTTTCACAGTATTCTTTCTGACATGTGTTTCCGTTGTAATTCTATTTTTCCTTTACTCTATTGAAATGCCCAAGATACACATAAACAATACTTGTCACGAACAGTAAAGAACGAATAACTATTACGAAATGAACATTCTTGAGAATATTAGCAGGTAAACAACAGTTACACGCTCGCGAAACCGTCCGCTGAGACTGCCAAATGCAGACTGGACTTGAATCACAGAATCTTAGCGTTCCTGCAGGTCCCTGTGGCCGCGGTATTATAGTTTAGCCATAACAGCACATTTCCAATGACAACGAAGAACTTTTAGCTAGCTACACGTGTTGGCTTGTTGCTAGATGTTGCTGTGCGTCTTACTCGTACTCAGTCGCAAGTCGAATGTCGCCCAAGAATGTGTTGACAGTGGTCACTCGCTACTCGTTGCAGTAGCTTGTAGTATAACGCAAAAGCTTTCAAGAAGTTATTCAACAACTGTCCGACAACAGCCATCAGAAGCAGTGCCAGCTGCTGCTTATTTGATCCTCGCAAATGGCAATAAAATATGAAAATAGAAGAAGCGAAGGTGGTATGTCGGACATTTATTTGCTAAAAATTGTGAAAATTGCAAAGAAAATTTCGAAAACTCTGTTTGAAATGACGTTACTTTGTTCAAAAATCTCACACGTAAGAGTAGGCTGAATTTTGGGTGAAAAAGCAGACACCATCTGTTGTGCTGGCATGATGCGATACTACTGTAGTGCAAGTAATGTTGACTTTGAGATACCTAGCTGCTGGAGACAGCTGTACATCACTTCTTTCAGAATTTCAATCCCCAATACTTGTCGCATGGTACCAGAAGTATGCAGAGTTACTATCAATGCTCTTTAAGAGTTTTTAAAGGTAAGTTTATAGAAGCTGAACTTTTATAAATAATGTTTGTATATTTACAGAATTGAAGAAGGGTTAGTGAATAGAATAAAGTAATCTGTTAATTACATATTTAAGGAAATCTTAATTGACATAATACGTAGCCACACAGCAAACTTTTGATTTGTTTACTGAAGTGTAAGTACTGTAAACTCAGCACCATTTGGTCATTTTTCGCCGTCACATGTAGCTCTGGATGACGGGAATTGAATAGGAAGAAGAGAAAAGTAGCTGTTTGTACTCGTAGAAGTAGTCGTCATATTCCCGTGATATCAAGCTGATGTTTCACAATGATCGTTGCTGTAGGCTGAAGATCATGCAGTTCATTCGCGATGTGTTACTTTAAGTTGTGCATTCACCACTCTTCATTGCTTGTTATAATACAGCATATGCTTCTTCTTCACGTTTGGAATATGCGATGGCAGTGTATATATTTAGCTCACTTCTTGGGTAAAAGAAATTTCTTTAAACTTCGTTACTTTACAAATTTGTAACGTCATCAGATTGTATTTATTGGCTGGGAATTGGTGGGGTAGATTTCCAGGTGTATCAGATGCCGAATCATCTTCTTCCTAAGAAAAAGGAAGAGGTATAAACAAGAGTTAATTCGTTTCTATAAAATAAGAACGTGCTGTCTTTACTCATGCTGCCGATGCCACCAAATGAAGATGAATGGAAGGAAATAGCTAATAATTTTTAGAAAACCTCGAACTAAGCACACTGGATAGGAGCCATGGATAGAAAAGAAATAGAACTTTAGAGCCCAGAGAACGGTAGCAGCTTATGCTTAAATTATAAAGTGTCCTCCAGGACTGTTTTGATGAGGACTGTAGATGCTAACTCTTGCTTTTTGTGTACCAATATTAGTTGTCAAGGAAGAAATTCTGACGGAGAAGTGTTTCGCCAAACTTCATTCTACCTAAAACTAACGGAAAAAGAAGTCGCATTACTGACTCCCTGGGAGTGAAGTGTTATCTACTTTCATTTTAGAGGCTGAAAATGCGTTTCCCCGACAAGCACACATTACGATGGCGTATCCAGCACATCAAGAAAAAGGGTCTAAGGACAGAATGCACAATTATAGAGAAGCACACGCATGTAGAGTGGGGGAGGGGGAGGAGGAAGTACTTTCGGATTATTAGCTTGAATGTTTCTTTTATTTTGAAAACCTTTAATGGTAAATGTTGGAAACGCAGAAACTGTCACACCTGCGTGTGTATACCTACATAACTTTTTAAAGAAAACCAGTAAATCAAGACTCTTTATGCTCCTAAAGGAACATTAGGTATTGATACACAAGATGGAACTGTTATTCCAGGATCATGGACAACGGTAGTCGAAGATGATGCACGTATGGTGAATTTACGGCGCAAACCACGAAAATCAGGTGAAACTACAAACAACGTCCTGGATGAATTTGTGAGGCATTTTGTGTGAAGACAAGGAAAAGAATCCTGGCAATACAAATACAAGAGACGTTAACACAAACTCTATGAATGTAAAATAAATGGAGACGGGATACTGGCAGAAGTAAAGCTGTGAGTACCAGTCATGAGTCGGGCATCGCTAGCTCAGATGGTATAGCCGGCACGGTAGCTCAGCGTGTTCGGTCAGAGGGTTACGTGCCCTCCGTAATAAAAAAACTGAGTTAATCTTACGACGTCCGCCCCGAGCAGACGAAACGAACAAAAGCGAACAACAAGAGATAAAAAAAAAAAAAATGGATGGTAGAGCATTTGCTCGCGAAAGGCAAAGGTCCCAAGTTCGAGTCTCGGTGGGCCCATAGTTTTAATCTTCCAGGAAGTTTTTTAAAATAAATGTGTTTATCTGCGTTACTGCTTAATTACTTAATCTCTCCGAATTACACAGAAGTAATAAAAGGAGGTCAGTTTAAGAAAACTTGTTTTTTTATTTTTTATTTGCTAGATCGAAATTGGGAAAACGTTTGGTCTGTAAGCTGGAAATAAAGGCTGTATTTATTACATTATATCATTTTATTAATTGTTTTTACAACTATCTTTAATACTGTGAAACCGCATTTATACGTTTCTCACCTTACGGTTTTCACATTTGTACGTTGTACTTCATGCACTTTTTCAGTTTTGGATGAAAAGTTACCCTACGTTTCAAGTTTTAGATTTGTGAGCGTTTGCATTTTACTCCTTTTACCCTTTCTCTATTATTTTCATCGCTTATATACGTTATAAAGACCGCGAAGTTTTCAATTCTTTTCATTATTATTCTTAAGGGAACGCGTAGAGTTGTACAAGATGACCAATTTTAATTTCTTTCAACGAAATCATGGAGGACGGTACATAACTCGATATACAATAACCAGAAATTCACGCACACTCTACGCGCAGTAGCGCTCCGGGTCCAACTAGTGATTATATCTCGACTATTAGCTTCAACGCACGTTAACTTCAGCATTGTTCATTGGGAAAGTGTACTAGTATTCACATAAAAATTCGTCGCAATGGGTCTTGGTCGAGCAGGAAAATGTTTCGACATAGGCGATCTGACACGGAATGACTTAAGGTCTAAAGAATGAATCAGTTGTTGGTTATGAAAACACTGCATTCATAGATCGGGGGTTCAAATGCAATTACTGTTCGTTTCGTTTAAGCACTACTTTCCAAAACTGAATCCGCCTCCGTAGCGTAGCAGTAGCTTTAACGCCTACCACGCAGGGGGTCCGGGTTCGATTCTCGACAGAGGAATGGGTGTTGTGCGTCCTTCATAACTTCATCATTGAATCGCAAGTCGCCGAAGTGGCGTCAACTAAAAATTACTTGCAATACGGCGGCCGAACTCCCCGAATGGCGCCTCCCGGCCAACAATGCAATACGATCTTTTTCTTTCAAAACTGAATAAATTAAGCGCAAAGTTGTTGATTTCGTAAAAAGGTAAAAAATACAACAATGCTAGATAATTTGCATAAAAGGTGGTCGTGAAAATCGCGGCACGACAAAACTGTGAACTTCAGATTCTTATAGCCCCTGCCTCACCTCTGGATCCGTCACTAGTTGAATATTCTCTTAAAAATAATTACTTAGGAATGTTAATTAACTTACCTCACGTTTTCGGTTGTGGAAAAGGTCTGTGTTGGAATATCAATATCTAACAAAAATGTCAGGATTTCTCTTTTGTAGAAGATGAATCACTTTTCGGTTTAATAATCCTTTTATGTTGACGATGAAAAACAGACCTCGAATTCTTGATTTGTATTTTTTGTTTCATCTATTGTACATTCGTATCTCAGCAGTTTTGTCACTTTTCATATTTCTGTCTTTTATACAAATCAATTTTGTTGTTCCACAGCTCTAGTGAAGTATGGTAGTCCTCAATAAATAAGGTTGTTTTTTATATATTCCACTCAATGTCGCCCCTTTTCTGTCACACTGGTTCACTACCACTTCGATGTTGGCTGTGTCTTTGTCGCCCAGTGGCTCATGCGCCTTGCGAAACGGTCCGACATGTGGCTTGCGTCATTGTTAACTTGCTGCATGCCACGGCGAGTTGCTTGTCTTGGCACACGCTTTGCCGCATGCGTCAGTGCCCCATGCCGCCTGTTGCCGAAAACTTGCCTCACACACACTTTCGAATCAGCACGAGGTTTCCCGGTACGCCGCAGAACTCGACGCAGTATGGAGAGTGCTCTAGTAATCACATGAGATTTGACTCATACACAGCGTGAGAGCAAACAACAGTGAGAAATTATTAAATTGCCACAAGAACAAGCTAAACTCTGCTTCAAGTTTCACAATTTCGTAAAAGAGAGGTGGAAATGGTAATAAATCCTTCCACAGTACAAACTCCTGTTCAGGTTTAACTGATTCGCAGTAAAAGTTCTCACACAACATTTATAGAAACGGTATGTAAACATTTATTGTGATTTTTTTACGTAATGCTAACAGCCAAAGCAAAGTATTGTTGTTCCTTATTAGAGATATAATTTTCCAAGTGAATGGAAATTTACATTTCTATATTTCTTTACGTAATAGAACAACGTGTGAAAAAGTTAACAGTTTTTAATCAGCTTTAAAAAAAGATAGTAAAATTTATATAAAACAAGGAAGAAAACTTGTTGTCAATTGAATGTATAATGAACGAGGTGACTATAACAGCGATCGCGAGAATAAATAACAGTGAATAAATAACGGTGGTGCTATTACCACCAACAGACAACATCGCAGGACGAGCTAAAGTTTTTGAATGAAATTAAATAATTTGACTGAATTATAGTTTTGATAATTTATTTATTAACTAAAGGCTGTGTTTAAAGTGAGAACTGATTTGAAATGGAGTAAGAGAATATTTTTGAACGTAATTTGTATCAGAACCAACAATGCATTTTTTCACTTTTCAACATAGACACCAAGAACATTAAATATTTGTCAAGTCGTGACACCAGATTTAGATCCCAGCATCAAAAAATCTGCCGCCTGACTGTTAAACCAGTTAGTAACCGTTTCCTTCAACATGTCATCATTTTCCAAACGTTTTCCAGCAAGAAATTCCTTCTGTTTTGGAAACAGGTGATGCTAAGTCAAGAGTGTATGGTGGATGATCCAGTAATTCCCAATGAAACGTCTTTGTTCTTGCCGCAACATGAGGCCGAGCATTGTCGTGAGGCAGAACGAGAGCGCCTAAAAACAGTCCCCACCGGCGATTTTGAATAGCGCTCCTAAGCTTTAATATGTTTCACAGTATCCCTCAGAATTTACTGTCATTCCCCTTGACAAAAAGTGAAACAGAAGTACGGCTCTCCGGTCCTAAAAACCCGTGGCCGAGATTGTCTTTGTTGAAGGTTCTTTCTTGAATTTTTGTGGTTTCCTCGGGGAGTTTGAACGACGCCACTCATTGGATTGGCGTTTATTCTCTGGAGTGTAGTGCGCAATCCACGTTTCACCACCGGTCACAATGTGACTCAAGAACTCGTCTCCATCCTTGTGATACCCCTCCAAAACGGACAAAAATTTTGACATTCACTTTGTTTTGCGTTCTTCTACCAACACTTTTGGTACCCATAACACACACAATTTTTTTAAGTTTAACTACTGATTTTGAGACTTGTGGAAATTTCTGACGCAGCTCGTCAATTGTGAAGCGCCTGTTTTGGCAAATTGCCTAATCAATTTTTTGTATCTCTTCATTCATGACAGTAGACCGTATAAAGGGAACTAATAACTTTTTCTCATTGATAAATGTATAGATAACTTTTCGACTCTCGTACCAAAGACTACATTGAAAACTATTTAAAACTGACGGACAAAAGAAAATTTACGTTCTTCGTTTATTAGTTATAGTAATAGTTACCTTTCGTTGTTCTCATGTCCTGGTGATGAGACGTGCTGTGTAATTGCTAGTGGAATTGTGCTAAATAATGAAAGCAACTTCTGCAACAACACGACTTTCTTATTTACGATACCATGGATCCCAGCTCCTGTAACTCTGGGAGGTTATAATTTTATATATACTGCAGATTAAACGGGTAGATCACATAACTAATGAGTAGGTACTGAATAGAATTGTGGAGAAGAGGAAATGTGGTACAACTTCACTAGAAGAAGGGATCGGTTAGTAGGGCATGTTCTGAGGCGTCAAGGGATAACAAAGTTAGTACTGGAGGACAGCCTGGAGGGTAACAGTCGTCGAGGGAGACCAAGAGATGAATACACTAACCTGATTTAGAAGGATGTAGGGTGTAGTAGGTTCTCGGAGATGAAGAAGCTAGCACAGGATAGAGTAGGATGGAGAGCTGCATGCAACCAGTCTCTGGACCGAAGACAACGGTGCAGAGTTTTGCATGTGCGTGGCAAGCGACCTTGCGCAGGCGTCGTAGCCTACATACCGTCTCCGAGAGAAACGAGCAACGGTCGTGCTCCTGTCTGTAGCTCAGTCCGTTTGTTGCTTTTACAAATGTGTTAATGTGTTAAATATTTGACATGAAGCATGTAAGGGAGAAAAAGCTTAGGAAAGATTTGAAACTATGCTTTTAAGTTTGTTGGCAGTTACCAAGTCCTCTCGTTATTATATACTGGTTCAAATGGTTCAAATGGCTCTGAGCACTATGGGACTTAACATCTTAGGTCATCAGTCCCCTAGAACTTAGAACTACTTAGAACTACTTAAACCTAACTAACCTAAGAACATCACACACATCCATGCCCGAGGCAGGATTCGAACCTGCGACCGTAGCAGTCCCGCGGTTCCGGACTGCAGCGCCTAGAACCGTATTATATACTGGATGAATACAGTGTGGATATGTTGTTCTCCATTTTAAGCGAAAACCAGTTTTTCACTCATATGAACTTTATGTCGTCGTATCTGGTTGGTTGGTTGTTTTGGGGAAGGAGACCATACAGCGAGGTCTTCGGTCTCATCGGATTAGGGAAGGACGGGGAAGGAAGTCGGCCGTGGCCTTTGAAACAGACAATACCGGCTTTTGCCTGGAGCGATTTAGGGAAATCACGGATAGCCTAAATCAGGATGGCTGGACGCGGAATTGAACCGTCGTCCTCCCGAAAGCTAGTCCAGTGTCTAGCCACTGCGCCACCTCGCTCGGTGTCGTCGTATCTCCTGAACTGTATGTCGCGATATGATGTAATTTTGCAGGTATATCCGATATTTTGGAAAGTGTACTGTGGTCAGTATTCACAGTACAGAAGTAATTAAAAAAATTAACATACGAGGTGAGGTCTCTCAGATCGGAGAAAATTTTCGAAGTCGCTCTCGAAGGTCAAGTCTTCTATACTCTCCCCACCTTCCTTAAATTGGCACTCGCTGCGTTATCTTCTTGTTTGTTTTTAATAAGTGTTAGTAACAGGGGCTAGGATCAACTGGAGCGCACGTCGCGAAGTACGTCCTTGTTTTCTTCAGTACGGTGTAGTAGAAAAATCTGTTCGCAGGAACGTGTCACTTTTCAACCTTCCCGACTTTGATGATACTGTTAGTCAGCGGACGGAGGAAGGCGTTAGTGATATTGATCAAGGAACTACATCAAAAAGGCAACAATTTTACAGTAGCCAGTCATCAAAGGTCTGCTATCCAACAAGACCATCGTTCAGAGGAAGAACTTCAGGACAACTGTGATGCCGATCTGTCTGCTTCCCTAAAAATAAAACATAATAATAATAATAATAATAATAATAATAATAATAATTCATCAGCTAATTAAAATCAAATTTGACTCGGTGGTGAAAGGAAAAATGTAGATCCCGCCACTGAATGTCAATTTTGCAGCCTTTCGTTTTGTACCTCACGAGTGGAATTTTTTGGCTGCAAATTTAAACCCTGGAAATTAATTTTAGGTGGAAATGTGCTTGCCACAGAGAGGGTGTAGTTTTTCAGGACATAACCCCAGTTCTGAGACAGTCCGTTTATGTGTATTATTTCAAAAAGTAAGTGATCCTATGTGTTAACCAGTACAATGTTGCAAGTTTGACTTAGTACAATAAAGTAAACAAGCAGAATTTAAATAACACTTAAATAATTATAAAAATTAGTGCCATATAACGCAAATTAAAAATTTCAAACGATTTAAGTCTTAAACCTCTGTTTCAACACAGGGTCCCCAGAGACCTCCCCTCGTAGTATACGTTTACGGAAAAGTCACCTCGTGAGTTAAGGGCTAAAACGTCCTGTCTGATGGTGACGTTTGACTGCATAAACAGTGAATATATAGAAAACGACAAAGTTTTTTCTTACATCATTTTGTGGGGGAGGGTGGGGGTGTCTCCTAGAAAAAGTTTCGTTAAGTCTTGAATTTATGTGTAAGGTTTGTTGAAAACCACGAAGTGCTGTCTTTTTCAAATATTAGATGAATAAAAGTTGGGTATATGCGCGCCTCAAGGCAAGCACACAGTTTCTAACTGTAATACTTGTCTTACTCTGTTAAACCTGCAGCAGGCTATACAGGGTGCAGCGCGGGAACTTCCTTACTTGAAACGCACGGCACACGGTTCAGAAAAAAAAGTTCAAATGTGTGTAAAACCTTATGGGACTTAATTGCTAAGGTCATCAGTCAGTAAGTTTACACACTACTAAACGTAAATTATCCAAAGGACAAACACACACACCCATGCCCGAGGAAGGACTCGTACCTCCGCCGGGATCAACCGCACAGTCCATGACTACAGGCACACGGATGCTGTTACTCATTGTTGCGTGGATTTTAGTGCAATCAAAAGTGTGAGACTTAACGTTTTTAAAGATTAATTTAGTAGCGATCATGCAGTGGACCAAAGAGCAGTACGCGTACGCCGTTGCGGACTACTTTCTGATTAAACGTTCGCTCATAAGAACTTAGCGTGCATTCAGGAAACAGTTCAACATCGCAACTTCAAGAAGCACCAGAACGCCTGAAAACATCGAGAGGATAAGGATATCTATTTTGGATTCCCTCAAGCGGCCTGCACGCAAACATGCAGCTTCCCTTGCAATTTCTGAGCGCACATTGAGATGAATTCTTCATAAAGAGTTGAAATTTAATCTGTGTAAACTGTCAGTGGTGCTCACACTTCATTCACGTGATTTCATTTCACAAAAAAATGCGTGTGAGTTATTGATCGGTGAGCTGCCCCATGACGCCTTAGTTCTCCAACGATGAGAGACTATTTCATCTGTCTGGCTTTGTGAATAAACAAAATATGCGGTATTGGAGTGGTACGAACCCCCGAGAACTTATTGAGCTGCCCCTGCATACAGAACCTGTGACTGGTGTGCACTATCTCAAGTTGACATTATTAGCCCGTAGTTTTTCGAAGAGAACGACAGGGTAGTGACGGTCACTTTTGAGTGTTATGTTTAGATGATTGAACAGTTTTTTTCTTCCAGAACTTGAAAAAATGGATGTTGTTAATGTCTGGTTCCAACAAGATGCTGTCACAGCTAACACGGGACGTACATCGATGACCATGTTGCGCGAACACTTCCCCAATCGTCTCATCTCTTTATGGGGCGATCTCCAGTGGCCAGTGCGCTCGCCATATTTAGCGCCATGCGACTTTTTCTTATGGAGCTATCTCTAATCCTTGGTGTATACTAGTCGTCCGCAGACCCTGCCTGAGCTGCGGAACAATTCGTGTTGCTATTGCGAACATCGACACAGATATATTGGAAAAAATGGACAGAAACTTCCGTTTTCTACTCTCCAAATGCATTGGTCAGACGGAGGCCACCTTCAAGATGTCATTTTCAAAACTTAGGGCCGACTGCACCAACGCCAATTAAAAGTTAACCGCGGTCAATTCAGCGTTTAACCCTGATTAACTCGATATTCGGCTGCACCAACCTCAATCAAAGTTACTCGAGGGATTTGATCGCGATTGAAGTTAACCGAACTCGAAGGGTCAATTAACTTGAATCGATCGCAGTTAACTTACTGTGAACACGCAACATGGCAACGCGTTTTGTCGTTTTAAATTGCATGGAAGACGAAGAAATGCTACGTCTTCAACATATAAATCGTCGCAACCGTGTTGGTGTACCTGTGCAAAGGGAAAAGCCTTTCGAAGATTACGGTGACCGGAAAATTGATAAGAGATTTGGTATTTCGAAAGCAACAGTGTGGTGGTTATTGGATCAAATCCACGATAGGTTATGATTTCCAACTTACCGAAATATTCCGGTCTCGCCCATGACCAGACTTCTGATGACATTAAGGGCATACGCAACTGGAGCATTTAATATAGTAGTTGGTGACAGTGCTAATGTACATTCTAAAACGACACAAATAATTATAAGCGAAGTGTCGGGAATCATAGCAACAATGTCTCGTCAATACATGAAGTTTCCTTCTCGAACAGAAGTACGCTCTGTGATGGATGGTTTCAACACACTGGCTGGATTTCCTGGATTCATTGGTACAGTAGATTGCACCCACATAAGGATTCAGTCAACTGGAGGACAGAATGCAAAACTTTTCCGCAATAGGAAATCATTTTTCTCCTTTAATTGTCACACAATCACCAAACACAATTTAATAATACGGGACATTGTGGCTCGGTGGCCTGGCTCTGTGAGCATAGTACAATATTTCGCAATTGCGCTTGAAGGGCACAGCTTGAAAATGGTGAAATACCAGTCGGTCACTTCTAGGAGACAGTGACTATGCATGCAGACCTTACTTACAGACACCAATTTCAAATCCACGGAGTGCGGCAGAGCACCGATATAATAGGCCTCACATTGCAACAAGGAACACTTTGAAGAGATGGTTCAAATGGCTCTGAGCACTACGGGACTCAACTTCTAAGGTCATCAGTCCCCTATAAATTAGAACTACTTAAACCTAACTAACCTAAGGACATCACACACATCCATGCCCGAGGCAGGATTCGAACCTGCGACCGTAGCGGTCGCGCGGTTCCAGACTGTAGCGCCTTTAACCGCTTGGCCACTCCGGCCGGCACTTTGGAAAGACAATATGGTTTGTGGAAGAGGAGCTTCCCCATTTTACCTATGGGAAAGAGGTGTAATCCACAAAAGACAATGGCAATTATATTGAGTACGGCTGTCTTGCATATTATAGCAAGGAGCACAAGCAAGGGAGAGCCATCAGAAGATACGGAAATTATGCGGCTGCTGAGGCTATTACGTAGCGAGAGGGGCCCGATATCGACGATAATGAGCCTGTGCCTCCCGGTCAACAAATGTATCGTGATGACACATTACCAGGACGAGCAGTTCGTCGCCCTATAATTGATTAACATTTTCACTGAGTTAAACTGTTACTTAATACATGTAAAATATGTAATTATTTTTATTTGAAATTATTATAGTGCACAAATAATAAAGTGTCTTTAAACATTTACATTACATTCGGTAGAATTCTTCCGCTTCCACTATTTTAATTTTTCTTTTAGTGCCAATATTCTGAGTTATTTTATTCTCATTTCTTTCATATGTTCTCTCTTCATCATTTCCAGCTGCTGCTGGAATACTTCCATCCTCTTCTGCATCATACTGTCCAGTGCAGAGGAGGAAGTTGGTTTAGGGCCCGGTGGCATCTTTCTTCGATTACATGTTTCTTGTGTTCCTACACTTGAAGGTTTGGAGAAGGTTCATAATGGCTCTGAGTACTATGGGACTTAACAGCGGAGGTCATCAGTCCCCTAGAATTTCGAACTACTTAAACCTAACTAACGCACGGACATCACACACATCCCTGCCCGAGGCAGGATTCGAACCTGCGACCGTAGCGGTCGCTCTGTTCCAGTCTGAAGTGCCTAGAACTGCTCGGCCACTTCGGCCGGCTTGGAGAAGGGTTGTTCAACATTCTGCGTAACAACCTGTGCTGGGATCAGGCTTGCGCCAACTTCAACAGCAGTTCACAGTTCCATTACTGTTTGTGGTAGTGCTGGCATCGCCAACTGGTGCATCATCAACTACATCTACATTTAGATCCATTATTACACTGTACTATGAATGCAAATCAAAGGTATTTTCCAGTGGCTTCAGTGATGAGTCAACTATTTCCAGTAGTTTTGCCTCGTGTGGACTCTTTTTAGGTACTGGTACTGCCATCCGTCCTCCTGTTTTATAGACTTGAACCTTTTCTTCAGCCAAATTCATCCGCAAGCTCCTCTTCAAATTCTCGTAACATGTTTGAAGTCTTTCAGACCTTCTTCTTGTTACACCTGAAATGGATATATTTTGTAGTAGCTGATATCATTTTTGATGTGTGAATTCGTATTCAATATTAATATAAGTACCATGAAAAATGGTGTTTTAATATACATTAGAGAGATATTTATTGATTTATGATTCAAATAAAATTTAATCTTATCTGGAGTTGAATTAAATTGTGTTGCTATATTTTCCCGTGCATCCTATTTTTCCCTAACTGTGCGACAGTTCGTTTTTTTACATTCTAATATACATGAATTGGAGGCAACCATCTCCAAAAGTATGTCTGCTTCGAATTTGGAAAAAATTGGTGTCCTTTTCTTGTTTTCCATAGTGCAGTAACAACGCTCACGTTACGCCAACAATATGAAGAGGGCGCGTAAGTACCACAAACAAAGGCGGTTTCAACACCCTTGTCACAGGCAGACAGCAAATATCATTATCTTTGCATGTATATGGGCGCTTTCCTTTGTAACACGTGGAGTTAACCGCGGTCAAACTCACGATTAGCTAACTGCGTTTTGGTAATCGGCTTTTAACGTTGGTGCAGCACAGAGACAACTTAATCGCGATTAAGTTTTAACTGTGTCCACAGGACCCTCGGTTATCTTGCTTTTTAATCAGCGTTGGTGCAGTTAGTCATTAATGGAACAAAACTTTAGAGGTTACTCTCTGTAAAGAAAAAAGAATTAAATTGATGTCTCTAATACTTTCTGATTTATGATTTTTTTTTTAAATAAGGAAGTTCCCCCGCCGTACCCTACACTTCGTAACGAGTGGATTATAACAGACTTTTAGTTTTTAAATTCGGTGAATAATCACGCGAAATACTGAATATCAGTTTTGGTACCCCTAGAAGCCGTTAGACAGGAAAACTGCAATTGGTTGTAGGTTGTGGGGTAGCGGTAAATGGATATCTGAATGAATTTAATTTATTAAACAGGGAAGGGTCTATCACGCAAGGAACATTTAAAAAATTTGGATGTTCATCAACCTACTGAATGAAACAATGGTCAGTGGAAAACCCTATTATTACAATTCCATGTAGATTTTAAAGTGAGGCATAAGTGCACAAAGGGAGTAAATTGCGATTTTCATGCAGTTTTAATACGGATTACAACGGAATTAAAATATCTGCGCCTTCGGTAAGACCGGGTAATGAGGTAGAAGTGAATATGTTACATACAGTTCACAGGACATTTAGGGAAACAAGTAAATTTGCAGAAGTCGCACAGTGACTGCCGAATATTAATCAGCGAGGACAGAAAGAACTATAGAAAGAAACGTCTGTCCATGCTCTATCTTCATTTCGCACGTGGACTGCATCCTATAGGTCGGTTTATGAATACTGCAGTTGCTCACTATTCTTGGAGTGGTACCTGCGAGTAGCCCCGATGGTGGCTGTAAATTCTCTACGTTTGTCCTGTACCGAAGACTGTTCTCCCTCAGAGCCCGGAATCCAAGTCCCACTGTCGGCTGAAGCGTCCCCTGGCGAGTCTCTGATGGACGTAGGTTCCACAGGCCCTCCAACAAGAGGCTGAGATTTTTAATCTGTCTTTTTGAGTGTCAGCAGTGTTCCTTATTTGGCTCACCAATGATAGCGAGTCTTCCGTGTGCCGAGCAATTAGGTCCATTCTAAGATCGCAACAGTCTTCCTTCCGTATTTAATTTTAAGGTAAGTAACCAATTGTGTTCTTAGTGATGGAGCTCAGAAATAGCCATCTGTCCTATTTCGCGTTCCACCCGGCCAGGGATCCTACACGTACACACAAACGAGTTCGGCCTCCCACTCCAGAATTTATATTATTCAACTAGTTGTATCCGGCCACGCTTGGCTATGGCTCAGTCTGCTTAAATCTAAAAGAAAGAGAAAGGAAACGTTTCTAATATGTGTGGGAATTGGATATACGTCATAAATTTCTTCTCTCCGTCCTGTCCATCTCCCCCTCCCATCCATCTTTGTCCATCTCCTCCTTCCCCTTCTCTCCCCAAGTCCATCACTGGACCAGGGTGCCTTCCTTTATCTGTGAGTGGTATTGCGCATGTCTCTTCTTGCTTACTAGACAAGCACAGGAGGGCGGCGACTAAGCGCAAGACGTACAGATTTAAATGCGCCTTAAGCGTGGATATGCCATGAAAAGCAGTTAACCGTAAAATATTTTATGTACTACGGTTATATCCCAGTAGCTGTGACCTAAACACCATATCTGATTAAAAATATATGGACTTTTTTTATCCCGCCTGGAAGGCGGCGCGTGGGTCTGCTCCCGTAATTTGGAGGGTAGGCCGAATGTAGGAAGCTAGGAGGAGCAGGTGAGGTGGAAATCTCGGTACTGCAAGTAAAGTAAAAGTGGTTTTACTATCGCTCAACACAACAATAAACCTGAATACATAACTTTGTCCTGAGGAGCACGTAGGTGCGAATCCGGATGTATCAAAGCGAAAGTAGTTACAGAGGCAAAATTTGTAGGGGCTCGCCCACTATGCAAATGAAACAGTGGTGGTTGGTCGTCTGCTCGTGATCAAATGGTCTGAATCGGGAGCGGCGCTCGTAGAGCTGCACAGCGCCGGCTAGAGGGCGCTGTCGTCGGTGTGGATCGTCAGCTTTCGTAGTGCCAACCTAAGAACTTGTACCTACGCCGTGGCATCGTAGCTATCGATAGCACATGGACAGCTTTTGATGGACATTCGTACGGGGTGTATCCGCCGTTCGGTTTTATGACGGCTTGAACTCTGTTCGAAATGATATGAGGTGTGTGAACGTCTGTGGATGAACGGCAGCCTATTCTTTCTCAAGAAATTAAATAGACATTGGATGCTGGAGAGTGGAGCGAAGTCAAATTCTAACTCATCTCAAAGATGTTCCATTTAGTTCAGGTCGGGCAGGCCAGTCCATTTCACGAATGTCACTGCCCAAAAACAATTGTCCCAGAGATGCTGGTTTCTGACAGCCTGAATTGTCATGATGATACAATCATCATCTCCGAACATTTCGTCTACTGTACCCAATAAGCGGACCACACCATAACCATGAAACGAAGAGAAAATCTACCGTACACCACCTTCTCTGTAGTTCACTGTTGGCTTTTAACAAGATAACAGAGGACGTTCTCGAGGCATTCGCCAATGTTGATTATGAGGAGCTACTCGAGCAGTGCACCCTGTTCTTTTCAACTCCATACGCACACTCAGCCGGCCGGTGTAGGCGATCGGTTCTAGGCACCTTAGTCAGGAACCGCGCGACCGCTACGATCACAGGTTCGAACCCTGCCTCGGGCGTGGATGTGTGTGATGTCCTTAGGTTAGTTAGGTTTAAGTAGTTCTAGGGGACTGATGACCTCAGATGTTAAATCCCATAGTGCTCAGAGCCATTTGAAAGCACACTCATTATGTCGGCTGGGCTGCTGCTAGCACTGTGGAACTAACGGATGATTTCTTTCGCTGATTCCATGCAATTTCTACAACCATCCTGCCCAAACCTGTCCGTCAGCACATGAGGTATGCCTGGTTTCCGGTTAGCTGTCGTTATTCCTTCGCATTTCCATTTCACAGTGGCAAACAGCAACAGTGGACCGGGGAAACCTCAGGAGGATTGATACACCCCTGTTGGATTTGTTACTAAGGCGAGATCCAATGACTATAATCCGTTCATCGCAAGAATAAACCTGATATAAACAAACACAAACGCGATGATTGGTCAGAAGCCGTAGCATACGTACACTGCTGTAGTTACTCTCCTACTTACGTATTAGACATATTTTTCCTAAGCTACGTTAAATGAAACTTCAAAATATTCAATTCTATTAACAGCGTCAATGTTTTCTGTCTCTACGTAGTTTTTATTTCAAAAATCGTGTACAGTGAAAATGGCTGAGACTGATTTCTGTTCCGTAGTGAAACATGCGTGTGGAATACTGTTAAAAAGTGCCGAGAAATAGACTGTTCATAATGTTTTTCATAAATTTACGGAGGTAATTGGCTTGAAGTTTTCCCAGCCGCTGTGTGAGATACAGTCGCACGTGTAGCGCAGACGGTAGCGAAAAGGAATGGACAAGGAATGGATATATAGTTTGTTGGTACAAATCGCCCCAGTATCATACTTTATTTTTCTCGTTCAATTTGAAATACCTACATCCCGTAAAACTCATCATCATTTTTTATGAATAATGCACACCTCCTTTTTTCTAATCACATATTGGACGCGAAATCCCTATTTTCGTTTCAAATACAAATTTTTAATTGTCGATGCTTTGTGAAAGACTGTTCATAAAAGTTGCTTAAATTAAGAAATTTCATTTGGACTGTGTCCATCGTCTTATACCACATAAAACGTATCGTAGAAACATGAAAAACAATCTTTTTCATAGCATCAATCATACCACACAAACGCTGCATTTTTGTATTTGCTACAATACCATAACATTATGAATCCAACAGAACTGATGTGAAGCCAAGTTGCGGGATCTGGCACGAGAAGTAACAAGACTGTTAAGCCGCCTGACTTAGTGGAATTAACGCACGCAGCTTTTTCACGTGTCACTGCCGAAAGCTGCGGAATATAGAACTGCTCGTCATAAAAGAAGAAGAGAAAATGCGGCGTCTGGTTGGCTTCGTGGATTCTTTTGTTGATAGTCTCGTTATCAAAGTAGCAGGTGAGACTTCCAGAACTGAAGTGTATTTCTCGGATATGTATGAGGAAGGAGATAAGAGATTACCAAACGACTGACTATAATTAATACCTTCAGTATTCAACAGTACGGTGAAATCCCTGCCGTATGCTTTTGCATTACACACAGCTCACTCAGAAAAATTACCCTATGTTGAAGTTAGAAATTTGCGTCCCTCTTGTTTGTAATTAGAATACTATGTTATTAAAGAACGAGTGAATTTAATGCTTTGTGTCTGGTCACCTATGAAGCGTGCGGTAGTGCTGCAATTTCTCCGAATATTATTTCATTCTCTTAAGTTAAATGACATTCGAAGCTATATTGTTTCTTTTCTCATCCCTTTTTACATCTGAACTGGAACTGCATACGTCATTGCAGGTTAGCTGGACTGATGGCTGGCCAGTGCTGTTCAAGTTTAATGCGCTGGTAAAGCTGCTGTCCCGCATTATGGCTCAGTCTGTGTGCGTGTAATACAGCGTGTAACGTAGCCTCCTGATCGTACTCGACTGCATTGCTCACAGCTTGGTTTCCGCTCCACTTGGAACGAAGTCCAATGTGATTGAAGAAAACGCGGAAGAATACATGGCATAATGTTTATATCAGGTTTATTCTTGTAATTAACAGAGTATAGTTTCTCCTGATCGACCCACTCTGTTTTTGCGGATTCTGTTCTGACAGCACAATATTTCCCACCTCTTTTTACGCTGACAGATCAGCCTATCAGTTATACAGGGTGTTACAAAAAGGTATGGCGAAACTTTCTGGAAACATTCCTCATACACAAAGAAAGAAAATATGTTATGTGGACATGTGTCCGGAAACGCTTACTTTCTATGTTAGAGTTCATTTTATTACTTCTCTTCAAGTCACATTAATCATGGAATAGAAACACACAGCAACAGAACGTACCAGCGTGACTTCAAACACTTTGCAACAGGAAATGTTCAAAATTTCCTTCGTTAGCGAGGATACATTCATCCACCCTCCGTCGCATGGAATCCCTGATGCGCTGATGCAGCCCTAGAGAATGGCGTATTGTATCACAGCCGTCCACAATACGAGCACGGAGAGTCTCTACATTTGGTACCGGGATTGCGTACACAAGAGCTTTCAAATGCCCCCATAAATGAAAGTCAAGAAGGTTAAGGTCAGGAGAGCGTGGAGGCCATGGAATTGGTGCGCCCCTACCAATGCATCGGTCACCGAATCTGTTGTGGAGAAGCGTATGAACACTTCGACTGAAATGTGCAGGAGCTCCATCGTGCATGAACCACATGTTGCGTCGTACTTGTAAAGGCACATGTTCTAGCAGCACAGGTAGAGTATCCCGTATGAAATCATGGCGGTGAATCGAGGAAGTACAGTACATACTGACGAAACTAAAATGAGCTCTAACATGGAAATTAAGCGTTTCCGGACACATATCCACATACCATCTTTTCTTTATTTGTGTGTGAGGAATGTTTCCTGAAAGTTTGGCCGTACCTTTTTGTAACACCCTTTATAGAGGTGTAAGATTTCGTTTAGTGAGATAGCGTATATCAGTGATGGATCATAAAGTGAAGTATTTTTGAAAATCGAGAGTAATTTGGCCCTGTCGGTAGTAGTCTCGCAGAGAAAGTATGCTGGCCGCGGTGGCCGAGAGGTTCTAGGCGCTTCAGTCCGGAACCACGCAGGTTCGAATCTTGTCTTGGGCATGGATGTTTGTGATGTCCTTAGGTTAGTTAGGTTTCAATAGTTCTAAGTTCTAGGGGACTGATGACCTCAGATGTTTTAATTCCCATAGTTCTCAGAGCCATTTGAACCATTAGAGAAAGTATGGTGCACTTACCCTTGACAGATTCCTCTTTCCGAATGAAATTATTGTCATGTTTGTCAATCTCTGTTGCCTCTCTGTCTAGCCTGACACAGTGCCCGGAAGGACCTTGATGATGTGATACTAAATCCCTCATTGTTTTCTGCAGCTAACCAATTCTTTTTCGACATTTTCCTTTTTTCTCCTCTAATTGTTTTCCCACCGTTATCTTCATAGTACTCACGTATACCCTGCAGTAATAACATCGAGTTTGCCCTACTTCCTTTATTTGCTACTCATTATCGAGCGTCATTGACCCACATTGAACATACTGGTATGTTGCTAATGAGTTTGTGTAATACTCTGACGCCAGTTCCCCAAGATGTTTGATGAACTTAAAACAAAGATGAGGGATTTTACAGACTGGTATATGCCATTGAGGCCTCTGTCAAATCGAAGTTGCCATCGTCGGTGGCCGAGGGCAAAAAATCATTTGATCACGGTATAATATCCCGGCAAAATATAGTAGCTGCAAAAGAAACTTCGACTTTTTTGGCGTATTGATTAAAAGAAAAGTGTTGTATAAAACGCTGAAACGAGTAAAAATTAGTGGAAAGAAAAAATATTCTGTCGTTTGTGGAGAATGAATCATCATGGTTAGAAATAAAACGATTTAATTTCGTTTATTTAGTGAAGAAAGAAGAATGTGCTGCAGAAGTGGATCTCAGTTTCTAAACTGTGAGTTTGGTTTCCCTTTTTGTAAGGCGCTAAGGCAAGCGCCGTCTATTTAACGTCAACGTCACAGCGACAGTTTTTCTTCATTAACTTCAACAGAGAGAACAGGGTCAGTAATTGTAGTCAATTATTTCCGGTAACATTACACCGTTAAAGGACGAGAAGGAAATGACGAAGAGGCCGGATCAGGAAGTCAGAAATGGAGAACAAAAATAACTTACGAAAAGAGAGGATCGAGGCCTAAAAAATAAAATAGTTAAAATGACTTATCAAGAAAGCAAAGTCTGAATGAGAAGTGGTCCTGCTACAGATTTTCGTGGGTTACTTTGGGCGTCGACTCTCAGACAAATGCGATGTATTGTGTACAGATAGGCGGGAAGACCCGTCATTTTATGGTTTACTGAACAATGAGTAAGAAGTTACACTCTTCATTTATTTGGGAGAATACGTGCGGAAATATTTAAAGTAGAACAAGCACATAAAAATCGTAGGAAAGACAGATGACAGAGTGATATTCAGTGGAAGAATGCTCAAGCATAGTAGTAACTCCCTGAGGAAAGCAATTTACAAAAGCCGCGCTCGACTTTTTCTCGGTGCAGCTCGTCAGTCTGGGGCTCTTTATCAGCTTTTATTATGAAGTGAAATTAATATCCAAAGAATATCAGTCAGCCAGTTTCAGGTATAAATGCTTATTAACAACCCTTGACCATGGTTCAACAACTGTAAAACTGTCGTCTTCAGAAATACATGTACACGAACAATCACATGCTGTCGGCGACGAAGTTCAGAGCAAGGAAGATCATATCAAGTAACACGGTATGTATGACCATCAGTAAAACCAAACAAAATCCAGTGGAAAAAATACCAGTGGAACTGGGTTAAGCGTAAGAATCTTCACATTAGAAGTGTACACGGAATTAAAAGACTGTGAAATGGCCCGTATGTGGCTGGTGCCATGCCATTCACCGTTGTTGAACGGTAGTCACACTAAAAATTTAAAACAAGATTTCCTTAGTAGTTGGAGGTGACTTTAACTAACCCGCATATTACCCGTGGAAAGACTATAAAGGTGGAGTCGAGTTTAAACGGAGACATACAACACTCTTTACTCCCGTGCACCATTCGGCAACTGGAACAGAAAATGGGAGCATTGACAGCGCAACACGATGTACTCTTCTCCATACACCGAACGTCAATTGTAGAGCACAGTTGCAGATTCCATGTAGTTACGTTGGGATATTTACGGAACTATTAATTGATGTTCATGAAAAGACGTGTTATAAGAAGGAAACGCGGTCTCAAACCCACAGTTTGCTGAGAACACCACAGAACTTTTCTGGGCGTGGTCCTATTGGAGCTGGTATGCTGCTGCTTTCCTTTCAGCTAACTTACCCAGCGAATGATACGAGGATCTACAGATCAACGTGGAATCTGAAGCACGACGCTAGTCGGCACTTTTCACATTGACATTGCCCGGCGTCAAAGGAATAGTGGCATAAAAATCTTGGGACTTACGATGATGTGTACCTAAACGACACTGGCCACCACCGAAGGTTTGCAGAAAGTGTCTTGTGTAACAAATTCGGGGTAGAAATCAGGTGTGTAAACATTATTCAACGCTATAGTATATGGGCCAACGCCCGTCGCTAGGCCACTGACGTAGCAGGAAACGAGTCTCGTGCATGCGCCATAGAGATCGTTAAAGCACAGTGGTGACAGAGGGCGAAGAGCAGCGTAAACAAGGCACAAACAGACCTCATTCGTGGTTTAGATATTAATATTGTGCCGCATTGTATCGAAATTCGCTAGGTGGGAGCCCAATGACATAAAAATGAAATGATGGTATGGCATTGCTGGCCAGGAGGCCCCATCCGGAGAAGTTTGGCCGCCAAGTGCGAGTCTTCAAGTTCAGTCGGCGCCACACTGGGCGACTCGCGTGTCCCATCCACGAGCGGGAAAAATCTCCAAGCCGGGCGGTAATCGTACCCAAGCCCACTGCGCTGGAGATAAGGACGTAACCACTCAGCTAAGCACGCCGACAAACGAACAAGGTGGCATTGTTGGCCGGGAGGTCCCATCCGGGGAAGTTGGACCGTCGAGTCCTAGTCTTATTTCAGTCGACCCCACATTAGGCGACTTTCGCACCGGTGATGAGAATGAAATGACGATGAAGACAATACAACACCCAGCTCACGAGCAGAGACTCCAGCCCCTCAGATAACCAGGCAGACTCCTATCGCACGCATCTCGTTTATTGTATTTGGAGAAGATATAAACACACAATTTCACATTCTACGTAAGAAAGATTCCAAAAATGTTTTCGCCTCACCCCTGTGCGTTTTCTGCTATTTCTCGGTATTTGGATTAAAGGGGTGGCTTCAAACGAAGCCACAACGGTAGAGGTCGCATGCAAAACGAAAGCAGAGGCGGTCTGAGGTCTGAAGATGATGTGTTAGAGAGATCTGACGCAGACAAATACACATAATCCAGTGCTGAGAAACGTGGATTGCAAACAAGCGTAAGACAGTCTGGAGATTGACGGCATATGTTCGCGGATTTTAGTTTTTCGTGTAAAGTTTGGACACTGGCTTTTTCAGTGTTACACAAGGCAGACGTATTATGCTGTATACGATTTGTTCATAGAAGAGGCACCATTCAACCAGGAGAACTTGTTCCAGCTCATAGATCTCTCATAAGGTTGGGAGAAAAACACCACTACACCAAGGACGGAGATCATCAGGTAACTACATGGAACCTGCAGCTGTGCCCTACAAGTGACCTTCGGTGTATGGAGGAGAGTACATCGTGTAACGCTGTCACCTCTCCCATTTTTTGTTCCAGTTGCCAAATGGTGCAGGGAAAAAGAGTGTTGTGTATGTCTCCATGTAAACTCGAATCTCTTCATCATTTTTATTTACCTTTAAAGTCTTTTCTCGTGTTATATGCGGAAGTGAGGCGCGTGTTGACTTTAATAGCAACGCACGCCCTCAGAAGTTTTAAGTCCACCATTTCGTGATGCACGACGCCTCTCTTGTAGCGTCTGCCACTGGAGTTGCCTGAGAATCTCCACAGCTTATATTCTCTCGGTTCAACGTAGTTGCAGTGAATGACACATCCAAGACTAGAAGGCATTCACACTATGCCTGGTATATTCGGGTGGAGGTGTCCGTCAGTGATACATTACGTCAGGCCCACTGCAATCTTACAGATAGGCAATAAATTTAATTTGGTATACTTTCTTATAAAAAAAACAGAATCTGTTGCAATGTTCACTTTTTGAAACTTGATTTGTGTTCTCTGTCTCTGTCAAATCTCTTAAATTTCATTTTACTTTGTTCATGTTCAAATTTAATTTCTTTTAATTTACATTGAAGTTCCGCGATTGTGGAACTTGTTGTTGCTATGTATTGGACAGGACTGACTGCAGCAACTTCCATTGAAGAAGGTGTCTTGAGTAGCGATAGATGGTTGGCCGCATTAGAGGTCATCCCGAAATAACCTATGGCTAATAAGACTACATACCCAAAAACACCATACACCGACAATACAGGGCGTCCAGATTACACGGTCAGTTTCTTGTATACGCAGTAACTATTTCCAGCCTCCCTATTTAAGACCGTGGCAGTCGACCGCCTTCAGTGTTTAATAGATACGTTTAAACTGCGAGAAGGTTTGCTTGAACTCTGCATACAAAATCCACGTTCGCTGCCGGTGCGTGGCGTAGAGAAAGAGATTGTCCTTACAAATACGATGCTCTGTATTACTGTTGGATGATCGTTCCTAACATGGAAACTTGTTCTCAGTTTGTTGCTCAGGGCATTCACTAGAAGTTTGCAGGATCGTTTTCTTACACCCTACGCTTAAAAGGATACGTTTTTCGTAGAGTTTATAGCTCGTTCGTTTGTTAGCCTTTCTGCAGTTTAAACGTTTCGTACTTGAAATATTAGAAAAAGATGGCTGTTCATCGATGGCAGATGGATTAATCGTTACATGTCATTGCCATCTTCAGTATTAAGACATTTTATTTGTGCATTACAGTTTCACTCCAGATAGCCCAACCAGTAGTAACATACCTTGATCTGTAGGTAAGGCAAGGGCGGGCATAGAGGTCATCCTAAGGTTACGCGATTTTTCAGGTAAGATGCAACTGATCTAGAACAAAATAACAAGGTGCACAGTCAGCCTACCCTCCTACCCCCTTTAATTTTTTTCATTTTTAGTGGAGAAAAGGAAAAGACCTAACTCATCAAATAGCCCTACGGCAAAGGAGAAGACCTAACTCATCAGTAGCCCTACGGAAAAGCGTCTAATGATCAGATAACTAAAAAGACCTTAGAGAAAATTTACAGTACAAATTATTTTTTGAGATTAGAAAATTAATTGGATAATAGAATTCTTTTGAAGGAGAAAAAATTCATTATTACTGTCGAGAAAACGTAAAGAGAGACAGCAAATTTCAGGTATAGTTTTCCACAAATAGGCGTTTTCGTTCTCACCGATATCCGCACATTGATGTGTCCGCAATGTACATCGTGGGGACTTGATCTAACATCCATTAGAAACCGTCACTGATAATTTTCGGAACAGTGCTGGCAGCCCGTATCGTCTTCATTCTCTGAGTCTTCAACTTTTGTTGAAAGTTTCTGAGACAGATTACTTAGCTGTTTTCGATGAGTTTTTCTTGGTATTACTTTCCTCCTCCCCAAATTCCCATTCCCTTTTGTTTCCGCCCCATGTTTCGCTGCTACAAGATAATTAATGTAAGGAATTCCGGTCAATGGAGAAAAACATTTTTTTTTCGTTTGGTGTCAGATACTCGAGACAAAGGTACAACGCCTCTCGGGTTGAAACCAAATGATGGCCGTGGTCAAGGATCTTTAGTTTCATCGATATTGCTAGGAGTTCAGTTTTTCGAAGCTACTGCCTGCGATGCACGGTTCACCTTGATGTCGGATGGTCTACATTGCTCATCTCAGCTTTCACCTCCAATAATAACAGCGTCATTGTAGGTTGTCGTAAGAGGAATGGGAATGGCAAGGGTACTTCAGTTATTTCTACTGTAGAAAAATTGTGTTTGGAGAAAATGTTTTCATTGAGTGGTTCAATCTAATATTTTCTAAATTCGCTCAGAGCACTGAGTGGAACGTCTACCTTGGAACTGTGGACGGAGTTTATGGGTACAATGAGGATAGAGGTGCGCAAAACAACAATATGTTTAGCCACGGTCATTCGAGTGATTTCGATGTTTTTTGTAGCGATGAAATGCCCTTCCATTATCAGACACATTTCTAGGGGCTCTTCTTGTAGCAAAAAATGCCTAAACCGCTCCACGAACAATTTACTTTGTATCCATTCCGAAGCGTGGTAGATAAACTCTGTTTCATGTGGAGTTCCATCCAGGAATTCAGGCTTCAACCGAGTGCGTGGAAATATAATGAAATGAGGGATGAAGCTGCCTTCAACTTATATACGAGACACGAGAAATGATAAAAACCTTCTCACAGCACAGGTAACAAACTCAACCTCTTAAGACACCCGACCTGTTTTATACGTCTCAGTTTAGTTGTTTTGAGAGATTATTTTAAGTCCGGTTTCATCTACCTGGAAAATGCGATGTGTTACGTAATTCTGCTTGGCTCTCTCTCCGAAACAAGATTATATATATATATATATATATGTATATATATATATATATATATATATATATATATACAGATCAGGGTATGTTACTACTGGTTGGGCTATCTGGAGTGAAACTGTAATATATATATATATATATATATATATATATATATATATATATATATATATATATAATCTTGTTTCGGAGAGAGAGCCAAGCAGAATTACGTAACACATCGCACTATATATATATATATATATATATATATATATATATATATATATATATAGTGTTACAAAAATGTACGGCCAAACTTTCCGGAAACATTCCTCACACACAAAGAAAGAAAATATGTTATGTGGACATGTGTCCGGAAACGCTTACTTTCCATGTTAGAGTTCATTTTATTACTTCTATTTAAATTACATTAATCATGGAATGTAAACACACAGCGACAGAAAGTACCAGCATGACTTCAAACACTTTGTTACAGGAAATACCTTTTTGTAGTTACTAGTGCCTTTATTTTTCTTCAAATGTCTTCCCTTCAACACGTTTCTAGTAACTCCGAAGCAGAAGTTTTGAACGGCATGCTGTCGTATGTTGCCCAGGAAATTATTAAAATTGTTATTTATAATTATTAGTCTTATTATTATTATTATTATTATTAGTATTATTTATTACGATTCATGTTTATTATTATTATTACAGTCATAATAGCTTAATAACAGTTAAAACGGAAAAAGGTATTAGCTTAGGAGAAGTGAACTGGCTGCAGGTTTGGTTGTATTTGCCACTGGCTGGCTACTGCCCCCACCTAGATGCCATTCCACGAAAGTTGCTGCTAGCTGGCGACCACCTCCGATGAAGCATTTGTCGACATGGGAATTTGTTGTTAAGTAACCATTCTTCCAACACAGGTGTGTTAGAGCAACATAACTGGCTATAAAAATTGGTGATAGTTCCATGATATGGGTGGTTACCTTAGATCAGAGGGATTCAAAACCATACAAACAGTAACTGCTAGTTAACGCGATATCTTCACTTCTTCAAATGACTATGCGTAACTGAGAAGCTTAAAGTGACACCTCTATGCAGTCACCGCCCGAATTAAGCATTTTAAGGACTCAAAAATTCGATTGGTTGTTATGCTGAACTAATCATTGTGCGCTCTCTACCCTTATGCAACTGACGCCACATTAAGCCGAGAGATTTCATAATTTTTCTCCTCTCTCTAAAATGGTTCTCTTTGATATGGAGGGCAAGGGTGAGTGGTGCCCATAGGACGACGTCGCATTGAGATTTAATCGAGAAAATTAAACGCATGGGCAAGCATATTACTCAGGCGGACGACAGTATCAAAATAATTGTACAGTTCCAGTGGTACTAAAATTTATGCATTTAACCTTACAAACTAAATAACGTTTAATTATGATAAATAGATGCGGCATACAAAGACTCTCTCTTTATATGATTCATACTTAAATACACGACGCGTTTCTGTCAAAGTAATTACTTGAAATTGTGTGTGTGCTTTAAAGATATGTAATTTTCGTATATTTTGTACTACGCATTCTTTTTTTTATATATTAAACTTGGTATTCTCGCTCCATGCAGTGTGCCTTAATTACTTGCTTTTGGAGCGTCATAGCCAGAAATGCATCACGTAAGTTAAGTCTGCACCTCGCTAGAAGGGACGAATTACCACCCTAGCGTGCCGAAGACTTGATGTAGTTTTCCATTCATCAGAAAAATCCGCGCTGCTACTCTAATTCTCATATTATATCTTTCACGCTGTCTGTACATACGGTGCATTAGATATGCTCTTTGTACATAGACAGTGGCATAGTCTAAAACTGAGTCATCTTCGGTTAATCGGCTTTCAGTAAGCCTGACTTTTTCAACAACCCTGACCCGGAACGAATATTAAATAACTTTTCGACCGTAACTACGTTCATCAGGAGCCCAGTATAGAATTTGCGACGTGTTGCGTTCGTAAAATGCCGTTATCGGAGTTCACTAATTTAAACCATAAAAGAGTATAAATCATTTTCCTATGAATAAATCTTCCGTCAAGTAACTGAAACATGTATCAGCAACGTACAGCAAAGAGAGAGAGACACTTAAGTTTAGGACCCACACAGTCGCTACCTAGGCCTACTATGACAATAGTTTAAAGCTCACTGTATCAGACAATAATATAAATGCCTCGCCTCAGAGATGAGGAAATTCCCTGACTACTGCCCTACTCTAAATGAGCACTAGGTCTTGAAATTTAATGGTTGAACTCTGAAATGGAACGCTACGATGAAGTATATTTACCACATTCGGGCCTACTCAACGCCACAAAATTGTTTATAGTTGAAACCACGTCGATTGGTAATTTACAATTACCTCAACTAAACGAAGCGAATCTGCTGCTACCATCAGTAATTTACTTGAACCCCAGCACTTCAGTGGTTTTAACGCTGATCTTTACGCTCACCCCTCCACATTTTAATACAGAACCTGCCGCTAGATACACCCTGTCATTAACAGCCCACTCACCAGTGTTTAATCATTTACGAAGGACGCAAAATAACCGTGAAAACTTTGTAGTTTATTGTTTTTGCACATTAATTGATTTAATTTTGAGTATATAATAAATCAATAACATGTTTCAAGCATTACTGAAGATACTGCAGTGGATTAAATAAATTATGGTATTGGCCATTTGGATCCCTAAGATCTCATTGTGAATCACACGAATTCAGTGCGGGGACTACGTTGTACGTACAACAACGAGAAACAATTGGCGCTATAAAAGGCAACTAGCAGGTTTTCAATTTCATTGGGCTTGAGTCCAATGCCGAGCGAGTTCTAGACTTCACACACTTAAACTTCCACTGTCCAGTGCTATAGAATGTGGCAGAAAAGATACGATCACTATAATGAAATGAGACCTCAAACAGCCTCCGTTACCTATGTGAGAAAAAATGATGTGAGCAAATGATCATAAAAAGAAAATAATACCAAAATACGCATAGCAATTTCGCAGTTTGGTAGAGTCGATGGTTCCTCAACTCTCCCCATCTGATGGTGCGTAATGCACCAAAGAACACTTGACAGTTCAAATCCGCGACCGGCCATCCTGATTCAGGTTTTCCTTGATTTCCCTAAATCACTTCAGGCAAATGCCGGGACGGTTGCTTTGATAGGAGACGGCCGACTTCCTTCCCCATCCTTCCATAATCGAATGGGACCGCTGACCTCACTGTTTGGCCCCCTCCCCTGAATCAACCAACCAACACTGACGAACATGATCGTTGTGGCGGTCCAGGTATTATGGTGTGGGGAACCCTACTGTTGCTTTGGCATACAGACCCCGAATTCTTTGAACACGGTACACTTAGTGGTCAGTGATTTTGTGACATTATACTCCTTCCGCATGTGCCTCTTTTCAAGGGTGCATTCGGCCTTGTTTTGGATCACAAAGAGATCAATTCGAGCAGCGCAAGTGGAGGAGCTCTTTGAATGAGAAGAAGTCGGTGAATGGACTAGCCTGACCGCGTGGGATACGTTGGCGAGGCGTATTGCAACACATGCACATGCAGGAGCGACTATCCAGCTCTTGTCTGAGAAATGAACAACCTTGTGTTCAGCATGACAGCACTTTGCACAGCGTGCATTGCTGTCCGTAGTGGTCACACGCCATATTTAAGAAGTCTCTTCGTTAATATTATTCAGATGAACATCATAAATCGTGGTGACTTCAGTACAATTACTGTCGTTGAATGAAAGTATCACTTCAGTTCGTTCTAAGGCGTATTTCTGTCTAGTACGTTCTGTCGTATACTGTAACAGTCCTTTCTACGCGTGGTGCTTGTTTCATTGAGCAGTGATACTTGGCAGTGTTACATAATGTGAAAGTTAATTTCGTCCTTTCGCTGTGCATACCAGTGCAGCAGGAGGTGTAAATATCTCGATTCTGATTACAAATTTCCTTAAAAGAGATTGTTTTAATTGCTGTTACTTATTTCATACTTTTATAAGAGCACTGGCTGTTCCGCGCAGCAATTTTCTTCCGAAAAGTGACGGAAGTAAGTAAGCCATTATACGTGCAACCACGTCAGCTGCCCTCTCACGTCTGCCTGTTCGAGTAAGCATATCTCGAAGGTGTGCGTGACATAACCCCCTCCCCCCCGCTGGATTGCAAATTTAATAATTTTTCAATATGGTTTATGTTCACTGATGTAAAAAGCATGTTACATTCCCTAATTCACTTTTTAGCGGTCAATTATTTTCTTTACTTCCTCAAAAGTATCCCACGTTCTTGTTCAAGTTTCAAATTTATCCATAATCGGTTCTGCGGTTTAGCGATGAAAACTTAATATACACTCCTGGAAATGGAAAAAAGAACACATTGACACCGGTGTGTCAGACCCACCTTACTTGCTCCGGACACTGCGAGAGGGCTTACAAGCAATGATCACACGCACGGCACAGCGGACACACCAGGAACCGCGGTGTTGGCCGTCGAATGGCGCTAGCTTCGCAGCATTTGTGCACCGCCGCCGTCAGTGTCAGCCAGTTTGCCGTGGCATACGGAGCACCATCGCAGTCTTTAACACTGGTAGCATGCCGCGACAGCGTGGACGTGAACCGTATGTGCAGTTGACGGACATTGAGCGAGGGCGTATAGTGGGCATGCAGGAGGCCGGGTGGACGTACCGCCGAATTGCTCAACACGTGGGGCGTGAGGTCTCCACAGTACATCGATGTTGTCGCCAGTGGTCGGCGGAAGGTGCACGTGCCCGTCGACCTGGGACCGGACCGCAGCGACGCACGGATGCACGACAAGACCGTAGGATCCTACGCAGTGCCGTAGGGGACCGCACCGCCACTTCCCAGCAAATTAGGGACACTGTTGCTCCTGGGGTATCGGCGAGGACCATTCGCAACCGTCTCCATGAAGCTGGGCTACGGTCCCGCACACCGTTAGGCCGTCTTCCGCTCACGCCCCAACATCGTGCAGCCCGCCTCCAGTGGTGTCGCGACAGTCGTGAATGGAGGGACGAATGGAGACGTGTCGTCTTCAGCGATGAGAGTCGCTTCTGCCTTGGTGCCAATGATGGTCGTATGCGTGTTTGGCGCCGTGCAGGTGAGCGCCACAATCAGGACTGCATACGACCGAGGCACACTGGGCCAACACCCGGCATCATGGTGTGGGGAGCGATCTCCTACACTGGCCGTACACCTCTGGTGATCGTCGAGGGGACACTGAATAGTGCACGGTACATCCAAACCGTCATCGAACCCATCGTTCTACCATTCCTAGACCGGCAAGGGAACTTGCTGTTCCAACAGGACAATGCACGTCCGCATGTATCCCGTGCCACCCAACGTGCTCTATAAGGTGTAAGTCAACTACCCTGGCCAGCAAGACCTCCGGATCTGTCCCCTATTGAGCATGTTTGTGACTGGATGAAGCGTCGTCTCACGCGATCTGCACGTCCAGCACGAACGCTGGTCCAACTGAGGCGCCAGGTGGAAATGGCATGTCAAGCCTTTCCACAGGAATACATCCAGCATCTCTACGATCGTCTCCATGGGAGAATAGCAGCCTGCATTGCTGCGAAAGGTGGATATACACTGTACTAGTGCCGACATTGTGCATGCTCTGTTGCCTGTGTCTGTGCCTGTGGTTCTGTCAGTGTGATCATGTGATGTATCTGACCCCAGGAATGTGTCAATAAAGTTTTCCCTTCCTGGGACAATAAATTCACGGTGTTCTTATTTCAATTTCCAGGAGTGTATATATATGAAGAAAGTAACTGTTCTCGAATGTACAGATTATATCTGTTGATATCTGAGCTTCGAGCGTTACTGGAAGAGGTTCCACTGGCTACAACCATCGGTATTTTCATCCATATTGACAGCATCCCTAAGCCTTCTAGTAATCAGGTGACAACACTCTTATAGCTACTATTCTTAAAATCGCAATCATCTGCCTTGGTGAAGACAGTATATAAAATAACTCAATGCTGTTTTCATGCTGGCAAATTCATCTTTCTCTGCCTCGTGATGACTGGGTGTTGTGTGCTGTCCTTAGGTTAGTTAGGTTTAAGTATTTCTAAGTTCTAGGGGACTGATGACCATAGATGTTAAGTCCCATAGTGCTCAGAGCCATTTGAACCATTTTTGGCAAATTAATCTGACTGTCAGAGTAGTAGTGTTCCTTAAATTAGATCGACAGACTGGTGGAATTAAATTCTTAGTAGAGGGTACCCATGATCCCTCGATACCACCTCGTCTTCATACTCATCTACTTCTACATCTACGTGATTACTCTGCTAATCACAATAAAGTGCCTGGCACAGAGTTCAGTGAACCAGCTTCAAGCTGTCTCTCTACCGTTCCACTCGCTAACGGCGCACGGGAAAAACGAGCACTTAAATTTTTCTGTACGAGCCCCGATTTCTCTTATTTTATCGTGATGATCATTTTCTCTTTGTAGGTGGGTACCAACAGAACATTTTCGCAATCGGAGAAGGAAACCGGTGGTTGAAATTTCGTGAGAAAATCTCATCGTAACGACAAATGCCATTGTTTTAATGATTGCCACTCCAATTCTGTAGCGCTATCTCCACTGTTTCACGATAATACAAAACGAGGTGCCCTTCTTTGAACTATTTTGATGTCATCCGTTAGTCCCACCTTGTGCGGATCCCACACCGCACAGCAATACTCCAGGACAGGGCGGGCCAGCGTGGGGTTAAGCAGTCTCTTCAGTAGACCAGTTGCACCTTTAAGTGTTCTGCCAATGAATGACAGTCTTTGGTTTGGTCTACCTACAACATTATCTATATGAGCGTTCCAATATAGTTTATTTGCAATGTAATCCCTAAGTTTTTGTCGAATTTACAGCCTTCAGATATGTGTGACTTATAGCGTAATGGAAATTTAGTGGATTTCTTTTGGTACTCATGTGAATAACTTTACACTTTTCTTTATTCAAGATCAATTGACACTTTTCGCATCATACAGATATCTTATCTACATCATTATGCAATTCGATTTGGTCATCTGATGACTTTACAAGACGGTCTATGACAGCACCATCTGTAAATTATCTAAGAGGGCTACTCAGATTGTCTCCTATGTCATTAACATAGATCAGGAACAACACAGGGCCTATAACGCTACCTTGGGGAAGGCCGGATATTATTTCTGTTTTACTTGATGCTTTCTGTCTGTTACTACAAACTGTGACCTTTCTGACAGGAAATCACGAATCCAGTCGCACAACTAAGACAATATTCTGCAAGTACATAGATTGATTAGAAGGAGCATGTGAGGAACGGTTTCGAAGGACTTCTGGAAAAATATGGAGTCATTTTGACGTCCCCTGTCGATAGCATTCATTACTTCATGAGTATAAAGAGCTGGTTGTGTTTCACAAGAACGATATTTCCTAACTCCATGCTGACTGTGTGTTAATAATGTTCGAACACAGTATATGTTTCAAAACCCTACTGCAAATTGACGTTAATGATATGGGCCTGTAATTCAGCGCATTACTCCTATTTCCCTTGTTGGGTCTTGGCGTGAATTGAGCAATTTTCCAGTCTTTAGGTATAGATCTTTCTGTGAGCGAGTGGTTGTATATAATTGCTAACTGTGGAGCTATTGTATCAGCATACTCTGAAAGGAACCTGACTGGCATACAATCTGGACCGAAGGCCTTGCCTATATTAAGCGATATGAGCTGCTTTGCGACACCGAGGTTATCTATTTCTATGTTTCTCATCACGGCAGTTGTTCTTGAGTGGAATTCAGGAATAGTTACTTCGTCTTATTTGGTGAATGAGTCTGGAAAAACCGTGTTCAAAAACTGTGCTTTACTGGTCCTGTCATCAGTGACTTCACCGTTGTTATCGCGCAGTGAAGGTATTGATTGTGTCTTGCCAACGGTGTGCATTGTGTGTGACCAGAATCTCGTTGGGTTTCCCGCTAGATCCCGAGGCAGAGTATCATTTTGGAAATTATTAAAAGCATCTCGCACTAAAGTACGCTCTGTGTTCCGAACTTGTGTTAAACTTTGCCGATCTTGAGGCTTTTGCGTTCTTTTAAAACTGGCATGCTTTCTTCGTTGCTTCTGAAAAAGCAATCTGACCCGTTTTGTGTACCATGGGGGATCAGCACCATCACTTATTAATTTACGTGGTATATCGATAGAAGCGATTGTAGGTGCAGATCCGAGTCATATCACAGTTAGTGAGGACTTAAGTCTCACTGCCCGTGTTAATGATCTACAGGTTGGTCGAATAGAAAACTCAAAGTTTCCAGTAACTGTATGTCCTACAACACAGTTAGACAATATGCTTAATAGTGTCAATTTAAAATTAGAAACAGAGAAGATCAGAATCCAAATGAGAGTATTGATTTTGTAGTTACAATTTTGAATAAAATACCTGAAAAGTGGCTAGAGAAATATGAAATGATTAATTTTTGAAATAACAGGTTTAGTATGTAATAAACGTTCCGAATTCCAATATCCAGCCACATTAGTATGATCACCTGACGAAAGCCCGAATAACCACCTTTCGCAGCGCTTACGTGCATTCTGCCAACGGCCTTGTCAAAGAGGGCGGAGGAGCGGATAAAGGTTCAGGGCACTCTCTTGTCCTAGGGGTGGGAAATTGCCCCTAAAGGCGGAAGAATCAGCAATGATCAACGACATGAGGATGCAGAAGGCAATGGAAACCACTGCATTAAAGACACGTAACGTGTATCCACAGGACATGTGGCCTGTAGTTGAAGAAGTGTCATGATGATCTCTCCATTGGCAAAAGATTCCGGAATAGTCCCTCATTCGGATCTCCGGGAGGGGACTGCCAAGGGGGAGGTTACCATGAGAAAAAGGTTGAATAATCAACGAAAGGTTAATGTTCTACGAGTCGGGGCGTGGAATGTCAGAAGCTTGAACGTGGTAGGGAAACTAGAAAATCTGAAAAGGGAAATGCAAAGGCTCAATCTAGATATAGTAGGGGTCAGTGAAGTGAAGTGGAAGGAAGACAAGGATTTCTGGTCAGATGAGTATCGGGTAATATCAACAGCAGCAGAAAATGGTATAACAGGTGTAGGATTCGTTATGAATAGGAAGGTAGGGCAGAGGGTGTGTTACTGTGAACAGTTCAGTGACCGGGTTGTTCTAATCAGAATCGTCAGCAGACCAACACCGACAACGATAGTTCAGGTACACATGCCGACGTCGCAAGCTGAAGATGAACAGATAAAGAAAGTGTATGAGGATATTGAAAGGGTAATGCAGTATGTAAAGGGGGACGAAAATCTAATAGTCATGGGCTACTGGAAGGCAGTTCTAGGGGAAGGAGTAGAAGAAAAGGTTACAGGAGAATATGGGCTTGGGACAAGAAATGAAAGAGGAGAAAGATTAATTGAGTTCTGTAATAAGTTTCAGCTAGTAATAGTGAATACCCTGTTCACGAATCACAAGAGGAGGAGGTATACTTGGAAAAGGCCTGGAGATACGGGAAGATTTCAATTAGATTACATCATGGTCAGACAGAGATTCCGAAAACAGATACTGGATTGTAAGGCGTACCCAGGAGCAGATACAGACTCAGATCACAATTTAGTAGTGATGAAGAGTAGGCTGAATAATGGAAGCAAGACATTAGTCAGGAAGAATCAATACGCAAAGACGTGGAATACGGAAGTTCTAAGGAAAGACGAGATATGTTTGAAGTTCTCTAACGCTATAGATACAGCAATAAGGAATAGCGCAGTAGGCAACACAGTTGAAGAGGAATGGACGTCTCTAAAAAGGGCCATCACAGAAGTTGGGAAGGAAAACATAGGTACAAAGAAGGTAGCTGCGAAGAAACCATGGGTAACAGAAGAAATACTTCAGTTGATTGATGAAAGGAGGAAGTACAAACATGTTCCGGGAAAATCAGGAATACAGAAATACAAGTCGCTGAGGAATGAAATAAATAGGAAGTGCAGGGAAGCTAAGACGAAATGGCTGCAGGAAAAATGTGAAGACATCGAAAAAGATATGATTGTCGGAAGGACAGACTCAGCATACAGGAAAATCAAAACAACCTTTGGTGACATTAAAAGCAACGGTGGTAACATTAAGAGTGCACGGGAATTCCACTGTTAAATGCAGAGGAGAGAGCAGATACGTGGAAAGAATATATTGAAAGGCTCTATGAGGGTGAAGATTTGTCTTTTGTGATAGAAGAAGAAACAGGAGTCGATTTAGAAGAGATAGGGGATCCAGTATTAGAATCGGAATTTAAAAGAGCTTTGGAGGACTTACGGTCAAATAAGGCAGAAGGGATAGATAACATTCCAAGGGGAAGTGGCAACAAAACGACTATTCACGTTGGTGCGTAGAATATATGAGTCTGATGACATACCATCTGACTTTCGGAAATGCATCATCCACACAATTCCGAAGACGGCAAGAGCTGACAAGTGCGAGAATTATCGCACAATCAGCTTAACAGCTCATTCATCGAAGCTGCTTACAAGAATAATATACAGAAGAATGGAAAAGAAAATTGAGAACGCGCTAGGTGAATATCAGTTTGGCTTTAGGAAAAGTAAAGGCACGAGAGAGACAATTCTGACGTTACGGCTAATAATGGAAGCAAGGCTAAAGAAAAATCGAGACACGTTCATAGGATTTGTCGACCTGGAAAAAGCGTTCGACAATATAAAATGGTGCAAGCTCTTCAAGATTCTGAAAAAAGTAGGGGTAAGCTATAGGGAGAGACGGGTCATATACAATATGTACAACAACCAAGAGGGAATAATAAGTGTGGACGATCAAGAACGAAGTGCTCGTATTGAGAAGGGAGTAAGACAAGGCTGTAGCCTTTCACCCCTACTCTTCAATCGGTACATGGAGGAAGCAATGATGGAAATAAAAGGAAGGTTCAGGAGTCGAATTAAAATACAAAGTGAAAGGATATCAATGATACGATTCGCTGATGACATTGCTATCCTGAGTGAAAGTGAAGAAGAATTAAATGATCTGCTGAACGGAATGAACAGTCTGATGAGTACACAGTATGGTTTGAGAGTAAATCGGAGAAAGACGAAGGTAATGAGAAGTAGTAGAAATGAGAACAGCGAGAAAACATCAGGACTGATGGTCACGAGGTCAATGAAGTTAAGGAATTCTCCTACCTAGGCAGTAAAATAACCAATGACGGACGGAAGGAGCAAGGAGGACATCAAAGGCAGACTCGCTATGGCATTTCTGGCCAAGAGAAGTCTACTAATATCAAATACCGGCCTTAATTCGAGGAAGAAATTTCTGAGGATGTACTTCTGGAGTACAGCATTGTATGGCAGTGAAACATGGACTGTGGGAAAACCGGAACAGAAGCGAATCGAAGCATTTGAGATGTGGTGCTATAGACGAATGTTTAAAATTAAGTGTACTGTATGGTAAGGAATGAGGAGGTTCTACGCTAAATCGGAGAGGAAAGGAATATGTGGAAAACACTGATAAGGAGAAGGGACAGGATGATAGGACATCTGCTAAAACATGAGGGAATGACTTCCATGGTACTAGAGGGAGCTGTAGAGGGCAAAAACTGTAGAGGAAGACAGAGATTGGAATACGTCAAGCAAATAATTGAGGACGTGGGTTGCAAGTGCTACTCTGAGATGAAGAGGTTAGCACAGGAAAGGAATTCGTGGCTGGCCGCATCAAACCAGTCAGTAGGAAAAAAAAAAAAAAAAAAAAAAAAAAAAAAAAAAAAAAAAAACAGCTGACAGGGATGTGGAGCCAAGCCGAATACAGGGCCCTGGCCAGCTGCTTTGTGTTTCTTGGCTGGGGATCCGTGGTGCGAACAGCATGATCGAGATGATTGTCGACTGAGTTTAAATTTGGGGAGTCTGACGCGCAATCGCAGGCGAGTACGGTAAGCGCATCCTGGTACTCTTTGAACGAAGCAAGTACACTGCGAGTTGTACGACATTTCGCAGTTTTCCTATGGTCGATGCCGCTGTGCCGAGGAAAGTCAAAGTGCATGTAGGGGAGTGGTCCCCAAGGAAAGACACATACTATTGGTGATCCATCGTGGCTTTAAGAAAGCAGAGAATTCCACTAAAACATTCCCCAGACCAAAGACCGTAACGCTCCTTCATCAGACATGGATTTTTCCAACATCTGTTGCAGGGCATCTGTCCGATGTAGCCATCTGTCCGATGTAGCATAAGACATACCGGAAAAGAACACCTGTCTGTACACAGTGGTCTCCAGTTGCGGTATTGGAGTGCAATTTCAAGCCTTTGTCGCTCATGTATAGCAGTTGCATGAACCAGGCGCCTTCTGCGAAAGCCCATACGCAGCAAAGTTGCTGAACGGTCGTTGAGGAGACATTCTTGATAGCTCCTTTGTTCATGTGGGAGCTCAGTTGCTCAACAGTTGCACATCTATTAACGCATACACATCTCCGCAGCCGTCGTTCAACCCTGTGATCTATCGCCTTTGGTGCAACACAGTTGCATCGGTTTTGGGTAGCGTCTTGTTGCCATGCACGGTATACGGCGACAGTCGGCACGCCAACAGTTTACAGACTTCGCCGTTTCGGATATGCTTCGACCCTTGACCCGAAAGCCAACGATCATGTCATATTGAACGTCAGATGAATCGTTCCGTTTCCGCATTATGACAACGACTGCAGTGTTTTCCGCTTTCCCTCCGCTGCTAGTGCCACTGCCAGGCGCCTGTGAGTCGTTCTTGCAAGTTGACGTCGAAAACAAGTGGTGGTAACGTTAATGTGACTGCAACATGTCTTAGTTGTATATATTTAAACTTCTGGCTTCCTCTGCAGTTTTTACCTCCTATAGCTCCCTCTTGTACCATGGGAGTTATTCCCTGACGTTTTAATATACGTCCTGCCATACTGTCTCTTCTTCAGAGCGTTTTCCATATGTTCCCTAGTTCGCCTGATCTGCGGAGAACATCCTCATTCCTCACTTTATCAGTCCACCAAATTTTCATCATTCTTCTGTAACACGTCAGACACTTCGATTCTCTTCTATTCCAATGTTCTCACATTCCATGATCCACTACTATACAATACCGTGCTCGAAACGACGTTCTCAGAAAGGTATTCTTCAAGTTAAGGCTTATGTACTGTACTAGATGACATCCCTTGGCCATGAATGCCATTTTTGCTTGTACTAGTGGGAGTCTTATGTCCTCCTTCATCAAGGGTTCTTTTGATTCCAGGGTAGCGGAATTCCTTAATTCCGTGTATTTCGTTTAGCAGTGTTATAATCCTCTTGAGGGGCAACGCAGTTGCTTTTCTAATCAAGTTGTACCCCACCAGACACCATCGATTCCGCTAGCTTTTCATCAGACGGCTCGAATTGCTTTCTTCCGTATGTATATGCCGCTTAGTCGCATTATCCTGCTAAGCACTACTTACGCCCTCCACCGTGAACCATTTGGCTCTTACACTCTTAGGACCGCCTACCGACTCGACTAGGATCCAACATTCTTAACAACAGTCTACCGAATCCGCGCACTGGTAAACAAGAAACTCCACTAAGTTTTTACAAAATTCAGGCCTTGTAGACTACGCCAGGAGCTGAACGTAGGCATTTCCAATGACCGTAGGTTGCTCCCGCAACTAGCGTTCCTGCGTAAGGTGCTCCTTCCTGCCAAGATATTGCACAACATTATTTCTAACAGGGGTTGATAAGCACTTGCTGGGTAAGTGGCTAGCATTTACGTCATCCTGGATCGCTCTGAGCCCAACCTACTTTAGGCGGATTAAAGAGACAGACCAACCATTGGTTTGACAATGTTTTCTCCCACTCGATAACAGATATGGCTCTGACGTCTCTAACAGCAAGGGAGACGATCCGATCCCACTTCGTGGCTATGAGTAAGTACTAGTCGTTAACAGTTTGTTCCCAACTACTTCACGTCTCTGGTGCTAACGAAACCCATATCACAGGAAGTACTAACATATGCGCTTTTAGGTGTCGTGATTGATTGAACTACGATAACCACTTCCAAAAACATGAAGAAAGATTCTGATACCGATTATATTAATATTTTCGATTTATTTCACAATCTCCAAACATCAGTTAAGTACATATGCATAGTGTCACCACTCAGCGTAAGATTCGTCATACACTCCTGGAAATGGAAAAAAGAACACATTGACACCGGTGTGTCAGACCCACCATACTTGCTCCGGACACTGCGAGAGGGCTGTACAAGCAATGATCACACGCATGGCACAGCGGACACACCAGGAACCGCGGTGTTGGACGTCGAATGGCGCTAGCTGCGCAGCATTTGTGCACCGCCGCCGTCAGTGTCAGCCAGTTTGCCGTGGCATACGGAGCTCCATCGCAGTCTTTTAACACTGGTAGCATGCCGCGATAGCGTGGACGTGAACCGTATGTGCAGTTGACGGACTTTGAGCGAGGGCGTATAGTGGGCATGCGGGAGGCCGGGTGGACGTACCGCCGAATTGCTCAACACGTGGGGCGTGAGGTCTCCACAGTACATCGATGTTGTCGCCAGTGGTCGGCGGAAGGTGCACGTGCCAGTCGACCTGGGACCCGACAGCAGCGACGCACGGAAGCACGCCAAGACCGTAGGATCCTACGCAGTGCCGTAGGGGACCGCACCGCCACTTCCCAGCAAATTAGGGACACTGTTGCTCCTGGGGTATCGGCGAGGACCATTCGAAACCGTCTCCATGAAGCTGGGCTACGGTCCCGCACACCGTTAGGCCGTCTTCCGCTCACTCCCCAACATCGTGCAGCCCGCCTCCAGTGGTGTCGCGACAGTCGTGAATGGAGGGACGAATGGAGACGTGTCGTCTTCAGCGATGAGAGTCGCTTCTGCCTTGGTGCCAATGATGGTCGTATGCGTGTTTGGCGCCGTGCAGGTGAGCGCCACAATCAGGACTGCATACGACCGAGGCACACAGGGCCAACACCCGGCATCATGGTGTGGGGAGCGATCTCTTACACTGGCCGTACACCTCTGGTGATCGTCGAGGGGACACTGAATAGTGCACGGTACATCCAAACCGTCATCGAACCCATCGTTCTACCACTCCTAGACCGGCAAGGGAACTTGCTGTTCCAACAGGACAATGCACGTCCGCATGTATCCCGTGTCACCCAACGTGCTCTAGAAGGTGTAAGTCAACTACCCTGGCCAGCAAGATCTCCGGATCTGTCCACCATTGAGCATGTTTGTGACTGGATGAAGCGTCGTCTCACTCGGTCTGCACGTCCAGCACGAACGCTGGTCCAACTGAGGCGCCAGGTGGAAATGGCATGGCAAGCCATTCCACAGGACTACATCCAGCATCTCTACGATCGTCTCCATGGGAGAATAGCAGCCTGCATTGCTGCGAAAGGTGGATATACACTGTACTAGTGCCGACATTGTGCATGCTCTGTTGCCTGTGTCTATGTGCCTGTGGTTCTGTCAGTGTGATCATGTGATGTATCTGACCCCAGGAATGTGTCAATAAAGTTTCCCCTTCCTGGGACAATGAATTCACGGTGTTCTTATTTCAATTTCCATAAGTGTATAAACAACGACGGAACGTTTTCTTGTTTTAATATTAAATTAATTCACCAGGTTTCATGCGATCTTTTGAGTCAAAGAGAACGTATGCGTTGCACAATTCGCAGACAGTTGATAAGGCTCCCATTTTCTCCAGCTGAACAAGTGAACAAGGAAAGGAATTAGGCACTATTCAAAACACTGCCAGCGCGAATAGCTACCCCCGCCCCCTCTCATTACGTAGATACAATTGACGAAAATATTGTAAAAAACAAAGTTGTAGAAAGATCTTCAGGTAATAATGGAATGGAAGTGACAAATACGTTTGATTGTGATACTGTGACACTTTTAGCACAAAAATAGCATCGGTAGAAAAAAATTGCTTTACAGCTATAAACAATCTTGGGCATAACTTGGCTCGTGGGGGTAGATAAAAGAAATGTTTACCATAATCAGGTATGTACAGAATATATGTCCGTATTGTGATGCCTGTTACGTGGGACGGGTAGAAGACTTAAGATCAGATCAGGTTAGGCGAGAATGTAACTTTGGGTAGGCGAGATGTAGTTGAGAGATCCAACTTCGCTACCAACCTAAATGAGCGTGGACATATCCTTCCCTCTGTGAGATCGGGTGTCAGGTTGTTGCTCGTAGCTGAGAAGAGCAGGTTCATGGACTCTGGAAGGAGACAGAGATATGCTGCCATTTGAGATCGTCTGGCGTTCACATGCACAATGAGCAAGTGCTGGTAAGGCCTATGAAAGCTCATGGACGGTTTTCTTTACAGGATAGGTGACGTCAAGACCCAGGAGGGAACTGATATGGAAATGTTGTTCTGCCTTAAATATGAAAACACTAGGCATGATTATATGTGAAAACATAACTTGTTACTTTCAATGGATAGGTTTTTCTTCCATTTTGTTTGTACTATCAATGCTATATTGGGTTTATCACCAAACAAGTAAATCATCATTCAACTGTTAGCATTAGAATTTAAATATAAGACGATGTGTTTATCGTTCTTTACAAGTACCGCACCACAAATTCAGCTACACCATACTTTAGGTGAGAAATTTACTACAGTAAAGGGTGTTGGTATGTTTGTATTAATTCTGCTTGGTTGTAATAGCCTTTTCATGTTACTATGATGTTAACAGGTCTTAAAAAACAATTTGTATAAGATTTACATTTCTTTTAAATCAGTTGTATAGTAGATTTCTTAACCAATACGATACTAGAGACTACTATAGATTTTTGCAAGTGTTATGTAACTATATTTTATCATCACGACCTTCATAAAAAAATATAATTTTTATTTAGAATGTGATATAACAGTTCTGTTGGGGACAATCGTCTGAAGCAGTTAATGATCTTTTCAATATCAGATGGCCTCGCCACTAACACATAAATAAACAAATTGTAAACTTGCGTTTCTTCACGTACTTTAAATGTGATATGCAAATATATTCGCTGATTTTATTTAATAACAAATGTGCTTTACACTACTATATCGGCAGGAACAGCGTTAGCTAGTTTTTGGAATATAAAGTCAAATGGTGACGTGGACTGCTGCGAGTTTGTTGGATTATGACTCACTCAGATAGCATGTTTACTAAAATTGATCATTTGTATTGGATACTGTGGTAATTTACTTGTTGTTGTATGTAAATTAACAGTGATTCTGTAAATTCCTCGTATTTTAGCACTGAAGTTGGATATTTAAATATGAAATTTTCATAGGCAAGGATAATACCTAGCGAATGAACTGCGACTAATTTCTGTGTTCCTTTTCTTCCTAACAGTTAATAAAGATATTTAAAAAAACTTTAAAATAAGTTATAAAAATTATTAACTGGAGTACTGACAGTACTGCATTGCAATGAGAGGCTGTAAAGCACTGCGCGAACTCGTGTGCAGAATGGAAGATTGGTGTCACACGGCAGCCTTATATAAAATTTTGCCGACTATCACATCAAACGATTGCTATGCAGGAATCATGTTGAAAACGAAATCTACCATTAATAGAACACTACTATCGGTACGATTATTAAAAAATAGATTGCAAGTCAAATTTGTTTTTACATATCGTTTTCACTAAGGGAATGGATCAGTTTTTTTTTTAACGAGCAGGTGTTAATAAGAATCGGGAGACACGCTACGGGAGAAATGAGGGCGGGCGGATGGGGACATAGGAAGGCGTACAGTGATGAACTTTTACATAAAAAAGTTCGTCGGCATAGTGTTTCATTAATTACAAGGATATTCCTCAACCAGTACGCGTAACGACTTACAACACGTTAATGCAGAAATTCTCGCATCGTGGCTACAACGCACGAGGCAAATATTTATACCAGATGAGATTACCGGATTAGGCTCGGACCCACTTCATAACGCAGATGACGGATATGTTTACCCAGCCGAGAAATTGGGATCTGCTACGAGGATGGAAAGTGGAATGGAGGGGAAAATATTGGTTTTTGCAGAGGGTCGGTGTATTGATTGGATGGGGGACAGACTGCAAAAACAGCGGCTCTGCGCACCCCAGTTAAGCGGCTGCCTCCCCGCAGATTTTGGGGTCGAATTAAGTCTGCCGCAGGACTCCGCACCCTTCTCTGCGAACACCGCCTTGCGCGGCTGCTGATAACTCGCGTGTATGTTCTTGTATCACCCAAAACGTTGTTCGCTGGTTTATTTTCATTTACGCGTGTACGGCACCTTTATTGAGCGTGCAGGCCACGTGGTATACACTGTTGTGCAAAAATGTAGGACGGAAGTAATTTTCTCGTGAAGAGTCGTTGTCCAATAACATAGCTCGATGAGACTAGGGACGTATATGGAAAGACAGCCGAAATAAATACGCAATGGAACGAGTGAAATGACACTTTTATTCAACGACAGTTACTACGCTGAAGTCGCAGCGTCCTGTGGAGTTAACAAATGGCGGTAGCATGGACAACAATGCATACTCTGCAACGTTTTCCCATATTGGGCACGAGACTGGTAGAGAGTCTTAGTGATAGGGCGTTTCACTCCTCTAGTCCACAGCTCGTGGTCTAGGGGCTGGCGTTGCTGCCTCTGGGTCACGGGGTTCTCGGATTAGATTCCCTGTTGGGTTGCGGATTTTCTCTCTGCGTGGACTGGGTGTTTATGTTGTCCTAATCATTTCATGATCATCATCATCATTCTTGACAGTTGTTCGATTGGACTGTGTAGAAATTGAGAGTTTGTACGGGCGCTGCTGGCCGTGCTGTTGAGCACCCCACAAACCAAACATCATCATCATCATCCACTCCTTCACAGAGCGGTTGAGAAGTATTGATTGATCGTTGGCTCACATGGAGATGCGATACGTCTCCCGAACACATCCTGTGCATGCTGGACGGGATGTAAGTCAGAGGAACATGAAAACCAATCCATTTGATGAATAACCTGTCGTCCCGAGATCTCCACTAACTGCGTTGTTGGGTGCGGTCGCGCATTTTCATCCACGAAAACGCAGTCAGGGCCGAATGCATCTCTGAAAAGATGCACATGGAGAAAGAGAAGAAGGTCACAAAACCGTTGACCTGAAACCAGGTTTTCATACATTTGGAGGTAAGCATGCCCATGCGATGTCTCGCACACCTTAACACCTGAACCACCATAACGATCACGTTCGACAATATTCCTTGGTGCATTACGTGTTCCTACCCATCGCCATATGAGGGTACGTCCAGAATCACCACTCAGTCTGACTATGCTCTCGTCCGAGAAGAACAAGCGTCCCTCGTTGTTGGTCTAGTCCTCCTGGCACAATCGCAAACTTTGCCGCCGATGCGCAGTGTGGTGTGGCAACGGACCACGACGTACTGCTCAGCGGGCAAATAGCGAGAACCTCCCCCCCCCCCCCGCACTCTCTCTCACCCCCGCAGAATCCGTGCCTCAATAGAGCATGGGGTTGCATTCCTGTCAAATGTGGGTGCAACTGGACACGCTGTTTGACTTGGCCCCCTTTTTGCCTTGACACAGTGTCGCAGTCATCTAGTGCTGAAGTTGAGCATTGCCTACTGCATTCTCTCTTTTGGGCAGCAGTGCCTGTGGTTCAGAACGCTTCCCACACAAGTGAAAGGACGCTGTACCAAACTCCTTGGATTCACTCGTCGCTCTGTGTCCTTCCAATTTCCCAATGATTCTTTCCCGTGTGAAGTCTTGCAGAAGTTGTCTGCGAACCAGGATTTGAAAAGGAATACAACGTGAACGTTAATGTATCGCTGTTTCACACGCCACTGTCTTCTGCTTCTGCAACTGGACCAGGCCCATTTGGCGCTATAGTCATGCTGATTTCACTTCATGTGACGTCCAGATTTCTGTGCACAACTGGGAGACCTCTGGCATCATGCTCTCGCACTTTTATTTATTTCCACCTAATAGTTAATGTGTTGTGTTGCTTTATCTCTCTCGTCCTTTAGTTTTGCAGATCAGTGTGTAAGGATTGTATCGAAATTACTAACTAAAACTGATGATGAGGGCCAAAGTATACGACAATAGAAGTAAAATTCACCAGTGAACTTGAGGCAGCCAAGGAACAGTTTTCAGCAGAATTCCGGAAGTACCTTTACGAGTCATCACTGACAGCATTCCAGAATGAAATTTTCACTCTGGTATGAAACTTCCTGGCAGAGTAAAACTGTGGGCTGGACCGAGACTCAAACTTGGTACCTTTCCCTTTCACGGGCAAAGGCTAAGGAAAAGGTCCTGAGTTCGAGTCTCGGTCCAGCACTCAGCTTTAATCTGCCAGGAAGTTTCACTGACAGCATTCCTCGTGAAGATAATTCTTCCAAGAAAATTCGACGGACGGGGATCCCTTAAGTTTCTGCAGCAGCATTTTCCAGGTTTGTTTTAGTATGATCACATTCCGGAACGTTGTGGAATGTAGTAGGCGCTTGATGGGCAGTTTGCTGATACAAAGCGACGCCTGACGCGTTAGTATTATGCAATATGAATTGCTGGAGTAGTGTCTGTGCCTTGGCTTTTGTTTGTTTATTTGGGCTTTGAGTGTGTACTCAACACATAGTGACAATGTACACATAATTGAATAAACAATTACAGAAATGCATATTTACAAGAATAAAAAGCTTAACTGTTACAGTTTTGTACATAATGTTTTAAAAATTAAATTGAATTGAATTGGAAAATAATTAAAAGTGTCTTGGCTTACAATTCACACCAAATCTGAAATATCTTCAGCAGCAAGACATATTTATAATTTACGTACACTATTAAAACCTACAGATTGTAACCAGTACTCTTGATGAAGTTAACTATCACTTTATATAGACGAACGTCTTTAGTACACAAAAGAGAAGAATCTAATTGAGGAAGATGGTAGCCTATACTCAGCATTGTCTTCAGAAAGACCAACCTTTCACGGTCAAATTTGGAGCAGATAAATAAGATGTGGTTGACATCAGCTTCCCACTCAGGATCACACTCACATGCTGGTGAATTGTAAACGTTGATCCGATGTAGATGTTGTGGGAAAGAGGCATGATTGAAGCGGAGTCTTATGATGGTAGAAATCTTGGATCGGTCCAGATGTGTCCTCATGAACCACAGCTAAGAAGGAATCCGAGTTTGTAGCACTGCGTGATAACCGCCTTTTGTCTGCTGAGAAACGTTCCACATTTCCTGCCATTGTTGTATTGCGTGATCCTTGACTACACGTAAGTAGTCTGTATAAGGAAGATGCAGATCCAAGACGGTGCCTAAGATTGCCGCTTGTTTGGCTAATGCATCAACTTCATCATGGCTTCCTAGTTTATCACCTCAATCCTCAGGACTGTTCTCTCCAAGGTCATGACAGAAGTGCACAGCACTCAAGCTAATAAGGTTGAGGAACTCCAGCAGCGAACTGTATAATCATGTTTAGATTTACGAGATCATCGAGGGATTGTTGAAAGAATTCGTTATTGATTGCATTCAGATGCGAGAACGAATCATGAAATCTTCAACAGGTACAGCAAATTGTGAGAGGTAATATATTGGTGTAGTTCTATATTTATTGTTCATACGAATATGAGCAAAATTAGATGATGGATTTACTCGAAAAGACTATATGTCAAATACATTTGTAGAAACTAGCACAATATTTAATACTGAATTCGATGGTAACTCGTTACCAAGCATGCTTTGTTATTGTTGTTGTTGTTTTTGCCTTTAACCGTAAGACTCGTTTGAGCGGCTATTCACTCTGACCTCACCTCCATTATCAACTTGAGTTTGTTTTAGTTTCTCAGGACGATATCTTATTTAGCCAAATAGTGCTAGAAATATATTTTGTCCTCAATAAGATTTAGTACGTTATTATTAGTCATTCGATCTGCTCATATAATTTTCAGCAGTCTTCTGTAGCACTTCAATTCAAATGCTTCTGTTCCCGTCTAAATTGCTTGTCGTGCTCTCTTTACTTTCGTGCAGTGCTACACTCCAGATTGAAACATTTTTGTCTCTTTTTATCGTACAATTTCACACGAGTCAAATTATGATGCACACTGTACATATCGTCAACTAAATATAGGAAATGTGCATATAGAATGTGCGAAAATTATGTGATACAGGTTTTCATTCTTAGGGCATAAAGAAATGTTTTGCACTTGTGTGAGAAGAAGTACCACCACAGTTTATATTGAGAATGTCTTTATCACACGACTAGTTTCGGCGGCACATCACCGCGATACTCACGCCCCACCACTGCAGAAAGAGTATTTGATTTTCATGGCGCATTTGCTGAGGGATCGTCGTTGCCACCACACGTGAGCTAGCTTTTATCGGTAGTCTATAGCCGACACTGTGTTGCCGCCAATGCCATCGGAGGCATTGGAGACAACACGGTGTCGGGTGTGTTGTTGTTGTTGTGGTCTTCAGTCCTGAGACTGGTTTGATGCAGCTCTACATGCTACTCTATCCTGTACAAGCTGCTTCATCTCACAGTACCTACTGCAACCTACATCCTTCTGAATCTGCTTAGTGTATTCATCTCTTGGTCTCCCTCTACGGTTTTTACCCTCTACGCTGCCTTCCAATTCTAAATTTGTGATCCCTTGATGCCTCAGAACATGTCCTACCAATCGCTCCTTTCTTGTCAAGGTGTGCCACAAACTCCTCTCCTCCCCAATTCTATTCAATACCTCCTTATTAGTTATGTGATCTACCCATCTAATCTTCAGCATTCTTCTGTAGCACCACATTTAGCCTCCCAATAAAAGCTAGCTCACGTGTGCTGGTAGCGATGATCTCTCAGCAAATGCGCCATGAAAATCAAATACTCTTTCGTCAGTCGTGGCGCGTATCGAGGTAATGTGATGGCGCAACTAGCCGTGTGATAGAATAAAGACCTTCTCAAGGTAGAGCTGTGGTGGTACTTTTTCTCTTATGTGTATCATCAGCTGAATTCCCTCGTCCATGCAATAAGATGGACATTCACAAAAATTTCCCCTTTCTTCTCCCTAGTTATTACGACCTTCATAGGGGACTCCTGTAACAAGCAACTGTTTATGTGTAGGGTATCTGAGTCAGATCCGTGGATTTACATTTCATTCGCTGTACCAGGCGAAAAACTATCGTAATCGGAATAATAAACGGTCAGGGACAAGGGGAGGAAGGCTACCAATGGAGTCCTTTTTCAAAGCACCGAGGTAGTCTGTAGCATGAAAAACGTAACTGCAGATGCCCGCAGAGGAATTTCAATTCCGATACTGACGACCGAGAGACCCTCGCGTTGGCCACTGTGCCACATTGCTCCGATGTCAGCAAGAAAGACTCGTTAACAGGTTATGAACCCTTTAATAGCCACCTTCCTTGAAATCAAAAGCAAATGTGGGAACATTAAAGGAGTAATGGGTAATTCCATTGTTAAATACAGAGGAGAGAGCGGATAGGTGGAAAGAGAACATTGAAGGCCTCTAAGAGAATGCAAGTCGATATGGAAGAGAAAGAGGACCCAGCATTACAACAGAATTTTAAAGAACTTTGCAAGACTGATGATCGAATAACGCAGAAGGGATAGATAATATTCCATATTTTTAAAATCATTGGAGGAAGTGGCATCAAAGCGAAGAAACACATTGGTGTGTAGAATGTATTACTCTGGTGATATACCATGTGACTTTCGGAAAAACATCATTCACACAATTACGAATACGGCAAGAGCCGACAAGTGCGAGTATTATCGCAAAATCAGCTGAACGGCGCATGCGTCCGAGTAGCTGACAAAAATAGTATACAGAAGAAAGGAAAATAAACTTAGAATGTGTCAGATGATGATCAGTTTGGCTTAAGGGTCAATCTATGTCACGTGGCTTTAATTTGGGAAAGCTCCCCACTCTACCATCTCCAATTTTGATGAAATATTTACAGGATGCACATGCATACCTTACACCTTACATCATGAAGCACTGCCAAATTACAGCTTCATAAGTAGTATGGGGGGAGGGGGGGCACTAGCCACCTTGTCGTATAGGCTCGTTTTTTGGCATTGCGACTGAAATGAGTAAATGATCAACTTTGTTTTCCATTGTTCAGGATCTAAGAGACCTGTCGTGCTGAAGATTTGTGATCCTTTTCAACTTTTTGGGTACAATATCTTAGTTTTAGTACAAAAGGTCAAACTATGGTAAATTCATCATAGTGTGCTATCACAGTGGCCCATAAATCTTGTTGTACCAAATTTTGGCTATACTTTATTGCCTTGTATCTACTGAACGAGTAACTTCCTGAAGCTAATGCTCTAGTTATCTGCAGCCTGCCGGCATGTCAAACGCTCTGCAAGTGGCACCCAGATTGCTCAAATAGTAACAGAGTTATCGAAGTTCAAAGTGTGCAAAAAAATTTAATCAGTCAATTTTGGCTCACTTTCTAGGCCATATCTCAAGAGGGATCACTCAAATTTGATTTTTCTTGGCATCATTGAAAAGAGCTCACATTATTTGCTCAGGAAAAGTTGTTTTTATTTTGTAGACTTTGCATTTAAGAACAAATATAGTTATATTTTCATTACATTACATTTCTCAACATTGCGACTTAAATGAATAAATGATCAGCTTTGATGTACCCTTACTCAGGATCTAAGAGACCTGTCGCGCTGAAATTTTTTGAGATCCTGTTCAACGTTTTGGGTACAATATCTTATCTGTAAAACAAAAGCTCAAACTACCGTCGCTTATTAATAGTAGATGATGCTGCTGATGTTCAGGTTATTTCTGAAGTACACAAAAAATGGGTGTAAAGTTGCTTGGCTGTTATTCCAGTGGAAATCTTGAGCTGCATCCTGGACAATGAAGGAATAATTTTCAGCAAAGTCCCTTAATATGATCAGTTCATTTGTCCCACAGCTTTCTTTTATGCAGTTTAGGAGCTTGCTCTGGTGCTTTGCAACATAATGATGATTGGAAAGTTTGTCAGTTTTTGAAATCAGATCTTCAATAAAATCCTCGGTGGTCATCTGCTTGGTTTCTATCTATCAGTGTGCATCCACTGTTTGAACTCAATCTTATCATATGGATCACTGTTTTCCAAACTTTCAGTAGATACAAGGCAATAAAGAATAGTCAGAATTTGGTACGACAAGATTTACGACCCACTTTCAGAGCACACTAAGATGAATTTACAATAGTATGACCTTTGTACTAAAACTAAGATATTCTACCCAAAAAGTTGAACAGGATCACAAAGTTTCAGCGCGACCGGTCTCTTAGATCCCGAGCAGTGGTAAAACAAAGTTGATCATTTACTCATTTCAGTCGCAATGCCAAAAAACGAGCCTTTACTAACAGGTGGCTGGTGGCCCAACCGTGCCACTTATGAAGCTGCAATTTGGCAGTGCTTCATGTAACGTGTATATGTACATCCTGTAAAAATTTCATCGAAATTGGAGGTGGTCGAGTGGGGACCCTTACACAACTTGACATGGAATGACCCTTTAGGAAAGGTAAAGACACCAGAGACGCAGGTCAGACGTTGCAGTTGACAATGAAGTAAGACTAAAGAAAAATCAAGACACGTTCATAGGATTTGCAGACAATGTCAAATGATGCACGATATTCGAAATTCATAAAAAAATAGTGATAAACTACAGGGAATGCTTGTAAGATACAGTATATACAAGAATGAAGAAGGAACAGTAAGAGTGGAAGACCAAGAACGAGTGATAAGAGTGTAATAAAGGGATGTAGTTTTTTCACCTTACTGTTCAATCTGTGTATTGAAGAGACATTGACGGAAATAAAACAGAGATGCAAAAGAGGAATTATAATTCAAGGTGACAGGGTATCAATGATTAGATTCGCTGATGACATCGCTACCCTCAGCGAAAATGAAGAAGAATAACAGTATTTTCTGAAGAAGAGAACAGTATAATAAATGCAGAATATGGATTGAGAAGAAAGAAGAAAGTAATGAGAAGTAACAGAAATGAGAACAGCGAGAAACTTAACAGCGGATCCGTGATCACGAAGAGATGAAGTTAAGGCATGCTGGTAGCTAGGCAGAAAGACGACCCTAACGGACGGACAAGGAGGAGGTAAATTGCAGACTAGCATTGGCAAAAAGGACATTCCTGGTAGAAAGACGTTTACTGGTGTCAAACACACACCTTAGTTTGAGGAAGAAATTTGTGAGAATGTACGTCTGGAACACAGCATTGTTTGTTAGTGAAACATGAACTGTAGGAAAACCGCAACAGAAGATAATCGAAGCATTTGAGATTTGGTGCTACAAAAGAATGTTGAAAATTAGGTGGAGTCATAAGGTACGGAATGAGATGGTTCTCCAGAGAACTGGTGAGGGAAGGAATTTATGGAAATAAGGGTAGGATGATTGGACGTCTGTTAAGACATCGGGAATATCTTCCATGGTACTAGAGGCAGCTCCAGAGGGTAAAAACTGCAGAGTAAGACTGAAAGATCGGAAGACATCTAGAAAATAATTGAAGACGTAGGTTGCAAGTGCTGCTCTGGAGAGGAGAGGAATTCCTGGCAGGCCGCATCAAACCAGTCACAAGAATGATGACTTATAAAAACACCTTCGATGATCCCCAGTTAGGGATTTGTCTTTGTATCGGGAATTATATATTAGGTTAGAATTACGTTGCGTTGTTTCCTGGACCTTTGTCACGCTTTTGCATTGACTCTTACTCAACTGATGTGAAGGAGAGAACTGCACAGGATTGTTTGTGTGAAGAGGTAAAGTTTCCCAGAGTTAAAGGAGTTTTCAAAACAGTAATAGTCACAATTATGTAAATAGCTTGCAGTGCACGTGAAGAGGCATATTCTGTATTGGTTTTAGATGCTATCTATCGATTTTTTTGTTTCCAAGGCTTATTTTATTTTATCACTGAATTTAGATTCCCATTTGGGGATCGACGCAGGTTCCGCCTGAAACAACACTTTGCACAGTGAGTCGCTAAAAGCAGTTTTTATAAGGAGCATTGGAGACATTGTAAATTACTGCGATTTAGTGGCTTCTTCTGATGATGATGGACAAATGAAAGACCATTGACATCGTCGAGCACCCTCCATATGTCGTAGCTGATGTCTGACTGATGCTATCAACGAAAATATACTGGGAGGTACTCTTTCAGCTGATGTTCCAGGTACACTTGAAGTTCATACTAATGAAGAAAAATGCAGCAGCCCATCATAAGAAGAAAATGAAAGCTAATGTCACATCTAATTGAACAACTGAAGATGCAACTTACAGCATAAAGGACACGTATCCAGAAGAAGCTGAACAGCGCTAATGCCATTTGGAAGGAAAGTTTGCAGTAAAATACTTTGAAGAATTTTTTGATGAACTGGTGAAGTGGCCAGTATGCTACACGGAGCAATGACTATTCGAAATTCTTCCCATGATGGTCTCAGTGAATAAGAATTTCATTAAATTTCAAGATTTTTCATCCAATTTCAAGTTCTTGTTTGAACAGAGATTGGTTCAATGTTGATGACACCATTATCTGCAACAATTCATTTACGGGAAGCCAGTGATATTCGGATTCAAACTGTAGGTCATCTACTGTTTCACGAATGAAAATATTCAGCTGCTCCACATTAAAACGATGGTGGCAAGGACATATCGTGCTCAATCATCGGCTGCTTCTGATCCAAAATAGCAGCTCGTCAATAATATCCGAGGGCATCCACTTCATGTGATCCAACTGAACTCAGGACTTCTCTAACCAGCCACCTTATTGAACACACGACTTTGGGGATAGAAAGAAAATGTAGAATTTGCAATAAAATGCAAGGAAACAGAGCCCTGTGTGCAATGTGGGCCTCCATATTGATTTCTTTATCTACCAAAAAAACAAAAGAAGTAAAAAAGATGCTACATGCGCCATTAACCTCAATTAGGGATTGACTAAAACATATCAAGATTGTTTTTTTTATTTTACATTCCTTTTTCCAGATTCTTTGACTCAGGCAAGTCAGAGGTAGATGTAAATTGAAGAAAAAATTGGCAGTTAATAGGTTAAACAACAGTGCAACAAAACGCTGGTGAATATGTCCCTCAGAAATGCAGCTGGTACAAATCGTCTCCTAGAAGGAAACAAGCACAGCGGCATAATGAGATGAGATCAAAATCCAATAAGTGTTGAAACTGTGCTGTTTTGATTCCTAGTATGCCGCCTGTTACGGACGGCTGTTGTAAAGTTGGCAAGGGTGTGTCAACAAATGCGCTTCCATCACGCACGGCGATGAGCAGCAACGGAGCCTGTTCGCAGAAAACAAATGGCCTTCGTTACGGCCGATATCCGCCCCATTAACGCAGTTTATTACTCAGCAGCCCGAGTCTATCGCAAGATAAATTAACTCATTGGAATTTTAACGGGCCGTAATCAACTGAGGACACATTTTACATATTGGACTACGTCTTGACAGATTGTAATTAAGGACCATTAGAGGCTAATGAAACGTGAAGCAGTAGACTGCGCCTATTTTTGGCCGTCGCGACCAGTATGCTGCCGAAAAGGAGAGCGCTGTCTTCTTGAGCCTCTCACGGGTTTGCCTCCACCGATTTCGTTCCCTCCACCGAGTGAAATGGCGCACTCGTAAGACGGCTGATCAGATACGACCATCCAACTTTACGTTTTTTACTGCTTCTGCAAATCGCTTAAGCCAGATGCTGAGTTAGTCCTTTCGAAAAGGACACGACTGATTGCCTTCCCGGAAACGGGCTTATGCAACGTCCCAAATGACCGTAATTTTCCCGTTTTCCATCGATTTCTTACACGATTGGAGGCCACTTCACAGCAGATTTAAAGACCGTAATAAAAGCTTCTTTGTCACACATATCGATCGATATCTGCGTACTGTTTATTCTGGGCATCATACACTTTTTCTTGAGGAGTGGCGGGGGATTGTTGCGGTCCGCTAAAAATTCCTCTCATGCGGCGAACTCTTCATTTCAGAGTAGCATTTGCACCCTACGTCCTCATGTTATCTGCTGTATGTACTCCAGCATCAGGCTTCCTCTACAGTTTTCACCCTCTAAAGCTCCCTCCAGTACGATGGAAGTTATTCCCTGATGTCTTAACAGATGTCAGATTGCAGCGCGTGTGTTGTTCGGAAGTACGATGCATTGTTCCATCGAAGATGGTTGGAGCCATTATGAGATACATGAAATGTATTCGCAGTTGCGAATATGGACAAGCATCAGATGTTTAATGGATGGAGATAATGGAAATTTATGCCTGAACTGGCCCGAACCCGGATCTTCCGCTTATAGCGAGCGGCTACATGTCGTTAGGCTATCCGAGCACGCTCCACGACCAGACCCAAATTTCCATAGTTCGTCAACAATGCCTCTACAACCTGCACCCGTACGTTCATTATGTACAGGGTGTTTCAAAAATGACTGGTATATTTGAAACGGCAATACAAACTAAACGAGCAGCGATAGAATTACACCGTTTGTTGCAATATGCTTGGGACAACAGAACATTTTCAGGCAGACAAACTTTCGAAATTACAGTAGTTACAATTGTCAACAACAGATGGCGCTGCCGTCTGGGAAACTCTATAGTACGATATTTTCCACATATCCACCATGCGTAGCAATAATATGGCGTAGTCTCTGAATGAAATTACCCGAAACTTTTGACAACGTGTCTGGCGGAATGGCTTCACATGCAGATGAGATGTACTGCTTCAGCTGTTCAATTGTTTCTGGATTCTGGCGGTACACCTGGTCTTTCAAGTGTCCCCACATAAAGAAGTCACAGGGGTTCATGTCTGGCGAATAGGGAGGCCAATCCACGCCGCCTCCTGTATGTTTCGGATAGCCCAAAGCAATCACACGATCATCGAAATATTCATTCAGGAAATTAAAGACGTCGGCCGTGCGATGTGGCCGGGCACCATCTTGCATAAACCACGAGGTGTTCGCAGTGTCGTCTAAGGCAGGATGTACCGCTACAAATTCATGAAGAATGTCCAGATAGCGTGATGCAGTAATCGTTTCGGATCTGAAAAATGGGCCAGTGATTCCTTTGGAAGAAATGGTGGCCCAGACCAGTACTTTTTGAGGATGCAGGGACGATGGTACTGCAACATGGGGCTTTTCGGTTCCCCATATGCGCCAGTTCTGTTTATTGACGAAGCCGTCCAGGTAAAAATAAGCTTCGTCAGTAAACTAAATGCTGCCACATACATATCGCCTTCATCAATCCTGTGCACTATATCGTTAGCGAATGTCTCTCGTGCAGCAATGGTAGCAGCGCTGAGGGGTTGCCGCGTTTGAATTTTGTATGGATAGAGGTGCAAACTCTTTCGCATGAGACGATACATGGACGTTGGCGTCATTTGGACAGCAGCTGCAACACGGCGAACGGAAACCCGAGGCCGCTGTTGGATCACCTGCTGCACTAGCTGCGCATTGCCCTCTGTGGTTGCCGTACACGGTCGCCCTACCTTTCCAGCACGTTCATCCGTCACGTTCCCAGTCCGTTGAAATTTTTCAAACAGATCCTTTATTGTATCGCTTTTCGGTCCTTTGGTTACATTAAACCTCCATTGAAAACTTCGTCTTGTTGCAACAACACTGTGTTCTAGGCGGTGAAATTCCAACACCAGAAAAATCCTCTGTTCTAAGGAATAAACCATGTTGTCCACAGCACACTTGCAAGTTGTGAACAGCACACGCTTACAGCAGAAAGACGACGTACAGAATAGCGCACGCACAGATTGCATTGTCTTCTGTATCTTTCACATCACTTGCAGCGCCATCTGTTGTTGAAAATTGTAACTACTGTAATTTCTAAAGTTTGTCCGCCTGAAAATGTACTGTTGTCCCAAGCATATTGCAACAAACGCTGTATTTCTATCGCTGCTCGTTTAGTTTTTATTGCCGTTTCAAATATACCGGTCATTTTTGAAAGACCCTGTATATTCCCGTGCGGAGGTGAAATCTTAACTGAAAGTAGCTTGCTCGACGGGACATTACTTCGTACTTCTGAACAACAAAGGCACTGCAATATCAGATTTTTATGAAAATGTCTACACTATACGGCAATATGCACAATAGACGAACGAGTGCGCGATGTAGACACCTGGTTGATAACGTATGGGCCTTCGATTTGGCCACTGAGGGTGCTCGGATAGCATTACAGTAAGCATTGAACCCAAGTTCGTCAAAATTTCATTGTCGTCATTCCATTACACAGCTGACGGTTACCATGTTCGTAACTGCGAATACATTTCATACAGTCCTATCATCCTGTCCCTTCTTCCATATCTTTATTCCCGAGTCTGCGGAGAACTTCCTCATGCATTACCTGATCCATTCCACCTAATTTTCAATATTTTTCTCTAGCACCACATATAAGGAGCTCAGATTTTCTTCTGTTACCGTTTTACCGCAGACCATGTTCCACTACTATACAATGCTGTGCTCCAAATGTACGCCGTAGAAATAACACCACTGGTCAGACTGACGTCAAATTGCAACAGAACATTACCGGAGAAGGGCGAAAATGTATGGTACAAGAAAGAAAATAGTGTGAAAATTGATCAATAGATGGCGCTGCATGTGTCAGAACACGTAAACGAGAACACCTGCCATGCGCACCACCCATCGAAGTTGGTATAAACACGCCGGGTACACTGCTTTTCATCCTTTCGCGTCTGCGACGTTCACTATGACTGTCTCAATGCAACATCGCGCTCTACTAGTAAAGCTGTTTTAGAAGAATTACGATTGTGCACACGTCGCTCAGCCGAAGTTCCGGACACTGAAGGGTTTGGAAAAAGGCGTTGGTCCGATGACTGCCGTGGATCTGGAGATAATTATTCGGATATCCCAAAAGACGGGTTCATTTGGTGTGCAACCTGGCAGAGGAAGGAAACAGCTGATTCGTAGTGGAAGCAGTGGCCACAGCAATGCAGGAGGAGACGAGTGGTGGATGTGCAAACGTGTAGAGCACGAAGAATTGTCCGAACGTTGGACATACCCGTGAGCACCGTATGTAAAATCATACGAAACATCCTTCTTTGCTACCCATTTAAAATTATGCATGTGTACGAGTTGCTTCCTGTTGAATTACCAGCAAGAGAGACCTTTGCTTTAAAATTCTTGCTCGCATGGGTGTGGACAATGATTGACAGTGGAAGATTTTGTGGACAGACGAAATCCCACTTCCATCTGACAGGATATGTCAATACACGGAACTGTCAAACATGGACAATGGAAAATCCACCCGCAAATCAACCAATACCACTTCATCCTGAAAAGGTCACTGTGTGGTGCGGGTTTATGGCATCATTTATCACAGGGCGTCATTTTTTTTTCAAGAGACAGGTGCTTCCGGTCCTGTTACCTGTGCCGTCACTGATAAGCGCTATGAGTGTCTTTCGCGCAACCATGTCATTTCAGCTCTCCAACAGCGCTGATGTGTGATTGGAATACTTTTTATGCAGGATGGCGCACGTCCACACGTTGCTAATCCAGTTAAGCAGTTGCTGAAGCGCCATTTCGGAAACGCTAGAATTATCAACCACCGTTTTCCTACAGTCTGGCCATCCCGATCAACTGATATTAATCCGTGTTTCTTCTGGCTGTGAGGCTATCTGAAAGATGTGTTCAGTGTTCCGATTTCAAACCTAGCTGCACTGCGCAACACATTCTGAGCGTGACTACGGAAACAGTTGTGTCATTTCTGCTGTTGCCATTTCTGCTACTTCTTATTACTTTCGACTTTCTTCGATTTACTTTCAACCCATAATTTATAGTCATTAGACCATTCCTACTATAGGTATCCTTTCAGCATGGATTTTAATCCCACTCTTGATCCTTTCTTTTATTTCAGTCAAACAGATTGAAAACTGGGGCGAATGACTACATCATTGTCTAACGCGCTTTTTAATCTGAACACTTCGTACTTGGTCTCCGAGTCTTATTGTTCCTCTTGGTTCTCGTACATGTTGTAAATCACGCGCGTTTCCCTCTAGCTCACTGCCCCTCAATTTTTCTCAGAATTTGGAACATCTTCGACCATTTCACGTTGTCGAATGCTTATCACGATCGGCAGATCCGATGACCGTGTCTTGATTTTTTCGCCGCGCGGGATTAGCCAGGCGGTGTAAGGCGCCGCAGTCATGGACTGTGCGGCTGGTCCCGGCGGAGGTTCGAGTCCTCCCTCGGGTATGGGTGTGTGTGTGTGTTTGTCCTTAGGATAATTTAGATTATGTAGTGTGTAAGCTTAGGGACAGATGACCTTATTAGTTAAGTCCCATAAGATTTTACCTACATTTTAACATTTTAGATTTTTTCTTCAATCTTGCTTCCATTCTCAACGGCAGAACTGCCTCTATGGTGCATTTACCTTTCCTAAAGCCCAACCGATAGTCATCTAAGAAACCCTCAATTTTCTTTTCCATTATTCTGTATGCTATTTATGGCCACGGGATGGATGCATGAATGTTAAGCTGATTGTGCGGTAGTTTTTGTACTACTGCGAGTCATATAGAGAGAGTTACGTGACTTCGTTTGCTTTTCCGGCGAAATAATTTCTGATAGTCTACTCGGATTTGCTGACAATATTCAGATAGAGTTGACACAATATTCAGAAGATCCAACACACGACTGTCAAACGGTATCAGGTCAGATTTATGGTTGATTATAATGCGAATGTTCCGTCGTCTAGAGATAAGATTACATTAGATTAAACGTTGTTTTGTTACGTATAGTGAGGAGATTCTCCAGGGTCAGCATTACGTTAGAACAAAAATAAATAATTTATATTTACAAAGAAAAGAACATAAGTTAATGGACCTTCCACAGAACTCAAGTGAAATGGTCGTAATATCGAGCAAGACAAAAAAGAAAACTTAAACAAGCTAATGTACGATACACTGAAGTGCATATTCTCTGGCTATTGTCACCAGGCATCAGCAAGAGAAAATCATCTCACACTATTTACATTGATCACATTACTGTACTGAAGATATGCGGAAGTGAGATTTTATGTATACTCGCTTGATACAATTAATAGCATATACACATCAGTCAGTTCTACTAAGTAATTCATCAGTGAAGTAGGAGTTGGCCATCAATAAATCCTTTAGGCTCTGGTTAAACTTAATTACTAGTTGAACTTTATAGAGATACTGTTAACTTATTGAAAATGTGTGTTTCTGAAAAACTGACATCTTCCTGGACCCGTAACTGGACATTAAATCGTTGTGAAGATTATTGTTACTTCTAGTAGTGGTTACATGATGTGACCTGTTAATTTGGAAAAGAGATATTTGTGACAAATTTCATTACAGAATACGTGATTGGGAACCAGTAGTTAGCATCCCCAGTTTATCGAATTAAACGACACGAGGTGATTCGTGAGATTTTGAGAACTCAAAAGCCATATATTTTTTTATTGCAGAAGAATACGAAGGGTTGCTTCAAATAACTATTTATATCTCACGAATCACGCACTGAAAAGAACAAAGTAAGAGAATCAACATGAGTTACCATGCCAGCCGTGGCAAAGATAATTCTTTTACTTTCCAAAGGGAGCACTATTCACTTGTGATGCACAGTCTGCTTGGTGTTGGCACATCACCCCCCCCCCCCTTTTATTTAAAGCCAAGCACTTCCTTTGTGTGAGGGAACTTGCGCTTTATTTGCCGGCTGGTCTTTGTGTAAACGGTGGTTACAGTCGTAGATTCGTCCTGTCTTGTGGCTGCAGTGTCGGTTTCGATATCTTTTGTCTCATCTGTTCCGTGGATCTGTTCGTCGGTTCATCCTGTTTCTCATCAGAAAGCGATGTCTCGGTGTACGCTCTTCTTTACATGCTGTTTTGAGCCTCTCGAGGAACACCGTTTGTTGCTTTCCGTGTTTATTGATTTTGAGGATGTGGCTAGCCCTTTCTATCACTTTGTTCGGTCCAGCATACGGTGAAATAAGTGGGGTATCAAATTAATCATCCCGAAGCCACATGTGGGACGTTGTTTCTGAGTCCTTGCACGCGAACACTTTTCGTCAGCCATATCTGGTGATGTTGCTTGGCTGTATGTTCCTCATTCGATTACTGAGCCTTTGCGCAAACTGTGTACAGAGCTGTGGTTCCGTTTTGCTGTGTGGAGTCTGGGAAGATTAATTCCCTTGGACCTCGCAGTTGTTTGCCGTAAACTAATTGCATTGGAGAGCATTGAATATCCTCCTTTATTGCCTTAGGTAATCCCAATAAGACGAAGAGTGCATCCGTCCATTGTGCGGATTACACATTAGCGAGGTCTTGAGCGTGCGACGTAAACTTTCCACCGACAGTTCCTTGGTACCCCGGGGCACACCACTTTGGCAGCGACCACCTTAGCTGTAGCTCGCTCGTCTGGGTATGTTAGATTGTGCAGCGCTTCTAAAACTTGCCGGCAATTTAGTTGTGGAATATAGGGTCGCTGTTACCCTCTTGCCACGTTACACCAAATTCATTCTGACAACTCACGAAGTGATACTCGTCTGACTGGTAACCCTGTGTGTCCTTCCTACAGAGGACAATGCAGAAAAGGATCGACAGGCTGCTTCGCCGCTGATTCATCCCAGTGAATAGATCGTAATCTGACACAGTTCCTTCACAGGCGACCTTCGACATCATTCTCCTCCTGTTATGTGCCGCACGTCTGTTGTGAACGGAGTTATATATTCAACGTGGCACTACTGAAGCGGCGTCTAAGCTCCGTGCTTCGTCAGAAAATAGCAACCAGAGGCTTATGGTCCGCGAAGATTGTAAAATGTCTACGGCTGTGCGAAAATTTCGGACTGCCAAGTACGTCAGAAGCAGTACACAGTCGATGGAACTTGATTTTTGATGTTGTTGAGTCAAATTCTTAGACAAGAATGCTAACGGCTGCCACTTCTCAAATGCCTATTGTTGCAAGGCTGCGCCTACTGTTGCCTCGCTTGTGTCTACCGTAATGGCGTAATGGCTACTGGACTGCCGGTTTTGGATATCCTACCAACACTGCCCGTGGCTGTTCGTTCAGATCCCGGAACGCTGTTTCGACCTCGGAAGTTCACGAAATTTTCGATTGCCTGTAGTGTTCTTTCGGATGAGTAACTTGGTTGGTTTCTTGGCTACAATTAGTTCTGGCAGATGGCGTCTATAACGACTTAGTGTGCACAAAAATCTGCAAAGGTCTTCGTACATACTGAGAAGAGGCATATTGTCGCACAACTTCGACCCATACAGGTAATGGAGCCAGTTTCTCCGCCAAAACAAACTTCACTCTCTGCCGTGACACACTTAGCTTCATTAATAATAATGTTTTGCAGGCGGTCTGCATGCTCATCTGCTGAAGCAGAAAATACTAAAATGTCATCAATGTAACAAAACAGAAATTGCATCTCCAATAAATAGCACTTCGTGCATGAACCTCCGCCTCTTCTGTGCAGCGTTCATGAGGCGGAACTACATGAAATAGTAGTCGAAAAGTCCGAAAGGAGTGGTCGGTGCTATTTTTTTAATATTCACCAGAGCCATGGGAATTGGAGTAGATACTTTCTTCCTAAAATTAAGACCTATATTTGATACTAGTAGACTTCTCTTGATCAGGAGTGCCCTTTTTGCCAATGCTAGTCTGCCTTTTGTGTCCTGCTTGCACAGTCCCCCGGGGTTATTTTGCTACCTAGGTGGTAGAATTCGTTAACTTCGTTTACTTCGTGATTCCCAATTCTGATGTTAAGTTTCTCGCAGTTTTCGTTCCTGCCACTTCTCCTTACTTCCGCCTGTCTTTGATTTACTCTTAATCCATATTTTATACTCATTAGACTTTTCATTTCATTCACCACATCCTGTAATTCTTTTTCACTTTCGTCGAGGATAACAATGGCATCAGCGAATCTTATCACTGATATCCTTTCACAGCAGGTTTTCAGACATAAACAACGTTCATCTTTGATACATGCCAGACTCACAGTTGAACTCTCAGTAAAGACCTTGCCCTCTTCGGGCACTAACGCACATTTTGCACCTGTTATTGATGCTGGCTTCAAAACACTTGTCGAACTTTGTGGGATATTGTCTCAGTCTTTTCCCTATGCGGTTTTCAGTTCTAGCACGGTGCAGGGAAGGCCTTCGTTGAGAAACACGCTTTCTAAGAGCGCCCCAGGCTTGACATGACATTGTCCAAAGGAGAACAGAGATCTGGTACTATAATTTGGTTCAAATAACAGTCTAGAGGGCATGATATTTATTTATTATGACCAGTTTCGATTTTAGAGCTTAGGTTCAGGGAGTATGCAGGCCACTGCATCCGTTCAGCATCATCACTGTCCAGTGTATCCTACACCTCAGCTGTCCTGTGTAGGCGGGCGTTGTTGTCCATAAACAGAAAATCTGTACCTACCACACTACTAAAGGAAAGTGATCCAGATTAATCCCTATGCAATAGCGCTGTGGCGTAACCGTACCATCCCCGGCGGGGTCAGGGATTTTCTCTGCCTCGTGATGACTGGGTGTTGTGTGATGTCCTTAGGTTAGTTAGGTGTAAGTAGTTCTAAGTTCTAGGGGACTGATGACCATAGATGTTAAGTCCCATAGTGCTCAGAGCCATTTGAACCATTTGTAACAGTACCTTGAGCAAAGATATGCTGCGGTGTTTGGCCATTGTGTATAATGCCTATATACATTTTAACGCCTAGGCCATACTGTTGACGTTTATGAATATTCCGTGGTGTGTAACATGATCCGCTCTCTCTCCATACTACCCGGTGACCAGAATCCCTTGTCATGGTAAAGCGGGAGTCGTCGGCGAACATCACTCTGGACCACTGCTGCTGACCCCAAACATCATGCGCCCTACACCAAGGACGTCTTCTCTATTATGACGTGGTTGAAGTGGGACGCATTTAAAGGACTCCCGAGCATACAAACCAATCTGATGAAATCGCCGCGAAACGGTTCTGGCAGACACACGTATACCGGTAGCTGTTGCACGGTCTGTATCTCTGGGATGTCAGTTCTCTGCGCCACTAGGGCTACCATCGATCCTCTTGTGATATGGCAGCTTGTCTACTACAGCAGTTATGCTTCCGCTTAGCATTTCCGAATTCAGTGGCCTTGTTTAATTGCGATATGACGCTGTTGGACATAGCCGTTTCTGTGGCCACAGCAGTGACACTTTGTTTGGATTTGAACAGTCCAAATGCTCGTCCACGATTGTTAGCGCTCAAATGATGTCTTGTAGACGTGGTGCCGTACCACATGGAATGTCTCACTAATCGGTTCCACAAAGACCTTCGACAAACACCGCACTGTGTGAATTGTCGAATACATATAGCGCGTTCGTGGTCAGGCTTCGCTGCAGTTCACATGTCCCACACCGCTTTACTAACCTTGTTCGGGTGTAATGTAGCACTTGTCAGTTGTTCCGTAGCAACTGTCAAGCAGTGAACACTAAGAATTAACTATAAATCCATGCACCAGTCGCCGATCTTCAGGAGAGCTGCCTGGATTTCACTACAGTTTTCTGGCACTGGGAACTATAACCAGAAAACCGAACATCTGTTTCCGTTACGTGAACGTTAGCTTTTTGTTGTGGCAAAGAGGAACTTGATCTTTTACATTGTAAGGTGCTCAGGCTATTTTGATTTTTAAAGGTCATCGATGTGCACATCAATGAGAGAGCAAGTTACGTTACTGCTAAAAAATCTTTGGTCTTGTTGCAGCACAGTCTTTGCCTCTGCGCAGTCTCATACATTCTTAGTTGTAGTGTGGTAGGTGATGAACGTATTCAGTATTGCTGTGTTGACTTGTGATGGTATCTATTAGAACTGCTATATATATATTGGCTATTAAGGTAAATACATTGTTTGTTCTCTATTAAAATCTTTCATGTTTGAAAGAATGTTTGTAACGGACAACAAAGATGAGTACGATGAGTAGATTAGACAGCAAAGAATGTCACTATTTTTGAAGAGAAGAAGTTTGAGGTAAGACTGCAGCACTGCGCGCCTAGCAGTTAACTTACTCAGAGCTGAGAGAAAAATCACCGCACTTTCCTGAGCCATGCAGTAACATATTAACTGTATAAGCTGTTTGGTTTTTATAGACATTATCTGTCAACAATGTACCATTTTCAAACCAGTTGTTAAGCATAGTCTCGTTATGATCAGTGTTACACTATGTGATAAAAAGTATCCGGACATCTGGCTGAAAATGTTGGAATTCAGTATCGTGTTGGCCCATCCTTAGCCTTGATGACAGCTTTCACTCTCGCAGGTATACGCTCAGTCTGGCGCTGGAAGGTTTCTTTGGGAATGGTGAAACGTCCCCTTAGAAAAATATGTACACGACTGTGCTTAAACTGACACACAATATTTTTAGCGCAGCGCAATCTGACTTCCAAAAATCCCTACAAAAGACTAGCCCTGAGTAACATTAACCTATACCTTTAACAAATCACTTACCTCACCAAAAATCTTCGTTACTCGACCTACTGCAATACAGCGACCGCCACTACTGCCAGCTAGATAAAAGATTCAAACGGAAGGCACTAACTACTGATAAGGATAGTTAGCAAATGAAAGATTTTAATAGAGAACAAACAATGTATTTACCTTAATAGCCAATATATGTATATAGCAGTTCATGACACCAATTCTTACAAATTTCAAAACTCCGCCATCTCTCTCCCCATGTCCACCACTGCTGGCGGCTCACCTCCAACTGCGCAACGCTACGCGCTGTTCACATCCAGCTGCCGCTGCCCAACACTACAATGGCGAGTATTACAACAATGCCAACCAGCCACTGACTGCATACGGCACAGACAGCGATTTTCATACAGAGCGCTACGTGGCGTCGGCGTTACCAATAAAAAAACCTAAACAGCCTACTTACATAGCCCCTATGCTCCCCACAAAAAAATTTTCAAATTGTTTTGGGCAGTGGCCAATACAGATTTGAAAAAAATTTTGATAATTATAATTACAATAACAAAGAAATCAAATGCACACACTTATTGATAAACTGTTGGTCAAAAGCTAAAATTTTTTCACAGTCCATAAAGACAGTCCTGATCATTCATCACAGTAAAATAACAGTGTTTTTTCAAAGTGTGAGCAGTAAAAGAAAATGCACACAGAAGTAGTGGATTTCCATGCAGTCTTGAAGAAGTAGTGTTGTCCTTCCAATGGAAAGACAATGTTGACTCTTGACATACAGACAGGTAATCGGCCAGAACAGAGCAAACCCACAGCAGAGTCAGTCGATGTTTTGAAGAATATTGATAGGTAGGTCATCACAGAACAGACTCATTGTAGTCCTGGTAGAGATTATGGTGTTGGTGGGCCACCAGAGGTGCAGACCCACTGCAGTCCTTGTAGAAATAATGATACTGGTCGGCCATCAAAGCACTGTAGTCCATGTAGAGACGACCAGCAGCCATCTGTTGCGACTGTGCAGGTGCACAATCACCATCGAAGAGTCTTGCAGAGAATATAGCAAGTCCATAAACCACCACTTGTCCAATGACAAGGAATTTGTTTGAAATGTCCTTAGAACCAGCAATGCTGTTATCCAGTCCCTTGCTGAATTATTAACACATGTGCAAACACTATCAGTCCCTACTTCTCACATATTGTCCATATACTATGACCAACAGAAACATGTGCAGTGAAATATAATTTACAAGTTACTTAATTTGATGGAATGGTGTCAACTACAATTTTATAACATGAGAATACAATAACAAAGGTACAAAATATGTCATTAAAGAACATAATAGTACAGATAGCATTTTCAGTAATACAGGCTTAACAAAAGAATCGAAATAACAAATACATCAGTGTTACAAAAATTACGACATAAGTACATACATAAAAGATCAGAATAACTTTTGAAACATCAACTTCACACATGAGCATTAGAACAAAACAGAATAAATAATGGATAAACATCTTTACGAAGAAAATAACATATTATTAATGCAAATTATATTTGTGGGTAACAGTATTCCTCATCATAGTGAATGCAACTTAGTATTAGAAGAGAAAAAATTCTATGAAACAGTACACAGAGACAGAAAGGAAATAAATACAGAAGGGTACACAAACACCTAGTGGGATAACACAAAAGGAAAGGACGGGGTTTGTTTTCAGAGAATATTTGGCACTGCAGTCGAACCCAAAACTTCATACCATAGATCGTCCCTCTTATTTCAACATTTGCTCCGCCCAAAAAATTCCTATCCAAGCATGCTTTCTGTATTCTGTTCTCATCCTCTTTCAAAAATAGTTTTTCTCCACTGTACACTACTTTTTTTGGCCAAACCATTTTCTTATAGCTTCTCAATGCTTTTCTTCCAATTCATCATAGTTAGTTTCTTATATAGTCTACCCCCTCTTAAGCTAACTTAAACCTACTGAGCTCAGATGCTAAACTAAGGGACGAGGCAATGCAGCAGCACAAAACCAGTAACACAAACAGCAATGACAAAAAAATGGCAATGAGCAAAGCAAGCTACAGTAAATCTAAATTACCAAGCAATGCAACATTACAACTGATATGAACCAATGTGCAGCAACAAGAAAAATAAATCAGTAGTAAAACTAGCTTAACAGCGTAATACAAAGTGAAATTTAGTAGCACTATGTCTGGCAAACAGCAGAAGCAAATACAATAACTTATAGCTTAACATGACAAAGCTCAAGCAGAAAAAATATTACACTAAAGACAACAATGCAGATAAGGGAAATGTATGTTCACATCTTAATGTCTATATGATTAAAGTGGTGCACCACAAAAACTTATTGTAAAAAAAATATATTACCATGTACTTGAAAGGAAATTCTGTATGCAATTCCTGCCAAGGGAAATGTCTTTTTGATCTCCTTCGTTTTTTTTTAAGTACATCATAAAGTTATTATCCTTAGCCGAGGATACCTCACTGGAATCTTCTGGTTATTTCTTGTATTTTGTGTAGTTAGTGTAGCCTTTGTTTATTGCTAAAGCGTAATTGTAGACAGTATTTCCTTTGTAGTTGTAGTTTCATTCTTGTACAGTAAAACAGTTGTGGCATGTATGTAGATTTGCACCAAGTACTTCGCAGCTGTGCTTGCAATTAACGAGATATTATTTTGAATGCTATGATAATGTGTTTTCTTATTTTGCTTTTTAAATCGTGTTTTTTTTGTGTTGTCGTGTGAAATATTGTGACAATAATGGCGTTTGAAAAACGTTATACTAGGCTCCAAAGTAAACTGCGACATGACAGTGAAGACCAAAGTAGTGTGTTAGCGCCACAATGTAATGAATTAACTAATGTTCAGAGTAGTAATTTGGTAATAGTGCATAGGGAAATGGAGCGGGCTGCAAATAATGGTGTAGGCAGTGAAACAATTAGTGAACAGGGAAGCATTATCGATCGATCGGTCGGCAACAGCTCGCCCCAGGATTCCGAAATGACAGGACACAATCTTGCAAATACTTTAGATTCAGATTTTGCGTCCTCACCGTTTTCTCAAATAAATCAAAACACATTTTCTGCTTTTCAAAATGTGAATATCGCCGGTTCAAATGCACTGCCGAATAGCACTGAGGAACCTGTTTCAGACACCAGTGCACTGTTATTACAGTTAATGCAACAAATGGGAGAAAGGCTACAAAAGTTAGACACAACGATTGAACAAAATCAGAAACAAATGGGACAAAATCTTCAAAAGTTAGACACAATGGAACAAAATCAGAGACAAACACAGCAAAAGCTTCAAAAGTTAGACACAACGCTTGAACAAAATCAGAAACAAATGGGACAAAATCTTCAAAAGTTAAACACAATGCAACAAAAGGTTCAAAAGTTAGACTGAGTGGAACATACGCTTGAACAAACATGTGAAGATTTAACTACTGAGTTGCATAAAATCGAATCGAAATGTCAAAAAGTCTGTAATGACGTAAAAACACAAATTTGTAAGCATTTCCAACCTATTTTTTCGCGGCATGAAAATACATTACAGAATCACGAATCAGCCATAAAAGAACTGCAAAATATTGTTCATGAAAATCATGAGACGTTGCAAGCTAAAATTGACTCAGTTGCATCTACCGATTCGGTTACGCAACTTGCAAACACTCAGGAAAACTTAAAGGACACAGTAGATACGATTTCAACACAAATGGACACTCTCAAATTTGGTTCAGAAAAACACACTGTGGAAATAAGTACACTATCGGAGAAAGTAGCCCAACTTTCGGATCAGTTCATTAACTTATCTGCAAAGGTAGATGATGATCTGAATGATACAGAAGAGTGCGAACAAATTAGGAAATTCAAACAAAATCAGAATCAAATTAATACACAACACCAAAGAGAAATCCGGGAAGTGCAAGATCAGCTGACACAGGTAATACAAGAATTACGTATTTCAGAGGACACTCGCGCTCCAACATGGGAAGAGGGACTTAGAAATACGGAACAGCCACAAAATAATAACACAGGGCATTTCGGAAATTATGAAAGAAATTGGCAAGGTGCACCGAATTTTGAGATGGAACCGCCGACACGACGTAACAATGACAGATATGCTACCCGCCGACACGATGATTTTGACTATAAGCTGTTCATTACTACACGTAAATTCAAAACATTTAAGAATTCTGGCAACGACATTCATCCACAAGCTCCATCAATTCTCTCATTGTTTTCCTCCCAACTGGTCATTAGAGCACAGATTAGAATTTATGTGTTGCTACTTGGAGAATGAACCAGCTGTAAGAATGCGATCGGTCATTCTCGATAGTCATAGTGAAGGAGAATTTTATCATGCCTTCCTCTCAGCATATTGGTCTCAAGCTACACAAGACCGAGTAAAACATAGCATCATAATGATAAAACATTTCGAACAATCTGCATTTTCCAGTCTTGTCAAATGTTTTGAAGACATGTTACATAAGAATCAGTACCTATCAAACCCATACAGCCCCTCAGAACTCATCCGCTTTTGCTTAATCAAATTACCTGAACATTTACGACAGATTATTTTAGCAAGACGATGCAAAGACGACATTGAAGCTTTTCAGGGACTGTTACAAGAACTGGAAATTGACACTGACAATCGCGGAACGCGAAAACAGGAACACAACAATTACAGGTCACACCTGTCACAATTCAGCGATGACAGAAATAATACACGACAAGGCTATTCGTATAACGTAAATCGTGACCAAAACAGACACCACCCGTATGACAACCGTTGGCAGAGTAGTAATTATTACAGGGAAAGATCACCTCTCCGCGGTAATGACTATCACAGAGACAATCAGAGAAGCAGACAATATGGAAACCAAAATATTTATTATCAAGGGAGACAGAATAACGTAAGACGCAACGGTCCAGCACGCAGTTACGTTTTAGGGAGAAATTCTCGACCACGTGACCGACAAAAAAGTAACTATGGAATCTACCGACATGACGACACACGATATGATCGTAACGACAGACCTGAATTGCAGCAGAACTGGCGGGATTCAAACAGAGCAGGGCTCTCTCGACAAGGTGAATTTGTAGAAGTTAGGTCTCCAAATCTTATTAACGACACGTGCCAACAAAGACACAATAGGCAATGACTCATACCGCTGGCAGCCACAAAACGTACGCATGAAACTGAAGACGCAGCTGCCGTAGTTAGTAATTACGTAAAAATGGAAGACATTAGGGACATCTTACTCCAGGAACACGACGTAAAACATAACAACATTGCATATCCTGTGATTCACATTAATATAAATGACGTAAAATTTACGGCAGTACTTGACTCAGGCAGTCCCATTTCAGTAATTAGTGAAACAGCTTTTAGCAAATGCAGCAAATCGAAGGATTGCCCCACACTTCCGTTACGCAAGATTAAATTACAAGGTGCAGTCATTGGAAAAAGTGTAGATGTACGCCAACAAACCAACTTAGAATTCTTTTGTCAAAGCCAGAGCTTCTCTATGAACTTTCTTATTGTTCCATTATTGTCGACGGAAATTATACTGGGAGTAGACTTTTTGAATGAAAACAAAGCAATCTTAAACTTTCACGATGCTGAAATAAGTTTAGAGAAAGAAGGTAAGTCAATAGCTTTGAAATTTGAAGATTGGCTCTCATACCATGATGAGGAAATTAATCGGCTTTACCTTCTGTTAGACAACAGTTCGGAATTTTCTACGGAACTAGACACTAACAATCACTCTGCAAGTACTGACAGGGATGATATCGACGGCATATTTGAAACTAATGAGTTAATTCAGAATAAAATTCAAAAAATTGTAATGATACTGATAGGCAGGACCTTTTTGAGATTTTGCAAGCACATTCCACAGTTTTTACTCACAAAACAGGAACAATCAAGGGATTTCGATACCAATTTCGTGTTCGTGAGCATACTAAATTTTGTGTTAGACCATACGTAATTCCAGCACATTATAGGGACCGTGTTAGAACAGAATTACAATCTATGCTTGACGAGGGCATTATTGATCCTGCAGTAATCTCATACAACAATCCATTACATGTTGTTGAGAAGAAAAATGGGTCGATCAGGCTTTTCTTAGATTCGAGACATATCAATAGTATCATTATTCCTGAAACAGACAGACCGCAAACGTTGGAAGAACTTCTTCAAAATTTTAATGGTGTAAAAGTGTTGTCTTCCATCGATCTCAGATCCAGCTTTTATCAGATCGAACTTCATCCAGAATGTAGAAAATACACAGCTTTCCTTTGTTTCGGCGTTTGTTATCAGTTTCGGAAACTTCCTTTTGGCTTGAACATTTCTTCGGCAGCATTCATTTGCGGGCTAAATTCCATATTACCTGAGTTCTTAAAACGTCACATCACCTTATATGTGGACGATATTCAGATAGCAGAAGCCTCATGGGAACAACATAATCGCATCATCAACAGCGTGTTACGTATTTTTGAAGAATGTGGAATTACAGTTAACTTGAAAAAGTCTGAATTCGGTAGGACAAAGGTGAAGTTTTTGGGACATATTATTTCTTCTGAAGGCATTCAGCCGGATCCTGAAAAGTTAGAAGCAATCAGAGCCATTCCAGTTCCATCCACAAAAAAACAAGTCCGCAGTTTTCTAGGTCTCGTAAACTTTTACCGTCGTTTTCTGAATATGCAAATTCTAGTTACACCAAAACTTTATTCTCTCACTCGAAAAAATACTATTTGGAACTGGGACGAACAAGCACAGTTGGAATTCAATTCTTTGAAAGATTCGTTACTTAACGCGCCAATACTAGCTCATCCAGATCTGTCACAAGATTTCTGCCTTAGCACCGATTCTTCTAAAGTCGGTCTTGGTGCCCATTTATTTCAAGAAGCCACAGAAAATGACACTACCGTTCAGAAAACCATTGCTTTTGCTAGCCGAGTGCTAACAAAATCTGAAAAAAATTATTCCGTTACTGAATTAGAAGCTTTAGCTATCGTTTGGGCATTTAACAAATTCCATTTCTTTCTTTACGGTTAGCACGTGAAAGTATATAGTGATCATCGTGCGTTACAATTTCTTATGTCTTCAAAATTAAATCATGACAGGTTAAAACGTTGGGCATTGTTGCTGCAAGAATTCCACTTCACAATAGTCTACATTCCCGGATAGGAGAACATTGTTGCGGACGCACTGTCCCGCGCACCGGCTGGGCTTGAGAAAAGTAACACAGAAAGCAACCTCGAGAAAAATTTCAGTATTCGTTACATTCAAAAAGTCGCCTTTGAATACTTCATCACCACGTCTTTAAAGGACAGTGCTCATGAGCAAGATAAAGATCCGATTTGGAAAGACATCAAAAGTAAATGGCATGAAAAGACACACACACAGATTCGGCATTATTATCTGGTTAGAAACAACATACTGTTCAAACGCTGCACTGTTGATGACAAGCTATGGGTACTTTGCATTCCAGACAATTTCGTTAATAAGCTCATTTGGTACATTCATTTCAGCTATGCACATTTTGGTCCACGAAAATGTTATCATATTCTTCGAACGACTTTTTATTTTAACAATATGGAATTCGAATAGTATTGTCTATTTGTAAACTTTGTCAAAAGGCGAAACCATCTACTGTCTCGCATCGTGCTCCATTGTTTCCTATCATTCCTTCTAAATTGAAAGAATTTGCTGCTGTTGATCTCTTGGGACCGCTTGTCAGAACATCTAATGGATTTTCGTACGTTCTAGTCGCTGTTGAACTTACTTCGAAGTTTGTTTCTTTCACTCCGTTACGTAAAGCCTCTGGATGGTCTGTATCCTACGCCTTTGTTAAAAATTTCTTACGTGAAGTTGGACACGTTAGGAAAGTCATTTCAGATAACGGACCGCAATTCAGATCTGCTGTTTGGTCACGCTCGCTTCGTAACCATAAAATCAAACCTGTTTTTGTTTCATTGTACTCACCACATTGTATCCCGTCTGAACAGATTATGAAAGAAATCAATAAGCTTTGCAGACTTTATTGTCACAGAAAGCATCAGCATTGGGACAGATATTTACACTTATTTCAAAACGTGCTGAATGAAATGCCTCATGACTCCACTGCTTTACCACCTGTTCTTGTACTGAAGAATAAAGAACCACCGAACAGAATCAGAGAGCTTGTACCTTTCCCGAATACACGTAAACTTCGACACAAAGACATAATTGATTTGGCTATTAAAAATATAAATTCTGCTGCAGACAAAATGAGAAAATTACACGGTAAAGCAAATGCAAAGAAATTATATATTGGTCAGAAAGTTCTCATTAAAGCTCATTCATTGTCACATAAGAAGAAACACTTGAGTCACAAATTCTTTCTAGTTTACAATGGACCTTACAGAATCCGACGTATACCATGTGATAATTGCGTTGAAGTTGAAACTCTGCGTACTAGGAAGAGTAAAGGTTTACACCACATTTCACATGTAAAACCGTTTATTGAAAGATAATCTGCTTTTTAATTTCGTCTTTGCCATAAAACATTTCACTTCACATTTCTAGTATGCTTTGTCACACTGAGAAACTGTTAACGTGCAACAATGTTTTGATGTTAACTATCCAGTCTAGAACCTAGGGAACATTTTTAAACAGAAATTACGAATGCATTGTTATAGTGAACAGACGACACAGTGTTGTTATTTGTACATTCTTGCTTGTTAGTTGCACGATTACGTAACGACTATAAGGCTTACATACTTAGAACATTTACCAGTACTGCTAATGAGATTTTAATGCAACATTTTGGTTTACTTGAAAATACATTCTTTATTTGAAGTACATTCGGTGAGATTAAAGATGACTTAGCATATGATTTCTCTGATAGCTACACGATTATATCACGATGCTACTAATATGTGACACGATTTACATTGTTGCTTTTGCGGTGCATCTGTTTTATATCTGCACAGTTTTTCTGTATTATTCTGGAAAGTAAAACATGTTTTAGTAGTAACTTTTGTGGTATAGCTACAATGAGACAGCCTTTATCGTAGCACAACAATACCTTACATTATAGTACTTTCTTGATCACGGTAAGGTACGTAATAATTACGATATCTATACGGAAAGCATTTCACTTTCGTTTATGATGAGGTAAGTACATTGACTTCAGCAGAACTTTGCTTACAGAGGACGATAACTACGACCGTTCCACAGAATTACCTTACAGCAAAACGCACATTTCGCACTACAGGGCACGCATTTGAGTGATTAATTTGGTACTTAAACCATTTATTTATCAAGATTGTTGAATTACAAAGAAAGTTTTTTGTGATACATTTCATTCCATTGCTGTAATCTGTAACACCTGACGGTATAATTACATTAATCCTCGGGGGGGGGGGGGGGTATTTACTGCTACAATTTTACACATCGGTACCATATTTCTCTAAAACATAAATTACACAGCTATCTGGTCATTTAACTGAGAGAGACAAACATTTATTTTACTTCATCAGTGACAGATGTTTACGTAATTACACCGTTGGATAACGTCACACTTATGAAATAGTATTTTGTCTGTACTTTGTGAACTGTTCATACTTTTTCGGAACCATTGTGATACTATGAGAGCTTTGAATGATGTATTTGGTATGGGATCATGATTTTTAAAGTACGTTTGAGGCAGATGACACTTTTGACATGAGCAGAGAATTTTTTTAGGTTTTGAAATTATTGCAGAAAGCTATGACGTTTTTGAGATTTGACTGAGGTGTTATTATTACGACTATGATGTGAATTATGCTGCTGAGGTACGTTTAAGCTGATGCTATATGAGTTATTTGATTATGCTACGTATCTGTTATGGTGAAATATTGAAGAAGTGTCGACGAATAAGGTAAGGAATAATAAGTTGTGGTTAATGACTCTGGTATGTGAAAAAGGTTGTTGGAAACCAAGAACCGTACTTTAAGAGTTATGAAATGTACGTAAATGCGTGAATGTATTACAATGCCGACGAAATTTTTTTGGACACTATTATATTTAAATGATTTTATTACTACAGATTTGTAACGCAAATTCTTGACCTGTGAATTTTTTTTATATGAGACTGCCACTGTAGCGGAAACTGGTGTAAATATTTCGATAAAACAGTTAAGTGACCACCTGCACGTAATGCGTCGTGGGCACCCAGCTGCGCGACAACCACCTGACAAAAGAAAGTCATTAGTGTGTGCCTTTCAGAGGCACAGATGAAAAAGAAAAAGAGGCAATTATCCTCGCTATTGACATTCCTTTGTAGAAAGCATCGCACATACGACACGCTCAAACTTGAAAACATATGATTATACTGTGGAGCTCTTAAATGATGATATTTATTAAAATGCCTAATGAAACGGCGAGAAACATTTCATGTCTATTGTCTTGCTAGTTGAAAGATTGTTTACTGCATTATGAAACGCCATATGGCTAGTGAATGACGTTTCACGCCTTGTTTTGCCTATTTTGTTTAATACCTAGTTTCTAGCTGCGCTGCAGCATTGGTTACTATAAAATTTAATGGATATACTAATATAAATATTTTATGCCTACAGATCCAGTAAATAATAAATTTATGATGTACTTAAAAAAAACGGAGGAACTCAAAAAGACATTTCCCTTGGCAGGAATTGCATACAGAATTTTCTTTTCAAGTACTTGGTAATTTTTATGATAGAATAACTACTTGTGGTGCACCACTTTAATTATATAGACATTAAGATGTGAATATACATTTCCCTTATCGGCATCGTTGTCTTTAGTGTAATATTTTTTCTGCTTGAGCTATGTCATGTTTAGATATAAGTTATTGCATTTGCTGCTGCTGTTTGCCAGACATAGTGCTACTGAATTTGACTTTGTATTACTCTGTTAAGACAGTTTTACTACGGATTTATTTTTTTTGTTTGCTGCGCATTGCCTTATATTAGTTCTAATATTGCTGCTTGCTTTGACAACTTCCATTTTTTTATTGCTGTTTGTACTAACTGTTTCGTGCTGCTGCATTGCCTCGTCCCTTAGTTTAGCATCTGAGCTCAGCAGATTTAAGTTAGCTTAAGAGGGGGTAGACTATATATGAAAGTAACTATGATGAATTGGAAGAAAAGCATTGAGAAGCTATAAGAAAATGGTTTGGCCAAAAAAGTAGTGTACAGTGGAGAAAACTATTTTTGAAAGAGGATGAGAACAGAATACAGAAAGCATGCTTGGATAGGATTTTTTTTTTGGCTGGAGCAAATGTTGAAATAAGAGGGACGATCTATGGTATGAAGTTTTGGGTGGGACTGCAGTACCAAATGTTACCCTGAAAACAAACCCTGTCCTTTCCTTTTGTGTTATCCCACTAGGTGTTTGTGTACCCTTCTGTATTTATTTTCTTCCTGTCTCTGTGTACTGTTTCATAGAATTTTTTCTCTTCTAATACTGAGCAACATTCACTATGATATCCTCAAATATAATTTGCATTAATAACATGTTATTTACTTTGTGAAGATGTTTACACATTATTTGTTCTGTTTTGTTCTAATGCTCATGTGTGAAGTTGATGTTTCAAAAGTTATTCTGATCTTTTATATATGTACTTATGTCGTAATTTTTGTAACCATGATGTATTTGCTATTTCAATTCTTTTGTAAAGGTTGTATTACTACAATTGTTATCTGTATTGTTATGTTCTTTAATGTTTTTTTTTGTACCTTTGTTATTGTATTCTTATGTTATAAAATTGCAATTGACACCAGTTCATCAAATTAAGTAACTTGTAAATTACATTTCACTGCACACGTTTCTGTTGGTCATAGTATATGGACAATATGTGAGAAGTAGGGACTGATAGTGTTTGCAAGTGTGTTGATAATTCAGCAAGGAACTGGTTAACAGCATTGCTGGTTCTAAGTACAATTCCAAAAACTTTGTGCATGCACAAGTGGTGGTTTATGGAACTGCTATATTGTCCACAAGACTCTTCGATGGTGAATGTACACCTGCACAGTCGCAACAGATGGCTTCTGGCCATCTCTACAAGGACTGAAAAGGGTCTACACCTTCGATGGCCCACCAATACCATTATTTCTACAAGGACTGCAATGGGTCTGCACCTCTGGTGGCCCACCAATACCATAATCTCTACCAGGACTACAGTCGGTCTGCTCTGTGATGACCTACCTACCAATAGTCTTCAACTTCAACTGAGTCTGCTGTAGGTTTGCTCTCTTGTGGCCCATTACCTGTCAGCATGTCAAGAGTCAGCACTGTCGTTCCGTTGGAAGGACAACACTACTTCTTCAAGACTGCATGGAAATGCACTACTTCTGTGTGCATTTTCCTTTACTGCTCAGACATTTAGCAAAAACACTGCTATTTTACTGTGATGTACGATCAGGACTCTCTTTATGGACTGTGAGAAAATTTTAGATTTTGACCAACATTGTATCGATAAGTGTGTGCATTTATTTTCTTTGTTATTGTAATTATGAAAAAATTTTCAAATCTGTATTATCCACTGCCCAAAACAATTTGAAAATTTTTTTATTTGGAGCATGGGGGCTATGTAAGTAGGCTGTTTAGGTTTTCTTATTGGTAACGTCACGTAGCGCTCTGTATGAAAATCACTGTCTCTGCTGTGTGCAGTCTGTGGCTGGTTTGCATTGTTGTCTGCCATTCTAGTGTTGGCCAGCGGCAGCTGGATGTCAACAGCACGTAGCGTTGCGCAGTTGGAGGTGATCCGCCAACAGTGGTGGACGTGGGGAGAGAGATGGCGGAGTTTTGAAATTTGTAAGAATTGGTGTCATGCACTGATATATATACTATGACTATTAAGGTAAATACATTGTTTGTTCTCTATTAAAATCTTTCATTTGCTAACTATACCTATCAGTAGTTAGTGCCTTTCGTAGTTTGAATCTTTTATTTAGCTAGCAGTATTGGCGCTCTCTGTGTTGCAGTTTGTTTGAGTAACGAAGATTTTTATGAGGTAAGTGATTTGTGAAACGTATAGGTTAATGTTAGTCAGGGCCATTCTTTTGTAGGTATTTTTGAATTTCAGATTGCGTTGCGCTAAAAAATATTGTGTGTCAGTTTAAGCACAGTCTTGTACAATTTTTGAAGGGGATGTTTCATATGGCGACCCTGCCACTATGAATCGTAACTGCGTGCTCGACCGTTGCGTCTAAAGTTATTCTGTCTCCCTTGATTGTAATTATTTTGGTTCCCATATTGTCTGTTTCTCTGATTGTCTCTGTGATTGTCACTACCGCGGAGAGGTGATCTTTCCCTGTAATTATTACTACTCTGCCAACGGTTGTCATACGGGTGGTGTCTGTTTTGGTCACAATTTGTATTGTGATAATAGCCTTCTCCTGTCCAGTTATTATTTCTTTCATCGCGGAATTGCGACGGATGTGACCTGTAATTGCTGTGTTACTGTTTTCGCGTTCCGCGATTGTCAGTGTCAATTTCTAATTCTTGTAAGAGCTCCTGAAAAGCTTCAATGTCGTCTTCGCAACGTCCTGCCAAGATAATATGCCGTAAATGTTCCGGTAATTTGATTAAGCAAAAGCGGATGAGTTCTGAGGGGCTGTATGGGTTTGACAGGTACTGATTCTTGTGCAACATGTCTTCAAAATATTTCACAAGACTGGAAAATTCAGATGGTTCGAAATGTTTCATCATTACGATGCCATGGTTTACTCGGTCTTGTGTAGCTTGAGACCAGTATGCTGAGAGGAATGCATGGTAAAATTCTCCTTCACTGTGGCAATCGTGAATGACCGATCGCATTCTTAAAGCTAGTTCATTCTCTAAGTAGCCACACACAAATTCTAATCTGTGCTCTAGTGACCAGTTGGGAGGAAAACAATGAGAGAATTGATGGAGCCACGCTTGTGGATGAATGTCGTTACCAGAATTCTTAAATGTTTTGAATTTACGTGTAGTAATGAACAGCTTATAGTCAAAATCATCGTGTCGGCGGGTAGCATATCTGTCATTGTTACGTCGTGTCGGCGGTTCCATCTCAAAATTCGGTGCACCTTGCCAATTTCTTTCATAATTTCCGAAATGCCCTGTGTTATTATTTTGTGGCTGTTCCGTATTTCTAAGTCCCTCTTCCCATGTTGGAGCGCGAGTGTCCTCTGAAATACGTAATTCTTGTATTACCTGTGTCAGCTGATCTTGCACTTCCCGGATTTCTCTTTGGTGTTGTGTATTAATTTGATTCTGATTTTGTTTGAATTTCCTAATTTGTTCGCACTCTTCTGTATCATTCAGATCATCATCTACCTTTGCAGATAAGTTAATGAACTGATCCGAAAGTTGGGCTACTTTCTCCGATAGTGTACTTATTTCCACAGTGTGTTTTTCTGAACCAAATTTGAGAGTGTCCATTTGTGTTGAAATCGTATCTACTGTGTCCTTTAAGTTTTCCTGAGTTTTTGCAAGTTGCGTAACCGAATCGGTAGATGCAACTGAGTCAATCTTGGCTTGCAAGGTCTCATGATTTTCATGAACAATAGTTTGCAGTTCTTTTATGGCTGCTTCGTGACTCTGTAATGTATTTTGATGCCGCAAAAAAATAGGTTGAAAATGCTCACAAATTTGTGTTTTTACGTCATTACAGACTTTTTAATATTTCGATTCAATGTTATGTAACTCATTAGTTAAATCTTTATGTGTTTGTTCAAGCGTGGTATCCAACTTTTGAAGCTTTTGTTCCATTGTGTCTAACTTTTGGAGATTTTGTTCCATTGTGTCTAACATTAGAAGATTTTGTTCCATTGTGTCTAACTTTGGAAGCTTTTGCCCCATTTGTAGCATTAATTGTAATAACAATGCACTGGTATCTGAAACATGTTCCTCAGTGCTTTTCGGCAGTGAAGTTGCACCAGCAACATTCAAATTTTGACAAGGAGAAAATGTGTCTTGACTTATTTTAGAAAACTGTGAGGACCCAAAACCTGAATCTGCAGTATTTGCGTGATAGTGTCCTGTCATTCCCGTTTCCTGAGGCGAGCTGTTGCTGACCGATCGATCGATAATGCTTCCCGTTCACTACCTGTTTCACTGTCTACACCATTATTTGACGCCCGCTCCATTTCCCTATGCATAGTTACCAAATTACTACTTAGAATGTCTGTTAATTCATTACACAGTGGTGTTGGTAAGCTACGCTCGTCGTCACTATTATTTCTCAGTTTACTTTGGAGCCTAGTGTTACGTTTTTCACACGCCATTATTGTCACAATATTTCACACGACAACACAGAAAACCACAATTTGAAGAGCAAAATAAGAGAACACATTATCGAAGCACCGAAAATAATATCTAGTTAATTGCAGGCGAAGCTGCGAAATACTTGGTGCAAACCTACATGAATGCCACAACTGTTTTACTGTACAACAATGAAAAACTACAACTTCGGAGGAAATTCTCTCTACAATTACGCGCTAGCAATAAACAAAGTCTACACTAATTACACAAACTACAAGAAAAAAATCAGAAGATTCCAGTGAGGTATCCTCGGCTAAGGGTCGACATATGAAACGTCCCCTTAGAAAAATACTCTCCGGGAAATTGAAATAAGAACACCGTGAATTCATTGTCCCAGGAAGGGGAAACTTTATTGACACATTCCTGGGGTCAGATACATCACATGATCACACTGACAGGACCACAGGCACATAGACACAGGCAACAGAGCATGCACAATGTCGGCACTAGTACAGTGTATATCCACCTTTCGCAGCAATGCAGGCTGCTATTCTCCCATGGAGACGATCGTAGAGATGCTGGATGTAGTCCTGTGGAACGGCTTGCCATGCCATTTCCACCTGGCACCTCAGTTGGACCAGCGTTCGTGCTGGACGTGCAGACCGCGTGAGACGACGCTTCATCCAGTCACAAACATGCTCAATGGGGGACACATCCGGAGATCTTGCTGGCCAGGGTAGTTGACTTACACCTTCTAGAGCTCGTTGTGTGGCACGGGATACATGCGGACGTGCATTGTCCTGTTGGAACAGCAAGTTCCCATGCCGGTCTAGGAATGGTAGAACGATGGGTTCGATGACGGTTTGGATGTACCATGCACTATTCAGTGTCCCCTCGACGATCACCAGAGGTGTACGGCCAGTGTAGGAGATCGCTCCTCACACCATGATACCGGGTGTTGGCCCTGTGTGCCTCGGTCGTATGCAGTCCTGATTGTGGCGCTCACCTGCACGGCGCCAAACACGCATACGACCATCATTGGCACCAAGGCAGAAGCGACTCTCATCGCTGAAGACGACACGTCTCCATTCGTCCCTCCATTCACGCCTGTCGCGACACCACTGGAGGCGGGCTGCACGATGTTGAGGCGTGAGCGGAAGACGGCCTAACGGTGTGTGGGACCGTAGCCTAGCTTCATGGAGACGGTTGCGAATTGTCCTCGCCGATACCCCAGGAGCAACAGTGTCCCTAATTTGCTGGGAAGTGGCGGTGCGGTCCCCTACGGCACTGCGTAGGATCCTACGGTCTTGGCGTGCATCCGTGCGTCGCTGCGGTCCGGTCCCAAGTCGACGGGCACGTGCACCTTCCTCCGACCACTGGCGACAACATCGATGTACTGTGGAGACCTCACGCCCCACGTGTTGAGCAATTCGGCGGTACGTCCACCCGGCCTCCCGCATGCCCACTATACGCCCTCGCTCAAAGTCCGTCAACTGCACATACGGTTCACGTCCACGCTGTCGCCGCATGCTACCAGTGTTAAAGACTGCGATGGAGCTCCGTATGCCACGGCAAACTGGCTGACACTGACGGCGGCGGTGCACAAATGCTGCGCAGCTAGCGCCATTCGACGGCCAACACCGCGGTTCCTCGTGTGTCCGCTATGCCGTGCGTGTGATCATTGCTTGTAGAGCCCTCTCGCAGTGTCCGGAGCAAGTATGGTGGGTCTGACACACCGGTGTCAATGTGTTCTTTTTTCCATTTCCAGGAGTGTACATACACGACTGTGCTTAAACTGACACACAATATTTTTAGCGCATCGCTATCTCACTTTCAAAAATCCCTACAAAAGAATGGCCCTGACTAGCATTCACCTATACCTTTAACAAATCACTTACCTCACCAAAAATCTTCGTTACTCGAACTACTGCAATACAGCGAGCGCCACTACTGCGAGCTAGATCAAAGATTCAAACTGAAGGCACTAACTACTGATAAGTATAGTTAGCAAATGAAAGATTTTAATAGAGAACAAACAATGTATTTACCTTAAAAGTCGTAATATATATATCAGTTCATGACATCAATTCTTACAAATTTCAAAACTCCGCCATTTCTCTCCCCACGTCCACCACTGCTGGCGGCTCACCTCCAACTGCACAATGCTACGCACTGTTCACATCCAGCTGCCGCTGCCCATCACTACAATGGCGAGAATTACAACAATGGCAACCAGCTACTGACTGCACACGGCACAGCCAGTGATTTTCATACAGAGCGCTACGTGGCGGCGGCGTTACCAATAAAAAAACCTAAACAGCCTACTTCAGGGAGTGCTTCACTGAGGAGAGATATCGATGTCGGTCGGAGAGGCCTGGCACGAAGTCGGCGTTCCAAACATCCCAACGGTTTCAAAGGACTCAGGCAAGGATTATGTGTAGGCCAGTCCATGTTATTGTAGTGTAACCACTCCGCCACGGGCCGTGCATTATCAACAGGTGCTCCATTGTGTTGAAAGACGTCAGTGCTATCCCCTAATTGCTCTTCAACATTGGGCAGCAAGAAGGTACATAAGACGTCAATGTAGGCCTTTGTTGTGAAAGTGCCACGCAAAACAACAAGCGTTGCAAGCCCCCTTCATGAAAAACACGGCCACACCATAACACCACCGCCTCCGAATTATACTTTTGGCAGTACACGCGCTGGCAGATGACGCTCACCGGGCATTCACCATACCCACACCCTGCCATCGGATCGCCACATTGTGTACCGTGATTCGTCACTCCACACAACGTTTTTCCACTATTCAATCGTCCAATGTTTACGCCCCTTACACCAAGTGAGGCGTCGTTTTGCATTTACTGGCGTGATGTGTAGCTTATGAGCAGTCACTTGTCCATTAAATCCAAGTTTCTCATCTCCCGCCTAACAGTCATAGTGCTTGCAGTGAATCCTGATACAGTTTTAAATTCCTGTGTGATGATCTGGATAAATATCTACCTATTACACATTACGACCCTCTTCAACTGTCGGCAGTGTTTGTCAGTAAACAGACGTGGTCGGTCTGTACGGTTTTGTGCTGTACGTGTCCCTTCACTATCACATCGGACACAATGGACCTAGGGATGTTTAGGAGTGTGAAAGTCTCGCGTACAGACGTATGACACAAGTGTCACCAAATCAACTGACCACGTTAGAAGTCCGTGAGTTCCGCGGAGCTCCCCATTCTGCTCTCTCTCGATGTCTAATGGCTACTGAGGTCGCTCATATGGATTACCTGGCAGTAGGTGACAAACGTATGTTAAGGGGGGGGGGGGGAGGGTGTCCGGATACTTCTGATCACATAGTGTGTGTGTTTGTGCGTACGTGTGTATGCGCGTTCACGTCCGCGCTCGCGCGCGCGCGTGTGTGTATGTCAAGATCACGCTAAGTTTTAACCTGTCTTTTTTGAATACGTACTTCGTTCTAAAATCGTTATCTTGGATTATTATTCCATAGGAATAGTTACTGTCCCCATCCCACTATTATTCACTACGCAGTACTACATGCAACAGTTTTAATATGTACTTACAACCAGCAGTCTAGCTTAACCGCTATCTGCTTGCTGTTTGCTGTTGTGCTTTCGAGAAATTTGCAAAAATATTGTCAAGACGCGAGTGCCTTCGAGAAATCTGTCACAATGTTGTCAAGAAGCGAGGTAAGGGTAATTTTAATTAATTTACTTCAGTCGCGCATTTAATTAAAGACAAGCTGCATTCAGATTAGTTACAGTTCACTTCAAATTATGTTCTCTTTAGTCAAAGTTTACCATATTAGGTGAAGTTGGATAATAGTGTGTGGGGACATAGTTTTGGTAATACGTAGACTTTTATAGAGTGGGACATAAAGTTGAGCTAAATTCCACACGGCAACAAAAATATAGTAGGGAGATAACATCATGCACACCTCAGCGAGAACAGTCGGTAGATTCAGTTCTCCAGTGAGGAGAAGGTTGATGCAAATGATATTTCCTAAACTTGTTTGTCTTCCAGATAGCATCTGTGAATCGTAGCTGCTTTAATTGGAATATCTGATCAATGTGTAGGTGAATAATGAGTACTCGTCCACTGAAATAAAAAGAGCGTTAAAACTACCACGTAAACAGTGATGTGAAGATGACTGTGAAATCCAAAACTTTCCTACTGTTGATTAAAGAAGTCACTGACGGCATAAAGAAGATACTGAAGAAATGAAACATCACCGTAATCTACAATCTCACTTGGAAGATGCAGGAACGTCTTAGGTCTACCAAGGACGATACTACAAACGGCTATAGGCATGGTGGTTGCAAAGTCAGTACCTATTTGTAACAATGATATTTCAAGAAATATGCAACTTATCATATTTCTTATTTCCATTGAATACATTATTAGAGCGTACCATTTCGATATTTACTCTGATTTTGAACGTATGCATCCACATTTTTCACACGAATATTTTAGGAACAAAATCCGTGGTTTTTTTCGCATCTCAAATGGGTTATTTGCAAATACTTCAAGACTATTAATATACTTGGATTTCAACTTTTACACTTGCGCATTAGCTCATCCTGAAATGAGGAAGTCGCTCCGGAGTATATGAAGGATGCATGCAGGCCATTCTGTCAGTCCCTGACTACAAATCCATCTGCCAGATATTGTCTTCAAGCAGGAATTACGTAGTGGGATGGAACTCCATATCGCTTGAGCAACATTTCCTTTCTACATTCCTATTCTTGAATCATGGGCCAAATGTACGTTTGAAATATATCCAGGTATCGTGCACCATTCATGACGTCGTGTAACAGGTATGGGTCATAGTATCTGCTGGACGTCAATCCAGACCAAATTGTTACTTTAATTTCATTATTTCAAACTTTACCGTTCATAAAACGTCCGACGTGAAATACCGCTTCATCAGACCATATTATATTGTTGTATGGATAGGTATAATCATCTTCCTAATCAAGCATAGTCTCGCAAAGTTCCATTCTCCTGACGCCCTCCTCATCGAACATGTTTTGCATGTAAAGCGGCTTGCACGGTCGAGAGAAATAGTTCAGTTTTTAAAATGTTTATTACCGTGTGACGTGGCAATCTCGTTTCCATACCAACTTGCCTTGTTGACTTTGAAGGGCTCTGTTAAAAAAATATGCTGAACATCTTCATATTTTCTTCTGAGTTGTACGTTGAGGTTCTTCCAGGTCGACTTGCAACTTTCACATTACCAATAGTTACGAATGTCTTAACCTTTGCATTCCCACCTCGCCCTTGCCTCCACCATTTGAATTTGCACCACTGACCGAAAAACGTCTTATCTGGTGACAGTCTTAGCTCTGTCTTCCACTGTGAGTCCCGCAGCCATTTTTTGGTTTTCGTTCGATCATCCTCTAAATCATAAATGGTAAACCTCATATAAGTAAACATTGTTACACACCAGCGACAGCTGATGCTACCTTCTAGGAGAATGATAATTACAAAAAGGTATACTTTTCAGATCTACTCTTTAGAGAGGGTACACAGATTGTTAAATATGTCATTAATTTTAATCGGAAGGAGTAGGGTGTAAATCTGAATACCTGGATTTCGGTGCTGAAGAAAATGTGTACCAGTCTTTCTCCGTGGAACCGACAGGCCCGTCGCACGATTTCTGAAAACATGTGACGTCACACTTCTGCGCGGGAGTACACGGAAACGAATTTTCGGTGCAGTCAGTAGCGAGCCAGTGTGTGTATCGTACAATCAAAGAATTATATTTCTGATGATAGTATCTTGGTTGTGTAACGAGAAATTCCAGTTGTATTATCCACGCTTATTTGTAAATTGCATTTTTCCCCTACTGGATAATACAAAACATTAGTAATGACATCAGGTGTTGTGAACGGATTTGCCAGAAACATATTTTCCTGTAGATACTACATTTAAATGTGCCACAGCATCAACCAGCCATCTTGTGCTGCGGCGATACTCTTATTTAGTTTCAACAATAAATATTCATATGCAGAGTGGGCACTGAATGTTAATATTAAATACAGTCTCTTTGCACGCTATATGGTTTACAGGAATTCTGTAACGTAATACTACGTATTATCCTGTGTTGCTGTACGCTGATACGAGACGTGTGATAACACTACTTCTCTGAACTGCTATGTTGTCATTACAGAATTTCAGGCTTCTGTTTAATGGTATTCCAGCCAGGTAACTATTGTCTGCATTCGTTATATATGTATAGAAAATCTCAGAAACAGCCCCACTGCCAACTGGGAATATGTTGCTTTCAGGGAATTGTTCCTTCATTTTTTAATCTATGCAGACACTTTTTATCTTTCCATTGCTCCGGATTTGTGAAAGATGTGCTGCGTGATTACCTTATAAATGTTTTTCGACTGAGACATTACATATTCAGTTCTGCATATCATCAACATATCAAAGGTTACTTGTAACTACTTATGAGAGTACATGAAATGTATTCGCAGTTGCGAATGTGGACAACCATCAGCTGTACAACAGAAATACGCAAACAAAAATTTGTGGAGGAGCAGGACTCGAACACTGATTTTCCGCTTGTCGCGAACGGTCGTATTAAAATTTGACTATTCTTCCACGAGTAACTGCCAGACCCAAAGTTCCACACAACGCCAACGATGTGTTTACAACCTGTACTCGGACATCCATCATATATATTCCCGCACACGGGAGACATTTAACTTGAAAGTCGGTTGCCCGATGTTGGGGGATAGATATCCGTAGGAACATTGCTTCGTAATTCTGAATAATACAGGCACTGCATTATCATACTGATGAGTGTGGCCTAAGCTATTTATAACACACATATCTTTCGAACTGCCAGTTGACATTCACTTTGGAATACACTAGCGGTAACGTAAAAAGTGCCCATGACATTGTACGAGTTTTCTCCAACGTTTCCCACTACAACAACTTCTGAGCCAGGCAGTCTATAAAAGCAACCATTTACCATACCTGGCGTGTCTTTGAAGCTTACCTTCAACAAAATTCTTTCAGTTTAGAGTTCTGCAGTAAACTCGCTAGATACGGTTGGGTTCTTTATAGCATCAAATATACCGCCGCCGTTGGCATAGACTGAGGTGACAAAAGACATGACATACTTCCTAACAGCATCTAGGACCCACTTCTTCCGGGCCTAGTGGAGCAACTCGACGTGATATGGACTCAGCAAGTCGTTACAAGTCCCCTGCAGATATGGTAAGTCATGCTGCCTCTATAGCCGTCCGTAACTGCGAAAGTGTTCTCGGTACAGGATACTGTGCACGAACTGGCCTGGTTGGATCCCATAAATCTGCAATGGGAGTCATGAGGGGCGCTCGGTGTGGCCAAATCATACGCATGAGCTGTCCAGAAAGTTCTTCGTGACCAGTTGTCAAGTATAAAAATTCCATAGTTTTTGGAACATGAAGCTTATGAATGGCTGCAAATGGACTCCAGATGGCCGAACATAGCCATTTCCAGACAATGATCGGTGCAGTTGGACCAGAGGACCCAGTCCATTTCGTATAAACACACTCTACAGCATTGTGGAGCCACCACCAGCTTGCGCAGTGTCTTGTTGACAACTTGGGTCCATGGCTTCATGGGGGTCTGCGCCATACTCGAACCCTACCATCAGCTCTTAGCGATTGAAACTGGGACTTATCAGACCAGGCCACGGTTTTCTAGTCGTCTAGGACCATCCGATGTAGCCACGAGACCAGAAGAGGCGCTGCAGTCGTTGTCGTGGTGTCAGCAAAGGTACTGCCGTCGGTCGTCAGCCGCCATAGATCATTAAAGCCAAATCTCGCCGCACAGTCCTCGTACGTCCCACATTGTTTTCTGCGGTTATTTACGCCATAGTGCTTGTCTTTTAGCAGTGACTACAGTAACTTCGCTGCTCTTGATTGTTAGGTGAACTGTGTCGGCCGCTGCGTTGTCCGTTGTGAGAGGTAATGCCTGATATTTAGTATTCTCGGCACGCTTTTGAGTCTGTGGACTTCGGAATATGCGTCTAGCTCCAAGTACCATTATTAGTATAAAGTCTGATAATTCCCCTCACGTGGCTCTAATCACATTGGAAACCTTTTCGCATGAATCACCTGAGTACAAATGACAGCTCCGGAAATACACTTCCCTTTTGTATGTCTTGTACACGACACTATCGCCACCAGTGTATGTGTGTATCGCTATTCCATTACTCTTGTCCCTTTACTCTATGATCGTGCTTTTTATAACAATAAATTTGCCGCCGTCGTTGGCACATATCCCATTCTTGAACTACAATTCCACTAACAAACTTTAGTAAGTTGTTTAGGGATAGCGTCTTACTGTTATGGTAGTATGGTGTCAGGGGTCCACGATCTCCAGCGGTTCGTTACAGGGTGAAATGTAATACTGATTTGTACTGTTTATTACCGTAGTCCCCCCTGTTTCTGTGGTAATACCTGCGCAAAGGTGAAGAAGCGTGTACTACGGAATAATGAATATATAAAACAGAAAACGCAGAGCAATTCAACAACGGCCTTCCCCTTAAGAGCTATGCTGTAAAGTTGCTGTCGGTGTGGGAACAGCTGAGCACAGCGTCGTTTGACGCTCTTGCATTTTACTCAGTGAAACAATACACGAGGTGCATATTGCCAACTCTTCATCAGGAAACCTCTCCATAGTACTGTTGTGTGTCGTCGTTAACAGGCATCTGGGACTGCCAGAAAACAAGACCATAGACAGAACCGAGCAATACTGAATGTAAACTCGATGGCATAGAGTTACAGGTGGCATTGCTGTTGTCAACAGCTGGAGCCGCGAGAAAGAAGACACACGGCCCATATCATCGACATTTGCAAAAAAAAAAAAAAAAAAGAAATGGTTCAAATAGTTCTGAGCACTATGGGACTTAACGTCTGTAGTCATCAGTCCCCTAGAACTTAGAACTACTTAAACCTAAGTAGCCTAAGGACATCACACACATCCATGCCCGAGGCAGGATTCGAACCTGCAACCGTAGCTGCCCGCGGCTCCAGACTGAAGCGCCTAGAACCGCTCGGCTACCGCGGGCGGCACACAGTGAGTCCCTTACACCAAAGTACCCAGAACATACTCTGAAAATTTGTCGGTGGAGCTTGTAATCTCCTCCCGCCCTTCCTTCTTCCATCCATTGCCCATAGTAAGAAATACCCAGTCCAAGTAATTAATAATCAGTCTTTTACGAAGATTTGAGAGGAGCGAAAATTACAATAAACTTTTAAGTTTACTTAGCCTATCATGTTGAGATCGTTACAGTTCTTCTTGTCTAAGAGTCCGATTTTTGAAGCTGAAAATCTTACAGCTGGTCTTCACGGCTGGTTTGAGCTAAGTTCGATCCAGTTATTCTTGTCTAGGAGTCTGATTCTTGAAGCTGAAAATCTAACATCAGGTCTTCGTGGCTGGTATGAACTAAATAAATTGAAAGATTGTTGCTGCAGCATTTTTTAAGTAAATATATTTTCCACTGATTTTGTCACATTTTAGTATATTTACAGTATTTTTATTTTTCACATTAGCAAAGCGGAAATTACATTGTTCGCACGAAACTACAGAAGATCACATCAGAGGCAAGTTTACGACTCCCACACTCTTCGGAAACAACAATATTCCAAAGGCTTTACAATTTCTTTTAACAAATGAATTCCTATTAGTTTTCGTTAAATTATTAATTTCGATTACTATTTTATAAATTAATCCAGATATCAACATAGTAATCAGGACAGCATTGCGTAATTCATAATAGAAATTATTCCTAATTACGAATGTTACTTATAGAAAAATAATTTAACTGTACATTCAGCACTAGTACTTATCGATTGTCACATCGAACCTAAAATATTTTATAAAGTAACTCCTTTTCATAAATTTTAGCTTGAAGTATAACACACTGTGTATAGATTTGTATGAAAGTTTTCAGAAAAGCAACTGAGATAGCATTGCGCTATCCAAAATTCCAAAAATAATACCGGTATCGACAACTACTGTTGAGGAAAAGCAGTGGTAATAGAATATGTCCCATTACAAGTTCTGGCCCACCCTTTATCTTCCAGTCTGAATTTAATATTTCGCAATTATTCGAATCTATCATCGCCGACTTTCTGTTCATTTTCTATTCACGATTTAGCTGTTACCCACATGACTTCAGCGAGTTGTCTGGTCCTAATGAGACGAGGGCATTATTAAATTTAGTTCTCTATAGGCGTAGCAAAGTAAATTAGTAGGAGAATTATTAATGGCATTGTATTGTAGGTGGACTACTGTCACATAGAAAAAAAAATATTGTTGCACACTCTATTTAAAATCTTCAAAGCCACCAACAATTAAGAAATACGATGAGAAATAGCTATACGCAGAAAAAGTTTGAATACAATATTCCACTTAGTCATTTTTCCAAAATAATCTGTCTCTATGTAAGTCAGTTCAGATAGTGTGCCTGAAGTAACCGTCTGAAGTAGTAGTGTAAGAGTCCTGCAACTGAAGTAGTATGCCGTACCTAATCTATTCTGCAGCTACAAGGGCAGTCAAGGCAGTCGCGGTCGCGTTAAAAACTGGCCTTTTGTGGGACAGCCAGAGAATGTCGCAGCCCCTAACGGCTGTCGTGCGATCGTTTTGTAGTACTCAGTTGTCATCTTCAAAAACCTCTGTGCAGACTGACTCAGTAGATAGCGGTTTCTCGGCCACGTTCGTTATCAAATAATTACCATCTTGCCTGTTATGCACCATCACGCAAATATACCATTTTACCTTTGTTGATGTACTTATTCAAGATTACGCACGTTTCCTGATCATTAACAGCGCGCCAAGCGTTAGGTGATACTAAGTAGAAATCGTTGCTTACAACTCCAAATATGGAATATATAATCGGACTTAACGATTTCCCTTCAGGTTTCAGGGCCTAGAACACACATCAGTGTCAGACACCTTTATCAGTTACTCCACTTGAAAAGTTGAACATTATACACGAAAACTTAATTGTTTAAATAAGTAGCAGAAATGGGAAGCAGTACGGTTATCAAATTGAAGCCCAACCTTACACCAGTCTGATGGTGAGGGCAGTCAAAGATAATCATGGCACTTGTGCTCTTAGGGCAAAGGAAAAGTGTAATCGCAACCCATCCAGGAAACTGTAGAACTTTATGAAGAAGATGCTGTTGTCACGTAAACTTACATGATATAACTGTTTTTTGAGTCTAACTATCTGAGACAGACGCTATGGGGTGGAAGGCTGTAGGACGCCCCTCGGTAGATCATGGGTGCACTACACACAGAAAGCAGCTACATGGGTAGCACAGTACTTGTGGCGTGCACATGGGGGTTTTTCCGATTGGGTTCCTCCCCATGGGGAGCAAAGCGCTGGCCTGAAAAATTACCAGTTCGTGACACTGATGAGGATGTGCCAGCTGTAAAAATTGTTAGTTCGCCTAAACAGGTCATCCCGAAGGATTAAAATATGCTTAATCTCATGTTAGTAAATTGTCGAAGTGTCTGTAGCAAGATCCCCGAGTTAATCTCCGAAATAAACAGTAGCAATGCCAATATTGTATTAGGTACCGAAAGCTGGTTGAAATCAGACATAAAAAGCAGTGAAATTGTGAACTCGGGTTGGACAATGTTTAGGAATGATGGGACTGATGCTGTGGGAGGTGGTGTTTTTATTGCAGTTAAAAGCTGGTTAAACGCAGTTAAGGTCGATACTGGGTCGGACTGTGAAATAGTCTGGATAAAGCTGTCAATGAGACAAGGATTGACCATTGCATTAGGATGTTTTCATAGACCACCAGCATCCGCAACAAACGTCGCAGAACGTTTCAGGGAAAGCCTTGAGTACATAGGAAGTAAATATCAAAATTATCCATTAGTTATAAGTGGAGACTTTAATCTAGCATCCATTGGCTCAGAAAATTACAGGTTTATCGCAGGGGGCAGAAGCAAAGATTCGTCTAACGTTGTTCTAGGAGTGCTTTCGACATACAACCTTCAGCAGGTGGTTAGAAAACCAACTCGAAATGGGAACATATTAGATATCTTGGCGACAAACACACCTGATCTTTTTGAGGAAGTTGATCTAGAAGAAGGTATTAGCGACCATAATATCGTTCTGGCTTGTTTGTTAGTGGAAGTTGCAAAAAAACTTAGGAAACAGCGTAGAGTTTTCTTGTTTGGGGAGAGCAAATAAAAGTTTCATTAATGAATATCTTCATAATCAGCTCCAAGTATTCACAGTGGGACTCAAAGATATTGAGCATCTTTGGTCGGAATTTGAAGGTATTTCCACCAGGTGCTAGAGAAGTATGTATCTAGCAAAAGTATAGGGGAGGGAAAGGATTGACCTTGGTACAACAAACATATTAGGAAGTTCCTGAGAAAGCAGAGAATTTTGCACAGTCATTTTAAACGTAGTCACTGCCCGGCTGACAAACATAAATTATGAGAAATGAAAGCAGCTGTCAGGACAATGAGAGATTCTTTTAATGAATTTGAAAGCAATATTTTATCTACAGATTCTAAAAATAACCCCAAATAATTTCGGTCGTACGTAAAATCTATTAACGCTACAAACAATTCAATACCTTCTCTTGCTGTGCGCAACTCGTGGTCTTGTGGTAGCTTTCTCGCTTCACGCGGGTTCGATTCCCGGCGGGGTCAGGGATTTTCTCTGCATAGAGATGACTGGGTCCTGTGTGTCTTTCGTCATCATTTCATCCTGATTCACTCGCAACTCGCCGTAGTGGCGTTAAAGTACTTGTGGAGCGGCGGCCGAACCGCAATGCGAGGGGTCTCCCGGCCACCAATGCCATACGCTCATTATTGTTATTACCTTCTCTTGCTGACAGTACCGGTAATGTAACTGATAATGATAAACAGAAGGCCGAAATTCTAAACCTAGCTTTCAAAAACTCGTTTACGACAGAGGACTGTAGCACCGTTCCCCCTTTCAGTTATCGAACAAACGAAAGGATGGCTGACATAGTGTTTAGTGTATCTGGGATTGTAAAACAGTTAGGATACTTAGACGCCAGGAAGACATCTGGCCCAGACGGTATCCTCGTAGGATTTTATGTTGACTATGCTACAAATATAGCACCATTCTTATCCGTTATCTATCAGAGATCATTGGATCGGCAGAAAGCTCTACTGGACTGGAAGAAGGCCCAGGTCATAGCAATCTATAAAAAGGGTAGAAAATTGGATGCACGCAATTACCGACCAATTTCACTGACATAGATTTGTTGTAGAATCATGGAACATATTTTGTGGTCAGGCCTTTTTAGACTCTTAGAAGCTCATCTGCAGAAACCAGCATGGATTTAGAAACAGCGGTCATGCGAGACACAGCTGGCTCTCTTTGTGCATGATATGCAACATGCTCTGGATACCGGCTCCGAGGTTGGCGCAATATTTCTCGACTTTCGAAAGTCGTTCGACTCAGTTCCGCACTGTCGCTTGCTACAAAAAGTGCGCGCTTACGGTCTATCCGATTACATATGCGGTTGGATAGAAAGTTTTCTAACAGACAGGGGGCAGTTTGTCGTCTTGAACGGGGTGACTTCAACAGAAACAAGCGTAACTTCAGTAGTGCCCCAGGGCGGCGTAATAGGTCCTCTGCTTTTTGCGATTTACGTAGACGATCTAGTTAATGGTATTGATAGCGGCCTTCGACTACAGGAAAGTAGTATCATACGAAAGCTGTGAAGAAATCGATGAGAATTTGCGGAAAATAAACGTATGGTGTAATGACTGGCAGTTATTTCCCAATATTAGTAAGTGTAACCTACTGAGTATAACAAGGCGAAAATCCGCATTAATGTACGAATACAAAATAAATGATCAGTCTTTGGAAACAGTAACGTCCGTCAAGTACTTGGGTGTGACTATTCAAAATGATCTCAAATTGAATGATGAGATTACACAAGTAACGGGGAAGGCGAACTTTAGATTGCGATTTATTGGTAGAATCATGAAGCGATGCAGCCCTTCAACAAAGGAAATAGCTTACAAAACGTCAATTCGTCCAGTCTTGGAGTATTGTTCATCTGTATGGGACCTTACCAGTTGGGTCTTATTCAAGATATTGAGAACATCCAAAGAATAGAGGCAAGATTCGTGACTGGTACATTTAGCCAGCGCAAGAACGTTACAAATCTCTTGGAAAGTTTGAAGTGGGACACTCTTGCAGATAGACGGCGCCCTAAATAGAAGGGGCTACTCACTAAATTCCGAAATCCTATCTTTACCGAGAATGTAGAGCATATATTATTACCACCAACTTCCAAATAGCGCAATGATCACGATTCATAGATAAGGGAAATAAGAGCTCTTATCGAGGGGTTCTGACAGTCATTTTTCCCTCGTAGATGTAGACGTCCACCTCCATAGTTGAGCGGTTAGCGTAGATCACTGCCGAGCAGACAATCTGGGTTGGATTTCCGGAACTGCGAAGGACTTGTGCTTGTTCAGAGGGCTAATGCGGAGTGCACTCAGCCTCGTGATGCCAACTGAAGATCTTCTTGAATGAGGAATTGAGGCTCCATGAAGTCTGTAAACGATCGGGAAAGTGGTGTGCTGACCTCGTGTCCCTCCATCCGGCATCAGCATGCGCCCTTAAAGCAGAGGATGACATGGCTGTCGGTCGACATCTTTTGGGCCTTCAGAGCCATGGTGATGAACTCGCTATTCTAGATGGAAGCGAGAAATGTTTTTATCGATCAATAGTAATCACTCAAGGAGTTGATGGTAACTTGTTACTCAGTGGTCAGGCGGCTCTGTCGTCCTTGCTAGAGATGGGCGACTTGCTCCTCAACTCCATTAAAAAGCAAGCTACTTCTCAGGATTGAGAGATGATTGATTTGGAAAAAAACGACCTATAGCTCCACTGATCCGAAATATCTCTTTGGTGACATCAGTGATCAGTATTAAGATTGTGCGGCAGGGAGCTGCAACCCCGCCCCATGTCACATGCTGAAGGAAGCGTTTCCCAAGCTGCAAAAATGGTGCTGTATAGTGTGTGAAAGTATTGATTTGCAAATCTTACTAATGTGTGTAGTTTTTTTCAGCCATGGAAAGAATGAAAAATGAAGAAAGATTAATTCTTCAGAACGCTGCCTTCAGGCAGAAAATACTCTGCGTCTTAGATTGGGTGTGATTAGTTCTTCAGAACGCTGCCTTCAGGTATAAAATACTCTGCGCCTTATACTGGGTGTAAGTGTTCACAACGTACAACGGTGGTGTGGAGAAAGACGAGAAGAAGCGATCTGATATACGTCACCGGTGGCCTGCCAAGTAGGCAAACTACTTCGATCTGACCAAAAAATTACCTAAGCTAAGTTGCAGGGGCATTGTGCAAGGTTTTGCAGTTTCTCTCGCTCTTCTCATAACATAATTAATGAATTCTCTCGCTCTAAAAAAATAATTCAAATGGCTCTGAGCACTATGGGATTCAACAACTGAGGTCATTAGTTCCCTAGAACTTAGAACTAGTTAAATCTAACTAACCTAAGGACATCACACACATCCATGCCCGAGGCAGGATTCGAACCTGCGACCGTAGCGGCCTCGCGGCTCCAGACTGAAGCGCCTAGAACCGCACGGCCACTTCGGCCGGCTCTCTCGCTCTGTTCGAGCAAACTGTTATTTCTAGAGAAAAATAAGTAGAACATTTTTTGTAGGAAATTTAGTGTAATGTAATTTTATATTAAAATACGTTTCCGCACGTTTCGAGTTATACAACAAAAACGTACAAAGGTGACCTTCAGACTAACCTACACACTCGTCTCCACCAGTCACGATTTCTAGCACTAGTTCGTGGCATTAACATCCACTACTGCACAAAAATGTTTGATTACACGAATTATTTTCCATATTTGACCCTTTTTGGTCTTCATAGACTGGGCTGTTGTGCTGCCAGTTGAACCGTGCACTATTAGATTGTAAAACGGATGTTTGTAAAAATGTTATCTCACAGTTTTGTGAATGATACCAGCATAAAATTAACCATTAAATCGACTGGTTTGTCAGGCCTTCCTTCTACGAAACTACTGTTTTTGTAAGGTTTCAGTTTAGAGTGATCCATAATCTAATTAGTTTCGGCATTAGGTATACAAAATTATTTTTCGTTTCAGCGCTCTCATGCGAATGTTTGAAATAACGATTTCGAAATAACTGACGAAGCTGATGGTGTAATACCCACCTTAGTGAACGAAGATCATAAACGGTTAAATATGGAAAATAATTCGTGTACTCGCATATTTTTATACAGTGGTAGGTGGGAGCACCATGAACTACACCTAGAAATCCTGTGGTGGGTGGATTTGAATGTAATTCTTGTAGAATTTCTTGAATAACTCGGAAAACGCGGCTTTAGCAAAAACATGTCCCAGTACATATTTACATCACATCGAATTTTGTACAAAAAAGATCTAATTAATTTTTTTTCTGTAGGACTAATAATTTGCATGAAGAGAGCAAGAGAACACTGAAAACCTTGCAATACGAGAAGGAACCTTAGCTTAGGTTGTTTTTTTGGTTAACTTGACCTGAGAGACCAAAGGTGAACTATATCAGACTGTTCGACTTGCCATACACTATTGTGGTTTGTAGTAAACATCCACCATTCTTGTATGTCTGCTCTTGATTTGAAAAGAAAATCCCGGATTCCAGGAGCCCAGTAACCGTTTACATACAAGTGAATGAATGGTTTCGTCCTATCCTTTGACGTAACATCACAGTCAGAATGTGTGGTTGGTGATCATGTCAGTGACACGAGCAGCTGTCTTTAGCCACCATCTGCCCCGAACAGATGACAAAGAGACTCCAACCTCGAGCTCAGCAGCTGATACCGCACACCAACAGATCCTGTGCACTGCCAGATCCCAGTCCCTATCATTGCCAACTCGCGGTCGACAACTATTCCCGCATACTGGCTGGTACTGATCGCTGGTCAATCCCAATCTTCACTAATCCCTTGTGCTGTCTGATCTTGATCTCTGGCCAATTTCGATCTCCATCTGAATCTGATCACTGGCCACTCCTGATCGCCAGCCAGTCCTGTGTGCTGGCTGATACTGATTGCCGGTCAATCCCAATCACCAGACAATCTCATAGAGTGGATTACAAAGTGACTATGCAGTCATCCTGCTCTGTGTGTTCTCTGCTCATTCATTGGTCTAGTTTGCAGCACACTTCCTTGACTTACTGCTACGCCAACAGAAACAGGGTGTCCCAGCTATCTTGTCCACCCAAAATATCTCTGGAACAGCTATTGGAAAACGACATTCACCGGTATCAATGTAGGGCTGGGGCCCATGAATGTCCATATTTGGAAACATTCTAAAACGAAAGCATATGTGTTTTTTAACACAAACTTATGTTTTTTGAAATGGACCTTCTATATTTTTTCTTCAGAAATCCATAGCATGACAAAGCACATACGCAATGGCGTTGATTGCATCGCAATATTCCCCTTACATCCCGATATATTAAGACGCGAAGTTGACTCTTGAAACACCCGACATGCGCTGCTAGCGCACGTCCTGAGGCTCAGGCGTGAACCCCATGCTGCCCGTAATCGCGATGTGGTTGACATGCGTAATCACACTTCCATACTTATCAAGAGGTCCGAAACGAATAATGCGGTCTGCTGCCATCCTGAATTAACGTCGTACATTCCAGCAGGTATTTATCCCATAAGCTAGGGGTGATGCGGTTCTGTAACATATCTGTGTACCGCAACATTAGCCACAAAGTTAACTTCGCTTATCGTTAATCCTTTACTAAAAAGGTAATTCCATTCAACGTTAAAACTTTACTTCACTGTAGATCTAGCGCAAGTGACAGTTAATCATTCACTCGTAATTGTAAAATCTATGTTGATGGTTTTAGTGAAACGAGCAAGGGGACTAAAAGTTTTACCGTTGTTTAGGTGAAAAATGTTTTGATTTGGGAAGTTCAGGTAGGACATAGATGATGAATGTAAACATGTTTAACGAATTAGTTTTATTATCACATAATTATCAATGTTATGTTTATCTAACGCGTTAAATGACAAATTGTTGCAAACAAATGTTTCTTAACATCACTGCGTAAAATGGCCCTTTGTAGAAACTTCCTCTGTGATACCAGCACTACATACTAAACATGGCGTTCACATAAGATGCTCAAAGTGATGCCCATTCGCTTACATACATAGGGTCACTCTGCGGATGAAGGATGCCCTACTTCGTGCTACTGTTTACTCTTTGATGGCTGTACAAGCATCAATAACGCGTTGCTTCATGTCCTCTGGTATTGTTGGTTCATGTTGGTAAACAGCATCGTTCACTGCTCCCCAAAGAAAATAATCCAGCGGTGTAAGGTCCGGAGATCGGACAGGCCACCTGACTGGACCACCTCGTCCAATCCACCTACCAGGGAACTTAGGTTCAGAAGTCGTCGTGCTCGTAAGGCGTTATGTGCAGGGCATCCGTCATGCTGATACCACATGACCATTCTCCGGTTCAGAGGTACGGTATCCAAGAGAGCAGGAAGATTGTGTCGTATAAATCTGGAGTATTGTCTGCCATTTTGGATGCCATTTATAAAGAAAGGTCCGATAATGGTATCTCCAATAATCCCACACCAAACATTAACTTTTCACGGACGTTGACGCTCTACGTGACGGAGCCGTTTTGGATTGTCTGCAGACTAATAATGCATATTCCTCATATTGACAATTCCTTTGTTGGAGAATGATGCCTCGTCGGTAAAGACAACATCTGCAAAAAAAAATTGGATTAGTCAGAAGTTTTTGCTGAGCCCACCGACAAAATGTTACCGTATTGCGGAAGTCATTTCCATGAAGATGAACATGGTAAGGATGAAATTTATGACGTTTAAGACTAAGCTGTGAACTTGATTTCGACACACCAACTTCACGTTCAATTTGACGTGTGATGATTTGAGGATTCACTGCTATCGTAGCGAGCACTGCAACTTCAGCACATTTATCTGTGCGTGTTCTAGGACGATATCGAGGTCTTGGATTTAAGCTTCCCGTTTCACGTAGACGAGATGTGAGACGACCAAACATCCGGCGCAAAGGCGATGGCTTGTCAGGGAATCGTCTTCTGTATAGTCGTTCTGCCTGAACAGCAATTCGTCCACCTACAACAGGGTACAGTACAGTTATGTAGAGTAGGGTAGAAAACAGACATATTAACTTAATAATCATAATGTTCGCTAACAATACTATCAACAAACAAGCCATATCATAATGCATTTCCCGTCAACGTACATTCTCCATAGATCAGCAGCATTTCTACCATATCTTCATGTTTGTACATTATACTGTACAGTATAGGTCCCACAACACAACGTTTATTTACAATGTGTACTACCTCCGTGCCGTCACTATATTACTCTGATGCACGACTACACTGGCAAGCGGTGTACTGCACGCCAAAGCAATAACAAATGGGATGCTCAGAGGATGGTGGAATACAGGAGTTTGCATGGGTCGCAAATCATAAAGAAGGCGAAGTGGTATCTGTGGCAGTAGTGGGATTTATGTTGGACACTTGACTCGGTAGAGCCAGGCCCTGGGCGACAGGCACAATGGGTCATATAACGCATTAGATAAACCTTATTTTGGGTGTGCAGGATAAATAAGATAACCTGACGGGTGTACACCGATCGGTACTGGTTCATATTGTGTACGTAGATACGTAAAACGTGCAAGAGGGAAACCATTATGTGCTTATGAGAGTTGATGGCAGCAGACCGTATTATTCGTTTCGGACCTCTTGATAAGTATGGAGGTGTGATTACACATGTCAATTACATCGCGATTACGGGCAGCATGGGGTTCACGCCTGAGCCTCAGGACGTGCGCTAGCAGCTCATGTCGGGTGTTTCAAGTGTCAACTTCGCGTCTTAATATATCGGGATGTAAGGGGAATATTGCGATGCAATCAACGCCACTGTGTATGTGCTTCGTCATGCTATGGATTGCTGAAGAAAAAATATAGGAGGTCCATTTGAAAAAAACATAAGTTTGTGTTAAAAACCACATATGCTTTCGTTTTAGAATGTTTCCAAATATGTACATGCTTGAGCCCCAGTCCTACATGGATACCGGTGAAAATCGTTTTCCAATAGCTGTTATTGTTCCAGAGATATTTTGGGTGGACAAGATAGCTGGGACACCTTATATATATATATATATATATATATATATATATATATATATATATATATATATATATATATATAGTTTTCATTTTTTTAATCTGATCAGATTAATGTGTTCGGCACACCTCCTACATTGGGTCAGTGCCTTATGCACTAATCACTATTTTAAAACGTATTGCAATACAATTACTTAAAAAATCGTACCATTTTAACATGTCTTCTTTTGTCTCCATATAATACACATTTGTATGTTACAACCTATTGGTTGCAATTGTTGATCTTTCCACATGTTTTTTATTCTACCTGAGGTCTTACACTAAGTGGATAATAATGCGTCATTAATTTGGGCATTCTCAAATGTTCCATTCTTATGACGAAGTACATTCAGGTGTTTCTGTATCCCTTAATCTGCTTATTAAAGCTTTTCACTTACTGTTCTCCTTTTATATCAACATTTATCCTCCTGCCAGATAGTGTGTACCCCGGTACGGCTTTTAGCAATCACATCTCCAATGCTTTTATTCTTTGTTCATTTAATTTTGTCACAGTCCAGTTGGTTCTGACATCGTTTTAAAGGTCGTAGACAGAGTTTCCTTTTTACTTTACTTCTAAAGATCGTATACATTGCTCTGTTAACATAATTAAATCTGTCTGCTTCCTTTTGTTTCTCCATTTCTGTCATGAATGAGAAACTAGTTCCTAAGACATTAAATGTGTTTAATATTTATGATCATTTATTATTACTTTGCAGGCAACTGACCCCTGGTGCCTGCTTTCTCTGAAAACAAAAACATTATATCCCTTAGTGGGTGTGAATAAAATATTAACAGCAGTCTGAAGGGTGTTCTCAGCTCCAAGGAGGTTATGATCTGGGATGTGTTGTGATTATCAAACTAGGCAAATATTTATCTGAAGCACATTTACGTAGAAAAGAGATCCCTTAAACTGGTGGGAAACCAGAAAAGTGCTGTAGCCACCGTTACACCAGTTGATTCTGAAAATATTATGTATGCCAGCTATGTCAGTGCCCTGTTAGTGTATCTTTTCAAAAGTAGGACAAATATGAACTGAGAAAGGAAACTGACGTACTTCGAGTAAAATAGATCACATTTTACTTACAAGTTGTAATATTGGTTAACTTTTCCTTCTAAGGTAAATGTATTGTCGTACTGTTTGTTGCTGTTGTTGTTTCTGTGGTCTTCAGTCCAGAGAGTGGTTTGATGCAGCTCTCCATACTACTTTATCCTGTGCTAGCTTCTTCATTTCCAAGTAACTACTGCACTCTACGTGCTCCTCAATCAGCTTAGGTATTCATCTCTTGGTCTCTCTGTACGATTTTTACCCTCCCCGCTGCCCTCTAATACTAAATTGGTGATCCCTTGGTGCCTCAGAACATGTCCTACCAACCGAACCCTTCTTCTAGACAAGTTGTGCCACAAATTCCTTTTCTCGCCGATTCTAATCAGTACCTCCTCATTAGTTACACGATCTACCTATCTACTCTTCAATATTCTTTGTAACACCACATTTCGAAAGCTTCTATTCTCTTCTTGTGTAAACTATTTATTGTCCACGTTTCACATCCATACATGGCTACAGTCCATACAAATTCTTTGAGAAAAGACTTCCTGACATTTAAATCTATACTCGACGTTAATAAAATTTCTCTTCTTCAGAAATGCTTTCCTTGCCATTGCCAGCCTACATTTTATATCCTCTCTACTTCGACCGTCATCATTTATTTTGCACCCAATATAGCAAAACCCCTCTAACCTGTAAGTGTCTCATTTCCTAATCCAATTCCGTCAACATCACCTGATTTACTTAGACTACATACCATTATCTTCGATTTGCTTTTGTTGATGTTCATCTTATAGCCTCCTTTCAAGATACTGTCCATTATGTTCAACTGTTCATCCAGGTCCTTTGTTGTCGAGGACAGAATTACAAAGTCATCAGCAAACCTTAAAGTTTTTATATCTTCTACAAAGTTTTTATTTTTCTGCATGAATTTTATTTCCTACTCCAAATTTTTGTTTTGTTTCCTCTACTGCTTGCTCAGTGTATAGACTGACAAACATCAGGGATAGGCTACAACCCTGTCTCACTTGCTTAACAACCACTGCTTCCCTTTTATGCCCTTCGACTCTTATAACCGCCATCAGCTTCCTGTAAAAATTGTAAATTACCTTTCGCTCCCTGTGTTAGACCCCTGCCAAATTCAGAATTTGAAAGAGAGTATTCCAGTCAACACTGTCAAAATTTAAAAATGCCAGAAACATAGGTTTCCCTTTCGTTAATATGTCGTCTAACATAAGTAGTAGGGTCAGTATTGGCTCACGTGTTTCAACATTTCTACGGAAGCCAAACTGATCTTCCTCAAGGTGGGCTTCTACCAGTTTTTCCAGTCGTCTGTAAATAATTCTTTGCTTAGAACTGGTTTTCCATCAGAGATCTTGATATTCATACAAGTGATTCTCCAAAGGTCTCTTTAATTTTCCTGTAGGCAGTATCTATCTTACCCCTAGTATACGCCTCTACATCCTTACATTTGTCCTCTAGCCATCCTTGCTTAGCCATTTTGCACTCCCTGTCGGCCTCATTTTTGATGCGTTTGTGTTCCTTATTGCCTGCTTCATTTACTGAATTTTTATATTTTCCCCTTTCATCAGCTACATTCATTACTTATTCTGTTCAAGGATTTCTACAAGCCCTCGTCTTTTTACCTAGTTGATCCTCTGCTGCCTTCACTATTTCATCTCTCAAAGCTACCCATTCTTCTTCTGCTGTATTTTTCCCCCTTTCTCTAATGCTGTCTCTGATACTCTCTACAACCTGTGGTTCTTTCAGTTCACCCAGATCCCATCTCCTTAAATTTCCACCTTTTTGCAGTTTCTTCAGTTTGAATCTACAGTTCATAACCAATAATTTTTGGGCAGAATCCACATCTGCCCTTGGAAATATCTTACAATTTAAAACCTGGTTCCTAAATCTGTGTCTTACCATTATATAATCTATCTGAAACCTTACAGTGTCTCCAGGCCACTTGCACGTTTAAAACCTTCTTTCATTGTCCTTAAACCAAGTGTTAAGTATGATTACGTTATGCTCTGTGATAAATTCTACCAGGCGGCTTCCTATTTTATTCCTTATCCTCATTCCGTATTCACCTACTACTTTTCGTACTATCGAATCCCAGGCCCCCATGATTATTAAATTTTCCTCACCCTTCACTATCTGAATTATTTCTTTTATATCATCATACATTTTTTCAATCTCTGTGTCATCTGAGGAGCTAGTTGGCATATAAACTTGTACTACTGTGGTAGGCGTGGGCTTCGTGTCTATCTTGGCTGCAATAATGCTTTCACTATGCTGTTCGTAGTAGCTTACCCGCGCTCCTATCTTTTTATTCATTATTAAACCTACTCCTGCATTACCCATATTTGATTTTGTATTTAAAATCCTGTATTCACCTGACCAGAAGTCTTGTTCCTCCTGCCACCGAACTTCACTAATTCCTACTATATCTAACTTTAGACTATCCATTCTACTTTTAAAAATTTTCTAACCTACCTGCACGATTAAGAGACTTGACATTCCGCGCACCGATCCGTAGAACGCGTTTAGTTTCTCCTGATAACGACGTCCTCCTGATTAGTCCCCGCGCAGAGATCCGAATGGGTGACTATTTTACCTCCGAAAATGCCAACCGGACGCCATCATCATTTAACCATACAGTAAAGCTGCATGCCCTCGGGAAAAATTACGGCCGCAGTTTGCCCTTGCTTTCAGCCGTTCGCAGTACCAGCACAGCAAGGCCGTTTTGCTTAATGTTACAATGGCAAATCAATACGGTACGGCTATCCGTATCGCTGAGGCACACAAGCCTCGCCACCAATGGCCAGGACTGTGGTTCATGTGTGTGGGGGGTGGGGTGTCATTGGTTGTCAACGTCGAATTTAGATACTTAAACTATTTACAATTAAGCTATATTTCTTAGATTATGTGTTTTTTCTAGCAAAATATGAAATCGTATAGTATTATCTAGGTGGATCGAAATCAAAGGAGGGAGAACACAAACAACGCAGTCCAGTCGAGGGGAAGGGATAACATGCAAACAAGGAGGGAAAGGGGAAGTCAGATCAGCAAGAAGAGGGAAGAAGAGGAGGGGTGGGTGGAAACGGAGAGAATAGGAGTGTCAGCACAAGTGTTGACACGTCCCAACCCCCACACCCTACTATTATCACAGTACAATGGGGGAGCATCAGAAGAAGAAGACACAAGAAAAGGGTAAACAAAACAGACCAGACAAATGCAGGAAAAAGGAAGGGCGACCCCGCCAAATTAAAAAGGCAAGGTGGCTTGCTTATTTTTAGTTTTGAAAGTAAATAGTGAGCGATGGGTAATGAAAGAGAGCTAGTTCATCCCAGTGGGTTAGCAGTTCTCATCCCATCCCTGATAAGAACGGCTTTGACCATCTCTAGTCCTCACCAACTGCCAACGGTTACAGAAGTCGTCCTCAGCGACCTCAGGAACATGGCCGCCTCTGCTGCTGCTGAAGGTGTCCCCGACTTGCGGGATAGACGGAGTGTACAAATGGACATGACCTCTGCGCTAAACGCACCTGTGAACGAATTCGAGATAACTACTGCCGACTAACTGTATCCCTATGTTCCCCCTTTTCTTTAAAAACAAGTTATGAAGAAAGCTGTGCTCGAACTTCCTATTGGCTACATACAACACAGTTGTATGCCTTGACGGAGATTGCAGAGAATTTATGTGCCTCTGGTAACAGGGAGATGGCGGAGATTTTACCGATCCAGAACTTATTAAAATCAATATATAGCCAATCAGTTGAGCGCTGTGTCACATCGTTGCCTACGGGAGAAACAAGCAGAATTCAACACAATAATCACAAAATGTATCGCATTGTGTGACTAATACAATGTAGCAAAGGATCATAAGAGCATGAAAGTAACTATTTTACTTGAACAGCACCATGGAAGGAGAACACGAAGAACAAAATAACACATCACTTTCTTCATTAAAATGAAGTAGCGAAATCTCGTAACTTACATTTGCAATTGTAGCCGTCCATATACGGAAGATTCTGCGATAAGGAAAAGTGCATTATACATTTTCCAATTAGAATAAAATTAAAATTGCTCAAAAATCGTTCAGATGGCTCTGAGCACTAGGGGACTTCACTTCTAAGGTTATCACTGGAGCTTAGAACTACTAAAAATTAACTAATCTAAGGACACCATACACATCCATGCCCGAGGCAGGATTCGAACCTGCGAACGTAGCGGTAGCGCGGTTCCAGACTAAAGCGCCTAGAGCCGCTCGGCCGCACCTGCCGGCAATTAATATTGCCTTAAGAACTATACAGACTAGTTGATTTATGAAAAACAGATTTCTACAAAATCAGTTTGACGCATCGAGATGTATCAGGATGAGTCTGAGAGCCATATTTAAAAAAATAAAAGAAAGCGAAAGCTTTATTCACTTTCTACAATTTGCCAAGTCTATATAGTTGATATGCCATCAAGAATGAGGGCTTCCTTCGATTGGACTGATGAAATCATCCATATTATGGTATACAACCATTCATACTTGGCAGTTAGTTATTCCATGCAAACGTCCTGATGGCCAAATATCTTATTTGTGACGCATTTCGAGTAATCATCATCAAATAGCTATGCCCAAAATTAACACAGAAGACGAAATTAGAAGACCTGAACTATTGGTACTGCAAGACCAATGCAGCATCAAGAAAGAAAGTACACACTGAGTGTAAGTACTTGCAATTCGCTAAGGAAAGCTTGTACAAGTGAGCGATACAAGAAAAATATCTCATGCGCAACCGCCGTTACGCGAATGCCATACTGAAGGCAGCACACTCGAGAACCGGATTACTGCAACTTCGCACCAGATGCCGTTGTTCTCAAAGATCAAAACATACCAGGATATTGCATTTACGCTACAGGAAACATCGTGCATACCCTTTACGACATTACACCTTTTTTGTTACTATAAGCGCCATATCGTCATTAACAATATAACCTAGCATACCTTATGAACAAAACGTATCATGGGACCACACAGAGAACGTACAGCACGCTAGGCACAATGTCCAAATATTCATAGAGGGCCAACAATGTAAAGGCCATCATTATACAGGCAGACGGTATGCACTTTTTAATTATTTTTCAAAGAAAGCAAGCAACTGTCCACAAATGGGACATGTCAAAAGAGACAAAATCTTATCATAATAACAAATGTTTAAACCTTGTTAGAGTGGACTGGGGAGGGGGGGGGGGCACTAAGGAGTGGGAAGGGACAGATGAGGCAGAAGGTTGAAGGGGACAGGGGTTAGGGAGAGGTGAGTAGGACAATAGGCCTTAGGATTTTGAGCGGGGGAGGTGCAGTGGGGGAACAATTCTAGTAGGAAGGGTAGCATTAACGGACATAACGTTACAAAGAAGGAACAGCGGGAATGCCCCACCAATGGTATATGTTCACAGAATTTTGTGTAATAAATATAACAATAGCTTAAACTGTATTAAAAAATAAGTCACTCTTTTTCCCAATACAAAATTTACTTGTGCCATAAAAAATTTCTTTGCATATATATATATATATATATATATATATATATATATATATATATATATATATATATATATATATATATATATATGGTGTTACAAAAAGGTACGGCCGAACTTCCAGGAAACATTCCTCACACACAAATAAAGAAAAGATGTTATGTGGGCGTGTGTCCGGAAACGCTTAATTTCCATGTTAGAGCTCATTTTAGTTTCGTCAGTATGTACTGTATTTCCTCGATTCACCGTCAGTTGGCCCATTTGAAGGAAGGTAATGTTGACTTCGGTGCTTGTGTTGACACGCGACTCATTGCACTACAGCACTAGCATCAAGCACATCAGTACGTAGCACCAACAGGTTAGTGTTCATCACGAACGTGGTCTTGCAGTCAGTGCAATGTTTACAAATGCGGAGTTGGCAGATGCCCATTTGATTTATGGATTAGCACGGGGCAATAGCCGTGGCGCGGTACGTTTGTATCGAGACACATTTCCAGAACGAAAGTTTCCCGACAGGAAGACGTTCGAAGCAATCGATCGGCGTCTGAGGAAGCACGGAACATTCCAGTCTATGACTGGCGACTGGGGAATACCTAGAACGACGAGGACACCTGCAATGAACGTGGCAATTCTTCGTGCAGTTGACCGATAACCCTAATGTCAGCGTCAGAGAAGTTGCTGCTGTACAAGGTAAGGTTGACCACGTCACTGTATGGAGAGTGCTACGGGAGAACCAGTTGTTTCCGTACCATGTGCTGCGCGTGCAGGCACTATCAGCAGCTGATTGGCCTCCACGGGTACACATCTGCGAATGGTTCACCCAACAATGTGTCAATCCTCATTTTAGTGCAAATGTTCTCTTTACGGATGACTCTTCATTCCAACGTGATCAAATTGTAAATTTTCACAATCAACATGTATGGGCTGACGAGAATCCGCACGCAATTGTGCAATTACGTCATCAACACAGATGCCCCATGTTCTCCCACCTACGGTCAATGAGCACGTTATCATGATTTCATACGGGATACTCTACCTGTGCTACTAGAACATGTGCCTTTACAAGTACGACACAACATGGGTTCATGCATGATAGAGCTCCTCCACATTTCATTCGAAGTGTTCGTACGCTTCTCAACAACAGATTCGGTGACCGATGTATTGATAGAGGCGGACCAATTCCATGGCCTCCACGCTCTCCTGACCTCAACCCTCTTGACTTTCATTTATGGGGGCATTTGAAAGCTCTTGTCTACGCAACCCCGGTACCAAATGTAGAGACTCTTCGTGCTCGTATTGTCGACGGCTGTGATACAATACGCCATTCTCCAGGGCAGCATCAGCGCATCAGGGATTCCATGCGACGGAGGGTGGATGCATGTATCCTCGCTAACGGAGGACATCTTGAACATTTCCTGCAACAAAGTGTTTGAAGTCACGCTGGTACGTTATGTTGCTGTGTGTTTCCATTCCATGATTAGTGTGATTTGAAGGGAAGTAATAAAATGAGCTCTAACATGGAAAGTAAGCGTTTCCGGACACATGTCCTCGTAACATATTTTCTTTCTTTGTGTATGAGGAATGTTTCCTGAAAGTTTGGCAGCACCTTTACACACACACAATATATATATATATATATATATATATATATATATATATTGCTTATTGTCTTCCTTTATAATGATGGCCTTTACAATGCTGCATCTTTCGATCTTTCGGACATGGCCGAAATATCAAGTGGGTCGACCGGAAGGCGTGCCGAGGTAACTCGTGCAAGTGCGATGAACGTTATGTTTGGATGGCGCAGTGGTTAACGCGAACTCGTAGCAAGCAGGACATCTCGGAACCCGGTCGGGCATACATCTTCACTCGCCGCCGGCAGATTCCGCATAAAGACCCGATGCAGCTGACATCACTTATTCCTTTCCTTTCCTTTCCTTTCTCCATCGTCCATCTTCAGTTTACGTAACGCTGTGCCTAGTGTGCTGTACGTTCTTTGTATGTGTCACAATGTCCCATGATAGATTTTATTTATGATGTATGCTACGTTGCTACATTTTGTCATTGAGAATATGATGCTTATTGCAAAAAAAAAAAAAAAAAAAAAAAAAAAAAAAAAAAAAAAAAAAACTGATATAACTGATATAATGTGGTAATGGGTATTTACGATGTTTTACTTTTTTACTTATTGTATATGTTACGTCCAGGGATGTTTCTATATGAGATCAATGGCATCTGGCTTCAAGTCGAAGTAATTAAGGTCTCGAGTCTGCTGCCTCCAGTACGGCATGCGACGTCGTCTTTTGAAATTGCGCTTAACGGCAGTTCATCATAAGAGTATGCATGTTTCTTGCACTGCTCACTTGTATGAGCTTTTTTGCATATTGCAAGCGCTTTTACTCAACGTGTACGTTCCTTTCCCATATTGCATTGGTCTTTCAGTACTGATTCATAAGCTTTTCTAATTTTATCTTTTGTGTTAATTTTGTTGTCTGTTGATGCTTACTCGAAGCACGTCATAAATATTTAGCGATCATTCCAAGGAATTACTACATGGTAAGAGGGCTTGGTCGACTTCAGTAGCTGAAGTCTATTGGCAGGCCATCCAGGCTCCACCTGGGAAACAACATTGTCTGGGTCAAAGCTGAACGAATGACGCCGCTTCATATTTTCTTCAGTGTGGCGCCTGACATCAGAGCATGCGCTTCGACGCTTTGGAGACACAACATGAGGATTTATAGTCGTTAGGAAGACAAATAACAGAACAGAATAGAGACATTTGTAACATGTGTACAGATGCCGGTTCCAACTAAACCGCTTGAGGTGCATCCAGTACGATGGATTAAATGACACCGTACTAATGAGACACAGTAGTATACCAAAACAACGGCAGCTCTTACTTTAATATTCCAGACTACGGCGGCGATGGCTTCCGTGTAATTTCTGAAGAATCAATATGCCGATGTATATATACGGGTGTTACCTCACTTTATAAGGACAGTGATTTTCGATCTACGACTGTGCGGCTGTTTCTGTTTAGCACTACCCTGGCCTTTTCAATCGGAACTGATTTTGTGCTCACTAACTTTCAGTCTTAGTGTTGCTATGTTTTCAGTCATCAGCTTAACTCAGTGTTGGTTGCCACACATTACTTGGTCCGCGGCAGTGACCTGCCTATACTAAGCTGACGAAAGTCATGAGATACGTCGTAATATCGTTTCGGACCTCCTTTTCTCTGGTGTAGTACAGCATCTCGTTGCGACAAGACATCTACAAATCGATGGACGTCCTCTGTTGCCGCCCATAATTGCGAAAGTGTTGCCAGTATACGATTCTGTGCACGAACTGTTCGAAGGGGGATCAAATCATTCGCTAAAATTGTCCAGAAAGTTCTTCAAACTAATCGCGAACAACTGTAGCCCGGTGACATGGCGTGTTGTGATAAATTGTATCGTAGTTTGGGAGCATGAATTCTGACTGGCTGCAAATAGTCTACATGTAGCCGATCATCCAGTGATCCGTTCAACTGCATCAGAGGACACAGTTCATTTTGCAAACACAGCCCACATCATTATGGAGCCACTACCAGTTTGTACATTGCCTTATAGACAACTTGGTTCCGTGGAAACTGCGCCACATTCGAACCCTACCATCAGCTCTTATCAACTGCAATCTGGGTTCATCTGACCATGCTACCGTATCCCAGTCGTCCAGGGTCCAACTGGTATGGTCACGAGACCAGGAGAGGCGCTGTTAGAAAAGGCACTCGAATTATCTTCTAATACCGTAGACCATTAACGGCGAATTTGCCCACACTGCCCTAATCGATACGGTCATCATACATCCCACATTGATATCTGCGGTTATTTCACGGAGTGCTGCTTGTTAATTGACACACACACTCTACGCAAACGCCGCTGCTCTCGGTCGTTAAGTGAAAGCCGTCGGCCACTCTGCTGTCCTGAGTGAGAGGTAATGACTGAGATGTGGTACTCTCGGCACATTCTTGAGACTGTGGATCTCGCAATATTTAATTCCCTAACGATTTCCGAAATGGATTGTCCCTTACATATAGCTCCAACTACCATTCTGCGTTCTGAGTCTGTTAAGTCCCATTTTGCGCCCATGATCACTTCGGAAATCTTTTCGCGTGGATCACCTGAGCACAGATAACAGTTTCGCCAAAGCACTGCTCTTTTACACGGTGTGTACACGATATTAGCGCCATCTGTATTCGTGCAAATCACTATCCCATGATCTCTGTCACCGCAGTGTATTTTGCGTTTTGGATGCCACAGAAAATTTGAATACAGTAGAGTGGTAACTGCCTCAGTAAGAAGGCTCCTATTTCGGCGCATAACAGCTTTCGATTAGTGGGTTGAAGCTGATGCTGCAGGAAATCACTGTATGCTAATTAGAAAACACATATGACCACTTCCCGTCGCGACGTTTAATGTAACCTGGTGGCGTTGCGGCCACGTCATACGATAGGCAAAGTATATAAGCAGTCCAGAGGCGAATGCGAAATCATTCGAGTGACGACACGGACCGAAAATGTGGAAATCCGATGACATAAACGACTTTGATAAAGGGCAAAATAAGAACTCGAAAACCGTGCCCCTTTGTTGGACGTGTTTCCTACAGTATCATACTTATTTTTTATTTCTTAAAAAAACTTTCAAAGAAACAAACGGATGACATTTTTTACGGATTGAAAAACATTTTGTATGACGTTCTGAGCGGAGATACCTTTTCTGAAAAATGTTAGTGGCCGCAATGAACAATTTACAGCGATGCAATTGATGGAGGTTAACACTGAACATGTGTATTTTCAAGAGAAAAAAATACTATGATACGTTCCGTAGATTTTTTTGTCTATGTTAACCATCTTGGATCTAGTTTCATGCCAAAATGTTTACTTAAAATTTAATTTCGTATACACGCATATTTTTTGTTCTCAGGTAATAAATTTTGTAATCACTACTCCATAATGCTTAGATAGCAAATACTTCTGAGCACGCAGTCCGCCCATCTCAGGGACTCAGCAGCAGACGATCCCGACGTGTTCCCATGGTGACCCAACGATATGGTCAGTTATACTCTGAAGACACAAGGAAACTGGTACACCTGCCTAATATCATGTAGGGCCCCCGCGAGCATGCAGAGGTGACACGACGTGTCATCGACTCAACTAATGACTGAATAGTGCTGGAGACCATGAAACCTGCAGGGCTCTCCATAAATCCGTAAGAGCACAAGGGGTGCTATACGGAACACCACGTTGCAAGGCCTCCCAGATATGCTCAGTAATGTTCATTTCTGGGGAGTTTGGTGGCAGCGGAACTGTTTCAACTCAGAAGAGTGTTCCTGGAGACACTCTGTAGCAATTCTGGCTGTGTGAGGTGTCGCATTGTCCTGCTGGAATTGCCCTAGTCCGTCGGAATGCGCAGTAGACATGAATGGATGCAGATAATCAGATAGGATGCTTACATACGTGTCACCTGTTATAGTCGTATCTAGACGTATCAGGTGTCCCACAACATTCCATCTGCAAACGTCCCACACCATTACAGAGTCTTTACCAACTTGAACAGTCCCCTGCTGACGAGCGGGGCCTTGGATTTGTCTTCGCACCCGTAGACGTCCATCAGCTCCATACAATTTGAAACAAGACTCGGCCGGTGAGACATCATGTTTCCAGTCGTCAGCAGTCGAAAGTCGGTGTGACGAGCCAGGCGAGGCGTAAGGCTTTGTGTTGTGCAGTCATCAAGGCTACACGATTGGGCCTTCGGCTCCGAGAGTCCATATCGATGATGTTTCGTTGAATGGTTCGCACGCTGACATTTGGTGATAGCCGAGCATTGATATCTGCAGCAATTTGCGGAAGGGTTTCACTTCTGTCACGTAGAACGATTCTCTCCAGTCGTCGTTGGTCGCTTTCTGGCAGGATCCGCAGCGATGTCGGAGATTTGATTTTTTACCTGGTACCTGATGTTCAGGGTACACTAGTGATATGGTCTTACGGAAAAATCACCATTTCCTGGCTACCTCGGAGATGCATCTTCCAGCAGGCAGCACGAGAATTATCGAGGCCCGCGAGAAAGGCAGGCAGTAGCGCGTAGGTCACATCACGTGACACTGCAGGTCTAACGAGTGTCAGCAGGTGTCTCCGGCAATGGGCTAGTAACTATTTCAGACGTGTTTAATAATTCTTGACAGCGCGTTGAATGAATGCAAGTTCTGATAGCACACGACAAAATTAAATCTTTATTTGGTACATTTTCTATTAAATGTTGAGTTACCATGGGCCCTGCATGGAGCCGAGCGTTCGCGAAGTGTCACGGACAAGACGACTAGTGTATCGTCACAAATTCGTTTCAGGGCTCGTATAATCATTGGCTCTGAGGAACATAGTAGTACAGTTATGTATACTCCATTCGACAAATCGAGAAAGTGCGAGTAAACGATTCCATGCACAGGGCTGTCCCGTAGAAGCGTAGCGCATGACCTGGTCACGTGTTCAGCGGGTGTGAACAAACGGTGGCGAAGTATCTCGACAGCTAGGCGCCTAGCATGCTTAGTACTTCGGAAGTGAGGAACAAACACAATAAAATCTGTAGTTATGAACACAATTATGTACTCATTCTTTCCCGCTCCCTGTGACTTAGGTGCTTTAGTTACATTTGGAGAAGAATATGGAACAAAAGAATAAAACTACTAACAAATAATTTTTTTCCAGCACAGGCAGTACAATCATGCTTCCGAGGAGTGCTGAGGTGAGCTGCTGCTACTACTATTGATGCTAATAACTAAACTCTCTTCGTGAGCTTCCTCTACGTTATCCACGTCCCACATTGATTTTTCATTTTTCTGAAAGTGCTGCAAACATTTGCGACTCACATCCAGCGTTACGGCAGTGACTGCTTCAAACTGAAGTACTTTCACTTCATCTGTTTGAAAGGCTTTGTTCCTTGCTGCGACATAATTCTTAATCTGTGCCCATACAACTTGAATCGTGTTCTATTCACAATGGTACTGAAGCTTTCTTGAAACTGTTCTATTTACTGATCTTGCCGCCGCGTCTACAACGTACGCATCACAAGCTCGTTTATTTTCCTCGACGATATCCAGCAATTCTCGCTTCAACATAACATTTTCAAACGGAATGTTTTTGGACGAAAGGCATTATATAACATTGTGTTTATTATCACGTGCAGTAGCACAAGTATCCCCAAGGCGAGGAAGAACTTAGGAAAACCAAGATTCGAGAGATTTCGCATTAATTTCTTCGTGATAATCACCGCACTTTTTCCATTCGAAAGTGCACAAAAACTCGTACAAAAACCTGTCCCGCCCTCAATATGCGTTATTATTAGTCGTTATCCTTTCCCGGATGGCGTTTTGTTTCCTCTAGACAAAGGAGACAGAAAAGATTTCTTAGCTGATGATACTGAATCATGTATCCAGTTTTTATTCCGCGTGTGGCCTGCATTTATCTAGGTCTCGTCTAAGTAATAAATTTTCCTACCTTCCCGGCGTGTTGACTTTTTGTCCTTTAATAGTGCTTTCTCCATAGACTGATATCTTTTTCGTCGAACAGTGTGCTATTATGTTCACTATCAACGTATCTGAAATTGATCTCCTTCAATAAAGAGTTAAATGCCCGGCAGATCAGGCTCTTCGTTAACGGAAGCAAGAACTTCATAACTGCGAAAGAGAAACTGGTTCACTTTCCTCCTTACGGCTTTTCTGTCGAAGACGTCAACAGTTTGAATTAGTTTTCTACTAGGTCTATATTATTTGGTGATTATCTTTGTGTTCGCAAAGCACTCGATGTACGGACGAGACGCAGAGCCCAGTTAAATGTGCAGTTTTAGCCAAAAAAAACGGCTCTGAGCACTATGGGACTTAACATCTGTGGTCATCAGTCCCCTAGAACTTAGAACTACTTAAACCGAACTAACCTAAGGACATCACACACATCCATGCCCGAGGCAGGATTCGAACCTGCGACTGTAGCAGTCGCCCGGTTCCGGACCAGTTTTAGCCACAATTTATGATGTTATTGTTGTTGGATGTAAATCACATTATGTCTAGTACACATTCAGGATCATTTTCTCCTCAGAACTACTTAATGCTGACCTTTTCACTCGTTTCTTAGATGAACTGAGAGGCCATCATGGCCAGATTGGCAGTACGTGACATTTTGAGAACACTGGAGGAAACAGAAAAGATAGTATCAGAAAAAAAGTAGCAGACAAAACGTATAAACAAAAAAACCTGTGTTAAACGAAGATAATAATACTTACATTTCCATACTTACAGTGTGCAAATTCCACTTCACAATTTCGCCGTCGCCTTGAACACTCCAGCACAAGACGACAGCAGCCTGTACTGAAAAAATTGGGCGCTTGTGTCTACACCTGGCAACAGCTGTTAATGTGACGTCACTAGCACGTGATCGCGAGAAAGACTGGGCGCGGCGCGTACGTCATTCGCTGACCGTCACGTGGCCAGGAAAGGTCGAGCTACAGAACTGCGCCAGTGCGCCTTACCTACAAGAAAGACTACATTTCTGGCTGATTCAACATTTTGTTATCTCCTGATACAGGTTTACGAACTGCATCATCTACTAGAATGCGCAAATTTGTAACAAGATAGTTTTCAAATGAATAATACTTCAAAATAGCTTATGATTATACCGGAAGTACAGAATAAAGATCGGAAAAAAGGTCAGATAAACGCACATTTCACTTGGACTTTAGTTGGGAGAGGAACTTTTCTACTACACAGTCCTTTATTTCATACATGATGCTCAATGTAAGACGATTTTATATGTTACATTTTGCTCATTCACATCTAAGATACTTATTATGTGAATAACACATTACATTTGTGCGAGTTTCACTTTTACCACTTATTATTTTAAGCTTCAAACAAGATAAATTAAAATTGTCCAGTGCCATGCAATTAATTCGAGACAGAAAATGTGATAAAAAAGTTCATGAGAATCACTATAAAATCTACCACAACCTTAAAAGAAAAGCAACTCCCCCCCCCCCCGTCTCTCTCTCTCTCTCTCTCTCTCTCTCTCTCTCTCTGTCTCACACACTCATCACACACACACACACACACACACACACACACACACACACACACACACACATATGTACAAACACACACACGGAGAGATAGCACTTAGTTGACAGTCAAAACAAAGCAAGTTAACCAGAAATGAAGAGAGAATTTCTGTTGATTAACACATTACTGCAGAACAGAGCACTAAATAAACTTAACCCGATTCGTGAGCAACAATAACTACCAAATGGAATGAATGATCAATACACTGGTAGTAAGAAGAAGAGGAGTTGTTTGTAACTTTGCAGCTCTGCCTCCAACTGTTACCTGAGCATGAGGTCACAGTTATTATTTACACTTGATTAACAAGAATTATACATAGTTTCTGATGTGAATCTTCATCTTTCTTATCTCTAAGGAACAGATATAAGCAACTGTACATCTGCATAATTCTGTACTTTTTCGAATTTCAGACCTGGGTATAAAATATCTTCTGTGGTTAGCACCTATCCTGTTACTGACTGGGTGAACCTCTGACAGTATTGTCGGTCTTTTAGCATAACATGGTAGACTATTCGCTACAGTTATGCAAAACACAATATAATAAAGTTACCAAACATAAACTATACCACCAGCCCAACATAGCACGAACTGTCAAATCCAGACGAACGCAGTGGGCCGGCCATGTGGCCCGGATGGAGGATCACAGATGGCCTCGCAAGCTCCTGGATTTCACACCTACAGGAAAGAGACCGCCATGGAGACTCAAGAAGCGTTGGAGGGATGGACTCCAAGATGATTTAAACCAAGTGTCAATAGATGTGAACGAATGGCGGATAGCAGCAATGGACAGACTGCAGTAGAGGAGTTAACTTGTAGATGCGTGCGGTCCACTGGGACTGATCACGTAGTAGTAGTCGTAGTAGTAGTAGTAGCAAACATAATTTCACTTCAGGATCATACCATCCCTACATACTAACCTCGATTAAGAAACCACCTGCTGGTACATGATCATAGGTATGTAGACAATGTTGTATGGAGAAAAAACTGTCCCTTTAGTTACTATCACTCTTCTACATCTAACAAAATCGCTGAGTAAATAATAAACAAAGAGCCAAAACAGGCTACATGTGCTAAATAATGTAAACCAATGGCCTACGTAAGTGATGCCTCTAAGGAAAGAGATTTATTTTTAACTGCAAAACACTGAAGTAAAATGAGTGTTTTAGACAATGTTACATTATGGTCAACTCGTACTGAATATATTCTTCAACAGTGGACAGTATACGATGTTCAGAATTTCTTGTATGAGAAACTGTAGGGAGGAGGGGGGGGCATAGTAAAAAAGGGAGACACTCCAAAAATCCATAATTGAAAGTAGTGATATTGTGGGTTGGCTATAAACACAGTATCAATTTATTCTCAAAACACGGATTGGCAGTTAGGTACAAGCATAGAGTAAACAATTTCATAGCTGCCTACTTGGATGCCCACGTAAATTTGTTCACTTTTCTTGATTTTCCATGAATATTTGTGTCTTTGTAATTGCACATTTTCTCAAATTTATGTAGGAGAATTTTGGATGTACATACAGATATATATTGTAATTTACATAATAGAGTGTTGTACAGCAAACATTTTATCTTAGCATCAATGACTGCAGTATTAATCAGGTTTCTGAAGCTTAGATTGTGAGCAACTGACAGCTGCTTTGTACATGCTATCAACTGATGCAGTCACTTTTCCAGTAGTAAAAATACCAGTGCTACAGAAAAGACTGTCTCCTCAGACAGCAAGGTTAGTCGACCTCTGTTTAAATCTTTTACAAAATCATAAGAAGAGTCCACTTCGACTTCTTCATCCAATTGCAGTAATGCAGTGCATGTGTCACACTTAACACTTCTGTAAAGCTTTCATAACAGCTTAACCTCCAATGTAAGTTGTAATAGGCAAAGTATCAGAGTGTATGTGATCTATTGCAAAGCATAAATTCAGTAGGTCTGAAAACTTATGTAAATCAACATTTTCATCTTCACACTGATGAACAGGAATTCATCGCAATGGACAGACTACAGTGGACGAGTAAACTTGTAGATGCGTGAGGTCCATTTGTCAGATTTACATTTCCACAATTGGGAGCAAACAGTACATCATTCTTAAATCTAATTTTCCTCTCATTTTCTAAAATCTGAACATAGCTAATGTAATAATTGGCACCACTCAGTTGCCAGTAGGGTCCAAACCGACTTTCTAAATTATTGGAATGAAATTTGGGTAGCAGAATATAATCCCTCTGATATTTCACAAATAAAATAGGGAATTATTTCCAGGAAGAATTCTGTAGTGAAAATTTAAGATTGAAATGTTTTCAGTTAAGGCAACATTTGATGCGACAGACTGCCTCCAAAGTATATGTCAGTGAAGCATAGCGATTAAGAACTTAACAAAGGCGATTCTTTTAGCTTCTCTGTATGGATCATTGAACCTCTGGGCTTCACATACACTTGTAAGTTACCACTTTTCCACCAGTTTAAAATAATTTGAATGAAAATAGCAGTCTGATAATATGTTTCAGTGCCCCTACATTATTATCACAGAACAGTCTCAGAGCTAATTTAAAATTTTGTTTTTGTGTAGATGGAGGATATAAAACCTTGGTTGAAAGTGTGTGGCCATACCTGACCAATGAGTTTTTCTCTTTCCCGTACGGAAGTTCCATATGCTTGTACTATGCTGTCAATCTGACAGAATTAGTTATTCTTTTTGTTTCCCAGTTATTTCTGATGGATTTCAGCATGTGCAGTGTCAAACATAAAAAAAAACGGCTTCCTAGAATCATCCAGAGGATGTACAATGCTAGGTTGCAGATTTTATTTGCAGTGAAGAGTTCATAAGCTTTTCTGTTCACATTATCATTATCTGCTACAAGACCGACAACTTTGAAACCTGTACTTTCTACATCCGCATTTTCAGAAGCTAATAAATTGTCAAACAAAAGCTGTGAATCCTTTTTCCAAATGACATCAGATGAAAGTGTGGCACCACTTGCAGAAGCCAGAAAATATGTCAAACGTAACCTACGAAACCTTTTCTTTTTATCTTTGGTGCTGGGCTAGTGGTCAATGAACACAACGTGCCACTGAAGCTTTGACAGTTCTTCTCCTGTTCCCAACAATAAATTTGTGCGAAATGTAATTCTCAGCATATGCAGCTACAAAGATATAATGCTGAAATACACTGGACAGATGAATATTTTGCATCGGGGTAGCACAGTCAATGAAGACAGCTACTGCGAATTTTTAAAGAAACTGTACCGTGAATAGCAGAAGAAAGGCATGGAATGTTCTGTAGACGGATCATTTTGCTGCACGACCGTGTCCGCCTCCATATGCTTCATCGCATTCAAGATCTCATCACGTCATAGTGTTGGGAACGATTATAGCTGTGACCTAGCAGCTATTGGTTACCATTTGTTGTTGCACTTAAAGAATCACGTTGTCATTCAGCACTACGAGGAACATGACAACGTCGAAACATCAGTACACGAATTGTTAAACAATTTTAGATTTGGCAGCAACAATGGATTTTAGAAGCTGGTCGTAGAATACGGTAAGTGTCCTGTTGTCGGTAGAAATGGTCTTGAAAATTAGATTAAGGTCCACGTTTTCATGTAAAAATAAACTTATTTAATACTGTTTTGGTTTTATTTAAGAAGAGTACTCAGGTTAAAAATGTTCCTAATGGAATTGGGATAAACAAGCTACCTGTCAGTGGTGTGTAATGAGCTGGTAGTGTTACAGGACAGTTTTTCCCAAACTCGTCTTTAAATTTATTAATGTATCAGTGTTGTATGAAAGTACATACAGGACTGAATCTCATACCAATGACTGCACATGTAAGTAGTAATCTTTTCTGTACGGTGAGGGTGCCTTTAGTGTTTTTTCTGTAACCTGGGACAGGGGTGAATAAGGGCTCCAAGAGGAACCATAACAAGCAGACAATAAAAATGTTTTCGCTGAAAGCCACGAGTCAGCCAGGTATGGGACGCTTTGACCAGAAACAGAGCGCTGCTTTTTGGCAGATGCAAAATCGCCAAGGGGTTGCTGAGTGGGCGGCAAGGCGAGAGAGAGTACCCAGCAGGTTTTAATATTTCAGAAAGTGAGGAATTTTAAGAATGGCCTCAGAAAATATAAAATTTCCTACGGCAGGAGAATAATAATATAATGCAGTCAGCTTTGCAGACGGCTGTTGTGGACGAAAATACGTCACACAAGTTCATGTTTAAAGTTTGTTACAAAACTCAGAATTAGATCACAGTAATTATTTTGGTAGTGGGGACTAGACTCACTAAGTGCATATCTGCAAGCATTTCCATTGGTCGAAATGTGAAAGTGTGCGCAGTGGGAGTTAATTTTTCTACGTACTGTCCCACTCTGTGAGACAGCTGAGCAGTACTGATTAAACAAGCAGGAAATTATTGCATTTGGTCCACTCTTGGAATGTACAGTATAATGCGACTGGCTACCAGTTCTACGTCGCTGGCAGAACCAGATATATTTTGTGGAAAATAAAAGAAAGACACTTCATATTGGGACGGCAGGCAGGGAGATTTGATCACAGATTTTACAGTAAAGGCTTCAGCTCAGATCTCCCGGCAGCGATATCTTGTTCACTGATCCTGCGACTGCACTCAAAATTGTGAGTCACTACAGCCATCCTCTGCACCTGAATATCATCCGAGTAGCAAGCATGAGGTGCATTTGCGTACGTCGTGAGGAGTGAAGTTAATTGTTCAAGTCAGAGTTTGGTTTTTTTAAATTAGCTCATAGCCCACTAGGTGCTCCTTCGTAATTTTCTGGGTATTTTCTTTGGACTATAAACCTATTCAGCAATTATTGGGGATGTTCGTGGGTCCAGTTTTTATGTCACTCCATCTGAACCAGGACTGTGCCCAGGACTGAAATACATCTTTTCGTATATTTGTGCCATATTACAATTATTTGTGATGTTAATTCAGTGACTGCACATATGACTGAATCTCGATCAACCTTTAGTTTCATTTAGTATTTTAATGGAAATCCTTATCATTAGTTTAATGCGCGCTATATTTTTCTGTTCGTTTGGGCCACCTCTGTGTAATTCAGATAGACAATTAATTATTCCCTGTCCGATTTTGCTTTTTCATATCACACGATCTGTTGGGGAGAAACCGGTTCATCCTATAAATCACTGGGTTCTGATCTGGTAGTATCTCAGGGGTATGCTAAATGCTCAACTGACACCTCAGAAACGATTATAATGTTCATTTCACTATCGTGTTCTTTGTAACATTGTGTAGGCGTGGGACAACGAAATGTTTCGTGTCGTCTTTCTTGACTATTTCATACACTGGACCACAGCGTCATTGAATTAGTCTGAGCTGACCGCTTCTTACACGAGTAGCTCCGTCGAATACAAGGCCTTCCGCGTGGTGAGCCCGCAGAGGGCTTTGTGGCTGGCGGCTGCAATGTTATCGGCGGACCGCCGCGCCGGCCCGGACGGAGGGAAGTCTGCACAGTGGCCACCCCGCCATTGTCGCCGCAGCGCGCAGCCGCCGCCAGATCTTCCAGCCGCTGCTCCGGGACGCCGCATTCAGAGGAAATTCACTGCCTGGTACACAAGGCCTCAGTTACTGCTTGTAAATCTCCAGAACCACCGACAGTCCATTCTTTGCGGTTATAGGTTCCGCTGAATCAAAGAACGAGCTCGCACGATGTCGTTTGACCGTGTAGAATACAGTACAAAACTAAATAAATTGCTACATTGGGGATTATTATTTACATGAAATGAGGCAGAGTGCGTACGGGACAAGGTGGCCGATGCGCAGTGACCAGGTTTCGTCCAACACCGGAAAAAGATCTCAGAAGGGACCAACAACGACTGAAGAGAATAGTTCAGCGTGACAGAAGTGCAACCCTTCCGCAAATTGCTGCAAATTTCCAAGCTGGGCCATCAACAAGTGTCAGTGTGAGCACCATTCAACACGCGCGCCATTCAACACAACATTATCGATATGGGCTATCAGAGCCGAAGGCCCACTCGGGTACTCTTGATAACTGCACGACACAAAGCCTTACGCCTCGGCTGGGCCCGTCAACACCGACATTGAACTGTTGATGACTGGAAACATGTTGCCTGGTCTGACGAGTCTCGTTTCAAATAGAGCGGATGGACGTGTACGGCTATGGAGACAACCTCATGAATCCATGGACCCTGTATGTCAGATGCGGACTCTGTATTGGTGTGGGGCGTGTGCAGTTTGAGTGAAATTGGATCCCTGATACATCTAGATACGACTCTTGACCGGTGATACGTACGTGAGCATCCTGTCTGATCACCTGCATCCATTCGAGTCCAATGTTCATTTAGACGGACTTGGACAATTCCAGAAAGAAAATGCGAGACTTGACACTTTCTGAATTGCTACAGAGTGTCTCCAGGAACTCTCTTCTGAGTTTAAACACTTCCGCTGGTTACCAAACACCCCAGATATGAACATGATTGAGGGTATCTGGGACTCCCTCAGAAGAGATATCCACTCCCTCATGCTCTTACGGATTTATGGACAGAGCTGCAGGATTCAAGGTGTAATTCCCTCCAGCACTACTTCAGGCATTAGTGCAGTCCATGCCACGTCATGTTGCGGCAGTTCTGCGTGCTCGCTTGTCCCCTACACGATATTAGGCAGGTGTACCAGTTTCTTTGGCTCTTCAGTGTAGTTATTGTGGTATTTACGTGGTTAGTCACACAGTGCGCGAAACCTGAAAAAGTTGCAGTGAGAATTTGGGTCGCTATGATTTTGCGTTTGGTGCAAATTACATAATATGTGTTAGTGCGTATGAAATTTAGATAATATATTGAATTTTTCTTTAGACTTGAGCGAAGGTGTCTACCTGCCACTAGTCTCGAGAAAAGTGATCTGACGTAGCAAACTCATTTCCGATCGCGCCCCGCCACCGATGAAGGCAGAATGATATATCCACTAAATCGTATTTCGTAAGTGGTTTGAGATACCGAAATGAGATTTTGGCAATTAGGAGAGTATTTTACGGTATTATTCAAATGTTCCTCATCTACCTTGTTATTCTACTAAATACAGACTTTTTCGATGAAAGAATGTAATTTATAGCGGCCATCGATAGTTGGTGGAATGAGAAATGCTATGTGCCTTGGAAAACATAAGTGAAACCATTCCACGTTTATTTTGTCGCGAGGATGTGCTTTATCTAATAGGCTATTGACCTTCCTTTTCCCCAGTTCCTCATTTAATAAACCATTGCTTCAGAATTCTCTGCAACACGTCAGAGAGGTGACACTGTATAAACTCCGATGTGTTTTGGCAAAAGAAGCAAATTTTAACATGGCTACAAGAAAAATATCTATTCAAAATGGCTACTCAAAATTCACTACTCATGACCCTTTCCCGAAAGTTACAAATGGTCAACAAGCTAAGCGAAAACAAATCGCTGCATTTCCAGCAGAAGTCTTTTTAGATACTAATCAAATCAGAGGTGCAGGGTCTTTTTGAATGGTCACCAGGCAAGTGTGGGCAGGGGGGAGCTTCACTTAATAACAAATGTAAGTTTAGGCTTCAGCTTAGAGCCCCAGTGCCCCTGCAGCGCTCGGCATTACCCACACACCGCCTACCCTTAACTCTCAACACTACCGCTCTCCCGCTGTAGTCCACAGCTCGTGGTCTAGTGGTCGTGTACGGTCAGGGAGCCGGCTGGTCTCTGTGATAAAAAATTGAGTGAAAGGATCAACAACGAACTACAACGGATGTCATGTGACGTCCACTACCTCCAAATACAACGAACAATTCCGAACAAAGCGAAAAAAAGAGAGGTGGGTGGCGTTGGAGCCTCTGGATCACATGGTCCGGGGTTCGATTCCCGACGGGTTGGGGATTTTCTCTGCCCGGGGTCTGGGTGTTTGTGTTTCTATCATTATAATTCGTGACAGCTGCTAATTTGATTGAGTTAATTTTCGATTTATTTTAAACCCTTATTAGAAATTATGAGGCAAGAATGATAGCCTTTTTTAGGGAACTCATTGCACCTTTGCGGTACGTCAATAGTTACATTTTGGAGCCTTGTTATCGAGACGCACTGTAGCTACAAAAGCAGGTTGCGCGACGTTATCCAGTGCGACCTAGGTAAACCAAATAGGGTAGAAAGCAGATTCGTCCTTTGGTTAAATTTCACAGGGACCATCTTTAGTTTCGAAGTAGTTTGTCATCAAAGTTCATAGCCAAATATTTCAGGCAGGGCATGATTTTCTTAGAATTCGTATTAAATTTCCCTATCCATTCTGGCAGTTTAATGGTGCCACCAACAGTTAGCGTTACGCAGGCTATCAACTTTAAGATCTTGCATGGGCGCCATCCGAAACAGGAAACCCAACGTTTAAAAAGTCTTAACAGAGAAATTAACATTAAAAATTCAATCAACATTACATATCCACTTTCACTCAAATAAATTTAAACAGATAATTGGCAATTGGTGTTCGCTCCAACGCCGTATATGTGTCTTTGTTTTCTCATTGGGAGCATTCTGCTTACGTGTATTCAGGGCACGACGAATCTTGCGCTTCTGCCGTACTCCTGCTCAGTTAACAGGAGAGATCAGTCGGATTCTAAACAAGCATAGTAGCAGTTCGATATTCTTGGCTCCAGCAAACATTTTAAAATCAGTGAGGCGTGTGAACGACGGTGCAGGTCTCAGAATATTAGGAGTGTGTAAAATATCGCGTGGGTGTGTGCAATTTTATGTTGGTCAGACTGCATGTACTATTAAATAGTGCGGTGTAGAACAAGAGAGGTGTTTTTGCTTACGGTAACCTGAGCAATCAACGGCAATAGAACACGCTCTAGAAAACGGACATCGTATGCATTCGAAGAGGCATCTGTTGTCATACGGATTAATAGTTTCTGGGTAGAGCCAGAAACGAAGCGATCGAGATAATGATTTATGTCAACATACTCAATAAAGGCGGCGGGCGGTGTGCACTAAGTATATCTTGGGACCAGCCCATCAAAAGACTGAAACGGGTGCGGGGGGGGGGGGGGGGGGGGGGCGCAACGAAACTGTTACGATATGTGACCCTGGGGTGAGCGCCAGTGACATCACAGAAGGTGGCGCTGCATTCGAATATAACTGGCACAATATTTCTAGTTTCCCTCCTATGAGAAACAACAAATCAGATTCTCAGCGAACCAGTCCATTCTCAAGTTATCAGCTATTGCGTCTGTAGAACGTTAAGCATGGCAACAGCAGCAACTGTGAAAATGTAATATATGGAACAAAAACAGCCACCGGTTGCGGAAGATAGTAGTCAACCCATATGAATGGGCCTTCTTCAGAAGTCTAATAACTTGGAAATAAGTATGTACAGGAAAACGTAACGCTTAAAAAAGTAGCATTTTATTAAAACCAACATATATATATAGTGGAGGTTATTACAATAATGCAGTAAAAATACGTCTAACTGTTATCATAAATATAAGCTAAATGGCCACGTGCATATTACAGCAGAGTCGGCGACAGAACAAGTGCCTAACTAAGGCAAGAGTTATTAATCATTAAAATAAGCCACAACTTACGCTTTACATGCTGATCATGATGTGCCACCAAAGTCATCCAACCCAGAATGTTAGCATCAGGGAAAGCTTCGAGACTTCTATAGTCAGCTTGATTGCCACAAACAACGGCCAAGGTCAGCCTTGTACTGCCTCCAAAAACAGCTTCTATATCACAGGTGAACTCCATTCGTAGTCCACGAAAAGCATTAGGGCCACCCATAAGCTGCAGATTAAACTGTCGAGTCAAATTAAAATTGACAATCGTAAAAACAGCCGTCTGGATGTATCATAAATAAAATAATTTACTTATTATATGTTGTGTGTGTGACCACTAATGGATAAAATTCCATTTGACAGAGCAAGATTCATGTGTGGCCAGCAGTTGAGAAAACTGAGCCTAGATGGAGCTAATAGGGCAACCAAAAACTAACCTGAACTCCTTCCGAACAGGTTTTGAAGGCCGAATGGTACCGACCGGCTACCGTGTCATCTTTGGCCCAGAGGAATCATTCGATGCAGATATGGAGGAGCATGTGGGCAGCACACTGCTCTCCCGGCCGTATGTTAGTTTCCGAGACCGGAGTCGCTACTTCTCGATCAAGTAGCTCCTCAGTTTGCTTCACAAGGCCTGAGTGCACAGCCAATAGCTTTCGGCAGGCAGGATGATCATCCATCCACGTGGTAGTAGCAGGGAAACTGGGCTTAGGAAATTGCATGAGAAGTGACTTGATTATACAAAACAAGTATGACATTTTATTGGGAACGCTCGTCTAGAGTTTGGCATTCAAAAAACATATACTAGTAATAATTATGTTAATCCATTGAAAAAATTTTTGTTTTTCAGTTGCAGTTGGTCGTTCCAAAATTGAATTCTTATTGTTGAAACAGTGTTTAAAAATTTGAAGTTCGTCCAATAGATCCAACTTTCTCCTTTCTAAGCAAAATAACAGTATCATCCAAATTATAGGGTAATGTCCGCTTTGCACAAGGTGTTCGGCGTATGTGGAGCCAAGAATAGTAATAGCCTCTTTGCTCGGTTAATGTTCCTTATACCTAGTTTTAATTACCCCCCGCCCCTTGTGACCTATATAAAAATGTGGACATTCATTACACTTGATCTTGTAAAACTCGATTGTGAAAATGGATCTTCCTTACGTTCTAAGTTGTGCATAATTTTTCTCTCAGGTTGTTAATAGTTGAAAAAGAGGCATTGCAGATATATTTCACAGAAATAAGACGTCTAATTTTATACGAAATATTACCTAGCAACGGTATGTAAATAAAGCAAATTTTCCCATCCACATCTTCCACTTCTCTAACATCTGATGTGTAACATTTTAAGAGGTTTTCTCATCCAAAATGCTGTCACATAGTAGGGGACTATAGTCATGGTTGGTGGCAAGAGATTTAATTAATTGAATCTCATCTTACGAGCTCTCCGATGCTAATGTAGTAATCAGTGCTCGAGGAATACTAGAATGTAAGAAAGTTGGTTTATGCACTTGGATGATGTTATTAGAAAAAATCTTCTTACGGAGAAAATTGAAATTGGTTTAGTCGTCATGTACTCGAAATATAAGATCAAGGTAATTCAGTTCTCTGCTACTGTTTTCCATTTCTTTTTTAAAAACAATTTTTTCATGAAACAGGTGATCTAATTCATCCCACGTCCCTTCAGATGTGCATAGAAACTAATGTTATTCAGTGTTTCGACGTTTCCTTTAAAATAGTTCACAACGAAAGAATTTTTAGAAAGTTTATATTAGCAGGACGGCCAGGGGCAGCTCATGGCTGTGTGTACAATTTATTGACGGTCATATTTGAAAACGGTCCTGAGCAGAGCCCTGAGTTCCGGAATTTCCAAAACAGTTCCCATGGATTAACAAATTTTTGTCCACTATTTCGAGAGTTGTGTCTACTGGGACGTGAGCATATAAGCTAAGTACATCAATGGAAACTTAATTTCGTCTGAGGAGAACACATAATATTAGTTAATCTACCAATCAATACTTCAGAATTTTTTCACTGACAAATTTTTCTCAAAACCATAAGCTGTGTGTGCAAAAAGAGGCTAACTTGTGATGAGCACTATGGGTACACTCTACGATCGACCGATCGCATGCCCCTGTGTATGGACTTCAAGTTGACTCCTCCGCGTAGGAGGCTTAGGATTCATATTTACTAACTTTTTTTTTACAAAATTTTCGAACCAGTTTTTCGCTATTATTCAAACCGATTCCATTTTCTTTTTGTAGTTTAGTCGTCGGGTCTGGCTCTGTCATTCTCTTCGTAATTTTTTTTTTGTATATTCGTTCTTGTTGTTGTTGTGGTCTTCAGTCCTGAGACTGGTTTGATGCAGCTCTCCATGCTACTCTATCCTGTGCAAGCCTCTTCATCTCCCAGTACCCACTGCAACCTACATACTCCTGAATCTGCGTAGTGTAGTCATCTCTTGGTCTCCCTCTACGATTTTTACCCTCCACGCTGCCCTCCAATACTAAATTGGTGATCCCCTGATGCCTCAGAACATGTCCTACCAACCGATCCCTTCTTCTGGTCAAGTTGTGCCACAAACGTCTCTTCTCCCCAATCCTATTCAATACTTCCTCATTAGTTATGTGATCTACCCATCTAATCTTCAGCATTCTTCTGTAGCACCACATTTCGAAAGCTTCTATTCTCCTCTTGTCCAAACTATTTATCGTCCATGTTTCACTTCCATACATGGCTACACTCCATACAAATACTTTCAGAAATGTCTTCCTGACACTTAAATCTATACTCGATGTTAACAAATTTCTCTTCTTCAGTAACGCATTTCTTGCCATTTCCAGTCTACATTTTATATCCTCTCTACTTCGAATATCATCAGTTATTTTGCTCCCCAAATAGCAAAACTTCTTTACTACTTTATGTGTCTCATTTCCTAATCTAATTCCCTCAGCATCACCCGACTTAATTCGACTACATTCCATTATCCTCGTTTTGCTTTTGTTGTTGTTCATCTTATATCCTCCTTTCAAGACACTATCCATTCCGTTCAAATGCCCTTCCAAGTCCTTTGCTGTCTCTGACAGAATTACAATGTCATCGGCGAACCTCAAAGTTTTTATTTCTTCTCCATGGATTTTAATACCTACTCCGAATTCGTTCTTAAAAGCCACAATTACTGCATTATCTTCGTCAGCCTTAGTTATAAGAGCATCATTCTGTTTATGTTTACGATTTATGCTACTTACTACTTTATGCTAAATTGGGTGTTCGTTTACTCTAAAGACATTAACTATTTCTTTTGCTGGCATATTACAACATTCATGGGCGATCCTAATATCTTTCGATTTTTCTATTTTATGGTTATCAAGATCCATCCTTAGATCAGCAATGAAATCTTCTACAACAGTAGGATCACTAAGCCTATTATCTACATTACATTTGAGACCTATCCACAATAGGTCATTTTTTTGTTTTTGTAAAACTGATTTCAGTTTTACTGTCCATCCTGTCGTAATACACATATTCAGTCTGGTTGTTGAAACTGTTATATTCAAAAATATAAAGGTAGAATTGGCTTCTTTGTTCGAATTATCTTTTTTAGTATATTGTTTTACTGTTGTACTAGATGTAAGTTGTTTCAGAATAAAACTGCGAAATTATTTAGTATCAATGACACGTTTCACCCTTTTGTCTACAAAAGAAGAAACCAATCACCTAGATACAAATGGAGGAAAAGGGCATAGTTCTATCTTGCACGGCTACGCAGGCAGCGTGAATTAAAACTAATAACAACATCGTAAAAGTAGCTGGATATGTGACCCATTAGTCATAAAACCACGTATAATGTAAAATAGTGAAAGTAGCATAGTATGTGACCCATCAGTCATAAATCACATATAATGTAAACTAAACACCAAGGTAACGTAATGGATACGTAATCCATCAGTCATGAAACTTCTAGACCATGAAGTGGACCTAGTGAAAGGAGAGAAACAGCCGGAATAGAAGAAAGTTGAAATACGTGTCGGAAATTTTTTTCACAGTTATTGTATGTTACATTGATCACACCAGCCGGAACCCCCGTGGCAGTATAACATAGGGCCACTCTTACAAACCACGGAACAAGGCGCACATAGCACAATGTCTGTATTCGCACGCACTTTTTATTACTATCACAAACTGACATACAGGTGCCGCGTATTGTGCGGCAGGAAGTACCCAGGTGGCGTGCATGACGGGCTGGAGGCACATTTTCGAAAAACAAATGTATGTAAACCAATGATTAATATGCATATATGCAAACCAAAGCAGATACATAAAACCCAAAAATAAAAAAAATTAAAGATACTCCCATGTAAAGAAGAGGTAAAATGATTACATGAAAAGCAACGAATCAAATTACATTAAAACTCCGTCACACGGAGTAAAACAGTTAAATTTTGGTGAACATTCATAGCGTATGCATTTTCGGTGGATCAAAAGTCAAGATGCCAGGATCGGGGGCAATCTTAAGCATCGTAAATGGACCAAAACATTCTTAGTCGTTAAAATAAAGACACATAAGTTATAAATGTAAAGGGGTAAAGTCATCTGCGATAAAAAGTCATTGAAAATCCCCCTTTAAAATGTGGTTCCCACAAGTTCCTACACAGAAACCAACAAATTGAGAGTGATGCCGTCGACATCAAATAATGAGTGCACCTACGATCGGAACATTGTATCATAACATATTTGATTACTGCTAATCAGTGTCGCGCGGGATTAGCCGAGCGGTCAGACGCTGTAGTGATGGACTGTACGGCTGGTCCCGCCGGAGGTTCGAGTCCTCCCTCGGGCGTGGGTGTGTGTGTTTGTCCTCAGGATAATTTAGGTTAAGTAGTGTGTAAGCTTAGGGATTGATGACCTTAGCAGTTAAGTCCCACAAGATTTCACTCACATTTGAACATTTTTTTTCTAATCAGTTGATCGTTCAGCAACCTGTCATCTTCAACATAGAGATATTAACAGTTTCCCGCTCCTCTAATAGGTCCGGTGCCCGCTGCGGCTTAGAAAATTTTGTTTAATCTGACCTTCCTTAGTTGACAAGAGCTACCTGAAACTGGTCTCCAACCTTCTGTCAGTCTGGCCCATATATGACGTTTCGAAATCTCTACACTCGAATCTACTTACGTCCGACTTTGCATACTTGTCTCTCAGGTGGCGTTCATTGTGAATATAATTATACTGAAGCTTATTACCCACAACATGAACAACGTGTAAATCCTGTTTTTTTTAAGAGTTTAGCTAAATCATAAGAGAGGTTCCCCACGAGGGGGATCTTCACAAATTTGGAGCTCGAACACCGTGAGACGGGAAGATCTCTGTGCCGTGCTACTGACGTTTTTTCTTTACATAGCTTATCAACGATTGCAGGACTCTACGCGTTGTGTATTGAGGATTGGATGATGAGAGGTATCTCAGTAATTGCCGTGCACGATCAATTTGGTAAAACTTAATTTGTATTGATGAGGGTGACAGGATGAAGCGTGGATTATATAATCGCCAGTCATCGGTTTACGATAGATGTCAAACATAGCAGGTCCCCCAACAAGCTGAAGTTTCTAGTCTAGGTAGTTAAGTGTCCTACTATGGTAATTCGCTTCGTTAGTAAACATCATCTTTTTGTGTAGGGCATTAAATTCCTCAACTAGAAACGTAATGCCAGAAATGGAGCCGCTGAAGACAGTGTCGTCTACGACTACATACCGACGATAAAATAATACCTCTTGATAAAGTACATCCCGGCGGGGTCAGGGATTTTCTCTGCCCCGTGATGGCTGGGTGTTGTGTGATGTCCTTAGGTTAGTCAGGTTTAAGTAGATCTAAGTTCTAGGGGACTGATGACCTAAGATGTTAAGTCCTATAGTGCTCAGCGCCATTTGAACCATTTGATAAAGCACAGTGTTGTGTCTAAAATACTTAGATTCCAATAGATCAACAAAAATATACGCGAGACACCCTGCTAAACAATTGTCCATGGCTAGACCATCAATCTTTTTGTAGTACTACCCGTTAAAAGCGAAATAATTGTAGGAGTAACTAGCTTAAGTAAAGTGATTGACCTGCTGTTCCGTCTGAGCTCAGACGCCGATGCCTGAGGATATTTTCATTTATGATGAGAACCGTTTCATCCAGAGGTACATTAACATCCGAAGAGAACAAAGTGGAGTCAGGTGGGAAAGTTTCAACATATAGAAGGCGAAATAACAATTTTATATTGGCGATCGCAAAATTTTCTTGGTAGACAAAATGTTTTCCCAATAACTGTAACATATTTACAGGCAGGTTCACCTGGGTTTCCTATACCGTTAATTATCGGAAGTATCGAGAATCCAGGTTTGTTGTTGTTGTGGACTTCAGACCAGAGGCTGGTTTTGATGCAGTTCTCCATGCTACTCTATCCTGCGCAAGATTCTTCATTTCCCAGTACCTACTGCAACCTAAGTCCTTTTGAATCTGTTTAGTGTATTCATCTCTTTGTCTCTCTCTACGGTTTTTACCCTCCGTGCTGCCCTCCAATACAAAATTGGTGATCCATTTATGCCTCAGAATATGTCCTACCAACCGATCCCTTCTTCTGGTCAACTTGTGCCACAAATTTCTCTTCTCCCCAATTCTATTCAATATTTCTTCATTAGTTATGTGATCTACCCATCTAATCTCCAGCATCTTTCTGCAGCACCACATTTCGAAAACTTCTATTCTCTTTTTGTCCAAACTAGTTATCGTCCATGTTACACTTTCACACATGGCTACACCCCTTACAAATACTTTTAGAAAAGACATCCTGACACTTAAATCTATACTCGATGTTAAGAAATTTCTCTTCTTCAGAAACGCTTTCCTTGCCATTGCCAGTCGACATTTTATATTCTCCCTACTTTGACCGTCATCACTTATTTTTCTCCCCAAATAGCAAAACTCATCTACTACTTAAGTGTCTTCTTTTCTAATCTAATTCCCTCAGCATCACCCGATTTATTTCGATTTCATTCCATGATCCTCGTTTTGCTTTTGTTGATGTTCATCTTATATCCTGCTTTCAAGACACTGTCCATTCCGTTCAACTGCTCTTCCAGGTCCTTTGCTGTCTCTTGACAGAATTATAATGTCATCGGCAAACATCAAAGTTTTTTTATTCTCCATGGATACTAATCCCCACTTCGAATTTTTCTTTTGTTTCCTTCACTGCTTGCTCAGTCTACACACTGAATAACATCGGAGATTGGCTACAACCCTGTCTCACTCTTTTCCCAACCACTGCTTCCCTTTCATGCATCACGACTTTTATAACTGCCATCTGGTTTATGTACAAATTGTAAATAGCCTTTCACTCCATGTATTTTACCCCTGCCACCTTCAGAATTTTAAAGAAAGTACTCTAGTCAACATTGTCAAAAGCTTTCTCTAAGTTTACAAATGCTAGAAACGTAGGTTTGGCTTTCCTTAATCTAAGCTAAGTCCTAGGATCAATATTGCCTCACGTGTTCAAACATTTGTATGGAATCCAAACTAATCTTCCCCGAGCTCGGCTTCTATCAGTTTTTTCATTCGTCTATAAAGAATTCATGTTAGTATTTTACAGCTGTGACTTACTAAACCTTAGTACGGAAGTTTTCACACCTGCTTTCTTCGGGATTGGAATTATTATATTCTCCTTGAATTCTGAGGGTATTTCGCTTGTCTCATAACATCTTGCTCACCAGATGGAAGAGTTTTCTCAGCGCTGCCTTCTAATGGAATGTTGTCTACTCCCGGGGCCTTGTTTCCACTTAGGTTTTGTTAGTGCTCTGTCAGACGCCTCAAACAGTACGATATCTACCATTTCATCTTCATCTACGTCCTCTTCCATTTCCATAATATTGCCTTCAAGTACATCACCTTATATAGACTCTCTATATACTCGTTCCACTTTTCTCCTTTCCCTTCTTTGCTTAGAAGTGGTTTTCCATCTGAGCTCTTGATATTCATACAAGTGGCTCTCTTTTCTCCAAAGGTGATTCTGTAGGCAGTATCTGTCTTACCCCTAGTGATATAAGCCTCTACATCTTTACATTTGTCCTCTAGCCATCCCTGCTTAGCCATTTTGCACTCCCAGTCGGTCTCAATTTTGAGACTTTTGCGTTCCTTTTTGCCTGCTTCATTTACTGCATTTTTATATTTTCTCTTTTCATCAATTAAATTCAATATTTATTCTGTTACTCAAGGATTTCACAAGCCCTCGTCTTTTAACTACTTGAACCTCTGCTGCCTTCACCATTCTTCTTCTACTGTATTTATTTCCCCCGTTCTTGTCAATCGTTCTTTAATGCTCTCCCTGATACTCTCTACAACCTCTCGTTCTTTCAGTTTATCCAGGTCCCATCTCCTTAAACTCCCACCTTTTTGCAGTTTCTTCAGTTTCAATCTAGAGTTGATAACAAATAGATTGTGGTTAGCGTCCTCATCGGCCCCTGGAAATGTCTAAGAATTTAAAACCTGGTTCCTAAATCTCTGTCTTACCGTTATACAATCTGTCTGAAATCTTCCAGTGCCTACAGCCCTCTTCCACGTACACAACCTTCTTTCATGATTCTTGAACCAAGTGTTAGCTATGATTAAGTTATGCTCTGTGCAAAATTCTACCAGGCGGCTTCCAAATTCAAAAGGTTCAAATGGCTCTGAGCACATGGGACTTAACTTCTGAGGTTATCAGTCCCCTAGAACTTAGAACTACTTAAATCTAACTAACCTAAGGACATCAGACACATCCATGCCCGAGGCAGGATTCGAACCTGCGACAGTAGCGGTTGCGCGGTTGCAGACTGAAGCGCCTAGAACCGCTCGGCCACTCCAGCCGGCAAGCGGCTTTGGCTTTCTCTTTCATTTCTTACCCCCAATCCATATTCACCTACTACGTTTCCTTCTCTTCCTTATTCCACTATCGAATTGCAGTCTCACATGACTATTAAAATTTCGTCTCCCTTCACTGTCTCAATAATTTCTTTTATCTCATCATACATTTCATCAATCTTTTCGCCATCTGCGGAGCTAGTTGGTATATAAACTTGTACTGTTGTGATATTCATGGGCTTCGTGTCTATCTTGGCTACAATAATGCGTTTACTATACAAGGTCAGATCAGTCAGTCATTCAGACTGTGGTCCCTGCAACTACTGAAAATGCTGCTGGTCCTCTTCAGGAACCACACGTTTGTCTGGCCTCTCAACAGACTTCCGTTGTGGTTGCTCCTACGGTATGGCTGTATGTATCGCTGTGGCACGGAAGCCACCCCACCAGCGGGGGAATCCATGTTTATGAGTCCTAATTTGGGTTCAAAGTGCTGGTGTCCTATGATTCATCACTTTCATTTATGGTGCAAGGTCAGGACAAAAAATACTAGGACGATCGTCTATTCGTCAGCGGGATTGTAAGCTATGTGTTGGATGTTGTTCTCGTTCAAAAAGGTCAATGTTTTAGCGATATAATATTTCCTATAAACAAGAATAGCTGTATTTCCCTTATCAGCCCGTATAATTAATGCCTCTTCTGATCTCAACTTCTTATTAATATAATCTAGAACCACCTTCGTCTTAGTAACGATGCTTTATGGGTAGCATCTTCAGTAAGATCACTGGCCTTACACATTGTTTTTAGTTTTTCGGATATGTTGCATGTGTTCGCATCTAACGCATTTTCTAAGTCTACCACCAGAGGGGCAAATGTCCAGTCATCTAGCCGTGGTTGAGTGTTATTTTGGAGCCCTTTAACTGTAAGTCCCACAGTTGCGTATTATAGTCTATTTCAGTCAGATTTACTATACGCTCAGCGAAGGAGAAGTGCATATTCTAATCGTTATTGCATCTGTTTAATGGGCGACAGTAAATTTTCCTTAACTTCTGCAGTTTTCTCTCATTTACCTGACTTATCAACTGACTGTTTTCTGAAATAACAGCATCCAGAACTCCCATCAAATCATCTATGACATTTTAGGCAAACTTTTCGCAGCAGAAAAATAGGCGTGAATTACTAAAACATTAAGTCTATAATTTTCTTTGTAAAGACATCTAATTTCACTACCAATACGTGTCCTGGCGCATTTCAGTATATCCTTGCTAGGACGCTGATTGAACGTATTCTGTTTATGCAGATACAGTGGGATAAGCTTCTCGCTGTCTATTATACCTGATATCCTGAACTTAGTTTTTTGAAAGAAGGACGTCACCATCTTCGTTGTCAGCCAAGGCAAAATTCATGTAGAAATCTTCGCACTCCATCGTGGCAGGCTGTTACAACAACGGGTGTAAATGTGTTTCAGAACAAAATGCGCATCGTTTGAGAAATTATTTAACGTCAATGACTCATTTAACCATTTTTGGGGCTGCTAAGAGCCCGCGCACAAGTTGGTCCACAGCTCCTGTGAAGCGAACTGCCGACGTGATGGATTTCGCCGCCCTGTATGGCCGGGGCGCGGAGGAATTCGTGCCACTCCAGCTCCGCGCACGTGCCACGGCGGAGGAAATAGGTCCCTGGTAGGAGCGCCTCTGGTAACGCTTGTCCGGCCGTCCGTCGTCCTTGTGATCGACGCAGGCTGCGGAGGCAACGCCTTTATACAGAAGCAAAAGCGTGGTGCTTCGGCGTCTGGTGTGGTTGCCTGCACTCTCAGGCGAAAGGCGGGTACACGACAGTTCGAAAGGTCAGATCGGGAGTACTTGGACGATCTCGATACTCTTCAGCACCCATCCCACGGCTGCCCTCGTTCACACATCCGACAAAGCACATAGCCGTGTATAGTACACTGCAACACTATATTAGATACAGCGAATTCCTATATACAGCTGAAACAATCGGAAACTGAATGGTGGAAACGGATGCAGGATGCATTAGCTGCATGTGTTTTCTAAGACGTGATTGGCATATATTGCTCAGATGAATATACTTAATTTGAATGTGCAGTAAATAGAACTTCACCTTTCTATCTCCAGTGTCTAACTTCCAACATCCCTAATGTGACAAAATTTCCATATACTCAACAAAGGAAGAAGAGTGCAGATCACAACACTCTTACCAAATAAGGAACACCAAAGTTTGAAACTGAGGAGGGATTAGTAAACGTGTCGTAACTGGTTCAAATGGCTCTGAGCACTATGGGACTTAACATCTGTGGTCATCAGTCCCCTAGAACTTAGAACTACTTAAACCTAACGAACCTAAGGACATCACACACATCCATGCCCGAGGCAGGATTCGAACCTGCGACCGTAGCGGTCACGCGATTCCAGACTGAAGCGCCTAGAACCGCACTGCCACACCGGCCGGCGTGTCGTAACTGATGAGCAGCTGGGATGACTTGCTGTTTCAGGTAACGACATCACATTTTTCCGTGACTGAAAATTCTGGAGTGTGATTCACTCAGGCGCCCGAGACAGAGTGAGAAGCAGCTTGGAAATGAAAGCAGCAAGCTGCCGAAGCGGCATCAAACAGAAGCGCGACGTGGTACTGTTGTCTCATTAGCTTACGACACACGGCGACGTTTGTCCTACCTACTCTCGTCTCAGGCACGAAATATACTGAGGTGACAAAAGTCATGGGATAGCGATATGCACATATACAGATGGCTATAGTGTCGCGTACACAAGGTATAAAAGAACAGTGCATTGGCGGAGCTATCATTTGTACCCAGGAGATTGATGTGAAAGGTGTATGACACTAATATGGACGTACGACGGGAAGTAACAGACTTTCGAGGAGGAGCTAAACGCATGTGACTTTCCATTTCAGAAATCGTTAGGGAATTCGTTGTTCCGAGGTCCACAGAGGCAAGAGCTTGCCGAGAATACCAAATTTCTGGCATTACCTCTCACCACGAGAAAAGAAGCTACCGACGGCCTTCTTTTAACGACTAAGAGCACCGGCGTTTGCGTAGAGTTGTCAGTGCTAATGGACAACAGCAATGTCTGAAATAACAGCAGAAATCCACACCACGAACATATCCGTTACGTCAGTGCGGCGAAATCTGGCGTTTATTGGTATGGCAGTAGACGACGGAACCAGTTCCTTTGTTAAGAGTTGACATCGCCTGCAGCGCCTCTCCTGGCCTTGTGGCCATACTAATTGGACCCTTCACAACTGGAAAGATGAGTCCCGATTTCAGTTGGTAAGAGCTGTTGGTAGGTTTCCAGTGTGGCACAGACCCTACGAAGCCATAGACTCAGGTTGTTAAGAAGGCACTTTGCAAGGTAAAGTTAGCTCCATAATGGTGTGGTCTGTGTTTACATGGGATCAGTTGGGCTATCTGGCACAAATGAAGCGACTATTGACTGGAGCAGATCATTCACAGCCATTCATGGAATTCATGTTTCCAAACAACTATAGAATTTTTAAGGATGACAGTGCACCCTGTCACCTGGCCACAATAGTTTGTGATTAGTCTGAAGAACATTATGGACAATTCGAGCTAATGATCTGGTCCTCCAGATCGCCAGACATGAATCCTATCGAAAATTTATGGAACATAATCGAGAGGGCAGTATGTGCACAAATTCCTGCACCGGAGATACTTTCCCAATTATGGATGGCTATATAGGCATCATGGCTCAATATTTCTGCGAGAGACTTCCAACGACATATAGAATCCATTCCAAGATGCTGCACTATGAAGGGGAAAAGAATGTCCGACACGAAGAGGCATCCCAAGACACCTCAGTGTCAGTCAGGACTTAAGTTCTCTGAGAATCGCTTCTTGATGAACGAAGCACTGTTGTTGCCACAACATCTTGTGACACACACCGGCTTGAGCAAAGAGAGTCTTTCCGGACGATACTTGTTCGTTCAGGCCTCGCCAGTCGGGGCGCTACATGCTTCGCGCCGCCTTCTTTGCTAAAACAGCAGCTGCAGCCGTAAGGGAAGCGCGCCGGCGTCGGCCTGCAGACCGGCGTGAATTTTTCAGCGGCCGGCTCTCGCTTTGCGCGTGGAATAAGTAACAGCGCGTCGCCCGGCCCGACTGTAGCCGCCTCACCTTCTGCACTGCCCTGGTCAGCCTCTGGACCTCAGCAGGACCGAAATAGTCCAGCCACGATGCTAACGCCACTGCAGCAACCTCAGTGCCGGGTCAACGCTTCTCGCTACACAACACGTCACAGTCGTCTTATTCACAGCACATTTTCGTGCATGTTACGTAGATATCAGCAAAGAGACCTACGCTACAAACTTACCAACTCTACGAAAATTTAAAACAAATGTGTAGGATATCTGTTAAACTATGTACTGGGTGTAAACTGAGAACAGTGTGCTCAAGAAGATAACATCAGCATTTATTTCATTTGCAAACTAATAATTGTAGATATTTGGAACAGTATGAGTTTAGGTTGGTCAGTTCCTCCAGCTACATGTGGCAAGAGCAGGCCATTAACGTGCCTGGGTAGCGTGTGAGGTATGGACGCCTTACATTTACGCAAAACGATTAGCACTGACCGACGAGTGGTCCACTTAGTGGATAAGTTAGGGTTGGGACGAAAACTGCAGGTACATTAGGTGTCATGTTGGTCGGAAGACTGTTCGACACAACGAAAAAGCAACCAACCAAATAATGTTTGTACATATTAAGGTTGTTGTTGTTTCGATCTTCAGTCCAAAGACTGACTTGATGCAGTTATCCATGCTGCTCTATCTTGTGCAAGCCGTACAAGTCTTCATCTTCGAGTAACTACTGCAAGCTATATGCTTCAGAATCTGCTGACTGTATTCATCTTTTGGTCCCCATCTATGATTTTTACCCCCCCCCCCCCCCCTCCTTTCTCTGCCTCGTGATGACTGGGTGTTGTGCGATGTCCTTAGGTTAGTTAGGTTGTTGCCTTTACTGCTTGCTCAATATACAGATTGAACAACATCCGGGATAGGCTACAAACCTGTCTCACTCCCTTCTCAATCCCTGCTTCCCTTTCGTACCTCTCTACTCTTTATAACTGCCATCATGTTTCTGTACAAATTGTAAATAGCCTTCCGCTCCCTTTATTTTACCCCTGCCACCTTGCGCTACTAAAAATAAAAATATTTGCACTGATACCCGTTACCCCTTGTACATACAACTTCCTTTAAAAGTAAATAAGACCCAAATTTACAAAATACAGTCTGACTATTCTCATCTACAGCCCTACAGACACCCATACTTACGTAGTGCAATAGAATACTTTATTTCACTTAGTATCACACAGATTAGCTGTATAGAAAGTCAGTTTTATGCTTCCATGTATGATGCTCTTACATTTTGTCGGAATGACCTCGCAACGCCACACCACCATAAAATATGGGAATAAAATGTAGGTGTAGCTGTCGACTCGAAACTCTCAAAGTGACTTTACATGCCTAAACTGAAAATAATTTACTAATCTTAGAACTTATTCTTTTCGAGCACGTATTAAGAGTAGAAATGGTGTTTTAATTGAAAAAAGTGATTTGGATCATTGATGAGAATATTTAATTTAAGTACTGTACTTCCACGTAGGCACTGCTCTACGCTTGCTCTCTTCTAATGTCTGAGAAAATTGATACATTTTGTCAAATTTCTGATAAGTGGCACCACCACAGGACGTGCATTATGTACAGGTGCTCGATCGTGTTGAAAGATGCCGTCGCCATCCCCGAATTGCTCTTCAACAGTGGGAAGCAAGAATGTGATTAAAACATCAGTGTAGGCCTGTGCTGTGATAGTGCCACGAAAAACAACAAGTGGGTGCAAGCCCCCTCCATGAGAAACACGACCACACCATAACACCACCGCCTCCGAATTTTACTGTTGGCAATATACACGCTGGCAGATGACGTTCACCGGGCATTCGCCATCGGATCGCCACATTTTGTACCGTGATTCGTCACTCCATACAAGGTTTCTCACTGCTCAAGCGTCCAATGTTTACGCTCCTTACACCAAGCGAGGAGTCGTTTGGCATTTACCGGTGTGATGTGTGGCTTATAAGCAGCTGATCGACAGTAAAATCGAAGTTTTCTTACGTCCCGCCTAACTGTCACAGTACTTGCAGTGTATCCTTATGCAGTGTAGAAATCCTGTGTGATGGTCTGGATATATATCTGCCTGTTACGCATTACGACCCTCTTCAACTGTCGGCGGTCTCTGCCAATCAATAGACGAGATAGGCCTGTACATTTTTGTGCTGTATGTGTCCCTTCACATTTCCACTTCACTATCACATCGGGAGCAGTGGACCCAGGGATGTTTAGGAATGTGGAAATCTCGCGCACACACACATGACACAAGTGATACTCAATCACCTGAGCATTTGGAAGCCAGAGAGTTTCGCGGAGCGCCCCATTCTGCTCTCTCACGATGTCTAATGACTACTGAGGTCACTTGCCAATAGGTGGCAGCACAATGCACCTAATATGGAAAACGGGTGTTTTAGGGGATGTTCGGATACTTTTGATCACATAGTGTATTACACCAAATAGCATGTCATCGCACTAGGAGGAAACACTTACTCAGTACAGTTGTGTACTATTTGAGGTAGCACATAGTAATAATTTTGAAAGTTATTGAGCTGATGATCGCTGATTGCCGAAACGCGTAATAGCGACAAATATAGTGCAGCCTAGGTAGAAAAACTTCTTTGTGTATCATTGTCGCAGACCTCTATAAAACTTTCTGTCTTCCATTGTATACAAAGTCTCTCTTTTAATACCGTGTTGCGGACTTCCGTACAACCTTATAAGACGTAGAAGTGATTATTTTGGATTGGCAGTATTTTTCAGTGGACCGCTGATAATAAGTTGTCCAGCCTCATCATAGAGCACCTGCCAAAATCCTGCATAACCAACGGTTAGAGCGCGAGGTGTGCAGGAAGAGAGTTTGGAAGGTATCGATAGGGATTTGGAGTCCTGTCTACCGCGGTGCAGTGGCCTGTTGCACTAGGTTTCTCGGTTGAGGATCCAATCCTCTGGCAGCCCGATCAAGGTGGTCGTACAGCTTCTAGAATGGGTTTCCGCCCAGGCGTTTGGTGGCCAGGGGAGTACGGTAAACTTATTCTGGTACTCTTCGAACCAGTTGTGTGCAATGCGAGCTGTGTGACATGCTGGTAGATGCCATCGTGCCGAGGAAAAAGCAAACAAAATGTAAAAGGGCGGGGAGGAACATGGTCTCCAAGTATAGATGCATACTTGTATCGTTCCTTCCAGAAGGACGAGATCATCCAGGGAATGCCACGAAAACATTCCCCAGACCACAACGCTTCCTCCTCCAGCTGAACCCTCTCGACGATTGTTTTACTATGTTTGGTTTCAGATATATCAGGCCGTACACACCGACGGCGATCTGTCATCTCAAAAGGCCACTTGTCATCATTCAGTGGACGTTCAGTTGCGGTATTGTCGTGCAAATGACAGGCTTCGTCGTCGGTGAGCAGTAGTCAGCATGGGTGCATGGACGAGGTGTCTGCTGCGAAGAGTCATACGCAGCAGCGTTCAATGACGGGTCGTTGAGGAGACACTGTTGGTAGCCCATTGCTATATTTTGACGGTCAGTTTCTTGAAATCTGCGCAGCTCTTCAACCATACACATCTCCGCAGCCGTCTTTCACCCCCTGTCATCTATGGCCCCTGATGCACCGCAGTTGCCTCACGCTAAGTTGGATAGCGCCATTTCGGCCTGTGCGGTGTACTTTAAACACTGCGGCGTGGATGAATTTACACATTCAGCCGTTTGAGAAATGTTTTCACTCTTGGCCCGAGCCATACCCTTTTCGACTTCAGACAAATAATTCCATTTCCGCATTACCAAACGACTGCAGTGTTCAGCCCCCCTCCCCCCCCCCCCCCTTTACTCGCTTTAGATACCCTCTACTGCTAAGGCTGCCACCCACAGTCTGTGAGTGGTTGTTGCACTTTCACATCGAACATAATATAGGCAGTGGTTCTATTAATCCGACTGGCCGTGTTTCTAAGTCAACATTCACCACTCAAACGTCACTCTACCTCATTTCAAACTGCCAGTGGCACAAGGTGAAAGATGTGACATATTATTTTACTGAACTGTTAGGACTTTTAGAAAAGTTTGAAATGATTTCGATGTCTCGAAAAGTCGATTTGTTGCGCACCACATCTCATCCTAAACAGAAGCTAAAAGAATGAAACTCTCACTTTTAATCACGAACAACAACTTTACCCCTGACGAAGATGACGGAGGTAGTAATCGCAAGCTTGGGATTTTATTCAAATTTGACGCGGCAAGTGAACGGAGAACTTTTTATGCAAGGACTCCGTCGCGGATGACTTTGTAGTCAACAGTGAGAAAAGATCGTTTTCAGTAGATCAAAAGCAGGCTTCGAGTCTCCTTGTAAGAAGATAGGCTCAACACTTTGGCTTCGCTCAGTAGTGAACATATTTCATGACAACGGTGTTACGAACAGATTAAATATGGAGCGTGGCCACCAACTACTTAGCCACTAAGATGAAAACTGTCATTTTAGGTCTGAGTATTTGGGAAAGAATAGTATCATTAGACTTACTCTAAGTAAAGCTGCTTGACTGACAGATTCATAGGCTTATCCGGCGTTTTCTTACCGTTACAATGTAAACATAAACGTCACTCAAGGATTGGAGCTGAGGTCCGTTCGGACTGGCCGACCGCTGCCTACAAGGCAGTAGGAGGGGCGAGCTGTGCCCGTGGAAGATGTTATCAAGTATGTCGCCAATTGCTCCAGTCGTCATGGCCAGCAGACGGATCCTGATGTTGCCGCTGCTTCTTTATTCAAGCAGCTTCTTATTTCGCCTCACGCGGCTGAGCGAGCGCTTTATCTGACCTCCCTACCTCAGAGAAATTCAGAAGAGATACCGGAAATCAAATCACTTTTAGTATCATTTTTGAAACTGAAATACTGACTTAAAAGGAATTCTGTTCCGCCAGTTATGGAAACAGTCGTACTTTTTTATGCCTAAACGAGTTTCTGCGTGGATGCCATCATCAGTAATAAGATGACGATTATATTTTTAGTAAAAAAAGAGATATATTGCGTCACATCGGTGTTAATAAATGGTTTTGAATACCTTAAATCTTCAGTTTTATAGTAAAATTTTAAATAATTAAATAATATACCTCGCAAGAAGCCACCGAGACAAGGATCTAGTCGATCTGTTTTGCCGCTGACGTGCACTGACTATCCCTCCTCAATGTGCAAGTAATCCACTATGGTCCAGGTGTATGTAAAGGACGGAAGGGAAAGGATTGTCCCTAAAACGTTAAACGTTAATAATTACGAAGTAGTGATGGAGACTCTCAGCAACTGCAATGAAATATAGGTTACACAATACCTATATTTACTGCTATGACTTCAGTGTTTCTTCAGAACTAATAGAGGTCAATTATTCATCACGAGAGAATGGGTGCGTATGCACATATGAGTGTGTGATAATTAAGGATCTTCAGAGAGAAAGGACTGGAAATGTTCTCGTAAAATAGACCGAACGAACAGGAAATCGAAGAACTGAAATGTTGGTAATGATTTATCGGAGTAAACAGAAAATCAAACAGCAAAATCATGACCGAAAAGTCACCAATAGTGACTGACTGATCAATGTGAAGCAACGAGCCTATCATCCTGTACGAGTTTCATACGACACTTACAACATTGGTGCGAGTCGATGTTCGCTGCGGCCCGTCTGCTCGTACACTGCCTTATCCTCTCACGTCAAAGAAGACCGTTCTCGGCGTCTCTTGACGACCAAGTCTGTCTACTTTGGCTCTCGTCGATGAAATTCTGCCGGCCCGTGTGGCCAAGCGGTTCTAGGCGCTTGGTCTGGAATCGCACTACCGCTATGGTCGCAGGTTCGAATTCTGCCTCGTACATGGACGTATGTGATGTCCATAGGTTAGTTAGGTTTAAATAGTTCTAAGTTCTAGGAAACTGATGACCTCAGATGTCAAGTCCCATAGTGCTCAGAACCATTTTGAAGAAGTGCTTACTGTGACTCTCAGCTACGACGTGTGTGACACTTTACTCTCCTCGTCCTTTTCGGTGTACGCCCGCGAGAACTCCTATTTTGACCAATATGAAACAGCGTACTCTGTTTCGCCAAGCCGAAAACTCCTAACGGGGTCGTAACAGTTTTGTTCTGGAAGGTTCGGTGTCGATTCTTTTGGAAGCTTTCGAATGCCGACCCATCCGTACTCGTCTTTCCAGCAACTTGGCAGTGCAGACCTTCGGCACATCGCCGTTCCCAAATATTTCGAGTTCTGGCATATCAAAAGGCCAAAAACTTTTCGTAACTTTTTCTTAATGTTTACGTTCAAACCATCATGGGCACGTCGGCACTAGTCGAAGGCTTCGCTTGTGGAGGTACCTCGTGGCTACCGCAGAACATTGCGATGTTTTCGCAAAGGACACGCCATCTGCGTGGGTGTTCTGTCTCTCGGAGAAACTCTATATTCATATCGTCCACGGGTGATAACAGGGCGAGTTCGCTGAAATCAGCACTCAAACGTATTCTTTCGCGAGTATCGCTAATTTTGTCAAAGACGCATGCTGCCCTTCGCCGCTGTGAATGCGACAGCGGGCGGCTGCTCGCACGCCTCAGATTGCCGGCGCTTACCCCCCAGCGCCCTTCCATTCAGCCGCCTCGTCTGCTGAAGGCAGGCAGATCGATTAGAAACTGTAAGGGCCATGTTTTCACTCTCCGATAAGTACCAGAATAAGTTAAACATACAATTTAGGATTAAGAAAAATCGAATCCTCTGCAAGCATCACCATACCTCATTGATAATACCGCTCTTTTGCATATACATCGGAATTTATTAATAATTAATCCCATCTTACCGATGGATTAAGTATTCTGAGTGAAAAGGAGAATCAAACACCAGGCTGGCTACAGTCTGATGCGTTTCAACTTCAAATTCTTCTTCACAGGCTTTTAATACAAAAATTTCTCTAAACCTAACTCGGAATTTCCCCTTCTAGTGCCCTCGTCGGAGGTTCGGCCTACGGCTCTATAGAGCCTAAACAGGTGCCTGTTCTTCTCCACAGTGTTATTGGGAGCAAATCGGTTGAAGTCGCCTATGGCCGGTAGCACTGTTGAATTGCAGGACCCATATTCAGCTCAACGTACAGTTTTTACGAGTGTTATTTTACTTCCTCATAATACTTGAAGGTAATAATAAACAACATATTATTTTACTAATTTAAGCACTAACAGTTACTATGGATTTACATTTTTGAACCGACATCTGACGTAATAAACACAAGTCGAGTCGTTAAAACTGTCCGTCTCAGCTAATTTTATCATGACACCAAGACACAAGTAATGTAGAGTAATGAAATTTCGAGGGTATGTTTGTTTATGTAACATTATTAAATGATAATCATTGCAAAAATCACAGGTTAATTTGTGCACGTGAAACGTGAAATGCTGCTACATTAATTACTGTTGTAAGTACCAAAATGTTGAATGCAAGCTTGCAAATGTGGATGCATTGCGTTGTACGGGTGCCGGATGTCAGTTTGTGGGATGGAGTTCCATGCCTGGTGCACTTCGCTAGTCAGTATAGAGACGTTTAATCCTGGTTGTTGATGACGCTGGAGTTGTCCGATGAAGTTCCATATGTGCTCGACTTGAGACAGATTTGGTGACCGAGTAGGTTAAGGGAACATGTGAACAGTTTGTAGAGCATGTTGGGTTACAACACGGTTATGTGGGAGAGATTAATCCTGTTTGAAAACACCCTCTGGAATACCGTTTATAGCTGGCAGCACGACAGGTCGAGTCACCAGACTGACGTACTGAAACGTCCTCTTTAAACAATTATACACGACTGTGCTTAAACTGACACACAATATTTTTAGCGCAACGCAATCTGACTTTCAAAAATGACTACAAAAGAATGCCCCTGGCTAACATTACCCTTTACGTTTCACAAATCACTTACCTAACCAAAAATCTTCGTTACTCGAACTACTGTAATACAGAGAGCGCCACTACTGCCAGCTAACTAAAAGATTCAAACTACGGAAGTCACTAACTACTGATAGGCACAGTTAGCAAATGAAAGATTTTAATAGAGAACAAACAATGTATTTACCTTAATAGTCATAATATATATATCAGTTCATGACACCAATTCTTACAAATTTCAAAACTCCGCCATCTCTCTCCCCACGTCCACCACTCCTGGCGGCTCACCTCCAACTGCGCAACGCTACGGGCTGTTAGCATCCAGCTGTCGCTGCCCAACACTACAATGGCAGACAACAATGCAAACCAGCCACAGACTGCACACGGCACAGCCAGTAATTTTTATACAGAGCGCTACGTGGCGCCGGCGTTACCAATAAAAAAACCTAAACAGCCTACTTACAGTACAAGTTTGCTGTCATTGCGTGTGATGTAAGCATCAAGCTTCTCCTGCTGTCATACGAACGTCAGATCGTAAACCCAGGTGTAGGTCCAGTGTACCTACGCTGCAGACAGGCTAGTTGCAGGTGCTCACCCAGCCTCTTGCTAACCAACACACGGCCATCAGTGGCAACGAGGCGTAACCGCTTTTCATCAGAGAAAACAACAGGTCTCCACTCCACCACTGATGTCACAAAGCAAACTGTGGTGATTTTAGTCACTGGAATGGGTCCAGAGGAATGCTTGCTACAGGATTTCTGACTCCGAACTGTCATTGGAGTCACCGATTTGTTAGGGTTCGTTGTGTCACTGTGGTGCCAATTATTGCTGTTCGAATTCCTGCTGCAGACAGAGTACGATGGACGACAATCATACGCCGAACACGACAGTCTTACCTCTCGGCAGAGCCACGTAGCCGTCAGGAGTCCGGTCTTCTTGCTACTGTACCTTCGCCTGACCACTGTTGCCGGCAGTCACTTAGATTGGCTACATTTCTGCCAAGTCTCTCTGCAGTATCGTGTAAAGAACAACTAGCTTCTCATATATCTATTACACGCCCTCGTTCAAACAGTGTTAGCTGTTGATAATGGCGTCGTCGTTGTCTTACAGACTTTCTTCACTAACATCAATTGTCGAGTCTCAAAGGAAACAAACGCTGATGACCGTTACAGCGCATATTTCAAGCCAACCTGATTTGCATCTTATAGTGGCGCCACTAGTGTTACTCTTTTCCGACTGGAGCCAGATTTCAATAGACGTCATCTTTCGACGCCAGTGGTCTTGCTGCTGTGGTAACACCGGTTCAGATAACGGAAATTAACCACTGTTGGGCTGGACTATCACTTGAATGGATGACCGTCCGGGTCTGCCAGGTCCTATTGGCACTAGGGTGCACTCAGAATTTGCGAGGCTAGTAGCTTAGTAAAGTAGCTCCTCTATTCGCTAGCTGACCAAGAAGTGGCGGCTCCAGTCACGAAAACTAACAATGGTCGGGAGAACAGTGTGTTGACCACATGACCCTCCGTATCCGATTTCGGTGATGCTTCTCGACTAAGGTGATAGAGAAGTCTGTCAGTACCGTCGAAACTTCCGGCCTGTTCGGATGGAGGAGTCATCTTTCTTGGTGTTGCGATTTTTATTCCATCAATATAGATTTCACGATATGTTTTGTCTTCCGTCCCAATAATAAATAATGATAACCCTCTGATGAGGCTATGCAGTAATCCCAGACTGTCTAAAACTGCCATATAGAATAAGCAGAAAGTCGAGAATTCTGGAATGGTAGCTTAAATAATCAGTGGGAGAAGGAACTTAAGTAGTGGGACAAAATTTGTATGGGAAAATAGGTCAGTTGGGCTACCTCCACTAACCTAACCGCCTCCCTTCCTTCTCCCTCACCTAACTCTCTCCTCGCCCACCTGGAAATTGGCGGGAATGGGACTCAGTCTGTGCTGGAATGCCGGATAGGTTGGACATAGAATTGCATTGTTTATTTAAGCAATTTGGTTGTCATAGGCAGTTGCACCATCCAGTGTTTTCACCATGAGGTCTGGAGCCCAGTTGACCTAGTTCAAAACACCACCACCAGAGGGCATTGTCGTCCCTCCCCTTCTCCACTCCCATGTTATCCAAGAATGTGCTCTGAGGAAAAATGACGGGAAAATGACTCGGTCTGTGTCTAGCTGCTGGACTGGGCGAACGGATGTAATTGTTTATTGTGTTCAGTGGATGAGACATCTCTACTGCTGAAGGAGGAGTATATTAGCTGTAGCCATGCGTGTGAGGACTGTATCGATGGCAATGGTATTTGGTGCAGATGAATACGTTTCATGAAATAATGAAGATGCAGCAAGATGGGGCTAAGTTCTGTTCACAACTTATGCTGATAAATGCGTGTGCTGTAACTGTAGATCATTTGATAAAAATCCATTTAGCCTTCCGATCGCGAGGTGCAAGACAGCCAGAGTTTCTATTAAATGTATAGCTATTGATCTACTCAGTGATTGAAGTCGCCTGTACAGAACAGTGTAGAGTACCATTGGCTGTACTGTATGAGGATCATATCCCACAGACTATCATTCACATGAGAAAGTCCCTATGTCCCTTGTTTTTTTTCTGCTGTGACATGTCCGAGCAGTGTATGACTATAAATTTTTACAGCACCATACATTTTATTTTTTCCACAGCGACTTCGATGTCTGTGTCAGGTTCTAAGCTGAGATTAACACTTTTTGATCCATTGGCTCTGACTGAAAACTGGACGTCGCACATTTTAAATCATGTTGTTGCTGCTCTCACAGCACGGACACAGGATGATGACAGTCACAGCGCAAGGAAACTGAAAGAGTTTGGTGGCGCTGTGGAGCGTTTCCAAACAGGTGTCCGAAGGTGATTGATGACTTCTACATTTAAAGTCATCTTTCACAGTGACAGGATATCAGATAGCTTGGTGTTCCGTTTCTACTGATTCCTCATTTGCAGTCACGTTTGCGATCATTGTTTCGGTGCTAGCCATCCCCAGTAGATGCTGCCCCTCCACCAAGATTGATGTCAATCAATTATTATGTGGTAATCAACAGCATACCTGTCGACAGATGGGATGGAAAAGACACTGTCATTGTACTGTAACAAGCATCAAAATTGCTTGCGCGGTCAATTTTAGCAATTTCCCTGTAATTTCAACACCGACCAATGACGTGGCAGCATATTTTCCAAATTGTGTATCGTCACTAAAACCGCCCCTCCTCTACTTTGCGAGGACCATATACTAGATTGCGGACGTAGATAGATCACTGTGCATTAAGTCCATTCATTGATAATTCGCAAACATATACACCAGAGTATACCAGACGGCAATCGACACATTTCTAGCACTTCGATCATAGCGCGTAATTTATGATTGCCATTGCCCATCTTGCCCTATATGGATGGTAGTCGTAGAGCACTGTTCTTAGAATAAAGTTAATGATTGAAAGATCTTTCATTGTGTTTCAACAGTCCTCCCTGCAGCACTGCCACCGACTTAATCGGCAGCTGGCCAGATGTAGACCATGTCTTGTGAAAGAACAGAGCGAGCCCAGTCTGTAACTGCTGTTCTGCACCAATCTCACTCATGGGCGCCATACAAGTGCACGAAATTCCTCCAGATGCGCGCATGTTGAGGAGTTTAACAGACTTTATCGGTGTGTAGTAGTAGATATGAAAGTGTAGTGATGGTATAACAGATGGTTAATAAGAGGAAACGTGTGGTTTTCATGTATTTACCTCCAGACGAATGGCGCTTCCATTTTACGTAAATCAACCGCGCTATCAATTCTTAGGTATTTTTCTAGTGTCTGGGGTCAGTACCAAGAAGGTACTGGTAAGAGAGAGAACATAAACACATGCACTCCTAAGGCTACGCGGTTCTGCACCTAAAACACGCTATAATGTTCGATCGGTCCGGTTTGAGACCTATTATTCGTATGGAATGCAACGCCTTTGCTATTCCAATGGAAGAAATATATTTCCATCGCTTGGCGTACATCCTCCTTGCAAGTTTCTTTATGATAAACTGTGGTGACAAACTGTAAAATTATAAAAAAACTACTTCCTTAAAACATCGATTCCTTTTTATACATGCACAAAATTGCTTACCAGAGGTGTATAGCTTCCATTGTTCAAATCAGATCACAGTTCAGAAATTATACTGTTCTCGCATCAGTCCTATAAAAACTGATCGTTAGTACCGGAGAATGCCTCTTTCAAGGAAAGAGACAAACGCATAGGAGCGGTGTCTGACATGTGAAATTACACGTCATGCTGCCACTAACTCCTTAAACGGGACATTAGTCAAGCAGATGTATATATGTGGACTGCATTACCTTACAAACACCTGTCGCTAACTTTGAATCACCATAGTTATGAAACTGAAGACTCGATTTTATGCCCAAGATGCGACAGGGGAATGGAGTATATCGTATAAATCTTCGTTCATCTAGAGGGAATTGCCGAAATGGGATGGACATGCTACATCATCATCATCATATATCATGTGGAAGTCCTCTGATGACTGAGAGGTTTGCTGTTACCGATCCCTCTCTCCAGAATGTATAATCAGTCTAACATTAAATCCTACATTGTTTCGGCTCTACCTCACCCGAACACTTCATCCACTCTCTGTCATACTTTAAGGCAGACACAAGTAAATTTAGAGGCAGGTGGTTCTCTTATTTCCAGGAGAGTATCAAAGACAGCAGTCAGCTCTCGTGTATCATTATTACCTCAACAGACATACAGTAGAATGTTGCTATACAGCAACTGTTTGCTGGCTGACACCGCGAGGTTGTGATTGGCGGATAGTACAGAGAAACACGTTGCAAATACTTGTTGTGACAGTTTAGAACACCTAATCAGTCCTGCACAGGGTCAAACTAGCGATCCATTGCAGACCCACAGCTCGTAATACTACGATCCTTAGCTAAGAATACATAGCGTCCCGCAGTCACTGGCCGGTAACCCGCGTCGGCTATTGGGCCGCGCCACACCGATCAGGTCAGCGTTCGGACATGCGCTTCCTATCACGCAGGAAATACCCATCCTTCTTTCTTTGTGACCACATGAAGCCGACAACAGACTGAAGCCACACTGCCTTCCTCCGTGAGCCATCTGCTACACTCAGCCATACGGAACACAAAGAAAATGGACTGCAACTGCGTTCGAGTACAACCAGAAAAAAATGAGCATTTGCTCTAGGTGTCGAAAACAGTACTACATTTACAAGCAATTTTAGAATACATGGCGAGAAGTGACGTCTTGATCGCATGGGCAGAACTGACAAAAATCGATAAATTGATGTGTAAATTGAGGATAAAAATACCCCGATATGCGGGAAATTTTGCATGTCTTCTGCTTGGTGAAAGACAAGTCTTGTTTGTGGCAGTAAGAAAACGACATGCATGTACTCCCACATTTCGGCGTATTTTTACAACTAATTTATACGTACTTTTCTGTCATTTTAATCAATTTCATGTCACTTCTGCCAATGCGATCATGACAGCACTCCTCGCCACGTATCCTAAAAATCCCAATGTGCAGCGTTTTTTTTTTAGAGTCCATGTTTGAGTGTGGCGGTATACATCGCAAAATTTAAGGAAAATACTGTGTAGCGATCTTCTTTGATAGTGTATTTAGAGACATATTCAATTGGACACAGTAACTCCTGAACAGCCTGTGTTCAAAGACGAGGGTATGCGAGTGCAGGTATTCTCGGCGAATTTCATATATGAACTCTTCATTGGTTGTCAGCCGAGTGGGTTTGTCGTCTCGTAGCAACGTTTCGATGGAATGTGTCTCCGTCATCTTCAGGCGAAGCGTCGGGATATCGGTGCTACTGCTCCTAATATGACTTCCTCAATGTGAGGAGGTTCGGGTGGAAGTTTGTGGCCTGTTGGCCTATACTCCCCTGGGAATCTTGTAGGATCTTCTGTCTATATTTGTTGGATTGGATCTGGACTGGCAAGGAGTGCCGGTGGCCTATTTCTTGGTCTTGTCGACATGACGACTTTTCTTCTTCTTCTTGCTGGTTGCAGAGGGTTCTGCCTCGGTTGGGATCCCGTGCACACGGATTCCCTCTTTATCATACTCTCCGTTGACCAGAGAGATGATGATGCATAGCATTTGCAGCTCTGTGAATATAGGGTAGGAATCAATCAGGTTGAATTCCTCCCTAGAAAGACCTATAAGGCCTTCTGGATACTCAAGTGGGTGATGTGGGAGTGGAAGTTTAGGATGGTTGGGTGGAACGAAGGGATAAGGGTTGTCGTGGTGGGGTTATGTGCCATCGCGAAGCGACCCAGCGATCTTCTTCGTTACAGCGCTTGCGCTGTACATATCCGGGAGCGGGAGGAGTGGAGCTTCTTCCCACTCCTCTTCTTGCGCTGCTGCTTCGGTGTCCTTCTTGTGCTGTGTCGCCTCCCCTTCGGCAGGCTCGTCGGTCTGCGTGGCCACCGTCGCGAACTCCTTCTCACGTGAAGGAGTCGTCTGGGTGGCGGTGTCTTCGGTTGTGGCGGGAACTTCTTTGGCTGAGCGAAGCTCCTGCGTCAGCACAGCAATCTGACGCCGAGCCTCGCCCAGTTCCGCCAGCATGGCCGCCCTCTCTTCCGCCATGGCAGATTTGAAGGCGGACATGGCTTCTTGTACGACGTCGTTAAGGCGCCTGGTGACGACGTCTTCCGTGCAAGTGACCACCTCTTCGTGTGTGGTGGTCACTTGCTTCTGCGTCTTCTTCTCCGGCCCGCGCCAATTTCTTCTGTAGGCGCAGGAACGAGCGTTGGCCGTATGTGCGCCGGCGCAGTTGGCGCAGGTACAGGGGGCGTCCTTCTGCTTTTTGCAGTCGCGTGTGTCGTGTGCTTGCGCACACTTCAAGCACGCAACTGCTCCGCTGCAGTGCTTGGCGACGTGGCCAAGCTTTTGGCAAAGAAAGCACTGCGCTGCAGTCTTCCTCTTCTTCTTGCCGGGTGTCCCTGCTAGCGTGAGTAGCAACTCCGCCAAGGCAGCAGCTTTGCGTCCCCTTCCGCGTCCCGACATCACGAGTGGCAACAGCGACAATCAGCTATGCGTACCTCACCGCAGCGTGAGCGGGAATGTCGGGATATCGTCGGTCGCGGACTGATATCTCTGCGGCCGGTGGTGCTGGTGGGGTGGGGGGGGGGGGGTGGGGGGGGACGCGTGTGCGGGTTTCTTGTCCCGGCGTCCGTCTCTGTCTGCTTCGTCCGTGGCCCTTGGTGGAACGGAACGTTCTTCTCTTATTTTCCTGATTGCAGGCTCCCAGGCTGTTCTGAGATGGTAGCCACCGTCGTGGTTGATTAGGTTCTCGTGTAACCGTATTTCTGTGGACTCTGATTACTGAGACCCAAAATCCGTTTGTACTGCACATTTTCTTTGTGTCCTCGTAATCTAAGGTGTGCTTCTCGTCAATACTATGTTCCGCGACAGCAGATTTGTTGGTCTGACCCAGGCGTACATACCTGGTGTGTTCATTGCCGCGCTGTGAGATGCAACGCTGTGTCTGTCCTATATATTGCATCCCACATTCGCATCCGATCTTGTACAGACCAGGTGCCGTCAGACCCAATAGATCCTTGGTTGAACCGAGAAGGTCATTTATTTTTCCCCTCTGCGCAGAAAACGGTCTTCACTTTATGTTTCTTGAGAATTCTCGCGATCTTGGCCGTTGTAGGATCCGCGTATGGCAAGAACGCACAGCCCATTGCTTCGCCTTCATCCGGTCTCTTTTCTCTCTTCTTGTGGTCAATCTTGAGAGCTCTCCTTATTTGTGACTCACTGTACCCATTTTTCTTAAAGGTCCTTGAGGTGTTGCAATTCTCCTGGCAAACTTGCCTTATCGCAGATGGACCTGGTCCTGTGCATTAAGGTGTTGAGTACAGAGTTGCGTTGCGTAGGGTGGTGGCAGCTGTTGGCATTAAGATAAAAGGTCCGTGTGTGTTTTCTTCCTGTAACCCGCATGTCCCGCGTGTTTCTTGTGATCAGGATATCCAGAAAGGGTAAGCTTCTGTTCTCTTCTATCTCAGTAGTAAATTTGACATTTCCATGTATACCATTGAGGTGTTGATGGAACTCTAGCAGTTTGTCCCTGCCATGTCACCAAACTACAAAAGTATCGTCAACGTGTAGAACGCTTTTGGCTTCTGTTTAGCAGTGTCCAGTGCTAGCTTTTCGAAGTGCTCTATGTACAGGTGTACTATTCCTGATGCTAGGGGGGAGCCCATAGGTCCACCATCTATCTGTTCATAGAACTTCCCACTACATTTGAAATACACTCCTGGAAATGGAAAAAAGAACACATTGACACCGGTGTGTCAGACCCACCACACTTGCTCCGGACACTGCGAGAGGGCTGTACAAGCAATGATCACACGCACGGCACAGCGGACACACCAGGAACCGCGGTGTTGGCCGTCGAATGGCGCTAGCTGCGCAGCATTTGTGCACCGCCGCCGTCAGTGTCAGCCAGTTTGCCGTGGCATACGGATCTCCATCGCAGTCTTTAACACTGGTAGCATGCCGCGACAGCGTGCACGTGAACCGTATGTGCAGTTGACGGACTTTGAGCGAGGGCGTATAGTGGGCATGCGGGAGGCCGGGTGGACGTACCGCCGAATTGCTCAACACGTGGGGCGTGAGGTCTCCACAGTACATCGATGTTGTCGCCAGTGCTCGGCGGAAGGTGCATGTGCCCGTCGACCTGGGACCGGACCGCAGCGACGCACGGATGCACGCCAAGACCGTAGGATCCTACGCAGTGCCGTAGGGGACCGCACCGCTACTTCCCAGCAAATTAGGGACACTGTTGCTCCTGGGGTATCGGCGAGGACCATTCGCAACCGTCTCCATGAAGCTGGGCTACGGTCCCGCACTCCGTTAGGCCGTCTTCCGCTCACGCCCCAACATCGTGCAGCCCGCCTCCAGTGGTGTCGCGACAGGCGTGAATGGAGGGACGAATGGAGACGTGTCGTCTTCAGCGAAGAGAGTCGCTTCTGCCTTGGTGCCATTGATGGTCGTATGCGTGTTTGGCGCCGTGCAGGTGTGCCACCCAACGTGCTCTAGAAGGTGTAAGTCAAGTACCCTGGCCAGCAAGATCTCCGGATCTGTCCCCCATTGAGCATGTTTGGAACTGGATGAACCGTCGTCTCACGCGGTCTGCACGTCCAGCACGAACGCTGGTCCAACTGAGGCGCCAGGTGGAAATGGCATGGCAAGCCGTTCCACAGGACTACATCCAGCATCTCTACGATCGTCTCCATGGGAGAATAGCAGCCTGCATTGCTGCAAAAGGTGGATATACACTGTACTAGTGCCGACATTGTGCATGCTCTGTTGCCTGTGTCTATGTGGCTGTGGTTCTGTCAGTGTGATCATGTGATGTATCTGACCCCAGGAATGTGTCAATAAAGTTTCCCCTTCCTGGGACAATGAATTGACGGTGTTCTTATTTCAATTTCCAGGAGTGTAGGTGGTGGTTAGCACAAGGCGAAAGAGCTTGATGATATTCTCCTCAGAGTGTTCTTCGAGCAAAGCCAGGGAGCCTTGCATTGGTACTCGTGTGAATAAGAATGTCATATCGAAGCTGGCTAGTAGGTCTTCTTGCTTCCCACACCTGGGTTCCCGGGTTCGATTCCCGGTGGGGTCAGGAATTTTCTCTGCCTCGTGATGACTGGGTGTTGTGTGATGTCCTTAGGTTAGTTAGGTTTAAGTAGTTCTAAGTTCTAGGTGACTGATGACCATAGATGTTAAGTCCTATAGTGCTCAGAGCCATAAGTAGGTCTTCATTTTCCAGCCAAATGGCCTGTAGTACCTTCACAAACTCAGGCGAGTTTTTCACACGGTGTTTCACAGGGTCTTACCATCTGTGATAAATGTATAGCAATACCATATGTTGGCGAGTTAATAGTGTTCAAAATAGGTCATAATGGGACGCCTTCTTTGTGAACCTTTGGGACGCCGATGCCCTGGGGTATAGCTTCGTGATGGTATTCTTCTCTAGTCCCAAGTTGTTGAGCATCTTAATTGTTGCGAGTCACTGTTGCGGTGGGCTCCTTCCCTAGTCGTTTGTAGGCAGGTTCCTGCAGGAGGGCGTCGATTTTGTGCCAATAGTCTTCTGATTTACGCAGCACCGTCGCTTTCCCTGTGTCCTGGTGCTCCTTGAGTGCCTGTAGTGCCTTGTGTTATGCCACAGAAATGCAGACGCCAAGACGACTGCCCGTTGTAGCGAGCAGTGGAGTGGTCAGCCACTGGCTGGCTATGGACCCCGCATCGGCCTCAGAGGGTCGAACCAGCGACCCGCTGGGGACTGGAACACAAGCGCCCCATCTACTGCCGTGTGTAGCCGGTGGTGTGACGCGCCCCGCCGTCCAGGAGAGCTGCCATACTTGAATACTTTGTTAGTGAACCAGCACCTGTTTACAGTATATGCAGCTATGCATCTCTGTTTTGATAAACGCGCTGCTTTGTGTCACGTACTCATAGCATTTACATTGGCCAGTGGGCCCCTTCTGCCTCTGCCTCTGACTTGTGCGCCATGCAAACTGCTGCGTGTACTTTTTCCGGTGGTTTTACGCCCCTGTGGCCTCTATTCTACTTCGCAACTGCTACTGTTAACAGGCCCGCTCCTGGCTGTAACTTACGCTTTCAGAAATATTGCACCAAAACTGACTTTTCCTGTCCCAAACGGTAGTACCGCTACAGTATTAATTACTACTAGGTAGCGAAAGTCATGAGATATTCCCTGGTATTTTGTCGGACCTCTTCTTGACCAGCATAGGGCTACTACTCGACGTGGCATCGACACAACCAATCGTCGGAAGTCCACTGTAGAAATATTGAGCCACGCTGCCTTTATTGTCGTCCACAATTGGTAAAGTGTTGACGGTGCAAAATTCTGTGCATGAATTGACCTGTCGATTGTGTCCCATAAAGTTCGATGGGATTCATGTCGGGCCATGTGGATGGGTGGTCAAATCATTCGTTCGATTTGTGCAGAATGTTCTTCAAACCAATTGCGAACAATAGCAGACCGGTGTCATGGTGCATTGTCACCCATACCAATTCCATCGTTGGTTGGGGACATGAAGTATATGAATGGCTGCATATGGCCCATACTATCAGCTGTTACCAACAAAACCGGAACTCATCTAACCAGGCCACTGTTCTCCAGCTTTCTAGGGCCCACGAGCCCAGCAGAGGCACTGCAGGCGATTCCTGCTGTTTGCAATGGCACTCGCGTTGACAGCAGCGCCAAATTTCTCCCTCTGTCCAAACGGATACGTACGTCGTACGTCCTACATTGATTTCGGCGGTTATTTCACCTAATGTTGCTTTTCTGTTAGCACTGACAACTCTACGCAAACGCCGCTGCCCTCGGTCGTTAAGTGAATGCCGTTGGCCACTGCGTTGTCCATGGTAAGAGGTAATGCCTGAAATTTGGTACTCTTGGCCCACTCTTGACTCTGTGGACCTCGGAAAACTGAATTAACTAACGATTTCCGAAATTGGAAATCCCATTCATCTAGCTCCGACTACCATTCCGTGTTCAGTCTATTAATTCCCATTGTGAACCCATAATCACGTCAGCATCGATTTTGCACGACCCAGAGTACAAATGACAGCTCCGTCAGTGAACTGCCCTTTTATGCCTTGTGAACGCGATATTAGCGCCGTCTATAGATGCGCATGAGTTTTGTCACCTCATTGTAAAATCATTGGCACCTGGAGAAGAGTTAGTGGTTATTGGTGCCGGAAACTCACGCAAGAAAAAGCAATAAAGAAAGAGGAAATCGTGACAAAGAGTGAAAAATCGATGTGCTATTTAAAAAGCAAACACCAGCTAGTTCTAGGTCAAGGTCGAGTGTAGAAAAATCAGAGTGCTATAATGTGGTGAACAGCATCGAAAACAGTGCAGCGTGTGGTATTGGGAGTAACCTGTTTGTGATATTAGAAACAATAATATTGACATGGAAACAATCAATTTAGCCGATCCAAATGACGCATGTAAGGCGAAAGATTCAGCCTCTTATGATCCTCCGATCTGGATAGTAAATGAATCGCTTCGCCATAATACTGCTAGACAAGATCATGTGGGAGGGACCGTGATTTCGGTAATTCATACGGGCAATATACTGACCTTCTGACGTACTTAAATAAGGGTTCGACCGAGCGCTTTCTCACTCCAAAAAAACTCAAGAATTATTTGCGGTGAATCATACTGCAAGATCGAGTCAACAGTCTTGCCATCCTACTCAGGGAGACGCAGCCCCGAATCCTCCAGAAACAAGGTAGGTAAGCAGGTAACAGCACCGAATCCTCCAAAACTGACACATTGTATGTTGTATTATATACAATAATATAGTTACCTCTGCCATGTTTCTTATCTCCTTCCCCTACCCCTCCCATGTTTTAAACAAAAATATTGATTCACTTATACGCACTTTGCGCGTGACCTTGAGCGAGACTTAATCGCTGGCGCTGTGCCGGCTGGACTTTATCTCAATAAGGTATAAGATTAAACTTATAAACATGCAATAAACGCGAATTTTTTTTACATCTTCTACTGTAACTTCATATGCTTTCCTTTGCCTGCTTGGAGTATTCATAACGTTTAGAACTGCTACCTGCTTCAAACGGCAATATTCGCCCCCATCGTTTTTCAGACCCTTGCGGGCTTGGGAGGATTCGGTACCATTTTTCTGACCGCGGGGGGATTCGGAGCTGCGCCCATCCAGACTAAAGATGTGATCGACTAATTTGCTACACCGCCGTAAAAACAGCTTTGCCTGACTTGAGTGCGGTGAGTGCAATATGCATGTATGTATGTACACTATGTGATCAAAAGTATCCAGACACCCACAAAAACATACGTTTTTCATATTAGGTGGCCGGCCGCGGTGGTCTCGCGGTTCTAGGCGCGCAGTCCGGATCCGTGCGACTGCTACGGTCGCAGGTTCGAATCCTGCCTCGGGCATGGATGTGTGTGATGTCCTTAGGTTAGTTAGGTTTAAGTAGTTCTAAGTTCTAGGGGACTAATAACCACAGCAGTTGAGTCCCATAGTGCTCAGAGCCATTTTGAGCCATATTAGGTGGATTGTGCTGCCACCTAAAGCCAGGTATTCCATATCAGTGACCTCAGTAGTCATTAGACATCGTGAGAGAGCTAAATGGGGCGCTCCGTGGAACTAACGGATTTTGAACGTGAGTGTCCCTCGAGTTATCCGTCTGTAAGCGAGATTTCCACACTCCTAAGCATCCATAGGTCCTCTGTTTGCGACGCGATAATGAAGACGAATCGTGAAGGGACACGTACAGCACAAAAGCATGCAGGGCGACATCGTCTGTTGACTCACAGAGACCGCCGACAGTTGAAGAGGGCTGTAACGTGTAATAGGCAGACAACGACCCAGACCCTCACACAGGAATTCCAAACTGCATCAGGATCCATTGCAAGTACTATGACAGTTTGGCAGGAGGTGAGAAAACTGTGATTTCATGATGGAGCAGCTGCTCATAAGTAGTACATCACGCCGGTAAATGCCAAACGACGCCTCGATTGGAGTAACGAGCGTAAACATTGGACGATTGAACAGTGGAAAAACGTTGTGTGGACTGACGAATCACGGTACACAATGTGGCGATCCGATGGCAGGGTGTGTGTATGGCGAATGCCCAGTGAAGTCATCTGCCAGTATGTCTTGCGCCAACAGTAAAATTCGGAGGCAGTGGTGTTATGGTCTGGTCGAGTTTTTCATGGAGGGGGCTTGCAAAATGGTTCAAATGGCTCTGAGCACTATGGGACTCAACTGCTGTGGTTATCAGTCCCCTAGAACTTAGAACTACTTAAACCTAACTAACCTAAGCACATCACACACATCCATGCCCGAGGCAGGATTCGAACCTGCGACCGTAGCAGTCGCACGGTTCCGGACTGCGCGCCTAGAACCGCGAGACCACCGCGGCCGGCAGGGGGGGGGGGCTTGCAGCCCATGTTGTTTAGCGTGGCACCATCACTTCACAGGCCTACATCGATGTTTTAAGCAGCTTCTTGCTTACGACTGTTGAAGAGCGTTTCGGGGATGGCGACTGCATCTAACACGATCGAGCACCTGTTGATAATGCACGGCCTGTGGCGGAGTGGTTACACAACAGTAACATCTCTGTAATGGACTGGCCTGCACAGAGTTGTAACCTGAATCGTACAGAACACCTCTGGAATGCTTTGGAGCGCCGACTTCGTGCCAGGCCTCACCGACCGACATCGATACCTCTCCTCGGTGCAGCACTCCGTGAAGAATGGGCGGCCATTCTCCAAGAAACCTTCCTGCACGTGATTGCAAGTATGCCTGCGAAAGTGGAAGCTGTCATTAAAGCTAAGGGTGGGCCAACACCACTTTGATTTCCAGCAGTACCGATGGAGGGCGCCACAAACTTGTAAGTCATTTTCAGCCAGGTGTCCGGCTACTTTTGATCACATAGTGTATGTATGTATTATTAATGCTATTAGCAGCAGCTGTTGTCGCATTCAGTTTCGACCAGATTAAAGTCACTCGGTAGCACATGTATGTCCAAGTGAGGGCGGAAGTATTTTTCTCTGCCTAAGGGCAGCAAATGTCAACGGCGTTGCCCCTATGATAACACCTGTTACGGTCAGATCACCGAAGTGTAGGGCTGTCGTGCTGCACTATCACTTGGATGGGTGACCATCCGGTGAGTCGAGCGCTGTTAGCAAGCAGGGTGCACTTACCCATTGTGAGGCTGTATAGCTACCTGATTGAGAAGTAGCTGCTCCGGTTTCATAAACTGAGTGGCCGGGAGATCATTGTGCTGACCACATGCCAATCAATATCCTCTTCCAGTGACGCCTGTGACCTAGGAATAATAAGGCGGCCGGTCGGTACTGTTGGGCGTTAATGGCCTGTTCCGGCGGAGTTTTTTGTTTTAGTTTTTAGTGGAAGCAAATAATTAAATTTGTCCCTGCTTACGAAGCCTCAACAACCAATTTTAAGCGAGAAGTCCAGGAACATATTACAACCCCCTACGTATCTCCTGCATGGGGCGCGAAAACAAAATTAAGAGTAATTGCAGCTCCCACGGCGCCGTTTATGCAGTCATTCCTCGCGCTCTCCATAATGAGTAAATACGAAGTACCCATTGTTCTATCTTCACTGTGGTTTACGAAGTGTAGAATCAAACGTAGATGTAGCAGTAATTCAAATTGATATCCGAGAGACGGAGTGCAGTGTCCGCAGAGAATATTCCTTTGTCAATACTGGAGGACATGAACCAGTGCCTGAGGCACCGCGTCAGGAGAATCTGCCGGCTTTGGGCGGAACAGGCGCCGCCAATTAAGCCGGCCTCGGGCGGACACGAGCGCGCCACGTGGCTCAGCCGGCAATTAGCGAGGCGAGCCCCACGTGGCGGCCGGGGAGTGCCTTCGTTACGTGCCGTCGACAGAGGTCTCGCCAGTCACCCACACCGCTCGTCTGAGCCTGAAACACAGACAGACGCGCAGCCTGAGAACGCCCCTACCTCTGCAGGGCTGAGCTCCGATAGCGATATCAGAGTCACGTGTTGGGTGGGATACGATCGAGTTGCAGTTATTATGCACTGTGAGAACTGAAGTAACGGCACACAAATTTCTCATTTTTGGCTGAAATCTGACACTTACGTCAACGGAACGGTTCAACACCTACTTTGTTAGTGTATCATAAGTAAACAGCAGTTGATGTAATTTCTGTGATATTCACTACATTGGTGCGGTGTCTATCGTTTTAAAATTCAGATAAGTAAACGCGTTACGAATTTTGAATCAAGGTATGTTCTTTCTGTACATCAGGTGTATAGGGACGATTAGCGAAAACCGCCACGCCACCGATTATCACGAAAATAGAAGCAAAAATGTTGCAGTAAACATGGTTTCGGTAATGAAACACTTGTGAGATCTAATGTGTGGTTACGAGCCGCCAACGACTTCTGTAAGATACACTGTCCTAGTTAATACGACTGAAGACCGTCCAGATGATAATTTGAAAAGGGGGGGGGGAGACGGGAGGTGTAAAGCATTTTTAATATTGTGGAAGATGCATGTCGACTTGTATGGTAAACAGCCATAACGAAGATCCAGATCCAACTCGGTGAAAAAGCTGCGCCATATCGACTTTAAAATCATTTACTTTAATTTAAACGACTACATTCCCTGAGAGCTTGGGGGGGGGGGGGGGCAGCCGCCCCTTTCCCCTGGGAATAGCTTTTTTGTTAGTGCTTGTCTGCTTTTTATGCCCTCCTTGCTCCGTCCGTCATTGGTTATTTTGCCGCCTAGGTAACAGAATATCTTAACTTCATCTACTTAGTGGCCATCGATCCTGATGTCAATTTTCTCGCTATTTTAATTTCTGCTACTTCTCATTATCTTCGTCTTTCTTCGATTTACTCTCAATCCACTTTCTGAACTCATGAGACTGTTCTTTCCGTTCCGCACCTCATATAGTTCTTGTTCACTGTCACTCACGATAACAACGTCACCAGCGAATCGTATCATTTCACATTGAATTTTAATTCCACTCCTGAACCTTTCTTCGACTTCCATCATTGCTACTTCTGTGTACAGATTGAATAGTAGGAACGAAAGACTACGTCCTGCCTTACACACTTTTAATCGGAGCACTTCGTTCTTGGTCGTTCACTCTTATAATTCGCTCTTTGCTCTTATAGACATTGTTTAGTACTCGTCTCTCCCTGAAGATTACTCCTATTTTCCTCAGAATTTCGAAGATCTTGCGCCATTTTACATTGTGGAACGCTTTTTCCACGTCGACGAATCCTATGACGGTATCTTGACTTTTCTTTATTCTTGTTTCCGTTGTCAACCGCAACGTCAGAATTGCCTCCCTGGTGTCTTTACCTTTCCTTCCATCATATTCAGGTACAAGAAGTCCTTCTTAGAGCAGTTGTGAAGGCAGCTGTTGCAAGATGACGTAATGTAGGGTACCGATGTCAGGTGAGAAAGACTGCCTAAATTGGGGTCCTTCTCCGCGATTAGGTGCTTCATTCGGTAGTTGCGCCCCAAAATGACAAACTCCTTTTATTAATATTAGACAAACTAATCAGTGTATTTAGTTTAATTTCCAATTAAAGCCTCTCTCAGTAGCGTGCTATCACTCCATTATTTCACAAGCATTAATATTCAGCAGAATAGTAAACAACTGCAAAACGAAAAGGCAGACGAAGCACTTCGGTGATCTTCGGATCGCACCCAACTTTGCTGGCGGGCGAATTGGTTCGGCTGTAAGATTAGCGCTCGTTCGGCAGGACAGACATGTTGTCCGCTGCGGTAGCAGTTAAAACTTAGTTTTCAACGCCTGGTTTGTAAATGTGAGAGCTGAATGGGAAGCCTCGGAGTGCGGCGCGGCACGTTACTGGTCGAACTTTCTTTTCTTCCTTAACAGTGACTTCATCCTCCTCAAGCAAGTCGTGTACAGTTTTACGCCTTTCGAAACCTTCTTTGTGCCCAGAGATTAGACAAATATCTACAGGATTGCATTCACTACTCTCCCTTCCTACATTCTTTATCCTATCCTATCCACTATGGATAGATAAAACACTTCTGCAAATCTGCAGCTCCCTTTTCTACAGTAATTAGTTTCTCCACTAATTCTTCTACCTCATGATGATAGTATCTGTTCCCGAAAGAACAGTTACCGTGGATGACCATGCAGCTTTGCTAGAAATGAAATGATAATTAAATGGACACCCTAACTGCAAACAGGCGTTGATGTACTTCATTAGGGACATGTTGAAAATGTGTGCCCCGACCTGGACTCGAGCAGGAGATCCCGGGCTCGAGTCCCGGTCGGGGCACATATTTTCAACATGTCCCTAATGAAGTATATCAACGCCTGTTTGCAGCTAGGGTGTCCATTTAATTATCATTTCTTCTACCTCATCTTCTCCTTCTACATTATTTTTACTCGGGTGACCCCCATTCTGGTCATGACCGGCATGAAATGCTTCCGTAGATTCCTTTAAGTCTCTATTTACTAACATCAATAATTCTTCTACCCACTTCTCATCTAGCTCCTGCAATCCCTATATATTCGTATCTCCTCCTTCTCCCTGGCAAGATTCCTCAATCGCTCTACTGTACAGTTCTCCCTCACTCGTAGATTTTACATCACTCTCAACATCTTTTCCCACCAAACAACTTGCAGCACAGTGCTCCTTTTGTGTGCTCCCATCAACATAGCCACCTTGTAGCATGCCTATTCTTTCATCCTTCGCTTTACTACTTTCAATTGTATCGTTATTGTCAATAATTTGGACTTCAGTTACTTTGTTCTTATTGTATACAAAAGGTATGGCCAGCGGATTCGAATTACTGCTACTCGTTCTGCAAATGCCAGCCTCTTCGCAGACGGAATCTAGTTTCCCGTGCCCTGTGATTCTACTTCATTTCTGCCTCGCACCCCCACCTGATATCTCTCCTGAAAATCATTGTCATCATGAATTGGCGATCGCGATCTGTAAGTGTGCCCCTGATCATTATCAATTGTTCTTGGAACTGGAGCATAGCGCCAACCCATTCCTCTCCTTCCTCGGCTATTACGTGACACACCCTTTCTGTTTACATTAACATTCTGAACTCTCTCAACTGTATTCTGAGGCCTAAAACTACGATTTGTCTACTCCTCTTCCTGCATATGCTTCTCCACTCTTTCCAAACAGCTAAAAAACTTATCAACATTGTTCCTAGGAGCGGCAACTATTTTATTTCTCCAGCTTAGAGGCAACGTTCCATCTAACCCCATAATTATTTGCTCAGGCTCTAATTTGTTCGTCAAATATGACAAATTAGTCACCCATCTTAAAGCAAATCTTTTTATATTCTCTTTCCGGGGATTGAACTTTCCCAAGCCCTGAAACGGTTTTGCAATTCTATTTGCTTTTGCTTGCCCCAATATTCTTTGAGAAACGCTTCTTCAAACTGCTCTAACGTCTCATTTTTTTCCGTTGCAGTCGTTCCCTATATCCTCACCCAAGAACTTCGATGTTACGAAACCAATCTTCTGGCGATCACTCCACAAACCAGGCAAAACATTTTAAAAATCGTTCCAGAACTCTTTCGGATGAACTTTTCCAGCTGGATCAAAACGAAGAAACTGTCTGTTTGTAATATAAGACACTTCAGCAGTTGCCGTCATCATACTACAGTTCACACCGTTAGCACCCAATCTAATATTACGTTCCACTTTGTTTAGTCTACTGTCATGCGCATTTAATTTAATGGTTATTTGTTCAGTTTTGTTAGTAATTTGTTCTACTCCACTCACAACGGCATTCACTCGTTCAGACACAACGTTACAACTGTCCAAACAATTTTCACTCACAGAATCAATTTTTCTATTTAAATTTTCATGTGCAGTTTGACACATAGATTCTACTGACGTCAGATTTGACTTGACCTACACCTTTTCTTATCTGATCTATATTCTGTTTGCTTCCAATAGCAACCTTGCTAAACAGCTCTGTTATTTCACTTTTTACATTTTCTGAAGACTTTTTACATCCACTTTCTGCATCAGAAATTCTCTTATTTACATGAGTATCAAACACCTGCAAATCCGTCCTCCACATCTTCTTAAGCTCAACAGCCTGTTGTTCTATTTTCTCATTAATTTCAGTCTTAAACTGTTTCAGATCATTAGCTAGCTTGATAATACTACCAGACTGTCGTTCAACTTTCTGATCTAACTTCCCAATTTTTTTTTACCTCAGTTAAATTCTGATAAAAATTTTGTTTTACCCCAGTGAAATTCTGATTAATATTACTGAAATTTTGATCCATATTCGTCATTAAAGCTGCAAACATATCTTGTAAATTTACTGGTTTGTTTTCCTGTTGTAGAATTTTTTGTTCAGCTAATTGTACAGGCACAATACCAAATTTGGTATCTGTTCTGTCAGCCTCCTCACTCACATTAACACTACTGACATCAAACAAACTATTAATACTGAAATAAATTTAACTGACTATCGTGAAGATTTAAACAGTCAAAAAAATGGTTCAAATGGCTCTGAGCACTATGGGACTCAACTGCTGTGGTCATTAGTCCCCTAGAACTTAGAACTACTTAAACCTAACTAACCTAAGGACATCACACACATCCATGCCCGAGGCAGGGTTCGAACCTGCGACCGTAGCAGTCGCACGGTTCCGGACTGCGCGCCTAGAACCGCGAGACCACCGCGGCCGGCATTTAAACAGTCACCAATACTAGAATCGGTCCATCTTTACAACTGGAAATATCTGATGCACATCGTTACTTAATACCTCCATATTAACGGTATCCCCTACTTGCTTTAGTTCAGGAGTACTTGCGTGACTAGCACTCACATGAAACTGCCTTACATCGCCCTCTCTCACAACCAAGGAATTATCACTCCCATCCATACTAGCAAGTCTGTTTACACATGCAAATAATACACTATATCAACTTAATTTATATTTCTTCGTCCGACGTCGTCGCAGCGTGTTGAAAACAGCAATCTGCCTTTCTTCCCGTGGTGTACCAGATTCAGGGCCCCCAAGCGCTGCCACTGCGATGGAAGCTGCTGCGCCTTGCTGTCCGCTTACTGTGCCATCTGTTGCTCCCCGGACCAATTCTACGCTGCGCCTTCAGTCCCGTAGCATCCAGTTCGCTATTAAATCTCCCTTCCACAGGTTCTCTCCTTGTTGCATCTCAAAATGTATGTTCGTCTTCACAGCAATATCTCACTCGCACCTACAGTCACTGTTGTAAAGTTGCTTATTGACCGTTCCTCTCGATCACGAATTCGGTTCCTACAGCTTTATAGCATTCCCGGAGGATGCACCACTTGCGGCGCGACACGTTACTTTTTTACCGCCCTGCCAGTGTCCAGCAATATTCATTTGTCCAACTTAAAGCTGTAGAAGAAAGTACTAGACCGCTACTGTCAACCCCCCCCCCCCCCTCAATGAACCATGGACCTTGCCGCTGGTCGGGAGGCTTGCGTGCCTCAGCGCTACAGATACCCGTACCGTAGGAGCAACCATAACGGAGGGGTATCTGTTGAGAGGCCAGACAAACGTGTGGTTCCTGAAGAGGGGCAGCAGCCTTTTCAGTAGTTGCAGGGGCAACGGTCTGGATGATTGACTGATCTGGCCTTGTAGCAATAACCAAAACGGCTTTGCTATGCTGGTACTGCGAATGGCTGAAAGCAAGGGGAAACTACAGCCGTAATTTTTACTGAGAGCATGTAGCTTTACTGTATGGTTAAATGATGATGGCGTCCTCTTGGGTAAAATATTCCGGAGGTAAAATAGTCCCCCATTCGGATGTCCGGGAGGGGACTACTCAAGTGGACGTTGTTATCAGGAGAAAGAAAACTGGCGTTCTACGGATCGGAGCGTGGAGTTTCAGATCCCTTAATCGAGCAGGTAGGTTAGAAAATTTCAAAAGGAAAATGAATAGGTTTATGTTAGATGTAGTGGGAATTAGTGAAGTTCGGTGGCAGGAGGAACAAGACTTTTGGTCAAGTGAATACAGGGTTACAAATACAGAATCAAATTGAGGTAATGCAGGAGTAGGTTTCATAATGAATAAAAAAAAATAGGAGTGCGGGTAAGCTACTACAAACAGCACAGTGAACGCATTATTGTGGCCAAGATAGATACGAAGCCCACGCCTATTACAGTAGTACAAGTTTATATGCCAACTAGCTCTGCAGATGATGAAGAAACTGATGAAATGTATCATGAGATAAAAAGAAATTATTCAGATAGTGAAGGGAGACGAAAAATTAATAGTCATGGGTGATTGGAATTCGTCAGTAGGAAAAGGGAGAGAAGGAAACATAGCAGGTCAAAATGGATTGGGGGTAAGAAATGAAAGAGGAAGCCGACTGGTAGAATTTTGCACAGAGCATAACTTATCATAGCTAACACTTGGTTCAAGAATCATAAAAGAAGGTTGTACACATGGAAGAATCCCAGAGATACTAAAAGGTATCAGGTAGATTATATAATGGTAAGACAGAGATTTAGGAACCAGATTTTAAATTATAAGACATTTCCAGGGGCAGATGTGGACTCTGACCACAATCTATTGGTTATGAACTGCAGATTAAAATTGAAGAAACTGCAAAAAGGTGGGAATTTAATGAGATGGGACATGGATAAACTGACTAAACCAGAGTTTGCGCATCGTTTCAGGGAGAGCATAAGGGAACAATTGACAGCAGTGGGGGAAAAAAGTACAGTAGAAGAAGAATGGGTAGCTCTGAGGGATGCAGTAGTGAAGGCAGCAGAGGATCAAGTAGGTAAAAAGACGAGGGCTAGTAGAAATCCTTGGGTAACAGAAGAAATATTTAATTTAATTGATGAAAGGAGGAAACATAAAAACGCAGTTAATGAAGCAGGCAAAAAGGAATACAAAGGTCTCAAAAATGAGATCGACAGGAAGTGCAAAACGGCTAAGCGGGGATGGTTAGAGGACAAATGTAAGGATGTAGCGGCTTATCTCACTAGGGGTAAGATAGATACAGCCTGCAGGAAAATTATAGAGACCTTTGGAGATAAGAGAACCACTTGTATGTATATCAAGAGCTCAGATGGAAACCCAGTCGTAACCAAACAAGGGAAAGCAGAAAGGTGGAAGGACTATACAGAGGGTCTATACAAGGGCGATGTACTTGAGGACAAAATTATAGAAATGGAAGAGAATGTAGATGAATATGAAATGGGAGATACGATACTGCGTGAAGAGTTTGACAGAGCACTGAAAGACCTGAGCCGAAACAAGGCCCCGGGAATAGACAATATTCCATTAGAACTACTGACAGCCTTAGGAGAGCCAGTCCTGACAAAAGTCTACTATCTGGTGAGAAAGGTGTATGATACAGGCGAAATACCCTCAGACTTCAAGAAGAATATAATAATTCCAATCCCAAAGAAAGCAGGTGTTGACAGATGTGAAAATTACCGAACTATCAGTTTAATAAGCCACAGGTGCAAAATACTAACACGAATTCTTTACAGACGAATGGAAAAACTGGTAGAAGCCGACATCGGCGAAGATTAGTTTGGATTCCTTAGAAATATTGGAACACGTGAGGCAATACTGACCTTACGACTTCTCTTAGAAGAAAGATTAAGGAAAGGTAAACCTACGTTTCTAGCATTTGTAGACTTAGAGAAAGCTTTTGACGATGTTGACTGGAATACTCTCTTTCAAATTCTAAAGGTGGCAGGGGTAAAATACAGGGAGCGACAGGCTATTTACAATTTGTACAGAAACTAGATGGCAGTTATAAGAGTCAATGGGTATGAAACGGAAGCAGTGGTTGGGAACGGAGTGAGACTGGTTTGTAGCCGCTCCCCAATGTTATTTAATCTGTATATTGAGCAAGCAGTAAAGGAAAAAATAGAAAAATTCCGAGTAGGTATGAAAATCCATGGTGAAGAAATAAAAATTTTGAGGTTCGCCGATGACATTGCAATTCTCTCAGAGACAGCAAAGGACTTGGAAAAGCAGTTGAACGGAATGGACAGTGTCTTGAAAGGAGGATATAAGATGAAAATAAAGAAAAGAAAAACGAGGATAATAGAATGTAGTCGAATTAAGGCGGGTGATGCTGAGGGAATTAAATTAGGAAATGAGACTCTTAAAGTAGTAAAGGAGTTTTGCTATTTGGGGAGCAAAATAACTGATGATGGTCGAAGTAGAGAAGATATAAAATGTAGACTGACAATGGGAAGGAAAGCGTTTCTGAAGAAGAGAAATTTGTTAACATCGAATATAGATTTAAGTGTCAAGAAGTCGTTTCTGAAAGTATTTGTATGGAGTGCAGCCATGTATGGAAGTGAGATGTGGACAATAAACAGTTTGGACAGGAAGAGAATAGAAGCTTTGGAAATGTAGTGCTGAAGATTAGATGGGTGTATCACATAACTAATGAGGAGGTATTGAACAGAATTGCGGAGAAGAGGAGTTGGTGGCTCAACTTGACGAGAAGAAGGGACCGGTTGGTAAGACATGTTCTGAGGCATCAAGGGATCATTAATTTAGCATCATAGGGCAGCGTGGAGGGCAAAAATCGTAGAGGGAGACCAAGAGATGAATACACTAAATAGATTCAGAAGGATGTAGGTTGCAGTAGGTACTGAGAGATGAAGAAACTTGCACAGAATAGGGTAGCATGGAGAGCTGCATCAAACCAGTCTCAGGACTGAAGACCACAACAACAACAACAAGAACAACAACTGTCTACTGCAGGTCGCAACATACATAGAATTATCCGGTAAACGGGGTGCGGCTAGTACGGAATTAAAGTTTTTAACTTGGCAATGTAAATTTTCAGGTGTATTTTTACGGTAAAGATCTGAGCTAATACTGCCAAGTCCGTACTAAGTGTGTACACAATTTAAAGCTCCCACGCACACCACAATCACACACGTAGCCAGTTTATGGTATTTACATCCGTTACGGAAGTTAATAGAGTTCACTGGATCGTTTAGTTATGAAAATGCTAGCTCAAATGTTATGCACTCTGCTCTACACGTAATACCTGTTCCAGTCTTAGATCGCACAACACGCCACGTAGTTTTTAACTAACAGTCAAAAGCAATAATTTTGATATTCCGTCCGAAATTCCACACGAATTCCACTATATCGTTTACTTAAATACGCTTGTACCACTTCGCGAACTCGTAATTAGCATTTTCCCATGATTTTATAGTACTTTACTCAGAGCTGCTTTCAATGAGATGTTACAAGTTCGAACCCTCAGCGCTGACTGACTTAGATCACACCAAAGGCTTTGTTACCAGCATAGATTGGCGCGAGTCTGCATTTTTCTGATTGCTGAAATCACAAACAGCAAATCAGGTTGCAGTATTATTCCGCGCTAACCCGCGCTTTACTTCAATGACCAATCATAGTAAAACATTTCTTTCTATGGCAATTGTTAAATAAATAAATTTAGAAAAGTATCAAATATAAAATTACTCCTACCAAACTTACCAATTAATTTGTGTTTTGCTCACGATTTATTAGTACCATAAACTGACTGCACATTTAATTATAGTAAATCCCCTGTATAGTTTAATTGGTCCTTCGTGAATAAACAAAACAATTTTCAGTTACTTGTGTTCTTCTTCATTCATACAACACTCACACTGTTAATTACTACACATATAAAACAATTATAATTATGCAAATGCATTAAATATTAGTCAAACATAACTTTACAACATTGTTTTGACTACGACTGCTAGCACTGTCCGTCAACTGCTGACCTCTGCCGCCTACTAGTACAACTACTTGCAGCTCTGTAACTCAGGTCCATGTCAGATGGTGACATCTGTCGATGACTCATGCCTATAACGATATCGTCCTAACAAGTGACAGGAGCGATGCGAAGGCGCAACGCCTCAGGAGGCATGTCTGCCACGGTATCGGTTAAGAGTTGATTTGCAATGTCAATTTGAGAACAGTGTGATTACAATTACAGAAATACGCAGGTAATTATTGTGTTGAAGAATGGAAAGCATTTGTGGACCTAGAGAGTAATGTAATTGTGCAGTTTCTCGTGTTCTGCCAATAAAAAGCGAATGGCATCCCATGTAAACAAACTCATCGGATATTTAATCATTTCTAAGACAACAGCTCCTCGCTAAGAATTTCATACAGCCTCAAGATTACGGATTCATTACCTACACGTTCTTTTCTGTGCAGGGAGCAGCAACTATTGAAGCAATTAGTGAACTTTTATTAGAACGTATGCATTCCACTCTGGGCGGTGGAAGCAAATGAGCCCCTCGCTTGTGTTGCAATCTTAGTACAGATGAGATCAGTGACACGTTATCTGTGGTACCACAGAGGAGGTATGAAGAAGAGAAGTACTTTTGAGGGAAGGGGTTTATTTTACACTCTCCTCTAGTTTCAAACATGCCTTAAATGGCATTCATTGCGGGGATAATTGTTGCAGTCGAAGTGCTTCGAAATTATGAGGTCAAGTTTTATTAGCGAGAACTGTGATTTGTAACCGACCAGCGAACTTTGTGAGGACTGTGATTTGTGTGAACAGTAAACGACCAGAGTACTGCATAAGAACTGTCATAAGAAGGCTTTAACCTGTATATGAACTGGTTTTAACTTCAATTTAGCTATAGTAACTGATGCTGTAAAATTAAATTTTCAGTTTCAATGAAAGTAGTTCCGTTGTAAAGCAGGAATGGAATGTGCGAAAGTGCCGCGAGAATAAAAGTTAACGTTATGTGTACTGTCCGTGGGATTACGTTACCAAGCATCATTTCAGGATTCTTCATGCTACGATTCGGCGCAACATACATAGCAGCGTGAGGTACCAACAGAGAACAGATGTGAAGGCAGCAGGCAGAGGCCTGCGCAGTTAACACCACACTGCGTCTTGGAAGTGACAGCTTCAGTACACTTCGACGATGAAGTTGCAGCCAGCTGTGCAGCTCACAGCTACGAGAATCAGTGGCAGAATGTCGAGGAAGAAAAGTAGTGTAACTGTTGCGTCTCCATATAGCAGTCTAAGATTTGCAATTGGAACATTAGTATTAGGATGTCTGGGGAGCCGGGCAGAGTGGCCGTGCGGTTCTAGGCGCTACAGTCTGGAGCCGAGCGACCGCTACGATCGCAGGTTCGAATCCTGCATCAGACATAGATGTGCGTGAAGTCTTAGGTTAGTTAGGTTTAATTAGTTCTAAGTTCTAGGCGACTGATGACCTCAGAAGTTAAATCGCATTGTGATCAGAGCCATTTGATATATGGGGAAAGGGAACTAAGATACGGTCTCAGAAGTAGAGAAGCAGTTTAACCTCACAGTAGTAATGAAGAACTGGTGGGACAGATACAAATAAACGGTGGTAAAGTCAGATATGGATTTAGTGATATGTGGAATGTAGTCAAAAATAACAGATGTGAAAATGTAAGTTCAAACTTTGGTCAAGAATCCTGAATAGCAAATTCAATAACCAACAATCACATTAAAAATTCTGAAGTAAAGATGAATTATTTCACTGAAAATGTAGAAAATGATGATCAGGATCTGAGGTGTGTGCTAAATTATTTTTGGAAGGACAAAAAGTACTAAGTGTTAAATTAGGTAAGGAATTAAGTAAAGAACTGAAAGAAAATAAGGAGGAATCAAGTAATAACACAGATAAGACGTTAAAAGAAAATAATGAGGAATTAAAAGAAATTAAGGTAGGAATAGCTCAAATTATCGCCACGTTAGATGCTTTGGAGCAAATGGATACAAATGTTGAAGCTAAAACTGAGGGATGTAGCAAGAAAATAGATTATGAAACAAAAGAATGGGGTAAAGAAGAGGTCTACAAGTTAGATATACATCAGAAGGCTGACCATGAAACCGAAAGTTAAATGAAGATTTACAGAATTTAAATAGGATGATAGCAACAACAATTAATGGCATTGGTAATGAAGGCAAGAGCAAAGCAAAGTTATCACGAGTAATTTACGGACTATCAAATAAGACCAGGAAATGCTTAGTTGCAACATTTCACATGTAGAATCCTCTTAGAGGCTTCCAGCAGAAAAATATTCAAAGTCTAGCCGGGAACAGTGTGGCTGTAATTGCAGAAATACGCAGTTAATTATTTTGTGGAAGAATGGAAAGTATTAGTGCCACTAAAGTGGAATGTAATTGTTTAGTTTTGTCGTGTTCTACCGATAAAAAGCGAGTGGCATCTGGTATAAACAAACTGATCGGAAATTTAATCATTTCTGAAGCAACAGTTCCTTGCTAAGAATTTCTTACAGTCTTAAGATTACAGATACACGACCGACATGCTGTTTCCTGCGCAGGGAATAACAGCACATAGGGGGACAAAGATTATAGAAGGCTGCAGGCTGGTGAAGTTTTATTAGAAATTACGCATTCCACTCTGGGCAGTGGAAGCGAATAGGCACCTCGTGTGTTTTAGTACAAATGAGATCAGTGACACGTTATCTGCTTTAACACAGAGGAGGTATGAAGGAGAGAAACCGTTTTGAGGTAATCCTCTAGTATATATATATATATATATATATATCTCTCCTTCTCCTCTCTTTTTCATCTTGTCGTACATATTGTCATCTAACATATCCTCCATTTTCTTTTCCATCTTTCCGCACATTATTGTCGTCAGCTCGCACGTGTCGGCTCTTGCAGTCTTCGGAATGGTGTGGATGACATTTTCTGAAAGTCAGATGGTATGTCGCTAGACTCATGCATTCTACATATCAACGTGAGTAGTCGCTTTCTTGCCACTTCCCTCAATGATTTTATAAATTCTCATAGAACGTTATCTATCCCTTCTGCCTTATTTAATCGTAAATCCTCCAAAGCTGTCTTAAATTCTGATTCTAATACTGGATTCCTCAGCTCTTCTAAATCCACTACTGTTTCATTTTCTATCGCATCAGACAAATCTTCCTCCTCATAGAGGCATTGAATGTAGCCTTCCCACCTCTTCGCTCTTTCCCCTGCATTTAACAGTGTGGTTCCCGTTGCACTCTGAGTGATACTACCCATACTTTTAATTTGATTGAAGGTTGATTTGACTCTCTTATATGATGAGTCAGTCCTACCGATAATCATATCTTTTTTGATGTCTTCACATTTTTCATGCCGCAATTTCGTCTTTTCTTCCTTGCACTTCCTATTTATCTCATTCTGCTCTTCTGAATTCCCCTGATCATTTTTCTACTTCCTTTTTTCATCGATCAACTCAAGTATTTATTCTGCAACCCATGGTTTCTCCGCAGCTACTTGATTTGTACCTATATTTTTCTTTACACCTTGTGTGGTTGCCCTTTTTTAAAGGATGTCAATTGCTCTGCAACTGTGCTCACTATGGGGCTGTTCCTCATTGCTGCATCTGTAGCCTTAGAGAATCCCAAGCTTATCTCGTCACTCCTTATTACTTCTGTATCCCATTTCTTTGATTGTTCCTGACTAATCTACTATAATTCAACCTACTCTTCACCACTACTACATTGTGATCTGAGTCTATATATGCTCCTGGGTACGCCTTAGAATCCAGTATCTGATTTCGGAATCTCGGCCTGAGCCTAATGTAATCTAACTGAAATCTTCCAGTGTTACCCGGTCTTTTCCGCATACCTTCTCCTCTTCTGATTCTTGAACAGAGTATTCGCTGTTACTAGGCGAAATTTATTACAGGACTCAATTAGTCCTTCTCCTCTCTCATTCTCATTTCAAGCCCATATTCTCCTGTAAGCTTTTCTTCGACCTCTTCCCTTACCTCTGCATTTCAGTCCGATTTTTAACTCCCTTTACATGCTGTATTACCCGTTCAGCGTCCTCATACTTTCTCTATCTCTTGGTCTTCAGCTTGCGACGCCGGCGTGTATGTCTTAACTATCGTCGTCGGTGTTGGTTTTCTGTCGATTCTCAAAAGTACAATCCTATCGCTGAACTGTTTACTGATACACGCTCTCTGACATATCTTCCTATTTATAACGAATCCTACTCCAATTTTATGCCGTTGTTGTTGTTACCCTATACTCATCAGACTAGAAATCGTTGTCTGATTTCAGTTTCACATCACTGGTTCTTATTTATCTCGACTGAGCATTTGCATTTCCCTCATCAGATTTTCTAGTTTCCGCACCACATTCATGTTTCTGACAGTCCACAACCCGACTCATGGTCGCCTCCTCCTTGGTGGTCCCCTCCTAGAGATCCGAATGAGAGAATTCCGGAATCTTTGGCCAATGGAGAGGCTATCATGACACTTTTTCAGTTATAGTCCACGTGTTCTGTGGATTGAAGTTATGAGTCTTTAATGGAATGGTTTCCGTTGCCTTCTTTATCCTTTTGCCGTTGATCACTGCTGATTCTTCCACCTTAAGGGGCAATTTCCCTCCCCAAGGTAAAGAGAGTGCCCTGAACCTCTCCCTGCCCCTCCACCCTCTTTGACAAGGGAGTTGGCAAAATTGCTAATGCTGATTACTATTGTAACGGAGACCGGAACGGTCGCGGGGTTGAAGTGAAACTTACGCGTAGGGGCGGAAACGCCCCGGACAGTGCCGAGGTGGGCAGCAGTGGGAAGAGGAGCCGGTCTCATCAACCGCTATTGGTGGGGAGGAAGGGACGCTTGAGGTATCCATGACAGCCGATCCAGAGTCCAGGGCGGCGGAGTGAGCCGCTGATCCAGCCGGAGGCAGACAGAGCCAGCAGCAGACCCTTTGGGAGATGGCAACTGGGGGCCGGAATGGTGACTCGAGGACCACGTCTGTACCTGAAGGAGGTAGAGAAATAGGCGGCAGATTGAGTCCCATGGCGGCACGCGGGCGGAACTGATTATAATGGCTGCACTCCAACCCTTTCGACGTCTGCACCGACGTCACACGCCGCCCATGGGCCGCGACGACCATGGTGGGTGCCCAACCCACCTTGCGGCCATACTCGTGGGCCCACATGGCCATGCCATGGGCATACGGCTGCGAGGGCTGGGAGTGGGGGCGGTAGGAGGATGGCATCAGCAAGTGGAGGAGGGTATGCGGCTGTCGCCCATGAAGGAGCTCTGCCAGACAGCGTCTGTCAATTGGTGTAGTGTGATATGTGCTTAAAAACAGGGTGAGGGCCGGTGTGGTTCGAGATGTGTCGACCGCTTTAGTCAACTGTTGTTTAAAAGTGCGGACAAGCCACTCCGCCACGCCATTGGATGTAGGGCGGAAAGGGGGGGCTACTGATAGAAGTTGTGAAAGGAGGACAACATGAATTGGGGACCATTATCGGAGACCAATGTGTGTGGCAGACCCTCGATGGCGAGAACCTGGGTCAGGGCCGTAAGTGTGGTGGATGCCATTTGGACAACATATGGGTATTTGGAGTAGATATCAGTGATGAGTAAACCACATGGACGTCAAAACCAGGCCCGCAAAATCGATATGGATGCGATCCCAGGGCTGGTGTGGCACAGGCCAGGGTGCAAATGACTGACGGGGACTCGCCTGGTGACGCACACAGACAGTGCACACACGGACCAGGAGCTCAACATCGCCATCGATGCTGGGCAAATATACATGCCGGTGAGCCAAAACTTTCATACGCGACATACCCCAGTGCCAGCGGTGTAACAAACCGAGAACCTGAAGCCACAATTCCCAAGGGATGACAACCTGATTGGCATCCAACTCCGTGGCCAACAGAAGGACGTCATCGACCATGGAGAGCCTGTGGTACAGGTAGCCCCAGAAGCTGAAATCGGACTGCATCCGACGAGTAATGTAGGATGGCCACTCGTGGACCACGTAGTTGAGAACCTGCCACAAGACAGGGTCGTGCTGGGTGGCCGCAGCAACGTGAGCAGCTATAAGAGACCAGTGCATCCCGGCGGGCAGAATCATTGTGAAAGCAGAGGACCTCCTGTTGGTCAAAGGCTGGATCGGGGCCTGCTGGGAGATGTGACAAAGCGTCCGCATTAGCATGGTAGGCAGTGGGCATATACCAGATGGTGTAAACGTAAATATGTAAAAACAATTCCCAGCGCTGGAGACGTCGAGCCGTCCGCTCTGGAGGGTGAGAGTGGGGTCCGAAAAGTGTAACCAAGGGTTTATGGTCCGTCAGTAGGGTGAACTTTGCCCACAAAGACTTGTGTGAAATTTTTGAACAGTGACCACAATCACCAGAGCCTCCTTTTGAATCTGGGAGTAGTTCCGTTGTGCTGGAGTCAACATCTTAGAGGCATAAGCGATAGGCTGTTTGGAGCCATCTGCATCCCGATGTGAAAGGACGCCCCCAGTGCTGTATGCCGACACATCAGCCGTCACAACCAAGGAGTCCAATCAAAAGGTACCCCTTTGCGACGCAAGTGATTGAGGGGTTGAGCAACGGAGGCAAGAGCTTTCAGTAATAAGTAACCTTGCCCAAAAACACCTGGAGGTGACATTACGACCCAAAGGGCGAATGCCATCTTTGCTAAGCCAGTGGCCTAAGTATTCTGATCGAAAAAGCAACTCTTGTCCAGCAGACACCATAACCAGCAGACTGCTGAGCATGAAGTAAGGTGCTGAGGTTTTGCAAATGGTTGTGGCGGGAATTCCCGGTGACCAAGATGTCATCCAGCCAATTCACACAGGCAGTGACAGGCTGTGTAAGCTGCTCCAGGAATCGCTGGAAAATGGCCGGCGCTGAAGTGTCACCAAAGAGAAGGCGCTTGTACTTATATAATCCAAAAGGCGTCTTGATCGCCATGATATTCTGCAATTGGGCACCCAAAGGCAACTGGTGGTATGCCTCAGCCAGATAGATTTTGGAAACATACTCTCCAGTGGTCAGCTTGGCAAGAAGGTCTTCCGGTCGGGGAATGGGGTAAGAGTCAATGAGGGACTGTAGCGCCAAAGTCCCCATACACCCAAAGTGACCCATTGGGTTTCTGTATGACCACAAGTGGTGTCGCCCAAGCACTGTAAGTTACAGGCTCCTGTACGCAAGTGGCCTAGACCTGGAAAAAAGCGAGCCTGTGCATCCGGCCGTAGGGAGAAGTGCGCCTGAAACCTGGAAGCACATCCAAGATCTGGAACAAAGAACGACGCAAAAGCGGAGCACAGATCGTCCAAGTCCTGAAAGGGAACAGCCGTGGAAACGACTTTAATTTCGTCATAAATTGAAAAGCCAAACAGTTGAAACGCATCCAGGCCAAAAATATTCGAAGACGACGGATAGGAGCCGGGGAACACGCTTGTACATCGCCTGGACGACGAACTGCCTATGAAGGGGAATCGAACCATCTCCGTAGGCGACCAAACGGCGAGAGGGAGGCGACAACGCAGGAGAGCCCAGGTGTTTTTTTTTTTGTCATCAGTCTACTGACTGGTTTGATGCGGCCCGCCACGAATTCCTTTCCTGTGCTAACCTCTTCATCTCAGAGTAGCACTTGCAACCTACGTCCTCAATTATTTGTTTGATGTATTCCATTCTCTGTCTTCCTCTACAGTTTTTGCCCTCTACAGCTCCCTCTAGTACCATGGAAGTCATTCCCTCATATCTTAGCAGATGTCCTATCATCCTGTCCCTTCTCCTTATCAGTGTTTTCCACATATTCATTTCCTCTCCGATTCTGCGTAGAATCTCCTCATTCCTTACCTTATCAGTCCACCCCATTACCTTCGTCTTTGTCCGATTTACTCTCAAACCATACTGTGCACTCATTAGACTGTTCAGCAGATCATTTAATTCTTCTTCACTTTCACTCACGATAGCAATGTCATCAGCGAATCGTATCATTGATATCCTTTCACCTTGTATTTTAATTCCACTCCTGAACCTTTCTTTTATTTCCATCATTGCTTCCTCGATGTACAGATTGAAGAGTAGGGGCTACAGCCTTGTCTTACACCCTTCTTAATACGAGCACTTCGTTCTTGATCGTCCACTCTTATTATTCCCTCTTGGTTGTTGTACATATTGTATATGACCCGTCTCTCCCTATGGCTTACCCCTACTTTTTCCAGAATCTCGAACAGCTTGCACCATTTTATATTGTCGAACGCTTTTTCCAGGTCGACAAATCCTATGAACGTGCCTTGATTTTTCTTTAGCCTTGCTTCCATTATTAGCCGTAACGTCAGAATTGACTCTCTCGTGCCTTTACTTTTCGTAAAGCCAAACTGATATTCACCTAGCGCATTCTCAATTTTCTTTTACATTCTTCTGTATATTATTCTTGTAAGCAGCTTCGATGCATGAGCTGTTAAGCTGATTGTGCGATAATTCTCGCACTTGTCAGCTCTTGCCGTCTTCGGAATTGTGTGGATGATGGTATGTCGCCAGACTCATATATTCTACACACCAACGTGAATAGTCGTTTTGTTGCCACTTCCCCTAATGATTTTAGAAATTCTGATGGAATGTTATCTATCCCTTCTGCCTTATTTGACCGTAAGTCCTCCAAAGCTCTTTTGAATTCCGATTCTTATACTAGATCCCCTATCTCTTCTAAATCTACTCCTGTTTCTTCTTCTATCACATCAGACAAATCTTCACCCTCATAGAGGTTTTCAATGTATTCTTTCCACCTATCTGCTCTCTCCTCTGCATTTAACAGTGGAATTCCCGTTACACTCTTAATGTTACCACCGTTGCTTTTAATGTCACCAAAGGTTGTTTTGACTTTCCTGTATGCTGAGTCTGTCCTTCCGACAATCATATCTTTTTCAATGTCTTCACATTTTTCCTGCAGCCATTTCGTCTTAGCTTCCCTGCACTTCCTATTTATTTCATTCCTCAGCGATGTGTATTTCTGTATTCCTGATTTTCCCGGAACATGTTTGTACTTCCTCCTTTCATCAATCAACTGAAGTATTTCTTCTGTTACCCATGGTTTATTTGCAGCTATCTTCTTTGTACCTATGTTTTCCTTCCCAACTTCTGTGATGGCTCTCTTTAGAGACGTCCATTCCTCTTCAACTGTACTGCCTACTGCGCTAATCCTTATTGCTGTATCTATACCTTTAGAGAACTTCAAACGTATCTCGTCTTTCCTTAGAACTTCCGTATCCCACTTCTTTGCGTATTGATTCTTCCTTACTAATGTCTTGAACTTCAGCCTGCTCTTCATAACTACTATATTGTGATCTGAGTCTATATCTGCTCCTGGGTACGCCTTACAATCCAGTATATGATTTCGGAATCTCTGTCTGACCATGATGTAAGCTAATTGAAATCTTCACGTATCTCCCGGCCTTTTCCAAGTATACCTCCTCTTCTTGTCATTCTTGAACAGGGTATTCGCTATTACTAGCTGAAACTTGTTACAGAACTCAATTAGTCTTTCTCCTCCTACATCCCTTGTCCTTAGCCTATATTCTCCTGTAACCTTCTATTCTACTCCTTCGCCTACAACTGCATTCCAGTCGCCCATGACTATTAGATTTTCGTCGCCCTTTACATACTGCATTACCCTTTCAATATCCTCATACACTTTCTCTATCTGTTCATCTTCAGCTTGCGACGTCGGCATGTATACCTGAACTATCGTTGTCGCTGTTGGTCTGCTGTCGATTCTGATTAGAATAACCTGGTCACTGAACTGTTCACAGTAACACACCCTCTGCCCTGCCTTCCTATTCATTACGAATCCTACACCTGTTATACCATTTTTTGCTACTGATGATATTACCCGATACTCATCTGACCAGAAATCCTTGTCTTCCTTCCACTTCACTTCACTGGCCCCTACTATATATAGATTGAGCCTTTGCATTTCCCTTTTCAGATTTTCTAGTTTCCCTAGCACGTTCAAGCTTCTGACATTCCACTCCCTGACTCGTAGAACATTATCCTTTCGTTGATTATTCAATCTTTTTCCATGGTAACCTGGGCATATGTCACCATATTAATCAGGGAGACGGTGGCCCCAGTGTCGACCTGAAAACTGACATCCTCAGTGAAAATGCGAAGCATGTGGAAAAGCTTATGCGCTGACGGGTCGTTCTGTGGGACGAGCGATTGCAGAGCATGGACTGTGTTTTGAGACCCAGGAGGGGCAGGACTGTAGCGAGTCGAACGACTATGACAAACCGATCGGATGTGGCCCTCCTTGTTGCACAACATGCGCGTTATCCAGCGGTGGGGACAATCAGCCCACGAATGTGCAGTAAAGCACTTTGGATAAGATGGAAGTGGGCCACGCGACCAGCGACGAGGGGCGACCGAACGTGCCGATACCATAGAGATGTCGGACAACGAGGAGTCCCGACGGCGCTGGCCTCTGTCGGTCGGGCCATGTTGACGTCGCGAGGGCGGAACCCGCCGTGGCGCCGCGATCGCCGCCACCTGCGGTTTATGCCATAAGACGCTCGTTAGCTGCTTGATCTATTTCGAAGGAGTGGGCATTGCGGAAACCTCTTCCAAGGAGGGCTTGTCGAGTTTCAACGCCACATTACGGACCTCAGGGTCGGGAGTCAGCTGAACCACCCATCCCAGATCAAGAATTCTGCATACGAAGCCTTACACTGCTGATTGGTGTACGTAAAATCGCATCACTGGCTGAGACCCTGCAAGTGCGTGACCCAGGGACGATACGATTGACAATGCTGTTTATGGTACTAGTAGAACTCCAGCTGAGAGGCGACGACATGGTAGCGTTGGAAATAACAGTTTGTCAGTAAAAGACAGATCTCCTGGAAAGAGAGTGCCAGAAGATCAGACAACGGTGCCAACTTGCGAAGAAGAAAGAACGTGTCTGGGGAGGCCGAAGACAAAAATAACGACCGCTGCAAGGAGTCGTCCGTGACTTGAAAAGCCATGAAATGTTGTTTCAGCCAAGGTAAGTAGGTTTCCCAGTCCTAGTTAGCGCCATTAAAGTGTGAAAACGAGTGTGGACGTGGGCAAGCATCGGACACCCGAGGACTCTGAAGCTGTTGTCATAACACATCCCGGGCATCGACTTTGTCCGTTAGCAACTGCAGCGACTTATGTAAGACGTTTAACTGGAGCTGCTGCTGCTGCATGACCTGCTGCTGTTGCTCCAGCAGACAGACCAACTTCGCCTCCATACCAACAACGACCACCATTTACCTCGCTGCAAAATGTTGCAATGGCGACCAGAACAGTCACGGGGTTTAAGTTACGGAAAACGGGGCGGGACCCACGGAGCAACTCGGGAATAACAACACAGCGGGAGAGGATGGACACGAACAACGCAGGACCTTACGACAACAACAAGAGCGAAACAACAGAGTCAAGAAACCTAACTAGACAACCACGTCCACTCGTAAACAAAACACGAAAGTAAATACACTGTCTAATGCGATGCGATATGTCCTGAGAGGTACAAATTGTTAGACTGTCAGGCTGAAGTTATTTTTCTTTATTGTTATTTTGACACCTTATACAAAAGGTTGGCCAGCAGCTGCAATATTACACCGCCCTTCAGCAGTAGTCAATACAAACAGAAACAATGAAGACACAGAAAAACATAAAATGATGGTGGACAAAAAACAGTAGACACAAGAGTAAAAAACACGGAACCATTCACAGGTTTAGTAAAAAATAAAAAAACGGTCAGCACTGTACACATATACTGATGACTGAGAACACACATGAATGATGGAGCATGGTGCAGTGAAAACACTGAAGCACAAACATGGCGGCACACACGCAGAACCAATGATGATGATCTCCGGCGCGCGAATGTTCGCTTGACGTGTGCGAGATGGCGGGATTCACAGAGGAGGATGATGCCCTGTGGGGGTAAAGTAGGTCAGTGCTGGTGGATGGCGGTGGAAGAGGTGTGGGCCTCGATAGCCTCAGATAAGGTCTGCTGGAGAAAGGAGGCGGCATTGGTAACATCATCAGGGTGGTGGTAGGTGAGGGGATGGCTATCGACATGAGTAGAGAGCATAGCTCAGTAGGCATGCCAGTCGACACAGGAATAATCATGGACGTATTTCGGGGTAGGGTCGATGCGAAGATCAGGACGGGGGTGACGACTGTCTGAAATGATGAGGAGGACAGGGAGATCGCCACTACCAATGAAGTCCAGGACATCCACTGCTATGCGGCCAAGGAGGTTGGGGGAGGAGAGGGCGACATCTGGAGTGCTATTGGATTCAGGGCGGGTGTTCTGGGGAATGGGAATGAGGTCACCGTAGAGGGAGGAGAGGAACCAATGCCACCGCTGTAACTGTGCAGCAGAATGACTATGGATGTTAAGGCTGGCAGCAATCACGTAGGAGGAGAAGGTACGGTCAATGTGAGAAAGGAAGTCAAAAGGAATGGGGGTGTTAGGGCGGGCATAGATGATGGCGCAGGTAATGGTAAGGCCAGGGAAGAAGGGACTGAGGATCAGATGTTCTGTGGGGTCGGGAAGGAGGGGTTGGAGCTGAACAGTAATCTGGCGGTGGTGGTCAATGGCTACCCCACTTCATACTATCGGGAGGGGATTGACGGAGCGGTGGAGGAGGTAGGGCGAAGTGTGTACGGTACGCTTGGGCTGAAGAAAGGGTTCAATGAGGAGGAAGGCATCCACGTGGTGCGTTGTGAGGGCGTGCAGGAGGAGGTTCTTATTGGCGGGAAGGGAAGAGATGTTATTAAACAAGATACTGTGCAATTGAGCCATGACAGGGATTTAGATAGGGTGTCGAGGCGGAAGAAGGTAAAAATGTGGCACAGGTGTTGAGGTGGAATATGTATCGGGTGGCGAGGGATATCTGGTAGAGGGTGTGGAGGCGCTTGAAAGGGTGGACGTTCTGAAGGATGATGGTGACAAACCTGATCATATTCTGAGCAGTGGGGGAGGGGGTCTAGGACAAAGGGAATTGCCAGGAGGGGTTGCGGCGTGCAGAGCGCGGACAGGGAGTTAAGGTGTGGTGGGGGGTGCGGCCTTGCATTTCTGTGAGTAAGTGGGATGTAGGAGGTTGCAGGTGTTGCAGGAAGGGGACTGGAGATTGGGGCACTACTTGAGGAATTGCACCTGTTTACAGTGCAGGCAGACGGGGGCCTCGTGGCACTCAAATGTTGGGTGTGCGTTGTAGTGCAGGCACCTCTGGCAGCGGAGGGATCGAGGAGAGGAATGGGAGGGGTCGACTCTGTACCGTCGATGGAATTGGAGGGCACCCTCCTTCAGGAGACGGTTGATGCAAGGGGCGTGTTCGGAGAACAACTGCATAAGGCGGGTGGGGCCGGTGGTGTTGAAAATCCGGCGTACTGCCTGTATTTCTATGTACGGGTGTGCCTTAAGCTCCGCCAACACCTCCTCCTCTGTGATCGTCGGACTAAGCTGAGTGATCATGGCAGTGAGGGTTGGTGGGCGATGCGGGGCTTGGGGTTGGTATAAGGGGGACGGCGAAGAAGCAGGGGTGAGGGAGGCAGTGGGGCCAAAGTGGGTAATGGGAATTCTGGAGAGGATGTTAGTGTGAAAGGTGGGGCTGGGGGAGCTGATGAGAATGGAGTCTCGGTGGGGAGTGAGGAGGGAGATGGGGGCGCTGGGAAATTGTTGGCGGAAGAGCAGGGCGAGGTTCCGGGCTTCGAGGACTGTGGTAGCTGGACAGGACAGGAGATATTTGTAAGAGGAGGGGGAGGAGGAAGCGGAGGTGGTAGAAGTGACGGGCGGGGAGACATCCATGGAATCCACACGTGTGGGAGGAGGAAGAGGTGGAGATTTTTTGGGAGCGGACAGGTGACAGGGGGTGTGGGGGACAGGAGCAACCGAAAGATGGTGGGAGGTGGCAGGTCCCAGTTTTCGCGCCAGAGCTGGTGTACGTGACGATGACAGGGAAGGCGATGGTGATGGTGATGGCGATGGCGATGGCGATGGAGACGGTGACAGTTGGGCGTGGGCCGTGGCCCTCTGGGTCGCCACCTTTTCGTGGGCCACAGGAACGGTGGCAACAGCGTGAGGGAGCGGAGGCAAGGGATCAGAGGAGATCAGGGGAAGGAGCCGGGGATTGGGACGGAGCGACAAAGAGCGCAGGAGAGGGTAGGGTGAGAAGTGGGGTGATGGAGGCGGGGCGACTGGGCACACAACGTCATCGTGGTGCCGGTGGCAGCAGTGGTGGACTTATGATTAGACTGGAAGAAGAAAAGGACAGACTGGACAAAACGAAAGAAGAAAAGGAACTCACGAAGACGGAGATGAAGACGGAGACGCAGACGAACACAGACACGGACACGGACATAGACGAAGATACTGACCTGGGCCGAAGCCCCACTCCGCTGCCGCCGGTGGGAGGGCAACCACCGGGACTACTCGGCTGCTGGGAGGGCTGGGATGCTGCTCAGGTGCAGCTGGGCTGCTGGCTCAAATGGCACTATGCGACTTAACTTCTGAGGTCATCAGTCGCCTAGAACTTAGAACTACTTAAACCTAACTTACCTAAGGACATCACACACATCTATGCCCGAGGCAGGATTCGAACCTGCGACCGTAGTAGCAGTGCGGTTCCGGACTGAAGCGCCTAGAACCGCTCGGCCATGCGCACTTTGACCCCTTCTTTTGATGCCTTTGTGCTGGAGGTCAGAACCGCGACCCCAAAGTTGAAATCACTAGGTTTTCTTACGAGTGGTCGGAGAAACTATTTCAGACTCAGCGTCGCTCAATACGAAAAGGCCTCAGGGGATGGCATAAACTACTCTTTCCCTTAGGACGTTGCTTGCCACACGTTTTGCGCTCGAATGCGACGCTTCGCAGTGCCATGAGCAGCAGGACGACGTTCTTGTCAGTCTTTGAGGCTGCTGACAGTCTTCGAACGATTCAACCCTTCTGCAAGGATATCGTGGATACCTGCAACTCCACCCGTTTGGACTGAAGCGCTACCGCAATTTTTGTTGTAGTATACGGGTACAGCTCGGAACCACTAGGAACCATTCGAAACCCTTCCACGAAATCTGAACGTGACCCAAACCAGTAAATGTTATTTCTGCTTTTCAGCCCGCCTGTTTCGGACACTCGTGTGGCGTGATCAGGTGTGGGGAGGGTGCGGGTGTGACATTTTGACATGCGGTATAAAACGATAGTGGCTCATTCTGATGGCCACCATTTCGACGACGACCTCGTTGCCATCCACGAAACTTTGTTGAGTGGCTTCAAAATGTACATGTACAGAGACTGTCAGTCACTGACCACTAGACACCCATCTGACACTCCTGAGCTGTGTGACGCGATGTCACTCAAACAGCCCCTGCTGGCTACATGTGAAATCTAAGGGGTGTCGAAGGCGATGCGGATGCTTAGTAATGAGTGACTGGCTGTTTCTGTACAGATACATTTTTAAAGTGCACAACGAACGTGTGTGGGTAGCTCCAACGGTGTTGCCGAATCTTTCGTCCGAGCTCAAATTTATCTTGTTTTAATACAACGATAATTTTCCCTGCGTGGGTAGGTGTCAACAAAATATTTTCGCATTTGGAGCAGAATGTCGTAAATTCCAAAAGATGTTGCCGCAATGGAAACGGTTTTGTTTTAATTATTGCCACTCGAAGATACTTATCACATCTGTAACACTATCTCTATTATTTCGCGATATAAAAAACGATCTGGCCCTCTTTGAACTTTCTTTGTGTCTTCCGTCAATCCTTTCTGGTAACGATCCCATACTACATAGGACTGCTCTAGCAGAGCACGGACAAGAGTACTGTAGGCAGTCTCTTTAAGGCACGCTGCATATTCTAAGAGCCAATAAAACGCACTTATAGGTTCGCCTTCCCACCACTTTATCTATGTGAACATTCCAATTTGCATTGGAATCTATCTCACACTTTTCATAATACAGATCTGTTAATTTGCACACAATATAGAAGTTCTATATAAATCATTTTGAAATCTGCTTTGTTCTGCTGATGATTTTACTAGCTGGTTAATGACAATATGACCTGCAAACCATCTAAAATGAGTGTTAATATTGTCTCCTATATCATTTATCTACATTATGAATGAAAAATAGTTGTCACCTCTCACTCCACAAGACGCCTGACGTTTTGGCGAAGAAAAATGACAAGCGCTTGAACTTTTTGCACCAGAACAAGGGGAAAATATTACCATTGCCTCACGTGACACTGCAATTGGGCAGGTTATTCCTCCAATGGTCCTTTGTAAAGGAAAACGACGTAAAGCAGAACGTGAAGACTATTTTCTATCTGGAACAGCGGTAGGAATGACAGAAAAGGGTTCAATGAATACTGACTCATTCATTGAATGGGTATATCATATTATCAAATACAAGTCTAAAAAAAAGGTATTATTTTGATATTTGATGGATCATTGTCACATTTGGACTCTAAAATTTGTGACACTGATGACCACAATGTAAGATAGAACTGCTTGCCCAGTAACACCACCCACAATTTGCAACCCATGGATAAATCAGTATTTAAACTGTTTGATTCTTATTGCGATGGCGTAGGTAAACTCTGCTGGTCTGCACATAAAGAGGAAAAATCAGAGCCGTTAATAGACGCGGGTTTGGAAAGTGACTGAAAGCAGCATCCCCAGTGAAGTCATGTCTAGGTTCTGTGCAACATGGATTTATCCTCTTGACGCAGAAGTTTTTCCAGACTCTGCGTTCACTCCCTCCCTCCGTCACAGCGTCCTGATCCAGAAGAGGGCACGCCAACTTCCCTTGAAACAGTTAAACTGCCAGAGACCCAATCAGTCCGAAGGGCTTCCCGAAAAAGAAGACGCCAGTCTACTGCTTCAGCTCATCTGAAAGTGAGGCATATTCAGTAAAGGACGCTTAAAGTGACTTCAGCCTTGAAGATATTGACCAGAGCTGAAGAAGAATAACTGAAGTTCTTTCAGTTACAATTGGTATAAATCTGTGGTTTGCTTCACAAATTTCTGAGCATTGACCGAAAAACAATCCAGACGGATTTATTGTAAATGTTCCTTGAAATCGCGCGAAGAAGACAGTAAATTATAAAAATTAAAACATGTGAGGCACTGTTCACTGAAAAACAAAAGCAACAAGGTGCCAACGATAACCGGGGGTTGGGGGGTGGGGGGGTGGGGGGTAATACAGATCCACGTTGGAAAAACGTGCAGTGGCTGTGAAGAATAATCACAAAGAAAAATCCAAAAATATGAAGACTCCGCTGTAGCAAGCAGCAACTGTGCAACTAAGGAAATGTTACAAGACGTTAGCTGGTTTTGTCACGTGTGCTGTAAAGGCAGACAGGGAAAGAGACTCTGCAAAAAGTGTAGGAAGTATGTGCTTAAGACTGTATAGGGTTGACAAAGTACGGAACTTCTTGTGTTCCTCATGTGAGAAATTATTCTTGTTTTTATTGAAAATGTAATGTTTAATATTTTCAATGCTGACTAATAACATGAAGACTTAAAAAGCAGTATGGCACGAATCTGTGTCAATAGTTAATTGAGAAGCGTTTGTCTAAATAATAGAATTATACAAAACTAGGGGCCAGTTCCACTTATTATTCGTATAAAAGTACATTAAATCTCTTCCAGCGTGTTCAGATATTGTTGTTTCTACTTACACGTTCCAATCATTTACGTTCATAATCGTTAGGTGGGCCTTGTTTGGTACACGTACTTAAAAAAAGGCACAAGTGGCCGACCAGGACCATTCGACCGCCGTGTCATCCTCAGATGAGGATGCGCATAGGAGGGGCATGTGGTGAGCACACCGCTCTCCCGGTCGTTACGATGGTGTTCTTTGACCGGAGCCGCTACTATTCGGTCGAGTAGCTCCTCAATTGGCATCACGAGGCTGAGTGCACCCCGAAAAATGGCTACAGCGAAACTTAAAGAAAATAGCAAATAAATAAATATTGTCCTTCAGCAATTGTAAATCAGGTCTCGGCAAACTTTACCACTCTCGAAGAGCAGAAATCTGAAATTGGTAACCAGTTTTTGCTCCTCAGAAGGCTTAATCACATCATCACCACGAGGTAGTTTAAGCTTGCTTGATCCCAAGATCAGTTTATCTAAATCATACTCAGTACTACATCGTACAAGAACAGGATACTGTAACAATATAATCCTCGTGTAGAGCTATTAAGATACACTAAAGAAACTAGGCACTTCGATTCCGTGTGTGGAGTTTTCGGCGGCCGAATCCGAATGGGGCCTCTCGGCCAACAATGCCATACGAGCATTTCATTTCATGTGCTGGAAAGGGCGGATGACGCGAGAGGCTAGCGGTACCACTTGCAGATAAGAGACACGACGGATTCTCGGGAAAGAGAACCCCGAAGGCCATAAAGTGGAGCAAGTGGTTTCGGCGAACAGCGATGACACGTAACTTCCTTACACAGGCCGACCAGACCGCCGATCCGCTCGGCCTGCGTGTCTACCCAGAACCGCTCATCTATTTTGGTTGTCAGGTCCGTGGTCGACACTGCTTCGGTTCCGTTGGTGAGCTGCCTACCCCCTTAGCAAGACTACTACGTGCCAGTGAACGCTCCCGTCAGTTTATTGCCCGATTGCCCGCGTCGATAGCTGAGCGGTCAGTGGGACGGAATGCCATGCAAAGGGGCCCAGGTGCGATTCCCGGATGCGTGGGGGATTTTCTCCGCTCAGGGACTCAGCGTTGTGTTGTTTTCATCATCATATCATTCCCATCGACACCCAAGTCGCCGACGTGGCTTCAACTAGAGAGACACCAGGCGACCGATCTACCCGACGAGAGGCTGTAGCTCCACAACATTTCGTTTTAGTGCCCGATTCTGTGTTGTTCGCCGGCAACGTGACCGTTAACGTCCAATAGCGATCGCCAGTCGCAACACACAGCCGAATGGGTCGCGGATATGGAGTAGGTGGTTCGTGAACAAGGTCCGCTCAATCAGTCGCGCAGTGTATGTGCGCCCTCAAAGCTAAGCTTGAATGCCAAATATTGTCTCTGAAAATATGAGAAGATAGATAATTTACACTAATGAAACAATAATTAAAATTAGCGTTTAAACAGAGAAATACACTTCTGGAAATTGAAATAAGAACACCGTGAACACATTGTCCCAGGAAGGGGAAACTTTATTGACACATTCCTGGGGTCAGATACATCACATGATCACACTGACAGAACCACAGGCACATAGACACAGGCAACAGAGCATGCACAATGTCGGCACTAGTACAGTGTATAGCCACCTTTCGCAGCAATGCAGGCTGCTATTCTCCCATGGAGACGATCGTAGAGATACTGGATGTAGTCCTGTGGAACGGCTTGCCATGCCATTTCCACCTGGCGCCTCAGTTGGACCAGCATTCGTGTTGGACGTGCAGACCGCGTGAGACGACGCTTCATCCAGTCCCAAACATGCTCAATGGGGGACAGATCCGGAGATCTTGCTGGCCAGGGTAGTTGACTTACACCTTCTAGAGCACGTTGGGTGGCACGGGATACATGCGGACGTGCATTGTCCTGTTGGAACAGCAAGTTCCCTTGCCGGTCTAGGAATGGTAGAACGATGGGTTCGATGACGGTTTGGATGTACCGTGCACTATTCAGTGTCCCCTCGACGATCACCAGAGGTGTACGGCCAGTGTAGGAGATCGCTCCCCACACCATGATGCCGGGTGTTGGCCCTGTGTGCCTCGGTGGTATGCAGTCCTGATTGTGGAGCTCACCTGCACGGCGCCAAACACGCATACGACCATCATTGGCACCAAGGCAGAAGCGACTCTCATCGCTGAAGACGACACGTCTCCATTTGTCCCTCCATTCACGCCTGTCGCGACAACACTGGAGGTGGGCTGCACGATGTTGGGGCGTGAGCGGAAGACAGCCTAACGGTGCGCGGGACCGTAGCCCAGCTTCATGGAGACGGTTGCAAATGGTCCTCGCCGATACCCCAGGAGCAACAGTGTCCCTAATTTGCTGGGAAGTGGCGGTGCAGTCCCCTACGGCACTGCGTAGGATCCTACGGTCTTGGCGTGCATCCGTGCGTCGCTACGGTCCGGTCCCAGGTCGACGGGCACGTGCACCTTCCGCCGACCACTGGCGACAACATCGATGTACTGTGGAGACCTCACACCCCACGTGTTGAGCAATTCGGCGGTACGTCCACCCGGCCTCCCGCATGCCCACTATACGCCCTCGCTCAACTGCACATACGGTCCACGTCCACGCTGTCGCTGCATGCTACCAGTGTTAAAGACTGCAATGGAGAAACGTATGCCACGGCAAACTGGCTGACACTGACGGCGGCGGTGCACAAATGCTGCGCAGCTAGCGCCATTCGACGGCCAACACCGCGGTTCCTGGTGTGTCCGCTGTGCCGTGCGTGTGATCATTGCTTGTACAGCCCTCTCGCAGTGTCCGGAGCAAGTATGGTGGGTCTGACACACCGGTGTCAATGTGTTCTTTTTTCCATTTCCAGGAGTGTAGTACCTTATAACAGAGACAAGTCTGAATGAGACAGGTAAACAAAAGCTAAGAGTCAGGCTAAACTTCCGGCAAGTAAATAAATAAATGTTAGAATGTAACAACGAAAGTCGACAGAAACAAGAGAGAATATGCTGTGTTAATACGAGACAAGACTCTGATTATGAGACAAGAAAACCATACTTTAGTGAATCGAAATACACTGACGCGTCAAAGAAACTGGAGTAGGTATGCGTATTCAAATGCAGAGATATGTAAACTGGCAGAATACGGCTCTGCGGTCGGCAACGCCTTTATGAGACAACCGCCTAGCGCAGTTGTTTGATGGGCTACTGCTGCTACAGTAGTAGGTTATCAAGATCTAAGTAATTTTGAACGTGGCGTTGAAGTCGGCGCGCGAGCGCTGGGACTCATCCTCTTCGAGGTAGTGATGAAGTAGGGATATATCCGTACGACCATTTCTCGAGTGCACCCTGAACATCAGGAGTCCGGTGAAATATCAAATCTGCGACATCGCTGCTGTCGGGAAAAGATAGTGCAAGAACGGGACCAATGACAACCGAAGACAATCAGTCAAGGTAGGGTGGCCAGACGTCCCGGTTTTCCGGGACTCTTCAGGTTTCGGATTAAAAAGAATGGAACCCAGTTTACTCCTGGTTTTGTAATGCTAAAGAAATACTCTCGTACCGTCTATTTCTTCCTAAATGCTGGCGTGAATTTGAATTTTAGCTGTCACTGTTAAGCAAAATAATGAGTTTTGTTTCATTGTTGCACCGGCCAGCGTATATCAAGGGCCTTTATTGTGCGTAAAGGTTCTTTATATCAGGGGTTCCCAACAAAATTTTCTCGACGACCCCCTCATCGAGCATGATTGGTACCTTGTCATATCACAGTATCAAGTACCTAAAACAGCCTAATTAACAATCTTTTTATACGTTTTCTATTTTTGGCACTTGGAAAAAACAATGACATATTCATTATTGAATAAATATTGAGCGGCCAAAACAAAATATCTGTTATCATACGAAATATATTTAATATATTTTATTATTATAATAATAGCATCTAGCGGACCCTTCTGACATAGCTCGCGGACCCCTGGGGGTCCGCGGACCACCTGTTGGGAACCACTGCTTTACATTATTTTACTTGTGTCTTGGTACTGAGTTCAGTTAAGATGTTGTAGCCATGTGGTTCTCTGTCCGATGCTTACCGTGCGTAGTTCATATTTGCTCGTGTGTGAAGTGAGCTCCAAATACCAAAGCGAAAGTGTTTCTTTCGAGACAAATATACAGAAGAATTGTCTTTTATCAAACGAGGAAAACATGACTGTGAAGTAGAATGTGGAGTATGCAAGTCGTTGTTCACATGGAGGAAGGATTACAGATCATTCAGACAGCCAATTGCATAAATCAAACATGTGCTTTGCTAGAAAAAAATAAGTAGACAGATTTTTTATTTGAAAGTAATCAAAACAGAGCCAATCAGTAGCAGCAGCGGAATTAACAATGTATTATCATACCGTTAAACAACATATGTCGTTGATATCTGGGACTGTACTTCTAGGCTAATCTTCAATCTTTGTAATATTGTTGTTGTTCTTGTGGTCTTCAGTCCTGAGACTGGTTTGACGCAGCTCTCCATGCTACTCTATCATGTGCAAGCTTCTTCATCTCCCAGTACCTACTGCGACCTACATCCTTCTGAATCTGCTTAGTGTAATCATCTCTTGGTCTCCCTCTACGATTTTTACCCTCCACGCTGCCCTCCAATACTAAATTGGTGATCCCTTGATGCCTCAGAACATGTCCTACCAACCGATCCCTTCCTCTGGTCAAGCTGTGCCACAAACTTCTCTTCTCCCCAATCCTATTCAAAACTACCTCATTAGTTATGTGATCTCCCCATCTAATCTTCAGCATTCTTCTGCAGCACCACATTTCGAAAGCTTCTATTCTCTTGTTGTCCAAACTATTTATCGTCCATGTTGCACTTCCATACATGGCTACACTCCATACAAATTCTTTCAGAAAAGACTTCCTAACACTTAAATCTATACTCGATGTTAACAAATTTCTCTTCTTCAGAAACGCTTCTCTTGCCATTGCCAGTCTACATATTATATCCTCTCTACTTCGACCATCATCAGTTATTTTGCATCCCAAATAGCAAAACTCCTTTACTACTTTAAGTGTCTCATTTCCTAATCTAATTCCCTCACCATCACCCGACCTAATTCGACTGCATTCCATTATCCTCGTTTTGGTTTTGTTGATTTTCATCTTATATCCTCCTTTCAAGACACTATCCATTCCGTTCAACGGCTCTTCCAAGTCCTTTGCTGTCTCTGACAGAATTACAATGTCATCGGCGAACCTCACAGTTTTTATTTCTTCTCCAAGGATTTTAATACCTACTCCGAATTTTTCTTTTGTTTCCTTCACTGCTTGCTCATTATACAGATTGAATAACATCGGGGACAGAGGGACAGACTACAACCCTGCCTCACTCCCTTCCCAACTACCACTTCCCTTTCATGTCCCACGACTCTTATAACTGCAGTCTGGTTTCTGTACAAATTGTAAAGAGCCTGTCGCTCCCTGTATTTTACCCCTGCCACCTTTAGAATTTGAAAGAGAGTATTCCAGTCAACATTGTCAAAAGCTTTCTCTCAGTCTACAAATGCTAGAAACGTAGGTTTACCTTCCCGTAATCTTTCTTCTAAGAGAAGTCGTAAGGTCAGTATTGGCTCACGTGTTCCAATATTTCTAAGGAATCCAAACTAATCTTCGCCGATGTCGGCTTCTACCAGTTTTTCCATTCGTCTGTAAAGAATTCGTGTTACTATTTTGCAGCTGTCGTTTATTAAACTGATAGTTCGGTAATTTTCACGTCTGTCAACACCTGTTTTGTTTGGGATTGGAATTATTATATTCTTCTTGAAGTCTGAGGGTATTTCGCCTGTATCATACACCTTGCTCACCAGATAGTAGACTTTTATCAGGACTGGCTCTCCTAAGGCTGTCAGTAGTTCTAATGGAATATTGTCTATTCCCGGGGCCTTGTTTCGGCTCAGGTCTTTCAGTGCTCTGTCAAACTCTTCACGCAGTATCGTATCTCCCATTTCATATTCATCTACATTCTTTTCCATTTCTATAATATTGTCCTCAAGTACATCGCCCTTATATAGACCCTCTATATACTCCTTCCACCTTTCTGCTTTCCCTTCTTTGCTTAGAACTGGGTTTCGATCTGAGCTGTCGATGTTCATAGAAGTGGTTCTCTTATCTCCAATGGTCTCTTACGTTTTCCTGTAGGCAGTATCTATCTTACCCCTAGTGGGATGAGCCTCTACATCCTTACATTTGTCCTCTAGACATCCCTGCTTAACCATTTTGCACTTCCTGTCGATCTCATTTTTGAGACGTCTGTATTCTTTTTTGCCTGCTTCATTTACTGCATTTTTATACTTTCTTCTTTCATTAATTAAGTTCAATATTTCTTCTGTTACCCAAGGATTTCTACTAGCCCTCGTCTATTTACCTAGGTGATCTTCTGCTGCCTTCACTACTTCATCCCTCAAAGCTACCCATTCTTCTTCCACTGTATTTCTTTCCCCCATTTCTATCAATTGTTTCCTTATGCTCTCCCAGAAACTCTGTAAAACTTCTGGTTCTTTCAGTTTGTCCAGGTTCCATCTCCTTAAATTCCCACCTTTTTGCAGTTTCTTCAGTTTTAATCTACAGGTCATAACCAATAGATTGTGGTCAGAGTCCATATCTGCCTCTGAAAATTTCTTACAATTTAAAACCTGGTTCCTAAATGTCTGTCTTACCATTATATAATCTATCTGAAACCTGTCAGTATCTCCAGGCTTCTTCCATGTATACAGCCTTCTTTTATGATTCTTGAAGCAAGTGTTAGCTATGATTAAGTTGTGCTCTGTGCAAAATTCTACTAGGCGCCTTCCTCTTTCATTTCTTTGCCCCAATCCATATTCATTTTCTACGTTTCCTTCTCTCACTTTTCCTACTACCGAATTCCATTCACCCATGAGTATTAAATTTTCGTCACCCTTCACTATCTGAATAATTTCATTTATTTGATCATACATTTCTTCAATTTCTTCGTCATCTGCAGATCTAGTTGGCATATAAACTTGTACTACTGTAGTAGGTGTGGGCTTCGTATCTATCTTGGCCACAATAATGCGTTCACTATGCTGTTTGTAGTAACTTACCCGCATTCCTATTTTCCTATTCATTACTAAACCTACTCCTGCATTTGATTTTGTGTTTATAACCCTGTAGTCACCTGACCAGAAGTCTTCTTCCTCCTGACATCCAACTTCACTAATTCCCACTATATCTAACTTTAACCTATCGATTTCCCTTTTTAAATTTTCTAACCTACCTGCCCGATTAAGGGATCTGACATTCCACGCTCCGATCCGTAGAACGCCAGTTTTCTTTCTCCTGATAACGATATCCTCTTGAGTAGTCCCCACCCGGAGATCCGAATGGGGGCCTATTTTACCTCAGAAATATTTTACCCAAGAGGACGCCATCATCATTTAATCATACAGTAAAGCTGCATGCCCTCGGGAAAAACTACGGCCGTAGTTTCCCCTGGCTTTCAGCCGTCCGCAGTACCAGCACAGCAAGGCCGTTTTGGTTAGTGTTACAAGGCGGGATCAATCATCCAGACTATTGCCCCTGAAACTACTGTAAAAGCTGCTGCCCCTCTTCAGGAACCACACGTTTGTCTGGTCTTTCAACAGATACCCTTCCGTTGTGGTTGCACCTACGGTACGGCCATCTGTATCGCTGAGGCACGCAAGCCTCCCCACCAACGGCAAGGTCCATGGGTCATGGGGGGAGGATCCTTATAATACTACTACTACTACTACTACTACTACTACTACTACTACTACTACTAATAATAATAATAATAATGTCACAGCGAAGAGTGTGTGGTTGGGCAGAACCAAAACAAGAGCAATTTTGAATGTAGTTGTGGCACCTGACACTGTCAAACGAATATGCGACAACCTTTCACTGGTCCACTATTATTCAATAGCTACAGACGCGAGTAATCACAAGGCTGAAAAAATATTTCCCTTTATTTTTCAGTATTTTACGCCTCAGAGTGGCAATCAAGTGAAATTACTTAAATTAGTTTCGCTGCCAAATGAAAACGTCTCTACAATAAGTACGTACTGTATTACTGCATTAGAAGAAAATTATATCGGTAAGATTAAGTGCCGTGACAATGCTGACACTAATTTTGGACGAGTGCAACGAGCAGGTACAAACAATGTATTTGTTAAACTGAAAAGTGAAGTAAACGAAAATCTTTTAGGAGCTGACTTCCCTGCTCATGCTGCCAAGACAGCCGCCGACATGATGAGTGTTGACGCAGAAACATTTATAATTAAACTTTTCAATTAGTTCTCCATATACACAGTACGAACAGAGCGTCTGATGCAGGTTTATGAGTTTGTGGACATAGAGTATCATGCATTGTTGTCACATACAAAAACAAGATATTTGCCTTTGTTTGTTGCTGTAGAGAGAGTCCTAAAGTTGTATGCTCTTAAATCAGTCTTCCTCTTAGAAGAAGAGGCACCTAAATTTCTGACAACCAGAATCCGTTAACGGAAGCATATCTGTGGTGCCTGCATAGTCAGTTGAGCTTGTTTCAGAGGAAAGTAATTAAACTTGAGAAAGCATTCAGCCGTGTTATAGAAGAAGCTACAATTTCGGAAAATAATAGCTGAATCACAGAACATCGTAAAGAAGGAAGTTTTATTGCACCCAAAGTGACATATCTCTTGCAGAATAGCGAGTTAGCATTAACCAGAGAAATTCGGAAATTTCATGTTGATGAACAACAGTTTTATGAAACGTGTACAGCGTATTAAGAAAATGGTCAACAAATCTCAATGAGTTTTCCATTTTTAAATAGATGTTGCTGGACGCAGAACCTGTGTGTACCGTTGTGATGACAATAACATTGGTACAAGGTAGAGGATCGTCAGTATGTCAGTAGATGATAGTATATTCCAGAATGACCAGTTTTCTTTATTCAGAGCGCCTGCTTAGCTGAGTATTAATGTGCTTGCCTCCCACGCAGCGGGTCCGGGTTGGATATTTTATCTGATCGTGGTCGGGATTTTGTGTTGTCCTTATCATTATTTCATCCTCATAAAAAAAGCGCAAGTCGCCCAAAGTGGAGTAGAGTGAAATAAGACTTGCACCCTGCGGCCGAACTTCCCCGGATGGGGCCTCCCGGCCAACAATGCCACACGCCCATTTCATTTCTTTACTCAAGCAGTTAACTGAAACAGAAATCAACCAAAATAGCAATAACTGTGGTGGTAAATCATGTCAGGAGAAATTGACGTGTTTGTTTCGACAGATTGGATGCGAAAAGCAGGTTTCTCAGTTGATGAATCTGTGTGAATTCGTCTTCAGTATTCCAGGGCATAATACGAACGTGAATCCAGTATTTTCTCTCATGAATGCGCAGTGGACTGAGGAACGAAATAGATTACAAGTATCAAAAGGGGAAGCAATAATTAAATGTGTTTGTAATTGTCAACTGAGTTGCTGTAGGTTTTATGAATACATCATAAAGCGGAAAGATATTCTCTTCAAAGCTCAGAATGCAGTTAAATATGAGGCCTAGGACAACCAATTATGTGAACTGTGCACTTAAAGATACAGTCTTTCAGTAGACAATTTTCTATCTCGTATTATTGTCTCAAACTAAAAAATTCTTGTGTTACCAATACTAATACTGTAAAATGTTATTACAACTTGAATGCCCCTCCCCCTGGTTTTTATTAAATTAATTACAGTATAAATTTTCGTAGATTTATCTATTTTACTAAATCAATTGAGTACGGCAGTAATTTGCACAAATATTTCACGTTTTATCCTTAGGAAAAGTGTCCCGAAATGTCCCGACTTATGGTTCACAAATTATGGCCCTTTTTAGTTGATTTTAGAGAAAAGTTCCGGTTTGGTAACAAAAATTTCGGCCACCTGAGTTCAACGTGACAGAAGTGCAACTCTTCCGCAAATTGCTGCAGATTTAAAACCTGTGCCATCAGCAAGTGTTAGCGTGCGAACTATAGAACGAAACACCATCGATAAGGGCTTTCGGAGCCGAAGGGCCACTGTGCGTTTGATGACTGCACGACACAAAGCTTTACGTCTTGTCTGGGTCCGTCGACACCGACATTGGACTGTTGATTACTGGAAACATGTTGCCTGCGAGGATGAGTTCCGTTTCAAATTGTATGGCGGGGATGGACGTGTACGGGTATGATGAAAACCTCATGAATCCATGGAACTGTTCAAGCTGGTGGAGGCTCTGTAACGGTGTAGCGTGTGTGCAGTTGGAGTGATATGAGACCCCACACGTCCAGAATTGCTACAGAGACGCTCCAGGAACACTCTTCTGAGTTTAAACACCACCTCTGCTCAACAACCTTCCCAGACATAAACATTATTCAGATTATCTGGGATGCCTTGCAACGTGCACTTCAGAAGACATCTCCACTCTTACATATTTATGGACTGCCCTGCAGGATTCGTGGTGTCAGTTCCCTCCAGCAATACTTCAGACATTAGTCGAGTCCTTGCCACGTCGTGTTGCGGCACTTCTGCGTGCTCGCGGGGGCCCTACACGATATTAGGCAGGTATAGGTTTCTTTGGCTCTTCTGTGTCTTAAAAAGTAATAACTAGGGGATGTCTACCCTGTGGATTACTGGCTCTTATTAAGAATTATTGGCGACCGAGAGGAATGTGCTATCTGTAGCATTAGTAAAGTGTATGTAATAAACTTTTACGTATGTAATCATATGTTTCATTGGAATCCTTACGCTCATGGCTAACCGGTCATAATACGACTTTAAATGTAGCTGCCATCTTTACCACCAACATGCTCTCCTTGCGTCTACGTCGTTTCACACAGGGGCCATCCAAGCCACGTTAGTTTACATTGCACAGGCAACACGTTGACAAATTTGACACGCTCATAAGCTGAGCCTGTCGTAAGGCAAACAGGGCGGTTTTTTATTTTACTCTTTTTTTCATTTTACAGCGGCGTTAATTCGGTGCTGAACAGAGTAGAAGGGCCCCATAAACGGCCGACGGCGCCACTCGTTAGCAGTAAATCAGATTCCGATGCGGTGATGGCGGCCCGTTATCGCGGTTTTATCTGCAACACAGCGCCGCGCCCCCCACGCAAGCCGCGTTCTTTCATGTCTCAATCGAGTGGTGAATTTAATCCGCGCAGCAGAACGAGCGTCCACGCAGCGCAAAGAAGTAACAAAAACAAAGCAACAACCAAAAAAAGAGCTCCAGTCGGTTTCTTTGTGTTGTGTGACGTTGCAAAGTTTACTGGTCGCGCAACAATGCACGCGGATTTCCCTTTCGGACGATATTTCCTTTGAAAATGAAGAACACTTGGCGTTATTTGATGAAAGTTCTCTCTCCCTCACTCTCTCTCTCTCTCTCTCTCTCTCTCTCTCTCTCTCTCTCTCTCTCTCTCTCTACATCATTATTGTGTTTCATGAAACCCACGAAATGATTAAAGCCCGACTTTGGTTTCTCCTGTGGCCATTGGGAGGGAAGAGCAAGAAACGTAAATAAAAGCGGTATATATTGCACACTACTGACTTTTTGTGTTAACGTGAGACGAGCGGATGTACTCGTGTACAAAGTTGTCGCTTTTCTAGAGCCCGATTGCTGACATTAGGGTGTGCCTGAATAGCCTGTCACGATACAGTGTCCTTCCTTCAGGGTTCTTGTAATGCTTGGCTGGTTCTACATAGTTTGTCGTTCTAGCCAAACCACTCAGTTTTCCTCGCTCTCTCGTTCATAAGCAGGCAACTCTTCAATAGGATATTTCTAATTTTTTATATTTATTATAACTGAAGTTGCGAACTGCCGGCCGAAGTGGCCGTGCGGTTCTAGGCGCTACAGTCTGGAGCCGAGCAACTGCTACGGTCGCAGGTTCGAATCCTGCCTCGGGCATGGATGTGTGTGATGTTCTTAGGTTAGTTATGTTTAATTAGTTCTAAGTTCTAGGCGACTGATGACCTCAGAAGTTCAGTCGCATAGTGCACAGAACCATTTTGAAGTTGCGAACTCCACCATGTCAGCTAAAGCTGTTTGAAGTATAAAACACCGTCCTGGAAATAGGTGTTGAATTTTTCCGAACGTTTTTATTATCCTAAAGCATTTTCAGCTTTTTGACAGTCAGAGAGGCGTTGTGGTGGAACGGTAGCCTGCCATGTCAGTGACACAGGTTCGATTCCAGCTCGCGGAAATCTTTTTTGTCGAATTACAGTGTTCCACTATCATTTCCGTGAAGAACAAATACTAATTTAATCATTATTAATAACATTTTATAAGTCCGGTAATTAATAATTTATATTTACATTGAAAACTTCATTTCTGGTGCCATATTAAATGACAGATTCATAAAAATGATAGTTGGATATACCCTACTTAGTATATATTTTATGAATTTTATAGTTAAATGACTGAGTTACTCGAAATGAATTGAAAAAGACATGTGGATAAAAAGATCACTGAAACTCCTTTATTTGATAATTAGTTGCAGCTCACTGACTCATCTTCAGAACTTTAGCACCTTTTTGCAATCTCCCTTAGCCTAACTTGGAATATTTGCGTTGCTATTTGACATTGTCAAATCAGAGGATATGCGATCAGTTATGATAAAACATTTAGATAAGAAACTGTAACTGATGGTTGCTAAAACTCCTTGAATTGGTAACTAGTTTTATCTCATTGACGAGACATCTGATAACTAGTTTCAGTTGATTGACGAGCCATCTTCGCATCTTTGGCAATATTCTGCAATCTCCCTTAGCCTGTTTTGACATATTTAAGTTGTTGCTTGTGATTTAAAGTTACTAAAGATCAATGAAATGAAACTAGTTATCAAATAAAGGAGTCTTATCGGTCTTTAACTAGGATTTTTTTGTCAGCATATTTTAACATATAAGTTCACATATCTCTCGATTAGACCATGTCAGATAAAAACGTTTGTATGCCACGTTAGAATAAGGGAGATTGCACAAAGCTGCTAAAGGTCGTCAGTGAGCAGAAACTAGTTATCAGACAAAGGTGTTTTAGCTAGCTTGGCCTATGATTTTTGATCCACGTATTTTAACGTAACAGAACGCATCTCTTCCTGTTTGACAGTGGAAAATAACGTAAATATACCGAGGCGGGGTAAGGGAGATTGCAGAAAGCAGCTAAAGATCTGAAAATGACTCGTCAGTGAGATGAAACTAGTTATTAGGTTACGGAGTGTTAGGAATCCTCATCTAGAGTTTTTTATCTGAGCCGTGGCGCCTTCTCTTCATCTCTGACGCCAGCCGTGTCGGCTCACCACCTTAGCTTGCTTTGCCGTGGCTTGATTGGTCAGCTGAAGTTTAAAAACAAACGGGCTAAGACGGGCTGACTCGTCGGTTTCCAGAGAGGTAGGAGGTAGCTACGAGTTCGTCCGGGAGAGTACTCGCCTGTACCCAGGGTGATACGGCAGCGGCGGTCGCAGCGAGCAGTCACCCCAGGAGCAGCGTGTGGCACACTTGGAGTCGCGGATGTTTCGGCGTGACGCAATGAAGCGACACAGCTGAGTGGATTTGCGGGGCGCGGCCACACTGCCGTTGCGGAACTGGGCCAGCAGTGTCCGCAGTGGAAACCGTTGCCGTCCGTGGGCGACTTAGGCACGTCTGTGGTAGCAGGACAACCGATGTAAGTTCTGTCCTCCGAAGTCGTTTGCGGTTATTTTTATGTTGGAAACCGTACTTTGTTGTGAGTACTGCTGACTGTGCCAGGCACGTACCATTTAAAATGTTTTAATGCCAAGTCAATGAAAAGCGCTAAGCACCTGCACTTCTGTTGGTGGTTCTTAACACTTGAAGTACCGTGTGGATACGCTGTGCCTGAGCGGTTCTAGGCGCTTGAATACGGAATCGCGCTGCTGCTACAGTCGCAGGTTCGAATCCTACCTCGGACATCGATGTGTGTGATGTCCTTAGGTTAGTTAGGTTTAAGTAGTTCTAAGTTCTAGGGGACTGATGACCTCAGATGTTAAGTCCCATAGTGCTTAGGGCCACCATGTGGATAATTTGTGACCCACGAGGTTTTTTCGAGGAGCCTGCCCCCTCCATAATCATCGCAGGACCAAACGCTCCCGTGACATTTCATCATGTATGGGGTTGTACAACTCACCAAAACGTCATTCCCGTAGCCCACCTATAAGTATGAAAAAATTGTCTGTTATACCAGTTGTACCATGTAGGTCATTTTTGATTGTTAAGCATTTTAACGCAATTTGATATCATTAGCGCAGGTCTTTCACGAGATGTCTGAGGATATTACGACACTTTCTATCAAAAAGAACGTGAAATACGAACAATTTTGAGGTCGCATGATACATTACATCTGCCAAGTTTTCCTTTTTCTACGGAATAGCGACATGCACACCTGCGAAGTGACTTTGGGGAGCCACGGAGTAGCATATTATACAGTGGGGAAGCCTTCCCTCACCTACCCCCCCCCCACCCGCACCGGTCGAACACCACTGTTTAGCCCTGCTAATTGTTCTCTTGCGCCACAGAAGATGACAGGCGCGTTGCCCATACCCATGTTTCCTGTCAGTATACCTTTGTCTGTGGTCAAGCCGAGCGGGCCGAGGCAGTCCTGACGCCAGCGACGTGAGTTTGCAGTTTATTTTCGCGAGCTCGTGTTATTGAAGCTACGACGGCCAGACGACGTTGTCTCATGCAGGCCGAGATTCTCTACTATCTTGAGAACGTTTCACCGACGCAATCGAGTGACAAATCCGGCAGTGACACGAAAGTCGAGGAGAATGACGATTTTATTTTAGTGGATACAGCTCACTCAAGTGATTTAGACACATCAAATAAACAGCAAGCACAATGTGATCCATCTGACCACGACCTGCCTCTTGCACAACGTTAGAATGAACCCCTCAACCAAAGTTTTTGAACCGGTAAGTCCACTGCATGGCTTTGTTTCTTCTATTCTTCATGTTTCGGATTTACAGATTCTACCTGAGAACGTGGACGTCCCTCCCAACGACGAGCCAAATGTGTATATAACGCAGGACTGGACCCTCGGCATGGACAAGGACTACGGGCTGGAAGAGTTATCGATCAGCTAAATAAAAAATGTCGTCCGACTAGGGCCTCCCGTCGGGTAGACCGATCGCCGGGTGCAAGTCTCTACATCTGACGCCACTTCGGCGACTTGCGTGTCGATGGGGATGAAATGATGACGATTAGGACAACAGAACACCCAATTCCAGAGAGAAGAAAATCTCTGACCCAGCCGGGAGTCGAACCCGGACCCTTACGATTCACATTCTGTTGCGCTGACCACTTTTTTTTCTTTTTGTTTTAATCTCATTTTGTTCGTTTTCGTTCGATTCATCTGCTCGGGGTGGATGTCGCCAGACACCCGTTTCAGCTCGTCGTTGATCCATCAACCCAGTTTTTTTATTACAGTGGGCAACTAACCCTCTGACCGAACACGCTGAGCTACCGTGACGGCGGCACTCAGCTACCGGGAGCGGACATCTGTCAGCTACGAGACTGAGACAGTACGTCACTGATAAATAAATCTTCAATTAAAACTCGAACGCAATACCACTGATCATCCAATTTAAATACCTAAGTCACATTGCGTCGAGGCCGGTATTTTGCTGTCATTTCTTATGTCTCACCAGTTAGAAAGAGTTTTGACGCACATTTCAATGTGCAGCTGACAATGGCCATGATCTATGTGTTGTGGAAGACTCCTTAGTCGGCAACGTCGTGACGGTCGGTGAAGTTGACAGAAGAGCGAGAGGTGGTCGCGGTACATTGGGTGCCAGATATGGTGCAGCAGCTCATCGTTACGAGGAAGAAGAAGCACAGTGCGGCATCCACTCCCTGACGAGAAAGTGGAGAGTTCCCATGCCACCAGGTGGACACGGATTGAGACAGGCAACACAGCAGGTAGGCGCACCACCCAGAATTTGTTGCGAAAGACGCCCGGGCCGATGGACGCGTCGCACAACATGTTGTACGCGACTTGTCACTCTCTGCGTAGCGGCTGTGTGGGAACGTCATTTCTTCTAAAGCGCCGTGTCAGGGAACAAATTCGCTGAAATACGCCGACACTGAGACGTGGTATTCACAGGTATTAAGGAAAACGGGGAAGAGAGATGCACCAGTGTAACTTTCTTTTCACACAACCTGTTTATTTAACAATACATAATCATAAATCTGTTTTCTTTACAAATAAAAAAATTGTAAAATGAATAAGCTATTACGAGAGAAATCAAAAGAAGAACAACATGACAATAATTACAGTGGCCCATACCTGCAGAACGCCCTTTATCGGGTGAAACAGCTGTGTTTACTACCACGCTGGACACAGTTTCCCTTATTAAATGCCGTTCTGTTTCACATGACGACATATAAGTAATATTGACAACAAGAGTGTTTTAATTTCTCAGAGAAATGATGTGATATTATTTTATTTGGAAACTGTATGTCAAAAGGTTCGGGGTTAAGATGCGCACCTATGCTTAAAGATTAAACAAATTAGGAAACAATTATGGCAATGATAAGGCTTGCTTCAAAGCGAGCAGTCTTTTCATTTCAATCAGCAAAAGGGTGCATTGGATCCAAACCCCTTCCTTTTGACAATCTTACTCTAACTAAAGCCCTGGTGACAGTTGGCCGTTAACATGTCAAAGGTTAATTTTTTGGAAATTTGTGGTAAGTTCTTAAGGGACCAAGTGCTGAGATCATCGGTTCTTACGTTTACACACTACTTAATCTAACTTACTCTAAGGACAACACACACACCCATACACGGGAGAGGACTCGAACCTCCGACGGGGGAAGCCGCGCGAACCGTGACAACTACATCTACATCTACATCTACATCTACATCTAGATGTAAATGGTTCAAATGGCTCTGAGTACTATGCGACTTAATATCTGAGGTCATCAGTCCCCTAGAACTTAGAACTACTTAAACCTAACTGACCTAAGGACATCACACACATCAATGCCTAAGGCAGGATTCGAACCTGCGACCGTAGCGGTCGCGAGGTTCGAGACTGAAGCGCGTAGAACCGCTCGGCCACACCGGCCGGCCAACCGTGACAAGACGCCCCAGACCGCGAGGCTTCTAAGGTATGAAGGCCGCTCTGAAGGAACGTTTTAAAACATTACATATGAGCACTTACAAAGAAAACTCACTTGGCGGAACCACAAGATCCAATTAAAAATATACCAACAATGACCTGGTCTTTCAAAGACAGAAACGTACAGGTAAGTACAACAGGTAGTTCAGATTATCTCAAATACAATTACACATAAGGAACTGAACCGGTTAATGTCTAAATCTAACCACAAGCCCCATGTTTTCTATATTTACGACCAATATATATATATATATATATATATATATATATATATATATATATATATATATATATATACGCAGGAGGAGTAGTCGATACTACCCTTGAGATACTGGCGCCAGACAGAAAAGTCTACTGACTTAATGCCGCCACGGCTCAGTCACCATAGGTTTGATTCTATGACATCAAGAAGACAACGACAAGAGAGTGACAGATGTTCCCTTGCTTTATAAATATGGAATTTATTTAATGACATTTGCATTGCCTGCATCAAGCCAGACTAGAAAATGACCCTGAACGAGCAGCTGTATCCTTCCAAGTGCAGGTGCACATTCATACTGTACATGCTGAATAAATCTGATAACTATGGAATAAAATACTGGCTTTTGTGTGACGCTGACGAGCGCTACACTTTGGATGGACTCCCTGACTGTAGCAAACATGAAACTCATCATCTAAGCAATGGTCTTCGTCAACATGTTATCACGAAGCTTGCAAGCCATTCCTCAACCGTGGCCTTGACAACACGACTGATAACTTCTTTTCCTCCGTGAAACTGGCCGATGAGCTGTAACAAATAGGAAAAAGTTTATTCGGCTCTCTTCGAAGATCACTGAAAGAGGTCTCTGTGGTGGCGTGAAGTGGAGAGGACGCATTGTACGCAACACACTTGTACAGGCCAGAGGATAATCTTCTCACAGTACACAAAGCGAAAATGAAAAAAAAAATCCTTATGTTGAGTAAAAAGCCTGCTGGGTGCGAGGTTGATGGGAATACTGAGAAGAAACTTCCAGAAACTGTGAAGTTTTATAATGCAACTAAGGGCGGAGTCGAAACAGTTGACCAAATAGCTAGACATCCACCGACGGCCTGTGTTTTACAATATACTGGCCCTTGTCATGATCAGTCTTCACAATTTTTTTTAGTTACTCACATCTAAGAAGGCTTCACGCTGACACTTTATCCACAGAGTAGCAAATCAGCTTGCTGCCACCTATAAACTGCAGAGAGGAGCAAATCTCCTCTTGGAGGTACTCGATATCGGCACTGCCCAACACGGAAATGGAAGACATTTTCGAATTCAGGTTTACTGCAAACAAGAAAAGGAAAATAAAACATCAAAAGTATGCTTCAAGTGCAACAAGCACGTGTGCAAAGCTGCCAAGCAAAAACTCTTGTCGAATATCTGGATGGTGAGACATTGCAGCTTACAAAATAGTGTCAACTCTTTGTTCCTAAATATTTCCAAATATTTGTAATTATAGAGAGACATTGTTTGACATATATTTAATTCCTTGATTGCAATAAGCAAGAAAGCATGAAGAGCATTTTAGTCACCTGCTGCATTTTAGAATCTTCCACAAATACTCGCTGTTTAAGTTATTTGCCTTTAAAAGTAAAAATACACGTATTACTCATATTAATGGTATCATTTGCCACTGTTTCAATCTTCGTATGACGAAAAACATTGTAATACTGTTTTACTTACTTGTTTTAACGATGATTGATGAAAGGCTGTGGGATTTCTTCTATAAAATTTAAAATACATAAAGTTTATTTCTGAAAATTTATGTTAGAGACCAAATTAATCTTTGGTTACATTTTAGAGTCTTCCTGAACGTATTGTCAACACGAGGACACTTAAAACACAGCCCAAATACGAATAAAACGACGGTTTACTGCTGGGGGTAAAAAATGACCCTCTTGGTACTGCTAGAGGTACGGCGAAGACGGTACTTCTGGCGTTAAACTACATTCAGTCTGGGAGGAGACAGTAGATACAGATTTCAATTTTATCTGCTGAACGTTACTGGTATTCTGTGTTACTTGAGTGTTAGTTAGGCCTCTTAATTAACTAGTGCCTCCAAAACTTGCGATCTGTGATTAATTACTAACATGCTGTCAGCCTGTATGGTGGTTACCTAAATAGGACAGGTAGAATCAGACAGGTCGTAATTAATTTTCACCTCGTCGTCTGAAAGCTGATCTATATGAGCCACAATTCTACCTGTGTGGTATTTACCGAAACAATTGATTCGTCTTATAATTTAAATCAGTGCTTGCTATCTTAAATTAATGCAGTGTAAAAGGCTCAAGACTTCAGAAGAGTCAAAACGCTTGGCTATAAAATTAATAGTTTTTCCATGTGTTGTGGATGAAACTTGTATGTGTCGTGCCGGACGCTGCTTTAGGTGCCACCACCGTCGGTGCTGTCAGTAGGGCGTATGCTCTCGCAAGGGTGCCGTAGTGTGAAGTTGATAAGAAAGTACTTTTTCGTTGTAAATCATGTTACTGTGATTTAGAGAAAGTTCTATTGATTCTACTCGGCTGCAGAAAAGGCAAAAAAACTGCTGTTTGTAGATTTTTTTGTACTTTTCTCTAAAATAAGTTTCTTTCAATGGTGTAAAATTGTGTCTTGCTATAAGTCCCTACGACAACGGGTTGGTTCTTTGCTTGTGATGTTTAATTTTTTATGTTATTGCGATATTTCAATCGGAAGTTTAAATTCAGTTGAAATACAATTTCACTAGCTGCGCGTAGGAGTAATTCTGTTTTGCACTGAGGCATTCACAGATTAACATTCTATTTATCTTATTGCTTTTAATTATTGTTTGTGTTATATTTCACAGGCTAACCGCCAGTGGCTCCACTCTATAAATTCTATATAATGTCAGTTTTAGTTTTTAATTTAAATGTTAAATTTCATTTAAATAAAATTTGCCAGCGAATAACTGGTTATTGTAGTCTTTAGTATCTGTGCTGATACCAGGGCGCCATGTTATTATGTTGAGATAAATATATAAAGTAAAATGGGGTTTTGTTATAGTGTATCCCTAGGTGTACCCACATATTTTAACAAAACACATCGCATATCTTCCGATATGACAGTTTCAAATAAAAACGTAAATATGCCAACTCAGGCTAAAGAAGACTTTAAAAAGCTGCTAAAGATCAGAAGATGGCTCGTAAATGAGGCGAAAGTATTTATGAGGAAATGACTTACAGCGACCTTGACCTAGAATATTTATCCACATACTGCAACATAACAGATAGCATGCCTTCTGATTTGACACTGATAAATATAAGAACGCAAGTAGGTAATGACCAAAACGAGACTCTCACCAGCGTTTACCACTCTCAAGGTCTACTAACATTTTTCCACCATCATCTAATTTATGCGTCGGTGAGATGCTCGTAAACCAGAAAACTCAGTTTAAAAACTTGTAAATGATAGGAATCGAACCCATTCCCTCCACGTAGCAGATGGGACTTCTAGCGGAGAGCAGTTCTGGCAATCGAAAAAGTGATCTTACTTTAAGCTCTTTAACCCTTAAACCCCCAAGTAATCACTCACTTAACAATATGGGGGTCAACAATTTGTGTTCATTCACTAGAAATTAAATTACTACAATGGAATGTTTATATAATTTTTGTAATATCTCCGGGAACACACAACATCAATCGTAACGCTGAAACTTCAAAAACAAATTCTCTGAATAACTGGAAATATTAATAATCATAGCTGACAAATTCTAAACACTTGTTTTATACATATGAAACATCGCAACTCAATGTGGTTTTAAACCTGTTTTTGTTCTGTATTCATAGAAACCGTTACGGCGGGAACACATTTACATAATTCAAAGAAGAATTTGAGATTAAATACATTTAATCAATGAAACTGCAAACAACATATTAAGGATATAAATTCAGTTAGCTCTGTTACTTACATACTTCCATTGGGCATACGCTAATTAAAGTATTCTCTGCTTTTCTTGCCCCACATACAGACAGAGACACATCAATATGGTGACAATTTTTACAACATTTTACAGTACGTTCCCGAAATATTTGCTTCTTGCAAGAGTACTACAAGTGTTCACTTATTCGTTTGCTAGGACATGTACAACGAAGAGACAAAAGTCATGAGAAACCTAACATCGTGTCGGCCTCCTGACAGTGTGCAGCAACTTGACGTGCCATGGACTCAACAAGACGATAGGATTCCCATGGAGAAATATTGAGCCATTTTACCTCTATATCCATCCAAAATTGCGGTATTGTTGCCGGTGCAGGATTGTGTGCACGAACTGGCTTCTCGAGGTGTCCCATAAACGTTCGATGCGATGCATATTGGGCGATTTGGGATTGTTCAAATGTTCTTCAGATCAGTTGTGAACACTTGTGGCCCAGTGACAATATGTCGTTGTTTGGGAACGTGAAGTCCATGAATGGCTGCAAATGGATTCCAAATAGCTGAACATATCCATCTCCAATCGACGATCGGTTCAGATGGACCAAAGGGCCCAATCCATTCCATGTAACCGCAGGCCCGCAACATTAGGGAGGCACAACCAGCGTGCACAATGCCTCTTTCACAACTTCGGCCCTTGGCTTTGATGACTCTGCACGACATGCAAACCCTACCATCATTTTACCAACTGCCCTCGGAACTCATCTGACTGCACCACGGTTTTCCAGTCGTCTAGGGGCTAACCGATATGTGCACGAGCCCAGGAGAGGCATTGGAGGCGATGTTGTGCTGTTAGCAAAGGCACTCGCCTCGGCTATCTGCTGCCATAGCCCATTAACGCCAAATTTAGCTGCAGTGTTCCAATAGATATGTTTGTCGAGCGTCCCACATTGATTTCTACAGGTTTGTCACGAAGTGTTGCTAGTCTGTTAGTACTGACAACTCTAATCAAACGTCGTTGCTCTCAGTCGTTAAGTGAAGGCCGTCGGGCACTGCGTTCTCCGATGTGAGAGGTAATGTGTGAAATTTGGTATTCTCTGCACCCCCTTTACACTGTGGCTCTCGGAGTATTGAATTCCCTAACGATTCCCGAAATGTAAGGCTAGAACTACCATTCCGCGTTCAGCGTCTGTTAATTCCCATCGTGGGGTCATTATCAGTTCGGAACCTTTTTACATGAATCACCTGAATACATGTGACAGCTCCGCCAATGCACTGACCTTTTATATCTTGTGTGTACGATACTACAGTCATCTGTATACGTGCACATCGCTGTCCCATGACTTCTGTCAACTCAGTGTATAACACACTTTCCGCCTCAGACCAGACAGGTAAAAAATAATAATCCACAAACTTGCACCTAGTAGGAAAACTGCAACAAAACAAACATAGAGGCTCCAGTCGACAACAATGAATGTCTCCGCGCAGCTGTGTAACTCAGCTAATTTAAAAGAAACAAACAATACTATCAGCTTCACCTGGGCGATTAAGGGTTAAGTTACTTAGAAAACTTCACGATCAATTTTCTCGGGTTATTGGTTTTATAACCGGAGCAGAACTTGTACATCGCAGCCGTAAGTGGTCTGACAAATATGGTTGCCTTTCGGAAATGTAGAGCGCTTTTTTATACAATTGGTTCATTAATTTCTCCCGCTCATTCAAAGAAGAATGCAATATTGTAATATACAGGGTGATTCAAAAAGAATACCACAACTTTAGGAATTTAAAACTCTGCAACGACAAAAGGCAGAGCTAAGCACTATCTGTCGGCGAATTAAGGGAGCTATAAAGTTTCATTTAGTTGTACATCTGTTTGCTTGAGGCGCTGTTGACTAGGCGTCAGCGTCAGTTGATGCTAAGATAGCGACCGCTCAACAGAAAGCTTTTTGTGTTATTGAGTACGGCAGAAGTGAATCGACTACAGTTGTTCAGCGTGCATTTCGAACGAAGTATGGTGTTAAACCTCCTGATAGGTGGTGTATTAAACGTTGGTATAAACAGTTTACAGAGAATGGGTGTTTGTGCAAAGGGAAAAGTTCTGGACGGCCGAGAACGAGTGATGAAAATGTAGCACGCATCCAGCAAGCATTTGTTCGCAGCCCAGAAAAATCGACTCGCGTAGCTAGCAGAGAGCTGCAAATTCCACAATCAACTGTATGGAGAGTCCTATGAAAAAGGTTAGTTATGAAACCTTATCGTCTGAAATTGGTTCAAGCACTGTCTGCAGCTGATAAGATTAAAAGAATCGATTTCTGTGATTTTATCCTTGCTCAAATGGAAACATATGAATCTTTCGTTTCAAAGATTGTGTTTAATCATGAAGCAACTTTCCACACTAACTGGAAAGTCAACCGTCACAATGTCTGTATATGGGGCACTGAGAATCCGCGGGAAACAACTCAGTATGAACGTGACTCGCCTAAGGTGAACGTTTTCTGTCCCATTTCAGCCAATAAAGTTTTTGGTCCCTTTTTCTTCGAAGGTGCTACTGTAACTGGACTACAATATCTGGAGATGTTAGAGTATTGGCTGTTCCCTCAGCTTGAATAAGAAGCACAACAATTCATATTTCAGCAGGATGTAGCGCCACCACATTGGCACTTATCTGTCCGTAACTACCTGAACGTCAACTACCCGAGGCGGTGGATCGGCCGCCAGGCAGCCCGTGACAGAGCACTTCATCACTGGCCTCCAAGAAGCCCTCATCTTACCCCCTGCGATTTTTTCTTATGGGGGTATGTTATGGATATGGTGTTTCGGCCACCTCTCCCAGCCACCATTGATGATTTGAAACGAGAAATAACAGCAGCTATCCAAACTGTTATGCCTGATATGCTACAGAGAGTGTGGAACGAGTTGGAGTATCGGGTTGATATTGCTCGAGTGTCTGGAGGGGGCCATATTGAACATCTCTGAACTTGTTTTTGAGTGAAAAAAACCTTTTTAAATACTCTTTGTAATGATGTATAACAGAAGGTTATATTATGTTTCTTTCATTAAATACACATTTTTAAAGTTGTGGTACTCTTTTTGAATCACCCTGTATAATGCAAGAGAACATTCCATGGAATATGAGAAATCATTATTTTTTAACTGGCGCTTAGTAGATCTCACCGACTGACTTCGGAAGAGTTTTCAGTTTTCACCAGTTAAAACTAAGGACAAAGAATAAGAGATAAGAAGTTCGACAGACGTCTGCGTACTGGAGCCTACTGCAAAGGATATGGGACGCGAAGTTGTGTGACTTTCGCCATACCACAGCGAGTGTATTCATATTCAGTTGATATGGGCTCGTGTTAGTCGGGGTATAGCAGAAATGTTCACAACCTTCAAGTTTGCCTACGCTGAATCCCTAGATTTTGTTACGAAAGGATATTTGGCTAAATGCCTAATACGCGAAGAGGAGAAGTACGAAAAAGACTATGCTAATTGGTGAATTAGGGATGCTAGAGTGGAACCGGTTTAAACACGACTGGTTGAAAACACCAACAGAGAACTTAAATCGAATCCAGACAACTAACTGGTTTAGGTATATGTATATAATGTTAAACAACATGCTGTGTCTAACTGCAGATAACTCGCCGAGTTAATAGTGCTGCTATAACTGGGCACGTCCTTTGTTCCTTATAGGGTGTACGGTCCTTAGTTTCCAAGTGATAAAAGGTTTTTAACGCCAAGATTGAACAGCACTTTTCGTAAGCAGTCTCGGAATTGTTTCTAAATGTTTCGCCTCATACAACACTTGTTATTTACCTGGAACAAAGAGGTAATTTTCAATTAAATGTAGCCCAAAGACACTTTATATGTGAAATCACATCACCATACTATGTGTAGTATTACGGAATACTTTCTCCTTAATCTTCATATCTGCTTATCCTAAAAATTGTCATACCATCATCATCATCATCATCATCATCGAATGGAACAACAAGAGATCAAAGCGTGGGAAGGTCAAGTTGTTTCGGAAATGTTGGTGGGTATACACCATTCCCACGTTATATCAAGAATCTCACATTTTTCATCTAAAATATTGGCACATCATTATTAACCACTCCTAAGTACATGTTTCCAATGTCGCGGCAGTACGATGGCGTTTCTCTAGGAAATGCATAGCATAAATTCAAATGGTTCAAATGGCTCTGAGCACTATGCGACTTAACATCTGAGGTCATTAGTCCCCTAGAACGTAGAACTACTTAAACCTAACTAAGCTTTCAGGACATCACACACATCCAAACATGAGGCAGGATTCGAACCTGCGACCGTAGCGGTCGCGCAGTTCCAGACTGAAGGGCCTAGAACCGCTCGGCCACACTGGCCGGCATGCATAGCATAATTAGATATGATGCCCAAATGTTAGACTGCCATTATTTTGTTTGCATAACATTAAGATAAATTGCCACTTTTATAAATGAGAATGTACATGCAAAATTTCCAGTGTATTTTATCACTTGTGGGGACCATAATGTATAACCGGGCCAAAAAAACTGAACGTCACGTCTCCCATAACATTTGCTCTCGATACGTTTAGATGCGAATAACATATCTCTCCATCACTGCTGCTTTCTGTTGTTTCGAACGCTTATCCAACGTGAAATGCCAATTCATAGAACGGTAGAGCGCAGCAAACCTTCAGAAAGTCCAGTGCTTCGTCTGGAAACCTGGCCGATCACGCGAGAGTGCTACACCGATCTCCGCGCCAGATTATTCTGTCACTTCTAATACCTTCTCTGACGACCATTAGCCGCTGATATTATTCGCTAATCTGGCCGCAATTTCGGCCCATTACACGCTAGCCAGAGTGGCGGACAAGTCTAGCGCCAGAACCACGCAAAGTATTAAGCAACACGCTCGCGACGCAGCTGTTGCCTCCAGCTCAGAACGCGATGTACAATCACGCCACGGCTTTACGAGAAACGTCTTCCACAAGCAACATTCGGAGTCTGTAATTCAGGCTGCTTTGTAACCAGTCAGAACAACTCATCCAACGACCTCTGGGAGTACAACGACCCTGACGGAAAAAAATCAGAACACCAAGAAGGGCCGGCCGCTATGACCGAGCGGTTCTAGGCGCTTCAGTCTGGAACCGCGCAACAGCTAAGGTCGCAAGTTAGAATCCTGCTTCGCGCATGGATGTGTGTCATGTCCTTACGTTAGTTAGGTTCAAGTACTTCTAAGTTCTAAGGGACTGATGACCTCAGATGTTGAGTCCCATAGTGCTCAGAGGCATTTGAACCATTTTTAACACCAAGAAGTAACTGTGCGACAAACACTAAAGTTGATAGGCGTGTTTGTACATATGGAGAATGATGTCTACTGACATTTCGCACCAGGATGAAGATGCAAATCCTTTGAGATTGGACGTGGTGGTGCTAAGCAGCCAAAGATGCCTTTAAGGTGATAAAGACTGAGTTGTCAGCGACACCTCACTGAGTTTGAACGAATCGTGTATTAGGGCTACGAGAAGCTCGATATTTCTCCTGTAATACTGCAGAAAGACTTGGCAGAGATGCAGCCTCTGTACATAAATACTGGGAGCAGTGGCCACGAGAAAATGCGGTCGCAAGGAGACCGGACTCCAGACGGCGACGTGACACTACCGAGCGTTAAGACCATCGTTTCGGCATATGGCAGTGGCGCATCATACTGCATCTGCAACAGAAATATGAGCAGCGGCTGGCACCACAGTGACACAACGAACGGTTACAAACCGGCTATTTCAAGGACAGCTCCGAGTAAGATGACGTGTAGCATACATTCCACTGACCCCAAACCACCGCAAATTGCGACTTCAGTTACGTCAAGCATAATAGGGTATGATCGAGGTCTGTTGTGTTTTATAATGAAATCTGGGTCTGCACGCTGCCTGTGAGGCCCTTGTTTTTGTTAGAAGGAGACAAGTTGATGGTCTGAAGCCAACTTGTCTGTATGCTAGACATACTGGACTTACATCTGGAGCTAGAGTATAAGGTGGGATTTCGTAAGATAGCAGGAGCAGTCTCATGGTTATCTGCAAATTTTTAGCTTAGTGTAGTGATTCGACCTGTTATTCTGGCATTCATGAGTAGGCATGTGTTGTGCTGCCATTCATGAGTAGCAGTCCAGGGCCTGTTTTCCAACGGGATAACGCTCGCCCACATACCGCTGTTGTTGCACAAAATGCTTTACAGAGTGTAGACAAGTTGCATTGCCCTGCGCGGTCACCAAATCTGTCGCCAATCGAGAACATATGGAACATCATCGAACGCCATCTCAAGCGTCATCTACAACCAGCATTAACAATCCTCGTACTGATGGACGGAGCGCTTGAGGTATGAAACCCCGTCCAAAGTTCTGACAACTGGCACCTGAAAAACAGAATACAGGCACGTTTGCATGCTTGCGTTCAAATACTGGCGGTCACACCGGTAATTAGTGTACCAACTTTTCCCATTTGCAGTGGCTTATCTCGCGCTTATGTTCCACTGTGATCTTGCAGTGTTAATCAGTTAACTATGTTACCTAGACAGATACATTCTCGAAATTGTGTTATTCTGCATTAATTATTTTTTCTTGTTGCGATTCTTTCCGTCAACGTATATAACAAACAGTGAACAATTGCACAGTACTGTAAATGTTTCCTGATAATGTACAGTATCAGTGTGTAAGCCTTCCAAGCCCAGTATCTGGTTTCCCTTTAACTTATTTGAAAACTCAGCCTTCAGGAAGATACGAAACGTCTAAGGAGTTTAAACAATAATACCAGCAATCCCTGCTTCATGCCATATCCGCTGCTGCTCCCAGTACACTCGTTAAATGTAAATACGTCACTCGGGAAGTGTGGCACTAAGTATTCCCTGAAACCTTAGTGTACAGACTTTCCTGATGAGAACAGTTAATTGAGTATGAGGGGTGAAGAACGTTTTGAGGTAAACCTTGAACTCATCACAAACAATAAAATAGAATACTGTCTGCAATTTTCAGGCATATAAACAGAGTTGGGTATTATTTTTTAATTTTTGTCACAATTACTATTTTATGATACAATCGAAACCGGTTTTGGCCTTCAAAGGCCATATTCAGACACTTTGGGCGGCTTTTGAGGTGTTTATGCATTGAGGAAAACCGCCAATAGCATCTGAAGATGGCCTTTGTAGGCTGAAACCAGTTATGACTGTTAAACCAGTTATGATTGTATGATAAAATATCGATTGTGTGTACTTATAAAGAGATTCACAGAAGTAGTTATACAGTGCTTTTGGCATCTTTTATTCAAATACAAAAGATCAAAAAACAAGTAATTGCATTCTATGGACGAATGGTAGCAACCTATCGCATGAAAATTTGTCTGCTATTAGGAGAAAGAAAGGAAGATTACGGTTATACTTTATTTTGGCAACGAGGTAACGAGTGGCGAATCACAAGCTCGCATTAGCGGAGGATACGGAAGGAAATTGGTTTTGTCCTTCAGATGAACAATCTCGGAAATCGACCTCAGAGGAAACATGAACTTGGAAGTCCAGCCGGGAATCTGAACTGCCGTCGTTCCATTCCATTGTCTGTCACTACACCACCTCATACCAACCCTCACATTAGATCAGTAAATACGAACACACCTATAGGAACTTGTACCTTGTAGTGTAGAATTCGAATACTACTATTATAGTTATCTGTTAACAGTTGTTTGAAGGAAATCGAATGCCATCGAAAGTCGCATTAAGAAGTATCCTTTATATGCTGCAGGTGAGTAGTTTTGGACATAATGTCCATTTTCACATCATCCGTCTTCGTAAGTGATAAAAAATAGTCACATATGCATGCTTCGAAATAGCTGCAGCAGACAATCCAGAATGGCACTGGAGATAGTTCACACCACATTAAACAAATTATTCGTCATAATGTGTGTATTTTATGTCGAACTCTTTGTACTGCCAATCTGAGTAGTCTGCTGAGGCTATTTCCAGCACGCATATTTAATTACTTATGAAGATGGATGGTTTCAAATTGGCATAATGTCTAAAGCAAGTCATATCAATAAACACGAGGGTGGTTTGATAAGTCTGGCAAATTTCCATAAAAAAGGAATATTTTTCCTGCGTATTCATGGTAGGAAACATTGATTATTCCAAGGATCGTATAGAGAGTTTCAACAATGTATGGGCGCACAGTTCTTTGTACAGTCGTCTGCGCTGCTCAGTATGTCGACTGCAACTGAAAATGGAGAAAACTAAGTTTCTAAGTGCTGTTTCATCTGAAGGGTTGGATTTCCGTACAAATCAGAACATAACTCGGTGAATTTCATACCGACACTGCTCCATCGTTTAAGACGATTTGTTTTTGAATAATGAATTTACACGTGGTCGGACAAACACCGAAGACGAAGAGAGCGCCGGCCGTCCTGTTGAGATCACCGCAAAGGAAACTATTGACGAAATACGTGACATTGTACTATAAGCAGGCTGAATTAAAATTCGTGAGATTTCCGAGACTTTAGACATCTCAACGATGAGAGCACGTAATATCCTTGACGGAGAATGCGTAATAAAGAAGGTGGGTACTCACGATTGCTCACAATCGTCAACAAGTACTTCCGGCTCAACACTTCAACACAGTATCTGGCTATGTTTAATTGCAATCAACAAGAGTTCTTGCACCAAATTGTGACTGTTGATGAAATCTGCCGCCATCATTTCACATCAGAGTCGAAATGACACTCAAAACAATGGACGAAGGCTGGTGAAAATGCACTGGATTCTATTATGCTTCATTGTTGGATTGTTTGAAACTTGAGTTGGCTGAAAAAGATTGGCATGTAAAAATGTGCCCTTTCACCAGGATAAATGCCCCACCTCACATATCAGCGATAACAAAGGGCTTTGAATTGGTTCTTAAAGCACTGTATTCTCTCGATATAGCCCCTTGTGACTACTTGCTCTTCCCTAATTTGAAACTTTGGCTTGCTGGGAAGAAAGTTTCATCAACTGAGGAAGTGATAGTTACAGTGTTTTGCAGAGTTTGACAGAACCTATTTTTCCGATGGTATGAAAAAGCTGGCGGATCGCTGGACCAAGTGCACATGCCTCAAAGGAGATTATGTCGAAAGTAAGATGAGTTGTTTACGAAACAAACATTTCCTCTTATTCCTTTAACGGGCTTATCAAACCATTTTATGTCAAATTCACAACTTTCATTCCGATTTTCTTTCGCGAATTTTTTAATCTATCCAACGTAGCATAACCGTCATGGACCATGTTCAGTAGGATACTCGTATTTGCAAGTTGCTCTTTGAGGGGTCAAGATCTGGCTAGGCAACCTGGATCGAGTGTCGAACGTGGCTAGTAGAGAATGTTTGGGTCTGAACCCAAAAATCATGTCTAGTCACTGGCTGATCCTTGAAATATGCAGGTGTGGTAAAACATTATTACAATTGAGTAAGATTTATGTAGCATTAAAGTCAGATTCTCTCGCGTATTCGCAGACTTTGTGCTGTAAAGTCGTGTCTATTTCCTGCTTTGTATTGCAACGCATAGTGTGGACATGGGTCCGCCTTTTTGCAAGTACCGGTACACAAATTGTTTTTTTGTTTTTTAATCTGCGTTTTAAACTTATTTCGCTTTAGTTAAGTTGCACTATTGGCATGCATGGTTAGGAAATTGTACATGTTTTGAAGTGCGGTGTTATGTCATAAATGAATTACGTGGAATATAGACTTCTCAAGAACATTCTAGACGCTTTAATTATGCACTCTTAAACACTGTGTACCAGACATCATGCATGTCTCACAACTCTGTGGTTGAGTTCAGTTGTATTTTAATGTAGTCCAGTAAGTCGTTGGCACCCAGGTCTACCGTTACACTTGAATTGAATTACTTTTAATGTGTACAGAACCAGGAGTCAACTCCCTATGAAAGCTTCAGTGCAAGGACGATGAAAATTCTGCACACTTGCAGCATTCTTGCTGGCGTGCAGAGTTCTGTTGCCTGGCTGCAGACTTCCGCCACGAAAACGCCAAATGTCTTAGTGGCAGCAGGGGGAAGAGGGGGAAACTGTGAAGGCGCCGCATTTACACAATGTGATCAAAAGTATCCGGACACCTGGCTGAAAACGACTAACAAGTTCGTGGCGCCCTCCATCGGTAATGCCGGAATTGAGCATGGTGTTGGCCCATCCTTAGCCTTTATGAAAGATTCCAATCTCGCAGGCATACGCTCAATCAGGTGCTGGCAGCCTCTTCTTCACTGAGGAGAGGTATCGATGTCGGTCCGTGCGGCCTGGCACGAAGTCGGCGTTCCAAAACATAAGAAAGGTGTCCTATAGGATTCGGGTTAGGACTCTGTGGAGACCAGCCCATTACAGGGATCTTATTGACGTGTAACCACTCCGCCACAGGCCGTGCACTATGAACAGGTGCTCGATATTGTTGAAAGATGCATTCGCCATCCCCGAATTGCTCTTTAACAGTGTGCTGTGATAGTGCCACGCAAAACAACAAGGGGGTGCAAACACGACCACACTTAAACACCACCCCCTCCGAATTTTACTGATGGCACCACACACGGTGGCAGATGACGTACACCGGACTTTCACCATACCGACACCCTAACTTTGGATCGCCACATTGTGTACCGTGATTTGTTTCTCCACACAACGTTTTTCCACTGTTCAATCGTCCAATGTTTACGCTCCTTACACCAATCGAGGCGTCTCTTGGCATTTACTTGCGTGATGTGTTTCTTATGAGCAGCCGCTTGACCATGAAATCCTACTTTACTCACCTCGCGCCTAACTGTCATAGTACTTGCAGTGGATCCTGAAGCAGTTTGGAATTCCTGTGTGATGGTCTGGGTAGATGTCTGTCTATTACACATTACGACCCTCTTCAACCGTCCCCGGTCTCTTGTCAGTCAACAGACGGCCTGTACGCTTTTGTGTTGTACATGTCTGTTCACGTTTCCACCTAACTATGACATGGGGAAATGTGGACCTCAGGATGTTTAGGAGTGTGGAAATCTCGCGTACAGACGTATGACACAAGTGAAACCCAATCACCTGATCACGTTCGAAGTACGTGAGTTCCGCGGAGCGCCCCACTCTGCTCTCTCACGATGTCTAATTACTACTGAGATCGCTGATATGGAGAATCTGGCAGTAGGTGGCAGCACAAGGAAAATAATATGAAAAACGTGTGTTTTTGGTGGTGTCCGGGTACTTTTGATCACATAGTGTAGATGTCAATGCAACTGCGGAAGAAACACTGACCGTCTTGCATGGTACTTGATTCCTGACTTACTGACGAAATGGATCACAAAAATGTTCAATGTTATTTAATAGTTTTTTTGGCGCGCTGAAGACATACTGAAATTTATATCTAGTACAAAATGTGGCATATGGACAGACGCAGACATTTTCGCAGATTTTTCTACTCTCTGTCTGCCACGCATTCATGACTTAATTACAGTACTTTCAAGAGCCATAAAAGCCTTTGAAGCACATAAGTTGGTCAAAAAAGCGTACACGATTGCAGCCTCAATATGGATACATGGAAACTCTTGGCGTGGGATGGGGCCAATGTATACTGGACGAAAACACTGTACAAGACAGGACTCGCCAGGCTTACGTAATATGCGCAAACAGTCATTACTTGCTTGAAGGCAGAATCTGCTTTCATCGCTAACGACGGCGCGCCATTCCAGCTTCCAAACGATTCTCTGACGGTACCAGTCAGCCGTGCACCTTGATGCTGCGCTGTGAGTAGAAGACGGACGAGAGGTGTATTTTCCCGTAGTCCCACTGCTAATAATCCGTTCGCAACCGGTCTGCAGACACGTCTATGCTAACAAGCCGTCTTATCTCTGCTGTGTTAGCTTTACGATCTGCCAGTGCTGCCCTTATAATACGACGATCCTGAAGGGCGCCTGTTCTGCGTGGACATCCAGAACCTCGCTTACTTGTGTGAGAATGTTCACGTGACCGCTGGTACCAGCACCATTGCACAACTGACGCAGCACTTCGAACTTGTGTGGCACTTCTCCTATAGGATCACCCCGTCACTCGGAAGAACACAATTTGATCACTTTCTAACTCACTAACTTGGCTCTAGGAACCACGAGGTCGTCTCCGCGTTGGCATGGATGCCTGCTCGCTTCATACTGTTGCACTACACCGAGGTTTCTGGCTGTGAGCGTCACCTATTAAAGGGTTACCACAGACGACTCTCAAGTACCTGTACCACTAAGCTATCTGCACTAGGAGTTCTTTTTGTGAGGCAGCCGCATCTGTATAAGTACATTTTGAAAAACGAAGAAACCATAGAACAGTTGCATAATCCACACTCTTTTATTAAGTACTCGACCGGTTTCGGGACACTTAGAGTTCCATCATCTGGTGCAAACTGTAATAATAAAATTATTCCCCTACACTTGAATGAGGGGGGATCCATCCGGAAGTCTGAAATGTCAGAGAGACATTCGGCTAAAGTTTCTCTACTGAATCGCCAAAGAAACTGGTGTAGGCATGCGTATTGAAATACAGAGATATGTAAACAGGCGGAATACGGCACTGCGCTCGACAATGCGTATATAAGACGACAAGCGTCTGGCGCAGGTGTTAGTTCGATTAGTACTGCTACGATGGCAGGTTATCAAGATTTAAGCGAGTTTGAAGTGGTATTACAGTCGCCGCACGGGCGATGGGACAAAGCATCCCCGAGTTAGCGGTGAAGTGGCGATTTTCCCGTATGACCAATTCACGGGTCTACCGTGAACATCAGGAATCCGGGAAAACATCAAATCTCCGATGTCGTGGCAGGAAAAAGATCCTGTAAGAACGGGACCAACGACGACTGAAGAGAATCATTCACCGTGACAGAAGTGCAACCCTTCCGCAAATTGCTGCCAATTTCAGTGCTGGGACATCAACAAGTGTCAGCGTGCGAACCATTCAGCGAGGCATCACGAAACATCACCGATATGGGCTTTCGGAGCCAAAGGCACATTCGTGTTCCCTTGATGACGGCACGACACAGGGCTCTACGATTCCCTTGGGCCCGTCGACGGCGACATAGGACTGTTGATGACTGGAAACATGTTGCCGGGCAGGACTAATTTCGTTTCAAATTGTATCAAGCGGGTGGACGTTCCAAATTATGGAGATAACCTCATGAATCCATGGACCATGCATGTCAGCAGTGGTCTGTTCGAGCTGGTGGAGGCTCTGTAATGGTGTGGGGCATATGCAGTTCCAGTGATATGCCCTGATACGTCTAGATACGACTCTGACAGGTGACATGTACGTGAGCACCCTCTTTCATCATCTGCATCTATTCGCGCCCATTGTGCATTCCAAAGGACTTGGACAGCTCCAACAGGACAATGCGACACCCCTGCACGTCCAGAATTTCTACAGAGTGGCTCCAGGAGCACTCTTCTCAGCTTAAACGCTTCCGATGGTCACCAAACTCCCCAGACATGAACATTGTTCAGCATATCTGGGATGCATTTTAAAGTGCTGTTCAGAAGGGATCTCCACCCCCTTGTACTCTTTCGGATTTATGGACAGACCTGCAGCATAAATGGTGTCATCTCCCTCCAGCACTACTTCAGACATTAGTCCAATTCGTGGCACGTCGTGTTGCGTTACTTCCGCGTGCTCTATGGGGTGTTGCACGATATTAGGCAGGTGTACCAGTTCCATTGGCTCTACAGAGTAAATTAAAACAAACTGAAGGAGAGAACAGGACGTTACTTACAAAGACATCATTACACGTCTGAGACCATCCTCACCCAAATGTTGGTTTCGAACTAAAGGTTCCGTGTCAAAAGAGTAAAAGGAGCCAAAATAATGAAACAATTCAATACAAATTGGGGGTTGAGAGAAATAACAGATTGCGTGGAACTACTTTCAAAAACTGTGTAACAACCTACGCAACCGGGAAACAGGAAACCATGTAATAGTAAATACTAGCAGCGAATTGTAAAGGCGCACATGACCCAATCACAAGCGTGGTACGAAATAGACATGAGCTTGGTGAAATGCGTCAAGTGGAGAAGCTGGAAGTAATGGCAGAAAGGAGACGGAGCCATCACATCATTAAGAGAGAAGAGAGCCTGAACGTTTTTTAAAAAAGGAGAACTATTTCGTTATATGGACACGTTAATCTGTCTGGAGAATGTCATAATTAACTAAAATATTGTTGTGGTTCAGGTCTGTTCGTTCTGTAATCGTATCGAAAGGATGGGAATAAATCCTTATTAATATTTTAATTCCTTCCAGAATATTGAGTATCCGACCTTTCTCTGTACTGTGTAGGGCAGGTAAGCTGTCGCTAACTGTTGCAGCTGATGTTGGTTGTCAATCAAATGCAATGTCAGTGCTGACCAGGAACTGGCTAGGTTTTTATGTTCTTTAAACTTCGTAAAAAGTTCCAGCCTGCCTGGCCATTGTGTCTGTTATCAGACAATTGCCCAGCTGTCATTATTTTATCGCACTCAATACGCGAAACTCCTAGACATGAGAACGGATAATTTTTGAAGACTTCGCGGTTTTGTAATCTACTGCCCATATTTTTTGTTATGAATGATGCCAGACCTATGTTGGCCGACATCAGTTTCTTTGCAGTCCTGTCTGATACGTATCCATATATCTCTTGTTCTTTTTCTTTACTGCCTTCAGAGCTAACACCTTCCATGATTGCCTCCTTCCTCCCTCCTCCCCCCTCCCCTCCGGCCGTGCGCTTTGCTAGTGTTTTCTTATTCAGATTCTCATAGCTCATAGACTCTGTATACTCATTACGTGCGGCAGTGTGTTTCATTATACTAGACTCCGTTTCATACGTCTCTGATGTGAGGGTAACATTATTTAATCTGTTTAGGAGGGACCGGGAGGCAGCAGTTTTATATTTAATGGAGTGCCTCGGTGCTACTTTCAGAATTAAACCAATAGTCCTTACTTTTCTATAGATGTCAAACTCTACCTTGCCACCGTTTAAGGTGTTATTTAAGCCTTAATATGCCAAGGTCCCGCTAATTTGGTGGTGAACAGAGAAAGAAGTTTGTCATGGAAGTTATTAAGTTTGTTATTTAAATTGTCACACTCTTCCCTGATGCCTCTATAACGAATAAAAATGTCATCGACATACCATTTAGCGGCCCGCTCGGAACCCTTTTTAGAAGCTCATACTAGAAATGAAACATAAAAGTATTTGCTAAAATGCAAGATAGAGAGGAATCTATGGTCAGACCCTGTTGCTGCCAAGACACTTAATCACCAAATTTAAAATAATTAAAATGCAGGGTCAGAGTTAAAATATTAATAACTTCCTTAATCTCGTCCGATTGCCTGCCGCTAAATCTATTGAGGTTTTCAAGAACGATGCCACATAGTTCATCAGGTATATTAATATACACACTGCTGACGTCAAAGGTATCTATGTTGGTAACCAGTGGAAAGATGGTATTTTTAAGAACTGTAATGGGATCTTCCCTGTATTTTATCGCCATAGACTCCCTGAAGTAAAAATGTTCTTCAAGAAATTCTGCAACAAATTTCTCAAGTTAGTAAACATCACCACCCCGTGCGTCGACAATGGATCTGGCCGAATGGTTGGGTTAATGTCACTTAGTCGTCGCCTGGAGTCTTGGTGCTTTGGGGTTCATCACTGTAAGTGGTTTCTTCTGCTTCTCATCCTAAAAACTCCTAGTTTCTTCTAGTACTTTCCTGATTTCATAGTAATACTTTCTTTGTCTGAGCTCTGCACTTAACAATGTCATTAGTAGCAATAAACTGCTTGACTTTTTCCACTTACTCCTGCTGAAAAGGACAACCGTCGTTTTTCGTTCGTCAGCACAGACGACTAAGGGCGCCGTTATCTATAAACTATTTATTAAGTGACTTGAACGTTTGCCATTCTCCCCTGCGATTAATTCTATACCCCCTGTTATCGTTTAATATGCTGTTTGTTTGCCAAGGCACCTCATTTTTAACGGCAACTGGAACTTTAGCTTTCTCTTAAGCCATGCATGAACAATTATCACAGATTCTTTTTCCTTAGAAATATTCTCTCTGAGGTTATATAATAAACCCATATTTAATAAACTGCCCTTATCATCAATGAAAGCAGTAGCTATCTTATTAACAAACCTAGAGTGAAATTCAAAGTCACACTTTGGTGGTGGCACTGCTCCATTTGGCTTCAACCTATTGCATAGTTCGCACAGTTTTGTCAGATATGTAGAATTAATGACCTATTTATAGTAATTGACGGCCTCGAGAATGTGCCAGTACATTTTATCAAACTGTTTATCACTTAAGTCCTTGGCTAAATTCATTTGTGACAAGTGCAAAGTCCTATTCCAAATTCCCTTCTTAGTTTACAGGGCCGTAATTTCACCATTAATACACTCAAACTTAGCACACCAAATGTATTTAGGAGTGTGACGATTGGTTTTAACGAACATATTGTTCACATAATTAGCGATTATTTCATGGCGAAGACAAGTTCTGTTGAATTTTATATGGGTACAAGCGTTCGCTAACTTTACATTACAATTATATAGTCTGTGAAGGGTTCTTTAACCGGGAAAGCTATAAATGCGAAAGTGGTCTTCTTACGGGGCAGCCGCAACGGTACAAGTCCAGTTTGAAAGACGAACAAATTGCAGAACAGTTGCTTATTTCACATTCTTTTATTGTGTACACGATCGGCTTCGGAACACGTAACTTACATCATGTGGTGTAGACTGTAATAATAAGAATACTTTGTTACACGCGATGGGAGGGCATCCTGAAGCCTGAAACATAAGGTATGGAACGATGGGACAAAAATTTCAAAATTAAAACAAATCAAACGAGAGAAGAGGATATTACTCACAAATAAAATCCGCCGGCCAGGGTGGCCGAGCGGTTCTAGGCGCTACAGTCTGGAACCGCGCGACCGCTGCGGTCGCAGGTTCGTATCCTGCCTCGGGCATGGATGTGTGTGATGTCCTTAGGTTAGTTAGGTTTAAGTAGTTCTAAAAGTTCTAGGGGACTGATGATCTCAGAAGTTAAGTCCCATAGTGCTCAGAGCCATTTGAACCATTTGAACAAATAAAATGACTTAATCATCTGAGGTCGTCCCCACTCCATTTGTGTCACGGAAACTAAGGTTCCGTGGCAAAAGAGTAAAACGGGCCTAAAAACATCCGGAAAAACGGACATCGTGACCGAACACTAAAATGTACCAAAATAATGAGACAACCCAATAATATTGGAAGTGGGGGGAGATGTCAGACCTCGCGTGGAACTATTTACAAAAATTCCATAACTACCGTTCTTCCGTGCTGCGCCACCGGGAACACAACAGAAAACTGTACAATAGTAAATATTAGCCGCGAGTGCTGGTGCCGCACACGACCCAAACGCATGCGAGGTACGAAACAGACATGGAAGTGGAGAAGTGGAAGTAGCAGCAGAAAGGAGACGGAGCAGTCACAGCATTAAGAGGGAAGAGGGCCTGTGCATAAAATACGGGGAAAGGTATTAAGTTATATGAACACGTTAATCTGCCTGGATAATGCTGTAATTAACTGACGTATTGTTGTGATACAGGTCTGTTTGTTCATTAATTGTGTCGAGAGGATGGGAATGAAGACTTATTAAGATTTAAATTTCTTCTAGAACACTGAGTATCCGACATTACTCTGCTCGGTGTAAGACAGTCGAGTTAACTCTAACCTGCTTCAGCTGATGCTGGTTGTCAGTCAGATGCACTGTCAAACCTGATCCGGAAATGGCCAGATTTGTATGTTCTTTAAATCTCGTATTCCTGCCTTTCTGGCCAATGTATCTGCGTGTACGTCCAACACCTTGTCGCCTGCTCGTGGTTTCATAGTATTACATCTTCGACAGATGCTCATGACAGCAGCACGAAAACATTGCCCAGTTTCTTCGTGTGCAAGGTGCTCGTCGCAGACGTAGCACCATAACAACTCACCCTTTTTGAAAATCCTTACATCAATGAATTTCGCCGTCTGTGGCCCATATCGTCGCTGGGAGGATACCCCCTTTGTCTCTACAGTGCTTGGTAAACATCGTTAATCACAGAAGCTGCCCTCAACGCCACCAGGTAGCATAAAGTCTTGCGATGGGCGGTGTTTATAAAGGCTGGTAGTCGTTTTATGGGCATAAGGCTGTGATCCAAGGTATATTTCTCTCCCTAACTTTATTTCTTCCAATGCTGCGGACATCATCAGAGGCTGCAACGACTCAGAAAGCAGTTACAGATTCGAACGAGCTGAGAAAGCTGCACTGTGTATATCCATACACGCAGCTGTCGGTTCGTGACGTCATCAGATCGCTGTCTTAGGTTGACGGCAGCACGCATCCCACTAACCCTAAAATGTGTAGCACCACTGGCAAGCATCCACTTCATACGACCAAGTAAGCCATATTCACTCATAACATGGTGTTGCTCGAATGTAGTAACTACAGGCGAGTGCCTGTTGTTACTTGTGTCTGGGTGTTTTCCTGCTTAATTACCAACTACGGACATAGAAGGTGTAAGGTGGCAGAAGAAATGAAGGTCAGATTCGCACCTGACAAGAGAGCTTTATGCATCGCAACGGGATGGTGAATATGGCACTTAACTTAATTTGGGGTTAATGAGCAAATTTGCCTAGCAGTATGTAATGCAAAAAGGGATGACATTCAATCGACAGTATTAACACACCGCTCCTATAATGCATGTTTGAGCAGAAGGTGAAACAAGCAACGAGGGGCGTTTTAGTTTGGAATTCAGAGGGACGACGCAGAGGCAAGGCCGCGCTATAGTGGGTACCGTGGAAACAACTGAAAGGGGTGTCCGAGACGGAAAGTCAACGACTGACCAGATGACTCAGACGGGGAGAGCGAGTATAACTGCCCATCCGAGACAGAACAGGAAAGAAAGCTTTTAGAAAACTATTTAGGAATTCCAAATGGATACGAAACAAGACCAGTGACACATTTCCGATCATGTGTCCAGCGAGTGGTACACAAGTGAGAGAGTCAATGTACGCATTTAGGTGTCTGGAACAGACACAAAAGGTCCAAGCGCGCTAGGAAGGAGGAAAGAGCCTAAGTTTCGACGCGATTTAATTGTAGGGATCTTGCGATTGGTTGAGAGAGGTTCCACAAAATAAGAGGAACGTTCCTATTGGTCGAAACAAGCCGTGACGTGTTTACCCCAGGTGGGGAGACAGTTCGGCTATGAGTAAGACATTTTCGTTGACTCTTCTCTGAATTGGCATTAAGTGCAGAATGGAGCACATGACGGTCTGTACGACGCGTTCAGAGCGGCTGGTTGTTGTTGTTGTCTTCAGTCCAGAGACTGGTTTGATGCAGCTCTCCACGCTACTCTATCCTGTGCAAGCTTCTTCATCTTCCAGTACCTACTGCAACCTACATCCTTCTGAATCTGCTTAGTGTATTCATCTCTTGGTCTCCCTCTGCGATTTTTACCCTCCACGCTGCCCTTCAATACTAAATTGGTGATCCATTTATGCCCCAGAACATGTCCTACCAACCGATCCCTTCTTCTTGTCACGTTGTGCTACAAACTTCTCTTCTCCCTAATCCTATTCAATACTTCCTCATTAGTTATGTGATCTACCCATCTAATCTTCAGCATTCTTCTGTAGCACCACATTTCGAAAGCTTCTATTCTCTTCTTGTCCAAACTATTTATCGTCCATGTTTCACTTCCATACATGGCTCCACCCCATACAAATACTTTCAGAAAAGACTTCCTGACACTTAAATCTATACTCGATGTTAACAACCTTCTCTTCTTCAGAAACGCTTTCCTTGCCATTGCCAGACTACATTTTATATCCTCTCTACTTCGATTATCAGTTATTTTGCTCCCCAAATAGCAAAACTCCTTTACTACTTCAAGTGTCTCATTTCCTAATCTAATTCCCTCAGCATTTAATTCGACTACATTCCATTATCCCCGTTTTGCTTTTGTTGATGTTCATCTTATATCCTCCTTTCAAGACACTATCCATTCCATTCAACTGCTCTTCCAAGTCCTTTGCTGTCTCTGACAGATTACAATGTCATCGGCGAACCTCAAAGTTTTTATTTCTTCTCCATGGATTTTAATACCTACTCCGAATTTTTTTTGTTTCCTTTACTGCTTGCTCAATATACCGATTGAACAACATCGGGGAGAGGCTACAACCCTGTCTTACTCCCTTCCCAACCACCGCTTCCCTTTCATGCCCCTCGACTCTTATAACTGCCATCTGGTTTCTGCACAAATTGTAAATAGCCTTTCGCTCCCTGTATTTTACCCCTGCCACCTTTAGAATTTGGAAGAGAGTATTCCAGTCAACATTGTCAAAAGCTTTCTCTAAGTCTACAAATGCTAGAAACGTAGGTTTGCCTTTTCTTAGTCTTTCTTCTAAAATAAGTCGTAAGGTCAGTATTGCCTCACGTGTTCCAGTATTTCTACGGAATCCAAACTGATCTTCCCCGAGGTCGGCTTCTACTAGTTTTTCCATTCGTCTGTAAAGAATTCGCGTTAGTATTTTGCAGCTGTGAGTGATTAAATTGATTGTTCGGTAATTTTCACATCTGTCACTATAAATTAGCTGTAGCACCGTTTAGCTCCAACTGTGTAGAAACGAACCAGCCAATTACTTAATTGTTCTTCCGAACACTGAGAGGGCATTATAATGTGCACGCTGCTCCAACCATGCGTGTGTACATCGTCACATTGTAAGCCTAGGGATGAGTAAATGTTGTCTCGCATAACGAGAAACATAGGGATAGTTTCTGCTGGAAAATTCAGCAAAAGTGTAATTAGTTTTATAGGAATTTCAACGGAAGAGAGCGGCCTAGCAGACGACAGATCATTGCAGCTTAAGGCAAATACCGCGTGCGGAGGCATAAACTTGTTGGCTCACCAGCTTGCGTCCACTGTAACCTCAAGCGATCTTGGGTAATCCTTTGCTCAATTTGTCACATAACTAACCGTCCACCGTAGACTTGATTGTCATCCTAAAAATAGTACCGAACTTTGAACCGGAATCGGACGATTTTCGTAGTACTAACCGATATCATAATGTACGTGGAGGAGCAATTTTGTAAAGAAACTTGTAGTTGAGCTGTAATATTGTCGTATTTAGAAAAATTGAACCTTGTGCGAGTTAATATTTAATATTGTGTTCAGGATTATTTCACTTTTGATGTTGACGAGATGCGTTAACCTGACAACTGGTTTTTGTTGTCACATTGAAATCTGTGTAAAAGTGTGTATTTCTGTGCTGATATTGCGACATTAAAAATGTCATTTCAACTTACACAGTTGTCTTCAATCCTTGACTGATTAAACCGTAAATATTACACCTTACAAGGGTAAAAGTCACATGAATCAGAACAGGTCACTGCGCAATAAGTGAGACACCAGATATGCGACTTACAGAGCAAACTATGGTTGAAACTTACACGGGATATGAGCCTGGAAACTTAGTGGAAACGCTAATCATTAATAAACAAAAAAAACATGAGTTTGTGTGTTTGGATTTAATCAATATGTGATATGAGGCGTATAGTGCACAGTCAGTCACACTGTTTATAAAAGTTCTAGGAACTGCATTTACAAACAAACTTAAGAAAAAGGCTTTCAACCTTACATTCACTCCATGTAATTAGTATTCTTTACAGTACTGAAACCACTTTCATTCATGCTCTTCCGTTGACTAAATGAACATTCTGTATTTATCTCGGATGAATACGCTGCACTGGCAACACGGTTCTCACCTAGAAAATCGTTTATTTGGTCGACCGTGTTCATTGGCAAGTGAAAGCAGCGTTTCTTTTTCCCCCTCCTTTTCAGTTACGATGTTGTGTAACAAGCATATACATGTGTCTACAATGTTCACATTAGCATTCTTGTCAATTTCAAAACTACTTCACAAAAATCTTAATTTACTAGTCATTATTCCAAAGGCCCAATCTGTCGTTCGTTAATCCTCAGAATGACACTTATTGAAAGTAGTTTGTATTCGTGCAAGTTTTGACACCGGGAATTGTCTCATCAGGTAAATCTTTTGTTTAGTTGTCGGCTGTGAGTCGGATGTTACCCAACTTCAGTGGCCGTAGTCGTACGACAGTACGAATAACTTGTTGATGGCACGAGTCCCAGTGGGAGTCCAGGTTAAGATTTTTGAATCGCGCCGACGAATGTTACCGAGCTTGTGGTGGGGAAGAGTTGGCGCTGTTTGTTTTATTTAGCACTGAGGCCCACAACCACGTCCTAAGAGGTCTACAGCTTCTAATCAAAATGAACCAAATAAAGTGAAAGTTTTCTTCAAATTTGTGGAAACTGTTACAGACCGCATCAGCAAATTAATCAGGAAACATTATACTGATACAGTGTGAGGTGAACGAGTTTCTGAACGCTGCAGAGGAGCTACGCCTGTCGCTTGCCACAGCAACAGGGTATAAAATCCCTCGCACTTGTGGCTAAGCGTACTTAGGAACTACAAAAGGAAGCATTAACATTCGCCGTAAGGAAAACAAGAGCTATTGTCGTCTGGGGAAGACTAATCTATCTACAGTGGCAGACACCATCGTTTTAGCAAAATCTAATAATAACTACGCTAGAATGTATGAAGAAGCCTTAGAAACTGAGAAGCACTGAAGCTACTTTAACAGAAACAAAGGAGGATTTAAATTAGACAACCTGTGAGCCTTACGGCTAAATAAAACGAATAGAGCCGATTCTTCACTTGTACAAGCTTCATCGGCTCGACTCAGTGATCTGATGTCGCCACGGTCCGTCCGTGGCGTGGATACATGCACTGACATGAAAAATAGACAAGGGATAGCGACATGGACATAGACAAATGGGGTTAGCATCCCGTACACAAGATGCAAAAGGGAATGTATTGGTGAAGCGGCCCTTTTGTACTGAGGTCACTCATGTAAAAATGTTTCCGACGTCATTGTGCCTGCACAACGGGAACTGACGTGGAATGGTAGTTGGAGCTAGACGCATGGGACATTCCATTTAGAAAATCTTAAGCCAATATAGTGCTCCTAGATCCACAGTGTCAAGAGTGTGCCGAGAATACCAAATTTCGGGCTTTACCTCCCATCACCAACAACGCAGTGGCCGACGTGCTACACTTAACGATCGAGAGCAGCAGTATTTGCGTATAGTTGTCAGTTCTAACACACAAGTGACACTGCTTGGAATGACAGCAGAAGTCGATGTTGAACGTACGAAGAACGTATCAGTTAGGTGAGTGCGCGAAATTCGGCGTTAGTGGGGTAGGGAGTAGACGACCTGAGTGATTGCCTTTGCTAAGAACACGACACCGCCTGCAGCGCTTGTCCTGGGGTCGTGACCATATCGGTTGGACACTGGTCGACTGGAGAACCTCAGCCTGGCCAGATGAGTGCCCGTTTCAGTTGTTAAGAACTCATGGTAGGGTTCGAGTATTGGCAGACCCCAAGAAGATCTGGACCCATTATGTGCAAGCTGGTGGTGGCTCCATAATGGTGTGGGCTGTGAATTATATCGAATGTATTGGGTCCTCTGGTAATGATAAGCTACTTGGAGACCATTTGCAGCCCTTGATGGTCTTCATGTTCCCAGACAGTGACGGAATTTTGATGTATGACAATGCGCCATCTCACGGGGACACAGCTGTTCATCATTCGTTTGAAGCACATTCTGGACATTTCGAGCGAATAATTTGGCCAGTCACGTAGCCTGACATGAATCCCGTCGAAAATTTTGTGGACATAATCAAGTGGTCAAGTTTATGCATAAAATTCTGCACCGGAAAACTTCTAGTCATTGACGGCTATAGAGACAGAATTGCTTAATATTTCTGCAGGGGACTCTTAACGAGTTGCTGAGTCCATGCCAGCCTCGAGTTGCTGCACTACGCCGGGGAAAACTAGGAGCGACACGATATTAGTAGTTACGCTACAACTTTTGTCACCACAGTTTACAGTCCATTCGAGAATATAGCTATTAATTGAATACAGGGGGAGGTATGGATTATGTCGCAGGTTAACTTAAAAACACGGAATAAGGGGAATGAAAATGAGCTGCTAAGAATCTCAAATAACGTTCACGCTTGGTCTAACGTTCAATAAAAGAATACTAAATTTCTGGCAAAAATTCAGTTCAGTGGAGCATGTGTCTTTACACAAACATACGTAAAGAGTAAACAAAAGGAAATCATCATACATTGGCGTTAAGACCAGAAATAAAATTTCACCAGTGAAAGAGCAGTTAGATAAGCAACTTGAAATACTCTGTTGATCCATTGTGTCTATGATGATCCATTGTGGACGTGGAGTTGCAATCAAGTCTTCGAAGGAAGCACTTGAGAATTCACGACATCCAGGAGCAGACGGTTCCAGTATATCAATATCGATAACTTTTGAGAGGTGCTTTTGGGGCCTGAAGATGGCATACTGAATTGGCGAAACTGTTATTGAAAACAAAATAAAGTAGCTTCTCAATTTGCACTGCTGTTTGGAAAATTTCTTTGTTAAATACTTGAAAGACTGGACGACTTAAGAAAAGGGATACTGATGCCAAATGTTCTTTAAAATTCGAGAGTACGAACCAAGTCATTACATTTTCGACATTGAATAGCACTGAAAATTGTTTCGTGGAAAAGAATCTAATGCTGCATAGGCTGAAAATCACATAACGTGCAATCACTTAAACGCAGTCCAAGCTTGTGATCGAGAAACCATCTCACCATAACGCAGCCGAAGTCGGTAGAATACAGGAGACAAGTACCTACGCAACGCGACAAAATCTGCGCTGAGGCAACAGGGCGGAAAGCGAAAGGCAGGAGCGTAGAGAGAAGAGAGCTGAGTACGTGACCCTTTTGTCTGCCGGTCTCGTTACGTCGAAGACCAACTTCGCCAGCAAGCTTCCCCGCAGCCTCAGATACATCAAAGCTCGGACGGCTTTCTATGACATAACTCACACTTTCCATCCGAGACGTACAAGCGCAGCAGACGAATAAATAGCTACAGGTTCGCTGAGACAAGGAGGTGAATATCGCCACGTGAGCAAATACAGGGCATGAAAGATGTCTAAAAACGGACACATTTCACAGTGTCCAATAACAGTCTCCTGAGTTACGTAAAGTGAGTAGAGGGGTTGTGGCTAGTGATTTATGTATCCCTTTTGATGGTGTGGCTCTTTACTGGCAGTTATCCACTACTGAATGTACGACTGCTTTTCTTCACCCATATAATCTTACAACCAGTTAGACTGCAGCGCCTTCTTCCATGGCCAGGCTTACCCAGAGTAGTTATCTCTGGTGAAGGCCATTTCATGGAAAACCGTTGACTCAGTGGCACGTCAGTACCCAATCCCTTTATGACTACGGATGCAGAGCGTCTCATATCCGTGCATCACGTAATTGGCTCCAATTAAAATCCTGATGACGCACGTCTTGTCCAGTAGGCGCTGCACTATCACCTTGAAAGCCAGTGCAAAATCCGAAAACATCTCAGCTGTGTGAGAATACCCAGAATACCAGTTATTCATTTTTTTGGAGCTACCAGAGTGCTGCCTATCTTGTGCATCAACCTGTAATTTAATTTCCGATGAGTGTCGTACCATGGGTGCAACCACAACGGTGGGGTAACTGTTGAGAGGCCCGTGAGAGGGGCAGCAGTCTCAATAGTCTCAAGGGCAAGAATCTGGATGATTGACTGATATGGCCTTGTAACACCAACTAAAACGGACATCTTGTACAGGTATTCTGAACGGCTGAAATCAAGAGGAAGTTACAGCCATATTTTTTCCCGAGGGCATATACCTCTACTATACGGATAAATGGCAACTGCTGTCTTTTGGGTAAAATACTCCGGAGCTAAACTAGTCCTCCATTCGGATCTCCCGGCGGGGAATACTCAGGAGAATGTTGTCATTAGGAGAAACAAAACTAGTTTTCTGCGGATCAGAGCGTGGAATGTTAGATCCCTTAACCGGGCAGGTAGGTTAGAAAATTTAAATAGGGAGTGGATAGATTGAAAGTAGATTTAGTGAGAATTATGAAAGTTCGGCGGCAGGACGAATAGGATTTCTGGTCAGATGAGGGCAGGGTTATAAATGTAGTACCAGACAGAGCTAATGCAAAATTTGGTTTACAATGAATAAGAAAATAGGAATGCGAGTAAGCTACTATAAACAGCATTGTGAATGCACTGTAGCCAGGATAGACACAGAGCCAGCACCTATCACACTGGTACAAGTTCATATGCCGTTTAGCTCCACAGATGATGAAGAGATTGAAAAAAACGTATGATGGTGAAATAATTCAGATAGTTGGGGAGGGAGGGGGATGAAAATATAATTGTGTTGAGGGACTGGGCTTAGACAGTAGGAAAGGGAAAAAAGGAAACATAATAGCTGAATATGGATTGGAGGAACGGAATGAAAGAGAAAGTCTCCTGGTAGAATTCTGCACAGAGAATAATTTATTCATCGGTAAAATTTGGTTTAAGGATCCGGAGACACCAGAAGTTTTCAGATTGATTATTCGGAAATTTCGGAATCAAATTTTAAGACATTCCCAGGAGGAGATGTGGTCGCTGACCACAATATACTAGTTATGAACTGTATATTAAAACTGAAAAAATTGCAGAAGGGTAGGAAATTAAGGAGACAGGACGTAGATAAGTTGAAAGAACTATAGGTTGTTGAGAGTTTCATCTGGAGCATTAGACAACGAACAGGGGAAAGGAATGTAGGAGAAGATGAATGGGTAACTTCTAGAGATGAAATAGTTAAGGCAGCAGAGGATCAAAGAAAAAGGTAGGACCCAATAGAAACCCTTGGGTAACACAGGAGGTGTTGAATTTAATTAAAGGAGAAAATATAAGAATGCAGTGAAGGAAGCAGGTGGAAGGGAATACAAACATCTAAAAGATGAAATTGACGGAAAGTGTAAAATAGAGGACTAGTGTAAGAATTTAGAAGCGTATTTCACTAGAGAAAAGATAGAAATTAAAGAGACCTTCAGAGAAAAGAGAAGCAGCTGAAAAACTTCGAGAGCTCAGGTGATAAACGAGTCCTAAGCAGTGAAGGGAAATCTATAAGTTTGAAGGAGTCTATGGAGGGTCTATACAAGGGAGATCAACTTGAAGGCAGCTTTGTAGAAACGGAAGAGGATGTAGGTGAAGATGAGATGGGAGAGACAATAGTTTGAGAAGAATATGATAGAGCACTGAAGGACCTAAATCTCAACAACGCCCCAGTAGTGGACGATGTTCTGTCAGAGCTATTGATCGCCTTGGGAGAGCGAAACATGATAAACTCTTCCATCTGGTGTGCAAGATGTATGTGACAAGCAAAATACCCTGGGACTTAAAGAAAAATGTAATGATTCCAATTCCTATGAAAGCAGTTGGTGTCAGGTATGAAAGTTACCAAACTATCAGTTTAATAATTCGTGGCAGTGAAATGGTAACTCGAATTCTCTACAAAAGAATGGAGAAACTAGTAGAATTAAAGGGGCAGTTTGGTTTTTGGAGAATATAGGAAAACGCGAGAAACACCCTGCTACTTATCTTAAATTATAGGGAAGCATTTGTAACCTTGCAGAGAGCTTTTCGCGGTGTTGACTTGAGTACTCTGTTTGAAATTCTGGAGGTTTAAGGGTTAAAATTCAGGGAGCGAAAGGCTAGTTACAACTTGTATAGAAACCAGACAGCTATGCCCAGTTGAGGGGCATGAAAGGGAAGCAGTGGTTGAGAAGGTAGTGAGACAGCCTATCCCTAGTGTTATTCAATCTGTACCTAGAGTAAGCAGCGAAGGAAACCAAAGAAAACTTTGGAGAATGAATGAAAGTCCAATGAGAAGACTTGGAGCTTTGCCGATGACAATATAATTCTGTCAGAGACAGCAAAGAACTTGGAAGAGCAGCTGAACAAAATGGACAGTGTCTTGAACGGAGAATATAAAATGAACATCAACAAAATCAAAACAAGCATAACGGAATGTAGTAGAATTAAGAAAAGGAAACTTAAGAAAAGGTGAACTGAAGGTAGTAAATGAGTTTTATTACTTGGGCATCAAAGTAACTATTGATTTTCGAAATAGAGAGGATGTAAAATATAGACTGGCAATGACAAGAAAAGCGTTTCTGAGGGAGATAAATTTGTTAACATCGATTGTACGTTTAAGTGTTAGGAAGTTTTTTCTGGACGTATTTTCCCGGAGTGTAGCCGTGTACGGAAGTGAAACATGGGTGATAAGCAGCTTAGACAAGAAAAGAACACAAGCTTTTGAAATGTGGCGCTACGGAAAAATGCTAAGGATTCGATGGATAGATCACGTAATTAATGAGAAGGTATTGAACAGAACTGGGGAGAAAAGAAATTTGTGGCACAACTTGACTAAAAGTAGGGTTCAGTTGATGTAACACATTCTGAGACACAAAGGGATCACCAGTTTAGTGTTGGAGAGAAGTGTGGGAGAGGGGAGGGCTGAAGATCATAGACGACAAATATATGAATGCAGTAAGCAGATTGAGAAGAATATAGGTTGCACTAGTTATTCGGAGATGAAGAGGCTTGTACAAGATGAGTGACATGGACACTTGCATGACAGTGATTTTTATTTCAGTCGCAGAAGCTGTTCGCGCGAACCACGACAAAGGTGACGTCAAATTTGATCCAGTGATCATTTTCCAGAGCATGCTCACATAAAGCAGAAATTCCCGGACAGAGTAGGCGATAATATCTTTCGTGCTACTTCTCGCGCTGTTTTATAGTGCACACTGTTTGCCCAATGTTAGATCGTCTGCACTCGTAGTGTATTTTGTAAAATCCAGTCGTTCTTAGACCTGCTGCATCTTTAACCGTTGTCAATAACTGCCAAATTTGTGATGGAGAATTGACGATCCATATGATTTTGTTTCTCTTCGGCAAGTAGCTTTCCTGACCGGAGACGGAGCCGCAGAACGCAGAAATGCTAATTTCTTTTCCTGCTCCATGTCATAGATTACTTCATTTATTTGCTAATGGCTGTAGCGTTGTTCTTGAACACTTTGCGTAAGTGGTTCAGTTGATGGAGCTGGTTATTGGCGTCTGAAATCGTTGTTGATCGATTTACCACAGTTTATATCACAGTACGGTTCTGTGTGGGTGACGACGCTTGAGGATATTTAAGTACAGATCGCTTAACTGCAGACGCTGTGGCCAAGGTATACATTGTGTTTGTGGTAGATAAGCACTGTCGTGGAGCAGGAAAAGAAATTTGCATTTTTTCAATTTTGAGGCGCGGCGTCAGCTAAGAAAAGCCGTCTTAAGAGGACAAAAGAATATCAGATGGATTTTCAAGCATCCTTCTAAATTTCTGCAGGTACTCAGGGCAGTTAAATATCTCATAATTTGTTGGGTTTACAAAATATAATGTGAGTGGAAACAGTCTTATGTCGGCCAAACTGTACTCACTGCAGAATAGTGTGCGAAGGACTGTGAGAGGATTTACCGTCCACGCTCCATCAAAAGATCTGATTTTGCTGACCATGCTCCGGAAATCATACGCTTAAATTTCATAGATTTGTTACGGCCCGCACTAATGGTTTTTGGGGTAATATAGTTAAAGCAGTCATTGAATCAAAATCGCAGCAACATCCCAAAGAGAGTTGATGGCCTAGAACTCAGTACGTTGTGGAATCCAGCAATCGCGAGGCTGTAGGAGTTCATTGAACGCGGATTTTTGGTAACGGTGGAGCCCCTCCATGCGCACACCAAGGTGGTAACCACCTCAAATGATATACTGTCACCTCCATAATTGCCAATTGCTGAGGACTTCGCGGGATGTGGAGTCGTGGCGTTTTCTTTGCATATGGGAAGGATTACGGTTGCCTCGAGGAGGTAGATAGGGGACGAAAAAAGGAAGGTAGAGATTCCAGGAGCAGAGGGAAAAAGTGCCAAGGCAAGAGCCGAGGGGGGGGGGGGGGGGGGGGACATCTGTGAGAGTCTGCACGGTGTAGTAAGAGCAGCAGAGGATTTCTTGTAAAGATAGTTTAGTAGGTATCATGCACTGATGCCTTGTCAGAGCCAAAGGTCTTTACTGTGAAAGCAACTCAGTGCAGCAGGACAGCCGGCCGGTGTGGCCGAGAGGTTCTAGGCACTTCAGTCTGGAATCGCGCGACCGCTACGGTCGAGGTTCGGTTTTTTGCCTCGGGCATGGATGTGTGTGATGTCCTTAGGTTAGTTAGGTTTAAGTAGTTCTACGTTCTAGGGGAGTGATGACCTAAGATGTTACCTCCCATAGTGCTCAGAGCCATTTGAACGATTTGCAGCAGAACGGTGCGCCGCTGTCAGCCTTCTGCTGCGCCGTAGAAGGCTATTGCTGGCCGGCTGCAGATCACAGATGTTCGGCGTCTTGTGTTCACTGAATGGCGCCTGTTCGGCGGTCTCTGCGGGTATGTCTGTGCCGGCCTTTCACGCACTGGCGATGAGTGGTGCCTTCTTCCCTTGAGCCTTGGCGCTGACTGCCCTCTTTGCCTTCGGCGTCGCCGCCCTTGCTGCAGGTAAGACGGACTTCTCCTGCGGCGATGCTGCGATTGAGGCAGTCGCCCTAGGAACCTTCTGCTTGTCTGCGTAGGTACAGGAGCGGTCGTCGGGGTTGGCTCTCCTGTTTCTGAACGAAGGTCTTGGGTGAACACTGTACGCAGCTGCCTCAAGACCTCCTCTTCCTATGCTGCCAGGGCGACTGCAAAGACGGCCCTCTATGCCGCCACGACGGCTTTGAGGGTCGCTGTAGCTTCCTTCGTAGCGGGGCGGAAATCGACGCCACTGTTTTTCTTCTTCTCAGGGGCGCGTGCAGCATCCTGGCCGTCCGCCTCCGGGCGGTCTACCCCGCGGTTGCCGGCGGGAGTCGCTTTGGGCTGCCCCTGAGCTGTGCCGGGATGGTCTGCGCCCGTCGTCTTTGCCGTCGGCGTGGCCGCCTCGTCGCCTGCGACACGACTGTCGGTTGAAAGAGGAGTGCAGTCTCGCCAGCCGGCGACGTGCGGTCTGCCGCACCGGGCGCAAGTCGGCAGGATTTGTCTGCTGCGGTTGCAGACGAGGCTGTCGTGCTGGCCAGAGCACTCGACGCTCCGCGTTGCACTGCGGAAATGCTTGGTGACATTAGTTAAAATTAAAATTTGAAACAGTCTTGATCGCTCTTGTTACAATATTATTTTATTGGAGTGAGTGACCGGTTTCGACTCTATGAGTCATCTTCAGACACTGTAAAGATATACTGCCAAAATAGTATAGACGTTATAATAAGCATATGAATAAATATATAAATAAGATAAATAGTAATAAATTATACCCGGAGCGGTGGACGGACACTGCTAGATGAGTTCTGTCGACCCTCGACGCTCGAGTATCTGCTGACTGTGCGTGGAGGGAACGGGCTGCCCACACCCACCGTTCTGAGTATGACATCGTAAGTAGCCAATCAGAAAACACTTTCACGATTAGTTAACTTAATATATAACTACGAAGGAACAGTTACAGTTAGAATACATCGTAATGTCAGTTATTGACCATTATTCGTCATTCAATATAATTATAATTTTAAAATGGTTGTTGGTATGAAATAAGGCTTAGAGTATGCTGCCGTCTAAACTCAGAACTACAAAATCTACACCAAAGATTGTCGTAGCCCAAGCGTTTACGTGGATAATCGAGCGTTACCATGGAAATGGCGTCCAGTTCCGCTGTAGACGTTAGTGGTGCTATCAATGATAGTACTGGGGGCAGATACGTCGTATGTTGCGGTTATGCCATGCCATAGAATTACGGTCAGCGCGATGGAAAATAACTGTCCTATGGCGGAATCACACCAACATTTCTGTAATAACAGCGGAACTCTTGGCAAAATGGCCTCCACCCTAGCAATTGAAGCACTGGGGCTGAGAGTGCATGCCAGACGGGAGAGCTTTTGCCCAACAGCTTCCGCAATGCGAAGATTTCACCCTCGCCTTCGTCCGTTTGCACGGTCATGGCATAGAGTGGCAGTCTCCTTTTATTCGTTCGGTTGTGCAACCTTGCCACCGCATTACCGAAACCGGCACTCAGCAGCCGTTCTCGGGTCGCTGCTTCGCCGGAGCACCAAAGCGGTCCACTTAGGACTGCTTTGGTCGTCTCCAAGATTCCGGGGAAAGGCGTCTCCTCACGCGCCGGTGGCGCGTCGAAGATATGGGCGGCCACAGCGCTCTTGATCGCCCTGTGTTCTGCCATGTTTGCTGCCAGACAGCAGATCAGTGAGTGTGAATCTACAGACTCGTAGACCACCTCGTACTTGGCGCAGTTCGCCAGTAAACCGAACTGCGCTGTCCACCCACCTCTGCATCTGACGTACAAAGAGGGTACGGGCTGTGACTCGTCTTCGCGATTCTTCTTTACCTGGTCGGCAGACTGAGAGAGTGGCACGACCGATTTCCCGTCGTAGCAGCAGGTTTCTTCCGCGCAGTCTTCTTTCCTATGCTGTGGCGCGGAGAACATCGAACGACATTTTGCTCCTCGCTGAGTCCACAGCACGAAACTTCTTTCCAAGCTCTCTCCTTCCCAGTAAGCGTAGCGCTCGGTGGCAGCGATATGCACGCCTTGTTGGCTCTGAATCAATGCATGCCTATAAAAGGCGGTGCCATGGGCACGTACGCCAGAGTTGTTAGTAGGGGTCAGAGGGGACGCGGCCCTAGCTGGCCTTGTGTGCGGAGCCCTCGAGTCTAAGGGTTATCGCAACAACCCTTGACGTCTTCAAGAACTGCGGCACAACGTTTTCGATAAAACTGCAGCAATTCTAGCAGTCCAGCTTGACCGGTGCCAAAAAGATATGAATGATGGTTATTTTTCGACATCTGCATTAGTCAGATTAGTACTATCTTCCCTTTTCTCTGCTGTGTTTCTTTCTACCCTGAATCTCTGTTCTCTAGAGCACTCTTATTTGACCCACCCTTTAGTACGTGCCCCAATTTGTGAGGAATGAAAACACTACTCCTGAATTGCGTTGTTTGCATCATCTGGTATATGTCAGGATGTTAGGAGCATGCAGTAGAGTGAAAATTTGCAGTTTATGTTTATAGCTTGAAGAAATATTGCGGAACCGCGCGACTGCTACGATCGCAGGTTCGAATCCTGCCTCGGGCATGGATGTGTGTGATGTCCTTAGGTCAGTTAAGTGTAAGTAGTTCTAAGTTCTAGGGGACTGATGACCACAGATGTTAAGTCCCATAGTGCTCAGAGCCATTTGAACCATTTTTGAAGAAATATTGAATTGAAAGTGGTTAATGCTATGTCTCTCAGTCTTCTCAACAACCTATGAGATAATCATTGACTAGACGGCTTTCAGACGCTTACCAGCCTGGTCTTAGCCAATGTATATGCCGTAATCTTTCGAATTCTCTTGGTTAGTCGCTGAGGCATTTATGAATAACCCTTTGCTAATGTGCTAATGGCACGGTGTCGACTGAATAGCGCCGCAGTGAGCAATTTATGAGGTTGCACGAGTCAGCCTACTTCGTCACCACTTTCACACCTCAATACCCGGTTTATTTATTGAGAGATGCGGACGACAAACACGCCGCAGTGGCACTGTACAGCAAATTTAATCTGATTCCGCAGAATCGCCTGTCGATAATGGGACCGGAATACACATTTCGCTGATAAGTAAGTAATGAACTGCGCAGACTGGATGTATGCGTAGCAGCAGAAGTTGGCGCGCTCATGAAAATTAGCCGACGCCATTTCCAGAAGTGGTGCCACTCCATTGTGCGGGCGTCGCGCCGAACGTCAGCCGTCAGATTCCTGAATAAAATGTAGGCCGCCGGCTGGGACATCCGCGGAAACGTCAATCTGGGCAAAAATTTATGCCCGGCAGCGGGCGCGCGGCACGGCTGAATGATTTAGCGTCGCGGTTTTATCCCGGGGCTATTCCCTCCCCCCACCCCCGTCCCACTCTGGCGATACCAGCGCCGAATCTGGCCCTGGCGGCGGCGCGGTGCTACGGCAGATGCGCCCCGGCGTTAATATTCAGCGATCCGCGCGCCCAGTGCGCCTGCCGGATTTGGCCACCGCTGCCATTAAATGAAAAACCGCAGTCCGCAAATTAAAAGTAAGCAAAGTTTTAATGACATACAACGCGGCTGGTTGCCGCGAAGGAACCCCTCTCGATGGGAGGACACTATCGATCAATTGCTGGCATTGGCTTGTTCGGCCGCAGTGATGAACGAGTCGGGCCATTTACCCGATGAGGAGCGTTCCCGCTCGGTGCAGTGGGCGCTGAATTGAGATCGCGGATTAATACGTTATTGCGTGGCTGAGAACTGGCTGTAGGTAGGGCTCCCTCACTGCTCCAGAGATGGCTGTACTGCTGTTGCTGCTTACAACTTCGCCTGCTACGCTACTACAGCTGGAACGACCTCAGATGTTCAGTGAGGCATCGTTTGGTAACTGCGGCGAGAGACATCTGCAGCTATTATTACGTTACTGCATAAGTTCGTAGCTTTTTCCATACACATAATAAACACAACATCCCACAGATTTCAGCCATCAATAATCAGTGGCGAAGAATCCATTAAGTCTCTAACGCTAAGCCTATCCAGAACGTTCCAAAATAATTCGTCCAAACTGGAATAATCAGATCTGATCACGTACCATTGTAAAAGTTTTCAGATATTTTACGTGTGAACTTTATATATGCACCCGCCAGTATAATCCACCACTCCTTAACTTTGGAACCAGGAGCAGCTCGGAATCCCGTGCTTCTTACAAGCATGCAACCAACAGTTTTGCAACAGTGGTAACACCCGTTCCCGTCAGATCACCAAAGTGACGCGCTGTCTGGTTTGATTGGCATTTGGATGGGTGGCTATATGGTCTGCCGAGCGTTGTTTTCAAGTGGGGCGCACTTATCCCTTGTGAGGCCAAGTGAGGGGCTATTTGACTGGGAAGTACAAGAGTGTACAACGGTCGGCGGGAGAGCTGTCTGTTGACCACATGCCTCTCTATGTGCGCATCCAATGAAGCGTGACGCCCTACCATCCGGTCTTAGGAAGCGTGTTCGGATATTCTTTACGAGTATGCGCGGAAAGCCTGTCTCATTCACTTGGCGGACTGGGGTTTCTGTAGTGTGGATCCGGTTTTTCAAAGGTGGCGTTTGGTTTGTTTCTACTTATCGCCAATAGCAGGATACATGCCAAAGTGGAGTGACAAGTCATTCAGCAGTTTCCTAACACGTAGAGCTACTTCCCACCGTCTAGCACTTTAGCAGCAAGTATGAGAAACCATTTACGTTCACTTAAAGTGTTTATTGAGGACACAAAGCACAAGATGACATTCATGTTATTGTTTTTGTTGTTGTTGTTGTTGTCTTCAGTCCTGAGACTGGTTTGATGCAGCTCTCCATGCTACTCTATCCTGTGCAAGCTTCGTCATCTCCCAGTACTTACTGCAACATACATCCTTCTGAATCTGCTTAGTGTATTCATCTCTTGGTCTCCCTCTACGACTTTTACCTTCCATGCTGCCCTCCAATGCTAAATTAGGGATCCCATGATGCTTCAGAAAATGCCCTGCTAACCGGTCCCTTCTTCTTGTCAAGTTGTGCCACAACCTCCTCTTCTCCCAAATTCTATTCAATACCTCCTCATTAGTTACGTGATCTATCCACCTTATCTTCAGCATTTTTCTGTAGCACCATATTTCGAAAGCTTCTATTCTCTTCCTGTCCAAACTAGTTATCGTCCATGTTTCACTTCCATACATGGCTACACTCCATACAAATAATTTCAGAAGAGACTTCCTGACACTTAAATCTATACTCGATGTTAACAAATTTCTCTTCTTCAGAAACGCTTTCCTTGCCATTGCCAGACTACATTTCATATCCTCTCTAGTTCGACCATCAGTTATTTTGCTCCCCAAATAGCAAAACTCCTTTACTACTTTAAGTGTCGACTACATTCCATAATTCTCGTTTTGCTTTTGTTGATGTTCATCTTATAACCTCCTTTCAAGGCACTGTCCATTCCGTTCAACTGCTCTTCCAAGTCCCTTGCTGTCTCTGACAGAATTACAAAGTCATCGGCGAACCTCAACGTTTTTATTTCTTCTCTATGGACTTGAATACTTACTCCGTATTTTTCTTTTGTTTCCTTACTGCTTGCTCAATATACAGATTGAATAACATCGAGTACATGCTACAACCCTCTCTCACTCCCTTTCCAACCGCTGATTCCCTTTCATGCCCCTCGACTCTTATAACTGCCATCTGGTTTCTGTACATATTGTAAATAGCCTTTCGCTCCATGTATTTTACCCCTGCCACCTTTAGAGTTTGAAAGAGAGTATTCCAGTCAACCTTGTCAAAAGCTTTCTCTAAGTCTATAAATGCTAGAAATGTAGGTTTCCCTTTCGTTAATTTATTTTCTAAGATAAGTCGTAAGGTCAGTATTGCCTCACGTGTTCCAACATTTCTGCAGAATCCAAACTGATCTTCGCTGAGGTCGGCTTCTATCAGTTTTTCCATTCGTCTGTAAACAATTCGTGTTAGTATATTGCAGCTGTGACTTATTAAACTGATAGTTCGGTAAATCTCACATCTGGCAACACCTGCTTTCTTTGGGATTGGAATTATTATATTCGTCTTGAAATCTGAGGGTATTTCTCCGGTCTCATACATCTTGCTCACCAGATAGAAGTGTTTTGTCAGGACTGGCTCTGCCAAGACTGTCAGTAGTTCCAGTGAAATATTTTCTACTCCGGGGGCCTTGTTTCGACTCAGGTCTTTCAGTGCTCTGTCAAACTCTTCACGCAGTATCTTACCTCCCATTTCGTCTTCGTCTACATCCTCTTCCATTTCCATAATATTGTCCTCAAGTACATCGCCCTTGTATAAACCTTCTATATACTCCTTCCACCTTTCTGCCTTCCCTTCTTTGCTTAGAACTGGACTGCCATCTGAGCTCTTGATATTCATACATGTGGTTCTCTTCTCTCCAAAGGTCTCTTTAATTTTCGTGTAGGCAGTATCTATCTTACCCCTAGTGAGATAAGCTTCTACATCCTTACATTTGTCCTCTAGCCATCCCTGCTTAGCTTTTTTGCACTTCCTGTCGATCTCATTTTTGAGATGTTTGTATTCCTTTTTGCCTGCTTCATTTACTGCATTTTTATATTTTCTCCTTTCATCAATTAAATTCAATATTTCTTCTGTTACCCAAGGATTTCTAGCAACCTCGTCTTTTTACCTACTTTATCCTCTGCTGCCTTCACTACTTCATCCCTCAGAGCTACCCATTCTTCTTCAACTGTGTTTCTTTCCCGCATTGCTGCCAATTGTTCCCTTATGCTCTCCTTGAAACTCTGTACAACCTCTGGTTCTTTCAGCTTATCCATATCCCATGTCCTTAAATTCCCACATTTTTGCAGTTTCTTCAGTTTTAACCTACAGGTCATAACCAATAGATTGTGGTCAGTCCACATCTGCCCCTGGAAATGTCCTACAATTTAAAACCTGATTCCTAAATCTCTGTCTTACCATTATATAATGTATCTGATACCTTTTAGTATCTCCAGGATTCTTCCATGTATACAACCATCTTTTATGATTCTTGAACCAAGTGTTAGCTATGATTAAGTTATGCTCTGTGCAAAATTCTACCAGGCGGCTTCCTCTTTCATTTCTGTCCCCCAATCCATATTCACCCACTATGTTTCCTTCTCTCGCTTTTCCTACTCTGGAATTGCAGTCACCCAAGAATATTCAATTTTCGTCTCCCTTCACTACCTGAATAATTTCTTTGATCTCATCATACATTTCATCAATTTCTTCATCATCTGCAGAGCTAGTTGGCATATAAACTTGTACTACTGTAGTCGGCGTGGGCTTCGTGTCTATTTTGGCCACAACAATGCGTTCACTATGCTGTTTGTAGTAGCTTACCCGCACTCCTATTTTTAATTCATTATTAAACCTACTCCTGCATTACCTCTATTTGATTTTGTATTTATAACCCTGTATTCACCTGACCAAAAGTCTTGTTCCTCCTGCTACCGAACCTCACTAATTCCCACTATATCTAACTTCAACCTATCCATTTCCCTTTTTAAATTTTCTAACCTACCTGCTCAATTAAGGGATCTTACATTCCACGCTCCGATCCGTAGAACGCCAGTTTTCTTTCTCCTGATAACGACATTCATAATTCCTTCATGACATTCATAATTCATAGGTAATGAATGTGATTGCATCACTGAATGTTGTTGCAAGATGGAATGAAATAGCCTACATATTTTCATTGTTCCACAGACTAAAATTTAATATCCTTATTTATTTCAAAGTTGGTAGTTCCATACCTCGTCTTTGCGTTTTCATATCAATAATATTAGACGCGCTTATGGTGAAACCATTTTTCATGGAGCCATTTCGTCTTAGCTTCCGGGCAAATGCTACTTATTTCATTCATCAGCATTTTCATTTCTGTATTCCTGAATTTCAATGAAAATTTTTGCACTTTTTGGTTCGTCGATCAGCTGAAGTATTTCTTCTTTTACCTATGGTTTTTTCGCAGTTGCCTACTTTATACTTATATTTTTCTGTCCAACTTCTGCGATTTCCCTTTGTAGACGTGTCCATTCCTCTTTAACTATAATGTCTACTGAGCCCTTCCCTATTACTGTATTTGTAGACTTCGAGAACTTCAAGCGTGTCTCCTCATCCCTTAGTACTTCTCTGTATCACTTCTTTGTGTGTTGATTTTTCCTGACTAATGTCTTGAACTTCAGCCAACTCTTCAACACAACTACATCGTGATCAGAGCCAATACCTGCTCCTGGGTACGCCTTAAAATCCAGTATCTGATTTCCGAATCTCTGTCTGATTACGATATAAGCTTAATGAAATCTTCCTGTACCATTCGGTCTTTTCCAAGTATACGTCCTCCTCTTGTGATTCTTAAACAGAGAATTCTCTTTTACTAGCAGAATTTTTTTACGGAATTCAATTAGTCTTTCTACTCTCATTCCTTGTCTCAAGCCCATATTCTTCCATAACCTTTTCTTCTATTCCTTCCCGTACAACTGCATTCCAGTCTCCCATGACTATTAAATATTCAGCTTCTTTTATGTACTCTATTACCCTTTCAATATCCTCATATACTTCCTCTAGCTGTTCGTCTTCAGCTTGCAACGTCGGCATGTATACCTGAACTGTCGTCGTTGGTGTTGGTTCGCGTCGATTGTGACAAGAAGAATCCTATCGCTGAACATTTCACACACTCTTTCCCATACATTTGTGTTCATAACGAATCCTACACCTGTTATACCATTTTCTGCTGCTGTTGATACTATCCTATACTCATCTGACCAGAAATCCATGTCTTCTTTCCATTTCACTTCACAGACCCATTCAGTATCTAGATGGAGCCTGGGCATTTCCCTTTTCAGATTTTCTGGCTTCCCTGCCACATACAAGCTTCGGACATTCCACGCCCAGACATGTAGAACGTTGCCTTTCGCTGATTATTCTGTCTTTTTCTCATTGTCACCTTCTCAGTTGCAGCCCCTTCCCGGAGATTCGAATGCGGGACTATTCCGGAATCTTTTGACAATGGAGAGATCATGATGACAATTTTGAATTACCGGCCACAAGTCCTGTGGAGACACGTTATGTGTCTTTAATGCAGCAGTTTCCATTGCCTTCTGGATGCACATGCTGTCGATCATTGCTGATTCTTTCGCCTATAGGGCAGTCTCCCATGCCAAGGAGAAGAGAGCGTAATTAACCTCTGCCCGCTCCTCCGCCCTCTTTGACAAGGCCGTTTGGCAGAATAAGCAGTGTCCAGCGATATCTGTTGTTTTTGGTGTTGTCAGAGACGTCGTGTTTTGTGCAGAATTTCTAAATAACACTCCATTCACATTAAGGTGGCCACAGCTTACGTTCGATGTCAACGTGTGGTAACCTCTCACAGATGGTAGGTGGAAGCACTAGCAGTGGAGAGTATTCATAACGTGTGAGGGGGACGCGGAAAAACAATCTACTGGTGTCGTAATCCGAAAACCGATCGATTTATCTGATGTCCAGTTTCGCATGATCGTTGGATTTCGGATCCAGGATGGAAATATTTCCGAATAAGGTAAATTTGTAAAAAGTGTATCGCCGTGGTTAACACTGTGCATGGAAAGCACCTCTATCCGAACCTGGCGCTGAGGCATCTCTGGTGCACCACAGGCCATAGATGACACGAGTGAACGACGGCTTCGGAGATGTTTGCAGTTAAATACACTTGCATGTGTAAAGCAATTAAATGGGCAAACTGAACCAAGGAGATACCAAAAGTATCTCATCAATAACCGCTCAACGAAAATTTGCTCCGTAGGTGCTTCCGTAGCAGGAACCTGGTTCCTGCACCCAAGCTGGCAGGTGTCCATCGGCGACGAAAGCTGGAGATTCCACGCCAATAGCGCAGCTGAACGACCAATGAGCGACAGATGGTCGGTGGCGTGTGAAAGCAAGCATGCTGCAACCAGGAGGGAGCGTTACGGTCTAGGGTATGTTTTAATATTTGTATGGATAAACATAAGTATTCATCTATCCTTGGGTACCATGTCCACCACTACATGCGGTTTCTTTTTGTCTCGTCAGGCTGTCACCCACCAGCAGGACAATACAACCTGTCACGCAGCTCGCAGTTTGCGCGTGGTTCGATGAGCACCACGATGAGTTTACTGTACTTCCCTTCCCACCAAACTCCCTGGATATAATCCCAGGCGAGATTCTGTGGGGCCACCTTGATCACGCTGTTCTGGCCTTGGATCTTCAACCGAGAAACATAGCGGAGTTGGCCACAGCACTGGAGTCGGTATGGCTCTCCATCCCTAACGGCACCTTCCAGAATCTGCCCAGAATTTGCCCAACTCGAGCTGCAAAAGATGGTTATGCAGGGTTTTGCCAGGTCGTAACGACACAAGTATACGTCGCAACGTGTAGGACTCGTTCCATTTCGTTTCATACAAGTTATTTAGATATTCTATGTCAAGAAGAAATAATAATTCCAATCCCAAAGAAAGCAGGTGTTGCCAGATGTGAGAATTACCGAACTATCAGTTTAATAAGTCACAGCTGCAATATACTAACACGAATTGTTTACAGACGAATGGAAAAAGTGGTAGAAGCCGACCCCGGGGAAGATCAGTTTGGATTCCGTAGAAATACTGGAACACGTGAGGTAATACTGACCTTACGACTTATCTTAGAAGAAAGATTAAAGAAAGGCAAACCTACGTTTCTAGCATTTGTACACTTAGAGAAAGCTTTTGACAATGTTGACTGGAATACTCTCTTTCAAATTCTAAAGGTGGGAGTGGTAAAATACACGGAGCGAAAGGCTATTTACAATTTGTACAGAAACCAGATGGCAGTTATAAGAGTTGTGGGGCACGAAAGGGAAGCAGTGGTTGGGAAGGGAGTGAGACAGGGTTATAGCCTCTATTATTATTATTCAATCTGTATATTGAGCAAGCAGTAAAGGAAACAAAAGAAAAGTTCGGAGTAGGTATTGAAATCCATGGAGAAGAAATAAAAACTGTGAGGTTCGCCGATGACATTGTAATTCTGTCAGAGACAGCAAAGGATTTGGAAGAGCAGTTGAACGGAATGGACAGTTTCTTGAAAGGAGGATATAAGATGAACATCAACAAAAGCAAAACGAGGATAATGGAATGTAGTTGAATTAAATCGGGTGATGCTGAGGGAATTAGATTAGGAAATGAGACACTTAAAGTAGTAAAGGAGTTTTGCTATTTGGGGAGCAAAATAACTGATGATGGTCGAAGTAGAGAGGATATAAAATGTATTCTGGCAATGGCAAGGAAAACGTTTCTGAAGAAGAGAAATTTGTTAACATCGAGTATAGATTTAAGTGTCAGGAAGTCGTTTCTGAAAGTATTTGTATGGAGTGTAGCCATGTATGGAAGTGAAACATGGACGATAAATAGTTTGGACAAGAAGAGAATAGAAGCTTTCGAAATGTGGTGCTACAGAAGAATGCTGAATATTAGATGGGTAGAAGTATTGAATTGGGGGGAAGAGAAGTTTGTGGCACAACTTGACAAGAAGAAGGAACCGGTTAGTAGGACATGTTCTGAGGCACCAAGTGATCACGAATTTAGCATTGGAGGGCATCGTGGAGGGTAAAAATCGTAGAGGGAGACCAAGAGATGAATGCACTCAGCAGATTCAGAAGGATGTAGGTTGCAGTAAGTACTGAAGATGAAGAAGCTTGCACAGGATAGAGTACCATGGAGAGCTGCATCAAACCAGTCTCAGGACAACAACAACAACAACAACAACAACATGTCATAACTTAAGAAATACGATCAGCAGCAGGGCAGTTGTAAAAACCTGTATAAAGCAAGCTGTGTGGCAATAGAGCAATGAGCACACGTATGCTATCTCAAGAAAAAAGAAAAAAAAAAGTTCAAATTTGTGTGAAATCTTATGGGACTTAACTGTTAAGGTCATCAGTCCCTAAGCTTACACACTACTTAACCTAAATTATCCTAAGGACAAACACACACTCCTATGCCCGAGGGAGCACTCGAACTTCCGCCGGGATCAGGCGCACAGTCCATGACTCGCTCGGCTGATCCCGCTATGCCATCTCACAGCACCAAGGCAAGGTAAGGCAGCTCGCGGTTAAGGTTCCGCCTTCAGCCTGCGAAGTACGCAACCAATAATCTGTAACTGTATTTTAAATGTATAGTCGTATATAATGTGTTTTTTGTTGTTCTCTATATATTGTTGCGTAGTTTTAAAAGTATTATGTAGCTTTGTAATGGAAACTGTAACAAGTCATGGTTTTAGGCCTCCTCGCGGAAGGATAAGGCGGGAGGAAGTTGTGACAAAAGTTGCAGAACAGCCCTCTTTGTGAGTCAGATGGGTTGTTAAGTAGCGTATGGTGCGATACCCATGTGCTGTATTGCGTAGTGATTAAAATGAGCACAATCATTGTTAAATTGGTAAACGGCCTCGAATGGATGGGAAATTATTGCTACACATAATACTACAGTATGAAGCAGCTATTTGTCAACCAAGCAGAAGTGACAATGTTAGTATGAGGGCGACTTGGAAGTCACTGTTTGCTGTGAAGAAGGTATACATTATTTTGGAGCATTACCCACTGTACTGGTCAAATATTACGAGTACAATGAGAGTTACGACTTGGAAGCCACTGTTTAAAAGCGCTAAACCATCCATTGTGGGAGACAAATTCCAGCTACCCCAGACTTACCCCTGCTGTTACACAGAATGCCGTTCTTCAGAAAATAGGCACTGGATTCCTGTCCATCTAGTATTTGCTTCCTGAGGCCCTACCCACAATGGGTCTTGTTCAGTTTTCAAATTATGAAACAGTTGCGGTACCTCCGTAAGTATCGTCATTACTAGGTAACTGTTCGGCGTTTCTTGCTGTTGGGACTTCCTGCTAAAGACGTCAGCAACCTGATTATCAGATCCCTTAACGTGCCGAACCTTAAAATGGAACGCCGAAAAGCGGAAGCCCCATCTCGCGATACGTTCTGTCTTCCTAGGACGAGCTAGGACCCAACTAATGGCCAGATTATCCGTCTCTAGGTCAAAATCACGATGTTCGAGGTAGAACCGAAATTTTTCCGCGGCAGATAACACAGCCAACGCTTCTCACCCATACACCGAGTAATTGATAAGGCTCCTCCAGACGTCGGGAAGCAAATGCCAACAGACGCCTCACATCTTGACCTTCCTGTAAAAGAACTGCCACCACACCAATATTGCAAGCGTCAGTCTGGACCACAAATATTTTCTTAAAGTCAGGTAAGGCTAAATTCAGTGGGTTGGCAATCGCAGTTTTAATTCCATCAAAGACTGCCTGCTGACTTTCAGCCCAAACAAATTTCTCGGTATTTCTGCGCAACAAATTTAACGGAGCTGCAACTTGCGCAACGTTTGATGGAAGCATGCTATGACCATAACCCAGAGGTCCGTGGATCGAAACCACGTCGAAGGGATTATCAACCAATATAACTTTCTTTTCGCACAACCTGTTTATTTACAATATATAAACTGTGTGTTACAGGTAATGGTTCAAATGGCTCTGAGCAGTGTGGGACTTAATATCTGAGGTCATCAGTCCCCTAGAACTTTAAATTACTTAAACCTAACTAACCTAAGGACAACACAGAAATCCATTCCAGAGGCAGGATTCGAACCAGCGACCGTAGCAGTCGCGGGGTTCCGAACTGAAGCGCCTAGAACCACTCGGCCACAAGTGTTGGCTTTACAGATAATCAAAGCATTGAACCATAAAATTTTATTTAACAGAATGAACAAATTTGCTAAAGTCTTTTGACTTTAAACCATGAGCTGAATAAGCTTTTAATCTTTGCAAAAGAAATGTAATGTGCTCTATTGCAAAACAGCAAGTAATACGACAATGATCACAAGACGGCAGGATCAGCAGCCAGCCCGTTATTGGGTAAAACAGTGGTGTTTACTACTGCGCTGGATACAGTCTATCTTATTAAACGCCCTTCTGAAATACATGAAAACTAATGAGCACCATTGATGACAAGAGTGATTCAATTACTCAAAACAGATGACGTAACTTTCATTTTGAAAGCTTTATGTCGAAAGGTTGAGGGTTGAGATGCACACCTTTACGTAAAGGTTAAACACATTAGCAAACTATATGAAAATGATAAGGCTTACTTCAAAGCAACCTACCACTTAATTTCAATCGGAAATCAAGGTGCGGCTGCATCCCAACCCGTCCCTTCTGACAATTTTATTTTGACTGAAGTCCTGGTGAGAGCTGGCTGTTAATATTTTCAAAGTTAAACTGATTGTCAGTTATTAAGACCGCTCTGAAGGAACGTCTTAAAACATTGCTTGTGAACAATTATTACAAGAGAACTCACTCGGTGGAACCACAAGGTCCAGCTAAAATACACCAAGAATGACCCGGTGTTTCAAACACGGAAACGAACAGCTTAGTACAACAGGTTGTGCAGATTATAACTAATGACTGAGAAATGAAATTACAATCAAAGAACTGAACCGGTTAATAGCTGAATCTAACCACAAGCTCACTCTTTTGCTTAGCGGTAATCTGTGCCTTACTACAATTGTTCCGGCTGTACTGACGACCAAGAGCAGATTAATCAGAACATTAATGATCGGGTACAAACCAGAAAGGCAAGGCAATATAATATCGGGACAAATTTTCAAACGACAACTAGTGTCTTAGTGCGATACTACTGTCTATATTTACGAGCAAAGAGCCGACCGAGTAAAACTCTGGCGGTCGGGTACAAACCAGAAAATAATAAGGAGGGCAGGTAAACAGTGAAAAAAAGTACCACGAGGATTACAGAGTGTTAATCCCCTTTATCGTCAAGCAGTTCCATGGATCCACGGTGCGTCGCAGCGGTTACTGAGTGGTGGCGATGACAGCCAGGTAGAAGAGGGCAGCCAGGCCACGAGAGGTCGTCCGACACGAATGCTGCCAACCAACGGTATGTCGGCCTGCTGCCTGCTGCTTATAGTCGACGCTGACCCTGCTGAAGAAATCCGGTATCTTTCTTCTGCGCAGGCCCTCCTTGCGTAGCTGGTGGCTTCGGCCGCTCGGACCTCGTGAAAACCTCTTGTAGCGACACTACCACCAACACCCAAACTTCGTGCCTACCCTCGGGTCATCAGACCCCGTGTATATATATATATAAATCGGCAAGTAAATACCTTCTAAGGACACAACACACAGATACCAACGCTTCCTTACAGATATTGGCAATGGGGCCCCAAGAGGGATAGTCGAACCTACACTTGAGCCAGTAACGCAGACAGAACAGTCTACTAATTCAATGGCGCCACGGCTCAATATCATTTTACTCATTCATGGTGTGTGAAAAACTAAATTTATGTTTCAACAAAAGTGCGGAAATGCGTTTTTGTTAAGTTGCATTGAAATACAGCCAGGTTAAAAATTATTCACGTTGACAGTTATCAGGAAGCAACAGTGCTAAAACTCATTTTCAGTCGGTGGTCAATTCTTTATCAAGATAATGTTACAGAAAGATGTTTATTAGTTACAAAAATTATAAATACCAGCACGACAGTAACTATGCATCTTCAATGCTTAGCAGAATCTTTTCACTTAACATTTCAGTGTTATTTTGCTTAAAAATGTCTCAAGTTCAAAGTAGATTTATTCTCTACTGATGAAAATGTTTTTACTACGGTAATGAAAGTAATACGTGTGTAGGATCCATAATGTCCATATGCAGTGTATGACGCTATTTCAGAGTGGTTATGACTTATATTGTGTTCTCTCCTTCCCCTTGTTTGCTTTTAAAGTTACTTTATTGCTTCCCATTATTAAAAATTAAAGACTGTGTGGTACGAGTTTATCTCTGCAGTGCTGAGAGCGATTACTGAAATCAACGCTGAGGTCTTACTGCACGCGAGTGTCCGCCCATTATAATTACGAGTCCGATCGCCAACCACGGTCATTTTTGGCGAAAACTGATACATACAAGGATGGAACTGGGTGGGCATTGCAAGTTGGTCACATTAATGCGACTGGACAGAGTAGTTTTAGTTATATTCATTCAAATGTTAGATAATATATTAATGCTATTTGGAAGATACTGTTAATTCTTCAGTTTCAGAATTTTATGCCGAGTAAAATTCTATATATTTTTAAAACAAAGTATATAATGTGTGAACTATTAAGCCATGTTTGACCAGTCCTGCTCAATCTTGAACCTTAAAACGTAAGAAGGTCTTCCATCAAGCAACACGTAATATTTGAAAATCATCTGGGTTTCTTCAGCCTCTTGACAATTTCACCTGTTCTGAAAATGGAAATCAGATTATATTTAAAAATATGTTTAACTTGAAACTGGTTTTTGATAAAATTTCTATTTAATTTGTTTTCACTTACTGATTGCTGGAGCAATAATGAAACATGTACACTATTAAATACAGTATGACAACAGTTCCTCGATTGCAGCACTTTAAAATATCGGAGGAACTTTGGCTCCTATGTACATATCCACATTGAACCTACCCATATTGTGCTTTGGAACTTCTTTTCACATTTTGTAAAACCTCAATTTCCAGAGTAATATTTGTAATTTCATAAAAAGATGCACCACACAAAAGATGAATTGCTGCGACACGAATTTATCTGTCGTCATGTTTTTAAAGCACGACTAATAGCTGCAGAGTTCTGGCTGCGTAACTTTTCTTACTGGGTATTTTCTATTGCCCTGGAAACGAGACGCGGAGGTAAATGTGTGTATTCTGCATGGCGCAATATTCAACATTCTGTTCTTCCGGATTCACTGGGCATGTGCATCAATACCAAATAGGGATAGGAATGCGTCTGCGGGTGACGATGTAATAAACTGAAGATATGAATCGAACTTTGTGTTGGGCCGACATTGGTCTTGAGTAGGGTGCGCTGGAATGTCAGTTGGAGTGGTGTAATGGTCAGCATTTTTGCCTAATACCGCAAACACAATCGGGTTCAAGTCCCGGCTGTGGCACAAATTTTAATTCATTTATTTAGTTTCCGTCATTATCGTAATCTGAGTTTTGTACATGATCTAGGACGTACATGTCAGGGGAATAGTTATGAAATAAATATACCTCCTCTGTGTTTAATATGTGATTGTAATTGGCACCCCAATAGACGTACACTTCTGTCCGCACTGAAGAGCTTAAAAATACTCAATTCTGTTGGTTTAAATCTAATTAAATACATTAAATATCACTTTTGATCAGGGGTTAGCCGTGGTCTAGCCGGCACGGTAGCTCAGCGTGTTCGGTCAGAGTGTTACGTGCCCTCTGTAATAAAAAAACTGAGTCAATCGATCAAAAACGAACATATATGGATGTCGTACGACGTCCGCCCCGAGCAGATGTAACGAACAAAAGCGAACAAAATGAGAATTTAAAAAAAAAAAAGGGGGGGTAGCGTCTTTGTTTCGTAATCAAAACTTCTTAGGTCCCGGTTTCGATCCCCGCCGCTGCCTAAATTTTGATAAATAATCAGCATTGGCGGCCGAAGACTTCCGGCATAAGAAGTCAGCCTCATTCTGCCAACGGCCTTGTCAAAGAGGGCGGAGGAGCGGATAGAGGTTCAGGGCACTCTCTTGTCCTAGGGGTGGGAAATTGCCCCTAAAGGCGGAAGAATCAGCGACATGAGGATGCAGAAGGCAATGGAAACCACTGCATTAAAGACACAGGACATGTGGCCTGTAGTTGAAGAAGTGTCATGATGATCTCTCCATTGGCAAAAGATTCCGGAATAGTCCCCCATTCGGATCTCCGGGAGGGGACTGCCAAGGGGGAGGTTACCATGAGAAAAAGATTGAATAATCAACGAAAGGATAATGTTCTATGAGTCAGGACATGGAATGTCAGAAGTTTCAACGTGGTAGGGAAACTAGAAAATCTGAAAAGGGAAATGCAAAGGCTCAATCTAGATATAGTAGGGGTCAGTGAAGTGAAGTGGAAGGAAGACAAGGATTTCTGGTCAGATGAGTATCGGGTAATATCAACAGCAGCAGAAAATGGTATAACAGGTGTTGGATTCGTTATGAATAGGAAGGTAGGGCAGAGGGTGTGTTACTGTGAACAGTTCAGTGACCAGGTTATTCTAATCAAAATCGACAGCAGACCAACACCGACAACGATAGAGGAAGTGTATGAGGATATTGAAAGGGTAATGCAGTATGTAAAAGGGGAAGAAAATCTAATAGTCATGGGCGACTGGAATGCAGTTGTAGGGGAAGGAGTAGAAGAAAAGGTTACAGGAGAATATGGCCTAGGGACAAGGAATGAAAGAGGAGAAAGACTAATTGAGTTCTGTAACAAGCTTCAGCTGGTAATAGCGAATACCCTGTTAAAGAATCACAAGAGGAAAAGACCGGGATACGGGAAGATTTCAATTAGATTACATCATGGTCAGACAGAGCTTCAGAAATCAGATACTGGATTGTAAGGCGTACCCAGGAGCAGATATAGACTCAGATCACAATATAGTAGTGATGAAGAGTAGGCTGAAGTTCAAGACATTAGTCAGGAAGAATCAATACGCAAAGAAGTGGGATACGGAAGTTCTAAGGAATGACGAGATACGTTTGAAGTTCTTTAACGCTATAGATACAGGAATAAGGAATAGCGCAGTAGGCAGCACAGTTGAATAGGAATGGACATCTCTAAAAAGGGCCATCACAGTAGTTGGGAAGGAAAACATAGGTACAAAGAAGGTAGCTGCAAAGAAACTATGGGTAACAGAAGAAATACTTCAATTGATTAATGAAAGGAGGAAGTACAAACATGTTCCGGAAAAATCAGGAATACAGAAATACAAGTCGCTGAGGAATGAAATAAATAGGAAGTGCAAGGAAGCTAAGACGAAATGGCTGAAGGAAAAATGTGAAGACATCGAAAAAGATATGATTGTCGGAAGGACAGACTCAGCATACAGGAAAGTCAAAACAACCTTTGGTGACTTTAAAAGCAACCGTGGTAACATTAAGAGTGCAATGGGAATTCCACTGTTAAATGCAGAGGAGGGAGCAGATAGGTGGAAAGAATACATTGAAAGCCTCTATGAGTGTGAAGATTTGTCTGATGTGACAGAAGAAGAAACAGGAGTCGATTTAGAAGAGATAGGGCATCCAGTACTAGAACCGGAATTTAAAAGAGCTTTGGTCAAATAAGGCAGAAGGGATAGACAGCATTCCATCAGAATTTCTAAAATCATTAGGGGAAGTGGCAACAAAACGACTATTCACGTTGGTGTGTAGAATATATGAGTCTGGCGACATACCATCTGACTTTCGGAAAAGCATCATCCACACAATTCCGAAGACGGCAAGAGCTGACAAGTACGTGAATTATCGCACAATCAGCTTAACAGCTCATGCATCGAAGCTGCTTACAAGAATAATATACAGAAGAATGGAAAAGAAAATTGAGAATGCGCTAGGTGACGATCAGTTTGGCTTTAGGAAAAGTAAAGGCACGAGAGAGTCAATTCTGACGTTACGGCTAATAATGGAAGCAAGGCTAAAGAAAAATAAAGACACGTTCATAGGATTTGTCGACCTGGAAAAAGGGTTCGACAATATAAAATGGTGCAAGCTGTTCAAGATTCTGAAAAAAGTAGGGGTAAGCTATAGGGAGAGACCGGTCACATACAATATGTACAACAATCAAGAGGGAATAATAAGAGTGGACGATCAAGAACGAAGTGTTCGTATTAAGAAGGGTGTAAGACAAGGCTGTAGCCTTTCGCCCCTACTCTTCAATCTGTACATCGAGGAAGCAATGATGGAAGTAAAAGAAAGGTTCACGAGTGGAATTAAAATACAAGGTGAAAGGATATCAATGATACGATTCGCTGATGACATTGCTATCCTGAGTGAAAGTGAAGAAGAATTAAATGATCTGCTGATCGGAATGAACAGTCTAATGAGTACACTGTATGGTTTGAGAGTAAATCGGAGAAAGACGAAGGTAATGAGAAGTAGTAGAAATGAGAACAGCGAGAAACTTAACATCAGGATTGATGGTCACGAAGTCAATGAAGTTAAGGAATTATGCTACCTAGGCAGTAAAATAACCAATGACGGACGGAGCAAGGAGGACATCAAAAGCAGACTCGCTATAGCAAAAAAAGCATTTCTGGCCAAGAGAAGTCTACTAATATCAAATACCGGCCTTAATTTGAGGAAGAAATTTCTGAGGATGTACGTCTGGAGTACAGCATTGTATGGTAGTGAAACATGGACTGTGGGAAAACCGGATCAGAAGAGAATCGAAGCATTTGAGATGTGGTGCTATAGACGAATGTTGAAAATTAGGTGGACTGATAAGATAAGGAATGAGATTCTACACAGAATCGGAGAGGAAATTAATATGTGGAAAACACTGATAAGGAGAAGGGACAGGATGATAGGACGTCAGCTAAGACATGAAGGAATGACCTCCATGGTATTAGAGGGAGCTGTAGAGGGCAAAAACTGTAGAGGAAGACAGAGATTGGAATACGTCAAGCAAATAATTGAGGACGTAGGTTGCAAGTGCTACTCTGAGATGAAGAGGTTAGCACAGGAAAGGAATTCGTGGCGGCCCGCATCAAACCAGTCAGCCAGTCAGTAGACTGACGACCAAAAAACAAGAAGTTCTCCATGAGTCCATAGGTGAACCTCAAAATGTGCAGTGTATCTGCGTTACTGTACAACATGCACTTGAGGTTATTCATACAGTTTATCGCATGCATTTACCTTAAGAAACCTAAAAATGAAAATAAAATTGATTACAATGCCGTTACTCACTGCGGCTTGACAAAAACATACGGGTTCTTGATGAACACATTCCATGAAGAATCGCTTCTTAAAGGAAAAGAGACGAGATAAAAAGCGTTAATAAAAACATTAAACTAAGCAGTAAGGTATTTTGATTGGATTACGAACTATAAAACTAATTTTGAGCCGCAGTCATGTCGTGCGTGAAAATTTAATACAGTACAGATATAAAAACCAGACGTCTGCTTCCGTTGCTGTCGAGCGTGAAATGCAGATGATAGATCTCTTTTGTAGAGCATCACTCAGCGACAGTAAAGCAATTTCTACTCTGCAAAGCGATGAGCGGTGGCTGACAATGGAGCGTGGCAACTGCTGTCGTGTGCAAGCAGGTGGTTCCCGGGGACGTCTGACGCATGTGGCGTTCAATGGCAGACAGTCTGCCGAAAAATCTTTCACAAAAATGTTACTGGACGGAACTTGTTATTACCGTTGTGTCAGAAAGCGGAATACATTGTAGCTGTGCTACCATTACATTCAGGGGCAGTTTCGACTGCAACAGAGGCAGACGTCTCGTTTTTATGTGAGTATTGTATTACACTTACACACAGTTTACTGCTGGAAGACGGATGCAGACTTAACATAACAACTCGAACATAAGACTTAATTTCTTCCAGGAACTGCCGCAGCCTACAGTGTTGCAAGATAATGTAGAGTGTGACATTTACCGCCGACCAGTATGGTATTTTTTTTTTTTTTTTGTCAAAGAGTGTACCTGGTGACGTAAGACTAACGCTAAAATGAAGTGGTTGTAGTGGGGACATAATTGCATAATTAGTCACATGACATGTTGACAAGCCATTGACCAGAACCTTAGGGTGTGTAAGAGATTCTTCCATCATAAAATAAAGCATACTATTTTGCAGGGAGCATATTGAGCTTATGTGAGAGCGATCTAGATGCTTGTAAGACAATAAAATGGTAGCCAAGATCGCAGGAATTCTTTTTATTCCATGATTACCTACCTTGCGCTTGTATGTGATGGAGACACTTAACATTTATAATGTCATCTCTCTTGGACGCCTGTGTGCTACTTACGACAATTTTTTAAGGCCTACGTGTTATAAGCGACTGTTGATATCACCATTGTTTGCCTTGATGTTGTAACCTGTATGTGTCCTAAGGTCCAATGATGGCGGCATTAGTTTCATCGAAATGGTAATCATGGAATAAGAAGAATTCCTGCGATCTTGGCTACCAGTTTATTGTTTTATAAAATAAAGCAATAATAAAATAAAAAACTATGTTAAACTAATACATTTCAAAACGTTTGCTGTGTTGTAAATTAAAAGACAAACTACAACTGTTGAAAACTATCTCACAGTAAATTGTACAATTCCGTTCTTGTTTTTACATTCTGTAAGACAGTGCAAAATGAATAACACATCCAACCTCGAATTTTCAGTTTCTTAAAGATACTGAATTTTGTTTACATTGACTTTTGAACTGATTACGTCAAGATCTTTTGGGTTACTGTTTTCGTCTATTTATAAACTAAATTTTATTTTAGGCTTCGTGGTAAACATTTCTGCAAGATTCCTACTAGATGTCTTCCTTGCCACCATGAATACGATGACTGCGTCATCGCCGTACCATTTACAGTAAAACACTAGATGCTTAATGTACTGATTTTTTTCAGTTAATTTATCTCCAAATTATTCAGAAAACTGTTAGCAGTAGTGCCACCCAGACTGTTGTCCATAACCAGGCCCTATAACTTTTTATCTTTAATGTTGTAATAGTCTATGTGGCCACCCCAATTAGCAAATTCATTTTCTCTGTTGGCTACTCCAAATTAGTTCCTGTCATCCTATCAGGAGAGCTGGATGGTGTAGGAAATATATTAACTGCAAAAAGCCCTCATGGCTTTTTTAACAGATAACGACATGTCGTGGGGAAAGATAATGTTGTGCTTTCCCATTAAATTCCAAAGAGAATTACGGCACCCATTGAAGTCTTCTTGCCATATCTGCAAAGAAGGGAAGGTTAAGATTTAACGTCCCGCCAACATCGACATTATCAGAGACGGAGCACAAAATCAAAAGATTTCGAGGATGGGGCGGGAGATCAGCCGTGCCCTTTCAAACGAGCCGTCCCGGCGTTTGCCTGGAGCGATTTAGGGAAATCATGAAAAACCTAAATCTGAATAGCCGGGCGCAGTTTTGAACCATAGTCCTCCCGGATGGCAGTCCAGGGTGCCAACCACAGTGCCTCCTCCCTCGTGATGCGCTCGCAGTTAGCATTACAGTTACAGTACCAGTCTCCTCGATTTGCTGGAGGAACTCCTACCTTCTTCTAGGAAGCGCACCTGTACTAATCTCAAAAGATAGTTCTGAATTTTCCTGACCACAGTCATAAAACACTTTTTTTTCTTTTCTCTCTGACTTGTTTGAAGCAGGCCGCCACGAATTGCTCTCCTGTGTGCCAACCTCTTCATTTCAGTTTAGAACTAGCAACATACTGGATGTATTCCAATCTCTGTCTTCCAATATAGTTTTTACCCTCTTCAGTTCCCTCTAGTACCAAGAAAGCAATTCCCTGACGTCCTAACAAGTGTCATATTATCCTGTTCCTTCTCCCTGGCTGTGTTTTCCCCATATTACTTTCCTCTCCGATTCTACTCAGAACCTTCTCATTTCTTATCTTAACAGTCCACCAAATTTTCAGCATTCCCCTGTAGCACCACATCTCAAATGCTTCATTTCTCTTCTTTTCCGGTTCCGGTTTTCCCACAGTTCCTGTTTCCCTACCATACAATGCTGTGCTCCGAACGTACATTCTCAGAAATATCCTCCTCAGATTAAGGCCTATGTCTGATACTTGTAGACTTCTCTTGCTCAGGAATGCTCTTTCTGCCAACGCTAATCTGCCTTTAATGACCGCCCCCGCCCCCCCCCCCCCCCCTGCTCCGCCCGTCATAGGTAGCAGAATTCGTTAGCTTCAGCTGATTCGTGAGCATCAGTCCTGATATTAAGTTTTCCGCTGTTCTCATTTCTGCTACTTCTGATTACTTTCGTCTTTATCCGATTTACTCCCAATCCATATTCTGGGCTAGTTAAACTGTTCATTCCATTCAGGAGATCCAATAATTCTTCTTCATTCTCACTCAAAATAACAATGTCATCAGCGAATCGTGTCACTGATTGAAATTTTAATTCCAATATTTTATTTTCACTATTGCTTCTTCGATATGCAGATTGAACAGTAGGGGTGAAAGTCTACATCCCTGTCTTGCAACATTTTAATCCGAGCACTTCGTTCTTGATCGTACAGTCTCATTATTTCCTCTTGGGTGTTGGACATACTGAATTTTACCTGACCATCCTTATTTTTCTCATAATTCCGAACGTCCTGCATCACTTTACATTGTCGAACGTCTTTTTCAGGTCGACAAGTCCCATGAACGTGTCTTGCTTTTTCTTTAGCCTTGCTTCCACTGTCAATCGCAACGTCAGAATTGCCTCCCTGGTACCTTTACCTTACCTAAAGCCAAACATCGTCATATAACACAGTATCAGTTTTCTTTTCCATTCTTCTGTATATTATTCTTGAGCATGAACTGTTAAGCTGATAATTCTCTTACTTGTCAGCTCTTGCAGTCTTAGGAATTGTGTGGATGATATTTTTTCGAAAGTCAGATGGCATGTCGCCAGACTCATACGTTCTATACACTAACATGAATAGTCATTATGTTGCCACTTCCCCCAGTGATTTCATAAATTACAAAGCAATGTTATCTTTCCCTTGATCGGAAGTTCTCCAAAGCTCAAACTATGATTCTAATACTGGATCTCCTATATTTTGTATATCGATTCCTGTTTCTTCTTCTATCACATAAGACATTTCTTCCCCCTCATAGAGGCCTTCAATATACCCTTTCCACCTATCCGCTCTGTCTTTTGCATTTAACAGTGGAATTCCCGTTGCACTCATAATGTTACCACCCTTGGTTTTAATTTCACCAGTCGTTGTTCTGACTTTCTTAAGTGCTGAGTCACTCCTTCCGACGATCATTTATTTTTCACTTTCTTCACATTTTTCATGCTGCCATTATTTCATTCCTCAGCCTCTTGTATTTCCGTATTCGTCCTGAAGATTTTTGTACTTTCTTCTTTGATCGTCAACTGAAGTATTTGTTCTTCATAGCTACCTTCTTTGTACCTATGTTTTCCCCCCAATGTTCTACTATTGCCCTTTTTAGATATGTCAATTCTTCTTCAACTGTAGTGCCTACTGACCTATTCCTTATTGCTTTGTCTGTAGCCTTAGAGAACTTCAAACTATCTTCGTCATTCCTTAGTGCTTCTGTCCCCCACTTGCTTGCTTATTGATTACCCACTTTTGGCTGTAATTTTTGATTATTTATAAATTTTACTATCCCGTTTCCGACTGAGTCATTTTCGAATGCCGTGGAGAAAAAAATCAGTAAATATCCAACCTGTCTGAATGAGATACTGACTTCGAAATAATACAAATCATGTACTGGCACAAATACTATTCATTTCGTCGTAACATGTGAGTGCGAGTTAAAAATAAGGAGAACAGCTAACACTGTGCACTGCAGATACACCTCTACGTACGTGTGCGTGCACCTTTGCGTGCACATTTTGTAATATCACGATGAGATGTCATTCAGACATCGTTGATATTTCTTGACTTTTCACCATTGCACTTCAAAATGTCTCTACAAACGTTATCACGATGTTGAAGTAAATAAATAATAAAAAATAGCCAAATGGTGGCAACGTTATCATGGAAAAAGTATCTCAATAGAAAGGTTTACTGTTTTTGATCTTGGAGGTTATTGGTAATCTCCTGGTACCATTCATCTCACAGACAGTTACAGTCTCCTCAGTATGTCTGGCGATAAGTCCTTACAAGCTACCACTAGATGGGACGGGTAGATCAAGGGTTAGTCTTCCATCTGTCCCTCTTAAAACCTGCATCTCTCCATTTCTCCAAGGATACAGATACTCATGCATGCTTGCATGTAAAGAAGCACTTATGGCATTAATTAAAGAACATCTTGAAACTAATCGTAGTGAATAATAAGAAAAATAATAAAGATTTGTCATCATCTCTGAAGCAGTGCATCACATTACTTTTGACTATCATATAGGCTGTATCAACCAAACCATTACGAACATTGCCCACTGCTTCAATGAAAGCCACGTTCTAACACTGTGAGCTCTTAACGGCGATGGCAGCTTCCAGCAGGTTAACTGTCTGTCTCTTAAGGCCAGAATATTGCTATAAAAGTCCAGGAGAATGATAGTGAAGTTATGTTGTTGTCTTGGTTATCAAATTCTCTATGGAGCACTATCGTGTGCGAGCTCCTCACCTACAAACTCCGCCAGCTAATCGCCTGACCTGTGCGTAGGCTTCTGGTGCCAATTATACCCTCCCCCAATTACGTGGTGCCTGGTAGAGGAGACACTGCACACTGAGACGGCAAAAGCTATGGGATAGTCATTTGCACTCGTACAGATAGCGGTGGTGTCGCGTAAACAAGGTATAAAAGGGCGGGCACTGGCGGAGCTGTCATTTGTACTCAGGTTCTGACGTTTCTGAGGCCGCACGACAGGAACGCCGAATGGTAGTAGGACCTAGACGCATGGGACATTCGATTTCGGAAATCTTTAGGGAATTCAGTATTCCGATATGCATACAGTAAAGTGTGCGTCGAGAATATCACATTCCAGGCATTATCTCTCGCCATGGTTCAAATGGCTCTAAGCACTATGGGACTTAACATCTGAGGTGATCAGTCCCTAGACTTGGAACTACTTAAATCTAACTAGCCTAAGGGCATCACACACATCCTACTCGAGGCAGGATTCGAACCTGCGACCGTAGCAGCAGCGCGGTTCTGGTCTGAAGCGCCTAGAAGCGTTGGGCCACAGCGGCCGGCCTCTCACCATTGACTACGCCGTATTCGACTGGCTTCACGTAACGACAGAGAGCAGCGGCGTTAGCGTATGAGTCGATAGTGCTAACAAAAAAGCAACACTGCGTCATATATCTGCAGAAACCAAAGAAGGACGTAGGACGAACATATCTGTTGGGACAGTATGACGAAATTTAGAATGGGCAGTGGTAGCAGACGACGGACGCGAGTATCTTTTCTAACAGCAGCATGTCGCCTGTAGGGCCTCTCCTGGGACCATCGTCATATCGGTGGGACCCTGGTCGGCTGAGTGCCGATTTTAGTTGGTAAGAGCCGATGATAGGGTTCGAGGATGGCACGGACCCCATAAAGACATGGACGAAGATTGCCAACAAGGCACTGAACGAACTGGTGGTGGATCCATAATGAAATGTCCTGGATCCTCTGGTTCAACTGGACCGATAATTGATTGGAAATTGTTATGTTTGGCTACTTGGAGACCATTTGCATCCAAGCAACGATGGACTTTTCGTGGATGACAACGCGCAATGTCGCCGGTCACAATTGTTCCCGATTAGTTGGAAGTAGATTCTGGACAAATCGAATGAAATATATGGTCACCGAGGTCGACCAACATGAATCCCATAGCCCGCATCTCGTGGTCGTGCGGTAGCGTTCTCGCTTCCCACGCCCGGGTTCCCGGGTTCGATTTCCGACGGGGTCAGGGTTTTTCGCTGCCTCGTGATGGCTGGGTGTTGTGTGATGTCCTTAGGTTAGTTAGGTTTAAGTAGTTCTAAGTTCTAGGGGATTGATCACCTCAGAAGTTAAGTCCCTTAGTGCTCAGAGCCATTTGAACCATTTTTGAAAACAGTGTGGAACAATACTCGGTCAACTAAATAACTTTATTCCATTGGTCTGTAGTGATTTTGGATTTCCAGGTCATTCTACAGTTCCCTGTTATGTTTTGGTGCTGCGGGGCTTGAAAGTCGACGTTCAGTTCTGCTGTGACTTGTTCAGGTGTTGCACTCATATTTGTCGTCATAATGACCTTCTGTCACAACCACTCAACATTCACTTTTGTTATCGTTGTGACACAGCAGGTGTTGTTTCTCCGCTTTTCCTTTCATATACTGTGGAAATCTTCTATTCGGTGGCTCTTGAAACAAACACTTTGACCTCCTGCTGGCCGCGGTGGCCGTGCGGTTCTGGCGCTGCAGTCCGGAAGCGCGCTGCTGCTACGGTCGCAGGTTCGAATCCTGCCTCGGGCATGGGTGTGTGTGATGTCCTTAGGTTAGTTAGGTTTAAGTAGTTCTAAGTTCTAGGGGACTTATGACCTAAAATGTTGAGTTCCATAGTGCTGAGAGCCATTTGAACCATTTTTGACCTCCTTCTTTACGGAAGCACTCACCACACGAGCACCAACAATTTGCCATCGTTGGAATTTAGTTGCATAAAACAATTTTCTGACCGCGACTGACACCTGGAACGTATTGAGGGCACTGCACAGGCGCTGTTCATAGTCAGATACAACAGCATAATCAGCAGGCTTGGCTAGCATACATATAAATATGAGCGGCGTTCAATAAGTAATGCCTTTTTTCACGGCCAATTTCGGTTCAAAAAATTTTGAATTTATTGTTGGTCGTCATGGTATATTTTCGCTTTATCCGCTTCAGTTTCATGAGGTTTCGATTGGTGGCGGCGCTATACGTGGCCTTCTAAACGGTGTCTGTAACGGTGGTTAGTTCCAAGCAGAGAGCTGTTATTGAGTTTCTTTTGGCTGTAAACCAGAGCATTGCATGTAATCATAGGCAGTTGGAGAATGTCTACAGAGACACTCAACGTACGAAAGTGCGGACATTCTCATTGGAGGTGATCAGCGGCTGACAATCAAACTCTTGCTGCTCAACTGGACTGCACTGTTGGTAGTGCTGACTCACTGGTCCACCAGTTGGGGTACTCAAGGGTGTGTGCCGGCGGGTTCTTCACCGCCTAGCAGAAGACCACGGAGAGCAACGAAGGACGATCTCTTCGGCATTGCTTCCGCGCTACGAGGCTGATAGTGGCAATTTTTTGTCGAACATTGTCGCAGGCGATGAAACATGGATACTTCACTTCGAATGGAAAACAAAAGGGCAATTTGTAGAGTGTCGCCACGCCACCTCTCCTCTGAAGGGGAAGTTCAAGGCCGCACCCGAGCCGGTAAAGTCATGGTGACGGCCTTCCGGAACTCTGAAGGGGCTACTCTGTTTTATGTCCTTTTCGTTGTTAGGACACAAGTCGGCAGTTGCTGTTTTCTGAGGAACCAAATGTTATGTTCTCGTAGCTAATCATAAATTAGTGGAAGATGTCAGAACAAAACAGTCTCAGTTGCGAAATTATTTAGTGCCAATCACGCGTTTCACCCTTTTGCGGCATCATCAGATAGTGTAAAAGTAGTTTGATACCTGGCCCATCAGTCATAAAAATACATATCATGTAACACAGACCCAAGGTAAACGGATATATAATCCAGGAATTATATATCGAGTGGAAGTGATCTTGAAGTAGAAAACTGGTGTCTAGTTGCCCACAACGTATAAAAACGTCCTGGCGGTCTTGATTCGTCGGCAGCCTGAAGGTTCTTCGTTGGTGGTGATGCTGAAAGAGCCGCTGGCGGCGCCTGCACGACGCACCGGCTCCGGCAGTATCGTTAAGCTACGGTGCTGGTGCTACGATCAACTCGGATGCGTATTGTGATATCCTCAGGAAGTAGAAGAAACGACTCCAGCGGTTTCACGTCCACACTACAGCCCGGATCTCACATCTTCCGACTTCCATCTATTTGGCGGAATGAAGGATGCCCTCCGGGAGAAGCAGTACGTGAATGACGGGGGGGGGGGGGGGGGGGGCGGAGGTTTATTGAAGCAGCAAAACGTTGACTCAGACGTGAGCAGCAGAGTGATACCATGCGGGCATATAGGCTCTGCCATTAATGTGGCGCAAAGCAGTTGCATTAAACGGAGATTTTTGTAGCCAAAAGAGTGGGGAATAGTACTATGTATTGGTATCCTGAATAAAACAAACATGTTTCCAGAAAAAAAATGTATTCCATTATTTACTGAACGCCCCTCGTAGATTACCACAAACGTCTTACTTGACTGGGTAAGTAGGGCATCGATGTACACAAAGTGAATATACAGCTGGCACTGCCGAAAGACGCACAGTTAATATTTTTACCGAAGTTTAGTGTGTATAGATTATCTACCACAATTTCTCTTTACGTGTTGAAGTCTACTTCCCATTACTGTAATAAGCTGACATAATGTCGAACACCTGATTTCGAAGATAATTCCGATTCGTGGTTGTATTCAGTTCTTATTAATCCTCTATATTGTTTATTAGACTGTCCATTAAATTTTTCCTTTTGGTCTTGTTACTACGTACCAGTTCTGTTTTTTTTTTTTTTCTTCTTCACAGAGCAGTGCCACGTGTTACTATTTCAGACTTATTGATTCTAATTTCTCTCGGTATACCATGTTATGTATTCGGAACTGTTCAGTGTCTATTGCAGAATGATTATTTAGAAAGGAGAGGGCTGATTTGAATGAAGGGCTAGTTATCCTTGATATTTCTTAATAACATTTTTTTCTATGGAATGTTAAGCCTGTACACGAAAGAGTACTGGAAAAGTAGGTTTCGATGATCTTAACGCAGTTTTTCAGTCATTTCTTTTTTTTATTGGGAGGGAGGGGTGTGGATGCATCGTATTAGATGGGATTTCGTGGATCCTATCCCGCGGCGCTCACTCAAAAGCCTATGGTAAACATCCAAGACCCGATCTGCCAGAAGGGTTCTGAGAATATTGTGCTCGAGACAGAAAAAACATTTCGAAGGAAAGCACGATATTTTAAAACGAAAGCGAGTGTACTACAACAGTGTTATTGGAAAAGAAAGTAGGAAGAAACAGTAGGACATCTAGGAAGTAAATTTAGTCAGACTGGTGCCTCTTTATACAGTTGTGTATGTTATGGAATTACTGGTTCGCTGAATTTTTTAAATGACTTCGTCTTCGCTGTAGGCTGTACTGTTTGTTATACAATTGGAACTCCGACCATATGTCACTGTAAGGTGCCAAACTTGTTAAAAAGAAAGTAATTATCAAAAGTAATATAGTAAATCGAAAGTATGTGAGCATATATGGCTCGCGTCAACATACACCGTTGGATTGTAACACATGGACGTAAATCTGAGTTTTGTTATTTATTAAGGATCCACCATGGATTCGCATCGGTAGCATTAAATTGCTGAAAATGTTGTGTAATATCCGCCTCCTTAACAGAGCAGGCAAGGCTGCTGACTGCCATGGGGGGGGGGGGGGATGCGTATTCGATTCCTGGTACTGCCAGGGATCTTTTCCAGTAGTGGTCCGTGGGCTCGCCAGAGCCTGTGAACTGTGTTAGCTTGTAGTTCATTTATCTGTATTACATAGTGTCTGTGAATTCCAGCTATCGTTTGAGAAATTCGCAACTTGAAATCTTTAGGGATAGAGGATGGTGGTCTGTTGCAAACAGATTAGCAGCTTTCAAAGGTTTCTTTTTTCTGTGTCATTTTAGTGCTTTCCCCCACTCGTCTATCGTAGAAAATCAAGGCGATATTAGAGTTCTGCTCATGTAAGAGATGGGAAGTACTAACAGTTCTGATTGTTTCATTGATTCATGCATGAAGGACAGCAGTTCCATGGGTCGGTGCTATACAGATGGTTTGTTAAAACTTCATAAAATCAGATATCTCAAAAACGACGCAACGCACGGAAAAAAATGTTCTAGGTGCAAAGTTAATATTAGTAAACAGGACTTACGACTGTGTTACAAATGGCCACCTCCTAACCATCTGTCCTGCGTGGTCGGGGCCACCTTTATATGTCCATATGAAAACCTCATTTTTATTCTGTCTTACTGTTCTACTCCAAAATATACAAAGGGTTTACCATATGCGCCTGTTTTTGTTTGCAGTTAAAAGCCGACCCATTTGTCTCTACATTTCATTTACGACCTGTTTCAACAGTTGATATTTATGTTCGAAATTTACTTTACAGTTGCAAATTTGATTGTAAAGCAGAATATTGTTAGACGTTTCAATGTCTGGTTTGAAATTATGGTTTAGACTGATTCAGGAACAACGACGGGGATGTAATAGGTTTGTGTTCCCAAAGGGATGTTTGATTTCATTGACTCCCGTTGTCTCTCACTGTTGGGGGTTCTTCATTTCGTTGCGCCTGTCACTATCACTTCTTAGGTATTTCACCGTATTACAGTGATTATGGTTTGTCTTCCGTCGGTAACCGCGTAGTGGATAGCGCAAGAGCTACGGCGGTTGGATGGAAGCATATACCGCGATCACTCACCCTTAGGGCCGGCTTAGATGGCGGCCACCGAAAACAAGCATTCACACGGTTTGGGGACTCACTACAACCGAACCCGTGGAGAAGAGAAAACTACGTTCCATACAAGCAGCTTATTTGCCAGAAATGTCAATGTCCAGCCATATTACACTTAAGCTCAAATAAACTGGTGTAGACATGCGAATACAGAGATATGTAAACAGGCCGAATATGGCTCTGCGGTCTGCAGCGCCTATACAAGGCAACAAGCGTCTGGCGCAGTTGTTAAATCGGTTACTGCTGCTACAATGGAAGGTTATAAAGCTTGTACGTGGTGTTACAGTCGGCGCACAGAGCGTCTCCGAGGTAGCGATGAAGTGGTGATTTTCCCGTACGACTATTTCACTAATCTAGCGTGAACATCAGGAATCCGATAAAACAGATCCTCGACATCGCTGCGGCCTTATAAAGATATTACAAGAACGGGACCAACGACGACTGAAGAGAATCGTGAAGCGTGACAGAAGTGCAACCCTTCCACAAATTGCTGCAGATTTCAATGATGGCCTATCAACAAGTGTAAGCGTGCCAACCATTCAACGAAACATCATAGATATGGTCTTTCGGAGCCGATGAGCAACTCATGTGTCCTAGATGACTGCATGACACAATGCTTTACGCCTCGCCTAGGCTCGTCAACACTGACATTGGGCTGTTGATGACTGGAAACATGTTGCATGGTCGGAAGAGTCTCGTTTAAATTTGTATCGAGCAGATGGCCGTCTACGGGTATGGAGACAACCTCCTGAATCCATGGACCCTGCATGTCAGCAGGGGGCTGTCCAAACTTGTGGAGGCTCTGTAATGGTGTGGGGCGTGTGCAGTTGAAGTGATGTGGGACCCTTGATACGTCTAGGTACGACACTAACAGCTTACACGTACGCAAGGGTCCTGTCTGATGAACTGGATCCATTAATGTACATTGTGTATTCCGACGGACTTGGGCGATTCCAGCAGGACAACCAACATCCCATACGTCCATAATTCCTACAGTGTGTCTCCAGAAACACTTTTCTGAGTTTAAACACTTCCGTTGGCCACCTAACTTCGCAGACATGAACATTCTTTAGCATTTCTGAGATGCCTTTCAACGCTTTGTTCAGAAGAGATCTCAACCCCCTCGTACTCTTACGGATTTGTGCAGCACTATTTCAGACATTAGTCGAATCCTTGCCACGTCGTATTGCGCAGTTTGCGTGGTCGTGGGGGCCCTACACGATATTAGACAGGATTCTTTGGCTCTTCAGTGTATTTATACATTGGAATACTGCACTGTATTGCAGTGCGACATGGACTATGGGAAACCCTGAACAGAAGAGAAGAATTTGAGATGTGCTAAGAAGTATGTTGAAAATTAAATGGACTAATAAGCAATGAGTAGATTGTCCGCAGAATCGACAAGGAAAGGAGTATATGGAAAACACTGGCGAGGAGAGGCAGCAGGATAACAGGACGGTACTCATAAAAGAATAACTTCCATGGTACTATATGGAGCTGTGAAGGGTAAAAACTGTTGAGGAAAAGAGTGACTGGGATACTAGGACATGGGTTGCACGTCTGACTCTGAGACGAAAAGGCGCACAGTAAAGAAATTCGTGGCGGGCCACATCAAACCATTCAGAAGACTGACGATTTAAAAAGAATGACGTTTGCAACACTAAAGTATCGTTTAAACTTGAATATCAGCTGTTAAAAGACAAAAGTTTACAATTACATCTTAAATCAAATATAGAATCAAATGCATGGGTTCTTCACTGCAAAAACAGAGAGGCTTGATATTTGTCAATTACAGTGTCATCTATCACGAATAGGAAAGAGTGGTTTGGTAAACGGTATGTATTTTTGGCATAGAATTTTAATATGCAATGAAAATTGAGGTTTCCAATTTCAAAATACAAAGTCGACCCCACCCAAGCCGGAGGGGTGGTTATGGGGAGGCCAATTGTAGCACAGTGTACTAATATTGACTTTTCGTCTACAACATTTTTTTCGTGAGATGCGTCATTTTGGAGATGTTTGGTTATCTCAAGTTGAAGTGAACTCCCTTTACGCAGTGGAGTCTTGACGTAACCTCGCAAAAGAAGTTTAAAGGCATGATGTCTGGTGAGCGTGCGATGAGACCTTAACGAACCAACCATCTATCGGGATTGCAATAAAAGGGTGCGCCATAATACTGGAAGATGACGGGAGGCTGTAACTCTTCTATCTGTAGATTCAGGAATTGTTTGAGAATTTCCAGGTAAATATTTCCCATCATGGCTATCTCCTCGAACAGATGTGGCCCTCTAACCCTGTCAAGTACTAAGCCATACCAAACATTAAACTTCGGGCTGTCAGGGATGTGTTCACATGTGCAGGCACTTTTCTAAGTAGTCATTGTCAGCATCTGTGGGGGCTAACGTGGATCAAGTGAATGCAGACCACAGAGGACGATCGTTCAGCTGCAATGCGTGAATCATTTGCGATTTCTAACCATTTTTTTAAATTTTTTTGTGAGATGTTGAAATACAGCTTCACTGGTGGCTCACGATCTTACTGTGTTGGTGGAGCGTAAAACTGTTCAATTCGACATGGTGCCATTCCAAAGACATCACTGGCGTGATCTTTCAGAGTGGGGTGGTGGGATATGAAGTTCCATATCACCTTCCGACGATGGTAGTTCAGGTTGCACGCAACAGGTAACAGAACTATGATCAACATTAGGTATCAACTTGGGGGTTTACGATGGCAGACACCCATCGACTGTCAATACTAACGTTTCATGAGTGGCTGTAAGAAGGCTATCGTCAACTGTGGTCGGATCGGAGTCCTCAAGGATGGTGAGAGGAACAGGGTGTCGGTGCCAGTGCCGGGATGTTGTGATGCCAATGTTTCCTAAACCAGCGACTGTGTCGCGTAGGGCATCTACTTTGGCATAGAGACGCCTTGGCTTCTCTCGCATGGACGTCTTGCGAGTGACCATGCCCGTTTCCTCATCGAGGGTAACTACCTTTGTGACGGGAGGGCCATGCAGGCTTCACCAAAGCACCTTATTCTACAGGAGCTGGAAAATCTGCATTCAGGAGGCACTAATCGTAGCCCATGCAGTGGAGGTGTAGGTGAGGGAAGGCAGGACGACCGTCCGGTACAGCCTAAGCATGACGTCGAGTTTCAGTTCTCTGCTGGTTAATACTGGGTACAACGCTTTTATCTGCGTGAGTCACCTTTAAGTCATATATTCTGCATGGCGATGGAAGAGCAGTTTTTTATCCATCCACACACCTATGTATTTGGTATCAATGGACCATGGGACCTGGCATCTGCAATGGTGATATTGTGGTGGAGGATGGAGCGTCGTTTAGTGAAGTAGACTGCCGTAGTCTTGGCGGCATTGAGGGCAATCTTGTTGGAACGACACCATGTCAACGTCGCGCCTCCACCTGCATCTGGAGGCGAGCAGTGAGCTGGTGTGTCTTGCGGCCGATGGTACCATCGGCGTATTGCACCAGGTGGGGATGTGAGAGGACTGGCAAATCGTTAACAAAGATGTTAAAAGGGATGGGAGACAACACAGAGCCGTGAGGGGTACCCATTGACATGTGACGTAAGCTGGAGCGTTGACCTTGCAGAGTAACCAAGAAAGTCCTATCGTGGAGGAAATTATCCACCCTCATTACACGGATGTCGTCGTAGGTTGTCTGTGTCAGCATTTTGCACACAAGATTGTCCTGCCAGATCTTGTCACACGCGTTTTGCAGGTCCAGGAAAACTGCTGGCGTCAACATGGTGGAGTTAAAGCCCTTGCTGACGTGTCCTAAGGACTTGGAGTTCGGCCGACAGGGGAAGCGAATCCAAAGTGTTCCAAACCGATTGACCCAGCCACTGCCAAGGGCTGGGAAATGCGGTAGAGGGTCAACGATTCTAGAACCTTGGCAATGGTATTCCAAATACTAATGGGCCTGTTGTTAGTAGGGAGTGCTTGGAGATGGGAATGAGTTTGGCCTGCTTCCACTGTGTGGGAAAAAGTCCAGTTGTGAGACAGCGGTTCAGGGTGCAGGTAAATAAGACCAGTGGCTCGCGTGGAAACCGGAGGAGGTATTCGTTTAAGATGCTATCCAAACCTCTAGCCGACTCCCCAAGCTTCTGCCGGAGGATCCGGTGGATTTGTGCCCGGTCGGAAAGCGTCAACGGCCGCTAGGATATCGCGTTCATCTTTAAGTTTATGAGGCGTGAGTTTGTGGATGAGAAATTGGGTCTGGGCCTAAAATGTATCGGCCACAGTTTCTACCACACGGAGGGCATCATAAGTTAAGCCATCCACTGTGTGGATGGGATGGTTGGTCTTCGCTGCGGAGCGCTGCAGGACTCGGACAAAAGCCAATTCGGATTTATGTTGGCAGACATCTTGTTCTCCCGTTGTTCCGTTTTCCAATCGGCGAGCTAGTAGCAGAATTCACGCTGGAGACGGTTCATGCGATGCTTATCCCGGGGCTCACGAAAGTACTCCACCGCCGGCTGACCCAAAAAGGAGTAATCGCTTTGTAGATAGGTGATCTTACTTCCTGTAGTTCGTTTGATGCCCGATAAATTAACTTCTGAGGGCTGTTTTGAAATGTAGCTTGCACTACGTCGACGAGTGCTTGAGACATAGAGAGGTGTCCACTTCCGTGGACGGTCTTTACCTGTCTCTTTAAAGTTTTTGAACCACCTCATCTGCTTGTTCTTACCTGTGGTGCCTTCTCACACTGGCGTCCATAATTTCACTGTACCGTCGTCCCGGAGGTGGAATCCGCGGAGTAGATGACACATTGCGCCTTCTCCTCGACAGTCGCCATTTTGAAGCATTCCGATTGAAATCTACAACAAAGGACAAAAGAAAAAGCTTTCTCTTTCTCTAATAGTTTCTAAGTTATGATTTGTGGGCATTCTGTACGTAGTAATGTACACAAAGCTTCCTCGCGGATCAGTTTATCTGTTTGTGAAAACCTCATTACATTCCCTTATAGGAATTCCTGAAATTAGCCATAACACACAGAGAGAAAAACGTTTAGGGACACTTTAATTTTTAACATGTACAGGTTATTCATAATTTATTTAATTTCATATCAAATAAATCTCAGCTCTACTATTTATTTCCATTTGTTACATGCCTATGGTGTATGCCACGAACGCTGCCATGAACAATTTGAGCTCATATATTTTTGCAAATTTCAATAATGTTGAAAACTGCTGTGTTTATAGCACATTAATCACGTAAAAATGGCTGTAAGTCGAAATTGCAGTTGTTGAAATTATAAGAAATAGTGCAGTCGATGGTGAACATGTCTCTTCTGCGTTATCCTTGTTCTTGCAACGCCGTGTTCTATCCTCTTTCAGCTGGTCTGCAATTTTTCAGCTATGTGCCGTTGAGAACATATAACTCGAGAACTCCCTGCACAATTATGACTTACCGGCACCCCACTTTTAATGTTTTAATGTGTAACTGGTGCCCAGGATATTAATAATGATTACAATAAAGAAGAAAGAAAGATTATTAAAATATTATTATTTTCGTGTTTAGTGCTTCACTTTAACACTCAAAGAAACACAATATGTAGAAATACAACATTGAAGTACGTGTGTTATGCAATTTATTGTTTTAAGAACCATTTCAACATTAAATTCTGAATAGTTTAACAACATAATTTACGCAATGTGAGGTCGAAATGTATAGTCCTCATTATAAGTTATATCACTTTAAACATACGTTTTGAGACTTAAGCTATTTTTTCTTCATTTTTTAATGTTTCGATTCCTGTTGCTACGAATTCCTCACTTGTGCTAACCTTTCCATCTCAGAGTAACACTCGCACCCAAAGCTCTCCAGACTTTCTATTACGCAGCCGTGAAGGGAAGATGATTCCATGTTTTGCCGCCTAGAGCCACCATATCAACACTCGTGCGGCCAGGAGAGTATTTCATCGTGTCAGCGTCGCCCTGCTGTGAGAGAGGATACGTCGTACCAGAAAGCAGTTGGATACAAACGGCCGCCAGCTACTGGCCTTCCACCTACGGCTGACGGGAATGCTCTCAGCTTTGGATTGGGACTGGATTGATGTATCCACAGTAACACAACAGATGTCATTGCAGAGAAAAACCGCAATCAGGCAGAAACGAAAATTCAGTCGGATTTCACAGGAACAACCCGGGGTAGAAGGTAAAAGAACAGAACGCGCCGTTATAAACATGACGACGAGAAACATCGACGGGGGTTCCATGTCGGCTCTCAAGAAGGGACTTAACTTCGCTTCGTCTCCATTGCTGACATCATAAGAGTTATGGAGCAAGAGGTTCGTAAGTTTTCCAGTAAAATTGCATTCTCTCAGAATCCAAGCCACCAACCTCGAACTTGACAAGACCTGAGCGTAATGGTCTTCAGGAGCTCCGCGACGATCCTCTCATCGTAGTGTTACCAGCGGACAAGGACCATGCAGCCGTTATTATGGAACGATCAGACCATGATGCAAAGATCCGGTTGATGCTGGAGGAGGATACACAGCAAAAACTTTCAAGGGCCGCAATATCCAGAATACTGAGGAAGTCCGAGCTTCTAAAGTGTTCTTCTTCACTGAAAGAGAATGTCGTTACAAAGTTTATCCCTCAGGCACCTCATCCACCGACTTTGCCTGGCCTTCCCAACGTTCATAAGGAGCACACTTCCCTGCACCGTATCGTAAGTGCCATTGGATCACCAACGTACAGACTAGATAAATATCTGGCCCGCTTTCTTAATCCGCACGTTGGTCATTGAGAGCACCACATGAAGAATAAGACCGATTTCTTCAGTCTAATGAAATGCTCACGTCTCGGAGAAAGAGACAAAAAAATGGTTCAAATGGCTCTGAGCACTATGGGACTCAACTGTTGTGGTCTTTAGTCCCCTAGAACGTAGAACTACTTAAACCTAACGAACCTAAGGACATCACACACATCGATGCCCGAGGCAGGATTCGAACCTGCGACCGTAGCGGTCGCACGGTTCCGGACTGCGCGCCTAGAACCGCGAGGCCACCGCGGCCGGCGAGAAAGAGACAGTATAGTTAACTTCGATGTGGTGTCACTGTTCAGGCTGGTTCCCATCAGATACTCTTTAGGTGCTCTTGGCGACTCTGTTGTCGATTTATTGAAGCACATACTGACATCATAGTATTTTTTGTATGATGGAGTATATTTTAACCAGATGGGCGGCGTCGCGATGGGAAGCCCATTAGCTCCAGTTATAGCCAGATACTTCACGGCGTACTAGAGAATATGGCCCTGGACGCGGCTCCTGCAAAGTCTATTTGCTTCTATCGTTACGTCGACGACACATTCGTCGACTGCTTTATGGGCGTGAAAATCTGGTAGAATTTTTCAGCCGTATCAGATTCACGATGGAAGTTAAGACCGATGGTGCCTTGCCTTTTCTAGACGTTCTTGTCCGCCGGAAGTGTTTTTCCCGCTCGCTGTTCGGGAATGGAATAGTAGAGAGATAGTATGATTGTGGTTCGATGAACCCTCTGCCAAGCACTTAAATGTGAATTGCAGAGTAGTCATGTAGATGTAGATGAAGTGTTTATCGGAAACCCATCCACACAGACCAATACCTGCGTGCTACCAGCTGAGTCGTGGTGCGCCTTTTCTGCCACACCAGCTCTTTGGCAGTACTATCGATTACCCAGCTGTACTACTATCTTTGCTCTTGTTGTGATCTGGCGGCGGGTCTTTGCGGTACGGGAGTTGGTCGTTGGACTCGCTAGGAGGCGCTAGGATGTGCTTGAGGGGACGACGGAGCAAACACGCAGGCGCGGGCAGCGATGGCGCGCCCGATCTACCTTGCAAGACGGTCGCGAGTTTGTGGTGGACCTGTCCGATGTCAGATTCGGGCGCTGCTCGTCGCATTGCTTTGGGGCCTGTTTTCTCCTAGAGGCCCATTCCTCGAGACCATTTCGAACAACGCCCTCCATCGTACGTGTAAGTGTTTTTGGTGCCTTCGCTTTGTCAAACGATTTGTGTTGCAGTGAGTGAACTTGTTCGCCGGTTGGATTTAATGTACTTGTCGTCGAAGGAAGAGCAGCCGGCAGAGTCTGTGTGACTGTATGCAGCCCAGCAGTTACTATTTGCTTTAAATTCCGCTGGTTGGAAGACTACTAAAAGGCAGATCAGCACGAAGGCGTGAATGTGATTTTGAGTTTATTGCCATCAACCGACGACCCTGGTATATTGGTGTAAACAATTTTTCTTTTTGTTACCAGTTATCTGTTGTTAGTAAAACTTGTATTCTGTAAAGCTAGTCATTTATATTTACTTCCTCATATACGTGTACTTATTGAATGCACTCACTCAACAGTAATTGGTTTGTGTATTTCATTGTTTGTCGATTTCTTAACGTATATTGATTAATGTTTTGTTGGTGATTGCCGTGTCATCTGCAGTCTGTGTTCCAGTTTCTGCGAGTTGGGGTGCGTGGGTGCGGCGCCACGTCCCGCTTTTATGCACATAATCTGTGACGTGTCGTCTAATGGGAAGTGCCTCCCGGTTGGGCCCCGGCGTTTAGGTGATGTTTGGACAGCTGGTCTGCTGCTTCCGTCATTTAAATTAAGTCAACTTTTGCCCAGGGCGGCCTGGCGTCACCGCCCATTTGATGAACATATAATATCTCTCACGTATTTAAAAAAAATAATCTTAAATTTGCTACCCAATGAATAAAAAAAGTGGTTGAAATGGCTCTGAGCACTATGGGACTTAACGTCTGAGGTAGTCAGTCCCCTGGAACAATCGCTGTTCGACATCGTCTCAAGGGGATGTTCCGGAATTGGTTGTCTCAAGAAGGTGCTCTTGCAGTATAAATTGAGGATTCGTGAACAACCTGTGACGAGCAGCGTTCCGGAGTTGGCAGATAGGGATTTACCGATATCCCTCACGGCGAGTACCATGGGCGAGGTAGGTGATGCCTTGCAGTTTATTTTGAGCGCCGTTGATGAGATAGATCGGAAACTTGTATTTTTAGAGGATAGGCAGCCAATCTAGCGACAAATATCTCGTATACAGTCCCAGTTAGTTCATTTGGGGAATCGCTTAAGCGATTTTGATTGCATGGAAGTTAAAGACGCTGAGACACGGGAAACAAAACAGGTTAGGAGTGGTGTGTGGGATTTGCAAACCAGAACCGCGGCCTTAAGTTTACATATGGAAGGCCCTACTTCGGAACAAGGGGAACTTGGTAGTCAGGGGCTTAGCGGCACTCAGAATTGTGATGTAAAGGATCGCGGTCAGCTAGCTTTCGACGGGTTTGCTAAGCTCGCCAATCCCAATATGTGTTTATTTACCGGAATTATCTGTCGATGATTTGAGTCAGGTTAAAGAGCTTTTGTGGTTATTATCCAAGTTGGAGGTTCAGGCTGATACCTTGCGTGTTCCACACAAGGTAATTCTCTCGCTACTGTATCCCTTAACTGGAGTGGTAAAAGTATCAGATCCGGAAGTTTTGACGAGTCAGTAGTCTATTAAATAGCTGAGGACTTTATTTATAAATAGAAAACTGTCAGCATGAATGCGAATCTAACTTGAGCGCAAGTTTGACAAGTGCAGGGCTCTGCCGAAACATTAGAACAATGCGTGGAGAGTGTCCGTAATGCAATGTTGGCTCTGGTTATGCCTGTGGCCGAATCCGATGTCGTATCTAACATTCTTCAGGGGATGCGCCCTGATGATCCGTCACGGCTGGTTCTTGCTAGCCGGCCGGCTAGCTTTTCGGAGTTGGACCAAGTCGCAAGAAAGTTAGGACATTGGTGCATCGAGCGAAAGCCATTTCAGGCGCTGAAATTCTTCCGAAGGAATTGAGCCACTTACGGGAAGTTTTCAAAGAAAACGGCTACAACAACCACCAGGTTTCGTAATCTATCTTGTCGAAGAAATAAGAGTATAAGCTGAAGACCTCCGAGGAGGGCACGAAGAAGCTTGCGTCCTTGTCGTTCTGTGGCTCAGTAACAGGAAAGATTAGCTGGCTTCTAAAGAAGCATAAAATAGCTACGGTTTTTAGGGCACCGGCTAAAATTAGACAGCTAATGAGGCCTGTGAAAGACTATATTGGACTCAGAACGCCACTAGTGTGGGTGTGGACAGGTCTATATCGGACAGACTTACGTACTATTGAACAGCCCCGTGCTGAACGCGATAGATGTTTTAGGCTACGGTATTCTGAGAAATCAGCGATGGCGGAACATGCTGTAGAAAAAGGACACCGTATTGCATTTGCCGATACATCTGCTTTTACGCGGACTACTAGTTTTTGGGACAGTGTTAAAAAAACGATAAAGATAAAGATTTCTCACAACACCCTCACCTCACCGAGCGAGGTGGCGCAGTGGTTAGCACACTGGACTCTCCTTCGGGAGGACGACGTTTCAATCCCTCGCCCGGCCATCCTGATTTAGGTTTTCTGTGATTTCCCTAAAACGCTCCATGCAATTGCCGGGATGGCTCCTTTGAAAGGGCACTGCCGATTTCCTTCCCCGTCCTTCTCTAACCCGATCAGACCGATGACCTCGGTGTTTGGTCTCTTCCCCCAAACAATTCAACCCTCAATAAAGACGGCGGCCTGCAGCTGATCACAGGTTGGAAGCCGGCCATCGGAATGTGAAGTTGTGGCAACCGCAGAATGAGCATATATGGCGCTGGAGCGAGCACCAGTGACGTCACTGAAGACAGCGCAGCTATCTATGTAAGGACGGCAGCAGCAGTCATTCCACAGTCACCACTTGACAATGGCCGAGGAGAAATACGCCGACTGCTCGTGAATTTCAAACCACTGGACGCGGCTGCAAGCCGGAGACAATCTTATCAGCGTACATTGCCGCAAAACTACACATTGCTATATTTGCACCCAAAGTCTTCAATTATTTGTTACATATATTCCAATCTCCGTCTGCCCCTATGGTTTTCATCATCTGCAGCGCCTTCAAGGACCCAGAAATTTATTCCTACGTAAGTAGTATTGCCTTTGTACTATCTGGCTCACTTCGTTTGCATTTCGCATTCTGCAGCATTCTTTTTACATTTACCATCATTACGTGACAGGCTTCTCCTCCTCCCCTCTTCTTCATCTTCCCCTGCCACTTCTCCATCACTACCCGTTGCCCCACCCTTTCTCCTCACCCTCCCCATCATTCTACCTCAGGTATTAATAGGGCAGCCAGTCACAATGTCGATCTAATAAATAAATAATTAAATAAGATACATTTAAAATCTTAAGATGGCGGAATTAACCCTGTAGTGATTATTAACCGCTCCCGAGCCCTCCCGTTTCCTACCAGTCGCAACCTAGTACTTTAGGGGTCATTAAATTGAAAAGCTAATCAAAAGACAACATTAAATACCGAGCTGAGTTGTGCTACTGGAAAAATAATAAAAATACACTTTGTGCAACTAGGACAGTTGTGGTTTATAACCAACCCCTTCTCCAGTCAGAGCCTAATATCGTACACCTAATGATAATGAAAGATCCAGTCATTGTAACAATAGAGCACCCGTCTTGGATGTGCTGAGAAATACCTGAACGCCCTGAAATGTTTATCAAGTAATTAAATTTGCAATATTTCCACATCTAAAGTACATCATCAAAACTTCGTAAGACGTAAGAAATTTAGCAACCTCTCCCTGAATTGTATGAAATGACAGAATGTTAAAAGGTATTTCCATCTGTGTCTTTATTCATGGATACAGAATAATTACTTATGGACTGTTTCAGCAGTTGCGTCTGTTAATGTCATTGGAAACTATAAAGCATTCGCTATAGAATGAGAACTGCTTTGAAACACACCATTTATAGTTAACAGCCCATGTTTGCTAATGTAAAGTAATTAATAAATTAGAAATATATAGTCACTGAAGATTAGCTTTACTTTCAATACTACTCCACAAAACTTCAAAATGCGATATACAATCGATTGCTTCTTGAAGTTCCTGTTGCTTGTTGCCATGAAAAAAGGGCTGCACTGGGGAGCTCATTTAATGAAACATAGTGTAAGACACAACAGAGCCTATATGATGCTTGTCAAAAGTCACTCTGTTAATTCGACGTTAGATACCTGTAAAAATATGTCATCAACACAAAACTGCAATATTCAAGTCAAGAATCTCAATGCTATTTCCCCCTCTCACACCCACCCACCCACCCACCCACCCACCCACACACACACACACACACACACACACACACAGTGTGATCAAAGGTATCCGAACATCCCCAAAAACATACGTTCTTCATATTAGGTGCATTGTGCTGCCACCTACTGACAGGTACTTCATATAAGCGACCTCAGTAATAATTAGGCATCGTGAGAGAGCAGACTGGGATGCTTCGCAGAACTCGCGGACTTCGAACGTGGTCAGGTGATTGGGTGTCACTTGTGTCATACGTCTGTACGCGAGATTTCCACACTCCTAAACATCCCTAGGTCCACTGTTTTCGATGTGATAGTAAAGTGGAAACGTGAAGGGACACGTCCAGCACAAAACCGTACAGAGCGACAGTTGAAGAGTGTCGTAATGTGTAATGGGCAGACATCTATCCGGACCGTAACACAGGAATTCCAAACTGCATCAGGATTCACTGCAACTGAAATGAGATTTAGGTGGGAGGTGAGAAAGCTTGGATTTCGTGGTCAAGCAGCTGCTCATAAGCCACACATCACGCTGGTAATAACAAACGACTTGGTGTAAGGAGCGTAAACATTTGACGACAGACCAGTGAAAAACGTTGGGTGGAGTGACGAATCACGAAACCCAATGTGTCGATCAGATGGCAGGGTGTAGGTACGGCGAATGCCCTGTGGGTACGGCGAACGTCATCTACCAGCGTGTGTAGTGCCAACAGTAAACTTCGGAGGCGGTTGTGTTATGTTGTGGTGTTTTTCATGGAGGGGGCTTTCACCCCTTGTTGTTTTGCGAGGCACTATCACAGCACAGACCTACGTAGATATTGCTTCCCACTGTCAAAGAGCAATTCGGGAATGGCGACGGCATCTTTCAACTCTATCGAGCACCTGTTCATAATGCACGGGGTGTGGCGGAGTGGTTACTCGACAATAACATCCCTGTAATGGACTGGCCTGTACAGAGTCCTTATCTGGGTCCTACAGAACATCTTTAGGATGTTTTGGAACGCCGACTTCGTGCCAGACCTCACCGACCGGCATCGATACCTCTCCTCAGCGCAGCACTCCTTGAAGAATGGGCTGCCAGTCCCAAAGAAAGCTTGCAGCATCTGATTGAAATTATGCCTGCGAGAACGGAAGCTATCATCAAGGCTAAGGTTGGGTCAACACCACATTGAATTATAACAGTATCGTTGGAGGACACCACCAACTTTTAAGTCATTTTCAGTCAGGTTTCCGGATACTTATGATCACACAGTGTATCCGCCGTTCCTAAAATACCACTGTAGCCTCTCAAATTAAGTGCTTTACCCTATTTTAATGGCTAAACACAAAATAAGATGCGAAAAAGAAAGTTGATATTAGAAGTTATGCCTAAAGACCGATCCCGTAAAACTAAGCTGGCCAAGCTTGTAACTGCATAAAATTCATGTTGTCTATAATAACAGGCAAAGGCGGAAACAAGCAGACACTTTGAATTACTGAAAGAATGTTATTAATGAAGTCTACTGTTGTTATAAGTCACAATAAAGCACCAAATTAAATCTAAGTTGTTTTCTGACGCTTGAGAAGTGTTACAGTGCGTTCTCTCTGTCTAAAATACGCAATGAGTGTTATCACTTCAATGGAAGGAAATTTTATACAACACACTGTCATTATTTACCTTTTTTCAACAATATTTATGGAATATTAAATCGCTCTTGGAGGAATATAGACATATTAAGAACCTGGTTAAACAACATTAATATTCTACTATTATGTTTATTTAATAGTTCGTTGTCTACCAGCTTTTGGCTTACTAACCAATCTTCAGATAACTTAATGCTAAATACACCGCACAATTTCAATGAGAGTTCGTAACTGTAAAAAGTTTGTTTTCTACGACATTTGACGGTTTACTACCATATCGACACAACATAAGCATAATGTAATACCCATAGAAACTCTAAACAAATAAATCATATTTTTGGGCTACTATGTGACAAACTGGTGAATGTGATGAATAAGCCGAGAACGTGCAGAGTGCAAAAAGATTTCTACCGAATGTGGGTGTGAAACTGTTACAAGAAGCATATTATATAATGGAGAGAAAACTTTTAACTTGCTGCTGCTACTTCAGTAAGACTCAGTAATGCAAATGTATCTGGTCATTAAGGACCACATCAGGATTCTTTGATTGGTGTTTATTAATGGCCAGAATTTAGAGAGATGTTAGATTTATGCCTCTAGTTTCTCTATGCTGAACGTTGCATTAATATCATATGAATGATATTTATTCAGAACATATTCATCAAAAGTGAAATCTTCTGTTTTCAGTCTATATTTCATGCTTAGTCTGTATAGTAGTAATACATCTACCTGGCTGACGTACATATAATTTAAAACTCTGCTCTAATGGTGGAATCTTATTATTGCTGTTATTCAGAATGTGTCCAACAGTATTCTTCGTGTAAGAAGCAGGGGTACATTTTCTGGATTTTAGTTTCTACATCTACATCTACATCCATACTCCACAAGCCACCTGATGGTGTGTGGCGGAGGGTACCCTGAGTACCTCTATCGGTTCTCCCTTCTATTCAAGTCTCTTATTGTCCGTGAAAAGAAGGATTGTCGGTATGCCTCTGTGTGTGCTCTAATTTCTCTGATTTTGTCCTCATGGTCTCTTCGCTAGATATACGTAGGAGGGAGCAATATACTGCTTGAGTCTTCGGTGAAAGTATGTTCTCGAAACTTTAACAAAAGCCCGTACCGAGCTACTAAGCGTCTCTCCTGTAGATTTTTCCACTGGAGTTTATCTATCATCTCCGCAACGCTTTCGATATTACTAAATGATCCTGTAACGAAGCGCGCTGCTCTCCGTTGGATCTTCTCTATCTCTTCTATAAACCATATCTATTACGGATCCCACACTGCCGAGCAGTACTCAAGCAGTGGGCGAACAAGCGTACTGCAACCTACTTCCTTTGTTTTCGGATTGCATTTCCTTAGGATTCTTCCAATGAATCTTAGCCTGGCATCTGCTTTACCAACGATCAACTTTATATGATCATTCCATTTTAAATCACTCTTAATGCGTACTCCCAGACAATTTATGGAATTAACTGCTTCCAGTTGCTGACCTGCTATTTTGTAGCTAAATGATAAGGGATCTGTCTTTCTATGTATTCGCAGCACACTACACTTGTCTACATTGAGATTCAATTGCCATTCCGTGCACCATGCGTCAATTCGCTGCAGATCCTCCTGCATTTCGCTACAATTTTCCATTGTTACAACCTCCCTATACACCACAGCCTCATCTGCAAAAAGCCTCAGTGAACTTCCGATGTCATCCACCATATCATTTATGTATATTGTGAATAGCAACGGTCCTATGACACTCCCCTGCGGCACACCTGAAATCACTCTTACTTCGGAAGACTTTTCTCCATTGAGAATGACATGCTGCGTTCTGTTATCTAGGAACTCTTTAATGCAATCACACAATTGGTCTGATAGTCCATATGCTCTTACGTTGTTCATTAAACGACTGTGGGTAACTGTATCTAACACCTTGCGGAAGTCAAGAAACAAGGTATCTACCTGTGAACCCTTGTCTATGGCCCTCTGAGTCTCGTGGACGAATAGCGCGAGCTGGGTTTCACACGACCGTCTTTTTCGAAACCCATGCTGATTCCTACAGAGTAGATTTCTAGTCTCCAGAAAAGTCATTACACTCGAACATAATACGTGTTCCAAAATTCTACAACTGATCGACGTTAGAGATATAGGTCTATAGTTCGGCACATCTGTTCGAGGTCCCTTCTTGAAAACGGGGATGACCTGTGCCGTTTTCCAACCCTTTGGAACGCTACGCTCTTCTAGAGACCTACGGTACACCGCTGCAAGAAGCGGGTAAGTTCCTTCGCGTACTCTGGGTAAAATCGAACTGGCATCCCATCAGGTCCAGCTGCCTTTCCTCTTTTGAGCGATTTTAATTGTTTCTCGATCCCTCTGTCGTCTATTCGATATCTACCATGTTGCCATCTGTGCGACAATCTAAAGAAGGAACTGCAGTGCAGTCTTCCTCTGTAAAACAGCTTTGGAAAAAGACATTTAGTATTTCGGCCTTTAGTCTGTCATCCTCTGTTTCAGTACCATTTTGGTCACAGAGTGTCTGGACATTTTGTTTTGATCCACCTACCGCTTTGACATAAGACCAAAGTTTCTTAGGATTTTCAGCCAAGTCAGTACATAGAACTTTACTTTCGAATTCATTGAACGCCTCTCGCATAGCCCTCCTCACACTACATTTCACTTCGCGTAATTTTTGTTTGTCTGCAAGGCTTTGGCTATGTTCATGTTTGCTGTGAAGTTCCCTTTGCTTCCGCAGCAGTTTTCTAATTCGGTTGTTGTACCACGGTGGCTCTTGTCCATCTCTTACGATCTTGCTTGGCACATACTCATCTATCGCAAATTGTACGATGGTTTTGAACTTATTCCACTGATCCTCAACACTATGTGTACTTGAGACAAAAATTTTGTGTTGAGCCGTCAGGTACTGTGTAATCTGCTTTTTGTCACTTTTGCTAAACAGTAAAATCTTCCTACCTTTTTTAATATTTCTATTTACGGCTGAAATCATCGATACCGTAACCGCTTTATGATCGCTAATTCCCTGTTCTGCGTTAACTGTTTCAAATACTTCGGGTCTGTTTGTCACCAGAAGGTTTAATATGTTATCGCCACGAGTCGGTTCTCTGTTTAACTGCTCAAGGTAGTTTTCAGATAAAGCACTTAAAAAATTTCACTGGATTCTTTATCCCTGCCACCCGTTATGAACGTTTGAGTTTCCCAGTCTATATCCGGCAAATTAAAATCTCCACTCAGAACTATAACATGGTGGGGAAATCTACTCGAAATATTTTGCAGATTATCCTTCAGGTGCTCAGCCACAACAACTGCTGAGCAAGGGGGCCTATAGACACATCCAATTACCATGTCTGAGCCTGCTTTAACCGTGACCTTTACCCAAATCATTTCACATTTCGGATCTCCGTCAATTTCCTTCGATACTATAGCACTTTTTATCGCTATAAACACGCCTCCCCATTCACTGTCCAGCCTGTCTCTGCGGTATTCATTCCAATCTGAGTTTAGGATTTCATTACTTTTTACGTCTGGTTTCAGCCAACTTTCTGTCCCTAGTACTATATGGGCGTTGTGACCGTTTATTAATGAGAGCAGTTCTGGGACCTTTCTGTAGACGCTCCTGTAGTTTGCTATTAGCACATTAATATTGTTATTCCCTGTTGCATTTTGCCTACTCCTACCTTGCCGCGTCTCAGGAGGCGTCTTGTCGGGCCTGGGGAGGAAATTCTCTAACCTAAAGAACCAGCATGTGCTCTCCACACGTACTCCGCTACCCTTGTAGCCGCTTCCTGCGTGTAGTGCACGCCTGACTTATTCAGGGGGACCCTACATTTCTCCACCCGATAGCGGAAGTCGAGAAATTTGCACTCCAGATCTCCGCAGAATCGTTTGAGCCTCTGGTTTAAGCCTTCCACTCGGCTCCAAAGCAGAGGACCGCGATCGGTTCTGCGAACGATACTACAAATAGTTAGCTCTGATTCCACCCCGCGAGCAAGGCTTTCCGCCTTCACCAATTCCGCCAACCGCCTGTACGAACTGAGGATGACCTCTGAACCCAAACGGCAGGAGTCATTGGTGCCGACATGAGCAACAATTTGCAGTCGGGTGCACCCAGTGCTCTCTATCGCCGCCGGTAGGACCTCCTCCACATCTCGGATGAGACCCTCCGGTAAGCAGGCAGAGTGAACACTGGCCTTCTTCCCCTACCTTTCCGCTATTTCCCTAAGGGGCTCCATCACCCGCCTAACGTTGGAGCTCCCAATATCTAATAAACCCCTCCCCCCGTGTGCCTTCGCGGACCTTGCTGAAGGAGCGGCCACATGTCCACTCACAGGCAGAGCGGGCGATGCCACACGGCCAGCCTCCACATTGACCCTCCGCCTCGTGCGCCGCGAACGCCGCTGAACCCGCCACTCCCCTTGGGGAAAGGGTGGCCCAACCGCGCCCGGTACCCGCGAAGATGTCTCGACAAGCAGGGACAGTGGGTGAAGCATGTAACACCTGGGGTGTACCTTGCGACACACCAGACTACCCACTGCCGCTACACTCCGAGGCAGCAGCCTGAAGACGGCTGACCGCGGCCATCAAAACGTTCAGCTGTTCGCGAACAGTGGCCAACTTCTCGTACGTCCGTACACAGAAGTCACACATCCCATCCATCCTAAGGAATCAATTTACTGAAGAGAGTTCATCAACTTTTAACTAGACTTCTAATTTACTAAAGGCGGCTGATTATTGACTAAACTGTGATTGCTAGCCACTTCGTGTAGAAAACAATGAAAATAGCGCTACCTGTCTCTGGACTGTATTGAAAACAAACACTAGCACTACTGGCACTATGGTTGACTAAAGGGACTCTCTCTGACTGTATTCAAAACAAACATGAAATCTGTGGAACACTTAATAGCACTCGACAATTAAACCTCCCTAAAAGAAAAACACACGGAAGAAGAAGTGACAAGTAAGAAAAATACAGTTAATACTGAAATTAAGGTAGCTGGCTGCACAGCAGACGTGAAGCAGACGACGGTTAGTACGGGACTGACAATATGGGAAGTAGCTATAAAGTAGTACCTATAAATGACTTCTCATTTGTTACCAGTGTGGTTTAATGTTGTCTGAGGAAGATAAGATGTGCTGTTATCCTCTGTCTCTTCCTTCTGTTGAGTATGTTGTCCATTGTCTTAAAGCTAGAACCATTGCTGTATGATATTTCTTCAATTATTTCAATTCAATTTCCAAATCGTGTTTGATTTTTGTTATAGATAGTAGGTGGTGAACCATGGAACTAGGCGCTCAGTCCGGAACTGCGAGACTGCTACGGTCGCAGGTTCGATTCCTGCCTCGGGCATGAATGTGTGTGGTGTCCTTAGGTTAGTTAGGTTTAATTAGTTCTAAGTTCTAGGCAACTGATGACCACAGATGTTAAGTCGCATAGTGCTCAGAGGCATTTGAACCATTTTTGAACCATGGAGCGGAAGGCTGCATGTTGGTGTGTTATGGGCTGCCGGGAAGTGGCAGGTACTAGTGTGTCAGGAGAAGTTACTTCTATCTATAGCTTAAATACTGCCGTGGCTTACTGATGTCGTTGGCGAGGTCTACAAAGTTGATAGTGTGTGCTATCAACTCCATTGTAAACAATTTTGCTGTGGTGTGAATTCAATTGCTGAAAAAGTTTATTTAACTGTCACAAGCACAGCAAAGCATCCAGCATTACGTTTCAGAGCTTCTTTGTCTAAAAATGCTTGCTCGAACTTGTCCATAAGCATTTCAGCTAATAAGGGGTTCAGTGGGGACCGCATTACTAACCGATCTGACTGACTGTTATAGAGTTTACTGAAATTGGAAACAGTTTTGTATTAAGCACGTGTACCGGCACCACTGTTTAGGACTGAGAAAGTTAGTTTTGTGCTATATTCTGGACACAATTTAAAGCCAGGTGCGGGCCAGGTTGCAGTGACCTCCTCATACCAACAGTTGCGAAGTAGAATAGAGGCCACAAAGCCGTCAAATTTCTGAAAGAGTATATGTAACAGTTTTGCATGTCGCAAATCACAGGGAGAAGGGGCCCACTGGCTAACCTAGTATGTTATGAGTACATGACGTGAAGCGGCGCGCATGGCAAAACAGAGGCGCACAGACGCATATAAATAGGTGCGGTTTTCTAACGAGACTCATTCAAGTGTGGCAGCTCTCCTGGACTGCGGTTCGTGTCACACTACCAGCTACACGCAGCAGCTGATGGGGCACCAGCGTTCCAGTCCATGGCAGGTCGCTGGCTCGACCCTCTGAGGCCAACGCGGGGTCCGTAGCCAGCCAGCGGCGACCCACTCCAAGGCTCGCTACCGCGGGCAGTCGTCCTGGCTTCCAACACACGTCGGAGGCATTCCAAGCCGAGGGCCGTAGATTCGGACGCCGGATCGCGGGCGCTTGTTGTCGCCACGATCTCAGCCACGCCGGCGAGAAACACACAGCTGGCCGCCTGCGGCTCACACTGAGCAGCGCTGAGTCGGCACGGACGCAGACCTCTGAGTCGACTGCCGGCATCCTGACAACGACGTAACTCCACTGCCGTACAAGGCCGACACACAGCAGTGCACAGGTCGCCTAAGCAGCCATTCCAGGCCAAGCCGTTTTGCAGACAGCGAAGTCGTGTCCTCAGCATTGTGGGACCCAGTGACGCAGATCGAGAGGACCAGGAGCACTGTGGTTGGAAACAATAAATAACTTGGAAAGCTCGGACAAGTCGTAATATGGCGCCTTCTGCCTCTTCCTGCTGTGTTTGTTGTTGCTTAACATTCGGTGGCAGAAGTTGCCAGTACACACATCTCAGTACCCAACTTTACATCCTCTAGGTTCACTGGATTTCTTCCCGTTTTATATAACAATTTTGCTAAAATTTCCATTACCTCTGCAACAGGAATATTGGAAAATAGGCTGTTAATATCAAATGAGACCAGGTGGAGCTGGTACATCTTTCAGTATTTTCACTAGTGCAGGTTAATTAAGTACTGCAATTTTTGACTGATATTTTAACAATTGTTTCTATTGGTGAATCTAACTTTTTCGCTAATTTAAAGCAAGGTACTGAAACTAAAGACGCTATAGGTCTTATTAGCTACCTCCTTGTGTTGCATAGGTAACCCATACAAACCGAGCACTACTGGAGTCATTTTTTTGAGGTATTTGGAATCACTATGAGTAAATATGGATTTATATGTTTATATAACGTTCTTCTCTTCCATAGCACATTATTGTGGGATCCGTAACTGAGGGAATTCTTCTGATTTGAAGAATGTAAACACTTGTTCAATGTATTATCATTTATCAAGAACACTAAACTGTTCCCCTTGTCACCCTTGGTTGCAACGACATCTTGATAAATATTTTTACTGTAATGTGGTCAACACTCTGTTTCTTATAACTAGCGTTGAAAATATATGTATTTACAATTTTTAGTTCATGTGCTACCAGTTGCTTTGCTGACATATTGTCTGACAAAGAATAATGGAGATCCACTTTCTGCGTATCTAGCTTTTTTAAAGAAATATTGTATTTCAGAGCATGTTTAATTCCCTTATTTAAAATTTTATATACTTCAGAAAGGAAATATACTTCAGAAAAGAAATATAGATTATAGATTTGATAGATTAATAACATGTTCCGCTAATTGTTGACATTTATTGGATAATCGACTTCGTCTCAGTTCCCATAACTATTCTATTTTAGGTTTCTGGCCCAGATAGATCAGGTCTGCTATGGTATCGAATCTCCTCGGACTGCTTTATGAAATACGTCGAATTCACAAGAGTGCAGTTAATACGAAATTGTCATGTAAACAACTTTCCAATGTAAATACACATTATCACGCACCACATTCGACTTAATAATTTCTTCATTTACTCGTGTCCTCTCGGCAACACGAATTGCTTTCTTGGGCGCCTGTGCCGTACTTATTGACTTCAGAACCGCATATTTCGGTGTTATGTTTAGTTTTAAGGACTCACGATTGAAGCAGATACGTTGTGTGGCTTTAGACTTCTGTTTCACTACCCTGCTGTATGTGACGAATAATTGAGATGCTTTTGCACAGTTGATGATATTATGGAATATTCCATCGGCTTTAGGAGGAGCACAAACATATTAATAACTTGGACACACGGTGTTCATGTTCCATAATACAATTTATTTCATAGTTCGTTATGAATCGGCTTTAGGCTTCCCAGGCCATCAGATAACATAATGCTAAACAGATTGGCCATATAATTTCACCGAGAGTTTATAGCTATACAAAAACTGTTTTTTAGATACATGTGACATTCTATGACTATATCGGTAAAAATAAACCTTGCTGTGATAACCAAAGAGGCGCTGAACAAATAAATCTTCAGTGACAGTATTTGCAAAGTTTAAAGTATATGAATGTATAAGCCAGATATGTTGCACATGTGAGTAATGTCACAGACTACCATACATAACTGAAAAACTGGTGAATGTTATGATGAACAGGCTGAAAGAGAGGGGGGAGAAAACAGGAAGGAGTCTATGGAATATGGGTGTAGGATAGTTACAAGAAGCATTTTATGTACTGATGTACTGATGAGAGAGATACGAACTGGCTGCTCCTACTTCAGTAAGGGTGAGTAACGAAGATACATTTGTTCATTAATGACAAGGTCATGGTTCTTCGACTGGTGGTTGTCAATGGCCGGAATGTCAGGTAATGTTAGTGTTATGCCCTTAGTTCTTTTATTGAGAACATCAGATTTAATGTCATATTAATGAAATTCATTCAGAGCATGTTCAGTAAAGGAATAAACTTCCTTTTTGAGTCTCCAACTCATTTCCTACTCAGTCTGCTAGTTATAGCCCTACCTGACTGAACTACGTATAATTTCCCAACAGATGCCAGAAACTTCTATAAACTCGACTCTGTTCTAAAGGTGAAATATTATCAATACTGTTGATCAGAATGTTGACAACAGTATTCTTAGTATAAAACCTGGAGTATTTTTCATGAATTTTTGTTTCCTGGCAAGTAGCTGTGAAGGTGTATGTACTTATGGAATGGGGACCCATTTGTTATCTCTACCACAAACTGAACAGGACTTTTGAAATGAACTGCAAAGAATTAAAGAAACAGCATTCTTCAATATTTGTAACCCTAACCTAGTTAACATCGTTCTCTGTAGAAAGAGGAGACAAAGTATAACAGCACTTATTTATCTTCCTCAGACAGTAGTAAACCACACTGGGCTCGCATGTCATATGTAGATAAGACTTTACAGCTACGTCCCAGGAAACTAAAATACGCTAAGAATACAGTTGGACTTCTGATCAACAGTAATAATAAGATTCAATCTTTAGAACAGAGCGGAGTTTATAGGATATTTTTCCACCTCTGTTGTAAATTATATGGAGGTCAATCAGGTAGGGTTATAATTAATAGAGTGACTGAACATGAAAGGTGATGGAGTTAGTCATTCATATGAACCATGGACCTTGCCGTTGGTGGGGAGGCTTGCGTGCCTTGGCGATACAGATGGTTGTACTGTAGGTGCAACCACAACGGAGGGGTATCTGTTGAGAGGCCAGACAAACGTGTGGTTCCTGAAGAGGGGCAGCAGCCTTTTCAGTAGTTGCACGGGCAACAGTCTGGATGATTGACTGATCTGGCCTTGTAACACTAACCAAAACGGCCTTGCTGTGCTGATACTGCGAGCGGCTGAAAGCAAGAGGAAACTACAGCCGTAATTTTTACCGAGGGCATGCAGCTGTACTGTATGGTTAAGTGATGATGACGTCCTCTAGGGTAAAATATTCCGGAGGTAAAATAGTCCCCCATTCGGATCTCCGGGTGGGGACTACTCAGGAGGGCATCGTTATCAGGAGAAAGAAGACTGACGTTGTAACGGATCAGAGCGTGGAATGTCAGATCTCTTAATCGGGCAGGTAGTTTAGAAAATTTAAAAAGGGAAATGGATAGGTTAAAGTTAGATATAGTGGGAATTAGTTAAGTGAGGTGGCAAGAGGAACAAGACTTTTGGTCACGTGAATGCAGGTTTATAAATACAAAATCAAATAGGGTAATTCAGGAGTAGGTTTAATAATGAATAAAAAAAATGAGTGCGGATAAGCTACTACAGAAAGCATAGTGAACGCATTATTGTGGCCAAGATAGACACGAAGCCCACGCCTACCACAGTAACACAAGTTTATATGCCAAATAGCTCTGCAAATAATGAAGAAATTGATGAAATGTATGTTGAGATAAAGAAATTATTCAGGTAGTTAAGGGAGACGAAAATTTAATAGTCATGGGTGACTGGAATTCGAGAGTAGGAAAAGAGAGAGAAGGAAACATAGTAGGTGAATAAGGATTGGGGATAAGAAATGCAAGAGGAAGCCATCTGGTAGATTTTTGCACAGAGCATAAATTAATCATAGCTAACACTTGGTTCAAGAATTATGAAAGAAGGTTGTATACATGGAAGAACCCTGGAGATACTAAAATGTATCAGATTATATAATGGTAAGACAGAGATTTAGGAATCAGGTTTTAAATTGTAAGATATTTCCAGGGGCAGATGTGGACTGACTACAATCTATTGGCTATTAACTGTAGATTAAAACTGAAGAAACAGCAAAAAGGTGGGAATTTAAGGAGATGGGACCTTGATAAACTGACTAAACCAGAAGTTGTAGAGAGTTTCAGGGAGAGCATAAGGGAACAACTGACAGGAACGGGGGAAGAAATACAGTAGAAGAAGAATGGGTTGCTCTGAGGGATGAAGTAGTGAAGGCAGAAGACGATCAAGTAGGTAAAAAGACGAGGCCTGGTAGAAATCCTTGGGTAGCAGAAAGAAATATTGAATTTAATTGATGAAAGGAGAAAATACAAAAATGCAGCAAATGAAGCAAGCAAAAAGGAATAGAAACGCCTCAAAAATGAGATCGACAGGAAGTGCAAAACTGCTAAGTAGGGATGGCTAGAGGACAAATGAAAGGGTGTAAAGACTTATCTCACTAGGGGTAAGATAGATACTACCTACAGGAAAATTAAAGACACTATTGGGGAAAAGAGAGCCACTTGTATGAATATCAAGAGCTCAGATGCAAAGAAGGGAAAGCAGAAACGTGGAAGGAGTATATAGAGGGTCTATACAAGGGCGATGTACTTGAGGACAATATTATGTAAATGGAAGAGGATGTAGATGAAGATGAAACGGGAGATATGATACTGCGTGAAGAGTTTGACAGAGCACTGAAAGACCTGAGTCGAAACAAGGCCCCCGGAGTGGACAACATTCCATTAGAACTACTGACGGCATTGGGAGAGCCAGTCATGACAAAACTCTAACAGCTTGTGAGCAAGATGTATGAGACAGGCGAAATACCCTCAGACTTCAAGAAGAATATAATAATTCCAATCCCAAAGAAAGCAGGTGCTGTCAGATGTGAAAATTACCGAACTATCAGTTTAATAAGTCACACCTGCAAAATACTAACGCGAATTCTATACAGACGATTGGAAAAACTGGTAGATGCGGACCTCGGGGAGGATCAGTTTGGATTCCGTAGAAATGTTGGAACACGTGAGGCAATACTGACCTTACGACTTATCTTAGAAGAAAGATTAAGAAAAGGCAAACCTACGTTTCTAGCATTTGTACACTTAGAGAAAGCTTTTGACAATGTTGACTGGAATACTCTCTTTCAAATTATGAAGGTGGCATGGGTAAAATACAGGGAGCGAAAGGCTATTTACAGTTTGTACAGAAACCAGATGGCAGTCATTAGAGTCGAGAGGCATGAAAGGGAAGCAGTGGTTGGGAAAGGAGTGAGACAGTGTTGTAGCCTCTCCCCGATGTTATTCAATCTGTATATTGAGCAAGCAGTAAAGGAAACAAAAGAAAAATGTGGAGTAGGTATTAAAATTCATGGAGAAGAAGTAAAAACTTTGAGGTTCGCCGATGACATTGTAATTCTGTCAGAGGCAGCAAAGGATTTGGAAGAGCAGTTGAACGGAATGGACAGTGTCTTGAAAGGAGGATACAAGATGAACATCAACAAAAGCAAAACGAGGATAATGGAATGTAGTCGAATTAAGTCGGGGGATGCTGAGGGAATTAGATTAGGAAATGAGACACTTAAAGTAGTAAAGGAGTTTTGCTATTTAGGGGGGAAAAATGACTGATGATGGTCGAAGAAGAGAGGATATAAATTGTAGACTGGCAATGGGGAGGAAAGCGTTTCTGAAGAAGAGAAATCTGTTAACATCGAGTATAGATTTAAATGTCAGGAAGTCGTTCCTGAAAGTATTTGTATGGAGTGTAGCCATGTATGGAAGTGAAACATGGACGATAAATAGTTTGGACAGGAAGAGAATAGAAGCTTTCGAAATGTGGTACTACAGAAGAATGCTGAAGATTAGATGGTTAGATCACATAACTAATGAGGATGTACTGAATAGAATCGGGGAGGAGTTTGTGGCACAACTTGACAAGAAGAAGGGATCGGTTGGTAGGACATATTCTGAGACATCAAGGGATCAGACATTTAGCATTGGAGGGCAGCGTGGAGGGTAAAAATCGTAGAGGGAGACCAAGAGATGAATACACTAAGCAGATTCAGAAGGATGTAGGTTGCAGTAAGTACTGGGAGATGAAGAAGCTTGCACAGGATAGAGTAGCATGGAGAGCTGCATCAAACCAGTCTCAGGACTGAAGACAACAACAACAACAAACAACAAACAACAACAACATACAAATGACTTGATCTGGTAGAGTTGAAGCACAAAACTAACTGCTGTAATATTTACCTGTTGAAATTCTTCTAAATAACACCAACATGTAATAACAATGTGCGACGTAAAGCACACGCACACGCACAAAACGTAGTCAAGCACCATTTTATGATGGAAGAAAGGAAGGTAATTTTGTTACCATATATCACTTAAAATGGGCAACTTCCCCTATGTCTACACGGAAGACGACCAAAGACGGTGTCAAAGTAACATTTTTCAATAAAATAACAGAGTCTTCATCCCAATAGTAAAATCTTTAGTAAAGTTATTCATTATTTATCGAATTGAAATGTTTACTTATATTCGTATTTTTCTCTTCATATCTTACTGATGTCTCTGCCCTACTTTAAAATATGGTTAGAGTACTAATAAATATCTATGGTAAAATGAGTCTTTAAATATAAACCAGTGAACACTCTTGTAACTGCTATGAATATTTACACAAGAAAATTTTCCAGAACTCTAACGTAAGAGAAAGCAACGTCGCTGAGAGAGAGAGAGAGAGAGAGAGAGAGAGAGAGAGAGAGAGAGAGAGAAAAGAGTATTTTCCCCGTTTCTCCGCAGTTTAATTTTGTATTTCCGTGATGGAAGCTGTTACGGAATAGATGTAAATTGAGATGAGTGCAGTTCTGCTGCCTTAATAATTACATGTTTCACCACAATTAGTGGAGTTCATTACTTCACAGGGGCAATCACCTTGTTTCCATGTCATTTTATCACTTTATATTCTATCTTCAAGAGTGTGTGAGTGAATAAATAGGAGAGGCTGACAGTGTATAACTCGGAGCCAGACATTCGAATCCTATCTGTGTTCTTTCGCTTATTTCTTTACAACAGATGGTCTGAACCCAGTGAGATATTTTATCCAATCATTTCGGTTGTTGCGCATGTTATTTGAGAACTGCGTAGGCCTGATCGGTTATCGCTTTCGAACAGTGAATTAAGCGGCGTGCTCACTGGTCTGATGCAACCCAAATTAAAAGAAAACGTTCCGAGTGTGGTTCCCAATAAAGCAATGTTTTAGTTAAGGCAAGAGATCAGTATAATGATATGCACTGTATGGTGCTTTAAAGTGATTAACCACCATCAGTGTGGGTTACATGCATGACACGACTGATGAGTTGTGCTACGCATTAACGCCACACGTTCGAGAAACCTGCCCAGTGAATATCTCATTGAGGGACAGGACGGAACGTCACAGTGTACAATAAAACGCGTGTATGTTGCTTTTCGAAGTACAGAAGTATATAATTACGAATTCTAAAATTCAAACTTTGCACCGAAATAAATTGGTAATATTTTGAGCACGAAACCGAGTGCAATTAGAATAGATCTTCAAACCAAATATTCATATTTAAGTTGTCTGTATTACAAATTAAACACATGCATTTTGCACGCTGGCACTACTGATTAAACCGTTTAAGTTATGGGGCACTTGTTAACGACAAACGTTGATTGCTGTACCACTCTTTACAAGCTATATGTACTGCTATATATTGTCGCTTCTAAACGTCCTGTATTACTTATTAAAATACACACAGCTTATTTAAAGACACAAATAAATTATAAGTTAATCGGCGACCGTAGTTCGTTCAACCGCCATCCAAATGCATAAAAATTGATTGAAAAACACCCTTGAGCACTACTGCTGACCTAACTTACAGCCTAAAGTGCACCGATAATTAACTGAAAAAACAATGACAAATTCGTATGCTAGAAAAAAGTCCAACATCAAAATTACCTCAATGATACCTTTACCTATCCTAAAGCCAAATCGTTTGTCATCTAAAGGATCCCCGATTTTCTTTTCCATTCTTCTGTACACTAAATTTGATAAAAACGTACTACAAGTTTGGCATAAATTAAAAATACAAAATCTTAAAGCTATAGTTAGGTTATTACAAATGTTCTGTGTGTCCACTAGCAGCAGCACGAACAACGTGTAGACGTTAGCTAAATTCGTCATAAACTAATCTTGACATAAATTATCTGCTTTTACAGAAGTTATGGCTGCTGTTATTCTGTTCTTCACTTCTACGTCACCAGTAGAGGGTAGATGAACGCTCTTTAGTTCAGACATCTCCACAAGCAAAACTCACATGGGTCACCTCTGGCAGTCTTGGAGGCCAAGAATGCAGGGCAGTGTTTCACTTTATACAGCGTTGGAACAGAGTGCCATTGATAAAACGACGTACGTTGTGCCAGCGTGGTTGAGCTCCATCCTGTTGGAAAATGAAGTCATCGGAGTCCTCCTGAAGTTGTGGAAATAGCCAATTCTGCATCATTTGAAGATAGCTCTTTCCAGTCACTGTGTTTTCCTCAACAAAGAATGGAAATGGTACAAGAAACATTCACTTCAGGTGAGTCCCTTTCACGTTCAGTAATGTCATGATGGTTGTGGTGTCTGCATATGCGCACGTTATCACTAAAGTGATATGTTGCTGATTCACTAAATGTTAACCGTAGTAAAAAAATAAAATGACGTCGTTTGTGCTGCTGCTGGTGCACACACAGAGCAGCGGTGGGAGTTAGAGGCCGTGAAATGTATCGACGCATGATGTCTGTTTACGGCGAGTACAGTGTGAGTCAAAGTGCTGTGGAATGGCGCCGACGATTTCTTGAGGGGCACGAGTGACTGGAAGACGATGCTCGTCCTGGACAGGCGCATCGCATCATTACTCCGGAAATGGTTGTGGAAGTGGCTGCTCTAGTCTTGGAAAGCCACAGAATCACCGTGGACGAGATCCATCGGTTACTGGGTATTAGCGTGGGCACCGCCCACACCACAATACATCAACACTTGAACTTTCGAAAAATCTGTGGACAGTGGGTTCCCCCTACGTGACCGGTGAACAGCGCAATACTGGAATGGCGCTGTCTGAGTCATCTGCAACGTTATTATGAGGAGGAATACGGCTTTCTGTCGAGTATTGTCACAGGTGACGAAACACGGTGTCACATTTTGAGCCGGAAAGCAAGCAGTGGAAACATATGACTTCATGATCTCCAAAGAAATCAATGCCCGTGTTCACCTGTTCTGGTAAGGTCATGATGTCCTCATTTTTTTGACCAGAAGGGTCCACTGCTTGTCGAGTTCCAGGAACGGGGAACCACCATCACTGTCCAGCGTTATCAAGACAGTTTACAGAGCCTTAGACGAGCCATCAAGTCGAAACGGCGATGAATGTTGTCCGATGGTGTTATCCTCCTGCATGATAATGCCCACCCACACACAGCCAATGCGGTGAAGACGACATTGCAGCAGTTTCGGTGGAAACGCTGGAACATCCTCCGTACAGTCCCTATCTTTCACTGTATGACTTTCATGTGTTTGGACCTCTAAAACAAGCTGTTCGTGGACATCGATTCGCAACGGACGACGAAGTGTGTGACGGGGGTCCAGACCTGGATCCGACAGCAGCCTACTAGCTTCTTCAAGGATGGAATCGACCGGCTAGTGCCGCAATGGGATAAATGTGCTAACAGTTTTGAGGCCTCGTAGGTCTGTCTTCTTTTCTATCCATTACCAGTCTTGTGCGTTGCTCAGAGTTTTACTTTATAAAGCTCTTCGGTGATATTTTTCGGTTTATTAACGATTTTGCCGTAAAGACTCGTCTTTCAAAGATATGAGTTATTACTGGGAGGATATATTTCTATCGAATTTTAGTCTGACAGCGTGGACATTAAGTATAAAAGTTTACTGTATAAATTTATAATTATTTAAGTTTGCTTAATTAATTTTGATGCTTCGTAACAGATATAAATACAGATATTTTTTCCCCACAATAGCCTTCACACAAACTTTTCGACAACTATGCTCGGTGTTTCAAAACGAGTATTCGGGTTGTACGACTTTCTAGCATTTATTACACTAAACTTACAGTTATAATTAATATATCAAAAGAAAGTGGAATTCAAATAGTTTTGTCTGTATTCCAGTGTGCTAATGGAAGTGTATGTAACGACCAAGAGCGATTGAAGAATGTGTCGTATCGTTTGGAGTTCTTACAAGCTCCAAAGCCTGTAGACTACGGATTACGTATTAAATTTGCAAACGACAACTTATTGCATAATGATGAATATTTTCTGGACCATATCGTCTTCAGTGATGAATCGACATTTCACCAAAGTGGAAACGCGAACACACATGATGTGCGCAACTCGGTATCAGTAAATCCTCACGAGATGGTACAGCTACAACAATACTTCCATAAATTGAATATTTTCTGTGCCATATCCCGGCGGCCAGTTTATGGGCGTTTACTTCCTGGTGGAGCAACTGTAGCTGATGTTTTTATCTTGATGTGCTAAAACTGTGGCTCTTTTCTCAATTGGAAAAGCTGAATCATAAGACCATTTGGCAGTAAGACGGCGCGCCGTCTCACTGGCATAACTCAGTACGCGACTGTCTAAGCAACGCTGTAGCCGACCGCTGGATTAGCCGAAACGAGCGGAATGAAAGAGCTTGACATCCCACCTCATACCCCACCTGACGCCACGCTATTTTTAACTTTGTGAAGTTCATAAAGGAGCATGCGTATTTGCTTCCTTTGTCAGCTCATCTACCCGACTTTAAAAACAGGATTGTTGCAACTATTACTCGTGATCAGTTTTTGGGAAGAAGTCGCCTATCGACTCCACATGTATCTAATGGTGCTTACATTCAATACTTGTAAGAAAATTTTTTTGATTTACTCTTTCATTTGATGTACTATTTATGATTGTAGTTGAATGTAATAAATGCCACACAGCATTAAACTCCATATGTTCATTTGGAAATATTCATTTTTAATTGAATATTTATTTTTATTGTATTATTTATAATGGTGAGTTGAATGTAATAAATGCTCATTTTAAAAGACCCAGCATATTACTGATGAAATCGAGCCGCATCCACGTCAATCTGTAATTTTTCCGCATTCTTTCCGAGGAAATAGGAGGAATATGAGAATTCGTCGGCCACTTAGGTCATTAAAGACGAAGGTATTACTTCAATATGGAACGAGGGATCGTCCGTATTTTTGTCAAGCGAAAAGTATGGAAATTCATCAAAAGATACTCAGACACGAAAACCTAAATTAGGATGACCGGGTGATTAAAAAGTTTAAGTGGCATTAGATTTAACGAGACATTCCTCTCATTAATTACGTAGTGTAAGGCTAAGTTCAGTAATACTTTCCATATTTGGGTCTACTGTGATATAAGCTACTACATGGAGATTACAATACAAGATTACAGTGGATTGAGTAATGGTAAACAGAGATATCGAAGGCCCAATGTAACAGTATGGCGAACTGTGCGCTAATGTTGTGCGTTAATTAATGCGTACGGCCAAGCACGAAGCGACCCATTAGCAGAGCTGATAATCAGTTGTCAGTAGCTACGTTGCTTGCTCTCCGCTGCGTTGTTACGTGTGTACAGAGAATTATTCCACCTGTTATATGTTGAAGCGAAACAGCTTTGGGGTACATCTGCAGTGAAGGTATTCCACATCCTGTTGTTAAAGTGCAGTCGCATAAGTAATCAGACAAACGTCCTCTGATCGTCTCGAAGGCAGCAGCGTTTATTGTTTACTCAAAGTAATGATCCTTCACACAAGGCGCATTACCGTAGCGGATAACGGTCCTTCTAACATTTCTTGACCCTTTCATTCCCACTTCTGGTCCATCTGGCTGCTGCTGTATTGCTGTTCATTAACACTGTGACCACGAGTAGCTTACAGCTAAGTATTGGGAACAACCATACAGTTATGTACGCTATTTCTAATAACAGTGTGAAATATATTCCTCAGTCTACAATCACAATACTGCAATAATTGGAGCTAAGTTCATATCATCGATCATCTTCCACCACGTACTGACAAATACAAACATCATAATCTGTTTCAGTTGTATAGTGTTAAATGTCCTGATGCCAAAGACAGATACGATACGAGTGGTGATGTTTTTAGCTATCTCGTACCTCCTCCAGTACCGATACAATCCTGTGTAAATTTGTCGTAGGTAGCAGATAGTAGTAGAGGGTAGAAATGCGATTAATGTTTAACCTGTGAGTAAATTCAAAGAACTGCCTGCATTTCGGATTGTAATATGCATCACACATGGACTCATTCAACGACGAAATGCGCAGAAAGTCCTCGCCAGCAGGTTGAAGGGCTACGACGAATGATAACTGATGTCTTATTCTTAGCGCACGTTCCAATGGGATACATACAAAATACCGCTACAACGCAATGCCCTGAAAATAGTAAAAAAAAAACAGATGATACAGAGCAGAATCACTGCAGCAAAACATCGTTATGGAATTTTCTGAAAAGGATAAAATATACTGTATTTTTAAAGTGTATTGGTACAATAAGACACCCGATGTCACACTCAGATGAACATCCACTCGCTTGCACAAAAAATAAACGCAAGTACGACCGCCAATAAGGCAGTTTCATGGCGGCAAAAATATTCGGAGTTCTGACTTTCGGAAGGGTAGGCAAAATAAAAAAGCCCACCATTTCTGATGTTCCTGTTCATGAGTGGACTATTGTCTATAGGTTCCATTTTCACCAAATGAAAATGACAGATATCAATATATAATCTACAGTTTTAGATGGTGTGAGGCTGATTAGTAACGGTTACCTATGGCATTTCGCTCGTGAGAGAGTGATTACAGGTAGAAAAGGTGAGAACCGTCGTGGTTTGTGTGACATTAATATTACAATCCACTTGTGGCGCTTTGAGCTTTTCATTTTATGTTACGTATCTATATTTCTAGAATTTAATTCCTTTTCCTATCTATATGGGGCAGTCAAATGGAAACAGGATATTTGGGGGAAAAAAGGAAACGGTTTATAATTATAAAAAGTAATCACTGTAAGTCTTAATAAATTTATACGTCCATCAAGCACGACAGTTAACGGCTCCTTGGAAAATTGATTGCAGTTACCTACGAAACCATGACTGTACACAGCCGCGCACATCTTCGTCCAAAGTAAATCGGCGACCACGAATGTGTTTCTTCGTGGCTCCAAAAATCAAAGACGGAGAGATCGGGACTGTATGGAGGATGCGTAATGGACTTCGAGCAAAACTTCTGGAGGGTTCGGGAACACACGTTGCCAAGGTCGTTTCGAGCACGCGGCAGGAGTTTCGCTGGGAAGGCTTATAATGATAATAGTACGTAGAGATTTTGAAGCCAGCACTTGTTAGTTTGATAACCAGGTCCTTTGACAGCAGAGTACAGTCCTTGCAAATGATCGTTTCAGTTGTCTCTTGTGGCCACTAGAGGCCGATTCGTCGCTGTCAGTTTCTTCGCTACGATCGTCTATCAAAGCAGAAACACGACGATCGACTTCCAAGCCATCGGACAGCTGCCGCCTCGTCAGCTTTCCATTGTCTGCCGCAGTGTCTGTTGTAGGCCTTTTTGGAGTGTAACTATCGATACCGACAACCATTGGTATGGCAACTAATACCGCCATCTCTGATAAGACTACTTTTAACAATCAAATCATATCACCTATTGCGCTTTTTTATTTTGAATAATGATAGGAGTTGTTTTGGACCATTATGCGTGTAGTTTTTGTATATATTTTTCTTGAAAATATGAAATCGTTCCTCACATAATGAGTGCATGGTTATCATCGATGTAATGCAGTATTCAATGGACAGGGCTGACAGTATACATTCCCAAGTAATGCTTCCTTAATCAGCAGTGCACGTCTGCGTTATTTATTTATTTATTTTATTTATTTATTTATTTAACCTGGCAAGATTAGGGCCATCAGGCCCTCTCTTACATCTAACCAGGCATTCTACTTATTTTACAGTCATATGTTTCAGTAGGCATGTTAAACTACATCTAATACAAAAAGTGAGATAAACAATTAGAAAGGTACACCTCGAAAAATACATTATTGAAGAGAAAGATTTAAGATAGGAGTGCTGGCAGCAGGGAGTATGAGGGACACTCATGGTGAAGCGAGGAGAAGAATAGAGAGACATGATGAAACATAATTAAGGAAAATATAAAGGAAAAGGAGACTGCGTGTCTAATAGAGATAGATGAAGAGGAAGGCATCTCAGGAGCAAGATAGGAGACACTAGCTTTGCTATTTGACAGATGAGAGGATTTGCCTTGCACATTAATTTTGTGGAGAATTTTATGCGGATGATAGTAGGAAATGCTTCAACTTCTTCTTAAAAGCAACAGGAGATTGAATTTTCCTCAAGGTAAGGGGCAGTTTGTTCCAGAGGCGGACAGCGGCAACTGAGAAGGAGTTTGCAAAAGTTTTTGTTTTGTGAGTGGGCACAGTTAGGATACCAGATAAGAGTGACCTCGTGTTTCGATTATGATGGCATGACAGGATTTTAATCTCTGAAGCTAGGTACTGGGGTGCTTGCGCGATGAGGAGTCGGTGAAGTAGACATAGAGTGTGGTAGTCACGCAGTTTGTCCGGCCGCAGCCACCCTAGCTCGGAGTATGAAGAACTAACATGATCATATCGGCGAATGTTGCAGGTGTAACGCACACAGGCATTCATGGTTAGCTCTAGCCGTCTTTTGTTTTCACTACTCATGCCTTGTTGAATCACATCACAATAGTGGAGGTTCGGTAGAACGAGTGCTTGCACGAGATGGCGTTTCAAGTCCTGTGGGAATATGTTCCGAAACTTTTTGAGAGCATAAAGACAAGCAGACGTTTTTCGGCACACTGCGACTGTATTCTCCGCCCAGTTGAGGTGCTCGTCCAAAGTTACACCCAAGTTCTTCACTGTTTTCTGATATGGTATTGGAGTACCTTCGAGCAGAATAGGAGGTAGCCGTTCGCGGAAATCTGAACTTATTAATTTCTGATGGGCTATTAAGATTACTTGCGTCTTTTTTGCATTTAATTTAAGCCCTAGGTTTTTCGCCCATGTCACTACTGAAGACAGATCATCATTCATCAGAGCGATTGCAGTGTTTACGTCTTCAGGTCTGACGCTGAGGTAGAGCTGGAGGTCGTCGGCATAGAAATGATGTTTACAGGAGGACAAAACCGACGAAATATCGTTGACATATAAAGAAAACAAGAGTGGTCCTAAGACTGATCCTTGTGGCACTCCCGAAGAAACATGTTTCCAGGAAGATTTTTCATTTGCGCAGACAACACATTGCTGTCTGTCTTTTAAGTAGCTTTCAAACCATCTCATTGCACTATCAGAGAAATTAAGCTGTTGCATTTTTCTGAGTAATATGTCAAAGTTAACAGTGTCAAAAGCTTTGCTGAAGTCCAGTAGCGTCAATATTGTTGCCTTTCGATTGTCGATGGCATATTTCAGGTCATCAGTTACTTTAATTAGAGCAGTGTTTGTGCTGTGATGTTTACGGAAACCGGATTGAAATTTGTCATATAGACTGAATTCATGCAAGTGTTCAGTGATTTGGTCATGAACAATATATTCCAGTGCTTTGGAAACAGCAGGCAGTATGCTAATTGGTCGGTAATCACTAGGCAGTTGCGGGTTTTCGACCTTAGGGATGGGTCGAATTATGCTTCTTTTCCATGCAGTGGGGTATATTCCGTTCACGAGGGAAAAATTAAATATGTTAAGACAGGTACTAAGATATCGGCAACATTCTTAATCATGGTTATACCGATACTGTCGTTGCCTATTGCATCAGAAGAGATTCTCATTATTGCTTTTCTTGCCGTATTTGTTGTTACATGTTTTAGATGAAAGGTATCGTTGTTAGTTATCCTGTTTGGGGATTCTTGTGGACGGAAATCATCAGCCGTGCTGGTATTCAGAGGTGCAGAGAAGAATTCATTTAATTCGTTAGCTGACACATGAAAAGTAGTTTCCGATTTTGCCTTTCCGACCCCCAAGCTACGGAGATTCTTCCATAGAGTCGTGGGTGTCAGATCGCTGCATACGAGGGAGCGAGCGTGCCTGATTTTGGCATTGCGAATGCATTGTTTCACTCTGTTCCGTAGCTTTCTATATTCTTCAAAACGTTCGGGTTTCGGATCTGCCTTGGAACGCCTGTGGGCAGCATCCCTATCAGTCGTCATTTGAGGTAATTCAGCTGTCAGCCATGGAGCAGGAGATTTTCTTACACGGACTGTGCGCACAGGTGCATGTTTGTCATAGAGGGCAGTGAGTTTATCACCAAGTTCATTAATTTTGCCGTCGATTGTAGGTTCTCTGATTATTTGATGCCATGAGATTTCTGAGCATTCGGCTGTTAGAGTGTCAAGGTCAATACGTTTCATGTTCCTACAAGTTATGTAACGCGATTTGATCCTTGGGGGCTGCACAGAGTAGGCCAGGAATATTACATCATGTGCTGAGAGGCCAGGGGCCGATGATTGACCAACATCTCTTACTTTGTCAGTCTGTTTCGTTGCGATCACGTCTATAAGAGTATGACTGTGCGCCGTATGGTGTGTAGGTTGTAATGGAAGAATGTTCATGCTATTGCAACTAAACAATCTTCTTAGGTTTATTGCGGAGGGAGTGTCTCTTAGCAGGTCTATGTTCAAGTCACCCATTACGATGACATGTTCGTATTGACACTGAAGTGAATGTAATTCCGACTGGAAGGAACTCATTGAGCTTATTTTTGGCGGCTTGTACACGACGCCGGTCAAGAATTTCCGACTTTGTATATTTATTTCAATGAACATGAATTCAGCCTCTTTTTCTTCAGCAGGATTTGACGTACATAAGACTTTCGCTTTGAGATCTGTTCGTATATATGCGCCGACCCCGCCACCTCGCTTTTTTGATCTGTCTGCCCTAAGAAATGTGTACCCTGGGAGATGAATAGATGCAGAGGATATGTGTGGTTTCAACCACGTTTCGGATAAGAGGATTACGTGGTAGTTTAGTTGGTGGAAGAGGAGGCTAAGTTCCTCGTAATGCGCAGGTAAAGACTGAATGTTGCAGTGAGCTGCTAAAAGCTCGGACGCGTTCCGCTGAGCAGCCTGGAGTAGGGTGGCAGACTGGTTTGTCCCTTTGTTAGGCACTACCTGCCGCGAGGGGCACTGACCGGTGTTTCCGCCAAGTGACATATTCCAGGGGTGTCCGAGATTTTGCGCGGCCTGCTTGTGACTCCGCGAGAGCCGAAAGAAAAGCGACTGCAAGAGATTTCCTGAGGTTGCGGGAGTATAGAAAATGGATTAGTGGTATTCGGTGCAGGGAGAATATGACCCAAATGGTGACAGCTGTGTGTCACTGAGTGTCCTATGTCGTAAGAGGAAAAGTGTAATTAGAGTATTTGAAACAGCTTAGGGTGGAAATAAGGGAAAGAGGAGTGATTTAAGAGGCCGATGCTGCCAGCAGAGAGAAGAAAGCTTAATATTTAATAGAGTATCGTAGGAAGCTAGAATTAAATTGAAATTTGCTAAAGTGATACTGATAGTAATTTTTGTTATGAACAATTTAAACCGAAGAGATGGTTGACTAATGAACTAAAGGAGAGACAAATAATTGCAATAGAACTATTACAGAATGGAAGAGAATAAACTGAGAAAATGAAAAAAGTGTTAGCAGTAACTAAAACTAAGCAATGGCTACAGCTAAAGACACAAAAATAGTAAAAAGTTAATACAGTTACAAAAACAATTAGTTGAAGGTACAAATAATTGAAAAGTTAATAAGTTACAAAAACAATTAGTTGAAGGTACAAATAATTAAAAAGTTAATACAATTACAAGACTATATCTGAGTATAGGACTGTTAAAATTTGAAAATGGTGTTAAGTTTGACTTTTGGCTCGAGTAGGTTCACTTAATACTATTTAGTTCTGTCATGTTTGTGACTGTCTTCTTTCCAGCTGCAGTCTTAATGATTACTCTGCCATCCTGAGTCCACACATTCTGAAGACCGAAATGGGATATGGCACTGTTTAAAATCTTTAGCCGCTCGTGTGTCAGATCTTCCCTTATTGTAATCCCTGTCCTTGCTAACTTCTTCTTCTGGGTAAAGATCTCAGCCCTTTTTCGGTACGACACAAATTTAATAATTATTGGACGAGGTTTGGTAGCACCTGGTAGTTTTCGTCCCACCCGGTGGCTCCTGTCAATGTCTGCCTTGGTCACTTCGACGCCTAATTTTTCACGCGCAACCTGTATAAGCAGGTTGTCCGTGTCTTCTTCTTTATTTTCTGCTACTCCAAACAGTCGTAGACTATTTCGCCTTTGGTACTGTTCTAGCTCGTCTGTGGCGGCAGATAGTTTCACTTCCAACTCTCGTGCCTTTTTCTCGTATTCAGACACAGACTTTTTTAGTGCTGTAATTTCGGCAGTATTGGCCTCAACAGTTTCACGCATTTTGGCCAATACTGCTGCCGTTACAGTATCTGATATGGTGCCTGCTATCAGATCGAGATTGTTTTTATCGCGAAGCGCAGCGTTTACCTCAGAGCGAACCAACTCCGCTATACCGGGAGCCGCGGCCGCACCTTCCGCCAGGAGCAGGCCCGCCGCACCTGCTGCTTCCCCGCTGCTGGACGCGCTGCTGTTGATTCTTCTGTTTACCATTTTCTCGCAGATATTGGCGGAGCACAGAAAAAAATAGCACTACTGCACAGAACACTGTTGTTTACACGATTTCCACTTGTACTAGACAACACCACCTGCGAGAACACCTTCGAATTCGACTAAATTTCGCGAGCCGAACTTAACACGTGTTACACTGCAGCCGCCATATTACGCACCTTCCTCCATCTACCACCTTCTTTAGTCAAGTTACCGTATCTTCGTGCAGAAATACCTCTCAATATGTGTTACCATTATTTTGTAGTCCTTACTGCATGGCGATGATGTAAATTAAAGACGGAAACTGGTTGCCAACCGTAATAAATATCTGTTGCAATCAAAACTGTTTTACTCAATTTAAGTATTTGACAGCAATAGCTGTTCACTTTCCATTGAAAAATTGCTTTCTAACATTTAAATTCCTTGATGGTGTTATTACAGAGTATACAGCTATACACATGTTTCTAACCATTATGTAAAATCACCATTGTCAGTGAAGCGTATGCTACTTTGTGGGAAATTGTAACAAATTTTCGACTATTTATTTTAATAATATTATTCGTTATGAATTCAATTGCGCTGACTCGAAGCGGTGTTAGTAAATCATACGAATAGGAACACCACGTGAGCAACTGTTATAGGTATTAACTACTACGCAACAGATTTAAATAGTGGTTTGTTGAGGAAATGGCGGTTCGACAGGTTGGTACTTGATGTTGAAATCAGGTCGTATTAGAACCGCGTAAGATGAGTTTCATTCGATAAGATTGCCGGTCAGGCGACATTGTGTGATTAGTTAAAATGTGAAACGTTGAAATAAAGGGGTCTCCACAGTTAAGTAGGAAATGGCATTGGGTTGTGTTGTAACTGACAATCCGAACGTTTTTTTGCAACATAACTTTTACTGACGTGAGTCTACATCGAAATGACTGATGACAACGAAAAGTCACAATCACAAAGCCAGTAAGAATTTCCTACTAGAGGCAACAAAACATAACTTCTAAGCTTCACACAAGAGGCCGTTGTAACACACATACGCCTTATTCCAAGTCTCATTCCGATGTTGAAGACGTAGTCTTCCATGGAGACATCCTTGAGGTCGGTATTCAGCGTGAACTGACTTCCGTTGCTGGTTCTAGCTTTTAAATTGTATTGGCCATCCAATGAAATGTCGGTGTAGTAATACTTCCTGCAGGCCATCTCGAACTCTCTCTGCAGGAAGTAGTACGTGGAATGTATGTTCCCAAAACAACATATGTTTATCATTGCTTACGCCTTTGGGCAAAGGCAACCTCAGTCCTGTGTCATGTTAGTTGTGTTGCCAGCATTCAGGGGCTACCTTGGCGACGGCAGAACACCCCACCACCCTTAGAAGAGCTGGACCAGTACGGGCGACCACGGGGGAGAGAGCACCAATGTAGCCCGGTGCAGCACGCCGATCGGCAGCTAAGTCATTCTAAAGGAGGCAGTGTAAACCGGCCGCCTGTGAGTAGGGCGCCGCCTTCCTCGCAATGCGGAGGGAACTCAAAGTGATGGTGTTTGTGAGGCGACAGTATGCAGGGCAAGTGGCATGGGAACGTCCGTGCCATCCAACTGGGGCCGGGAAGTGGATCCTGGGGAAGGGCCTAGGGTCGCCCCGGGGCCGGAGGAGGTGGCAGAGGCGCGGGGCCGGCAGACGGCAGCTGTCGGCCATTTCCTGGAAGATCCCCCACTAACTGAGGAGAATGCAGCAACATAGGCCTCACGGAAGGGGCCGACAATGGGAGAGAGAAAGAGAAGTCGGCGTTTGGGCTGTGGCTGGTCGAGGAAACGATGACAGAGTTGGTTGCGATGACGTTGAACCACCCTGTTGTCCAAGCAGATGTCTAACATTGTCGACCACAGGGCCCGAGAACGACTCCCGGCAGCCAGCGAGGCCGAGACCTGAAACCATGTGCCCACACGATGGAGCTGGATGAATATCTGGAAGCGCCGGGCCGGGCACAGGGTGCCATCCATGGCAGGAGGAGATGGAACAGGGTCCGAGGCTGACGACGATGGAGTAGTTCGGCTGGACTCTTGTCACCCAATGGCATGGTCCTGTAGGAACTGAGAAATAACGTGTCTTCTGGAGAACAGTCATCAGTGTACTTCTGCATCTTTGTTTTAAAAGTGCTAACTTGGACTGTGGATGTAAAGGTGGGGTAACGACATGATGCATACAATTATCGTGGCAGAATTTGGCGAACTCTTGACTGCGAAATTGCTCACCATCATCAGTGACCAAGGTGACGGGAAGGCCTTCAATGGAAAATATTTTGGACAGGGCCATGATAGTAGCCTCCGTGGTGATAGAGGAGCATCACAATGAAAGTGAAGTGGGAGTAGGCATTCGTGACGAGCAACCAGTAAGCGTCGAGCAAGGGTCCCGCAAAATCCACGTGGATGCGTTCCCATCAGAGGGGCGCTGCTGGCCAGGATTGGACGGAGTGGCGTGTAGTGGGAAGGGGCTGGGTACACTGCGGACAACCTCAGACCATGAGCTCCAATTCTGCCATCATGCCCACCTAGAAGACATGGCGATGTGCGAGGGTTTTCGTCTGGGCAATACCCCAGTGACCTTGATGTAAGACATTGAGAATCTGAGACCACAGGGAAGTTGTCACGATGACTCGGGATTGGCGTTATGTTCTGCACGGAGGATGACCCCATTGACGGCCACCAGTTGATGGTGGATGGAAAACAATCGGAGTTCAGCCTGGGCGCAAGGTGGAGGAAGTGTCGGCCAGCGGCGGAGAACATAGCCGCTACCCTCTCAGCTGTGTCAGCCAACGCATCCCGTATGTCATCATTGGCCTGAAAAATGAGGTCTGATGAATCGAATGCCGAATCCTGGCTGGAGGGGAGCCGAGACAAGGCTTTGGCATTTGCATGCTGGGAGGTGAGCCGGAAATGGATCGTAAACCTAAAACGTGAAAGGAATAGTGCCCATCGCTGCAGGTAGTGGGAAGTTTTCGTGGGTAACTGGGCTGACGGAGGAAATAAGGCTACAAGGTGCTTATGGTCAGTGATTAAGAAAACATATCTACGGTAAAGGTACGGGAGGAATTTGGTACAGGCAACCACGATGGCTAAGGCCTCTTTCTCAATTTGAGAATATTTGCATTGGGCCTCGCAACATGTCTTCCTCCATCATACATTTCGCATAATGATCAGTATGGGAAACAAAGTAATTGTAACGCACTGTGTTGCCTACAGACAGTTTTCAGGCGCACCATTTGCAAATGGAACAGGAGAAAGACAGAGCGATAGTGGTACTCGAAGTACCTTATGGAGTAAAGTTGTAAATCAGGTATGAAATAAATACACTTTGGATAACTTGTGTAGTGCGTCTGTTCAGCTAGACTGGATAGCTGTAACGGTGTGAGAGTCAGGAAAGTCCCATAGATACGCTCTTAATATCTTGACCTTCCATTACGTGAACTAAAACAGATGCTGCTGTTGATCGAAACTCTTTTGAGGTAGACAGTCACCGAGCAGAAGAAAAAGTATTAAGTGACAAGAGTTACACAGAATGGGGCAGTCAAACGAAAACGGAACATTTAACACAACGCTACCATGGAATGGCTCCTTTTAAAAAGCAACCATCACAAGTGTTAGAAAAATGTATTCCGCTGGAAGACGGATAGATCAATTCCTATTTCGCAGCATGCGGTCGGTCACTGAGGAAATCACAATCGCCCGCATTGTTGCACATCCTTGTCCGACTGAACTCCACGTCCATGCACGTTTTTCTTCAGGTCGCCAGTGTGTAAATAACACAGAAAAATATCCGGGCTGTAGGGAGGATACTCCAGTGTTTCCCAACAAAAATCGCTGAGGTGTAGCCTTCGTCACGTTGACAGTGTGGGGGTGGAGTTATTGTGCAACACGATGATCCCATCGGACAGCCTTCCCGTGCGTTCTAATTTTATGGCTTCTTGCAGTTTCTGCAATGTGTTCTCGTAGCGCTGCTCATCGACGGTAAATAGATGGATATAGCCGGTACAAGGACATTTTGCTACAGCAGGTTGCATACATTCATGGTCAAACTTGATTGATTTATGACCTTAACCTATTGGGTTGATAAGTCGTTAATGACCCCCTGGCGGTTGATTTATAACCCCACGAAGATAATCTGTCCTCCTGTGAAACCCCACCACCAATCTCCCTCCCCCTTCTCTTCCACCACCCGTCTGGGAACTCTCCTCATTGACACAAGCACACATCTGATATTTAATCAATTGAGTAATTAATTGCCCGCATCTCGTGGTCGTGCAGTAGCGTTCTTGCTTCCCACGCCCGGGTTTCCGGGTTCGATTCCCGGCGGGGTCAGGGGTTTTCTCTGACTCCTGATGGCTGGCTGTTTTGTGTTGTCCTTAAGTTAGTTAGGTTTAAGTAGTTCTAAGTTCTAGGGGACTGATGACCATAGATGTTAAGTCCCATAGTGCTCAGAACCATTTGAACCATTTTTGAGTAATTAATTCAATTAATTTACCCCTCCAGCTCCTTGTAAATCCCCCAGCCCTCCCCTCAAATTCTCCTCTCCACCCCCACCTGGAAAATGAGTCAGTCTGATCTGGATTTGAGGGCTCTCACAACAGCAAATGCAATTATGTAGCAAAGGATATAACTGCTTATTTATATTCAATTCATATGAGTTGAATCTTTCTAGTTCGGTTGGTGTATTGGAAGATGTAGGTTATGTAAAATACATTGAAAAGAAGTAATTACTCCGAACGCATTATTTCCGATTGTGAAAGGAATACAGTCGCAAAAGCGACACCAACATAACTCACCGCACGTAATTACACAGTTAAAAATCTCTCGATCCTGTCTTCCCATGAACTGCAGTAAACACGACACACCTAAACGACAGTCCAGTCCATAGTAGTAGTAATTGTCATACTTAGATGCCTGAGAGTTGCACATCCCGAGTGCTCCTGCCCCAATGGCCGCACACAATATACCCACCCCCTTGTACACCACCAGCTCAGATGTTGGAGGAAACTGCTGCTGTGACCACAGCTGCAGTTGAAGACATGCATGTATGCCAGAGTGAACCACCCCAGGCATGGAGGGCATCTGGGAATGGATTCACATGTTACAAATAGATACAGTGCCAACATTTGACTGTGATCGATATTGAATCAAGCAATTTACCATGGAGAATAAATCCATCACACATGACTGCAGAGACAGCTCAACACATCTGAGTATTAGTTCAAAATGGTTCAAAGGGCTCTGAGCACTATGGGACTTAACATATGTCGTCATCAGTCCCCTAGAACTTAGAACTACTTAAACCTAACTAACCTAAGGACATCACACACATCCATGCCCGAGGCAGGATTCGAAACTGCGGTCGTAGCGGTCATGCGGTTCCAGACTGAAGTGCCTAGAACTGCACGACCACACCGGCTGGCGTATTAGTTCCCTATTCAGCCATCCAGAGAGCGTCGCTAGGGCTACCGCTGGAAGTTGTTCCTGCTGCTGCAGGAACAAACCGACTAGTCAGCCGGCAGGAACGTTTTGTTTGTACCCACCTCCCGGAATGGCCTTAAGCCGGAAACATCAATTCGTTCTGTTCATTGCCTACCTCCGCCATGCACCTGAAAAGCTGCCTAGGAAACCAGCCACTTATTTATCACTGTAATTACAATTAATTATTACGATATCAGCCCCAGTATAGTGACATTCGACAATCAGAAGTACTTCTTCCTGACATCAATGGCTCCGGGACCAATCTCACGATGAAATATCAGTACCTATATCCTCCTTATGACTAGACATCATTTTCCAAATAAAATCTTTCATATTCCTTATGGATATTGACGTGTTAAAATTGCAGTTTTCCACGTCAAATCCTTACCTTCCTTGTGATCTCCGTTTTATTTGCACATGCCGGAACACAGACCATAGTAACTTTACATCGTAACACATACTTTATAACTTCCAGCATGCTGGGCTAGCCGTGGGTCAGCAACTTCTGTCTATCATTCCAAGAAAAAACTAATGCAAAGTTGCAAATTTTTCTTTTTTTATTCACGCGATGACAGAAAAATTGGCCTCGGCCCAAAACTAGTCATCGAGCCCATACAGAAAGAAAAATTTGCTACTATGGATTGGTTTTTCGTTGTAATGACATACTTTACAAGCCTGCTAGTCATAACGAATTTGTCGCACATCCCCTGCGAAGTATAATACTTCATCATTAACTGAAAGCTGATGACACCAAACAATACTGAGCGAAAATCCATGGTCGATGTACATGCGCCCTTTGTTTTTCTTGTGGCTGGTACCAGCGTTTCTCGGAAGGAGAATTGTAGTCATTTATAGCAGACCAGCTATTGAAACGAAGATCACAACGACCATGCGCTGTCATCCTGCTTAAAATAGCGGTCTTGGTTCTACTGGCATACACAAGAATCACTAATGATATACATGTCAAAAACTGTAAATGCTTTATAAATCAAGGTATGGTTTTTATTCAAAACGAAGTGTTCTTCCACCTTCAGACACCGCCTTCGACTTACAGAGAATGGACTCACCTTCGAACCGTATTCTGACTACAATGCAAGGTGAATCCACGTCCGAACCCTATCCATGGCCATAATGCATGGTGGATCCACCATTGGACCCTCTCCCGACCATAATGCATGATGGATACGCATCTAAAGCCTATTCCTGGCCGTGTTGCATGATGGATCCACCATTGTACCCTGTGCCTGGGCATAGCGCGTGGTGGATCCACCTCGACCCCTATCCCTGATGGAACATGTAGTGGATTCACCTAACAGCTCTGCCCTGGTCCTGTCCCGAACCTACCCTGTCGCATGGTGCCCCCACGTGAACCTGAAGCAGGCACACACAATGAAATCTGGCTTCGCAGGACAGAGCGGATCAGGTTGAGGAAAGGGACTAAAGTCAATTACTGTTAGTTACATCAGAACACACTCAACTTTATTCCTCAAACTAATGCACAGTTTTGTCATTGAAACAACAAAGATCAATTCACGGCTGAGGGCCCAAGTACCTCCTTCATAATAAGTTTAAATGATTGCTTTTAAAACACCAGGATTTAGATAACAGCTGGAGGCAGTACTTAAGTAAAATTACAATATCTTCTCGGCTAGAGGCCGAAATAATATTGCAGATCAGCTGTGGAAATTCTTTAAAAGCCAAACATTTACAAATTACTGGTAAAGGCAATATTAAGGATAATTAAAGTTAATTCTTCAGCTGAAAACCCAATTTAAAATAAAAATTATTTACTTAATAAAGAGAGACTTTAAAGATAAACTTTTACACAGTACAGTAGAAAAATATCTTAAGAAAACTTGCAGTATCTTGTCGGCTGAAGGCCCAAACAATTACTCAAGAATAATTAAAGACAGCCTTAAGATAAACATTTACAGAACATGGCTGAAGGCCGTTTCAAGAATTCAAGATAATTAAAGAGAAACCATATAGGCAATGATTTACATATTATAGTCACAGATTCTTAAACAAACACATCTGAAGGCCTGAGTACAGAGCAATTTTCAATGAAACACGGCTGCAGGCTTAATTTTAAAGTTGTTATGAAGTTCGGCTGAAGGCCATATGCGAAACATAAAACAGACAATATTACTAAATGGCTGAAGACCTTTCACAGTACCTCCGACCAAATAAAATGACACTCACAAACAACAAACAGTGGTGCTCAGAAGTGTTCCAATGGTCGGCCTGGGGAGGAAACTCTACCCATAGTTTAGGTGAGACAGGTAGCCAAGCGTAACACTAATCAATCGGGTTGCAACACGACCTAGATATGAACCAACTAACCACCTAATCAATTCCCTTCCACCCGACCAATAGCACGACAACCTAAGTATCAGCGAAGACGAAGATGGCAGCAGGATTATATTTTAATAATAACTGGCGTATAAACAAAGTCGAGGCACAATAAACACTCAAAGAGAAAAGGAGAACAACACCTAGCTGTCGAACTACACGCCGTGTTGGACGGCATCAACACGGCGAAGAAAACACACTGGCGCAAAACTACGCTAACGACAAAGGCAGGTAACCAGAACGTTAACGACCACAAGGAAGAAGATACAGCTGGTGCACTTCACTAATAAATTATAATCATTTCAAAGGTTAAACACTATACAGGGAAACGGCTGCAAAATGTTCCGACTCCAACACACTATCACGTTGCTGCTTGCAGGGACTGCCCAGGATGCAACAACCAGCAGTCAAAGAAGAGATGTCACAACGGTCGAGCTTTCATGACAGGCTCACTGATTACTCAACTCCAGAAAGGCGGTGGGTGACGAACTTAACAGTTCTTGCAGCTAGTGCCACGTAACACTGATCGCGCGCGCACGCCGCCAGCGGCTCCGGCCTGATCACATGCCGCAGACTTCCTCGCTGCTCCGCCGCAGCCGACCAACTGTACGCACACCATCACACGGAAATATAACTGCCACGCCAAAGAAGTTACAGCAGTACTTGTATCGATAAACGCTCCTGCTGCAACCTGGTGGAGGCAAGTGAGTAACTCGTTGAGATGGTAACTGAGGGAGGAATAAGACGCCACTCGATCGTGACAATATGCCCAAAAAGGAAAAACGGCATTAACGTGAGCCGACCAGGGCTCACACACAAAGACAGAAAAAATAGAGCATTTGCGCTACGTATTGACAAATGCATTATATTTACAAGCATTTGTAGAATACGTGGCGAGAAGTTATATCATGATCACATGAGTAGAAGGAATATACAATCTACAAAATTACAAAAATTGACTGATAATACGTATAAACTGAGGGGAAAATATGCCACAATGCATCGAAACTGAGGGGTAATGAGGGAGTACTTGCATGCCTCGTGCTTGGTGCTGGAGAATTCTTGAACATGGGAACGATTATGTGCCAGCAAGAGGACTACGAGGAAAACTACACTTGGATGCACTGGGAACCAGAGCAACATCATTTTACGTTTGCAGCGATTAGATGGCTTGAATAGATTGTTTAATATGTATGACTGCCAAACGCAGAGTAACGTAGAGTCGAATCACAAGCCCAGGTGTGACCCCAAAGTTATTGGCAGCCACCTTATAGATTTTTATAAAATGCTCTTAATCAGAGCATTGTATTACCAGCTGAGGGACTCCAATAAACACCTACAGAATGGATAGATGTTTAACCCTATGCAGGACTGTTAAAATGCTTTCAACCGTAACAAACAGTATTTACAATGTGCTTCTCTAGCAATAACAACCATGCGGTGTCAGTAAGCAAATACTTTATAGAACAGTTGCTGCATGGTTTTTAACAACATTCAGCTGTATTTCTATTGAGGTAATAGGGATACATGCATGTTTACTACTGTCTTTGATGCTTACCTAGAAAAGAGAACCTTCTGCCTCGAAATTGACATGGATCTACATTAAAGAAAGTACATAGAGTGATCGATGAGAGGAGTTCTAATGAGATATGAGTTAATGGCAGACTGATAACGCATTCTAGAGAGAGGCAGATGTAGCGGTGGGTGATTTAGCACTCATTTAATCGACTTTTCCGTTCTTCTCTCGGAGTACATCGGTTGTGTGGTATAAATTGTGTGCCTCTAAAGTGGCACGGATCTAGATTAAATCATGATAGAATGTAACTGGAGTGATCGATTGAGAAGATGTGTAATAAGGTATGCTCTAAAGGTATTCTGATGACACGTTCTAGAGAGAGGGAGATGTTGCGACGGATCACTTATCACTCATTTAACCATTTTTTCCACTTCTCTCGGGCTACATCAGTTGTGTGGTTTAACTTGCGTTCGAGTTGTGTACAAGTGCGTGTCCTGAGTGTGGCTTAGAGTGCTGTCTACCTGCAACCATTAACAGTAAACCCCTCTATATCACACCCAGAAAAAGACCTCCAACCCACTTGTGATGAATCACGTCTGTCGGTGGAAAACCCATTCCAACACCCTCCTCTAGGCGAACGAAGATGTATGTGAAGTCCATTTCTCTCCCACATTTCGGGCATAAATCGAGTTTCAGTTTCATAACTGCATTGATTCTTAGTGAGAGGTATTTGTAAATCACGTAATCACACATGTCAAGCACCACACCTCTGCATTTTTCACTGCTGACGGTCATTTTATAGGACTCATGCGAGCGTAGAATCTGAACCATAAACGGATGTGGACAGTGGGCGCTATACATCTCCGGAACCTCTACTGTGCATGTTTCCCGAAGAATCCATGTTTTCATTTGGTGAGAAGTTCTATCATTCTGTCTCAGCAAGGAGCGGAATAAAAAGCTGCAGAGTGGATGTATGTCAGATTCTGGATGTTACGGCATGCAGTCAGCACCAGCACTACTGTCGGGAACGACAGAGAAGAGAAGGTTGTGAGAAGAGGTCACCTATCGGGCGATGACTGACCTCCCTCCAGGACGACAACGTGACAGCCACGGCCACTAGGTCAAAAGGTCATAAGCTCCGCGCCCGACTGGTGTAGCCCACTAGGATAGCAGCATCAACATTAGCCACCTCGATAGCAGCGTCAACGTTAGCCACTTCGTTAGGAATCTCTACGTAGCACACACTTGAGTTTGACTTCAAAAGAAGACTGATAATTTTGTATGTCAGCCTTTGTTTGCGATACATATCAAAGTTAAGTAATAGCAATAATCTTTTCTAATACAACTCATTAACATGTTTGATTGTTTGTCTAGCGAACTGAATATGCATGATTCATAGACACAACAATGTTGGCGACGAGGATAGGATGCGAACCGACACGTGCTCAGCACATTGTATAGCATAAATAAGTCTGTAGTGCGTCGATACGTTGCACGTTGGCATAGCGTCGCTATACAGCAAGGTGTGATTCTTGTTCAGAATGACAGTGGACAACTACATGCGTCGATCCTCATAGCTTTGCAAAAAAGAACTGTTGCAGTTAGTTCATCAAGAACGCTGGGGGATTGTTCGTACAAAACAATTAAAGCGTCGACACTGTACTTGGCAGGGTTTGGACACCCAAATAGGAGAGATGGCGTCACAGTGTCACCCATGTACGGAAAATTGCTCCGCCACAAAAACTCTCTGCTTGGCCTAAGTCGCAATCACCAAGGCAACGTGTCCACATAGACTTCGCAGGACCTTTTTGGAACATTCGTTGGTTGATTGAGGTCGAGTCTTATAGCAAGTTTCATTTTTCGGTGTCCATGAACTCGACAATATCTCGTAGCACAGTTCAGGCGTTTCCCTCTGTTTTTGACTCGAAGGTTTGCCTGAAGTCATAGTGTCGGACGAAGGCGCTTAGTCCACGTCAAATGAATGTGAAACATTCTCTGAAGGCAATGGCATACAGCACGTAGCTAGTACTCCGTTCCATCTACAGTAAAGCGGCGAAGAGAAACGTTTTGTCAGAACCTTCAAGCAGCAGATAGCCAAAGTTCGCACCGCACCCAGCAGAGATCAAGCATTGCAACTGCTTCTCGACTATCGTTCACATCCACGAGATGGACGATCGCCGGCAGAATTGCTTCAAGGCCGCCGCCATCGGACATTGCTCCACCTGCTTCACTATCCTCATCATCTGGCACTGAAGGAAGGCCGCAAGTATCGCTTCGCGCCGCATGTGTTTTTCAGAGTTTTTACCGGGAGCAGACGTGGCGCGAGGCGTGATCCTTCTCGACTTTGCGCATGCATGTATCTCATTTCAGGCGCAGATGGATTGCAGCGCCAGCATCTAATCAAATTCGCCACTGTCATGCGCGTGGCGATCCTTCTGTATCTCTTCCCCCAGATTCACGGATCCCAAGGACAGCGAGGCCACAGCAGTCGCCAGAGGATGTCATCACGACACCGCGGGACGACCTCATGGAGACGGAGCCTTCGCCTCCTCCTACCGATGGAGCTGTACCCATCCACGCCTTCGCGGCAGACACCTTCTAAATCGTGTAATGGGCCCAGGAGGTGGACGTGTGTCCTTCTGGGCGTTTTACGGGGGACATTTCCACCAGAGCGAAGGTCGGATGACAGGTTTCAATCGGAAGACTGACGTCCCCTGAAGCCACAGCTTCCGGTCCATCAGAGCGTACACGCTCCGGCCTCCCCACCCCCCAGCCATTTTCATGCTCCATATAGGACGATGGTCCGTCGTTTTGGTAGGGAGGGGGAGGTAGAAATGTTACGGCGTACAGTCAACGCCGGCATGCCAGTCGGGAACGACAGGGAAGGGAAGGCTGTGAGAAGAGGTCAGCCTATCACACGCTGATCTACCTACCACGACGACGACGACAACGCGACCGCAACGGGCCCTAGGTGAAGGCATAAGCTCCGCGATCGGCTGGTGGAAGCCACTTAAATAGCATCGTCAGCGCTAGCCACTTCGATAGCAGAAACGACATATCAAGGCAGTACATGTGGCGAATTGCAGCATATGACAATGTTTAAATGATTCTACGGGACTGCAGTTTTGGAACACAGAGAATGTATCAGTATTACCTCGGTCTGTGGAAGGCCGGCGTGTTCCAGATTCCGTGTCACTGTAGCAAGTCGTATATAGGGCAGACGATGCGTACCGCCGGGGATCGATGCCGTGAACACCAGAGGCACACTCGACTGATGTATCCGAGCAAGTCGGCGGTCGCTGAACATTGTTTGTCGGGAAATCACGCTATGGAGTATGACCGCACGAGGATTCTGGTACAGACGTCGAGATACGGGGACAGCGTTGTTAGAGAGGCCATCGAAATTCGCACTAATGACGAGCTCATAAACCGTGACTGTGGCTATAATCTAAGCAAGGCTTGGGAACCAGCGATTGGGTTAATCAAGAGTAAATCGAGCAAACATATAGTTGTGACGACCACGGCGGACAGAGCCATCACACCGACGTCATCTCAGACGCCGTCGCAATCTGTTCCACCGCGCTACCGTGGCGCGGGGCGCGGACGGCGGAGGGAGCGCGCCGCGGGCGGAGGGTATTTAAATCGGCCGCCGCCGCGACCGAAGCCAGTTCCCCCTGAGCAGCCATAGCGTGCGGATCTCCGTACCGGCACATTCACAGGAGGTCAGTCTGTCAGTTCACCTGATGATGGCGACATATATGATCGCCGAAATATTGTGCCCGTTGGTCACTGTAGACCGGCAGTACACCCGTGGATATTTTGATTATCAAATACGCCGGGAGAAACTCAAGAATCATATCAGTATTGTGTTGCCGGAATAAAAGAAGCAAATAAATCTGTTAATACGCCACGTCAAATTACGGACTAAGTTGTCTCCTCAACGTAACATAAATAAAAAACTCCAAAACGCACAGAAACTTACCTTTACAAAGCAAAACTATGCTATATTTTTGCCTTTAGTGCCGAATTTTTACTAGAAATTCATGAACTTTGGCCAGTAGCGTCCTTCCGGTTCGCGTGAATTGAGATTATGTAAAGTCTGTTCTTTTAACTTAGCTAGAAAAATTTACAGCCATGCACCAAACTTCTGAGTAATTTAATCACCAGCATTCAGCAAGTCTTTATGAATTGCTGATAGCAGGGCAGTTTAGTATTTCTACTTCCTGTGATTATTATGTATGATATAAGTGTTTAATGTTCAGAGGGTTGGAGGCATACAGAGAGACAGAGAGAGAGCCAGAGACAGGGTGAGAGAGAGAGAGAGAGAGAGAGAGAGAGAGAGAGAGAGAGAGAGAGAGAGAGAGAGAGAGAGAGAGAGAGAGGGGCAGAGACAGGGGGCGAGAGAGAGAGACAGGGGGAGAGAGAGAGAGAGACGGAGAGAGAGAGACAGGGGGAGAGAGAGAGACAGGGGGAGAGAGAGAGACAGGGAGAGAGAGAGAGAGAGACAGGGGGAGAGAGAGAGAGAGAGAGGCAGGGAGAGAGAGAGAGATAGGGAGAGAGAGAGACAAGGGGAGAGAGAGAGAGAGATTTCTATTGTAGAATACAAACAATGAAAACACTGTCATAATGAAAACTGCTCACAATAAGAAATACCTATTTTTTGGGCCAATATACATATTTTGAAGCTATTATCCATTCGAAGGACGTACTGTCCACAATCGGTATGCCAGTCACTCGAAATCGTAGTGATCATTTAGGTAACTGTCGCACTGACGTACCCTGTTGAAAATACCTGTTTGGTGAAGAAGTCCGTAAATGCCTACTGCACATCCCCGTCCGACAGGAATCGTCGACCCCTTAAGGTATTTTCTATGGGACCGAAAGTCAGATATTTTCAAAGAGAGAGGACGATAAGGCGGCAACTCAAGTGCCTACTGCTTGAGTTTCGCAGTTGAGGCTGGCGTTCCAGATCGATCTGCATCTTCTGTCTAAAGCGACCAGCACAGGACTTGGAGCATCATACCACAGTGGTGGTTTTCGGGACTTGCCACCCCATACACTTCATTCTTCGATGGATATCTACCGGTGCTTGTCTTTCGGCAGCCAAGGAAAGAGTAACAGCATATTGGTCCTCTTTGGACGCATTTGCTTGTAAAGTTGGTATAGGACATGTTTTCTCGTTTAACAGCACCCACTGCGGAAAGACACAAATGGAGCAGTAATACCGTGCTAGGATGTCGGTGCATATATACCTATACCGCAGTCACGATGCGGTGCGTATACGCTGCAGAAATGCCCTCAAACTGTAACTCTTTGATCGCACCTGTTAGTATCAACATAGTATTTTTAAAAATGTCACTATTTTGCACCATATTTCTGCCGACATTTTAGTCCCTGCAGTCGAGCTATGCTCTGTGTCCTCGGTGGCTCAGATGGATGGAGCGTCTGCCATGTAAGCTGGAGATCCCGCGTTCAAGTCCCGGTCGGGACCCACATTTTCATCTGTCCCCGTTGACGTATGGCAACGCCTGTAAGCAGCCAAGGGTGCTCATTTCACTGTAATTACACCGGTTTTTGATGTGCCAGCATTTCACACACGCTGTAGGTTATCGCACGCCTACATTAACCTGTGCCCTTGCAAAGTTATTCAATAAATTATATCACGTAAACAAATGTGTTCCCGAACATTAATTACCCTACATTAATTATTTCTTGGTGTTTCCATTTTTTCCGTCAGTGTATCTCTTGAAAACCGTCTGTCGATATTAAGGACTTATTATGTTTAATACTCAATATTAATATGAACTTCTACAACTATTTATGAACGATGTCGACGAACAAGGTTCCCACTCGTTTACTTTTTTCTGCGCGACGCCTAATACAGACCTAAGAACCCATGAAAACAAATCAACACGAGTTCACTTCTGAGTCACAAGGACCTCACAAATTGCCTATAGCACTCCTAAATTATATTTGATGGCAGTGCGACCTTACTGAGTCAGTAATGGCGCCCTGTTTATTTCATCCTGCCTCGTATTACGGTAATAGTCCTCGCGTAACGACCTCTGTATCGATAAGATATTAATTTGTGAACGTAGCCACCAATGACCCACCCAGTAAGAAAGATAATAATAACTATGGGGGGCAGAATCAATACTGTTACGAAAACAAAATGCAACATAAAATGTCAACATTATGTCAAGAATCACACACTGAAAACTATCGTTATACTCTTTGGTATGCTCCTATTACTTGAAAAGGCCCTTACAGCCACGCCTGTTTCGCGATACGTGAACTCACGGTAAACGTCAGACCCCAGAGTAAACAAGAAAAGAGAAAACCCCGTAATGATGCTCATTACGGGAAGCCGCGCTGTGGGATCGGCTTGCGTGCGCCACGGGAACGTGAAGTAATGATCGGAGCTAAAACCAATAATGATTTTGGGGCCACGGCGCAAGACAATGGGGTCATCAGCGCGCGTACGCAAGCTGCGTAAGGACGAGCCCGGGTGAAATTGTAAAACTTAATTAGGGACATGTGAAACAAATATTAAAATACCTCTACCTCTCCATGTCTCACTCATATACCGCAGCAAAACACACACACACACACACACACACACACACAGTGTGAGAGAGATAGAAGCGCCAGTATATTTGTTTTTAATTTACCGGCGTTTCACACACCCACCTACAGATTCAGTTTCTAAATAATAGAGGTATGAAAGATTTTTACAAACTTTTTTACAAGCTTTAACAGTAGATTCCTCATGTCAACAGTCCGTGAAAATATATACAAATATTTCTTTTCGAGTTATTAATGAAATTTTATGTTCAACACGTTTCGGAATGCCACGCAACAACTCAAGCTTTTAATTTAATAATTGAAATTCATTTTAGGTGATTTCTTGTTTTATGCGAAGTAGGCTGTATACTACGGGATGTTTCTGTGTCCAAGGTTTCGGCTCCTGATCCTGCATCTATCGTCAAAGAAATTCAGTTCGGGATGAGGCCTCGCAAGTTGGGTGTGCACACGTAAAAGGGCGTGCTCATATAAAAGTTGTAAAAATCACTAGCCAGAAACCGAGCAAGGTGGCGCAGTTTAATGATCATGTTTGGTTTTGTTGGGTGCTCAACTGCGCGGTCATCAGCGCCCAATTTTTCACACAGTCCAATTTCTTTACTCAGTCCAGTTTAGCTAATATCACGAATGATGATGACGATGATGAAATGATGAGGGCAACACATACATCCAGTCTCCGGGGAGAGAAAATCCCCAGCCCGGCCGGGAATCGAACCCGGGACCTGGGTAGGGCAGTAGTTAGCGCACTGCACTCGCGTACGAGAGGAGGTTCAAACCCGCGTCCGGCCATCTCGATCTAGGTTTTCTGTGATTTCCAGAATTCGTTTCAGGCAAATGACGGGACGATTCCTTTGAAAGGGCATGGCCGACTTCCTTCCACATCCTCCCCTAATGCGACGGGACCTCGCTGTTTGGTGCCCTTCCCCGAATCAGCCAACCAACTAGTCAGAAGATTCCGAGAGAATTATACGCTATGGAAACAAAGCGAAATGGCTGCCCTGTAGCTGACTCGCGTGCCCTGTGGGCGATCCACGTTCGATCCGACTTTCTGGTAATTTTTCAATTTGATTTTTTAATTCTTTTGAAAATTATAACAGCTAGTGTTTTTCTTTTTTTCAAAAGCTGGATAATTTCATATGCCTCTTAATAGAGATAAATTAAAGCTTTAATTACCACTGTCACGATGCTTCTGGAAGAGTTTTGTTGATAGAAATTGTTTTACAACTTCGTATTTATTTTACTTTCGTGTTTTACATTATAATAAAAATACTGAAAATAAAAAATATTTTGACATCCTGTACACTTTATGAAGGACTGTCATTTACAAGTGCAACGTTTAAAATCTATTGGATAACGTAGTGCGTTACCATTCATGGAAATTTCTCTTTCATCAGAGGGCCTGGAAGAGTATTAACAGATCACTTTGAAAAAGGGGCTGTCGCTGGGGGTATATTACTTGAAACTGATTTTGGCAGAAGTTGCCTTCATTAAAAGTTATCTGTTTGTGGGAATATTATCTATTCTTAGTTATAGGTATGTTTAAGGATATTTTACTTTCTTTAACGACAAGGAAGAATTTTGCAATTAGTTTACACTGCTTTTCTGTCATAGGTTGTCAGAAACCTCCTTCATCTGTATTACAACCCTCTATGGATGCGGATATTAAACACGCTGGTCCAAGGCCAGTAGTAACCGACAAGACTGCCGGCAATTATGGCAATGTATAACGATATTTAGGCCCTGGTTGGTGATAATGCGCAACGGATGTTTTTGGAGGGATCAACGATGGAATTTTCCGTCATAAAACGCAGCATACCTATTGGCAGAGTATACCATTAATATTTATAATTGTTAAAGGGGTATAGGGTTTGTTCAAGCACAGCATACTGAAGTTATTCCGAATAAATTTGCTTTATTTTTTTCATAGATGTTCCTCCTAATTTAATACACTCCTGGAAATTGAAATAAGAACACCGTGAATTCATTGTCCCAGGAACGGGAAACTTTATTGACACATTCCTGGGGTCAGATACATCACATGATCACACTATCAGAACCACAGGCACATAGACACAGGCAACAGAGCATGCACAATGTCGGCACTAGTACAGTGTATATCCACCTTTCGCAGCAATGCAGGCTGCTATTCTCCCATGGAGACGATCGTAGAGATGCTGGATGTAGTCCTGTGGAACGGCTTGCCATGCCATTTCCACCTGGCGCCTCAGTTGGACCAGCGTTCGTGCTGGACGTGCAGACCGCGTGAGACGACACTTCATCCAGTCCCAAACAAGCTCAATGGGGGACAGATCCGCAGATCTTGCTGGCCAGGGTATTTGACTTACACCTTCTAGAGCACGTTGGGTGGCACGGGATACATGCGGACGTGCATTGTCCTGTTGGAACAGCAAGTTCCCTTGCCGGTCTAGGAATGGTAGAACGATGGGTTCGATGACGGTTTGGATGTACCGTGCACTATTCAGTGTCCCGTCGACGATCACCAGAGGTGTACGGCCAGTGTAGGAGATCGCTCCCCACACCATGATGCCAGGTGTTGGCCCTGTGTGCCTCGGTCATATGCAGTCCTGATTGTGGCGCTCACCTGCACGGCGCCAAACACGCATACGACCATCATTGGCACCAAGGCAGAAGCGACTCTCATCGCTGAAGACGACACTGCTCCATTCGTCCCTCAATTCACGCCTGTCGCGACACCACTGGATGCGGGCTGCACGATGTTGGGGCTTGAGCGGAAGACGGCCTAACGGTGTGCGGGACCGTAGCCCAGCTTCATGGAGACGGATGCGAATGGTCCTCGCCGATACCCCAGGAGCAACAGTGTCCTTAATTTGCTGGGAAGTGTCGGTGCGATCCCCTACGGCACTGCGTAGGATCCTACGGTCTTGGCGTGCATCCGTATGTCGCTGCGGTCCGGTCCCAGGTCGACGGGCACGTGCACCTTCCGCCGACCACTGGCGAATAACATCGATGTACTGTGGAGACCTCACGCCCCACGTGTTGAGCAAGGCGGCGGTACGTCCACCCGGCTTCCCGCATGCCCACTATACGCCTTCGCTCAAAGTCCGTCAACTGCACATACGGTTCCCGTCCCCGCTGTCGCGGCATGCTACCAGTGTTAAAGACTGCGATGGAGCTCCGTATGCCACGGCAAACTGGCTGACACTGACGGCGGCGGTGCACAAATACTGCGCAGCTAGCGCCATTCGACGGCCAACACCGCGGTTCCTGGTGTGTCCACTGTGCCGTGCGTGTGATCATTGCTTGTACAGCCCTATCGCAGTGTCCGGAGCAAGTATGGTGAGTCTGACACACCGGTGTCAATGTGTTCTTTTTTCCATTTCCAGGAGTGTAGAATCAAACTTGGCTCGCTCACGTTGCAAGCGAGTCCACTCATATGCGGGCATTTCGCTGCGCTGTGATAGATATAAATTGACTTGAATATGATCTGGACATAGAACATCAGAGCAACGTTTCTCGGAATCTTGTGGCAAGTGCACTTTACAACTTTTATGGGTGTACACCTGTGAGGTGTGCTACTAACCTGCTTAGTCTTATCCCAAACTTAACTTCAGAGACCTAAGGTCCCCTTGTTAAACAGATTCAGGAAGCTGGTTTATTCTGAACCAGGCGATAATCGCGACATGACGTCAGACGTGCTGCTATGGCAACAAGATATATGGGTACGTGATACCATGGGTCTTCTGACTTCTAGTGACTATCTTCGGCAGACAGAGAGTTAGTATTTCAGACCATATTAACACTTCCCAGCCGTGTGTTTAAATACACATACACTCTCCGTAACACGTGACATGGCCGAGCAGTTCTAGGCGATTCAGTCCGGAACCCCGCGGCTTCTACGGTCGCAGGTTCGAATCCTGCCTCGGGCATGGATGTGTGGGATATCCTTAGGTTAGATAGGTTTACGTAGTTCTAAGTGTAGGGGCCTGATGGCCTCAAATGTTAAGTCCATATGCTTAGAGCCATTTGAACCATTTGAACACGTGACATTGTTAAAGACTTGAATTGTTGTCTTTCCATGGAGATACTGACTTTTTCGCTTGGTCCCGAACATAACCGAACGTTGGCGATGTATGTCGGGCAACGTTACACAAGTACGTTGCGGGTCCAGTATATCGCGTCGTTGCCCACTGCTGCCTAAAGCCGCGATTCGAATGCGGTTGCGATTCCTGTAGCGGAAAACTACACATCGTACCCCTCTCAGAATTAGTGGTAAGGTGGCCCAATGGACAACCGGTCAAGAACTGAACAGAGATCAAGCATCAAAACATTAAGAAGGTGTACTGAAACGTGGGAAAAGAAGCAAAACAGAAACAGTGAACAGACTAAGCTCAAGACGTGCACCACTGATAGAATTACAAGAGACAGACCGTCATGGTTATGTGGTAACGTTGCTGGACTGTGATTGGGGAAAATCCGTGCTCTAATCTGCCTTGTTGAGACCTGGTGGTCAGGTGAAGGCAGGATTCGGTTACGATTGTGGATGGGGCCGTAATCAGTTACTTTTGGTTGCCTTTTACATTTACAATTTATTTTAAATCACCAATTCCAGACTCAACAATAAATTTTAAAAAATACCACTCATTATTAATGAAGGAATAAACAAGTGTAAATAATAGTGTTGTAAGGCAAATCCAACATCTTCCATGAAAACCCTGACATGATAAGCAAATCCAGTAGTATGTCACATAGCTCCGAATAAATTGTGACATTACTTTAACCAAAGTAATACGATCAACGAGTGAGCAAATGGAATACCACAGACTAACACAAGAATGCCTAAATGCATGTCATACCTTCCCACCTGGAGACAGACGCAGTTCTGAGGCGAGAAACGAGAACAGAAGCGGAGAGCAGAACCGTGTTAAACTAGAAGGCCCTACGAAAAGGGACGGACAGGACATCTACGTCGCCAGCAAACCACTAGGACAACGCCAGCTGCAAGTTTTAGCGTGAGACTTTTTCGCGTCTCTGTTACGATAGGTTCACCCCCCAGCCCATGTTAAAAGATAGAGCCCTCCAGAAGAACAGTATAGATCTTACGATAACGCTTAAAGGACCACACCAGCTACAAGTTTTAGCGTGAGACTTTTTCGCGTCTCTGTTACGTTGCAAACTTTAAAAACATTGTCCCACTACGAAAAGTATAACGTTTCTCATTGGATAGACAGAATTTTTGTAGGCGGAGCTTAAGGTTAACATTGAGACCCTGATTGGTCAGATGAAAACACAGCCAGATAGTTTTTTTAAACCAACTTCAGTAAATGGTAGTAAGGAGAAGTTAGGAGAGGTTAGTTAGTTCCGAGATGGCGAGCTGGATGGGTGCTGCGCCGGCCGCCGCCCCCTGACGAACACCAAGACGGTAATGAACGCACACGATGCCGCATTACAGCGCATAAAGCTTCACTCAGAACTGCAGAAGACTCATCTGTAACACCCCTTTTTTGCGTAATACTAGTGTCGATCGTAAATTAAAGCTCATGGTGTTCACATTTGCCACTTGAAGTAAAAATCTGAAACGCGATGATTTTTCTGTTATATAGTTATTGAGAAGCCACATCAGCCACTGTAATTTACGACAAGTTAGATAAGTAATTAAAGATAATTGAGGGTCACTGTAGACCATTTTGATAGTTTTCTCTTTTCTGAAACTTAATTTAAACCTAGATTATAGATGTGATATGGCATAGGTCATCCTTCGGTCCATTGTAGGACTTGGAAACCCATTCAGGGAATATTCGTTCACATTTTTGTTGAACGCAGTTGGTTTTTACCATCCTGTATTAAAACATTTCCTTTTATCAATAGTGCAATTTATAAACAATGTTTTGTGAGTAGAATAAAATTTCCAGTGGTTATTTTACCAGCTAACTAAAAATAGGAAAGCCTTGAACCCCTTCCACTAAATTTAGTTAGTATTAAGATTCTTTTACAGGGAGTGCAGTGTAGCTGACGCTGAAATCATTAAGTATTTGGTTATATCATCGCTAGTCTCACTGAACTCTTCTAAATTCTACATGTCATGTGCGGTCTGGCGTCTACTTACCAGCAACAGGTCCCAGGTTCAAACTACTCTATTCCCTAAAAACACGCTCAGAGAGTCGTTGCGCGAAAGTGGTAGGGAGACACGATATAGAACAAACAGACACCATCCAGAATGTTAGAGTGTTTTCAGTGAGTTACAATTTAGCAAATCACCATTAAATTCAGATACATCAGATCATGTTTTAAAAGCAAGCCACTGTGATCTGGGCAGAAGGCCTTACACGCCAGGAATGGCCATAAATTAAGAACTGTTTAAAACTCGCTGCTACTTACAAATTACAGGTATTGAAATATTAAAGGCAAGTCGCCACAAACACCGCAGAAGTCATCAGACACCAAGGATGTCAGTAAATAAAGTTTCAAGGCTTACTGATAAAATACAAGTATCAAATAGGATTTTAAAGCAATTTACCACAATCACGGCTGAAGGCCTTACATGCCAGGAAATGCAATAATATAAAAAAAATTGAAACCTGCTGTAAAACAGCAGAAACAATAGCAAAATTGAATTAAAAAAAAAAACAAGCAATTGATCCAGATGGTGCTTCAGGAATCGACCTCTGAGAATGTTCGGCAACCAAATTTTTCGCGAGCAAAGAGATAGGCAACCAAGAGTTGCATTCACTTCAGAAGATGGTAACTCAGGCTAGTGGCAGTCTAATGAATGACTAATGATAATCTTGCTGAAGCTACCTGACGTCCGATAAACCAAATGCAACGATGGAACAATTCGCCAAAGCCCGCGGTCTGCACTACGTCCCCAAAATACTGTGTTATAAGCACCCAGAACGAGAAAGGAAGCACTATGAGATTTCCGTCCGATTCCACAAACTCGAAAATCTGAGCAAACAAGTCACAGTACAGAACACCAGACTAACTAACAGTAACTAAAATCTCACTCGATTTTGCGTGCGAGGCAGATAAGAATGTAACCAACCAGAATCGGCAACCACACGTCATTGCGGAAGTAATCAAAAAGCGAGCAAAAACCAAGTACCAAATGAGTGACATCAAATTCATTAGGCACAAATACGCACACTGAACTCACTGTGACAACTCTGACAACTCTGAATGAAACAAATCTCTTCACAGCTTTACTAATTCATAGTTGAGTAACCACACCATCTAATCACTGAGCCAAGTGCTTTTAACACAGTAGGGTCTTCAAGTACTAAGTAGTACACGTTGTTGTTGTTGTTGTCTGCAGTCCTGAGACTGGTTTGATGCAGCTCTCCATGCTACTCTATCCTGTGCAAGCTTCTTGATTTCCCAGTACCTACCGCAACCTACATTCTTCTGAATCTGCTTAGTGTATTCATCTCTTGGTCTCCCTCTACGATTTTTACTCTCCACGCTGCCCTCCAATGCTAAATGTCTGATCCCTTGATGCCTCAGAACATGTCCTACCAACCGATCCCTTCTTCTTGTCAAGTTGTGCCACAAACTCCTCCCCGATTCTATTCAGTACATCCTCATTAGTTATGTGATCTACCCATCTAATCTTCAGCATTCTTCTGTAGTACCACATTTCGAAAGCTTCTATTCTCTTCTTGTTCAAACTAGTTATCGTCCATGTTTCACTTCCATACATGGCTACACTCCAAACAAATACTTTCAGAAACAACTTTCTGATATATAAATCTATATTCGATGTTAACAACGTTCTTTTCTTCAGAAACGCTTTCCTTGCCATTGCCAGTCTACATTTTATATCCCCTCTACTTCGACCATCATCAGTTCTTTTACTTCCTAAATAGCAAAACTCCTGTACTACTTTAAGTGTCTCATTTCCTATTCTAATTCCCTCAGCATCACCCGATTTAATTTGATTGCATTCCATTATCCTCGTTTTGCTTTTGTTGATGGTCGTCTTATATCTTCCTTTCAAGACACTGTCGATTCCTTTCAACTGCTCTTCCAAGTCCTTTGCCGTCTCTGACAGAATTACAATGTCATCGGCGAACCTCAAAGTTTTTACTTCTTCTCCATGAATTTTAATACCTACTCCACATTTTTCTTTTGTTTCCTTTACTGCTTGCTCAATATACAGATTGAATAACATCGGGGAGAGGCTACAACCCTGTCACACTCCTTTCCCAAACACTGCTTCCCTTTCATGCCCCTCGACTCTTATGACTGCCATCTGGTTTCTGTACAAATTCTAAATAGCCTCTCGCTCCCTGTATATTACCCCTGCCACCTTCAGAATTAGAAAGAGAGTATTCCAGTCAACATTGTCAAAAGGTTTCTCTAAGTCTACAAATGCTAGAAACGTAGGTTTGCCTTTTCTTAATCTTTCTTCTAAGATAAGTCGTAAGGACAGTATCGCCTCACGTGTTCCAACATTTCAACGGAATCCAAACTGATCCACCCCGAGGTCCGCATCTACCAGTTTTTCCATTCGTCTGTAAAGAATTCGTATTAGTATTTTGCAGCTGTGACTTATTAAACTGATAGTTCGGTAATTTTCACATCTGTCAACACCTGCTTTCTTTGGGATTGGAATTATTATATTCTTCTTGAAGTCTGAGGGTATGTCGCCTGTCTCATACATCTTGCTCACCAGCTGGTAGAGTTTTGTCATGACCGGCTCTCCCAAGGCCGTCAGTACTTCTAATGGAATGTTGTCTACTCCGGGGGCCTTGTTTCGACTCAGGTCTTTCAGTGCTCTGTCAAACTCTTCACGCAGTATCTTATCTCCCATTTCGTCTTCATCTACTTCCTCTTCCATTTCCATAATATTGTCCTCAAGTACATTGCCCTTGTATAAACCTTCTATATACTCCTTCCACCTTTCTGCCTTCCCTTCTTTGCTTAGAACTGGGCTGCCATCTGAGCTCTTGATATTGATACACGTGGTTCTCTTCTGTCCAAATGTCTCTTTAATTTTCCTGTAGGCAGTATCTATCTTAGCCCTAGTGAGATAAGCTTCTACATCCTTACATTTGTCCTCTAGCCATCCCTGCTTAGCCATTTTGCACTTCCTGTCGATCTCATTTTTGAGACGTTTGTATTCCTTTTTGCCTGCTTCATTTACTGCATTTTTATATTTTCTCCTTTCATCAATTAAATTCAATATTTCTTCTGTTACCCAAGGATTTCTAGCAGCCCTCGTCTTTATACCTACTTTATCCTCTGCTGCCTTCACTACTTCATCCCTCAGAGCTACCCATTCTTCTTCTACTGTGTTTCTTTCCCCCATTGCTGTCATTTGTTCCCTTATGCTCTCCTTGAACCTCTGTAAAACCTCTGGTTCTTTCAGCTTATCCAGATCCCATGTCCTTAAATTCTCATTTTTTTGGTGTTTCTTCAGTTTTAACCTACAGGTCATAACCAATAGATTGTGGTCAGAGTCCACATCTGCCCCTGGAAATGTCCTACAGTTTAAAACCTGATTCCTATATCTCTGCCTTGTTGTTGTTGTTGTTGTCTTCAGTCCTGAGACTGGTTTGATGCAGCTCTCCATGCTACTCTATCCTGTGCAAGCTTCTTCATCTCCCAGTACCTACTGCAACCTACATCCTTCTGAATCTGCTTAGTGTATTCATCTCTCGGTCTCCCTCTACGATTTTTACCCACCACGCTGCCCTCTAACGCTAAATTTGTGATCCCTTGATGCCTCAAAACATGTCCTACCAACCGATCCCTTCTTCTAGACAAGTTGTGCCACAAACTTCTCTTCTCCCCAATCCTATTCAATACCTCCTCATTAGTTACGTGATCTATCCACCTTATCTTCAGTATTCTTCTGTAGCACCACATTTCGAAAGCTTCTATTCTCTTCTTGTCCAAACTAGTTATTGTCCATGTTTCACTTCCATACATGGCTACACTCCAAACAAATACTTTCAGAAACGACTTCCTGATACATAAATCTATATTCGATGTTAACAAATTTCTCTTCTTCAGAAACGCTTTCCTTGCCATTGCCAGTCTACATTTTATATCCTCTACTTCGACCATCATCAGTTATTTTACTTCCTAAATAGCAAAACTCCTTTACTACTTGAAGTGTCTCATTTCCTAATCTAATTCCCTCAGCATCACCCGATTTAATTTGACTACATTCCATTATCCTCGTTTTGCTTTTGTTGATGTTCATCTCATATCCTCCTTTCAAGACACTGTCCATTCCGTTCAACTGCTCTTCCAAGTCCTTTGCCGTCTCTGACAGAATTACAATGTCATCGGCGAACCTCAAAGTTTTTATATCTTCTCCATGGACTTTAATACCTACTCCAAATTTTTCTTTTGTTTCCTTTACTGCTTGCTCAATATACAGATTGAATAACATCGGGGAGATGCCTTACCATTATATAATCTATTTGATACCTTTTAGTATCTCCAGGATTCTTCCATGTATACAACCTTCTTTTATGATTCTTGAACCAAGTGTAAGCTATGATTAAGCAGTACACAGATCCACCAAATTGCACACGACTGCACGATGATAATCTGTCACAGGATCACATACGTACTACGGGGCCCACACAGTTGACTGACTCTACTCTACTTGGATTGAAATGCACTCATCTTCAAGCTTTCTGGATCCGGTTTACGACGAGGTCGTGTACTCTCCTTCCATCCAGCAGTCATGCTTGCCGCCAGCGGTCTCGCGTATTCTAGTATTGCGCGGACCTGGTTGCCCCTGAGTCCCCCAACCAAACTGCCACACTCACGAGACACGGAAAAACCACTCCGCTGCCACGAGCGGACAGGCAACACTTGCGAAACCGAGTGGCACCAGTCAGAACGAGAAGACAAACAACCACAAGCATCCCAACTAAACGATACCGTCTGGCCTCCAACAGAGGGCGGAAACCTACAGACAGCACCAACGCGAGCTGCAGCACGGCTCACTTGTGCTCCACAATTTTTTCCTCACCAAATTATGAACTGCCCTTCCAGTCATTGACGTCTCGGTTCGCTGTATTCTAATTTGTGTGTGTCGTGGTGTAACGTCCGTTTGCAACAGCGAGGTTTAAGAAATGGACCTCCAGGAGTACGTACCTCCTGTTTGTTCTACACTAGTAGCAAATGTTACGAATCCTGTGCTCCGTTTTGGAAGTCTTGACTCCTGAATTCCTTTGTTGTCACATAGTTCACACCCGTTTATTTGTTGTTTTCATTTCTGCGAGAGGTCTATTGACGTCTCGCCTGCTCTCACTATTTATCATATTTACTGGCGACTGTAATATATCCTTATCACATGATCCATACTTCATAACTAATTTATAGTATGAGAGTTGCCAAGACTACAGAAGGAGAACAGACATGTCAGTGATCTGATGGACAATTCATAATTTTGTGGGAAAAAATGGGGCACAAGTAGTATTCGAACAAGTTTCTGTCCTGTACACTCCAATACCGTGACGACAAATTTGCTCGATGTTGCACATCTTCTGCTTGGACCGCTCGTTGTTTCTGTTTTGCTTTTTTCACAGTTCAGTACACCTTCTTCCAGTTTTCATGCTTGATCTGTGTTAAGTTTTTCACGAGCTATCCACTGGGCCATCTTACCATTAAATCACAAGGGGGTGAGATGGGGAGTTCCCCTTGTTAGGTGTTTCAGATAACGCGCGACCGCAGATCAACACCGAGAAAGACTGCTTTCAGTTTCACATCGGGAAGTAAAGCTCATACTACTGTTGAAACGTCCACTTAGAAAATTAATGAATTACTTTGCTGCTAACCCCTTACGTTATTTGATTTTCAAACAGCTGAGCAAAACTGAACGTACTGAGTCATTTCTCTCTTTACTTATTCTGATCATCACTAAACTGACACACAATATTTTTTAGCGCAACGCAGTCTGACTTTCAATAATCCCTACAAAAGAATGGCCCTGACTAACATGAACCTATACCTTTCACAAATCACTTACCTCACAAAAATCTTCGCTACTCGAACTACTGCAAAACAGCGAGCGCAAATACTGCCAGCTAAATAAAAGATTCTAACTACTGAAGTCACTAACTACTGATAGGAATTGTTAGCACATGAAATATTTTGCTAAAGAACAACCAATGTATTTACCTTAATAGTGTTTAAAAGTCGTAATATATATATATATATATATATATATATATATATATATATATATATATATATATATATATATATATATATATATATATATATCAGTCAATGACATCCAGTCTTACAAATTTACTGTCGTTGATGGACACACGTCCAGATAATCTGCTCTCAAAACTCCGCCATCTCTCTCCCCACATCCACCACTGCTGGCGGCTCACCTCCAACTGCGCAACGCTACGCGCTGTCAACAGCCAACTGCCCAACACTAAAATAGCAAATTCCAACAATGCAAAACCAGCCACAGACTGCACACAGTACAGTCAGTGATTTTCATATAGAGCGCTACATTGCGTTACCAACATAAAAACCTAAACAGCCTACTTACATAGTCCCCATGCTCCCCACAAAAAATTTTACAAATTGTTTTGGGCAGTGCCCAATACATATTTGATTGTTTTTATAATTACAATAACAAATATATCAAATCCACACACTCATTGATGCACTGTTGGTCAAAAGCAAAGATTTTCTCACAGTCCCATAAAGACAGTCCTGATCGTTCATCACAGTAAATTTGCAGTGTTTTTCTCAAAGTCTGCGCAGTAAAAGAAAATTCACACGGAAGTAGGGGATTTCCATGCAGTCTTGAAGAAGTAGCTTTGTCCTGCCAAAGGAAAGACAGTGCTGACTCTTGACATGCAGACAGGTATGGGCCACAACAGAGCAAACCCACAGCAGAGTCAGTGGAAGTTGAAGAATATTGGTAGGTAGGTCATCATAGAGCAGACCCACTGTAGTCCTGGTAGAGATTACGGTATTGGTGGACCACCAGAGGTGCAGACCCACTGCAGTCCTTGTAGAAATAGTAGTATTTGTGGGCCATAAAAGGTGCAGACCCACAGTTTAGTGATGATCAGAATAAGCAAAGAGAGAAATGTCTCAGTACGTTCAGTATTGCTCAGCTGTTTGAAAATCAAATAACGTGAGGGGTTCACCAGTACAGTAATGCATTAATTTTTCTAAAGGGGCGTTTCACTGTCGTGCCGATTGCACCGCCACAGCTGCCGCGCTGGAGTCGCACCTTAAGATTCCAGAGTCCGTCGACGTGTGGTATGGAGCTGGTACTGCGTAACAGTTGGCGCTGTTTTGTGTATTTAACACTGAGACTGTGTTTACACTGACGCGTCCACTTGCACGCGGCTAGACGCGCTTTGTTGCGCGCGGATGTTAATTACGCTGTGCTGTGTGGTGCAAAATACACTGACACGTCACGGCTGGCAAGTTGCGCGCGGCCAATTTTACGAGCACGGTACACATGCGACAGAACTTCGGCCCGCGGGTAAAGAAACTATGAACAGCCGCGTTTGGGACGTAAAACAAGGACAAAGCAAAAGTAGTTTTGAAATGGCAGTATCCGAGAAATCTATCCATACAGAGTAGCTTACAATGGAAGTGGAACAAAGATCAGCACTATGGAACTTTACTATGAAGGAGTGTAGTGACAAATATGGACGGAAAGTTAAAACAACTTACGGAAATGCAGAATGGTGATGTCGTCGACAGTCGTCGATATTTCGACGGAAGCACATCTTATAAATAGTGATAGAGAGTTTTGTTTAGATTCTGCATTAAGTCCTGCTCTCTCCCTTGTCAAAAAAAAAGTGGAGCAGAGCTAATGCTACCTCATCCGTTCATTATTACTTTCACTATCGAGAGCATCTGACGTCGGTCATATTTGGTTTGTGATAGTGCTTGTGTCTACAGTGTGTGTGTGTGTGTGTGTGTGTGTGTGTGTGTGTGTTTTATATCCTTCCAGAGTATATCTGAAAACTGAGATTTTAAGTTCCCTTGCAGAGCGTTTACTTGCTGCAGTTTTACTTTGAAAATGGCAGCTTGTGATCCTACCGAAATATCGTACATTGTCGACAATGTCACTCGACTGCATTCCCGTAAGTTATTTGAATATTACATACGCCTAGAGAAACTCAGGTCTCACTTAAACGAAAAGTTTCATGGGATGAAGTAGTGGGGAAATATGGAATTACATGATTGGAATAAGAACAAGAACTTGATAAACATAAATGTTAATTATTTTCAGATGTGTGTGTATAACGATTTGTTTAATCTGGTTAGAAGTATTTGTTTTGCCATAGAACCTGGCCTTCGTCAGTAAAATACCTAGTAAATAAATTTCGTAAATATGCTGAATGTCCCGCGTTTCTAGTGTGATTTCGTGGTGTTTCTGTTATTGTTGTCAAATAATGCACAACGTCATCGTTTCTAATGCCACCTCTGTAACAAATGGCGTTGAGTAAGCAACATGTCTTTACAATATTAACTGCATTAGATGATAGAAAATTCGCCATTAACTAAATAAAATCCCGGGAATACATTCGATCTACTGTCGTGCAAAGCTAAACGTAAAATTTAAAATCTTCCCTTTTTGTTGTGGTCTTCAGTCCAGAGTGTGGTTTGATGCAGCTCTCCATGCTACTCCACCCTGTGCAAGTTCCTTCATCGCCGAAAAATGGTTCAAATGGCTCTGAGCACTATGGGACTTAACATCTATGGTCATTAGTCCCCTAGAACTTAGAACTACTTAAACCTAACTAACCTAAGGACAACACACAAAACCCAGCCATCACGTGGCAGAGAAAATCCCTGACCCCGCCGGGAATTGAACCCGAGAACCGGGGCGCGGGAAGTGAGAACGCTACCGCACGACCACGAGATGCGGGCCTTCATCGCCGAGTAACTACTGCAACCTAAATCCTTCTGAATCTGCTTATTGTATTCATTCCTTGGTCTCCCTCTACCCTCCGCACTTCCCTCCAATAGTAAACTGATTATCCCTTGATGCCTCAGAATGTGTCCCATCAACCGATCCCTTTTTGTACTCAAGTTATGCCACTAATTCCTCTTCTCCCCAGTTATATTCATGAGATATATTACTGCCAGAACACGAACGCATCAAGTGTTCTGAAGGAGGGGAAGCATCATCAGCAACAAATACATATGACATACACATAGCATTGTTTGTATTTCTTAGACACATATTTGGTATTTGTAGTTTGCCATTTGTAAGTCTTTAGCCGCAGTGTAAATGAATTAGGTCCTGCGAATACCATGCTGTTACTAAAACAGCTACACTGCGCTCCAAAATGCCCGCTAGATTTCCATTCTCCTGTTAGCCGACAGCACATCTAGCGGCCATTTTGTATGTCATTGCACCTGTTTTACTAACAGCATGGTATTCGCAGGACCTAATTCATTTACACTGTGGCTAAAAGTTTTTGGTAGGTGGCAGAACGTATGAATATTGATCACTGGACTTTCCATACGCTCCATGTCAACATCGGTGAACTTATAATCTGCATCGCAGATAGCAAACAACACAATGGAAGAATATATCTTGTAATACAATGATCCTATAAGAGATGACTATGTGGTTCTTATGCTCTCCATCGAAAGCACCTATACAATTCGGGAACTGTGCGTGATTATCAGACATGTATGAAATGTTTTTGCATTCTTCTTTTACATGTTCTCGTAAGCATATGACAGTACCTTTGGCCCATATAACAGACTTGATTTGCCTTACTATAGCGCAAACAGTTCCGTTACCAAGCCTGAAGTAATGGAATGAATCACCAGAGGTTCGCCCTGATGCTAAGCACCTGAGAGTAAGAGGTGATTTGCTTATTTGCAGTGTTGCAATTGCACAAGAAATGGAAAAAAGTTGAGAGACTGCTACTTTAGATGGACGTCTGAAGAAAGAAGGAAGCCGTGTAGCGGCCCCAAGAAAAACGTCCTACTTTTTCTTAAACAACTATACTTTCTCAAATTGGCAGCAGAAATTGTCGCAGCTGATTCCAATACTGAGCCTCCTACTATTGCAGGAAGTATCAGCTTCCTTTCGACCCCAAATATAATTAACTCTCTTACAGAACAAACGCGCTCAGGATGAAATTGGTGCGGAAATGGTGTACGTCCTAAATGCCAGCTCACAGTCACAAGAAGAGACAGAGAACGCCATGTCTCTCGCAGGATGTTTCTATTGTCACTTCTCTATGACTTTCGAAAGATACCGGATTATTCCAAAGGCAACACCAGGATGAAAATAATAGAACTGATTCACCCTTATCGGCCTCAAATGGATTTCAGCGACTAGCATCAACAACATGCGACTTATCCTAGTTCCCAAAGGACTGCCTGCGGTTACGCCGCTACCGCCATCTCATAGTATCATCATGATCGTCGTTATTACTTCACATCATATTAAGAGGGGCATTCAGTAGCTCACACTTTCTTCCTTCATACAGTATACTGCGTTTCGCTTAGCTTCTTGATACATAGCAGTTGCAGCAAAAGGTAGTCCATTACAGCTCCAGCTAGCGCCCGAAGCAAAACACAAAATAATATTCAACTGAAGGAACGATGAACGTTTGAACAATTGGAGGCGCAACGTACATTGATAACGTGTTTTTATAGGATGGGCTTTTGACAATTCGGCTATTATAACTATTATTCTGCAGCTACACAGCATTTCACACTCCACGTGTGACCATACTTTTCTTTCTCACTTTTAATTTATACGAAAATATTTCAGTACCATTTCCTATATTGTGGATCCTAAATCCTAAGTTTACACACTGGTAGTATTGCAGATTAAGCGGGCACAATAGTGGACTCCAATTTGGACGGACGTCGCCTCAAATCGAAAACGCTTAAGTCCAATATTTGGACGATCGTCAGTCCGAGCTTGTGCTCCGATTCTAAAGATCTCCTCTTCGACAGGATGTTAAATCATTATCTTCCTTCCTGCTTCCTACTCTAAGTATGTACCGGTGTAATAAGGTACCAGTGTGTGGACAATCGGTAGAGAGCCGATACTTGGATGATTGTCTACCTTGAATGTTAAGACAAAACAAGAGCTGTAGCTGCGGAATTGTTATCACTAACAAACTGTGGTTTAAAGTAAGGACTGCGTAAAGTATGCGTTGCAAGTAGACTAAACCACTGACAGGTTGAAAGAAACGACAGCGCGGCTCGTGGAGACTCAATAAAAGGGATACCGATGTATAAGCTGTAAATCACTATGACAAAATAGACGATAATTTAAAATGAACTTGTTGACAAACATACTACTGGTTCTCTTTTAATTTTACTTCCATATGAATATTTATAGGTCATTCTTAGCAACTAAAAAAGAGCTACCGTTTGATCAAAATGAAGGGAAGTGAAACGCGAAAAGACCGACCTCTTTGTATTTGTGGTTCTGTGCGTAGGCGACCCCTCCACCCGTCGCTTGTTTTACAGCACCACAGCCGCTGTGCTGTTCCCTGCAGCTGTTCGCAAAGCAAGGGACGGCTTTTCCGATAATCAGGCAGACTGTGGCCTGGGTACAACGTTCGCACACAAAGGAACACTCAAGGTACCAGCCTTGCGGCGTCCATCAAATTTACTCGCCGTCTGTATCGGCTGAGAAACTTGCAGCAGACGGATGCTTTCTGCTTTGCCTACAGATTATTTGTGTTTGCTACGTAACAGAAGTCTTCTTGTATGCGCAAATGCGTCTTATACTGGCAGGATTAATTCAGTTCCTCGTCAGTTTCGTTCTTTTTGGCTCTTCGTAGGGACGCTGTAAAGATAGTCTTGAGATCATTCCTGTATCACTTGATATATATTGATTCGCTCTTGCCGGTTTTCTGCATCACTAGATACATATGGATTCGCTCTTGCCACTGTGTGACACTGATTTGAAATCGTTGGTAATAAAGTAAAATTGTATTACAGATGAGGAAAACACCTGCAGAAATAGAAATTAGGTGAAAAAAATTACTTATTAAAGTACTCCGGGCTATTATAATGCGATAGAATGTACTTGTAGGAGGAAACCAACGAACAGAGTCTTTAGCTGCAATTGCGACTTCTACGAGCGATTGACATTCTGCCACGCTGCTCAGTAGACTTAAAAATCCCGGTAATGGGGCAGCTGTCTTGAGTATCTATGGAAAATGGTTGAAGACTGGTGACAAAGTGTTGAAAGTCGACGCCTCGTCACAGAACGCTGAGGACAGAGACTTGCCCGTTCTGTAAAGTATGACAGCCGGCTGTTTGTGGTATATGTGATGAGAATAACATTGCCGGTGCAGAAGCAGTTGTTTAGGAGTGCACGGTTCAGCGCATGTTGTTGAACATGAGTCTCTGAAGAAGACTACCCTTGCCTTGAAAGTACCCTCAGGTTTGCTGCCGGATCCTAAAATCAACAGGATATAATGTTCTGGCGAACCATCTGTCCGCCATCTTCAGGAGATCGCTCCTGGTGCTGGGCCTCGTTGACAGCTGATGCCAAGGCTGCAATTCGACGTTCTGTATAGGCCTCCGAAGCGTACGGCGCATGCGCCGCACATCGCTGCTGCTGCCCTCCAAGACTGCGCTGGTGGTGTTGCCCTTAGTTGGTTGGTTGACTGGGAGAATGAAACAAAATAGTGAGGTCACCGGTCCCATCGGATTAGGGAAGGCTGGAGAAGGAAGTCGGCTTTGGCCTTTCTAAGAAACCATCCCGGCATTTGCCTGAAGCGATTTAGGGAAATCACGGAAAATCTAAATCAGGATGGTCGGACGCGGTGTTGAACCGTCGTCCTTCAGAATGCGAGTCGAGAGTGCTAACCACTACGCCACATCACTCGGTGTCCCCCTGAGTCGAACACCCAACAACGACATGTCGCACTCAAAGATTATTTTAGAACACTCGCTCGGGCCGCACCGATGGACGTTCTGCTTTGATGCGGGATAGTACAGGGTTCCACGTCCGGTTAAGAGGAAACCCCATTGTCTCTAAAAATCAAATTGTCTGCCTAAATAATTTCAATTGCCTCTTTATGAAAAATGTTCGAAAAATCGGAATTGTTGATAACTACCATCGCCTCGTCACTCCGAGGAGACTTTCTAGACTTATTGCGCCGGAAAGCATACAAAGTGAAACGCTTGCCTGTTCTGATGTTGACCAAACGACATTGTCAATCACGATCGCGGCAGACTCGGGGTGAGTTAGGACCGTAGATCAACGGGAAAGCGTTTCTTGTTGTACCTAATCAAATGTCATGTAGGGGTACGCCGCAATCCTGACAGCTGTTGATTACGTGACCATTACAGCGGACAGCTTGCATCCCTTCATGCTTAACGTCTTCCCCGATGGCGATGGCATCTTCCAGAGGGATAAATTTCTTGTCACAAGGCCAGAATTATGATATTATGAAAAGTGATTTATGGATCATAGTAGTAAACTTACAATGATATCTTGGCCACCATATCCGCTTGATAGGAACGGTTGTAACTTATCTGGGACGCTACTGGACCACCACATGGCGCCCACGATCCACCGCTCTGTAATTACCGGAATTACGCAGCCTATAAAGTTTTCATGTGGTGACACATAGCTCCAGGAACCTACTAAGGTGGACTATCGCTCTATTAAAGAGCTTGTCGTACTTTTTCGGCTCGTCAGTGTATTACGAAAACCGTCCATCTTGCTTCAGTATTCGTAGAGAGCGTTGGACGCCATTGTTTAACATTATGTGTAGCAAAATTTATCTTCCAGTGATTTTACTATGAGTCCTACCCACACATAAAGCCAGGTAATGCTCGGCACTGATGCCTCCTTCAGGACGATTATTGGGACTGAAGAGTAGCTTATCATCCCAACTGTAGCGTTTCTTTCCTTAAAGTTTCCGTGTTTGTCATAGAAATCTATGATCACGGGCGGTACTAATTTCTCGGTTTCATCATAAAATTATTGAACCAAAAATTTGCGCCGTACATAAAAATTCATCAGTTCTCTTCTCTGCCCTGTTTTGATCAATAGATATCATTTAGTTTTAAATTCATGTAGTATCTATCTTTTAGAATGTGTCAGTAAATAACTTTTTACTGCTTACTATTTCTAAGTGTTTAAGTGAACTGTTTTATGGTACATCAGGAGCAAAAACAGGTATTTGCGGAGCTGGTAACACTAACGACTAGTAAACGCTGGTTCCTTAAAGAATAAAACTCCCACGTATAAAATAGCTTCAAACGTTACATTATTGTACAAATGATTTAATGTGTTAAATATTTGACTTTAAGCACTTAAGAGAAAAGAAGTGTAGGAAAGATTTGAAATTATGCATAAAATTCGTTGGAAATTACTAAATGGTCTCATTACGAAGCACTGGATGAATGTAGTCTGTGTAATTTGTGATCCATTTCAAGCACAAGACAGTTTCTATCACATCTAAATGCTTATGACGTATATATTCAGAACTTTGTGTGCTACAATGATATAATTTTGCAGGTGCTTCCAGTAGTAAATGTTTTACGAATAGAGTTGAGAGAAAATAAATAATAAAATAAAACGTCATTTGCGATGTTAAAGTTTTATTGCGTGTCATTGTAGACAAAAGCAAGTTTTCCACACATATAAATGTTAACACGTCATAAGTACTGAACTATGTGTCATACAGTGATATAAATTTACAGGTGCCAACACTGGTATAATTATGTGGACAGTGTTTGCAACCTGTGTTCCGAATAGAGTTAGTAGGAAAGAGGTAATAAATTAAAACGCCGTGCCTAATGCTGAAGTTTAACCGCGAGGACAGCCAAAATGGAGTAAGCGTTTTTTTCTCCTTTCTTCATTTTGTGGTAGGGGCATGGAGTGCTAACCAAAAATGTTTGGTAAACCTTGAAATTGTGTGTAAAATTTGGTTGAAAGACGCTAAGTGTTGCCATTCTCAAAACTTGGACATTTCAAGGCTTGGTATTTGCACCCGTCAGTCACACTACATCAGGAAAAACCGCATTTTCTAACTGCAAAAGTTGTTTAATTGTGTTAAACTTGTAAGTACCTTGTTTGTATGTTGGCAGCGCTATAGACTGTGTTAATATCACTGACATCGCTCTGCGCCCTCGGCAAGAGATCCTGTGGTTGGAGAGGACTAGCATTTGGCGAGTGGATAGAGATGCGTATGGACATGATTTTTTTAGTGGAGACTCTGTGTTGCTAGGACATGCATTGTAAAGCGAGACGCAAGGAAATGTTAAATGAGGATGGACGTTGTTGGTAATGTTTGGGTTGTGGAATTATTGACAAGTACGCAATTTTTGAAACTGGATGTTACATGAATAAGGTAAAATATTCTAAATACGTTGATTGCTCTTCAATAAAATCTTTCTTTTGCTAACCATATGGCTTCTAGTAGTTAGAGTCTATAGTAGAATCTTTTTATTTAGTTGGCTGTAATTTCTGTAGTTGGTATGTGACTTATATAAAAAAAATGGGGTTCGTGGTTGAAATGCGTTTAGGAAATTGACAGAGTTGAAGGTAGTTTCATATTTGTTTCATTTCATCCTTCTTGGACATTAGGATTTCTTCCAATTCAGGGCCATTCTGTTGTGTTAATTGTTGGAAGTCATGTTGTCACCTTCTAGTAGCCAGATTGCTTTTAGGTTGTATATAGTGGGTAATACATGAATAGGTTATTTTGAGTTGTCTTTCTCAGGAAAAATCTATAGGTCAGTCTTTAAATGAGAAAAATAGTTAGAGCCATTAGGTTAAAACTTTTAACATAAAATTTTACCTCTTAATGTACTCTTTACACCATTTAAAATATTTCAATTTTTAACGCGAATTGCGTGGTCAAGTGCGCTGGCACGGAAGCTCAGCATATTCGGTCAGAGGGCTAGCTGCCGTATGTAACTTAAAAAAAAAATAAAAAAATAACTGAATGAATGGATCTAGGATGAGCTTGAGAGGCAGTTTTGGAAAGTCCTCCATAAACTAATATGATTAACAGTAACGAACAAAGTGAGATTTTAAAAAAAGGAGTGGGGTCTTTGATTAGTAATCAAAACGTCCTCTGTCCTGGTTTTGAAACGCCCACCCTCTTTTGCCTCAATTTTGATTAATAATCAGCATTTGCTGCTGAGGACTTCCGGCATAAGAAGTCACACTCATTCTGACAACGGCCTTGCCAAAGAGGGCGGAGGACCGGACAGAAGTGCAGGGCACTCCAGCATGAGGATGAAGAAGGCAATGGAAACACTGAATTAAACACACGTCACGTGTGTCCACAGGCCATGTGGCGTGTGATTGAAAATGTGTCAAGATGATCTTTCCATTGGCCAAAGATTACACAATAGTCCCCCATTCGGATCTCTGAGAGGAGACTACGAATGAGGAGATGACCGTGAGAAAAAGCATGAATGCAAGGACAGCGTTCTATGAGCCGGGGCGGTGAATGTCAGAAGCTTGAAAGTGGTGGGGGAAAGCAGAAAATCTGGAAATGGAGATGCAAAGGCTCAGTCCACATATAACAGGGGTCAGTGAAGTGAAACGGAAAGAAGACAAGGATTTCTAGTCAGATGAGTGTAGGCTAGTATCAAGAGCAGCGGAAAATGGTACAAGGGGAGGAAGATTCGTTATCAGTGGGAAGGTAGGGCAAAGAGTGTGTCATTGTGAACAGTTCAGTGACAGGGTTGTTCTTACCAGAATCGACAGCAAATCAATACCACCAACGATAGTTCAGGTGTACTTGTCGACGTCGCAAGCTGAAGATTAAGAGACAGAGAAAGTACGAGAGGATTTTGGAAGGGTAATAAAGAACATAAAGGGATATGAAAATCTAATAGTCATTGGGGACTGGAATGCAGTTGTAGTGGAAGGAGTAGAAGAAAAGGTTGCAGGATAACATGTGCTTGGGACAAGGAACGAGGGACGAGAATGACTGAGTTTTGTAATGAATTTTACTTAGTAATAGCGAATACTCGGGTCAAGAATCACAAGAGGAGGAGGTATGTTTGGAAAATGCCGGATGGTACGTGAGGATTTCACTTGGATTACATTTGGACCAGACAGAGATTCCAAAATCAGATACTGGACTTTAAGGAGTACCCAGGAGCAGATAGAGACTTAGATCACAATGTTGTAGTGATGAAGAGTAGGCTGAAATTTAAGTGACTAGTCAGGAAGAATCAATGCGCAAACAAGTGAGATACTCAAGTACTAAGGAACGAGAGATACGTTTGAAGTTCTCCAAGGCTGTAGATACAGCACTTAAGAATAGCCCTGTGGGCAGTGCATTTGAAGAAGAATGGTCATCTCTAAAAAGGGCAAGCACTGAAGTTGGAAAGAAAAACGAAGTTACAAAGAAGGTAACTGCTAAGGTGCAATGGGTAGTAGAAAAAATACTTAATTTGATAGATGAAAGAAGGAAGTACAAAAATGTTCAGGGTAATCTAGAAATACAGAGATACAAATCGCTGAGAAATAAAATAAATAGAAAGTGCAGGGAAGTTTAGATGGAATTGCTGCATGAATAATGTGAAAAAATCGAAAAAGAAATGGTTCTCGGAAGCACTGGCTCAGCATATAGCAAAGTCAAAACAGCCTTCGTTGGAATTAAAAGCAAGAGTGGTAATATTCCAAGTGCAAAGGAAATTCCACTTTTAATGCAGAGGAGAGAGTGGATGTTTGGATAGAGTACATTGAAGGCCTCTAAGGGTGGGAACATTTCTGTGATGTGATAGAAGATGAAACAGGAGTCGATTTAGAAGAGCTAGGGGACCCGGTTTTAGAATAATAATTTGAGAGAGCTTTGGAGGACTTAACATGAAATAAGGCAGAAGAGATAGATAACATTCCATAAGAATTTCTAAAATCATTGGGCGAAATGGCAACAAAACGACATTTAACGTTGATGTGTAGAATGTATGAGTCTGGCGCCATACCATCTGACTTTCGAATAAATATCATTCACACAATTCCGAAGATTGGAAGAGACCACAAGTGCGAGAATTATCGCACAATTAGCTTTACAGCACATACATCCAAGTTGTTGACAAGAACAATACACAGAAGAGTGGAAAAGAAAATTGAGGATATGGTAGATGATTAGTATGGGTTTAGGAAAGAGGAAGGCACCAGAGACGCAATTCTGACGTTGCTTATGATAATAGAAGCGAAACTAAAGAAGAATCAAGACAGGTTCATAGTAGTTGTCGACATGTAAAAACGTTCGACAATGTAAAATGGTCCAAGGTGTCCGAAATTCTGAGAAAAATAGGGGTAAGCTTTAAGGAGCGAAGGGTAAATTACAATATGCAGAAGAGTCAAGAGGGAATAATAAGAATGGACGACCAAGAACGAAGTGCTCGTACTAAAAAAGTTGTAAGACAGGGATGTAGTCATTCGCTCCTAATCTTCAATCTGTACATCGAAGAAACAATGAAGGAACTGAAAAAAAGTTTCTGGAATGTAATGATAGTTCAAGGTGAAAGAATATCAATGATACTATTACTTCATGATATTGCTGTAATGAGTGAAAGTGAAGAAGCATTACATGATGAGCTGAATAGAGTGAACAGTCTAATGAGTATAGAATACGGATTGAGGGTAAATCAAAGAAATACGAAAGGAATGAGTAGTAGCAGAAATGAGAACAGCGATAAACTTAACATCAGGATTGATGGTCACAAAATATGAGGTTGAGGAATTCTACTATCTAGGCATCAAAACAACCAATAGCGGACGGAGCAAGGAGGACGTCAAAAACAGACTAGCATTGGTACAAAAGTCAATCGTGGCCAAGAGAAAAATGTGGAAAGAAACGGGATACGGAAATACTAAGGAATGACGAGATACGCTTGAAGTTCTCCAAGGGTGTAGATACAGCACTAAAGAATAGCCCTGTGGGCTGTGCATTTGAAGAAGAATGGTCATCTCTAAAAAGGGCAATCACTGAAGTTGGAAGTTCTAGTATCAGACATCAGCCTTAATTTGAAGAAGAAATTTCTGGGAATGTACGTTTGGAGCATAGCATTGTATGGTAAACGTGGACAATGGAAAACCTGGAAGAGAAGAGAATCGAAGAATTTGAGATGTGGTGCTATAGACGAATGTTGAAAATTTGGTGGACTGATAAGGTGAGGGATGAGGTGTTGAGCAGAATCGGAGAAGACAAGGCAGTGACAAGGAGACGGGACGAAATGATAGAGATCTGCTGTGATCAGGCAATGACTTCCATGATATTAGAGGGGGCTGGAGAGGGAGACAGAGATTGGAATACATCCTGCAAATAAGTGAGGATGTAGTTTGCAAGTGCTACCCTGGGAAGAAGAGATTGGTTCAGGAGAGGTATTCGTGGCTCGGTGCATCAAACCAGTCAGAAAACTGATGACAGAAAAATAGATGCTTGTCAAGGACCAACATCCTAGTCACGTGGTTGCACCGGCTCCCGTCAGACCACTGAGGCAAGCACCGGAGGTCATGGCTATCGGTTCCATGGATGATCGTTCCAACCAGCCGAGGACTCTTGGGAAGTTGAGTACTCTCGGGTCTTGTGAGGCCAACTGAGGAGTCACTGATTAAGAAACAGCAGGTACAGGTCACGAAAAGTGTCGACTGCTAGCGAGCGACGGGTTGCTCACACACATCTCCGTATTCACATCGGATAACAACTTTGGGCTGATGGTACCAGGTAAGGCTATGAAAAGCCTTTTCGCTCGAAGAATAATTACATAAAACACTGAAAATCATGTTCTGTTGCCGCTAGATAGGCACCATGCAACTGGTACTGGGTTTGGAGATAGCGGTTTTTGTATACAGATTTAGAGCAATAAATTTGACAAAAGGATAGAATTCTATCGGCCCGTGACGTGCAGAAGGAGTACAGATGGTTTCACTGAACCAGAAGAAAAGTTTGATTTCCAGAAGTTTAATTCATCTTTCAAAGGCGGCACTATGACTATAAATCTCATTCCACGAGTGGCGTGCATTTGTAATGCTAACAACGCGTACAGGGTGGCCTACATAAAGTTTCCTGTGTTTACTTTCACTTTGTTGTCTTTGGTTTTCATCCATGCGCATACGAACAAATCAATGGAAACAGTGTTTGTGTCATGGCTGATCAAGTAAAGTGATGGCCATATCGATTGGTTTTCGAGAATGTTCGGTTGCATTAAAGTCGCGCATGTAAGTATGGAGGGTCACTAATGTAATGAAAGGACGTAAGCAGTCTTGTGACAAGAGGAACGTGGAGCAACAGCAGTGAAAGATTGTTTTACAGGACGTCTCTATACGTAATTCTACATACACTGTTGTGTAGAATATAGTTCCAGTGAACTGATTACCGTTCACACAATTAAGTAGTTCGGTCACAGTGATGACACACTGATTTTGGTCCGACCGCAAAGTAAGTATCAGATCTGTCTTGTACTTTACGTTTCTGTTACCTGCTAAGGCCAACCACCTCGATAATGTGTTTTACTCGCTATAAACATGTTCTACTGCTGTAATGTTATCTTCCGATGCTGGTTAGAGTGCCTGAAGAAACTTCATTTCAAACTGATACTTCTTCCTGCAGCAATCTGATACAAACATCTTTCGTTGTCTATTTTTTCTAGTACATTTTTGTTTTATTCCTTGTGTGCGTCAGTATTATTCTGTTGCATCACGTTACAAACGGTTTGCTTCCTCTGCCTGTTTCTCCCTGTTCACATTCATATTCCAAACGCAGCTGAGTTTCAGACATACAGTATCAATCCTTGAGTGAGCTCTTCTCACAGTCTTGTGCCCCACAAAAATACCTGTTGAATCGAGTGCATCTAGACAAAAATAAAATTGTGTTTAGGTGAATTATTTCTTTCATTTTCATTGGACAATTTGTCCAAGATGGCAGCCGAGTGAGATCGTCCGCTAAAAGAACTTATTTAACAGGAAATAGTGTTAAATTTGTTTTGTTTACGTGCTTTAGCGTCCGTTCCTGTCGCACAACTGAATATTAGCGTCCCATCAGAGCTTGTTCTTGAAAACAATTGTTCTTTAGCTGAAGTCCCAATAATGGCGACATACCCCTAAATTTTGCGTGACATAAACACAAGAAATTCTATTCAAGCTTTCTTGAAAGTGCGAAATGCGTTTAAAAATAATACTACTAGTTTCATCAGTGTCGACTGTAGCAGTAAAAGTACAATTAAACGTTTCTAATTCGTATTTAAATGACAAATTTAGTATTGTTCACTAGTTCGATAGACGCGATGTAGGTCTAAATTTTCCGAGTTATAAATGTTTAAAAACCTGACCAAACACGCCTGATAACGTAAATCCGCTAAAAGCAAAGTAATTAAAAATTCATTCTTCTGTCATTGTATCTCTAAATCAGTACGAAAACTACAACCACTGCACATAAGATCTTTGTGTCGTTTTTTGTTAACACACAGCCAATCACAAGTCCTAGACAAATTTAAAACATTTTTTAAACTTAATTATTCTTTGTAAACTGACTCAGTGAGAAATGTGGGAGCTGTTATAAGGTAGTGAGTGGAGGGATTTGTTGCCAATCTTTGAGGAAATATTTTCACTGGGGGTGGGGGGTTCAGTGGGGAGAATGTTTACAGAAAAGAAGAGGCTATCTCCTGGAACTGCAGAATACACAGTAGAAACATTTTGATTGCGGAACAGGAAAAGAAACCTGTGCTCTTCAGGCACAGTCGGAGGAAGCAAGGAAGGCACTGATCAAGGATCAGGACAGATCGGGTGCGGGGAGGAGGGTGGTTGGGAACTGACAGTTGGTAGGAGGACACGACGAAAGAGAACGAGATCTGACAGTTTTATCAACAACAAAAGCAGGTATCTACCACTGCCAGAGTTAAGTGGGAAAAAGCCTCATTAAAACGAGGAGCAGGAAATATGCAGCACACTGCAACGGAGGCCAAGAAGCCTAGTACCGTACAAAGTGTTAGGAAGAAGAAAGTGCTGCTGCTAGGTATTAGCCATGGGCGAGGTGTGGGCCCTCAGTTATAGGAGTGTGGGAAACAGTTGGGATAGCTATGGGGCGTATGACGTGAGTCACGGCACCAATGTACACTTTGGGCTTTTCTGGCATCATGATCGACCACAGCTTGATGGAGCTGTGAGGCAAGTCAATGCGGGGTCAGGGATGGCTGTGAGGACAGCCAACTTTGTCCATGTTTCTCTGGGTTTCACAAGGCATGGCCTACACCTAAACAGGAATGGGAAGGGAAGATTGGTACTGCTGATTAATGAAAGTGTAAGGGGTGGATCTCGGGCCACACATGTTGTCACAGGTAACAAAAGTAGGTCTTTTTAGGATAAATCCAGACAACAGCTTCCCCTGCCTAAAGAGTATCTCCAGCAGTTCAAAAAATACTGAAACAATCACTCGCAAGACAGATTTTAACACTTCAAATATCACACATACTAGATGCCACAAAAAAACATTGCAAAGAGTAACATGGGTCATTTCACTGACTTAACAAACCTCCATCAAACCACGCAATCAATAAAAAATAAAATACAACCATTAGAACTAGACCTCCAATCTTTTAAGTGCACTGTAGTTGTATTACTGAGCACTGGTGTAGATACAAAGAGACATGTAGTATTATCATTGTATGAAACGGCAAACCCTTACTGCAGAATTACTTCAAGGGGCGGAGAATCATGCATTTATATAAGAAAAGGAACACAGTTCAAATCAAGACATGAGCTCAGTACAGTAAGTGAAAAATATTTTGTAATGTCTGCTACTGAATTAACAGCGCTTCATATCACCAGGTGGACACTTTTTTCAATAAATTAACTGACGTTCTAGATAAAGGTTCAAGTACAAAGGTAAACATAATTCTGTGTGGGGACATTAACATCAACACTAACATCATAAATGAATCCAGCAGCACCTCCATAAACATCCTCCAAAGTTTTGGCATGCCCGTATTTGTCAGTAGTGCAACAAGGATTACAACAATGTCTGTATCAGTAACTGACCATGAAGGCACAAATATGGACAGGAAAAAATATGAAGTATCTGTAAAAGATCTCGGACTATCAGACCATATCTGTCAAATAACAGTAAAATCAGGCATCAAATCATTCTGTAAACTATAAGCCTACCAAAAGTATGGCTGCATCTATCAACATCTAACAAAAACAGATGTATAACACTAAAACACCTCACTTCAATGAAAAAGATTCGCAATGATCCAGAATTCTTAAATTTCTATCATAGATACAAATAGGAAGGAGCTGAATGCTACAAACAAGTCATTTAAATACACAATAATACATAAAGCAGAGAATAAAAGCAAAACAGCCTGGGATATTATAAAAAAAGGGAGAGGCAAACAAATGTAGAATAGCATACTGCTAAGGGAGGGGGCTAAGGTAATAAATGATCAACAACAATTAGTAAACTATGTAAACGAGCATTTTTCAAGTACTGAGAGAAGTTACAGCAAAAAATCCCCTAAACAAATATAGCACCTGTAAATAATGTTGTATTAAATACAATGACGTTACTTCCAACAGTAGAGAATGAAGTCAATAAAAATGTTTAAAAACAAAAAAATAAAAAGTCAGTAATCTTAGATCAAGTATCAATGTGTGTACTGAAACAATGCATAGTGATTATAGAAGGCCCCATAACAAACATAATAAATGAATCCTTCACATCAGGGACATTTACAGAGCAGTTAAAACAGGCAAGAGATGTATCTTTGCTTAAGTAAGGTAATGCAAAAGACATAGAAAATTACTGGCCCTTTCCCCTGCTGTCAGAATTCTCTAAAATAATAGAAGCAATTATAAAAGACAGATTAATGAATTACCTGAATAAATACAATCTTTTAAACGAATCACAGTTTGGTTTCTGAAGTGACAAAAATACGGAGTAAGCCATAGTAGATTTCACAAAACTTGTACTTGATGCTCTTGATAAAGATAATTGTGTGACAGGCATATTTTTGGCTCTTTCTAAGGCGTTTGATACAGTCGACCACAAGATTCTATTAAATGAATTAGAAGCATCAGGAATAATAGGGGTAGCTAATGACTGGCTTCGATCATACCTAGCAGATAGGGTTAAATGAGTAGAGGTAACACATACTTCAAATAGATTGAAACATTTAGGAAAACACTTATCAGATCTAAAATACATTATTATAGGGGTTCCAAAGGGTAGCATATTAGGACCAATACTATTCAGGATGTACATCGATGACTTTCTGAGTAGTGCAACTCATGCTGAAAGAATTCTCTTCGCTGATGACAACAATATTATAGTCACTGAGAAAACAAGAGAACTCCTTGCTGTGAAAGCAAATGAAACTCTCAAGGAAGTTTATGATTGGTCAGTAAGAAATAAAGTGACATTGAATGTAAAGAAAACTAATGCCATGAAATTCAGTTTGAAGAGCAAAAATGACACTGTTAAATTAAATGTAGATGGCATCTCTATAGACTGTGTAACAAATTCAAAATTTCGAGGAATGAATATTGATTCTCAGTTGAAGGCTTGTGAACACACAAAGGCATTGCAAACATAATATCATCAGCATGTTATGCCCTTAGAATCCTATCATCAGTTTGTAACATGCAGTGTCTTTTAGTTACATATTATTCATAAGTACACTCCATTCTTAGCTATGGCATTCTTTTTTGGAGAACAAATGTACAAAATATGAACACCAATTTTCAAACTACAGTTAAGAACCATAATAATAATACCCAAAAGTCGAGTTCATTGTAAAGATCTATTCAAAATACTGGTGAATTCAAATGCTCCATGTGAATACGTTTACCAGTCAGTTGAACACATAAAAAAATGAACACCAATTTTCAAACTACAGTTAAGAACCATAATAATAATACCCAAAAGTCGAGTTCATTGTAAAGATCTATTCAAAATACTGGTGAATTCAAATGCTCCATGTGAATACGTTTACCAGTCAGTTGAACACATCAAAAATAACATTGGTAATTACTGTACAAACAGCTCTGTCCATGATCAAGCAACAAGAGATAGACGTAACTTACATTTACCAAGAAAAAATAAACATAAAACTTAAAACAGCATTTTATACCAAGGAATAAAACACTACAATAAATTACCAAAAGAGATTAAAGAAAATGCAAAAAAATACACGTATTTAAAAAGGCAGTTAAAAAGAACCTCTTATGCAATACATTTTATAGATTGAAGGATTACTTAGATAAAAAAGTTATACAAACAAATAATAATAATAATGATTATAAAACATCCAACATTCCACATAACACGTTCACTTCTTTTCTCTTTTTTTTTTCTACAAGTACTTACCCCCAAGCTATGCTTAGCACAATACTAACACCTCTTCCTCTTTCTGAGCTCTCTTTATGGAGAGATACCGACTCAGATTTTTCAGGATAGAAATGGGAAGTTGCAGTACAGAAAATGGCTCAGAGATCACCAGTGTGTGTGTGTGTGTGTGTGTGTGTGTGTGTGTGTGTAATGAGTGAAGTATTATGAAACAAAGTGTGTATAGTGGGTGCAGTGACTGATAGTGAGATATGAATGAACAGTGTTGCATTACATTATTTAATAAGTTAATTGTAAAAAAAGTATTGTATACCAGGAGTGAATCTAATGATTGTCTCGAACTAGAAGCCTGTAAATATATGTGTATACGAGTTAACTTATTTTTAATCAAAATATCCACGGGTGTACAGCCGGTCTATAGTGTCCAACGGGCACAATATTTCGGCGATCATATATGTCGCCATCATCAGGTGAACTGACGGACTGAGCTCCTGTGAACGCGCCGGCACGGAGATCCGTACGCTATGGCTGCTCAGGGGGAACTGGGTTCGGTCGCGGCGGCGGCCGATTTAAATACCCTCTGCCCGCGGCGCGCTCCCTCCGCCGTCCGCGCCCCGCGCCACGGTAGCGCGGTGGAACAGATTGCGATGGCATCTGAGATAACGTCAGTGTGATGGCTCTGTCCGCCGTGGTCGTCACAACTATGCGTTTGCTCGATTTACTCTTGATTAACCCAATCGCTGGTTCCCAAGTCTTGCTAAGATTATAGCCACAGTCACGGTTTATGAGGTCGTCATTGGTGCGAATTTCGATGGCCTCTCTAACAACGCTGTCCATCTCGACGTCTGTACCAGAATCCTCGTGCGGTCATACTCCATAGCGTGATTTTCCGACAAACAATGTTCAGCGACCGCCGACTTGCTCGGATACATCAGTCGAGTGTGCCTCTGGTGTTCACGGCGATTGGGTTAATCAAGAGTAAATCGAGAAATCGCATCGTTGTGACGACCACGGAGGACAGAGCCATCACACCGACGTCATCTCAGACGCCGTCGCAATCTGTTCCACCGCGCTACCGTGGCGCGGGGCGCGGACGGCGGAGGGAGCGCGCCGCGGGCGGAGGGTATTTAAATCGGCCGCCGCCGCTACCGAATTCAATTCCCCCTGAGCACCCATAGCGTACGGATCTCCGTGCCGGCGCGTTCACAGGAGCTCAGTCAGTCAGTTCACGTGATGATAGCGACATGTTTGATCGCCGAAATATTGTGCCCGTTGGACACTATAGACCGGCAGTACACCCGTGGATATTTTGATTATCAAATACGCCGGGAGAAACTCAAGGATCACAACTTATTTTTAATTGGTCTAAATTTTTAAATACTTTCACATGTCCTATATCCTTGTAAAAAGAGATCTATGGATGAATAAAGCTATTACTACTACTTTGCGAAGAACTTTAGATAGTATTCTAGTAATACTTTTGTGAATCTCATCGTAACAAATTATTTAGATATTATATTGAGTAACGCCCCCCCCCCCCCCCACATATGCTTCGTAAGGAAAATGTTTGTTTTTAATAACACAAAAGCTCCAAAGAAACAGGTATAGGTATGCATAACAAAATACCAGAGATATGCAAACAGGCAGAATACTGCACTGCGGTCTGCAATGCCTGTATAGACAAGTGTCTGGCAGACTTTTTGAATCAATTACTGCAGGTTATCAAGATTCTACAAAGTCAAGATGAACGTTCACCACTGATGCTGAATTAAAGCTAGGTATTTAATTGTATTCCTGTCTACTAACTTTCTAATCACCTAAGATGTTCCAGATACATCCCGTCAAGTATAGTTAATTGATCCTCATGTCAGCCTACGTGATGTACGCGTGCAATTAATGGCCACACTTCGTGATCCGACTAAGAGTCAAATTGCGTGACTCAGCCGGGTCACCTTTTTTACATGAGACCTATAGTTCAGCCTCATACATAAAACTTCTCTTGGCCAGGAATGCCCCTTTTGACATTCGTGGTCTGCTTTTCATGACGCCTTGTTTCGTCAGTCATTAATTATTTTAATGCCTGGGTAGCAGAATTCCTTAACTTCATCGACTTCGTGACCATCAATCCTGATGTTAAATTTCTCGCTGTTCTCATTTGCACTACTTCTCATTACCTTCGTCTTTCTTCGATTTACTTTCAGTCCATACCCTGTACTCATTAGACTGTTTATTTCGTTCAGCAGATCACGTAATTCATCTTCACTTTCACTCAGGACAGCAATGTCATCAGTGAATCATATCAATGATATCCTTTCACCTTGAATTTTAAATCCACTCCTGAACCTTAGTTTTATTTCCATCACTGCTTCCTCGATGTACAGATTGAACAGCAGGGGCGAAATGCTACATCCTTGTCTTACACCCTTTTCAGACGAATATTTCGTTCTTGTTCGACCACTCTTATTATCCCCCCTTGGCTGCTGTACATATTGTATACGACCCGCCTCTCCCTATAGGTTATCCTTACTTTTCTCAAAATTTAGAACATCATGCACCATTTTACACTGTCGAACGCTGAAAGTGTCTTGATTTATCTTTAGTCTTGCTTCCATTATTAACTGCAACTTTAGAATTGACTCTCTCGACGCTTTAACTTTCCTAAAGTCAAAGTGATCGTCATCCAGTGCACCCTCAATTTTGTTTCTCATCCTTCTGTATGTTATTCTTGTAAGCAACTTGGATGCATGAGTTGTTAAGCAGATTGTGCGGTAATTCCCGCACTAGTCAGCTCTTGCTGTCTTCGGAATTGTGTCAATGTTGCTTTTGTGAAAGTCAGATGGTATGTCGCCAGAGTCAAACATGCTAAACACCAACGTGAATAGTCGTTTTGTTGCCACTTCCCCTAATGATTTTAGACATTGTGGTGGAATATTATCTGTCCCTTTGTCTTATTTGATCTTAAGTCCCCCAAAGCTGTCTTAAATTCTGATTCTAGTTCTGTATCCCCTCTCTCTTCTAAATCGACTCCTGTTTTTTCTTCTATCACACCAGACAAATGTTCCCCCCCATAGATGCTTTTAATGTATTCTTTCCACGTATCTGCTCTCTCCTCAGCATTTAACAGCGGAATTCCCGTTGCACTCTTTATGTTACCACCCTTGTTATTAGTGTCACCGAAGGTTGTTTTGACTTTCCTGTATGCTGAGTCTGTCCTACAGACAATCATTTCTTTTTCGATTTCTTCACATTTTTAATGCAGCCATTCCGTCGTAGCTTCCCTGAACTTCCTATTTATTTTAATCTTCAGGGACTTGTATTTGTCTATTCCTGAGTTCCTCAGAACGTTTTTGTACTTCCTCCTTTCATCGCTCAAGTATTTCTTCTGTTACTCATGGTTTCCTCGCAGTTACCTACTTTGTACCGATGTCTTCCTTCCCAACTTTGGTGATGGCCCTTTTTAGAGATGGCCATCCCTCTTCAACTGTACTGCCTACTGAGCTATTCCTTATTGCTGTATCTATAGCCTTCAAACATATCTTGTCATTCCTTAGTATCATACTGTATTACTCTTTCAATATCCTCATACACTTTCTCTCTCTGTCTCTCTCTCTCTCTCTCTCTCTCTCTCTCTCTTCATCTTCAGCTTGCGACGTCGGCATTTATACCCGAACTATCGTTATCGGTTTCGTTTTGCTGTCGATTCTGATACGAACAACCCTGTCACTGAACTGTTCACAGTAACACACTCTCTGCCCTACCTTCCATTTCATAACCAGTCCAACTCCATTTATACCATTTTCTGCTACTGTTGATATTACTCTATACACATCTGACCAGAAATCCCTGTCTTCTTTCCACTGACCTCTACTATATCTAGATTGACCATTTGCATTTCCCTTTTAAGATTTTTTATTTCTCGATCACGCTCAAGCTTCTGCAATTCCACGCACCGACTCGTAGAACGTAATCTTTCCGTTGTTTATTCTATCTTTTTCTCACGGTAACCTCCCTCTTGGCAGTCCCCCTCCCAGAGATTCAAATGGGGAACTATTCCGGAATCTTTACCCTATGGAGAAATAATCATGACACTTCTTTAATTACAGGCTACATGCCCTGTGGATACATGTTACGAGTCTGTAATGCAGTGGTTTTTTTCATTGCCTTCTGCATCGTCATTCCGTTGATCACTTCTGATTCTTCCGCCTTTAGGGACAGTTTCCCACCCCAAGGACAGGAGAGTGCTTTGAACCTCTGTCAGCTCGTCCGCCCTTTTTGACAAGGCCATTGGCAGAATGAACGGTGACTTCTTGTGCCGGAATTCTTCTGCCGCCAATGCTGATTATTAATCAAAAGTTAAGTAGCGGCGGGATTCGAAGCCGTGACCGAAAACGTTTTGATTATGAATCAAAGACGCAACTCGTAGACCACGGGTGCCTCGAAATTTATTTGCCCAATAAATGTAGCTGCATCTTGGCCTCAGGAACATGGGACAGCGGCTGGTTGATAAAATATAAAAACTTCCTATGAACAGGGGTTATTCCGAAATTCTTTCATTAGGCAGCAGGTTTCGACGCTCGAATCTCATCTTCAGACTACTTGCATGAATGACATTAAGTACCACTCGTGCTTGTACAGCACATGGCACCATCACATGTATGTGGTTCCGTAGATGTCAGAGCTTCCCGAGCGTGTTGTCACATGTGTCAGCAACTGTCTCTGTCGTTGTAACGTGTCTGAAGAGCACACATGATCATTAAGTTCGGATATCTACGGAACCAGATACGAATAATGCTGCCTTGTCTTGTACACGCACGTGAGGTACTTGGTGTCATTCACGCAGAAAGTCTAAAGATTACGTGACGGGAACGTCGAAACTAGTTGCCTAATAAAAAAATATGAAGTGTAGCCATGTATGGAAGTGAAACATGGACGCTAAATAGTTTGGACAAGAAGAGAATAGTAGCTTTCGAAATGTGGTGCTACAGAAGAATGCTGAAGATTAGATGGGTAGATCACGTAACTAATGAGGAGGTACTGAATAGAATTGGGGAGAAGGGGATTGTGTGGCACAACTAGACTAGACGAAGGGATCGGTTCGTAGGACATGTTCTGAGGCATCAAGTAATCACCAATTTAGTTCGGCGTAGAGGGTAAAAATCGTAGAGGGAGACCAAGAGGTAAATACACTAAGCAGATTCAGAAAGATGTAGGTTGCAGTAGGTACTGGGAGATGAAGAAACTTGCACAGGATAGAGTAGCATGGAGAGCTGCATAAAATCAGTCTCAGAACTGAAGACCACAACAACAACAACAATAAAGCAATATCAAAATAACGACTGTTGGTACAGTTTTATTACATTTTATTAGACGAGTGTCAGTACTAGTCACATATGTCTGGAATTACCTAGTTTGAGGCACATAATCCGTTCCCTCCGACACACTGCGCTCGCTCGGGCTGCAGCAGGTGCGTCAAATGGTCCAAGCCATTTGTGTTAAATGCCCGAATACCACGCTCATCAGTTGAAATTTTATAGTTCGCGCCATTATCTGTCTGGCGATAACGACCCTGTTTGTATCTTGGTTTTTTCAGTCGATATTATTGGACTGTTCACGTAGTTCACGATGAACTTGACATTCTCACACATTCTTTGACAGTTCGATTCAGGATGTGGTTACAGCCCCACTGCCTCTCGATCGTCATTAACATGGTTGTGTGCTTCGTGTTTCTGAGAGATACAAAATGCGTCCCATGACACATGTCAGTAGTCTCTTCAATGTGTGCACATTCTTTGACAAAAACATGGAATGACTGCATGTCGCACTTGTAAAAATTAATTTGCGGATACAGAGACAGAAATCCTCAGTAGCGGATATTACCGCAACAGGACTGTTTGTGGTTACGGACAGTATGTATCATTGTGTAACATTTTACGACTGTGAAATAAACTGCATAGTCACTATACTGCGGAACGTGTTTACCTGACCTGTCATAGATTATCAAAATATGGAAAATCCGAAAACAAGAAAATGTTAATATGAAATGCCACAAACAACTAAATTATACATTTTGATACTGAAAAAAGCACACATTCAGACAGTGAAGTAGTACCTTTTGAGCCAGATCCATATGTAGTTTACGTAGGACATGTTCACTTAGACGTTTTGCCAACGTTAGTTCGGCTGAAGTTATTTCCGCCTGGCGTTCCAAACAAACTCTTGCTTTGACCAGCTGCGTTTTTGCCTCTGTATGTATCAAAATGTTCTAAGATTGAGCCCGAATTTCGTCAGCTAAGCCATCATTCTCTGCGGATGAGTAAAAGATGACGAATTATAAACTCATCGATTAAATCTTCTGATTATTCAGACTGTACAAATAAGTATGAATTATGCTATGAAGATCCTACAATCCCACGACGCAAGGAAATAACCCTACATATGGACCAAAATCTGTGGTGGATGTTGCAAAATTTGTTAGCATCATTTTATGATTCCCATTTACGTTTCTAAGAGCACCTATGATACATTTCATACTGTACTGTCCTGTTACGATGCCATAGGGTGTTTATCAATTTGTTCATTATCTATTGCTATGTCCACTTGATCCTATGGTTTGAATAACACGAAAACAAAATCACAACAGATGGTACTGCTTTTTCTACAAAATACTCATTTAGAATCGCTTCATAGACACATCAGGAGGATTTATCAGTTTTGAATCTAGATTGGAATTTGATTAAGCGGTAAAGCACAAGATACCTTATTTATGTTTAGTTTTTGATGGAGGTTACTGATCCTTGGTAATAAGACTTGAGTGTGACTAATTGTGCGAACTATTACAACTATCATCGTTCTGAATGCCATTGGTGAAGGGAACATTGTTGCCAAACCTTAAAAATACCTCGTTAACGTCACTTCTTTTACTGAGTACAACGCACAATTGTCAGTTCTTTGCTGAGTCATGGACAAAAGGAAGTCCACACGTTGTGCAAGAGAGGCACTCTCAGTAACGAATGGATCGTAGCTGTTATATCGTATATTAATGGTAATCTGAAAATTTCCCCAAACAGGTCTGGATTTGAAGTGCAGATTCGTTCGAAGAGTCCATTCCATAAACCACTGATAATGCGTTCGAACACAGAATCACAAATATGAAAATAATACATCGAATTGCCTTTTTACTGAAATGAGGTTTATTTTCATAGATCGGAATTACGTTTCCCTACTACTGACTGTAGTATTAATATTACAGCCTCGACCACAGTTCAGGCAGTAGGTTCACATTTACATGTAACTGCTCTAATGGAGCCTCTGAACAATAGAAATCAAATATTCTGACTCTCCAAACAGAATCTCCAAGACATATCCTTTCTCTCCGTTAAAAGTCCGTGAGTAAAGACATAGTTTAACATAACAGTCGGGACACTCCATCGCGTCTTTTTTTTTTACCCCCAGCGATAATAGAGCCCCAAGCGACCAACAAGTAATACTTTTAAGACGTTATCGGATGAGTGAGAATACTGTCGTTTATATTGATTTGTAGCTTATGTTGCAATAGGGAGTGTATGTAGTGCCACAAAATCGGTAATGACCAAAAATTACACGGAATTATTGATTATTTAATTTGCTAAGGACCATGGGAGATACGAAGTGGTGTATTACAGGACAGTTTATTTAATATTCTTTTGTAACGTACAGGAATGTACTGAAACATGGTTTGGTAGTACATACCAGAGGACCAGAGCTTTTACAGAAAGCAGAGTTTTGTTCGCTCTGTTTTCGACAAATCAGTGAATGTGGAATGTAGGAAATCTGATGGAGTTTTATACTTACATTATTTAACGTATCAAATAAGCCACCACAACTATACCTTAAGGAAAACCAAACAGGCATGATAATAAATCGCAAGAAACAATAAAACTCAGTTTCCCAACACAGGAAAAATCAATTCCACAAAATGTTGCTAAATCTGAGCAATAAACAGCAAGAATATTTAAAACATTCGCTTTTGAAGCAAAAGTAATTACGTTTACAAAATATTCTTGTTCTAGAAAGTCGAAGGAAGTCTAAGTACGGGCAAATCTTTTGATTACATGAAAAAATTTTAGGGTCAAGGAAAATGCCTATGATAGTAACAATAGACAACACCAGAAGTATATGCTTCTCATGCGTTGAATATGTGTTAACTTCTCTTGCTTTCAGCCGAATAAACTGCAAATGCAGACATGTTAGAAAGAACTGATTCTTGAATGTGTTGTACCTAATGTCACTGAAGCAGTACAATTCGCCTGTTTTTATGTGTATTTCACGATAATTTATGTCTCTTAGTCTCTTACTAACGATGGAACGCAAAGATATAGGAACTATTCAGTTAGTTAAGTAGAATATACATTGAAAAGACAAAGAAATTGGTACACCTGCCTAATATTGTATAATCCCAACAGAAGCACGCAGAACTGCCGCAATACAGCGTGGCATGGACTCGACTAATGTCTGAAGTCCCACTGGAGGGAACTCACACATGGAATCCTACAGGCCTGACGATAAATCCGTAAGAGTACGAGTGGGTGGAGAGCTCTTCTGCTAGGCATCCCAGATATGCTCAGTGATGTTTGTGTCTGTGGAGCTTGGTGGCAAGTGGAAGAGTTTAAACTCAGACGAGCGTTCCTGGAGCTATTGTCTACCAATTTTGGATATGTGGGGTGTCGCAGTGTCCTGCTCAAATTGTCCAAGTCCGTTGGAATGCACAAGGGCCACCAACGGATGCATGTGATCAGACACGATGCTTATGTACGTGTCACCTGTCAGGGTCGTATCTAGACGTGTCAGGGATCCCATATCACTCCAACTGCACACACCCCACACCGTTACAAGGCCTGCACCAGCTTGATCAGTCCCCTGCTGACATGCAGGGTTCATGGATTCATGAGGTTGGCTCCATACCCGCAAACGTCCATCCGCTCAATAAAATTTGACGCGAGACTCGTATAAAGCGGCAACATGTTTTAGTCATCAACAGTCCACTGTCAGTGTTGACGAGTCCAGGCAAGGAATAAAGCTCTATGTCATGCAGTCATCAAGGGTACACGAGTCCCTTCGGTTCCGAAAGTCCATACTGATGATGTTTCGTTGAAAGGTTCACACGGTGCCACTTGTTGATGACCCAGCATTGAGATATGCAGCAGTTTGCGGAAGGGTTGCACTTCTGTCACGTTGAACGATTCTCTTCAGCCGTCCCTGGTCCCTTTGTTGTAGGATATTTTTCCGGATGCAGCGATGTCGGAGATTTTATATTTTACCAGATTCCTAATATTCACGGTACACTCGTCAGATGGTCGTACTTCATCACTCATGCGCCGACCACAATACCAAGTGCAAACTCACATCTTGATAACCTGCAGTAATTGATTCAAAAAGTGTGCCAGACACTTGTCTATCCAGGCATTGCAGTTATAGAATGAACTGTGAATACTTCTTTACAATTCTGAATGTTTCACACATGTAGATCAATTGTCAGTGCATAAACGCCGGCCGGAGTGACCGAGCGGTTCTAGGAGCTACAGTCTGGAACCGAGAGACCGCTATGGTAGCCGGTTCGAACCCTGCCTCGAGCATGGATGTGTGTGATGTCCTTGGCTTAGTTAGGTTTAATTACTTCAACGTTCTAGGCGACTGATGACCTCAGAAGTTTAGTCGCATAGTACTCAGAGCCATTTGAACCATTTTTTCAATGCAAAAACTGTATGTGGCGCCTGGGTAGGTCGTAGCTCCTGACTTAGCTGAAGGCTACAACAAGTGAACCATTCCTATTCAAGTCATCTGTAGAACTGGCTAGTGCCCTAGCTTGTCTCGCAAGACCAGCCGAGTGGCGGCACTCGGTCTGCTAGCGTCGACAGTGGCGACTCGCGGGTCCGATGTGTACTGGCGGACCGCGGCCGATTTGGAGCCTACAACCTAGCGAGTGTGGTGCCTTGAGGTGACACCGCAAGACTCTACTAATATCAAATATCGGCCTTAATTTGAGGAAGAAATTTCTGGAAATGTACGTCTGGAGTACAGCATTGTATGCTAGTGAAACATGGACTGTGGGAAAACAGGAACGGAAGAGATGTGGGGCTGCAGACGAATGTTCGAAATTAGGTGGACAGAATGGCTGTAAGCACTGTGGGACTTAACATCTGAAGTAATCAGTACCCTAGACTTAGAACTATTTAAACCTAACTATCCTAAGGACATCACACACATTCATGCCCGAGGCAGGATTCCCACCTGCGATCGTAGCAGCAGCACGGTTCCGGACTGAAGCGCCTAGAACAGCTCGGTCACAGCGGCCGACTTAGGTGGACAGGTAACGTAAGGAATTAGGAGGTTCTGCACAGAATCGGAGAGGAAAGGAATATGTGGAAAACACTGATAAGGAAAAGGCACAGGATCATAGGACATCTGTTAAGAGATGAGGGAATGACTTCCATGGTACGAGAGGGAGCTGTAAGGGCAAAAACTGCACAGGAAGACAAGTTTGGAATACATCCAGCAAATAATTGAAGTCGTAGGTTGCAAGTACTTCTCTCATATGAAGAAGTTAGGACAGGAGAGGAATTCGTGGCGGGCAGCATCAAACCAGTCAGAAGACCGATGACCAAAATAAAAATTTCTAAATAAATAGCAGCCACCAATGTCGGGAAGTTCTAAAAATTTAAAAAAAAAACAAAAACGGTTCTAATGGCTCTGAGCACTATAGGACTTAACTTTTGAGGTCATCAGTCCCGTAGAACTTAGAACTACTTAAACCTAACTAACCTAAGGACATCACACTCATCCATGCCCGAGGCAGGATTCGAACTTGCGACCGCAGCGGTCCCGCGGTTCCATACTGTAGCGCCTAGAACAGCTCGGCCATTCCGGCCAGCAAAATTTTTATTAGCATTTGTTCCTTATAGTAAACAGCTAAGTAAGTATTTCAATAATTTTTACACCATATGTCAGTGTTTGTATGATAAGCATAGGGTGAAAGCTTTATTTCCAGCGTCAGGCGTTGTGTGATACTGCACAGTGGGGCAAAAACGGGTACACCGCGTGAGGAAAATTAGAGCCAACCGCGGTTTGAAAGAAAAAAAGGGAACCACAAGGTAAAACTCCAAAAGGCGAAGTATCAGGAACTGAGAGATTTCAAGGTGACGCCACTCAAGTCAATCTACTTGAAGAAAAAAATTCTCAATCTTTTACAACTGAAAAAATTCCAGACTCACAAGATGAATTGGTAGTTGTTCCTGGGACTTTAGAAATGAGGTCGCTGGGATTGGATGAGGTTGCTTGAACTTCTGGTAGACTCCTACAAAGATTCTAATATCTCCTACAAAGATTGACTTGTAAAAAAGTGCAAAGGAAGTCACCAACAGGAAAAAGGACAGAACAGTAATAGTGACGTCGTCTTCATAAGAAAGACTTTGAATCTAAATAAAATGCCATGAAAGTGTAGGAATATAGGAAAATCTCGAAGCTAAAAATTTTTATGGGGAGAACCAGAATGGAAATTTGATACTTCTAATAGTTTTATGACTCTCCCTTACTACTTGGGCGAGTCGACAGCCTTACACTAACTGTGGCGGCCGCCGATACCTTACCGTCGTCAGTGGCCGGGGGGATTACAAGACAGAAAATGTTCTAGAATGCGCACAGTCATTTTCAGACAGCATCATGACCTCATTCGTTAGGAGCTCATGGTACTACATAAAAGTAACTTTCTTTTATTATTTACGGGCTGTTGGTTACCGTCATCAAGTGTATACCGCACAGTTCGTAGTGTGAGGTGGTTCATCAGTGAAACTGAATTTCTCACTGCTGCGTGTTGTGGGCAATGAGCAAATCTATTACGGCAGCCCCAAACAAAGATTTTTTCAGGTTGCTTTGAGTTATTCGATACGATAGGGAGTGTTGGTAATGGATGAGCGTGGTGAGTACTTGTACTGTGTAATGTAGATGAATACAGAAATGAAGAAAAATGGAGGGAATGTAACGCAGTATTGGCACAAGGACTGCTTTTTAATTTACAACGAGGGTGACGCAGAGTTTAATGTCCCCTTCCCGGGGGCGAATTACCGTCAACAGTGTCACATGTGAAGGATTGAAACCGGAAGTCGTTAATAAAGTGTGATCCAGACGGCGTTTCATCATTAATTTAAATAACTGAGATCACGCTTTTAAAGACAGGTCGTCAATTATAAAAGTGTGCATGGTTTTGGATGTAACGTAGAAAAAGTTACTGAGTAAATATTATGCCTTTGCCTCTAATCTGCTTGTTGACGGATTAGTCCTGGTAAAAGTTTCTTCTACTCCAAGGATTCGAAAGGATTACAGCCGGCTCGAGCGTGCGTTTTCAGCAATCATTACCACGAAGGCGCCTTTTGGTTGTCAGAGAGTGATCGGTGTAGCAGTTGGGACATACAGGTTTTATCCAGACGGAGCAAAGATCCAGTGCTGTTCTGCTACCCTGAATTATTAATAGATTATCTGCATTTTCTTTAAGACACGTCTCATTAACGCTGGGATGTTTCATTCGGTGATACCGAGTCTTAATCATTGATCTGCCTTCGTCCAGCTGATCCAGTATGTTGTTCCTAGGGATATTCGTGTTGTCGGGGTATTACTGGACGTTGTGCCGAGTACAGTTGGCACTAGGTGCCTAGGGTGGCCACACTTCCTCCCTACTTTGTTTGCCACCTCTCTGACTAGGAGTGGTTTATCTGGGCGAGCGCGGGGCTCACAAGGGAACCTCCCCATCACCCCCCCCCCCCCTCAGATTTAGTTATAAGTTGGCACAGTGGATAGATCTTGAAAAACTGATCACAGATCAATCGAGAAAACAGGAAGAAGGTGGGTGGAACTATGAAAAAATAAGCAAATTATACAAACTGAATAGTCCATGTTGAAGATAGGCAACATCAAGGTTAGTGTGAGCTCCGTAGCGCTGTGGTCCCGTGGTTAACGGGAGCAGCTGCGGGACGAGATGTCCTTGGTTCAAGTCTGCCCTCAAGTGAGAAGTTTACTTTCTTTATTTTCGCATTTATGATCTGTCCGTTCGTTCATTGGCGTCTCTGTTCACTGTAATAAGTTTAGTGTCTGTGTTTTGCGACCGCACCGCAAAACCGTGCGATTAGTAGACGAAAGGACGTGCCTCTCCAATGGGAACCAAAAAATTTGATTGCAAGGTCATAGGTCAACCGATTCCTCCACAGGAAAACACGTCTGATATATTCTATACGACACTGATGACGGCATGTGCGTTACATGAGAGGAATATGTTGTCGACCCACCTAACTTGTACACTTGGCGAATGAGTAAAAAGATTCTTCTACTTTGCCCGATATAGGTTTTCTTGTGAATGTGATAGTCACTCCCAAAAAAGTGACGAAAACATAAGAGTTCGTCACATATACTGCAACAAATGAATGCAGCAGTTTACAGTAGCACAGTTTTCCCTGTGCTCTGTCAAAACATGTGTTTTTGACGTTTTCAAATTTTTCCATGTGTAGACCGTCAAATCCTGCATATGTCCAAGCAAATCTGAACATGTCCTGGAATTTTGGAGAGCAAAGTTGATTATGTGTGAGTGCCTGAACTTTGTTAATTGTCTGAAAATAAAAATTTAAACTTTTCACTAGAGGGAAGACTTGAACCAAATACCTCTCCTTCCGCAGCTGCTCACGCTAACCACGGGACCACGGCGCTCTTGAGAATACACTAGCCTCAATGTTGCATATCTTGCAATGGACTACTCAGTTTGTATATTTTGCTTATTTTCTTCATAGTTCCACACAACTTCCTCCTGTTTTCTCCATTGATGTGTGTTCAGTTTTTCACGGCCTATCCACTATCCACTGTGCCAACTTATAAAAACCTGAGGGGGGGGGGGGGTGCGATGGGGAGGTTCCCTTGTCAGAAAGAGAAATGAGTACTGTGAGTGTGGCGGCCACGTGGACTACGAAGTGGAAGCTGTTGCTGGCTTCGGGAAGTTGTCCGGCGCGGCGAATTGGCAGCCTGTTTTCCTGTAGCGGCCGTGCGAAGGTCAGATTAGCCACCGCTCGCCTCATGGTGGTGGTTAGTTGGAGCACTAGCTGACTGTGGGTGAAAATAAATTTCACTTGAAATATGCGGACGGGCAGTAAATCAGACGTCATTATTGTACCTTGCTTGTGGGTGTTGTCCACGTACTGTGTGAGGAGGGCCAAGTCACCACTGTTTCTGTCTTTCGTTCACCCACAGCGCGGGGCTAATTGTTGACTGGCCTATTTTGTGCTTTCATGCAGTACAAATTCTGCGAGTGTACACCGGTTCTGTGGCTTCAGTTCTAGGGTAGAATGTGCTTGTGTGATTGATATGATCCAGGTTTACTGTCCCCTTCCTGTAATAGTGATGTCGTATTTTGACGCTGATGTGCGCTGCACTGACTGACTTGGTTCTGAGGCTCGTTATTTGTTCTTGAAAAGTGCGTGTGCTAATATACTGTGTGTAACTTGTGTCTGACAAAGGTCTTTTTCAGGTCCGATCTGAAAAGTTGTCATAGTCTGCGTGTTTAGTGGAACTCTGACGTCGAGGCCAAATGACTGGCACTGGACTCTCATTCGTGAGGACGAGGGTTCGATCCCGCGTCCGGCCACCCTGATTTAGGTTTTCCGTGATTTACCTAAATCGCTTCAGGCAAATGCCGGGATGGTTCCTTTGAAAAGCATGGTCGACTTCCTTCCCTAATCCGATGAGACTGATGACCTCGCTGTCTGATCTCCTTCCCCATACAACCCAATCCAAATGACTGGATGTAAAGGAACGCCGCCAGTGATCCAAACTGACGGACAAATAAGGGAACGGACCGCTTCTTATAATCTTTGATATGTGATAACATGTATTGAGACATTGGTTGTGTCCTTCCTGTTAAATATTGCCTGTTGAACCTTGTCTGAATACCTACTGGCCTAAAATTTCAAGTTAGGGTTAATTGCTTTACACGTGATTCAGTGCTGGTTAAGAGTAATAATTGCTACACTTGCTTCTAAGGAAAGGTTGAAAATTTTCTGGATGTCATGTGTTATGTGTCTTTTTCTAAAAATCTATGTGATACCGCAGATGCATAAAGCTTACGATTTTATTTCTTAAATTTGGTACATTTGGAGACTTGCAAATACTAAGTCTATTAACTAAAGCAAATTTGATATCTGTCAAGATTAAATAGCTTGAAGGTAAAACTTTGGTACAAGATAGCTTGTCTCGGTTTTTGATTAAATAACCACGCACCTTTTTTATTAAATTTGATCTCACTGGTCGTTCTTGTATTTATTGTTGACGGTAGTTCCAAGTCTGGTGCTCAGTTCCTCTAGTGCATAAGAGTCACGTGTTATTGAAGTTTAGTTTTGCTGTCGTGTTGATTTCTAATGGCGAATCACTGTTTTCTGTAAAATGGTTGTTGCTTAATGGTTTGCTATCTGTAAGATACTGCCTCGAAGAATGTAAATGAATTGTATAACTGTCACTGAGCTGCAAGTTGCGCAAAGTTTGGGACAAATCCACGGAAATAATTAACCATCCCTACAAACTAGGCATACCTCCCTCTTATTTTTTGGATGCGGCAAATTCCTCAGCACGTTAGTGCGTTCCTCATCATGCTAATACCGTCTCCGGAGACCCAGTGATCCAAAAATGAAATTTGGAGCTTAGCCAAGGTTATCTTTGAGGATTTCACCATCAGCCCCAGATGCCTGAGCCTGGGCAGTACCTTCCGGGTGTGCTCTAAATGCTCTTCAACGGAGGCACTAAATATGACAACATTGTCCAAGTAACTGTGGACACAATTAAACTGTAAATCACCTAAAATTTTCTCTCTTAAACGGGATAAAACTGCTGCACCGTGAGTCAAGTGCGGCTCGCGTTGAGGCCGCTCATAACTTGGCATCTTGTAATAGTGGCGTCTAGTTTTGTTAGTGTTTGCACTGGCGCCTCTACGTTTGCTCGTCTTGTCTGACCGTGAGTGGCGGCAGCAGCAGCGCTTATTGATAGCGAGTGCTGTGGTAGCATCTTTCGAGCGGCCTCTAGTACCTCTGGGGTGGTCGTGTGTCGAGCTAGTTGAGTGGGGACGGATCAGCAGTGAGGTCCGGACAGCCCGTACTCGCCCGACCGCTGGCGACACACATGCACTGTCCGACGGAAGGGTGTGGTCGCGAGAGTGCACGACCACCTCAAGGACCGGATTCGGCGAGTTTTAGTTGAATGGACCGTGGTATTCCAGAAGTGCAACTTTCACCTGTGTGTGTGTGTGTGTGTGTGTGTGTGTGTGTGTGTGTGTGTGTCCGCCCGTCGAAGTGCCCTCATCGCAATAATTTGTCAGTCAACGATTTATACTGGGATCCTTCCCGTGCCTGACTTGAGTGGTAACGACCGATGGTTGGTCGTTCGGTCGGTCGTCGCAGCGGACGACGCGCAATTGGTCTTCCGACCGCTTCTGGCTTCTTTGTGTTTGTGCCGACTTTAATTCGTCCGGGTTGTTTCTCAGTGACTGGTTTTCGTATTGTGAGTTGTTGGTGGTATTGTTTTCCCGGATCCGTGTGTATCTTATAATTTTGAATGAGCAGTTATTTTAATGTTGTCTTCCTACAGCAGTGTTTACTACCGCGCTTCGCACAGTCTTATTAGATGCCTTTCTGCAACAAATGAAACTACACTCCTGGAAATTGAAATAAGAACACCGTGAATTCATTGTCCCAGGAAGGGGAAACTTTATTGACACATTCCTGGGGTCAGATACATCACATGATCACACTGACAGAACCACAGGCACATAGACACAGGCAACAGAGCATGCACAATGTCGGCACTAGTACAGTGTATATCCACCTTTCGCAGCAATGCAGGCTGCTATTCTCCCATGGAGACGATCGTAGAGATGCTGGATGTAGTCCTGTGGAACGGCTTGCCATGCCATTTCCACCTGGCGCCTCAGTTGGACCAGCGTTCGTGCTGGACGTGCAGGCCGCGTGAGACGACGCTTCATCCAGTCCCAAGCATGCTCAATGGGGGACAGATAATGAGATCTTGCTGGCCAGGGTAGTTGACTTACACCTTCTAGAGCACGTTGGGTGGCACGGGATACATGCGGAAGTGCATTGTCCTGTTGGAACAGCAAGTTCCCTTGCCGGTCTAGGAATGGTAGAACGATGGGTTCGATGACGGTTTGGATGTACCGTGCACTATTCAGTGTCCCCTCGACGATCACCAGAGGTGTACGGCCAGCGTAGGAGATCGCTCCCCACACCATGATGCCGGGTGTTGGCCCTGTGTGCCTCGGTCGTATGCAGTCCTGATTGTGGCGCTCACCTGCACGGCGCCAAACACGCATACGACCATCATTGGCACCAAGGCAGAAGCGACTCTCTTCGCTGAAGACGACAAGTCTCCATTCGTCCCTCCATTCACGCCTGTCGCGACACCACTGGAGGCGGGCTGCACGATGTTGGGGCGTGAGCGGAAGACGGCCTAACGGTGTGCGGGACCGTAGCTCAGCTTCATGGAGACGGTTGCGAATGGTCCTCGCCGATACCCCAGGAGCAACAGTGTCCCTAATTTGCTGGGAAGTGGCGGTGTGGTCCCCTACGGCACTGCGTAGGATCCTACGGTCTTGGCGTGCATCCGTGCGTCGCTGCGGAAGGGTGTGTTTAGTAACTCTGCTTTGGAAGTACTGTCCATTGCTATTGCCTAGAGAAGGCAATAAATGAGCCTTGTCGCTAGCATACTTCACATACGACCAGAATCTCTTTGGACTTCCTGCCAGGTTTCGGGACAAAGTTTCGTTGTGGAAGCTGCTATAGGCATTTCGCATTGAAGTCCACTCTACATTTAGAGCATCTGTAAAAGATAGGTAATCTTGGAGATTTTGCGTCTGTTCAAATTTGGAATTTTTTTCGTTGTTTCTGCAACAGTTTTCTGGTCCGGTCAAGTGTGTTTTCACAACCGTTTACTAATCGCAAGGGCTCATGAACTAACTGCTTGAAATAATTTTCAGAGAATGCGTTTATTACAATTTATAATCATGTTTTATGTGTACCCCCGGAATTAAACATGTATTTTCGCCAACATATCAAGGGTAAATTAAAGTCGCCACCAACTATAATTATGTGAGCCGCGTAAGTGTTTGAAATCAAACTCAAGGTTTCTTTGAACCTTTCAGGAATTATAGCATCTGAATTGGGAGGTCGGTAAAGAGATCCAATTATTATTTTATTCCGGTTTCTAACAATGACTCATGCCCATACAAACTTACATGACTATCTACTTCAACTTCCCGACAAGATGAACTACTTCTAACAGCAACAAACAGCTACCGCCAACCGTGTTTAGCCTAACCTTTCCGAACACCATTAGGTTCTTCGCAAAAATTTCGTCTGAGCTGATCTCCAGTTTTAGCCAGCTTTCACTGCCTATAACGATTTGAGCATCAGTGCTTTCTATTAGCGCTTGGTGCTATGGTACTTTCCCAACACAGCTACGACTATTTACAACTGTTATACCGACGGTTCCTGTATCTACGTTCTTGCTGTGTTCGGCCTGTACCCTTTGTGACTGAAGCCCTTTTTGTGTTATCCCAAGACTCTAACCTAAAAAAGCGCCACATAGCCTCTGCTACCCTTGTAGCCGCCTCCTGCGTATAGTGGACTCCTTACCTATTCAGTGGAACCCGAAATTTTCCACCTTACGGCGCAAGTCGAGGAATATGCAGCCTACATGGTCGCACAACCGTCTGAGCCTGTGGTTTAGACCCTCCACTCTGCTCTGTACCAGGGGTCCGCAATCGGTCCATTCGACTGTGCTGCAAATGGTGAGCTGTGCTTACATCTCGCAAGCAAGACAGGCAGCCTTTACCACTACTGCTAGCCGCTTGAAACCAGACAGAATCTATTTTGACCCAAAGTGGCACATGCCATTGGTACTGACGTGAACCACCACCTGAAGTTAGTGGCACGCTGTGCTCTTCATGGCATGGAGAATTATCCGTTCAATATCTGGAATGACTCCACCTGGTATGCACACAGAGTGCCCATTGGCATTCTCTCCTATGACGGTCCTAACGTTGAAGCTCCCAATTATCGATAATCCCACCCTCTGTGATTGCTCAGATCTTGCAGGCTGAGAGGTTTCCTCTGAAACAGGACAGGCATTGGCATCTGGCTCAGCAACAGTGTCAGCCATAGACATCCCCTGGAACCTGTTTGTCTTAGCTTACATTCGACCAGAGGTGAGGGCTCAGCCTCAGTGCGAGCAGTATCTGGGCTGGCCACTGTGTAGGACCGATCGGAGGATTCGGAAGTGGTGGATGTCTGTCGGATCCCCACAGCCGGCCCACAACAATGATGACCATCTACTGCGGCCTCAAGCTGTGTAACCAAAGCCAAATGTTTAAAAAATGTATGTCGATTCCAAAGGGACCGAACTGCTTAGGTCATCAGTTCCTAGACTTACACACTACTTAAACTAACTTATACTACGAACAACACACACGACCATGCCCACAGGAGGACTCGAACAACCGGCGAGAAGGGCCACACACTCTGTGACATGACGCCTCAAACCACACGACCACTCTGTGTGGCTAACCAAATCCATCACAGCCTGGAGCTGAGAGCGAAGTGCCACTCTGCTCGCATCTGCACACAACAGTCACACTACCTATCCATACTAAAGAGCATGGAAATGTAAACTATCCAGATAATCGGACTAATGGCAAGTGCTGCAGAACTCTACTGGAGACGCTGACAAAAACGCAGGAACTCTTCTAATAAATTAGTTAAATATGCAGAGATGCAGAGATTCAGAAACATAGCTACCAAAGCAGTTACGTGAGACTATATAAATCGCCCCTGATTAGGAACTAGTTTTCTGTCACAAAATTGGTTTATTTTCCAACGCAAACAGAAACACGAGAACTGTGGCTATTAGATATTAAATTAACACGCACAAACTAAAGTATTAAGGCACACAGATGATATAAAATTCGCTCCTGGTTTACAACTCGTAAGGGTCAAAAAGTCGGTTACTTTTCTGTTGCTGCACATGTCTCGGCTGGCTATTGCCGCCTCATAAATGACAGTTACAAATACATCAATCACAGAAATTCAATAAGCAAGTAATCTAAACTTCACTACACAATATCACCTAGAATTTGGTTATCTATTGATGCTCTGTGTACAAACTGAGTCTAACCTAAGTGAACTACTATATGCACCTATTCTACAAATGGTTTCACTTGACAGATATGGAGAGTACAAAGAAATTTCGTTGATGTCAGGGTTTCGAATACCAGTGTGTTGATTGAACGATTCAGCAGATTCAGACAGGTCCACTATAGATAAAGTATAATTTGTGACACAGCTGTTTCTGCTTGTTAGACAGGCAGAAACTTCTAATCACCTTTTGACCAATGCGGAATTCTCTTATGCGTGTCTTTCTATCCCACATATCTTTTTGTTTCACTCCCGCCTCACGCAGTCTCCTGACTACCACGTTACCAATTTCCTTGTGTTGCACTCGGATTCATGGATTAGTTCTCTGGGTTGCCTGTTCTTGAGAACAATGACAGGTGTTATCTTACTGAATCGATGGGGCGACTCCATCATTTCCCGGAAGTCACACAGGAAAACATCCCAGGTGGCATGTCATTTCGTGCAGTATATACGGCAAGGGGTTCCTCTCTGCTGGAGACAGTGGGAGATGCTGTATGGATCCGTATATTGTTTTATTTCTGTGTTTTCTTAACATTACTTTCCATCTTTCTGACCGTAACTGGGGTCCATTGCTGGAGATAATCGTGTTCACATGACCTAGTAGGACCAGAAAATCTTTGCAGAATGCTCTGCACACCATCTGTGCGGCTGCCTTTTTCAGAGGGGATAAGGTGACATTCTTAGATGTCAGCTCCACTACTAACCGTAATTAAATATATACTCTCCCTATGCACACAAGAGGGCCCATTAGATCTGTTGCAGCGAGGTGTTTTAGTTTAGATGGAATTATGGGATGCAGAGGTGGCTACATTGTACGCATAACATGATTTGATTTCTGGCAGACTTACACTCCGCCAGAGCCCTCCTAATTTGACAGTTCATATCTTTGACGTGACACAGTGTGTGTAACTTAGGGTAGAATTTTCTGGCTCTAAAATGTGCATGGGTATGGGAAGTGTGGCTGATGACCTTGTTCGCAAATTGATCTGGAATGCAAACACGCAAAGGGCGCTCCTTCCTCTTCACTGCGAAAGAACAAGATTCTCTTTCGCAATAGATAGAATTACCTGAGTTTTCATCCTGTCCTTTAACCTTTTCTTTAGAGAAAGTAGAGCTGGGTCCTTGCTTTGCGCCCTGTTGATCTCCTTTCGGCTCATGATGACATAATTATCAAACGACACCTTTTTAATATAATAATCCCCTAGTAGATTTGCACTACTTTCCAATTCCACAAGCGCATGTGACAGCGCATCCGCGAAGATGTTCTCCTCCCCTGGTACGTGAATTATTGTAAGATCATGCTCCTGTGGGAAGAGTCTGCATCTCATTCATGCTCCTGTGGGAAGAGTCTGCATCTCATGAGTCTTTTATAGTGCAGCTTCGCCGTGAGTGACAACTCCAATTTTTCGAAGCCTAACATGACCGCCAAAGCTTCCAACTCACTTACAGAGTAGTTCCACTCACGCTTACTGAGAACACAGCTTCCAAAAGCGATGTTCGTATACACTTGGCAATTGTTATACACTTTGTTTTCCCCTTGCTGATATCCCTGGAAGACCGCTACGCCAAGCCAAGTTTAATTCACGTAGCTCGCTCTTGAATGATTCAATGCAATCGTTGCACCTTCTGATAAGGAGTTTTGAGAGTGTAGAGGTAATCGGACATAACAATGTCTCATTATTTCCTTGAGACTGTACGGCTGGTCCAAAAGCCGATTCTTCTTAACTAGCGAATCAAAGAACTTCACGACTTTCGGAATCATTACGCTTCTAGGCCTTTGTCCAAAATAACCTCATATTTGATTGTTTCTTGCGTGTCCTGCTACCAATATGTGTTAAGTAACAACTCCTTAAACCCTTTCTATGAGCGACAACCGTCAGTAACAATGCGCTTAATGTTCCGCGATCGACCCCTGTAAAAATCTACAAATAAATTTCAGTGACCACGATTCCGGTAGCACTTTATTGCACTGAGCTATCCAGCTCTTTGGGCACTAGGAAATTTTGATTCGATAAAAAATTATTGTGGTCGAATGGTTCGACATTCACTGCCAACGAGTTTTCCCTCGTTTTTGCAACACGCGACATCACAGTACGGGGTCCAAACGATCTTGTGCACTGTTATAGCTTCCTCTTGTGTCGTCGTAATCACGGATAATGTTTCCATCCGCTGAAGACGTACACAATTGCTGTCTCGTTTGGTTTCTACGTCACCGACGCAGCGCGTTCTGTCGTGTCGCCTGTGGCAGCTGGGGTGTTCTGCGGCATTCGTCGTTGTGCGGGTGATGTAGGCACATATTGTATGTAATACGTGCTCTTCTCTCCTACCACGATCATGAGGGAGTGCTGCCATAGCAGGAAACCCTCTGACGTGCTTGCCGGACGTCTATTGCTTACTGTGATGTAATCCGCGTTTGTTCTTCTTTAACCTTAGATATTTCTGTCTGCCTGTTTGTTCTCGATCTTCGACGCTCTTTACCGCTGATAGCTCCATCATTCTACTGTAGTGGTATCTTTGAGAGGCTTTCTTTGAGAGCAATAGCTTCGTCAAGCTAGGCAACCCCTATCCGCTGGTTATGAGGAATCCCCATAGTAGGGCGGCTACAAACCGTTGTCACAAGCTCAGTCTTTCAATTTGTGGGCGGGTATTATTGGTAACCGCTTCGTTGAAATAGTCACCATTCCATTTGGGGGGTCTGTCAACATTTCTTGTAGATCACGCTCCCTCCGCTGCTGGAAGTCGTGCTGGTACGAAGGGTAATGTGTCTACTTCACGATGGTGCTCCAACCCACCGCCATTTTGAGTGTGGAACTGAAGCACTACTCCAGAGGTAATCCACTTGCCGGATGTGCTCTCATATGTGCTTTAAATCACTAAAACCTACACCACCAAAAATGTTTTGTTTCCACCCCACATTAAGTATATCTGACAATATGCCCATATGATCATTTTTTTTAGTCTTTATACTATCGAGGATCGTTTCCTGCAGTTTGTCGCTATTTAGAAAAACCATCCTTTATAAAGTAACAATCGCTAAATTTTCAATATTTTGCCAAGATTTTTATGTTTAAACTTGTAGAAGCGATAGATACAGTCATAAAATTAAACTGGCTCATTTCCCAACAATTAACAGGAGCTTGTAATAGAAGTGGAATTACTCGTAGAGCTCCAGCATGGGCTGTAACTATCGTATGTCAGCGAAACTTCTTAGATAGTGTAATACACTAATGCGGAACCGATTTACGCTGGATAAATCTTTGGTCACAAGATGCAAATTTGGCGCTGTGAATGCAAGAAAGACGTTTAAAAAGGATGCCATATGTAATATATTAGAAACGGGACATGGCCAGAAAATGTCAAACAAGTGAGAAAGGCCTAATTTTGATTTTACACGGACGTGACAAAAGTCACTGGATACGTACTAATACCGTGTCGGACATCTTTTGCCGGCAGCTCTACATATCGTGGACTCAAGTCGTTGGAAGTCCCACCGTGGAAATAATCAGCCATACTGTGTCTATAGCCGACCATAATTGCGAAAGTGTTGCCGGTGCAGGATTTTGTGCACGAACTGACCTCTCGATTATATCCCACGTCGCGCGATCTGGTTAGCCAAATCATTTGGTCGAATTGTCCAGAATGTTCTTCAAATCAATCGGCAATAATTGTGGTCCGGTGGCACGACGTACTGTCATCCATAAAACTTCCATCGTTCTTTGGGAATGTCAGGTTGATGGATGGCTGCAAATGGTCTCCAAGAAGGCTAATATAACCATTTGCAGTTCATGATCGGTTCAGCTGGACAAGAGGACGCAGTCCATTCCATGTAAACCCAACCCACAAAATTACGTAGCCACTACCACCTTGAACAGTCTTGTTGGCAGCTTGGGTGCATGGCTTTATGAGACCTGTGGAACACCCGAATCGAACCATAAACTCTTACCAACTGAAATCGGGACTCGTCTCACCAGGCCACGGTTTTCCAGCCTCTCGGTTCCAACCGATATGGCCACGAGCCCAGGAGAGGCGCTGCAGACTATTTCGTTCTGTTAGTGGAGGTCGTCTGCCGTTATAGCCCATTAATGCCAAATTTCGCCGCACTGAGCTTACGAACATGTTCATCGTACGTCTACACTGATTTTTGCTGTTATTTCACACACTGTTGCTTCTCTGTCAGCACTGACAACTCTGCACGAACGCCACTGCTCTCGATCGTTAATTGTTCTCCGTGATGAGAGATAATGCTTCAGATTTGGTATTCTCGGCGCACTCTTTACACTGTGGAACACGGAATATTGATTTCACTTATAATTACCGAAATAAAATGTCCCATGCGTCTACCTCCAACTGCCATTCTGCGTTCAAAGTCACGAATCACTTGAGTACAAAAGACAGCTGCGGCAATGCAGTGCCCTTTTATACCCTGTGTACACAATACTACCGCCATCTGTATATGTGCATATCAATATCCCATGATTTTTGTCGCTTCAGTGAGCTTTTAAACACTTGCTCACACTGTTCAATATGAGAACCAGAGACGTTGACGAGGTGCTGTACAGTGCTGCATTTTAATTGCAGCCGCCTGACGGGTAACGATAAGTAATAATCCATGCTAAAAGCAAAATGTG